>NC_141768.1:37299400-38549400 GCF_051362555.1 Lingula anatina | reverse complement strand
TGAACCATTAGAGATATTCAAACACATTCCAATTCATAAATATTTCTGTGGCTTGTTATAATTAATTAATTTTAGGGCGTTTTTTGAAAAACAAACGGTACGTATTTGCACATACTAAACTATTGCTATATATAGTTCTCAGAGCAAGTGTAAAATGACCATATTACCTGAAAAGGTATATAACTATAAAAATGATCATGAAGTGTCAAGATGAGGAGCTGGTACAGTACATGTACATGTAGGCTACATTATAAGCACATCCCCTTGACAATGTGATCTACTGGAACTAGTATAGTTTTTCAACGGTGTGCTACAACACAGAAAATCAATTCTACTCATCTATTGTTCCTCTGCCTTGGTTCATCTCTGAAGACAGACTTGACAGAATTAACACATCTTAACCCAAACCATGGAAGATATATATATTTGGTTATCTCCCTCCTGTGTGGCTATTTCTGTTAAAAGAAATAAGCACTGTGATCACTTGACTTGACATTTTCTCAAAAACAAACTATGAACAGATTGTGAAAGGTATATAGGATCTACATTTGAAAATGTCCCAAAGTCATATTTCACTATAATTTGTAAATTTCCCACAAAACTTCTTACCTTTCCTGATTTAGACCTTAAAAATAATAAAATACTTCATATAAAATTATCTGAAGATGGTATATCCTTCCGTAGTGTACAGGAAGATATGGCCGTTGTAT
The DNA here is from genome assembly GCF_051362555.1 of Lingula anatina. Taxonomy (NCBI): domain Eukaryota; kingdom Metazoa; phylum Brachiopoda; class Lingulata; order Lingulida; family Lingulidae; genus Lingula; species Lingula anatina. The sequence continues at coordinate 38,548,690 of NC_141768.1, read as the reverse complement.
AATGACTGGCTAGTTATTTAGAAGTGGATTATTTAATTAGAAAAGGTATAAAACATTGAATCCAAATGGGTTAAGCACTGGTTTCAAGAAAAATCTGATTGGCAGGAAATGTATTCTGTGCAAAGTGGATTTGCAAGACTTAATGATGAAAACTTAGTGCTGGTAAAATTCCTCTACTCACTATGGCAAATGACTCCCTGTGGAAAGTTGTGGACAATCTCCCTGAGGCCAACTTTATCAGAAAAACAAATATAAGGGAGTTTCAAAAGGCAAGTTCCTCATCTATGGCCCTGCTAACATCAGCAATTATTACCATATTACTCAATTTTTTCAATGGTCAAAAATGCTCACACATTCAGATACATAATTATAAACACAAAATTATATTTTAGAACATTTGTGTTGCTTTTACTGCAGAAAAGAACAATAAAGTAGCCTGCATTTTAATTTTGCTGCAACCATTCAATATGAAAGTTGTAATTTAAAACAATATGACTTAAAAATACAATATCTATAAAATTCACAATTTTCCCCAATTGAAAAGATTTAGTAATTACTGTTAATTGATTTTTTTTCCTCTCAATGCGTGGAGTAAACTGAAAGTGCTGTCTTTTTTTTTCACAATCAAAATGCTAACAACTTCTTGTCAGACATGAAGCTAATACAGAGTACATGTATCAAATGTGCAGATCATTGTGCACATTAAATAGATGATGCAGTACAGAAATGTAACTGTAAAATAATGAGTTGATGGATACTAGATTTTCACTGCAAAGATTCATTTCTCTCTCAGATTAAATGACAAAATGATCTTGCAAAGCAAAGTGACATCTAAACCTTTACAGTGCCTTTTTTATGCTCCAAACATGGTGAGCAAAAAAAAAAAAAAAAAAAAAAAAAGACAGTAATGATGATTACATTAGTCATCATCAATAAGTGAAGGGATAAAGAAAATCATTCTAGTCTTACAGTAAAAACCACAAAGAGCTCCCATATCCTTTATGTTACTTTAATAGCCTGATCATCAAGTAGAGTGAATTAAAAAAGAAATTAGGTTGTAGCCTGAGGCAAGCATCTTTGGCAAAATCTTTAAAACACCCCATGGGTGTATATAGGATAACTTTATTTGAATGGTCAGACATTCTAATCTGCTGTGGATGGGATCAGTGATAAATTCCATGACTAAATTGAAGTTATTTATTAGATATAAGTTTCGTCTTACTTTTCTAAAGGTTATTATGAGAATCAAATAAGGCATACAGTGTATATTTACTTAATAGCTGACATTCACCAGTCACCATATATTGACCATTGAATTCTTTTATTTCGTTGTCACAAATATTGATAATTTCAAATTCCTGCTCCTTGTCAAAACTAGTAGACTGTGAAATGAATGTTTGCCAACATTTTAAGAATTTTTTGTGCTTCGAATTGAATTGTGTATAAAATATTGGTTTGCACACCATTTCAATATAATAACACATTACACATAATCAAATGTCAACTATATTGTATTTTTGATATTAAATATGAAGATTAATACATTTAAGTTTTGTATAATTTGTATACTGTCTTTGTTATACATGGTGCATTTCTTCTGTTGATATTATTTTTTTTTCCACAAGTTTAACAAGTGACAGCTAGTGCACACATTAATATTACCTGTACTGAATAACTGATAGAAATACATTTTGATACATTGTAGATGTTTATTTGTGATCAATGGTAATGCATTATGTGTGTATAGATTACGTGGTTGCTAACATACTGTAAAACTGCAAATTCACGTACTTTTTTGGTATTTTACGTGGTTTATAGTAACTTCATCACTTCTCACAAAGAGAAAGATATAAAGAATTATCACCATTTTATATAAATAGACAGCATTTATTTAGCCATTAAATAAATCTTGGTCTGTTAAAATGGCTCGAGCAGTAAGTGCTAAGTAAGTACCTGTGGTTACACTGTATTAACACACACACAAGAAAGAAAGAACTTCAGTGGTGAATAAAAGTAGGCCAAGGTCATTGTCGTGAAAACGAGGCGAGTAGTGTCTGAATGAAAACTTCAGGAAAATTGTTGGGGAGAACTGTGTTTGTTTGTACTTGTTCGATCTATGTTAGAAGTACAAGGGCATTTTCTTAAGACATGACAGAGGGTGACTGAGGAAAGGTTAGAAGGGTTTGGTCAGTCCATTGCCTTGTGTGTCGGGTGGATCAGTTGCTATGTCCCGTCATGGTCTCTGTCTGTCAAAAAACACCCGAGTTGCTCCTGTATACCAGGAGGAGATGTTGGAAGAGGAGGAGGAGGGGGGAAGTCAGCATGAAGCAGTACAAACAGGGGCGATTAGAAAGGTATGCAATTATAATATCCAGTGGTATTAAGATTACATTTTGCATATCTTCTCGTGCAATGTACAGTGTTGTTGACTTACTATTTGTGTACTGTACATCTTTATTTTCAGCCTCTCTTTGAAGTAGCCGTAATAGCTAGTGAACATTTGCAAAAAGTGAGTATATTTACTTTTTTTTTATTATCAGTAGATTTAGTCTGCAAAAGTTTTTGTGTGTGATATGAGGGCAGGGACACATTTGACAGAAAAAATTAAAGAAATGGTTCAGGTGATACATGGAATGGGCCCATAACATTTTGATCTTTAAATCTTTACTTTGTAAAATATGGATTACAGACTATTTTATGACTTTGTGACTATTTTACGCATCTCAAGGGAATGTAAACGAGATGTGTGGTTTAAAATAATGCTTTCAGTTGCTTTAGTTTACTGTTATGTTGAATATTTTATGTCATAGATGGCTGCTGGGCCATTTGACCGCTCCAGCCCAGTGCAGCCCGAGGGCTCGACAACTAAAATGCATGCTGCTGCAGTGAATGGGGACAAGGCTACCCTAGCAAGATTACTAACTTGTATGTACACAAGATTGTCTTAGCTTTAAGTGATAATGGTTGTTTTAAATATATTTTGATTTAAGTGTAAGGAAGTAAGTATATACTTTTTGGACACTAAAAAATGTACAGTAATGACTCAATCTTTTCAATGGGGAAAAGTTATCTATCTTTCTGACACATAATTTTTGAATCATTAAAAATATATATTTCTGTGTGGTGTTTGTGGTGCTTTTAATATACAGAATAAAACTATAAGGTAGCCAAATTTTTAGTTTTGATTCTATAGCTCGTGATGATTTGGGAATTTTCCAATTTTAAGAAACTTGACTTGACTTGAAAAAAATACACTATTTGTAAAATTCCCAATTTTTCATCAAAAAATAAAAAATGAAATCATTATCATGTGCTCAATCTCTTATTCAGAAGTATTGCCCACTTTGTCAGCCATTTTTCATGGCAAGATGATATTAAATCAGAATGAGTAAGGTATTTTGCTCTATGCTTCCAGCCAATGCAAAGGATATAGACACAGGAGATCAGTTTGGCCGTACTCCTCTAATGTTCTGTGTGCTGGCAGATAGACTGGACTGTGCAGAGTTGTTGTTAAAAGCTGGAGCTCACCTGGACAAGAAGGACAAGGGAGGGAGATCAGCCTTACACTGGGCAGCTCATAAGGTAACTCAAGACAACAGTGGTTTATTAATATGTTGTGTAGGTTCAACTTAGAGCACACGAAGCAAGTTTGGAGTTTAGACTGTTTGATTAGATATCAGGGGCGGATCCAGAGATATTATCTGACAGTCTTCAAAATTATCTTTGTTGATTCATCCTCCATTTTTGACTGTCTTCTGAAAGAAAAAATAAGATGCCCGTCAATGTAAACTTAAAAATTTTGACTGTCTTCCGGAAGAACCAGAAGATGACTTGTATCTGCCCCTGGATATCAGACTGTTGACCGTCTTTAAGAAATTTCTTATTTCATGAATATAAGTGGGAGTCATTTTGATGAATGGCAGGGTTGCTGCAAAAAAAATGATTTAAAGGTTCTATAATCTTTTAAGATGGTTGTCCAATGAAACATTATCTTTGCTGTTCTATCATTTAGGGCAACTTCCGATGCATGAAGCTGCTGTTATCCAAAAATGCCAACTGGAAGGAAAAGGACAATGAAGGTCAAACTGCCCTTCACCTGTGCACACGACACAAGTCTCCAAAATGTTTGGCCCTGCTCTTGAAGCAAGTGGCACCTGGAGAGGTAGATGACCAGGACAAAAATAAGGTATGGTAAGCTCACATGGATGAGTCAGTCATGTGAGCAAGGCCCTTTGATGAAAGGTGTAAACCACATGCCCTATAGGTAAAATATATTTGGGGACCATTCCTAAACCCTGTCGTACTAACTGTGGATCGATCTATCTCCGAGGAGATTCTTGCTAAATTGCAGTCAACCGCCACGCCTACTGAAGCTGCTAAGGGGTAATTAATTATCGTTTAGCAGCTTCAGTAGGTGTGCCAGGCATCTAAGCCGCTCAGCGAGAAACTCCTTGGAGATGGATCGATCTTGTTAGATCGATCTGGGTATGGGAACCCAGTCTAAGTCTCTTTAGAAATGATTTATTTCTTTATTTATTTTTACCCAGTTAGTAATAGTTGTATACTACACAGTGTTCTGCTACTTTACTTCTATTGGGTTGTGGTAGCATTTGTTAGAGCTTTGTTACATATGTCATAAAAATTGGTGCAAAGAAATAGTTTCAAAATTTTTAAGGAATGGAACTCTTATCTTCATTACAATAGCCTAAAAATTGACATGTGGCTTCTCAAATATTAAAAACCAGAAGATAAAACTAAATAGCCTGCACCCAAATATATTTTTTAAAAACATGAAGATTGTACACTTCATCATTAAGATTTATTTTTCACTCACTGATTTGAATGTGGGATTTTGTGGTTTATAATGTTTTTTTTTTTCTCACAGAGGACAGCTCTTCACTGGAGTGCATCTTATGGAAATCTAGAGCACATCAAGATGCTTATAAAGCAGGTTTGTTCATGAGTTTGATTTTTGTTAATTTATATATTTTGCATTTTAGGGTCTATTAATTGCATATTTAATCTATTAGTTATACAGATGGATATCTCTCTTAAGTAAAGTTTTTGGTGTGTCATTAAAGCTCAAAAAATGAAGATAAAAATTCAGAAATTCAGTAAGGTTGTCCCTTATTTAAATATTTTTTTTCTAAGAATTGACTTTTGTTTTGAAAATGTTGTCCATTTCATATCATCATTATCAAAGTGAGTACTAATTTACCTCAAAACATTGAACTTTCCAACAATTGCACCTTTCACTTCCCAGGATGCAAACATTGGTATTCCTGATGTTGAAGGCAAGACACCCCTCCACTGGGCAGCTAGCAGTAGAGATGCTGAAGCTGTCAGCTGTGTTAACTTACTCTTAGTAAGTATTGGTAGTAAACCCAACTCTGTGAGATGTTTTTATTTTTATTTTTTTCTTTTGGTCAACAGTTGATAATATTCTGCTATAGTGTTTGAAAACATTTAAGTAAGTAACTGTGAATTCAGGTGATGGAAGAGTTGATCAGTGTAAGCTATGGTGTAGTACTCAGGCGTAAGCTTTGATGATGTTTTGTTATGTTTGCAGGACATGGCAGGGAGTGTCATCAACTGGCAGGATTATGAGGGAAGAACAGCACTACATTTGGCAGTGGCAGATGGAAACTATGCTGTGGTTGATGCTTTGGTAAGACTGATGTCTTATGTACATATATTTCTGTGCCTGTTTGAAATGTCACTTCCTCTTTGTAATTGAATATCTTGGCAGTAAACACTAATCACCTCATAGATTTTATATAAGCTAGGTGATTGTTTGCATGATGTATTGCTACTTGAAACCAATTTCTTAAAGTTTTTGTCTCAGTAGGTTGAAATTGGTTTGCAGTTTGTGTAATGCTAGGAACAATTTGTCATGCTTTCAGATCTCCCTTGAGAAGTGCAATGTTTCTGCCTTAGACAACATGTTCAGGACGCCTCTGCATTGGGCAGCAGTATTAGGTGAAGCATTTAGAAGAAATAAATTTATGGGAACATGTTTAAGATGTTACACCTTCACCTCATTTAATGATGTTTTGATTGCTATGGCTTTCGCATACAGTATTTGTGATAGTGAAATTATATTGAGACTGTCTCATGGGGTTAATTAAATGATTTATCACTTATTTCTGTGTTACTTAAATTGTTTTTTTTCCAAACAGTTATTTTAGCTATATTAAGATTGCCAAAAAGAGAACAAGAATTACACAATCATTTTATAACGTGGACAATTTGTTACAGGTCATTCAAAAATTGTGGAGCTTCTTCTGTCAAAGAAGGCTGATTATGCCAGTTCAGATTCTAATGGCGCCACTCCTCTCCACTATGCAGCACAAAACAACTTTGCGGTAGGTAACATGATAAGGCACAACTGTATGTGTGTAAAGCTTTGGCTGATTTTACGTGCCAGCTGATTATTAATTCATTTTATTTTCAATTTATAATTATAAGATAGATATATCAAATTTCAGTTAAAGGTATCATTCGAATACAACACCTTGTCAGTTATGATGAAAATGTGTGATTTCTTTTAACTATAGGATACAGTGGAAGTGTTCCTGCGTCACAAGGGTGTGACTGATGAGCCTGATGTTGAAAGAAGAACAGCTTTCATGTGGGCCTCGGGAAAGGGAGCAGATGATGTGATCAAGGTCTTTATCAAGTATGGGGCTGACCTACAGCAGGTGGATAAAAATGGAGGAACTGGTATGTCTTTTTATGAGCTTTAAGATTATACAGAGCATGATAAGATTTGTAAAATTTATAGATTGATACAATTTATGAAATTACAATATACATCATTAAAGCCCCTGCCCCCTTAACAAAAAAAAAAAAAAGGTAGGCAAGGGTTGATTTCATTTTATATAAATATCAATGAGTTAGGTCAATTCACATTATTTTCCCTGTATATTACAATTTGTGAAATATGTGGACCTCTAATAGGGGTCTCTGTTTCTACAATAGTTCAGAAGAAGTGCATTTTTATTATCTTTTAAAGTAAAATGGTATGAAAGGAAAATGTTTCAGAAGGGGAAGATAAAATTTGTATAATTATCCAATGGCTCTCTATTGACCAGTTTTCATATTTTTACCTTAATTTTGTTTCATCTATATTTATTTTCTTCTTACAGCAATGCACGCTGCTGCTCTATCAGGCCATGTGACCACAGTGAATCTGTTGCTGGAGTACAAAGCCCCCATAGATGCAGAGGACTTGGTGAAGCACACCCCGTTATTTCGTGCATGCGAGATGGGACACACAGATGTGGTCCAAACACTGATTGACTATGGTGCCAAAGTAGAAATTTATGATCAGGATGGGAGATCTCCATTGCACTGGTATGCTGCCAGTTGCTAACCTATTTTGTATCTTGTACCAGAAATGACTTACAGATTTTGTGAAATTATTTTTCGTTTCAACAGTTTCATATTTTGTGAGGAATTCTGCCACAATATTGAATATAGAATATATGAATGTCTATTCTTATCCACAGTTAAAAAAGGGGTAACATTATGACATGGTGAATGTTTTCATAAATGAATGTTATTTGTATGCAAAATATGTACATTCTTATCTTTATAATTTTATTTCCATAATTATGTTTTGGTTCCAGGGCTGCTCTTGGTGGTCATGCCTACATCTGTCAGACTGTGATCAAGTATGGTATTGATCCCAACATCAGAGATCACTCTGGGTGAGTGGGATATGGCTTCTGAAGTTGAGATATAGAGATAACTTCCTTATAGATAGCTGGATGATTATTATTAGGTCCATTTCACATCAAGCAGTATACTTAACTGATCCAGTGTACCCCCATCCACTTTGGGACATCCTTACGTGCCATTACTCCACAGTGGGATTTACTACAAGTTCATCATAAGTTTGCTTCCTGCTGTTTAGTTATTTAATTGGCTTTGTCCAGCATAGGGGCTCTGCATACGTGACTCTCTATGGGTGCTTTCCCAGAGATTTAGATCGATCTAAAGATTAAGATTTAGATCGACCTAACTCCCTGGGGGTTCACGCTAAATTGCAGTCAGCTGAGCGGGCACCATAGTTAATTACCCCTTTACAGCTTTTAGTAGGCGGGACAGACGCTTAAGCCGGCCAAGCTGACAGTAATCTAGTGAGACTCCCCACAGGGATAGATCGATCTAAAAATCTATGGAAATGGGGTGTATGAAATAGCCAGGCTGTTAAATTTTCTATCTCTCAAAGTACAGCTAACTTGGTGTGAAAAGTTTTCTTCTAAGGATAATATCATGTAATCAGTTTAATGAATCATATTCGCATGAAGAGAAATTTCAGTTGTATGCTCTTTTAAGCACTTTATACATTGTTCTTTTAAAGATTATGGGATTTTCATATGTATTTTATGTTATTAATGTCATTCATTTCAGGCGTACACCCTTGCAGTGTGCTGCCTATGGTGGTTATGTGAACTGTATGTCAGTGTTAATAGAAAACCAGGCAGATCCAAATGCACAGGACAATGAGGTGGGTGATACCTTCTGAGAATTACAATACTCATAAAGCTACATTATCTTTCCTCTTCCTGTTTGTTGCTGTTAAGATATGTCTAGTATAGGTCAAAGATTTTGATGATATTCCTCAGGATGTGTTCTATAAGATAAAAAAAAATATAAGAAAGAAGCACCATATGATATTCTATTATTTAGTTTGTGTTATAATCTGGCCCGTTTCTCATTCAGTATTTAATGTATTGAATTAAAGGACACAAAACATGCTGCACTGCACAGATTGAGTCTAAAAATCAGAGTGGTAAATTGATGATGAATGTCACAATTTCCTCTTGTCATTACAGGTTGATTTTCCAAACCCTGTGTTCTTTTGCCCTTCTTGAGTGTAATTTATCATCTACAACATTGTTGAAGTTCTTATTCAGTGTTTAGGATATTTAATTAAGAAACACAAAACATGCTATGCTGCACAGATTGATTCTAAAAATCAAAGACATAAAATGATAATGAATGTGGCAATTTTTCATTTGTCATTACTAACTAATATTCCAAATCCTGTGTTCTCTATGCCCCCCCTTTTTTAGTGCAATTTATCATCTGCAACATGATATAGTAGTTTCAGAATAATTGTTCTTGGCATTAGCCCAATGACATATGATTAAGTCATAAGTTCAAGGAGCTTTTATAATTGCCAGACTAATTTAGCCCACAAAGGCTGACTGGATACTGTGTGTATTGCCAATAGTCATGTTATGTGTGCATTACCAATCACTATTCATATGGTTGCCTACCGATTGGGGAATTTCATGGATGATTTATTACTAATAAGTCAGGACATCAATTTTGAAAATTGCACAAAAATGTTTTTTATCCCCCATCATGGCATAAGGGCATATTTCTCTCTCTAGTCTTGGTACACTGAATAAGAGGAATATAATCAGAGAGATTGTTTGGAGTCCTGCACGGTAGAAAAAAGATAATATTTTGCCCTTGTATATCTGGCACCTGTGCCTTAACTGTCTATCATTAGCTAAATTGAAACACGTCTTAATAGAACACGCAGTGGTACTCATTCGGAAAGATAAAAATTTGAAAATTTTTTGTGCTTTGCTGAAATGATTTCTACTGGAATTGCCAATGGAATTGATATGTATTTGTTGAAAATATTGAACATCATGTGAATATTTATAAGATATTTGAGTTATAGCTTTCCATCACAAAAGGAAAAAAAGGGTGAAAGGGGCAAAAAATTTCTCAAAATTCTCATTCTAAGTTCTAATACACTGGGATTGCTTTGGGATCAGTGAATCAGCAATGTGTCACAACTAACACATTCAGATCTTTATTTACACTTTATACCATTACAGCCAAAGCCTGTACTTTTGATATCAGACTTCTATCCATTAAATTTGTAAATGGTGGCATTGAATAGTTAAGTGTAAATTAATATATGTTTTGGAAAGGTATTTTGATGTGGGACTAGAATTTTTTATATTGGAACTATCCTTTTATACTATATTTTCAAAGTAAACAGAGAGCTATGAATGGAATACAAATAGAGCTCCAGATGGACTTTGTATGAAATTTGCTGATCATTTTGATATTGAGCAAAACAATTATTTTTGTGTTTGTCATGTATTGCTAAGAAAAAAAAAAGAACCTTGTGATATTGATCATTTAACCAGTCCTCGAATGAGAACCAGCGTACATGTATTCTCTTAAAGATACTACCTAGAAACAATCTCAGTCTCAGGTAGTAGAGAGATTGATGCCAGTAATTTGTCCAATATTTATCTTCCTAAATCATTAACGGACTAATGCACACATTGATTTTCTCATGAACTGCCAAATGCATCATGATGAATGCTTGAGACCCATTTTAAAGTTCCTTGGCCTTCCCTAACCAAGGTTCTTGCACACATGTATGACTAGCGATTATTGTTCTGCATGAAAAGGTACACATAAAAGGTGCTGTTTATTTTTATTTGGGCTGTACTCTTTGGAAGAGAATAAAGGTTCCTTTCTATGAGTGCTTGTAATCGAAACCAGTCTCTGAAACAAGAGAACAAAGGGCTTACAGCCCGGCACTAATATTTCACTACATATTGAGGGTGTTAGAGACTGTATAGTCCCCTTATCGCAGTGATTTGGTTACTAGGCTGGCAGCCATCTTAGTTAGGCAGAAAAGATCACAGTAGTTACCTCATCTGTTATTGATTCATGAATATTCACATTTACCTGCCTTGGATCAAATTATATGTTTTGACAGACATGGTAAGTTTGATGGTTTTATAATTGTGAATTGTTTGTTTAGGGTATGACAGCTCTACACTGGGCTTGTAGTAAAGGACATCTAGACGCTGTTAAACTGCTACTAGAATTCCATGCCTTCCCAAATCACATGGAATTTACTGAGGACAGGTGAGTAGAACACCAATTTGCCCTATTTGGGATGAAAACTTTGCACATTTCTCTACCCAGATGGGTTGGTTATGGGTATTTGATAATTACAGATATGATATTTTGCAATGCCTTAAATTGAGTTTGATACCTAAAGCCACCTTAGATTGATGTAAATTGTATATCTTGTAGAAATTCACATTTTTGTGCTTCTTAGAATATTTTGATACCCTATGTCTGCTTTATACATTAAGATGAAGTTTGGCCATTAATGTCATTCTCAGTGTTCAATAACAATTGATAGGTCCATATGAGAGGGAGAGTGCGAGTTGGGAGTATTGAATTAATTGCTGGCAGAGTTTTCTCTCATCAAAAAGCCGCTTCTTCCCAAGAACATGTTTCCCATAGGATTGTTCATTGCATCAGTAGCATTACCACTTTGTTGTTGGCAGGATCTAAATGGAATCAGTTGTATCCTGGGATTTTCCTCATCTTCAGGGTTTCAGTGTCTTCATTAATAAGTAATTTTCACATTTATTGATGGCGAATGCGTCTCTTTTATTTGTTTTTCTGCTCATGGTGATCAATACAGCTTCCTCATTAATTGTGGCTTGTAATGGGTGTGAAATGGATGAAGCTTGATAATGTCAAGCTCTCTCAAACTCCTACATTACTCCCCGCGTACATATTACATGTAATAACCTGTTTAATGCTCACTTAAAAACCAGTCAGCATTTACTCATCTTTTTATGTCACTGTGCACAGTGTTAGGCAAGTTGGACCATTTTATATCAGGCTCAACTTCCCCCTTACCTCTTTCAACTTTTACCCTGCATGTAGCCAGAAATTTCAAAGTTAAAAAAAAAAAAAAAAACGGACTTATTTACCCTCTTAATTGATCCAACTTGAGAAATGTCATAGAATGTAAGTCAAATTTTTATCCAGAGGAAACCTTTGCCAGTCAAAAGGCCTTCACTATCAGTTTTGGCTTATTTAGAACATGGCAGTCATTTACAATGTTACCTAGACTTGCTGTGATGTATCAAATCTCACACCAGTTTGTATGCTTGATGATAAATCTATAGAACTTTCCTGACTCCTCACTACAGCAGATTGATGTGTTCAAGTTCTGGCAGATATATGCCTGGAGAATTTGAGATAAGTCAATACATTTAACTTTTTGGTACTTATTTCTTCTAAGATCTGATCAGTATACTGAGGCTGTTGTGAGCGATGTCAATGGATTTCTCAAGGAATTCAATACAGTAAAATCAAAGATTGCACAGGCTTCATTTAAATTGATAGCAGGGTGTCAGGTTGTCCTGACGTTGGAAACCAGCTTTGGAGGATCACATAAAGGCCATTCACACTGCCAATTTAATTTCACAGCAATCGTTCTCCTAAGCAGTGTGAATGCAAAGAAAGTGGATTTTGACCGCAGTTCACTTGAGTTTTTTTTTTTTTTTTAAGGGCAGTTTACTTGTAAGTGTAAAAAGCACTATAGTCGATTGGTACCCTAACTAGCTGGGTGAGTCAACTGATTTTAGTAAATTTAGCCCCATTTTTATCAAAACTAAAGTATAACTTGGAATTAGACTTTAAAACTGAACCTCCTCCCTTTCCTGCTTGTGCTGATCTGTCATAGCACTCTGTGATGTTTCTCTTAAAACAATTTTATTTGATATATGCTGCGATATCTCTAGATCGTTGTTTGCACATTTCTTGGTGGGGTGGTGAATATGGGAAAAAGGTTTTGAAGTAAATCATAAATAATTACAATGCAATTTAGTCAATCTCGAAGTGTCATTTTCCAGTGGTAAACTCCCACTCACTATTTTTAATAAGCAGATACTGATGCAGTCCTGGTTTAGATGCGAGTTATGGACATCAGATTGGTGTCAGAAACACTTAATAATATGTGGCAGGATCTAAGAAGTCACTTCGTGCTGATGTGACTGGAACAATGATAAAGCATGAAATGTAATTGAATTATTGGTGGCAGTCATTATTTGATTACTTGCTGAAACAACCTGATATCTGATATTGCAGGGAGAACAACTTTTTCTGTGAATTGCAGCTATTATTCAGGTTCTGTGGGGTTCTTGTCAACTCTGTTTTGGAAAATGTTTCTCTGATATTTTATGTTTTAGACAAAAAACTTAGTTGTTACATTAGTATAATGTCTTATTTTATTGTGGTTTTCTTCATTGTCACCTAAGTCTGTCATTAGCTGTTTATTTTGCTGAAAGATTACACTATCCTCTATGACCTTATTCAGTCATAAAGCGCCTGCTGTTTTTGTGATAGAGAAGCACATGATAAAAATACATCATTGCTATTTTCGCTTGTCAGATTTCTTCAGAGCTGAGAGAATTCCACAGAATTCTGGTATGCCCTGAGCTCCTCTGACTGTGTATATATATATATATAGGGGACTTTATGTCCCAGACCCCTGGCTGAAAGTTTTTGCACATATTTCACTTCTCATTCTGCTGTCTCTTGAAAACATTAAATCAAAAGTAAAAACATACAGGCCAGCATTGTTCTGTAACTGTTGATGTTTATATTCTGCTTTCAGGTACACTCCTCTGGACTATGCGTTGATGGGAGAGCATCGTGAGGTGTCCCAGTTTATGATTGAACAAGGAGCATTGTCTATCAACGGAATACAAGAACTAGCTGCTTGTAAAATACAGGTACAAAAACTTATTAACACAATGTATCATTGCTTAGGAAAATACAAAAAGGTATTTTTAACATTAATGACTGGTGTTTCTCTGATTCTTGAGCAATTTAATTTTTCCTCACATTCAGAATGAGCTTTATTTGCTTTGCTAGTGAACATTGCCAGAAAACATGATTTATTGTAGGTTGTCTGACAGGAAATTTTAATTATGCAAGCCAGTTATTGACTTGAGCAACAGATTTTTGTTTATGAATTGCTATAATTGTAAAAATCTACCAAGCTAATGAACATTTTTGCTCATATACTGATCTCGTTGATTGGCAGAATGATTTTGATATTTAAATGGAATTTTTTTGGCGTCCATCTTTTCCGTGGAATGAATCTGTGTAGGTAGGAAGGTTTTCAGGAAATACCACCAGAGTATGTAGGAGTAATGGTTTTCTTTTTATCTGATTTCAAGGCAAGTGATTACAGTTTGGTGTAAAGATCCACTCGGGGTTATCTCTTCGTTATGCTCGATGTCTCCAATTCTCTTCTGCTGAGAGAGTGATGGGTTGTCTTTTCAATTATTTGGGGAGGGATAAAAATTACGTAGAGACGACAGGGTACCAGGTCTTGTCCAATCAGGATTTAATCTATGAATTCATGAGCATTTCTCACTCGTCTTGCTTCTTTGTAGGAGCAGTTAATTCACTCTTAGCTGATAGTGTTGTATTTAAATACTAAATACAATGCCCTTCTCTCTTTTAAAAAACTGCTGAGATGATTTTAGGTGGAATTTTTGTTTTTTTCAGTAGTTTATTTGTAAATGTACTTCTGTTTTTCAGTAGTTTTTATTTCATAAAGAAGTTTTGATTAGATTTTGAAATTTCCTCTCTGTATTGTTTTTAAGAAATAGTCTAATGTAGAGAACCCACAAGTTTAAACTATCCATGGGATCTTTACAAGTGCAGTACCAAACCCTTCAAACTCTGAAGTATATTACCTTTAATCTGTCTGACCAGGAAGACAATGCATATGGTTGCTGTATCAAGTAGTCATCCAGGTTTTATTGGGCAACAGCAGGTACTTTATTCTGAGGTTGTTGGTTGATTGCTTATAAGTGTTTTGCAGTGTAAGGCATGTCTGAATTAGCAGTTCCATCAATAATGATTTCATGCCAATTTAAGAAAGGATGTTTTTGTTATAAAGGTTTTTTTTCATTAGCATTATTGTTATAGATTTTGTACCAGTATCCAATATCCATTAACTTCATTTGAAGGAAAGCAATATAATTATGGTATTTCAGTTATTTGTAAATGTTTTTTTAAGGCAAGCTTTGTAAAACATGTCCAATTTATTTACATGTTAACAACACAGGGAGATAAATTTATGCTGTAAATATATATATTTTAAAGTAATTTCTTTTTTTGTATATTTCACTCATGTATTCATCATTATTCTGTGTTTAAAATTATTTTATCTCCAGTTTGTCTAATCTATATTTGTTCAAAGTCGGGAAGCTGGTGTCTTCTCAGGCACATTCCTAGGCAAAAAATTTTGTCCACTCAAGGCCATTTACCAACTGTCCTTCTCAAATAAAATACCCTACAAAGTAAAAATCCAGTTTAAATATCATCAATAAAAATGAAGGAGCACATTTGACAGATAAAAATGAAAATTTATTGACATTTTTGCTGCTGTCACAGGAAGAGAAAAAAATGATAGATATACCTTTCTTGGAAAGCTCAATATCATGTAGATTTGCTGCCAAGAGAAAGACCATCTAATTGCTCAAGGTTTAACATGGAGAGCTTGTACAGCAACACTGGTACAAATTAAGGCAGTACGCTATCCATTAAAAATTGGTGCTTGTTCATGTAGGTGTTAATTATTTGGGCTAATTTTTTGGATAATTAGACTTTAAGAAAAATCACTTTTAGAATCAATATATCCTATACATAGGGCTTTAAATTATCTATTTTTCCCTGGCTTTAACACTTTGACTGGTTGCATACTTGCTTTTGTTATTTGCAATCTGTCAAGACCACAAATAACAAAAAATACCTAGAAAAAACCCCAGTCAGTTGATAAATTTATGAGATGTGATCTTTTCTTTGTACTTATTAAACTAATAAAGGGGGGTGATATCCCTCATTGGTCTATATATTATTTTAAGAGTCCCCTGTTGTCATGATATATTTTATGCATATTAATATCCCTGTTGTGCTTTCAGTCCAATTTTCGAGGGTATAGAGTCCGCAAAACTTTCCTGGAGAGGAAGAAGTTGTTAATGAAACATGAACAGTTGAGGAAGGATGCTGCCAAGTTAGTATTTCAATTTGAATAGCTTTACTCACTGCTTTCTACCTTTCATTAAAGCATTGTTTTTCACTGATGGCTTTGATATTGAAACTGCTGTTCTTGAGCCATTTGAATTACTCGTCTGCATGACATGGAAATACCCTGTAGATTTGTGCATAGTGATTTAAAGTAAAAACTGATATTTTATCCAGTCACACTTGAGTTAAATGGTGTAATAAGTGTTTTGTTATTTTAATTTTGGAATTGTTTTGACTGCAGTGTAAATGATGTAAAAGGATACCTTATGAAAATTTGTATGAACAATGTTTTCTCACCAGAGTAATTGTGTCTTTCAGAAAACGTGCTGAAGAAGAATATCGAAGAAAAGAAGACATAAGAAACAAGAGAGAAGTAGAAGAAAGGAGGAAAACTGAATTAGGGGAAGGACACAGTAAATCATCAAGAAGGTAAGCATCTTCACTTTCAAGATTCCAGTGTATCCAAAG
Organism: Lingula anatina; assembly: GCF_051362555.1. Taxonomy (NCBI): domain Eukaryota; kingdom Metazoa; phylum Brachiopoda; class Lingulata; order Lingulida; family Lingulidae; genus Lingula; species Lingula anatina. The sequence continues at coordinate 38,532,316 of NC_141768.1, read as the reverse complement.
GGAGAAGTGATGAATATATTGACAACTGAATATGAAATATTGTTTTGGCAAATGCATGTGACATGTTATTTTGTTATTGTGAAGTAAGTGACAAGTATGTAATGCTATCAAGAGTGATTGTTATTCATTTTTTGTAAATATGTATGTCCACATGGGAATGTTTATGTATGTGACAGTTACATATTTTTAAGATAAAGGTAAAAAACGTATCAATTCATCAACATTAATAAGATAGTACTTATTATTTCAAAATGAATAGATTTGAAGGAAAAAATCTTGCATTTATGATGAAAGATTACCAAGTAAGTAAGTTCTGTGACATGCATCGCACAAGAACAAATTAAGGCATTTGGTACAGTGTACTTTTGCCATATATGACAAAGAGAAATGACCCATGACTCCACATTAATTTGAAGGTTCGAAGCAGACGTCAGGACTAATTGTTGGATGTAACTACATTATGGGGCCGTCAGGGTTGGTATTGCTCCTTAATGGAACAACTTGGTGTTTATTTGTTATTTAATAACACACCATCAGTGCCTTATTACTAAGAATGTTTCTGTTTTTTTTTCCCCACCAGGTGTTTTCATATTGTCACTATTAACACTCACGCAGTGGTTTATGACTAACAATGTGGGTAGTGGCAAGTGTGAGAAGTCATGTGTGGTCACCTAACTTTTAGGTATTGCACTAGGGTGGTTGAATTATGCACGGAAACAATTAAACATTTTCTTAGCATGAGTGATGACATATTGACTGCAGAATTCTTGCAGGTCTGAGTGGTTGGGTTTTTCTTTGTTTCAAGGTTGCAGGATTTGTTTTGTTTCAGAATTTTTTTTATTTAATAATGATTGCTTGATTGGAATGTTTTTAGTTCTTTTTATTACGGGACCTTAACATAAAATGTATCCTTGTACTTATTTCTTACACCTTACGAAACAAAACTCCATTTGCGATTGTGCCTAGACAGCAGACAATATTAAATTTCCCTAAGGTGATGCTTATAGATGGAAATTAAGAATAACTTAGCCTGCCATACCAGTGCCCTCTCTTTAAGGAATTGACCTCCATAATCTACCAAAAAGGGATAATTTGAAATAATTAATTGCATATTATGCACTCTCACACTTTGAAAAGAATTAACATTCCAGTATATATATAAAAAAACCCATGAGTAATGTACTTCAGTTGAATAGAACATTGATTTGTACTTTAACATGTCACTGTGGAAAAGAAGTGTCATTTGGCACAATGTATAACGTTTAGATGTCATGTCTAGATGTCACATAGGATTGGAATTACAATCAGTGTGGCAACACTAAGCTGACAAGAGGGATGATTTCTGTCTGGTATGGGATTTGAGAAATTGGAAATCTTGTACCTACCTGAAAAAAATGTTCTTTGAAAGTATTAGACATCAAATTACTACTTGAAGAACCCTTTTTTTGTAAATTTTTCTCAGATAACTTGATTTAAGTGTTCCCATTGATGGATTGCTTTTGCAACTGAATGAGTGTTTGAGTGACTGAAAATCAATCACCTCTGGAACAGAAGCTTTGGGTGTTTACCATTTACAAATAAAATACTTGAAACTTATTAATTACAGTTTATTTCTCTCTAATTGAAACTGATGTATTTGTTTCGTCAAAATGGCCCTGTGTTATTGTCTCATTGCTTGAAAATTGTTGATGTTGCTTCCCTGTGACCTGTGAGAACTGTTGTGAGAACATTATTAAAATGTCATCCTTTTTTTTTTTTTTACAGTCACAGTTGAGTGCCCTATCCACAAGCAAACATTCTTGTTTAATTTCCGTATGTTAATTGGCTTCTCGCCTCCAGCTCCAGCTTAGAAACTAAGCGAGGGGTGGTCCAGGAAGGGGCCTATTGATTTTAGGATATGTTGTCAGTGCTTGCTTCCATCTTGGACCTAAATAGAGAAGGACAAGTAACGCGGAGAAAGATCAAAGGATAATCGGCTTAGCGCGAGCTCTTCGCGAAACGATGTGCGTTCGGATCACGTGGCCTCCCGTACAGGTAGCGAGCATATCGCGGCTGTTGATGACTTTTTGTGTCATTTGGACAGGTAGCTGGTGATAACGCGAGGAAAACGTTCGGGTGGATGAGTCAAGACACTTATAGAGATAAAATGTAAGTACAATTTCTTTTGCTATTTTGGATGCTAGATGAGAATAAGGTATGTTTGTTCATGGAGGAATTCAAAATGCCCAATATGGTGAAGGCAATCGTGTTTGTTGCCGTAAAATGAGTGTTTAAAATTGTACAACTGCGGTGTCGAATACTTGTCTTTAGCTATGATCCGATAGAAAAATATTTCTAGTCTCGAAATTTTACCTCTATGTAAAGAATTAGCCATAGATGCGGCAATAATTTAACCTCAAATCGTGTTTTGAATTGAAATGACGCAATTCCTCTCCGATTTATTCGACTCGCCGACATCGTTTTAGGTCTGGTATTTTTTACGTACGGTTTAGATAAAGGTGGCATCAACACCGCTGTGTACTATATGTATAGGTTTATGTTACTTGCTTAAGTGAGCCCGAATTATGGAATGATAATTAATATTTTAAACTCTTAATATGGGCTCTCGTTGCAACATGGCACCACACATGCAATTGTGACACACAAAAACGCACCTGTGATCCTTTTAATATCCTTTTATCAAAGTTGACATTAACACTGCTCTGAAGTATATATATATTTACACATTACCGGCTACAGTCAGCTCCGGTCTGAGAATGATAATTATTATTTTTATAACTCTCAATATGGGCTATCATTGCAATATGGCACAACACATGCAATTATGACACACAAAAACGCACCTGTGATCCTTTTAATATCCTTTTATCAAAGTTGACATTAACACTGCTCTAAAGTATATATATATTTACACATTACCGGCTACAGTCAGCTCTGGTCTGAAAATGATAATTATTATTTTTTTGACTCTCAATATGGGCTATCATAGCAATATGACACCACACTGTGATTCTTTAAATATCCTTTTATCAAAGTTGACATTAACACTGCTCGAAAGTATATATATATATTTACACATTACCGGCTCCAGCCAGCTCCAGTCTGAGAATGATAATAATTATTTTTTTAACTCTTAATATGGGCTATCATTGCAATATGGCACCACCCATGCAATTATGACACACAAAAAACGCACCTGTGGGCCTTTTAATATCCTTTTATCAAAGTTGACATTAACTCTACTCTGAAGTATATATGTATATTCACATGACCGGCTAAAGTCTGCTCCAGTTTGAGAATAATAAGTTTTTCATTTTTAAATTGGATTCCCTAAACAGAATAAAGACGATTGACAAACACCCTCATTGGTCTTATAGTGAAAGTGTATATGTGGACATGTACACATGCAAAGTTCATGATTATATTTACTCGGGTAATGGTCATAAAAGTAGATCTTGATCACATTTGTGATAAGAGTCTCACCTCTGTAATTGCCTTGCTACATTGCATTATTTTGTTATCAGGTGCTTGAAATCTTTGAAATAATCCTGAGACATGCCTTTGGATAGCACCTAGCTGGCTTTATCAAATCATCAAAGGGCCAGACGTCTTAGTTACCTGGCTGATAATGATCTAGAAAGTCCATGTCTAACAAGGGAAGTAAATTTAACTAGAGGGAAAATCTACCTGACAGGTAGAATCTTGAGATGCATTTGATAAGGCTTACCTGTGGCTCAAATGTCCAAGTAGAAGTAAAAAAGGCAATTGTCATTTATAGTAGTTTGTGATAAAAACATTCTTATTCTCTTCCAGATTCTCTCCACAAGATGCCGGAAAGTTAAAATTGGACAATGCACCATTGCCCAAGAGGAGACTCACTAATTAAACATTTGGACAGTAATTCACATAGGTCAATGAGAAATTAGTTTATACCTTTTATAAATAAGTTAATACTACTTGGATACAAATAGGAAAGAACTCCATGACTTTCACAAAAAGAGACAAGACAAGAAAACTGCACATGTATTGTATATTCATCATCACTAGCTTTGTAACAAGCATTTTAAAATTTTAATGTTTACTTTTATAATAATAAATATTGGAATGTACTCAAGTTGTTTTATATTTCCTATCTTATAATGAAAAAAAAATCAAATGTAAAAAACATGGATTATATGTTTAGACAGTTTTTTCTTGCTTGATTGAAATTGCATATTCAATTACCTCAGAATACACTAACTACAGGTTTAAAAAATCTGATCCTGATAAAATTCATACTCACATTTGACATTGACCCTCTTGCAGTGATATGCGTCTTATTTGTCAAATCTTTTATTATTTAAAGTTGTGTAAAAAAAAAAAGGAAGTGAAAAGAAATAAAAAGAAGATTTTTTATATCAAATATATGTATTTTTTATTAGCATAAGATCAGTATTGGTGAAATTAATCTCATATTGTAAACGGGTAACTTTTAATGAAAAATAAAGCAAAATATAAATGAAAGATAGTTGCTGAATGAAAAAAACAAATATTATAAATACTTATAATAAGTTCTTGAATTACGACTGCTTTTCAGTAACTGAAAACGGAAAGCCATATTTTGGTACCTGGTGTATTATTTTCTACCAAACTAATACGACAAATCTGACTCTTAAATAACTAATTAAAATTAATGTAAACCTAGATGAAATTTCTAATTAAGATCTTAATTGCGAAGTGAAAAAACCCAAATGTTATAAATGCACAAGATCATACTGCCTGTTTGTTGAAAATCTAGGTAATAATTCAAGCTGTGATTCTACTCTTCCTTTTGAGAGACTTTCTCAATCCTTTTTCTTTCGTAGATGCAGACACAGATTCTTGGTACTTTTCTTTAAGCTGTCTACGAAATGAGTGGCCCCTAATGGTAATATATAATTTCACAAACATGCTAAAAAGGTCCATTTTTAATTTGTCTGATTCACCAGCAGTCAGTTCTTGTGTAAATTTGATTGATCTTCCGGGGTGTCACAGCTACTGGTAGGCCTACATGTAGGAATGAGATTTCCGGTCGTTGGGTGCGTATTCCTGTCCTGTCAGAGACTACCTCACGGACAGGGAAAGGCAGCAGGTATTGAAGACAAACTTCACACCCCGTTTTTATGAGGTAACGGGGAAAAATGCCGAAAACCCCTCAATAAATTTCCACGTGTTGACGGAAACCTGTGTGCTCGCAACTGTAAGATGGCGGCAATGCTGTATCATAGCAACCACGAGGGACTGCGAGAAATTGCGTTATCAATGCAGAGAAACAATAGAAATGCACTGAAGCACAGCGCGCGCTACCTTGATAATAAGCTGTTCAGACGCCCGTGGAGCTATCAAAACAGATTATGTGAGACAATAGGCGAATGTTTACCCGAACGCACATAGCTTCAAAGGAAGATGCCGCGTTTCTTGTCCTTCTCTATTTAGGTCCAAGCTTCCATTAATGCATTATACCTACCATTTTCATTTCCCTATGTACCAGCTTTGTTTCTACTTGATGGTTTCTGTTTAATGTATTTATGCAACGCAATATGGCAATTACCGTTTATGTTGTAATAGTGTGATTACATTTTACATGACTTAATGGTTATTTTTAATTAACTATTTTATTATTAAATATGTTTTTAGGGGCAGATTTGAAATCTTTTTACTATCTTAGTTCAAACTTGAGTATGACTATTATGCTTTTGTTTAGTTATATTTTGGCTATTTTTATTCATACAAGTCCACTCTTCCCCCCTGCCATTAAAAAAAGGAGTCAAAGCACTCAAAAACCGCATGGGTTCCATATAAAGTACTTGCTCTGCTTTAGCTTCAGGAGGATAGGCAAGACTCCCAATGTGCAGTCCCTGGGTCTTTTCTAAAGTACACATGTAAAAGATATTAATATTCTTCTGAAATAATTGAGATATGTGGTCTTAGCACAACTGTTTTACAGTAGAAATTCTGTCACCAAGGCAAATGTGCCATATTCCTGTTATGGCAGTAATGATTGAGGTATAATGGAAATTAGACTGCTAAGTGTTCATAGGGTTTCTTTTAAGGATAACATGAATTCTGTCAAAGATACCAATATTTTGCACTGATGACTGACAAGTTTCATTTGTCTGGTGAGATCGTGTGCCAATCTTTGACTCACAGCAGCCAGATTTTTATTTGAATAACTATGTTAGAATACTAATAGATTTATGCCCAGAAAAACTTTTAAAAGTGCATCAAAATGTAACTAGTGGCTGAAGATGTTTTTGGTTCAGCACCCAAAACCTAGAGCAAAATAATGATCGTTTAAAATAAAGGTAGCATATTAAAAAAACTTTTCATAAATCATGGGTTCAAGTGATCTTAAAATAACAACTTGCAAGCAAAACAACTGTTTCATTACAATTAATTACCATTGTAAGCCTCGAGGGATATTTGAACAAATGTTTTAAGACTTGTTAGATTGAGTGAACACGTGCCTGCTTATTCCCAACAGTGTACATCAATTCAAGCAGTTCTAGTTTTGCATGCTGTTTCAGTTTACAATATTTGCAGCCCACTTCTGCATGGAGGATATTAATTTCAAGCATGTTTGAAAAATTGATTTTTATGAATGTTGCATGGATATCTGATAAAGTGTAGCAAAACCTTTTGGGGTTAGAGATGGTTAAATCAATGTAGACTTAGCATGTTGTTGGTATTTTCATAGGTGATTGACATTCAGTTGCCTTCTCTTATGTAGCATAATCTGATGTTCTCATTATTGAAAGTGTAATCTTCTTCGTAAAGATAAAATTTTGTAGATCTTCTTCTCATTGATAATCAAACCCTAATACATCAGAAGCCCTCAACTTTACAAAAAATATTCAAGAATCCAGTCAAATTGTTTTGAAAAGACAAGATTTCATAGGAACAGATCAATAAAACCCTTTTCAAAACTCTTAATGGCAATTTAGTATGCAGCACAATGAAATCCAAACAGCCCAATCAATTTAAAAATGCAAACAGCACATTCAGCCTTTGATTTTCAGCATTAGTACGTAGGTACTTGTCTATTGAATTTAAAGATTTTCAAATCCACAGACGGAAAACGAGTGCAATTTTTGCTTTTTTTTCTACAGTGGTTGAAGATAACTTGGAGGTTTAGTATTTTATATATATATATATATATATATATATATATATCTTGGATGGATACCATCATAAAACTGTTAAACAGAATGATGTTGTGGGGTTTACTTTTGTTCATTTAAAAAATGCTTTTTTCCAGTAAGGTTATGGAATTGTTTTTCTCTTAATTAATGAATGCTGAAATGCAACTTGTTGAAATCTAGATAATGCTTTTCATTTTTCTTCTTCTAGGAAAAGAGAGCCTCAGTTATCAGAGGAGGAGAGAATTTTATTACTTAATAAACAAAACAGACAGATTGTCTCTAAAGAAAGAGATAGACTTTCAGAATTCAGAAGGAAAGAACATGCTGCTAGAGTAATTCAGAGAGCTTGGAAACAGTAAGAAGCAAATTGTTTATCTATTTATTTTGATTGTACATACAGTATCCAACTTCTTTTTCAATGTATTATGTAAAGGAACCTTACTTTACCACCTGTACCCATATGATTTTAATATAAAGAAATCCAGAAAGTATGGCAGAATATTTGTGTTAAGATGTTTTTTTTGCTTCTTCTCCTTTTGTTATCAAAATAAACCTCAAAGCAAATTTAAATTGATCACAAATTTCTGTTCCAGTTATGTGTTTCGCTTCAAAGGAGTCATGAAGAGTGCTGCAGATGCCATTAAGTCTAAGAGGTTAAAAGCTGGTGAAGAGGAATGGAAGCGACAAATTGCAGCTCTCACAATTCAGTTAGCATGGAGAAAATTTTACAGGTAAGTGGATAGATCAGATAGAGATTTCCTGATGCATTAAGGGAAAGATTGGCTGTTATTAAGTGAGCTAGGAGAGCCACATTAAGAGAAAATGCAGGATATAAGTGGATTCCAGTTGGAATCCTTACTTATGTGCTGATTTCTCCTGCGAGACACTGCAGTAATGCACATTGCAGATTACAGATGTAAATTGTCTTGTATGTAATGGGCATAGAATGGAAATATCTTGGTAGGTTTGAGTCTTGTGTTATTATGATGAAGAAAGAGCTGAGTTTTTAAAGAATATTGGGCACAGTTTTGACTGGTGGTCATTTCAAAGTTTTGATGTACCTAAAACCCAATTTAACATTTAGATTATTATAGAACTTTATATGCACAAGGGAAGATAGATAAGAGAACTTTATAGGGATGCACTTTTAACTGTGTCTTGTCCACTGAACTTTATTTGGGAAGATGACATATTTTTGACAATGGGGAATAATGAAAATCATTACCAGGCTTTAGTTTTTTCATCCTGCTATTCTATTTGGTTGAGAGATATGTGGGTTTGAAATGTGTAATTAAATGATGACTGATCTGTTCTTTCAGTAAAATGTTTCATTGACAGCTCCTTTGTGAAAACTGAAAAACAAATTAAGCACTGAACATATTTTTTTTTTGCACTTGATACACTTTGTCAAGTCAAAACCATTTTTTGTGTTTTCTAAAAGAAACAATTTTCTCAAGTGGTTGTGGAAGCCTTTAAGTTAGCTTTCTCATTTGATTAATGGAAATGGTTCTTTCATATTAAAACACCTATAATTTCAGTTTAAAACCTTGGTATTCATTTTATGAATAAACCAATTGTTTTCAGAAAGAAGTTACTGACATCCTTGACTGGCAAGAGCAAACGTGTGCTGCATATGTGGGATCCAGAAGTGGTAGCAGCTAAACAGCAGATGTTGATGGAACAAATTTACAGTAGGTTCCCCTCAATTTATTTCCTGACAGATTAGTACATGGAAAACAGCCTGCAGACGTCATTACCTCATCGTGCTTAAATAACTTATCACCTGCTGAATTTTATTGACCCCTCATCTTAAAAAAAGAAATAAGGACAGAAAGAGGTGTTGATTGATCCACAGCATTGTGTGATGTAAAACTAGTCTTGTTGAATTGCAATGACGACAGCAGTGCATGGTTCGTGGGCAGAGAATCACTTATAAGTGATAATTTTGCTATGTGACCTAACCACAAAGCTGTTTGTCACACCTACAACTTTTTATCACTTGTTCTTACAGTGATGAACTCCATATTATTATTATTATTATTATTATTATTATTATTATTATTATTATTTACATTTTTAGCTGAGCATATAGAGGCTGTTCAGTGGTTTCCAAGGTTGGAGGCACCTGTCAGACCTCTTTGGTTCAAGTATATGCCATCAGCAGCAGGTAAGCACTGGCCTTTATCTGTGTCTCTCTTATAAAATGTCGTATTTATTTATTTATTTATGGTTTCCATTAATTTTTTATGTATTCATTTTTTTCTTTTGGACCGATGAGCACCTATTTTTAATGTTCCCGTTAGCAAGGAGTTATAACAGAAGGAGATTACACGCGTGGGGGCGGAGCCCGTATTACGGTCTCTCATTGGTCGGAATGAATAGAACCCAGAGAACAATGGATGCCTATCTCTGTTACGCTTAATTGCTATCTCGTTTAAATCTCGTTTGTTAGTATCTGTGCCTTCGTCTGTTGATTTTTGAGGACAGAAACAGAAACGGAGTCCCAAGTTTCTAAAAAATGAGAGAAATACAGAATTTATATGATATTACGTTGGACAAGGTTTTCAAAAAACAGGTAAGTGCTTTTAAATGCATAACTACACGAAATATGAAGATAAATTGCAACTTTTATGTCGTAGGGTCTCACTGTGTAAGTGTCCAGCTACACGTTGATCTCGCGAGGTGGTGTGTGGAGAATAAATATTGCACGAAAAATATTTCCCACTCATAACAAGTGCCTATAAATATAGTATCAGATGAAGAAAGTTTGGTCTTTATACAGTTGCAATTGTTAAGTAATTTGTGGCAATAGCAAAGAATAAAACTTAGGTGCACTTTCAGTAGCCGAATAACAAGCAGATGCTTAAACCGCCATCTTGTTAATTTTTCGAAAAAAAAATTACTCCAAAAGACATTTTCCTCCTACTTTTTGAAACTTGTGTCACATGACAGTCATAAAATTTAACTAATTGTTATGTGTGCAACACACTTGCTTGAGCAGTATTGTTTTTTTTTGCGATTTTACATGTGGTCTAGCTTGGATACGACAATTGACAATTTTCATGAGTTCCGATCAAAAAGTGTTACGCTTGTTACGGCCGAAAGCCTTACCGCTTTTTGTACTTTTCAAATGCAAGATTATAAAAAAAATTGGTGTGTTTAGATTCTTGAACATCTTGGTCGTGGCGTGGTATATATTGCATGGATACTGCTCCAATATTTCTTGAAAAAAATAACCCGATTTGTTCAGAATACCAATTTTTTACTCTAGTGTTATGGGTAAATGTACCATTTTGGCCTTTACCTTTTTCATGTCTAAATCTAAAAAGACTTATCATGACAGTTGGTCATCATTTTTCTTCTCACCATGGTGGGTGGCTTTGGAGTGGTAACTTTGTTGTTAAAGTAAAGTGCTCAGTTTTTTTGACTGGAAAATTTTGCCTCCACCCAGCATTTTCCATCATGGCGGTCTAACAGGAAGTTTGACTTCACAGTGTCTTTGGTATAGTTATTTTTAACTTATTTAGTCTTCTTTTTACATATATATGTTTTAATTCATATTAAACCTTTGAAAAAAGAACACACATGAATCCTGGTGCTTCTTAATTCAAAGTCTTAAGGTTTTAAGTTCACCTAGGCTCCACCAATTATTTTACCTGTTATCTCACTACACATCTCTCTTTGAGTCGAGGTGTGTAAGACACACCTTATTGTGTAAGACACCTCTATAATTAAGGGGTACTTGCTTCTCTACTTAAATTATACTTCACTACTTTGGCATGTTAGGTTGCAAGCTTGGATGTTTCAGTTCATTTTAAGAAAGAAGCTTTGCCTTGGTGGTTACAAAAGAATAGAACTCTATTAAGGTTTATTCATTACTTGAAATTAAATATTTCATCTTGTAGTGTTGAAACAGAAATTCTCTCAAAATTGATAATGAATTTGACATGCATATCTTAACACTACTCAAGTTTTTTTTTCTATTATAGATATGGGAGAAGGCTGCATTGAATATATGAATTATGGTCAGGCTGGAAAAAATTAAAATATGTCAATGAAAAAAGGAGGTCAGTGTGTCTGGGGTAAGTTACTTTTTGTCATAATGCCTAAGATGCATTAAACATTCACTAACAACAGTACCCTTTTTAATTTTTTTTTTCTAAATACAACAACCTTGGGCATTTTCCTTTTAGCAACCAGCCTCTCTGAAATCCCCTTTTTGTCCTGTCAGAAGAGTAGGGACCAGGGCGGATTTAAATAATTTCTTGTAATAAGTACAATTTCTTTCAATTTCTTGGGGGTTATTAGCTTGTAATCATGAATCTTGATGTTCCATATAAATTTAGTTGTAAATTGTTCATTTATGTGGTGAACATTATTTCAGTCAAGTCATAACAAGACACATTAACTTCACTGCATAATTCCATAATGTCTACATGGATACTAGTAGTTCATAATGCTATTATTATGTTTTTTTTTTCTAACCTACAGGTTTCTCTCTTTTCTGAGTGGCATGGCATTAGCAAGGCAGAAGAAAAGGCCCTGAAGAAATTCTCACTTGAGTTGTCCTTTTTGGAGAAGAAACTGGATAAGACTGGCCAACAGAGATTGCATTAAATTAATAGTGCTCCTTTATGACATTTTAAAATATTTTCAGTCACCTAACTGACTCTATACATTGCAAAAGTGGACATAAATTTTATGTTACTGTTACGTGGAAAAAAATTCAAAACCTATATATAAATTGTTGAGTGCCATGGTATAACAGTCTACCTGATTGCCAGTGAAATTTCTGTTTCAGTGAAATTTCTTTAAAGCAGTCACTTACTGCTTACTTACCAGTTAATTTTTTCAGCTGTTACATTTTATAAATGTTCTTACTAAGTGTTGTCTTGATCTATAATAACCTTTTGAAAATCCCATGTTTTTCATCCTATTTGTAAGAATTAACCACTTTATCTTCTAGGATTTTTTTTTTTCATTCAGCCCATTAGATTCTCAGACCTTGCTGGCCTGTAAGTGGAATAGTATCTGGCACAGACTGGTATCAGCAAGTCAGATAAAAAAGAATATAATTATTTCTATTTGCACGGTTGAAAAAAATGCCATTATAGACTGCATAAAACTGGAAAACTGTAGCAACTTAATCATTCTTATGACTTCATTTATTACTGCTTATGTGTAAAATTTTTGTTTTTGTTCTTCTATTGATATAATAAAATGGTTTTACTCACAGATGCTACTTTTCATGAGTATAGAGTGCTTGAGTATAGAATTGACTTAAAAGATATTTTAAGTTAATATAGTAAATAATAGTTTGAAATTCAATATTCTCATCTTTATTTGTTTCACTTTAAAGAGCTCAGTGAATACTAAAATTTCTGATATATTTTGTACATAAATATATTTATGAATGAATAATTATTCTTAATGTATAGCACTGTGCACTTGTTTACCGACAAATATGAACAGTGTTAGTACGTGTCAAATAATCCTAAAAAAAGGGAAATTTCCAAGATAAAGAAATTTATAACGAGTATTCAGTAAACTGACTTGTCGTGGCATTGCCTCAACCTTGGATTAAAATTTTAATTAAATGCATTATAATATTAAAATTATACCGAGTGAGAGAAAAAATACTTTAAGAAATTTAAAACCAGACACAAAGCGTAGGCACTGTCACAATGTATATGTTTATGGGACCCAAGGGCAGGAGGGTCCAAACGTTAATGTATTAATATTATGTCCTTTGGCAGTGAGGACAGACGTTCACTTGAACGTCATTTTCACAAACCACAGTTGGGACGTTTTCTTTTGACTTCTCCTTGGTGATTTTTCACCGGGTTGTGCCATAAAAAAGCCATCTATCACCGACTAAAAAAAGCTCATGGCGACCATCCTCAGTCACCACCTTATAATCGCTTTCTATGATATCGTTCCCTTCCAGCACATCGTCCAAATAATTACCTGTGAAAAAAATCGTCAGCATACAGCGGCGCTTTGACATTACTGATCTCGAATTCTAACGCGAAATAACGCATATGAAATTTATCTCCAAGCTGAGGAGAGCGACGCAGACGAAACCTTGAGACCGGAGGCCCCCCGTAGCTAGCTCCGCCCACCGTAACAGACATCGGACAATAGAAAGGCTTGCGTGTAATCTCCTTCTGTTATAACTCCTTGCCGTTAGCTTGTTCAATCTTTCTGCCAGGGTCAAACCATTTAAGATCCCAAAGGAAATTTTTCCTCTGAAACACTTTCAATTGATATTTGCTGTAAGGCATCATATGGTGGTCCATATACATGCTAGGTGATGGGTTTTGTCATTAAGGTCTACACCTGGACCACCTGGACAGCTAAAATGTGTGTATGTATAAACTGGTGGTCATTTCAGTAAAGGGTTTGATGTCACAGGTGCTTCATGACCAGTGTTTCTTTACTTAACATGTACTTCAATAGGCTCACATACGCTAGTGAAGTCTTTTTTTCTTTTTACCTTAAACAGCCAAAAGAAAAAAAAAAGAAGGAAGATATCTATACATTTGTTAAAACTACTTTATAATGTATACTTATATATAAAAATCCATGCAATATTGACAGGTACTATTTCATATCAAGGTCCAAAAATTGTCACATTATATGAAATACAACGGAATGTCCTGATACCATCTTTGTTTTCTGACATTATGATCGCATTCACAACGAGTTGAGCCAGGCTTTACAAATCCTGGGGACTAAATATGGCGGACGTACATGAAAGAAAAACCGCCTAATCTTTTAATAGTCTCTCCGCCTCTCACACACCTCCCCACACTTCGTCCCTGCGGGGGGACAGTCATTAAATCTCGGCTCCATTGGGACGACACATGGGGAGGCGTGTGAGAGGCGGACTCGTTGTGAATGCGATCTATGTTAGTTTCTAAGGGTGTCATTACCTCTCTTTATACAGCCTGTCCTATGGGACTAATGTCTGTCTTCAGAAGCTATTGTTAGTTAATTGGATATTTTTATTTAATTGTGTGAAATAGCAGTTTGACAAATAATGTATGAGAATGAATTTCAAAAAGTAAATAATCTTCACAATTCATGTATAAGACGCGCCGGGTATTAATTTTATAAATTCCTTACAAAGCATTCAAGTACACATGTGGCTCCACTTTCAATTCTCTTGATGGTACATGTATAAACAGTGCTAATCATGTTCTTGAATAATTTAACTTGTGGTAAATTTATTGCATTGGCTTGTTTGTGTTGTTAGTGTGTGCAAAACTGCATCCGCATCCAAAAACGTCCTTAATAAAATGTTTAAAGGTGTACTGCATGCATTTGAAAAATTCCCAAAGTCATATAATTTTCTATCTCTACATATCCTGCATTCTTTTCCAGTTTAGACCTTAAAACTATAAAACCGGTCAAGTAAAAGTGCCTGGTGTCAATAGTTCTTTCTAAAATGTACAATAAAGAACATGGCATTCTAAATGACTGGCCAGTCCTATCAAACTAAATTATTGAATTAGAAATGGAATAAAACATCGAATCGAAGTGTAAAAATGGGTTGAGCAATGATTTATGAGTAGAAGAAAATTGCTCCACTCCCCCCTCCCCCACCACCACCACCACCACCACCCTACGGAGGAAAATTCATTTTGGTGGGTAAATCCTGTATAGAATATCTTTAGGATTCAACTACCAAGAGTATGTGACTGAGAATCTTGGCAATTCTACAGTTGTCTCACCCTGTGTGGCCTTTCAAATCCCATAGTTAATCCGCTCACTGTTCAGTTAATAGAGAATACATGTTAAGCCGTCTACTTCATGGTGATCAGAAAGTTTTAATTGCCATGATGGCGTCTATTTCCAGGAGAAGGTACCTAAATGACTTGCTTTTTTTCCAAACAGAATTTTCTCAAGATTTACTAGATGTTTATTGGTAGGAATTTTCAGTAATCCTGTGTAACTTTTTGCATTATGACAGATGTCTGTATCTTTATGTTTTGTTTTTGTACAGCCATAGATCCTTTTGTAATTATCCATTAAGAAGTGAAAGACTCTAGGAAAAAGAAAACAATGTAGTATTTCCTTACAGTTATCCAGAGGTCTTTCAAAATGACACAGTATTCTGAAACTTCTTGTAAATTAGCCATCTCTGGCTGTGGATGACACTGAAATGCCAAGAGTTGATCTGTCCTCACAATATTAAATATGCAGCCTATTGAAGACTCCTTTCTTTAGAAACTGAAGTTTACTGACAGTGGTGTCTGTCTGTGCATTTATATAATCCACATTTCAATATGTGGCAAATCTGAAAATGTTATATTTTCACATTTAGGCAGTTGGTCACATATAACAATTTGATATGAAATTTATTACATTATATATTTTTCAGTCGTAATAGATTTCCTACTTAAGTGTGTTTGTCTACTTTCAGCTCTGTCCTTCAATTTTGCTGTGGATCAGTATGACCCAGAGCTGTTGGAGAGATCTAAGACCCAGATGGAGTTTGAAGATGACTTGCCTTTTGGCTTACAAGGTATGTTAAAAGTTCATGACTACAACTTTATCACCATTTTCCTATTTGTTAAAATGCTAACAGAAGCCAGTAATGTTTATCTTGTCATCAAAGTACGCTGCTGTCAAAATGATAGACTTTTATATTATAAAGTTGAAGAAATGAGAGATACCAAGTCAATTTTTCTTAACATTAGACTTTTCTGATTTTCCAGAGGACTTTCGGAATATTCATTTATCTGGAAACCCACAGCACTTCTCCTACAACATGTATGAAGTATGATGAACAGGTTTTCTAATGGTTTATTAACAAAAGCAAGTGAGGACAGGCACTTTTAACTCCAGGGTGCCATGTTTTTTAGCTGTTGCTATCCTTACAGAACCTGGCCATAAAAGCACTCCAGTGGCTTCAGTTGATTGTTGTTGACAGCCACACACTGCAAATTAATGTTCATGAAATTCCTCTTGGAACAGCAATCACAGAAAAAAATTGACAGTTGCCAACTGCATTTCTTCATGTGTGTTGCTGCTGAGTAATATACATTTGAAGGTTGAATAAGACACAATGTTCAAGCTCTGTATGCATTGTCTCAAAAATACTGCTGAGTCGCAATGGAGATTATGCAGGTTATATCTATGTTATTATATACATTAACAATTATAAGGTGTATAATAGTCCAATTAATTTCTTCAATGACCTACTGTTGGCTCATTATGGAGGCTGAGATGAAATGCTGGCAAATGGTCTTGTCTAAGAACACTGCTGGATCATTACAAACCTCATTATTTTAGCATTAGAGAATGTCTAAAAGTATGTGAATGTGTTGAAAGTGCATCTATGCATCAGTGACAAATCCTGAAACCATATACTGTATATTTTAAAAGTGCCATTGTACACTTTCGAGATCCTATTAATTGTGGTAAATACATGCTCAGCTAAATGTGAGAAAAAAAGATGAAGTGCTTCAAAGGAGATTAATAAAGTGCTTCAAAAGGTGAGAAATTTTACGTCAGATTTTTTTAAATGTGTATTCAGATATACTGTATATTTTAAAAGTTATCTCGTCAAGTACAAAGACTGTTAAGTATATTAAAAGTATGGAGCAAATGTTTAAAACTTTAATATTACTGTTTTAAACTATTATGTAATTTTTTAAAAAGTATTTCTTTTTTCTGTAAAGATGATTTTTGCCAGAAAATTAAGAAAATGCAAAATACAGACTGCTTTGATGTAGGTTTTAATTTTTATTTTTTTTTTTTAGTTTAAGATATTTTATCAGTTGTAATCAAACACTCCAGGCATTATTTTCTTGATATTTTAAATTGGAACTTTGAATTCCAAATTTACCTGCCTGGTTGCTGCTGAGTAAAGTTTTAACTTATGAAAGAGTAATAGAGCAAGGCATAGTGGATAGATTTCGATCCAAATGTGAATTGTGTAATTTTATCATCTTTTCACATTACATACAACTGTCTTTTTTATGTGATACAACACACAATTTTGCAAGGTGTTTTATTGTAAAGGTATGTCACAAATACTTTGAACATCACATTTTAATGTATTAAAGAATGCTTTTAACAGAGGAATGACATGATCTTAATCCAGAATAGAGAAGAATATGCCAAATTTTAAAAGAATCTCACACATGATCTTTATAGATTTTAACAAGTTTATACTTAAAAGAAATTACGACATGCTACTTAAATATACAACATATAAATAAATGAGTTGAAGTTTTATGAATGTGTTCGTGTTGAAAACTGACAACTTCGTAATGCCCCCACAGCTTCCAATTTGTTATCTAGTAATTTAAAAAATGCCAGCCAAGAAGGTAGTCGCGTTGCCGAGAAAAGCAATGTATTGTCTAGTTAGGTGCTCCAGTGGTTCACGCATATAAAATATGCCCTACGTAATAGTTATATCTTTGGTGCAGATTTGTTTCATGAATTCTAATCACATTGTCTGTCCATTTGACAGTTCTGCTGCCCAGTCGTAAAAGTGTACGGCTAAGTAACCTCTGCCGGAGATCAATTATACTGGCACATTTGTCCCTGGACATTAATTGACCTCACGTTGAGATTCAGGATCACGACATGGAGGTTATCCCTCTGATTTATTTCCGTCGCCGTGCAATGCTCCGTCAACTGAGAACGCACAAAGGACTTGACATTTAAAATACAAAAAAAAAGGCCACAGCACAAACGTAATGTATTGTAGAATCAGTGTTGATTTAAACTCTTCTATTTCCCTTTGAACATCTCAGTAATATCTCAGCGTTGTTTTGTGGAAATAAACGACTCTCTCTCTCAATTCGGAATCTTTGACTAGATACCATATTAGAGGCAATGAAGTGTACCATAAATTACCGCATTGTTAAAATATCGATTGGTATTTAGTGATTCTCCCGCCCTGTAGCAAAATTGGGCTTCAACATTTTCTTGCCAGCATTCCTATTTATTTCAGTGAAAATCCATTTATGATGTTGTGTGTAAAATATATATGTAAAGATAACACTAAGGCGAAATGTTCACCTTGGGAACAATCATTATTGGTCTTTGATTGACGCATTCTCTCTTAAAGATCATTGGTGAGTTAGGCGGACTCACAATATCTGGGAGAAGTGGAGATGAAGCGCAACGCGCGGCCTGCACGAGTGGCTGGAATGCTTGTTTATTCGGGGTTAGTTCCCGTTTTTTGTTTCCCGTACAGCGACTGAATATTCTCCTGAAAGTTTGCTGGAAGTTGACTTTCAATCCGCGATCATTGTTCTTTACTGCATAAATTAGGTCTGGTTCGCTGATTGATTGTCGGTGCTGCTGTTTTAGTCTTATACATGGTGGCGTTCCATGTTTTTTGAACCACGTCTTTTTAGTTTTTAGGAACTTTGCTATACTGTCCGCACAGTCTTTTCGGCCACAATAAAGCGCCCATTCTTGGGCGTTCATCCCTCGCATTTTGTCTTTGTGAAGAACCGATGCACCTGTAAAACAGAGAAATATAAATAAAGAAGAATCTTTATTGTAAAAAATTAAATACTGCACGTGTTTGGCAAATTTACAGCACTAGGTGTGATAAGCCAAGTTTTGGAAAATGGTAAAAAAGAATAAGTTTCCGCATTTACTGTCGTCAAGTAGGTGCTTGGTAAAGATAGCACGTGGATGTACATGCCTTCTGGCATTTATATCTTATCTCCTAATTGCATGTTACACTGAACATACCAGGTCTTTGCAACTAGTTATCGCAAATGAAGAAGACAAACAGCTACCTTGTAAAATTACCTTCAATCTAGGAGAAAAAAAACTTTTTGTAGAAACAGTATTTTCTTATTCATTGCCACATGGCATCAGTAAAGACGTACAAACAATCCAATACTTCTGTTGTACAATGCCTGTAAACAATGAATTCCTTACCTGCTTCCAAGAGAAGACTTGCAGTCTGGCTTTGCCCTTGAATGGCGGCCTTGATGAGCGCAGTTAAACCATTCTCGTTCTCTTGGTCAATATTGATATCCGGAAAATTTTGAATTAAAAACTTGACGGCTTCCGGCTGACCTGTAAATGTAGAAATAGAGCCCACACAATGAATTATCTGCCGGGCGTTCACAACCTTTTCTGAAGACAAATAATGACCATGAGCATTATATAATAATATTACAGAAAAAAAGTTCAATATAAAGCATTTAATCTGCTATGGGTGTATGTAACCTTAATCCTTTCATAAATTGGCGTAATGTATTCTCACCGCTTCCAAAAGTCTTCAACATACCGTATTGAAATTATCAGTGCAAATGGAGACCCAATTTAATGCATTATATACTCTCCTATCAAAAAAGTGTCACCACTACGGCATTTTTTACACTGCTTGCAGGGTCCCCATCGTTTTACTATTACGTAAAAACTAGACAACCGATCATCGTTCAAATTTGAGATGTGAGTAGTAAAACAACTGACCTACCTAGCGTGACCATTGGAGTAAGTGAGAGGGATACTTTTTCACCATGAAAGTTGGGTTGTACCATAAGAACCATCCAGAGGGTTACACAACATCATAACCAAGGGGCCACATGGGCAAGATTGCCTAGGTAAGGCCGATCGAAGGACACCGCACCCAAAGAAAAGAGAATGCTGGGACGCCTTCTACTTTGAAAACGTTTCATGACATCAAGGAACTTGACTGCAACATTTAACCAAAATCAGGCAAAACCATGTTTCTGAGTTTACCGTCAGAAGACACCAGCCAGCAACTTGGCTATGATACTGTTATCATATGAAAGGAGGTTCAGTTTTTGTCAGAAGTGACGCCTGCTGAAGGTTTTGGAGAACAGCTGGTAAGGGTAAGAAGGGTATCTTCCCAATTTTCTGCCTCTGGTCGACAGGGCGCATATCAGTCATGGCATGAAGTGTATTGGTTACCATGGTTTAGGTGAGCCGGTGGTGGTCAACGGAAAACTTAACGCAGAGCAATGCATCCAAGTACTGGAAAGGAACTTCAGAAACTCTGTCGAGAATATCTTTGGGGGTCGTGACTACCCAGTTATATGTTTCAGCATGATTATGCTACTCAGCCTTCCTGGTGAAAAAATCATTTTAGAAGATGAATAACAAACATTGGTTTGTGACTTGATTTTTTTGTAGATAATTTTACGCATTGCATTGCTGGTGACGCTTTTTTGCTAGGGGAGTATATTTCCATGTAATAAATACTATAAATAAAACAGTTTCTTTTACCTGCCTCTGCTGCGAAGATCAGGGGTGTATTTCCCTCGTTATCGGGGATATTGACATCCATCCCTTCCAAGCTGCCTAGGGGTCGCAATATGTCCATGAACCCTTGCTCGCTAGCATGGCTCAAGCCAGTCTGCAATTTGAGGCAATGTGACAAACCGCTATATGTAAGTCGAAATATATTTTGAACCATGCAGTGATGCTTTGAAGTATAAACCATTTCTTACATTATATTATCATACTTTATCCTCTGTAGTGTAGTGTAGTGTAGTGTAGTATAAGTGTAGTGTAGTGTAGTGTATTTTTTTCTGTTATATGGCATACTAAATCACCGTGTTAGTGATGTATTTCATTATCTATCTGTATCTGTTGACCAACTTTCTATTAGAGATCCCATAACAGCCGTTCCCCACCATTCCTTTAATACTTTCTTCCTCATGACAACAAAAGGTAATAATAGAAAGCGTACTTATTAGGTAGTGCCCTTTGTAATATGGCATCATTTTAGTAGATATTAGTAATTGTTGTTCAAATAACATAAAGCAGACCATTTTCCACGAGCACATACACGGTTTGTGGTTAGACTGATACGTGTGGTCTGAAATCTCATGATTATCAGTCACAAGGGAACGCAAGAGACGAGAACAGACGTTATTGAGTCTAACATTGACTTTCACTTGGTGTTTTTTGTAAAATGTTTGCGTGAGACATGATCATTCATGTTTTGTGGTTAATATTACCTTCGGGACTTAAAGATTTAAGCAAAGGCTTCACCCACCTTCGGGGTTCGTGACCTATAAAAGAGCATTTACAACAGAGGAGTGCACGGATGCCCTTTTTGCTGTTTTTTTGTCTTTGCCACGCCCATCTGAAAGGTCCCCTCTAACATATTACACACTGTTATTAGCTGAAGAAGCGATCACTGTGAAAAATGACAAGCTTATTCAAAACAGAAACGACAGGAAATTCACTCCCAAAGGGAGAAGTCTTTTTCAGAGTAAAGAATAGTTCGTATGCTTTGTTCGGGAAGCCAATCTATAGAGAAAGGCGAGTTTCAAGGTTGTGGCCTAGAACCCAAGATCTTTTCTATCTTAGTTGTAGCGAGTCTTAGGTTGCATTCGGAAAAGATTGATCCGCGGATCAAATGTGGCGGACCTTACAAGAAAGCAAGATCACTTAATCCCGTAATAGTCCCTCCGCCTACCACACGCCTCTTACGCGCGTTGTCCCTACAGGGGCACAGTAATTAAAGCTACCTGTCGAATGGCGTCGAGATTAATTAATTAATTAATTAATTAATTAATTAATTACTGTGCCCCTTCAGGAACGACGCGTGAGAGGCGTGTGGGTGGCGGAGAGACCATTACGAAATTAAGCAGTTTTACTTTCATGTAGGGTCAGCCATATTTGATCCGAGAATCGGTAGATCTGAGGATCATCTGTTCTGAATGGGGCCATTCAGAATATATGATCCAAGTACTAACTGATCTGCCGACTAAATATGGCCGACCCCACTTCACAAGCGATGCCGCTGATTCCCAATGGCCTCCCTACCCCGCCTCCACACGCGCCATAAAACGTATTAAATCTCGGCTCCTAGGTTTAATTGCTAGGCCCCTGCAGGGACGGCTCGTGTGGAGGCGGGGAGACCATCATGGAATTAGCGGTATCGCTTTTGAAGTGGGGTATGCCATATTTAGTCGGCGGGTCAGTTAGTACTCGGATCATCCATTCTGAACGGCCCCAATGACACGATGAAGATAGGCTATAGTGAAGAGGTTAGTGTCAAGTTATCTCTGAAGCTCAGGGTGCCCGAATGCGACCTTACAGACAACAAGAACACAGAGACAAGAACCAAGCAACACTGGAGGCATGTTTTATTTTCTGACCGGTATGTCAGGGTATACGTCATGGCAAGAGTTTTATTATGCCGAAAATACGCGGTTCACCACTAGAAAATCGGAGTCCTTTTGAGGGAAGCATTGGCTATGACAAAACTTCAGACTTTTTGTTGGTTTCGGGAAACGTTCACGAATCCCGATAATTATGTCGACGTTCTGCGTCACAATCTCTCGTCATCGGTTGAAAACAAGTTGAGATCATCGTCATTATCCTTTCATCTTCCCACATAATAATCTTACAGTGCACAAAGCCCACGCCACGCAACATTGGCCATTGGTTTTTAAAAAAGTACGGAAAGAATTATATGTAAAGGAGAACAATTTTATGATAACATCCGATACCTCATAAACGCCACTGTTAGTATTACGTTATCCATACGGTCGTGCTTTGAGTCTTAGAGAAATGAAAGCTATGGAAAATTTGTAAGTATACATATATATTGAATCATATCACACAGTGGTGTCTACTTGTCAACTATCGAAGCCAGTTTTTAGATATTTAAATCAGAACAAACACATAACTAAAAAATGACCCTGTTATATCCTGGTTTGACTTTTATGTTTGGCCATGGACATAATAAGAGATTATGTCCATGGTTTGGCTGTTTCCATACACTTACATTAAACGACTTCACAGGACCGCAACTACAACGTTGATGATACTATGTGGCAATAAAAATAAAGTCAATACGGTTCCTAAGCATACCCTTAACAAAACACTGCAGAGTTCACCCTTAAACTTCCTAAGTTTTCGTAAATATAAATGCATAGTAGTGAAATGTGCTCTTCCACCTGCTACGTCAAAATCACACAGTGAGATATTAATCTGAAAAGAGGTTATTCATACAATAAAATTCGTATTTGTATGCCCTTAATTTGGAAGAACGGAAAGTACAGGATTTCCGTTCACGAAAGACGAAAATAGGTTTATTCTGTAGCACGTCGGGAATTGCTTAAATTCTCAGTAGGCAGCTCAGATTTCTCGAAATGTCAGATTACAAGGATGACGTAGGTATCAGTGTCTTTATTCCTCTCTGGGGAACATTGCCTATATGGCTCTTGCCATGGTTGACTCAAACCTGTCAGGCTGCGTGACAAACTACGTGTTTAGTTGATCATCTTTTGAACCTAATTAATCGAAAAAATGTTCATCCGTCTTTAATATCCGCGTCAAGTATACTTCTATGTATAAGTGTAGTTTGTATTGAATAAGACGGGGGGCGTTGAAGCATTTCCATCTCTTTCTACTGATCACTTTAAATGCCAACCAATTTAATCAACTTTTTATCAACATTTTTTTCTTATGTTTCTGTAACCAGATAATTTCGATGAAAGACACGTAATCAAATTTTTATTAACATTTCGAAATATCATTATTGTCGCAACAAATCTGATACCTTCTACTTCCGTGTGTCAATAAACAACTGTGTGAGTTTTATGTTTATAAAATGGTACCAATCGATCGGAAGGAAAACTATATGTGCAATGTGACCATAATGGAATCAGATTCTAATACGTTTATTTAATTTCCGTGACAAAACAGTTAATCCCTTTTTGTTTAATCCCTGTGAGTCTTTTCACCAAAATCATCCTGATAATTTTGTAACAAGAAATAGGCCTACTCTGACTGCGAAAAAGTGGAGGTTTGAAATAAAAAACAAAATTTGCGATTTTATATGGAGCAAATTAACTCCATAGTCGCTGAATTCTTAAGTCTCGCACATAGATTATCTGGACAAACAATCACAGAGTAAACCATGGATAAGTGGCCATCTCTACGATTCCTGCGATCGCCCATGCATTAATGACTTGACGTCTAACATTATTGACAAATGCTTAGAACTAGGATCCAATATTGGGTGCCAGTCTAGAATAAGCGCTAGCACAGATTAATCAACTAAAGACTGCAATGATGCTCTTTCAGAGGATCTTTTGCTTTGGGTGGCAATTATTGGATATCCGATAAATGGGACTAGTCTACTGGTTCATTTGTAGCTTTAGGTTGACCATGTGCTTGAGAAATGACCACCGGAGAGCAGTGTGTAAATGTATTTTACAAGGTAAACGCGTTTTTGTTGAATTTTGTTGCTTTAATCGTATTATTTCTGGGAAACGCCATGAGGCTTATTTTGAATATCATTTTTACCATGCCACACATTGCCAAACGCGTTTTTATGAATAATTCAAATGATTGCCTTACTGTTTGTTTTTTCCAATAAAAGCTCTGAATTCCCAGAAGACGAGTTAGAAGAATGATTATAAAACATTTTGTCATGAAAAGGTTTAAGCCATTTGTTACATTTACTTTGATGTGGGAAAATGATAACTTGGTTGGTTTTAATTGGCGTCCTTAGCAACAATGGTTACGTTATAAACGTATCAACACAATTCACAATGATACAAATGTTTGTTCTTTTATGGAATCTCCTATCCATAATAATCATTTAACCCAATTAAGTAAAACATTGATACAATGACAGAATAATAAGTATTAAAGGGTGACGAAGAGATGAATTAAAATAATGAAATATTAAACAAAACATTAAGAAAACAAAAACAAAACGAGTTGTGGAGCATATCCGAATATCTAAATATATCTAAGAAAACGTATGTACATGTACCTACTACACAATGACTATTTATGCAGATTTCAGAAATCTACAAGGAGTAATTTTAAGAAATATTCATCTGTACAATAAATTGGTTGCAGAAGCCACAATAGATACGCTGATGGCAGATAGCAAAGATCGAGGTCCAAAACATGAGAGAGAGAGAGAGAGAGAGAGAGAGAGAGAGAGAGAGAGAGAGAGAGAGAGATTGTTATTTCAAAAATTAATAAAAGCGACTCATTATTTTTGTGGACAAAATACATATGAAAACTTTGATGATAAGGGAAGTCTTGGGTTTAAGACGAGGCAGATGTGGAAGCGAACCCCTAGTCCCCTTCAATCACTAGGCAAATGCATTATATCAAAGCGTGCACCAGTGAGAGTTACCGTATCAGTTGGATAACAGAAGATAAGAAGCATTGCCTTCAATAACATTTAGTTTCGAGTTTTTAACAAAAAACATATGGTTTTGTTTTTAAATATTTGCAGTAGGCTGACTGATCCTCTATGACTATATTTCCTGTCAGTTCCCTTCGTTCATAAAACATTAAATCTGAGTACGTGCTGGACTACGCTCTGTTGTACATGTATAATTGGTGAAGCAACGCATGCAATCTTCACGGCCACTTACCCTGTGTTTAATCTGTCGAGTGCTGTGACATGACTTGGCCAGAACTACATAAAGATGACCGACAGTATTCAATTTACTTACCCTGCCTGTTTTATCAGTTTGATTGAGTGTGTACGGAGTCAAATATTCGCTGCTCAGCAATCTGACAAGCGCCGCGACGTCGTCGTCTCTGCAAGCTGCGACAAACGGGAATTCGTCCATAGCCCGCTCAGCTTTGTAGCTCTCATGCGTTGTGATAACTCCTCTTTATTGAACGTAACACAGCAAACAGAGCAATATCCTACTTATGTTTGTACCGCTATTCAGCTGTATATGAGCTAGAGAACTATCTATTTGAACACGCACTCTCATATCCCATGGTTTCGCTTGGTGCCCAAGTCTCATTGCTGCTGGTGACGTTTTAATTCGTCAGTATCCCAGTTGTATATTGATTTTGCCCTGGTGGCGGTTTTCAATATTTCCGACAAAAACATTTGTGATTGCGTAACACTCAAAACCTTAGAAAAAAAGGCAATTGCAGCTTCAGTTGATAAGGTGATTACTTGGGACAGAGCTACGGCCTTGTTCAAAGTGTATGACAAACGAATCTATCCGGCCAGACAGACAAACAAGCAAGCAGGCAGGAAAAATAGAAAGATTTCAGTGAGCATGCATTCTGGTTAACGTAGACACCGATATTATCTTTAAAGGGATAACAAATCTTCGCATGAAATTCATTTTCACAAATACATAGAAATATAATAAGTTCTCTTTTATCACCAAAACGGCGGTTATCCCAATACATTTTGGAATCTGTGCTTGTCATCAGACAATGTGACCTCCATAATAGGCCATTCTCTTTACTTATCTTTTAAAAGATTTCTACAAAAATCCTTTAAAAACATGGAGTAACTATGAATATTGGAACGGACTCAATAATCATTGGTAAGTATAGGAATCCAGTTTATATCAAAGTAAACAGGTGCTATCCCTTTAAGAGCTCTTTAGTATTCCATATGAAAGTTGATGCGTGTGCAGAAAAATAAACTACAAATATTTAAATGTAACGATATAGATAATGAAACTAGAAAAATATACGTTCCGCTTATTGCCTCTGCGCAACAGTAAAGCAACTATATAGTCCTCGCGAAAGCAAAAGTAAAATATCTAAACGAATCATTGACGTTTCAATTTTAAAACGGTACTGTGCAGCATGTATGGTAAGGGAATGTGTGTATATACTGTACTAAGCTCAACCGCTACAGCGCACACGCTATGCAAATATAAGAAAAGCCATTGGCAAAAAGTTCTATTTAAAACACTGCCTAACTGGAGAATTAAAATATAACGTGACTGAATAATGACTGATTGCAACTGTTCTTTAATAAGGACAAAATCACACACACACACGCACGCACGCACGCACACACACACACACACACTCACACACACACACTAGGCTTATATTCATTACAGTATGTATATTGTCATTGTTGAATCAACGTCAACATTAGATTGTTTCACACAGTATATGTACACGCTACCAAAATAAAAAAGCATAATGCTATTTTAGCAAAATGTCACAAAATTCACCAAGCCAATGTTAAAATTCAAAAAGGTGTGTGATGTCGCGTTGTATAAGCCTACAAAATTTTCCTGCGTCAAAGCAATTTTCTTAAGTTTTACGTTCAATCATATTTGTTGATTATCTGCTAGAAAAAACATTGCCGTATTTGAAATTATTTCCGTAGATCTTTGTATGAGATTATATTCAATACAGAATGACAAATGAAAAACGATGGGAACCAATGGGCAAAGTCCTGAAGCCTCGTAACATGTTATCACTGATAATCTCACAAAAGATGCTATCAAGATATTTGTTCAAACAGGCGCGTAGGAAGCACCTTTATTTTGGGGGTGGGGGGGGGGGGGGAGGAGGGGTGACAATTCAGAAAAAAATAACGATGTGGAAGAGGGAAGGGTGAACGCAAAAAAATGTTGCCCTGGGCCCCGTATCTCGAAAGCATCGCGCATTTCGATCGTGCGCAAGCGTCTCGATTCCATAACTCGCCCATACTCGTCCCATGTAATACATTGTAGCCTCTATTTGATATAGCTATTCGCAATACGCGATGCTTTCGAGATACGGGGCCCTGCTTGGACATTGGTTGACTGGGTTCTCGCTTCCCCACGTAATTTATCTGAAAAGAACCGACGTATTTGAACAGAAGTACCACCGCGCACTGCTTCTCTACAGCAATACATGCTCATAATGTGCTGGCTTATGTTCAGCGAGTTTTTCGCATAAGGGTGAGTTTTTGGCACGAAATAGGCCTACTACATTACTTTTTAAAGGACTTTGGTGGTGTTTTCGATTCATGCTATTTAAAACCAACCAATTAAATGTCAGCATTATCTGTGTAATGGAAAATATATATATGTATCCAACGCTGTGGAGACCAATTCAAGTATGAATATTGGTCGGGAATATGAGATTCATTTCTATCATTAGCCATTGTAAAAGAGCCTTTCTCCATTGTAAAAGAGACTTTTAAGTGCGTGATATCTATGCTTATTGCACAGCAATTTAAATGCAGAAAACATATCGGAATCATCTTCATTTGTTGGCTATCAATAAAAAAATTGATGCCATTTTGACTGAGTTCCCATAACTAGATCGATCTGACATGATCAATCCATCTCCGAGGGGTTTCTCGCTAAATTGTTTTCAGCTAATAAGCGGCTTAGATGTCTGGCACGCCTACTGAAGCTGCTAAACAAACGGACATCTAAGCGGCTTAAGTTGATTGCAATTTAGCGAGAATCCCCTCGGAGATAGATCGATTCACAGTTAGTGTGATAGGGTCTGTGAATGGTTCTTACAGGTGTACTCAGCTTCTATGTAGCAATGCCACGGAAACAAACAAGAACAAATAGCAAAGGTAACAGCTTTTTGTAAACGCGTCCAATGCCAGTCACTGGAAACGTGTAGCAACGGTATGGTACATACTGTAAATGATTTGTAAATGTTTATAAAACAAATTTTATACACGTATATTAAAAGAAATAATGGTATGTCTGTGGCCCAGATTTAAGCGCTGTTTTAGTGTCATTTTCGGCTAAGAATTAAAAAGTTTAAAATACACAGCAATGTTTGGAAACAAAATTGTTTGTTGTTATAAGACAAATCTACCCCCTTTCATATGAAAGCACCCCCATTGTAATCCAACACATAGGAATATTTTGACAGACTTTCAAAGCACATCACCCACTGCTGTTACTCAGTATCGTGGACGTGCAGAAATATAAATATGAAAATGAAAGTCTCCACAAGACAGACAAGCCATCAACGTCAGCAGTTAGTGTGGTGAATAAGTCTCTTGAAGTAGTTGAAAACATATGCAAGAGAAAATATTTATATAATATTCTTCCTTGGAACTGAAACTCACCAGCAAAAATATGATATTTACCGAGAGAAAGGTATTATGTTGGTTGTGTCTTGGATATAAACGAAAGGTGGCAGCACTTATCATTCAGTTCAATGAAAATGGCGGATAGGAGACGAAGGCGTAGTGATGAATCTTCTCATTCAGAGTCAGAAGCCAGCGCAGACGAAGCCACGGAAATACCCACACTTCAGAAGAATAAAAAAGAATTAAGAAAAGATTCAGAATGTGTAAGACGCATTTTATAGAGTTAAATGTTATTAATCAGCAAAGAAGAAAACTAAGGAGTGCTACTTACATTTAGTAATCATGACAACACGTGCCTACTAAGTAACTAAGACTGGAGTTAATTCCATAATTGCTTGAATTTCAACTTGAACCAAAGTTGATCGCAACATTCACATATTTGTATTGGAATCAAAACCCCAATAACCTGGCGTGAAAACCACTAGAAGGCTAAAAGGAAATATTTATTATGAAATGTTTGTCATTGATTTTGCACCCATAATTTTGCTTAAGTACTGCAACTAAGGTTAATGTCTTACATGTACCTCTACCCTGAACTTACTACAGGTAAAAATAACTCTAAGAATGCTTGGCTAAAAATAAGTTATGAAAAAAAAAAAACCAGTAAAGTTCCAATGGTGTTCCCTGCCCATTTGCTTGGAAAACTATAAATTTTGATCATTGCCCTTTTGTATCAATTCATTCTCCAGTGTAATAATGCCGCAGTTATGTTCTCTTCGCTTTTTACATTTAAGTGTGATTTTCAGTGTTCATAAATTCTATCTATGGTTTTCAAGTAAATTCAATTTTGCAATTTACTTACATATTTTCTAAATGATCTCAGTTCTCATTATATTTGAAAAGGTTTCTTGTAAAAACATCTTAAATCATGATGTCAACTGCCAAACAAATTTATTTGAAAAGCAAAGACATTCATCAAAATCACAACAACTGATTTAGAAAAAGATCATTGAAAATCACAGAATTATAAGATTGGGAGGCATGCTGAATAAACCCAGATGATAATCTATATCCATTTTTTCCAGACGTGACAGAACTACTAAATTTTGATTTTCTTTGTGGAGGCTTATTTGTCTTAGTATCAACATCTCATTTCAAACAAAAGAGAAGTTATGAGTGAAAATTGCATGCGGAAATGGTAGTTCTGTCCCATTTCTGAAAAAAAAGGAAAATCATTTTTATTTAACTGGTTCATTAATTGATATAAAAGGACTAACTAATTGATACACTTCAAAGCAACTGTTTAGGGCACGATGAACTGCTTCTTGATTTTCTAAGTTAATTGTGCTATGATGCCTTACTTTCATAATTATCAATTATTAAAGCTGCAGAAAGGATAACTGCTTCAAATAGCATACTTATGTTTTTTATAAATTTTGCATTTCAGTTAAGTGAAGGAGAAGGTGTAGAAGTTACTGGAGAAGGTAATTTATATTTTGTACACTCAGTTCTCAGCATTGATTGACATTCATCATCTGACTTGTGGAAACATTTACTCACTTAAACTTTTTTCTTTTTTTTTTTTTTTTTTTTTTTTTGAATACATTCTCAATGCAGTTGTTTACCTCTTTAATGACTTGACAACTTTTTTGTAGGAGAAGATTCGGAATATGAAAGTGCAGAAGAAGATCAAGACGAAGAGGAGGATGAAGAAGAAGAGGTTTTTCTATTTCTTTTTTTTTTAGTAAACTTCTTAAATTATTTAGATGATAAAGAAATATTTCTTACACGTGATCTGACATAACATATGCCACACATATTTGCTGTTCAGTAATTTATCACATATTTAGTGTGTGATTGTTGTTACATATAAAATATGTTAATTTATGCCAGGATGAAGAAGAGTATGATGACGAGGACAGTGTGATAATTGAAGATGAAGATGGGGAGGAGCTTGGAGAAGAGCGACAGAGTGGAGATGGGGAGGTTTGTTTAACATAAAAAGGACCCTGAACCACTAGTATCAGTTACTTTCAGGATTTATGTTCTTGGTGTTTTTTTTTTCTATTTGGCAAGCTAAATTCCTTTACCATTTTTTTATATTAAACTCCCATGTAAAATTGGAGAATATTCTTCATAACCCCTTTTTTTCTAATTTTTGAATATATGAAAAAGAAATGGTTGCAAGTATTAAACAGTTTCTAATTTCTTGCTACCAAGTTTCTCAGAGAAAGAAAATTTCCTTCCAAGTGAGTTAATTTGTCTTCATATTTCCTTGTCTCAGGAACAACCAGCATCTTCCAGAGAGCTTGATGATGATGAGGACCGCAAAAATCCAGCATTTGTTCCTAGAAAGGGTAATTTCTATGAGCATGATAGCAGGATGGGGTCAGAGGAGATCAAGGAAGAAGAAGACAGGTAGAGTAGATGATGAGTCAAGTTGTTAGAATATCATGTGCATTCTGCTAATTGTACCACCAGCGTTAGCGCTGGCGGTACACATGGTTTCGGTCCCGTCCGGATCGTTCCGCCGGATGGCTACCGTTACCGCTTCTCCTCCTAGACGGTAAGGGCCCCCGTACCCATCTCATGGATTTAGGTCACCTATAATCTCAACTCGTTCCACGTAAAATTTGGGCTTTGTCGGTATTGGGGTCTGGGTGTGGCACTCATTGCAATGCACCCTTGTCTAAAAATGGCAAAATTAAATGCTAATTATCTACCCTACGGAAGGAGTTATGGGAAAAATTTCTATAGACGGCTTTCCAAAAGTCATATGTGTAGATTTCAAATATACCCTTGGATTTGACCTTTGACCTTTACTTCAAGGTCAAATGGGCCAAAATTTTCAAAAAAATGAAATTTTTTACGAAAAAAAATTTTTTTGCCCTGTTATTCAGACACCACACAGACTTAACCAATAATATTATTGGAAAGTGTTACCCTTCAGGTCATCTTTCATCTCCATGAATTTGGGGTCAATCGGTGCATTTTCACGGGAGTAGCGGCCATAAGATACCGAAACTGAAAACTGTCTCTAATTCGGGAACCGTTAATGCTAGAGACCCATTCTTTTTTGCATTTTGTAGAGCATGTAAAGCCCAACACTGGAGGTGGTCTCCGTTTTTTTGTATTCCATACGGTTTTCGAGTTACGCTGTATCAAAAAGTACATATTGGTGGTAAAAGCAAAATGTGCAGTACGGTAATGGATAATAAATTTTGAACTCTGGAAAAATAAAACATAAGGCTTGGCAAAGCAGACAACTTGTGTTCAAAAATGACATTATTTCATCAAATTTGAACTTCTGAAACTTCAGAGCACCTCCTATTTCAAGAATTTTGACCAAAATGACATTTTCTTTATTTTAATTATTTTTTTCTGTACGAAATTTAAGGCACATTATGGTAACTCCAAAATTATAACATTTAGTCCCTTATATCTCCAAAACTGGCAGAGATAGGTCCATAGTTACTATTGAACTTGAAAAGGAAGTCATATACTGGCAATCTAAATGTGACCTTAAAATTGACCTTTGACCTACTTTACACCATGAACTGAATTTTGCAAATTTTGCTTTCCTTTTATCTCCAAAACTGGCTGAGATAGGTCCTTAGTTACTATTGAACTTGAATAGGAAGTCATATACTGGCAATCTAAATGTGACCTCAAAATTGACCTTTGACCTACTTTTCACCATAAAATGAATTTTGCAAATTTTGCTTCCCTTTTATCTCCAAAACTGGCAGAGATAGGTCCATAGTTACTATTGAACTTGAATAGGAAGTCATATACTGGCAATCTAAATGTGACCTTGAAATTGACCTTTGACCTACTTTTCACCATGAACTGAACTTTGCAAAATTTGCTTCCCTTTTATCTCCAAAACTGGCAGAGATAGGTCCATAGTTACTATTGAACTTGAATAGGAAGTCATATACTGGCAATCTAAATGTGACCTTAAAATTGACCTTTGACCTACTTTTCACCATGAACTGAACTTTGCAAATTTTTCTGCCCTTTTATCTCCAAAACTGGCAGAGATAGGTCCATAGTTACTATTGAACTTGAATAGGAAGTCATATACTGGCAATCTAAGTGTGACCTTGAAATTGACCTTTGACCTACTTTTTATCAAGAACTGAACTCTGCTAATTTCTTTCTCTTTTAACTTCAAACTTGACAGAGATAGGTCCATAGTTACTCTTGAACTTGAATAGGAAGTCATATACTGGCAATTTACTGTGACCTTGAAATTGACCCTTGACCTACCTTACGAAGAACTTAAATTTGATTGTACCATATATATTTTTTGCAATAGTTTAAAAATTCTTGTTGATTGCATTTTTACAGCTTGTCAAGCACAAAACTGGTGGCTGTGTCCCTTATTTTGTGTATGTTGGGGTCTATACGAATGCGCTTGCTCCAGCTGGTGGTACAATATTCGGAGGCGGTATCGCCTCTCTGATCCTCTAGTTATGTAAGGTTTCAGCTGCTTGTATTCTTTTTTTTAAGCAGTTATCTTGATATATCTTGATATATATGTATACATTTATAATAAAATCCATTTACTGCCTTCTGTGTAATGTTTACAAGAACTTTTCTTAGAAAATCATTGAAATTATGTTAAAGTGTACAAAATATTAGAAGTTTAAGAATAAAAAGAAAAAGAACTATGTTCTATAGATCTGATTGGCAGGTATAAAAGATATATTTTTTGTTTCGTGTTTTCAGGCCAAAGAAGACATTATGGAAAGATGAGGGCAAATGGCTACATGACAAATTTTATGATGATATGCAGGCTCCAAAAAGCAAAGAAGAAATCATTGCCATGTATGGATATGACATAAGGGCCTATGATAAGCCCCCTGAAGCTCCCAGGAGATTTAATAGCTCAAGGTACAAATGTCTCAACATTATGTTCAATTGTGTGCTCAACTCTCATTTGCTACTGCTTCTGAAATAACCGACTTTCACTCTGGAGAGTCTGGGGTGAGTCTCTAGGAATCTGTTCCTGGTTTGTGTTTCATAATAGCAAGTGAATTAGGTTACAAATGTCCTTTTGTCACCAACTGGTATTTTACAGTGCAGATATGTTTTGATGTCACTCAGACATCTTCAGTCTGCACTGATGTCACTAGGTGTTACTTGGTGACCTCATTGGTTGTGTCCCCCAGTTTATATAGGGAAGACAGTGTTACATCAATAAGAGACAAATGTAGATGCTTTCTCCCACTGTTGTTTGTGACAAAATACCATTTGTGATTTTCTTTAACAAGCTAATGAACTTGTTGCTTTAATTAGCAAGAACATTGTAAAACCCTTTTAGTTAAATTGTTTTAGTCATTTAAAAAGTGACAAGACCTTGTTCTTAATTTTTTGATTTAATGATTTTTTAATCCCTTAACAGCATGTCAAATTTTATTCAAGGGATGGAGGCTACAGGAAGAGAAATACAAAGCTTAGTGATTTTGTGAATGAAGAAGACATGCCAAGGCAGAGACGTGGTCCACCACGTGGGCGTGGTGGGCGTGGCAGGGGGCGTGGCAGAGGGGAACGTAGAAGACCAGAAGATTCTGGTTGGCGAGAATCAAGGACATACAGTGACTTACAGAATAACACTCAAGGAAGAAGTAATGAATTTAAAAATCCTCCTGTCCCTCAGAGACAGTGGACTAATGCAAATTTCAGGAAAAGTAATCGAGATCAGAATTATGATCAGGATAATAATACTGAAAATAGCAACAACAACTCGGAACCTTCCCCTAGGAAAGAATATCAAGATGTTCAGCGCCCAGATATCAGAATTGAATTGAAAGAAGATTCTAGGAAAGTTATGGCCCAAAGTGACAACAGAACGAGCACTGTGTCCAGCTCTGAAGGAGGAGGGGGTAGTGATAGGAAGTCTTATGCAAGGGACAGGAGGTTTAAGGGAGGGGCAGGCCATACAAGGTCTCAGGATAGTTCAAGTTCTGCAATCGAGCAAGGCATGGAACAACTTTCAGTCACAGAGGAGCAAAATAAACCAAAGCAAGGTATTTTTTTTGGGTGAAAACACTCCAAAGTTATAGCTTTCTTTTCAATTTTACTTGTATCAGTGAACATTACATGTGAAATCATTTATGTAATATAGAAATGTAATAACTGGAGCTGAGTAAGGTGTAATACAAAATCAGTCAAAAAATTAAACATGCAGTATACATAGACTTGAGATTGGAAAACTATCAATTAAAAAGTAAACGAGTGGTTAAACTTTTTTCGCCTTTTAGGAGGCCCACTTCAGCAACAAGCCCCTTCCCCAGGGAATGCCCAAAACAAGGGAAATTGGTCTGCTGCAGGTGGACGGGGAGGATTCCCTGCCCCGCCAAAAGTGGATGCATCACAAAACCGTCCCAAGAGATACTCCTCTCAGAGGCAGAGGAATATGCCGGAGTCCAGCTATCAGGAAGGTGGAGGAGAACAGGGCCAGCAGTTTTATAACACTAGCCCTCAGAGTGGTAGGTTGGAGTATCTGTAAACAATGGCTAAAATGGAAAAAGAAATTACAGGAGTTTTTTTGTAGATCAAGTAAGTCTATATGTCAGGGTTTAGGTTTGAATCTTTATTGTTTCTTCCTTGCTCTGATAACTTTTTGATATTTGTGTAGGTTATCAGCCTCCCTCCACTCATGGTGGTAACATGTATCCTGAACCAAGGGCGCCACTTCCACGTCACCAAGTACCACAGCATGTTGTACGGCCGCAGGTGGCATATACCATACCAGGTACAGGACAACTTTTTCTTTAAAGAATATGCACATAAAGGCATTATGTAGAGTGATTATGGGAGATGGTTCTTGGAATTCAAAGAAAAATTAATTTTAAAAAGCTGTTGTTCGGGTCAGGAAACTTGGCACTGTAGATGCCCTTTTTTTATTATATTTTAAACATTTTGTATTTGATATATGGTTCTACTGCTACCATTTGCAGGCCCCACACCTCAAATCCAGAGCCCTCCTCGTTTGCTGACCCCTCCTGTGGCTACCATGGCAACAGGTCTGTCAACCCAGTCCTTAATGCAGCCAGCTTTCATTCAGCAGGGAGTGGTGAACTTTGCTGGACCACCACCGCCCCACTACCAAATAGCAGGGCACATCCCACTCCAAGGATTCCCGTCTCCACCTGCACCCCCACAACAAGCACCAGTAAGTGATTTCAGTTTCGTTAACATGTACTTAGCTGTTGCTAATTTGTGCACTTTTTTTTATATTCAAAGAAAAATTGGGTTACTTTTGTGTAGCAGAAGACGATAGGGGTGATCCTGTTGGAAGAAATCTTTGAGAATAAAATTCAAAAGAATCAGACCCATAAAAGATAAGCCATAGCATCTTACTATGAAATGTTGTAGTCTACACTTAGTGTTGATTGGCATGTATTGCCTGATATTTTTAGGTTCCTCAGCAAGAGTTATATACAGCAGGGGGCGTCACTTACTATAATCCTGAATCTCAGCAGCCTGTCACCCCCAGGCGCAGTGGCACCATCTACTACAATCCTGAGGTTCAACAGCAACACAGTCTGAACAGGTCACCTGTCCGTAGACCCAAGGTGCCCTTACCTATCATACATCCAGAGGTACATGGCTTTAATAAAAACTAGTCAAATACTAACTGATTTAAGTCTTCTTTCAGTTATTTATTTATTTTTTTTTTTTTAGAGAATCATAAATATACGCAGCAGGTTTGTGGTGTTTGATTTGTTGCAGACAGCCAAAATAGAAGATTGTGAAAACATTTATATTTTCATTTTTATACAGATTTTTAAAAAAGCTTGAGCATGTGGGTTTTATTTCCTTAAGTTTTCAGTTTGTTTAGTTTAAGAAAGAAAATACATTATCTATAAGTGATAAAAGACTTTCACTCAACTGAAATGAAAAATGAGATTTTATGTTCTGTGTTCAGGAACTGAGTAAGTCTGGAGAGGATGTAGAGCAGCATGAATATGAAAATGCCGAGTACGAAGACTTCAGTCAAACAGACGAGGTTACAGATGGCAGTGAATACCCAAATGAACAGGCATTGCAACAGCAAGAACAGGGAAGTTTAAGCAGCAATATGCAAGATGAAAAAACATCGGACCTTACCAGTCATCACCTGGGTGATGATGATAATAAACAGCCTGTTGACTGTGAAGGTGAACAAGAGCAAACAGAAAAGGTTATAAAATCAGAGGAAAATACTCAGGAGACAGATTAGACACCTCTAGGTTGTTTTCCCCCCATTACCAGAGAGTAATGAAAACATGCAGAGGATTATTATTCGAAGTGTGATAAAAAGCAAGATGTGGTCAAGCTTACATTATAAACAACTTATGTCTTGGTTAAAAAAAAACATTTTAAGGTCACAAGGTGCACAGTAATTATGCACTAGTTGCTTTATTTTGCAAAAATTTGAGATCAGTTTTTTTTTTGTTTTTTTGTTTTTTTTCTACTCACCACAAAGAACTTTGGGATCCTGTTTCCATCTTCAAAAATGAATTTTTGAAGATTTGTCACAAGCAGGGCGTCAAGTTCCTATTTCTTTTTTCTTAATTTTGGAGATATTTTTATTTTTTCCCTTAAAAACCTCTGATCATTTTCCTACTTTAATGTTAACAAAATAATTAGCCATTTCTTACTGATTAAAAAAAAAGTAAGATAATGGAGAATATGCTGGAAAATAGCTTGTGGATACCTTTGTAGATGTTTAACTGTTAAGCTGGTTACAGCTTGTAAATACTTGTTTGTAAGCTGTAGCATGTGCTTACAAGCTAGAATAAAATGCTTGTTGTTGCAGTGGTATTGTATGTTTTACTTCAAGGTAATAAAGACGTGGTGAACTGGATGTCTTAAGGGTTGTTGGGAGACCATTTTTGTTTCCTATTTTTGCTATCCTTTAGCAATAAAAGGTTTATTTTTTAATCCTTTATTTCTTACTTTCTGAAGGTTTTATTTTACTTGACGCTCTGCATCTCAAAAATGACAACAATACGTAATATTCCAAGTAATGCTTCTGTGGCTGCCAGTGTGTGATATATGCTTCATGAGATGATACTATGTGTTCTTTACATAAAGAATATTTTTCTTGTTAACATGCATGTAATTACTATTAATGAATATTGGTGGTGAATTATGTAGATAATGGATCTTTTATATAGTTCCATAGATTTTAGTTTGGTTGAAAAGGATAATGGCTTTGGATTTCAAAATTGGATGAAAGAACTTTAATGTAACACATGGCTTGTTTTGCCAATTTAAATATCACTTCTTTTATGAAATCACCTGAACTACCTTCTATTCCCCTCTTAAAGAAGTATTTTCTTTTTGTGTTTGGACAATCCCTTTAGTTTCCACAGCTTGGAACTGTAGAAGTAAATTTTTCATTGAGATGATAGATATTTTAAATTTCAGATGTTTTTGCTATTGACACTGTTTTATATTTATATGACAGCTATCAGATTTGTGGAAGTTTGCATGGAAGAAGCTATGTATTTAAATTCCTTGGATTTGCATTTTTGGACAAAAATGTTTTGAGTAAAACCAAATGTGAATGCCTTATCTGTGTGACACTAAGGCATTGGAATTGTGTTAGTGATGCTAGGAATCTGGAAGTGTAAGACAAAGTAAGGTCCTTGCCTTCTTCAGCTTAGCTATGGCTAAGGTAGGGAAAGAGGCAATTCTTGTGGTTTGGCTTAGTGTGAATGTATTCTTGGCAGTTCACATTTTCATAATTTTTTGAAGATGTGTTTAAGCAACTAAAATATTAGTACTTAATTGAATAAATTTGAAGTATTTGAGTGCATTCATACATTGGTAAGTCTAAATGATATTCCTTCCAAATGGTATATGAAAATTTCTTAAAAGAAATACTGTAAAGGCAAGCCTTTTCTATTGCATTTTGTTGTTGGATTTATAAATTAAGTGATAAATAAGGAATGTTTTTTTTTTATTGTACTGAGACGACTGCACACAAATGTAATTGTTTCGCTGAAACTATTCCCCTTATTTCTTTATATTAC
Source organism: Lingula anatina (assembly GCF_051362555.1). NCBI lineage: Eukaryota > Metazoa > Brachiopoda > Lingulata > Lingulida > Lingulidae > Lingula > Lingula anatina. The sequence continues at coordinate 38,493,356 of NC_141768.1, read as the reverse complement.
AAATAAAAAAAGGTTTAAAGCATATGAGGTTGTGTTGCAAATTTAACACAATTGTTTTTTGCCCACTCATTGTGTGCCCAAACGGTCCATGCAAAAACCCCTTTTGTAACAGCTTCATCATTATATTTAGGAAAAGCACAGTTAAGGGTACCTTATCTGAGATTTGCTATTTTCTTAAAAGAGAAAATTTTACTCTTTTCACAAACCATTGCTTGGATTCCACATTTTATACCATTTTTAATTAAATTTAGTTTGAAATGTTTCATTTATAGCACAAGAAAGCAGAAAATATCTTATAATATAATTTTTCAGGAAATATGAACAATGCCCTTTGTATCTTTAAGCTATATTATTTGAAACTATATGGTGGCATTCGGTTTGGTTTAGAGGAAAATGTTTGACTTCATGAGGATATCCAAGCATTAAAATGTCTTCAAAATATCTATTCTTTAATCAAAGACCATTTCATTTCAAAAATTTTTTCATCATTTCAGTCTGCCAATATATATTATAATGCTTAATTGCTTATCATTCACAAAATACACTTCACTCAAGTCTTTGATTTAAAAAAAATTTTAACTTAGGTGTGGGGCTTATTTTTTCACCACTTGGTCCAGGGTTTGTGCAGGGAAACTAAGAACAAATTTAAGGACTTTTGAGGCTGTAATTCACATGCTTTTCAAGGAATTCATGAAAGCAAATGAGAGCAACACATCAATGTTGAAACATTAAAAGAATACAATTAAATGTTGTTCAAAAAGGGTATTCTCCCCTTCTGATAGTTATTGTCTACATTCAGGTTAAAATGACAAGATTTGAAATAATTTCTGACAAATTGCTTAGTGATCAAATTCAAATGCTTTTCAAGGCTAATTGCAATTCCAAATACTTCTCAAGGTCACAAGCCGACTTCAAGACGGCTAAATCCAAGCACTATTTAAGGCTGTATGAACCCTGTGGTACTGTAGATCTTCAGCTAGCATTGATGATGAGTATGATGTATCACTTTCATTACTGAACAAATTCCCTTTGAAACAAAATAAAACATAAGTTCTTTTTAACAAAACATTTTATTATTTAACAATTCCAGTTTATACATCAAACAAGTCATACAATGATTAACTTCATGGGCAACATAATCCTGTAACTTTCCTCCATGCATTGTTCTACAATCTACATGTGTCCTTCTGCTTATCTGTTGTATCCGATTTCACACTTTGTGATATAATCTACAAGAACATAGTTACCATGGTGATTTCCACATACCACATCAAGCATATTTCCAATGAATGTATTGGACAAAGCGTGACATTTCTTAAGTTTTCATAAAGCTTAGTGATGGTCATCATGTGACTTCCTGAATCCCAAATATTCCTGAGTTTTTATGAACGCTGTCGTTAGAACACAACCCAGCAAAATAGGAACAGCCATGTGCCATCTCATTGGAGAGTGTTTCGCTTTGTGATATCGCCATATCTCATTTCTGAAAGCAAACAAAGCATTCTGCAATTAACTCTTACTAAAAAATTGGTTGAGAGATTGATAAACAGATTGAGAGAGAGAAAGAGGCACAAGGGTACTTTTAGATCCACAAAACAAATAGCTAGTAAAACACAAAAAAAGTGCTGACCTCTACCAAGGCATGGCCATTCTCGTTATTATTTTTTAATTACCTCAACCATGGAGGTTATGTTTTTGGTTCCATTAGTTTGTTCGTTTGTCTGTTTGCAATATCCAACAGACAGACAGTCTAACAAAAAAGCAAATGGAACCAAAGACATAACCTCCTTGGTAGAGGTTATAAAGACATGTTCAATTAAAGCAGTTGTCACTTGAGACAGGCTAACTGCTGCTTTCTTCACATCATATTTATCTTATTACATGTATTTTGCAGTCTTCCCCCAGGCCACCCACGCTTGGCTGTCACATTGATCAATTATAATAAAACCTTAAAACCACAGATATAAGCAACTTAAGAATGCCACTCTATAAGTCTAACATATTAAAACAAGGCAGCAAAGCTGTCAAATGTACAGACAAAAAGCAGGAAATAACAAAATAGGCTACTGTCAATTCTGATGCAAAAGTACATTATGTTAAACTGCAAATTCAACATCAAATTTTATTTATGCTCAACAGGTAATACCAATGTAAGTAAAATGTGTAACAAGCATAAGGCTTCAGGCCCATGGGAGTTCAAGTTCACACTTTGAAAAAGTAAAACTTCCAGAAAAAGAAGTCAATTAGACTGCTTTTCCAACTCGAGCTGCATTTTAGTCCTGTGTTTCTTTTTTAAAAGTTTGGCAATCATAAGTAATATGGTTTTCCCATGATGGTCATCATGGCAGCAATACCCAGAATTGTGTTTTCTTCTATTTTGATGCAATATTTCATAATGCTTAACATCATAAAGACCATCAGTTTTTAATAATACAATATACATATCGTGGATTTTCAGAAAATGTGACTAGCATGGGTCTTCAAGCCCAAGGCGGTTCTAAGTTACACCTTGAAATTGCCAATATGTGAAAAAATCAATTTTCACAAAAAAACTGATTAACTGCCAGAAAAATTTACCAAACAGACTGCATTGCCTAATGAAACTGTATTTTAGTCCCATGTTTCTCTCCTGTAAGAGAACAGTAAGTGACATGGTTTTCCTTAAATGGTCATCAAGGGAGCAGTGTCTAAAATAGGGGTTTCTTCAAATTTTGATGCAATATTACATAATGTTTAACAGGATAATAACCATCAATTTTTAATAATAAAATATTAGTATCATGGATATTCAGAAAATGTGACTGGCAAAGGTCTTCAGGCCCATGGAACTTCAAAGTCACACCTTGAAAATGCCAAAATGTAGACAAGACAGCACTGTTCTGAAATGCATTTTTTTTTTCATTTTTAACACTTTTTTAACATAAAACAAAATTAACAGTTTACTGCCATTTTTATATGATCAACTAAGAAAGTTGATGAGATGTGAAAAATATCAATAGAACAGTGTCAAATGTTCAATTTCCTCCATTCTGAGTTTCTGAGCATAGTGAATGATTGAATCTTACAAACTGCAATGATATGAGTTTATTTCCATTTTTGACACTTTATTACACAATACACGATAACAAGTTTACCATCATTTTTACATAATCAACTAACAATGTTGTAAAGATGCAGGAAATGTCAAACAAACACTTTTACATATCTTATTAATTAAATAATGAGACTGTTAACATGCCTAAGAATTGAATCCGAGGAAATGTGAAAAATCAGCATAACTTATAAAATAATGGCCCGATTATGCTGATTTTCGAACTTGACCTGCGTTTTAGTAAGATTGATTACTCCTGTGAGTTTCATGACAACAGGCCTATGGGTTTTTCTTGAAATATGTTAACAGTGTTGCATATATGCTGAAAAGTGAAAAAACAGCATAACTACTAAAATGGTGGCCCGATCATGCCGATTTTCAAACTTGACCTGCGTTTTAGTAAGATTGATTACTCCTGTGAGTTTCATGACAACAGGCCTATCGGTTTTCTTTGAAATGTGTTAACAGTGTTGCATATATGCTGAAAAGTAAAAAAACAGCATAAATTCTACAATAATGGCCCGATCATGCTGATTTTCGAACTTGACCTGCATTTGATGAATATTCATCAGCTCTGTAAATATAAAGCCACATAGTAAAACTGTCTTCCACTTATGGTGTTAACGCTGAAAGTGCACGGCGACGGCGACATCGACGGCGACATGAACGGCGACGACAGACGCAGGTGATGGCAATATGTACAGACACATCTGTGTCTGTACATAAAAAAATACTAAAAAATAGTTGAGTATTTTCAATCAAATTTCATAAAATCGCCTCATAAAATCGATTTAAATAGCTAACTCAAATCCCATCAGCTTCATCCTTAGAACCCATGCTGGTCTTAAGATCAATCCAAAAATACTGGACCAATGCCCTGGATTTTATTTGCAAAAACCTGACCCAAATGATGATTCAAATATGATTATAGGTTTCCTAAAACCTTTCACTTACTGAATTCATGATGTATTCTTGTCTTAAGAACAAAACGAAGTGAAGTGATGAAGCCTTCAAGGTGACAGTGCATTATCTCACATTTAAATGCCCTATGCTACACCATCCCATTCTTCATTTTTAAATCCCACTTGAACATTAGTAGATATCCCACAAAGATGCTTACGAAGTGATCGCTGCTCAGAGAAAGGAGCAATTACTCCTTTACCTGTTAACATTACCTGACCCATGGATCTTTCAAACCCATTTTTGCAAGTCTTGCCTCGTGGGCTTGTAGTTCCTTTATACCATGGTCTGCTTTATATCTTCGGTAATCCGGAACCTCGGGTGTCGCAGATCCACCCATAGCTGTCAATTGCTTTTACAATGACGCTGACCACTTTTTACCGTGGTTGTATCAACGAGATGAGATGCGTTAGTCAACACAAAATGGCCGTGTAGCTTCTGCGCATATTTTCATGACGTCATCAATATATATGCCCAGTTTATCCAAACAAGAGTCTCGATGCCGAGTGTTTCATTCTATACTTCCATATTTGAAAGTGTGATACCGAGGGAATTCCCCATGATATTTTTCTTTCTAAAACTATGTCTTAACTTGGAACAAGGTCTTGTTAATTTGATTTGACTTTGTATTTTTTAGTTCGATTGAAGAACAGGTAAGAACGTCTAGATATTAATACAGAGAGGTTTTTAAAAACTTGATCAATATTTCAAAGAAAGGAAGCCTATTGGTACAGGGAAATAGGAACTTTTCAAGTTTACACGATGATTCATGTCTGGAATGTTGAAATGACAAGGGAAACTCCAGTTTCCATTATGGTATTTTTCACTTTGAAAATTCCAGAGGAGAAGTAACCATATTCCAAAATGCTAACACAACATAAGGGGTAGCTACGGATTTTTCTATTAGTACAGTATCAATAATTACATGTACTGGTATGAATTCTACCGAATTCTACAGTTAATTGTCACTTAAAATTCTTACAAGTACTAGTGTACTACATTGGAACAAAATTTTAGCAATATCTGCTAATTGAACAGAAGGGTTTTAAAAGATGGATTATTGACATGATTCAGCATATATGTAAGTTTATAAATATGCTACAATAGTTCATTGTACTAGTAGTCTTACTACATGTACAGTTATCAAGGAGTTTCAACAGAAACTCCTTGATGTAGTGGTGTTAGCTACACAGTACTGGTAGGTTTCTTTCATTTACTTATTATATGTCTGAAACGGTGTTTGTTTCATGAGGGTCCCATTGGAGGGATGTAGCGATCATCAAATCACAAATGACAGTAAAGAAAACTTTATTCATATTTCATTGATAATGTGAGTCCTGGGAGTTGAAAATCACAAATCACTGAGTATTCACAAAGGACAAGAAACAAAAAGCTGCATTCATGAGTCATGGGAATAGGGTGCTTCGTGGATCATGCTAAATAATATGAATGTTTTACACATCTCGGGGAATTTCCAAAATAAAAAGTGGCTTTCACTGGTAAAGAAGAAACCCAACAGGGCCCTATTTTATACATGTAATTGTCCTGGAATTAGAAAGTTATAATAGTACCTAAAAATATTGTCTAGCAAGGCAGAATTTGATTTGCATAGGGCATAAAGGTGAGAATCCAATATTTAATATGTCTGTCACAATGTACTCTGTATCTGTAGATCAGTGAGACACCAAACACATAGTAGATACCTATACTTGTTCATGCACTTCCCATTTCTAGAAGACATTGGACACTAAACTAAGTTGGCATTTTTTGGCATTGAATAGGGGACGATAGCATTAAACTTTTCAAAAAAAAAAAAAAAAAAAAAAAGGACAACCCACCCAAGGCATATAAAATTGGAGGAGAGGGATGATTCTAATTTTTCACACCCCTTGAAATTTGGGGAATGATTGACCTATCACTTTAAAATTTCAGTGCACTTGTAGGTGGGGTTACCCTTGGAGGTGAATGATGCTATTTACATTTTAAAGTCATTAAGTATTTTTACATCGAGATAGCCATGCTATTATTATTATAATTGCTATTATTATCATCATTATTTACATTTACTTTTTTTCAGGTTTGGAAGTTGTAGGACTGGAAGCATTATGTTTTAAACCTTAAAATCAACACTTCTTCCACAATGATTGAAACAGATGCAGTACAGCCAGCCCAAGCTTCATATTTCCGAATGTTGCTCAAGAAAGTGGATGAACAACTTGTTTCACGGGACTTAAATGCCATCAAATTCCTCTGCCGTGATGTACTGCCACACTCAAAACTAGAGAAAATCAACAGAGGTTTAGCACTGTTCACAGAGTTAGAATATAAAGGGTTGCTAAGCCCCAATAATTTGAAACTATTAGAGGAATGTCTTTTTAGGATACAAAGAGCAGACTTGTTGAAGCAAATGGGATTCTCACTACGTGATATAAAAAATAAAATAGAGCAGCATGGAGAACAACTGAGTCCATTTAGGTGGGTACATAAATAGATGCAGACTGTTAATACTAGTGGGCTTGATTTGGCCTTAAAGTGCAATTTAAGATCACAAATAGTCTTTCACGATCTTAAAACATGAGAAAGACCATTTCTGATCTGACAGCCAATTAAGTTGTCTCCTCTTACACATTCTCCTATTGTTAGCAGAGGTGTCCTCTATTGTGAGGGGAGGTATCCCTCATTGTGATGGGAGGAAACTGCTTGACCACTTAAGTAGATGTTAGATCATTTTTGATCTTAAAAGCAGATTCAGTCCATTTTAAGACTACTGCTGTACTGTAATGATTAAGATGGTGTAAGATCACTTGTGATCTTAAATTGCACTTTAAGACCAAATCTAGTCCACTAGTGTAAACAATTAAAAAACTAAAGCTTTCCAGTGGTAAAACATGGATTCATGTCAAACAACTATAAGTTTCCTATGTTAAAACTCTTATTAGAGCAGTGGCCTCTGCACATTGGTTAGCATTTCAGTGTACTGGAAAGTTTCACTGCTTCCCTAGATGGTGAGACTGAATTTGATACCTTGGGATGGCATATCACATGCTTTCAGCAAGGAATTATATTGGATATCTGCTTGCAGTTAACTACAAACTAGCAGTGATAGGTGATTGACAATCAGATTGCTCATATCATCTTTGATGATTCTTTGTTGAATTTGCTGTTTTATTCCAGATCGATCCTGCTGGACAGATAACTTTTAATCTGAACACAGCCTAAGACAACCACCTTACCTAATTATCAAATGGCAACACAGTTCTATTATATCTGTGCTTTGTTACAGGGTTCTACTGCATGACATTGCAGAAGATGTATCTAAAAGTGAAGTAGAATCCATGAAGTTTATTGCTCAAGCACATGTTCCTAGATACAAGACAGAAAATGCCAAGGATCTGCAGACATTATTTGTAGCTTTGGAACAGCAGAATTTGCTGACCCCAGATGACCTTGATGTTCTGGTGGAGATGGTTCAAAGCATAGACAGGAAGGATTTGCTGACAAAGATTGATTCTTACAAAAGTCAGTTATTTTATCTATTAGTCTGTTCATAATCATATCTTTTTATTTAGGCCAGACAAAAAAATATGTTATGCTCTTTAACCAACTGAATCTATCCATTTTGCCTGGCCAAAATTGTCAGTCAGGAATAAGTATATTAAGAAGAGCTATTTGCCAAAAAGATTCTTTTAATGGCATGCTTGGTATCATATAAGTTTTCATTGTATTATAATCATTATTGTACATGTACATTATGTGTCTGTTGATATGTGACATGTGCTCACTAGAAATATGTACAGTAGCGGCACAATATGACATATTTAGCCAGTTTTATTCACTTTCAGCACTAAGTCGCCATGGAAATGTGATTGACCTTAAAAGGAGGGAGCCAGTGGTGGTGCCCCCAAAAGTACCCATGATGCCCCAGAGGCCAGAGCCAGTATTAAGGCCCAATCCCCCACCCCCAGGCAGGTCACAGCAAACACCACAGAACACTGACAATAATAGAAGGCAGCCAGTAGGACAGGGTAAGTTTACACATTGCTTTAATTTCACTAATTACTAGGACATTCTTTGGAAAAACAGAACAAACCATATACATGTGCTTTTTTTTTTTTTTTTTGCACAAAGCTTTTTTATTTTAGAAAAAAAGGAAAAAAAGATTCTGAAGCATTTTGCTTTCCTTTATTTCTGTTTATTTCAGTAGTTTTGCTGCAAAATCCTGTACGTATTCATGAATGCCTTTTATAAAAACAGTTTCAGTGTAACCTGTATTTTGTGATTTGTAGGAGATACAGCTTCAGAACCTAATATTGCAGTGCACGATCAAGAAGCAACGGAGGCCAGGGATCAGTTCTACAATCCCAAGGCAGGACATGCAGGTAGGAGGTTGAACCAAAAGAACCCCAGGATCCAAATTCATGAGTGTATTCAGACATGATACAGTTGTGATGCAGAGCTAGAAAGTGAAGATTATTTGACATGGGCAACACGTTCACTTTGGAGATACCTGTGATATATGCTATTAGAATGTCCTGCTTAGGCAACCACTGCATCCATGTCTTAGCTATTAAAAGGATCTAAAGCCCCCATGGCACTTATTCGGAATCAGCAGGAATCAAGCAGAACCAGCCGGAATGGCTAAATTTTAAAATTCTTACTACATTCGGAAAGAAATTTCAAATTGACCTAAATTCTTGTAAGAATGCCATTGGAATACTCAGAATGCGCTTGAATCTGCCTGGAATGATTTGTGCACATTTCGGCTGTATTAACTCTCAAATGCAGCTCAAATGTAGTTGAAAAACTAGGAATATCATTAATGCTGTCAGAATGCAGTCAGAATATTTAGAATACACTTCGAATGCCGTACGAGTGTAGTTCAATTGCTGGCTGAAATAGGATTGAGATGCATTTGAGTTGCATTATAGCTTATTCTAGCCTTCAAATGTGATCAGAATGTTTCAAATGCTTTTGGAATGCCGTGAAAATATTTAGAATGCAGTCATGGTGCAGTTAGAATACTATTCAACTGCCATTCGAAAATTTTCCACTTGGAATGCACTTCAAAAGTTTTAAACAAAACATTCGGACTGGCCACAAAAATGGGTAAAAATATTTGGAATGTACTAGGAATTTTTAGAATGGTCTTCGAATATCCAGGAACGCAGAAAGAATTGTCTTTCCGACAGCATTCTTGCTCATTCTGCCTCTAGTGTGACGGGGGTAAAATAGTCAAATTGACCCATCCAGATCTTCACACTTTTTTCCAAGTCATCATGTTAAGATGAATGATACTTTTATGAAAATATATATATATATATATATATATATATATATATGTTTTATTGTTACATTTTTTTAGATGCACAACATGTTGCACAGAGGCTTGAAAGGATTACAATACGAGATGATCACATGGACTTACCTTCCTATAAAATGGACAGTAATCCAAGGGGTGAGATTTAGATGGAATATCAGTGGAATTTGGTTTCTGTTCGCTGTTTTAATCTTACATGCACATTAATATAGCTACCTTGATAGATGAAATGATTTTAGCTTGAATATCTGCATCAATAGAAGTAAGTTATTTTCAATAATATGAAAATCTGTAAAAAATATATATTGCTGAGTGATTTTATTTTTATTTACAGAAATGGAATTCCATTTCCCTACAAGATTGTATTATATTTGGATGGGGTATTTTGTTTTGTGTGGTTTTTTATACTACATACATATATATATTTTTTTGTTTTACAGGTATGTGCTTCATCATCAATAATGAGAAATTTTATAAAATTGAAGGTGACCAAGCCAGCAAGAAGATGCCTGATAGAACAGGCACAGATGTTGACTGTGGTAGGAATCTTTACAGTAACTGCAAAATTCTACCCTACAAGAATATTGTAAAAGATGTTCTCAAAAAGTACCAATTTACATATTGCTTATGGTATTTGTACAATTGTTATAATGTGCTATGGTAATTATATATAATAATGTGTACTTGGCAATGATTACTGTCAGTAACAGGTGAATGTACTATATGTACACTAGTATGCTTTCTTATGCCTTATGTTCAGTTTTGACACAAGAAATATATTTTGATTTCTCTCACCAGGTAATCTGCATTATGTGTTTAGCAAGCTGAAATTCACAGTAAAAGTGTATAAAGACCTAACAGACCAAGAAATAACAAGAACCATGGTTGATGCTGCTTACAACATTGACCACAGCACTTATGACTGTTTTGTTTGCTGCATCCTCAGTCATGGTCAATTAGGTAAGTGTATCTTTGAGACCATTCCCACAGATATTTAGATCGATCTATCCTCCTGGGGAGTCTCTCTAGATTGCTGTCAGCTTAACTGGCTTAAATGTCTGTCTCGCCTACTAAAAGCTGTAAAGGGGTAATTAACTTTTGTGCATGCTCGGCTCCCAGAACCTGACAGCAATTTAGCGTGAACACCAGGGAGTTAAGTTGATCCAGATAGATTGGTCTAAATTTTTGGGAATCCAGTCATTGTCTTCACAGTATTCAAAAAAGGTATTGGTATTGGAGCACATTCTAGTAATAACATGGTACCCTGTATTTCAAATTTTTGCTGTTATCCATTTTAATACATTTTCTTTAATTTAAGAAATTATCTCTTTTTGGTCAACTTCCATTGAGCCTGAGCAAAGCATGGTGATCATAAGGTGACATTTAGAATATCAAAATGTTAAGTTGCGGCATCATTAAATCCATATTAAATATAACTAATATTTTGTTTTAGAGTATTACTTATTTGTGTGTGTGTGTGTATATATATATATATATATATATATATATATATATATATATATATTATTATTATTATTATTATTATTATTATATCTTTTTATTAATCACCAAATTTTCTTTGCCCAGGGAGTGTGTATGGTGTAAATGGAAGGCTGGTGCTAATCAAGGATATTACCAACTGTTTTAAGGCCAATCTGTGCACCTCATTAGCAGGCAAACCAAAACTCTTCTTTATCCAGGCTTGCCAAGGCAAAGACAAGCAGGAAGGTAGGATAAAGCTTTGCTGAATGAGTGAATGTTTTGAGTCTTCGAGTAGAATTAGAATGAGAACTGTGTATAACTCTGATCATAGTGTAACTTACATTAGCAAATGACCAATCTAACTGACAGCCAACTAGTCACCTGATCTATTGTCATAAGACTAGCAATAGTCTTTAGAATAGAAACATGACATCAAAGAAGCTATCTGGGAGTAGGCAGAAAGCCCAAAACTCAACAAGAAAGGAGGCCTGGAGTTAAACTTTGAGCACATATGGGATGGGGCGGTGGAGACTGTTACTTATGCCATATGACAATAGATCAAGTGACCAGTCCATCCAGGTCATTACCTAGCGAAATGTCCCAGGTTGAGACCATAATGTTCAGGGGCGGATTGAGGCCGTCTTTTGAGTCTTCCGGAAGACGGTCAGATTTTCAAGTTTACATTGACGGTTATCTAATTTTTTTTTGTCGGAAGACGGTCAAAAATGAAGGATGGACCAATAAAGATAATTTGGAAGACTGTCAGAAAATATGTCTGGATCCGTCCCTGATGTTGGTCAGTTGCTTACATATGTTCCAGTACCAGCTTTATACATAGTTCTCATGACACTTTGTTGTTCTGTAAAATCTTGTAAAATGCTCAAATTGCCATAAAAAGCCAGTTACATAACCTCAGTACAAATGTCTGTTGGTCTGCCTGCTATCAGGGTCTCCGCTGGAAATGGATAGTGCCATGCCAGGCAGGCAGCAGGTGGAAGAGGATGCCCCCGGTGAACAGGAGACCATTCCTAATGAGGCGGACTTCCTGATGGGCTATGCCACCATCCCAGGCTTTGTTTCCTACAGGAGCAGGACCCATGGCTCATGGTACATCACAAAACTGGTGGAAATGCTGGATAGATATGGAGAAAGGTAAATATATTTATGATGCTTTTCATTTTGATTTGTTGAATTTTATGTATTTTACAGCTTTTTTCTATAGGCAGAGGTAGTTTAATTTTAGAAAAATCACTCGTTTTGTAAACACATTTTAAGACAAGTCTTTTAAAATTATCATAATGTAAAATATGAAAAAATGTATTGATTTTGAAAGAGAAAAAGTAAGCTTAATCATGTACAAAATACATAGATTCTAAATATGCAGAAAATATGATTTATTTTTTCTTATGACCTAGGTATGACCTTGTTAGCATAATGACGCGTGTAAATGAAGAGGTTGGGAAGGCAAATGCAGAACTTCGAGATGGCAGATATAAGCAGAGTCCTGCTCCAATGTTCACCTTGAGGAAACGCATATTTTTTACATAGCTTTAATAGAAATCTCTTGAAATCAATGGAACCCTAAAATTTGGAAGACAAATGTTTATTCTTTATACAATACACCTCTTCCTTTGAGAAAATGAATCAAATGATCTTACAGGATTTGTTTTGTGTTAAGGTATGTAAGTGTTGAATATTTCCACCGACTAGTTTTTTTAGAAATCATACATGTACTTCTTGTCATCAAAATGGTATTAGTATTTACGTTACAAAGGCAAAATGGTAATCAGGTAGTGCTGAATCTCTCAGAGTGATTAAGACTCCATTTCCATAGATTTTAGATCGATCTATCCCTGTGGGGAGTCTCACTAGATTACTGTCAGCTTAGCCAGCTTAAATGTCTGTCCTGCCTACTGGTGCGCGCTCGGCTAACTGCAATTTAGCTTGAACCCCCAGGGAGTTGGGTAGATCTAAATCTTAATCTCTGGATTGATCTAAATCTCTGGGAATGCACCCTTAGACTCATCTTGTTCTAATAAGTGCACTTAGTGGCATGCATGGAACGATGCCCCAGCCTAACTGAAAATTATTATCGACTGGATATAGGCTGCAAAATGCGATGAAAGAAACTCAATGCTCTGGCTGCCCCATCACTGGATGACATCTCCATTGCCAAGACTGGGATGCGTCTGTTGTTCAAACATTGGTAGAATCCTCCATGAAAGAAGTTGTAAGTTTTGAGATACACAACTCCTAATTTTGTACACTACTGAAGACTGCCTAGATTCTTTATGATTTAGACACAAATTGTGCCTAAGTCCACTTAGTAGCATTCATGGAACGATGCCCCATCCAAACTGAAAATTATTATCGACTGGATACAGGCTGCAAAAGGTGATGCCAGAAACTCGATGCCCAGGCTGCCTCATTACTGGATGATATCTCCCTTCCTTGCCAACACTGTGGCTGACTCTGTCAGTCAAACATTGGTAGAGTCTGCCATGAAAGAAGTTGTTACATGTAGTGACACTGCTTCTAACTTTGAACACTGCCTAGTATGACAAAAACAGCCAGAAAGATTATCTGCTGCAGCCTGAAAGAAGAAAATTTTATTAAAAGCCATAAACTCAAAAATCTATGTGCTGAAGACAATACCATGTTGTGGAAGCTATTGTGTGTAAATTTGTTGAATTATACTATGTTTTTTTATGAGGAATTAGAATGTGAAGTGCAATTCGCTTTCATTGAAAATGTCACTGTGTTACATTTTCAAATGTTGCAGAAAACTAGGATAGTTTAATATTCTTTACGCATCTTTATGTTTATTTCCTGCAGACTTACTTCCTTTTCCACTTCAGATCTTAGAAACGATAAACCCCCTAACCAAAGTACATGATGCCGATATTTCCCTCTGAAATGTCAGGAAGACATTTCAAGAAGTTATTTGTGATTTGTTAAGAACTGCATTATTTAATTAGAAAAAATAAGAATCTTGAATCCAAATGTAGGCACTGGTGCAGCAATAATTAATGGGGAGGAGAGAAATTGATCTCTCTTTCTCTAGGAAAATAAGATTTGGCTGGATAATCAGGTAAAAAAAAATAAGGAGTGAATGGGAATTGATGTATTGCATTAAAGATTTCCTTTGGATTTTTTCAAATATCAGCCTTTTAACTGTATGTTTTATTTTGTTGTTATTAAACTTAGGGGGGGGGGGGGAACTCCATTACTTTTGTAAAAGATATTATCATAATTATGAGTACAGTTCCTGAATTAATTTTTATGTATACTGAGTAGCAATGTGTATAATTTACTGTAAAAAATTGCTGTCTGCTGGAATGTATCTTTTTGGCTAATGTAGACACTAGGATTCTTTATATTAGTTGTGATTAATGTTCTTAGTGAAGTAATATTGGCAAATACAAAGATTGATAAGCAATATATCGTTTATTTATCTTCCATCCAATAACAATTCTGAATAATTCTTTCATGCCAAGGATTGTTTCAGTTAACTAGAAATTAAAATTTTGATAAATTGTATATTTGTGTCACTGTTAGTGTAATATGTATAAATATGTATTATTTCGTGCTATACTCTAACCAGCTCAGTCTGGAATATAATTATGAATAAACATTATACTGAGTAATACTATTTGTTTTGGTATGTGATATAAATGGATCCGTTTTCAAATCATGAAAAGAATTCATTATGATCACTGTGTTTATCTTATTAAAAAAAATTAAATGAATTGAAAACGCATCTACTAAAATCAACAATAATTGATATAAAGCACCTGAGCTTAAGACTTGTGTGCATTCTTAAAAAATATCGATGAAATTTGATGCGTGATCATGTTTCAGCTTAAAAACGCTTAAAAAAAAATTTTATCAAGAGTTTAATATATATAAAAAAAAAAAAAAACTTTTTTGGGGTCAATTTCAGTGTAATGTTTAAAAGGAATAAATGTGTTTCATGTACTGCTATTCAATAAATGTAAGTTCCGGAGTAATTATTGGTATAGATGCGTTTTCAATTTAATTTGTTTAAACCATGATAATACACGAAAAGCTGCGTAAAACGGCACTACTGGAATGTGCTGTAATCCTCACAGAGAATGTCGAATTAACGCAAGCTTACAGTAAGCTTACAATTATCAAACTTCTCAAATGTCAGAATCGTGGGAAATAGAAACTAAATAAAAGAAGGTATTGATCTCGTCCATGAAAATGATGATAGAGTCGGTTGAGATACGGTCTCACCTAACACACTTCACCTTCTTATTATAAAAGTATTCTGTTCGGTTTTTTCGCTGCAAGTCCATCTTTCCTCGGAAAACACGCATTTTTTCCTATTCATTGCTGCACCCGCCCTGCATTTGGATTTATTATGTGGCTCTACTTCGAATTATGTAACTTATTTCTAAACCAATAATGAGTCATTAAAACCACCATGTCTTCCTGACATTTCACAAGGAAATGTCAACATATTTTATTTGAGGGTTTTTAAAAACGTTTTTATGGTCTGAATGAGGAGAAATAGCTTTGCAGGATATTTAGTCATAAAGATATGCCCTTTTGAAATGTGTATAGTATGCATTTCGCCACTGAACAACGTCCATATCTTATTTTCTTTATTAAGGAAGATATTACAAAAACCTCAAAACCTTCTATGACATGCATGTAACCAACTGACTAACTAATCAAATGACTAACTTCAAATCTTAAATTTAGAACTGCTAACTGTTTTCCTTGTTGTTTGGTTTTATCAAGGAAGTTCATTAAACCGATTTGTTGTATTGTTCAAAGGAATAACTATTGTATTGAATTTATGTTAAGGGGTTGATGTTGTGAAAGCCCTTCTGGGCTGTATATAATCAAGTCAAACGCAAGTAAAATGGAAAACGATTATTCGCTGTGCATGTTGTAATTGAAAGGGCACTTAAAAAGGCCATTTTTCAGAAAATGCTTCCACCAATTACGAAAATTGAAACGATTATTTTAGTAGACTGTCGTCTAGATAAGACAAATTACATTTTTAATAAATGCAGTATAATGACTGCTTTTTTTCAACCCTATGTTTGCAGGAATTCCTGAAAGTGGTCTGTTTCAATAGAAAAACACTGTTTGTATTCAATTTCGTGTAATTTATGCGTTTACTTGACGAGTATCTATGCGGATCGTAGAACCATTCGTTTCAACCCTACATACATGTAGGATAAACATGAGTTTTGTTAAATGTTTTATTTGTGCTTGCCAATGTATTGACACAATTCAGGTAACTTTTGTATACATGGACAATTGTAGAAATAAAATGAGCAATTCTTAAGGTAACTCTTTCATTTTTCACATAAAATGACAAAATGTTTGTACATGACTGTTAATACAAATACTCTTAATTGCGTTTCTGTATGATATCCGAAAAAAAAGAAAAAATAGCGAGCCGTAGGTCAGTCACATTTGTTACCCCTACTCCCCCGTCTCTCTCTCTCTCTCTCTCTCTCTCTCTGTCTCGTATAACATAGCTTGTTGACTGGCACTGTAGCACTGGCAACATATGCAACTTGCAATGGATTTTGGGCATTAAAGCATTATTTAAGACAATACCGTTAATTTTGTCTCCTTTCTAGACATGATAAAAAATGTTAAAAGATAACGTCGACGAGATGCAGACATACTTATTTTAACACGAAAGAAGAGTGCGTTAGATTCATCTGCATTCTGTCACTTATCAAAGTTAAAAATATTGAATAACATAACATTAATATTCGAGCATAAAAAACCGCATTGAACGGATTGTTAACCATTCAGGTGAAACATGAAGAAATTATCTGTTTTTTTTATTGCGATTTGATAGTCCAAGAGTACCTTGATAAAAATAGAATTATAAAATCCTGAGGGGCTTCTGTGGGAATAGTTTAGTTCAGCAGTAACATCATTTGACACCACACACAATAAAACACAGTTAAAAAGATTCACAACTAGTAGAATGCCTGACTGCAGGCCGTACAATTACCACGTCCTCATCGGGACTTATTAAATGGCAATTTTCTTTTCATCTTATTAGGTACTTATTTATATCACCAAATTATTTTTGTCACTATAGTGTGAAATATAGGTTTTAGTGACTATTTCAAAGTATGGCCTCCAACAGCTAAAAGGCACATTAGTATCTACGACTAATATAAGCTCGCTGTAGGTCTGGAAGATTCATCTCTCTCTCTCTCTCTCTCGTTTCAGCAATGGTGCAATACCCAGATTTTAAAAGCATTCAATCAAGTAAAAACCAAAGCTTTTGGTGCTGAAAAATAAATAAAGGAACAATGATCCGAAAGGCGCATCAAGTCATAATCACGGCGATTTCACTGTGGAAAAAAAAAGCAAAAAAATGTGCAACAAATATCAGCACATATAAGTAACAAACGTCTTGAAAAGAAAACCTGGTCATATTCGCGAAAATGTCCAGATAAAAACTACTTCTTAGTCAGTAATCGCCTCTCTCAGTGGAAGTGTGATGTAAGTCAAACTGTTACAAGATTTCTTTTTGAAACCGAGTATCCTCTTTTATAAGCTTATTATCGGAGTGTTAATAAACGTTTCGTAGATTTCATGAAGCGGGAATTTTACTTTATGCTTTAATAATTCCATATGCATGTTTTTATTGATAAAACTAATTCGCACAGTTTATATTGATGACTAATAATAACTGATGGACAAAAAAACCATAAAAGTGAATGTTATTCCAAAAAGCTTTTTTAAGCAAATAGAATTTTAGAAAAGTCTAATCTACGAATGATGTATGATAATACATGTATTTTATTCATCATTTGTGGGTGGTAACAGTTTTGTGTCTACTTATCAAGGTACAAATCCCCTTAATGTAGGCCTACTGATGCCAGGAAAATTCGTTACTTGAATACTTTAACGCCAAGATCCAATGAACGACCCTTTTTTTACATCAGAATATTTTTCTTTGCTGCCTGAATAAAAAACGCATTATTTCCTAAATATCTAATGACTATGTCACCAAAACGTAACTTAAGATAAGTGCATTATATTGCCCAATCCATTATAAGAATGTCAAGGTCGCTTGATTTTTAGAAACAAAGTGTAGGCCTATAGCAACGTAGGCTATCTAGCTCTTGCGCTTTTTAGGATGACCGTAGCTAATTTGAGACAGCCAAGGCAGTTGCCTTATTTCTAAATTCCCAAATTAGCTTTGTTGGAGAGACTTTATGGAGTAGTCAAGATCCTGCCTCACGGGGAGAGGGGGTGTTGATTTTACATCTCTTCCTGCGGACCTGTGGTGGGTCAGATTTGGGCGACTTCCATTAACACCTGCTACTCCCTTGTTAATACTGTAGGCTACATATTTTTTTTTAAATTTCAACGGACGAACCATGTATAAGACAAAGCTTTTTCCGACTATTAAGGAAACGCACTGATTCAACAAGAATGCTAAGGATGGATTATCCAACCGATGCCCAGAAACGTAAAATCACTCAAGCGTTCATCGTCTATTAAATTTTGCTACCGGTCTTGCGTGCCCCGAACGCGTGAAAATACATGTCGCAAATTGCCGGATGGCTTGAGCCCTGTCATCAGCGCGAGTAATTGAAACATGTTTACTTTTTTGATAGATAGGCCGTCCTAAAAATGTGACTCGGTAATGCCAACTCTAATCCAGCCAACTTCAGACGCTATACGGCAGCACGCAACAATAGGGCATGATATATGGTGATGGCAATTGTGCCGCGGCGGTTGCACCAGTTAGCCAATTATTTAACCAACTGCATACTGTCCTACAGTCAGCACAGCGAACCGTGCTGAAGACCCAAACACAATATCGGTTCATGCGCAACAGAAATAATAACAGGAAATACTTCACGATTATGACGTTATATAGTGTGCGAGATCTGCGTGATTGGTGACAGGCGCAAACGTTAGTGCAAAAAGAATGTGTAAAACATGCCAATTTTGATTGCCATCATTAGTCTTAAAATCTTTATACGGATAATTTTTCTTTAAAGGCATATATCATATCTTTAAGCTTGATTTAAATAGATATTTATGACAAAATAAAATAAACACGTTTGTACTTCTAAGCAGGACTTGATCTCTGCAAGTATTATAGTACTTTATTTTGAACGATCTTGCGTTCTGCCGCTTTTAATTTTTATCACATTTAAAACACACATATATATCCCATTTAAAGCATATATTTACAGTATATATATATATATATCTTTTAGACTTACTACGACATAACAATTCTCAAGAATAGATTCTTATACTTTGTTCTATCTAGCATTTTATGTAATTAAAAATTACACGTTTAAAGAGTTCGTCTTGTTTCATTACATTTAATTGGCTTAATAACCGAATAGGGCAAACCAAATGAAATGTTGGTAGTTGATTAAATATATTTAATACCGTGGCAAATTACTAAATTAAATTAAAGCATGGCAAATTATAGAGGTCTAGGGTAAGAGACACCTTTACAACCTCTGTTAAGATCTTTTATTGGAGGGTCATATTTGTCATTTTGTGTATAATTCTTGACTTGTAACCCTTTACGTAAAAATATCACAGTAAGGGGATTTCCTTATTAAAGTACATTCTTCTGAGCCCTTATCAAAAGCAATCATATCTAAACCTTTCTTATTTACGAGTTGCCATCACAAATCGAAACAGGAATTTCGATAAAAATTTGACGAAAAAAGTGTGTGCTCAAAGAAATAAATTATTTCGTAAATATATAGCTTAAGTGTCACTTTGCAAGGGTTGTAACGGGAATTGAGTTAATATATTTTAACAGTGGCAAAAAGTAAACCGACAAACAAATGAATAGATAAATAGAAGACTTGTCACTCCGGTTTTCAGGAGAAATCTACTTTTTTTATGTTTAATCGATTTAAGCCAATGCGTTATTTCGTACCTTCGATAGTGACCTCATTGTTAAAAACATGTGATTTTGGAACAAAGGAACAATATTACTGAAAATAGATGGCAGGATTTGAGGCAGAGGGTTGAAAGTCGATCTTATATGTACCCGGTCTATTATTTTCGTTAGTAAAGCATGGGTTTGAACCGCTTGATTCTTCAACAATAATAAATATGTGTAATAAGGGTCTATTTCTACCCATCAATACTTTAGTTCTTTATTTCTCCTCCATCCTCCAAATAAATGATGCATATGAGTTATTTTACACGCATGAGTACGCTCATGAAAAAAAAAAAAAAACGTGCAGTGAACTGTTGACGAAAACGCAAGAGAGAAAAAACACAATGGACGAACAGTGTTTCAACAGCACGACATGTTTGTTAAATCCATGGGGCAATATTTTCAACATGTTCCAATCTGATTATATGATGCACCAAAAACCAATTTTCCTGTGTCTTGTTTTCAAGACAATATTCAAGAATTATAGAAAAAGCACAGGACCCGGAAATAAGTGCAAGACCGCCGATGAAACAACTATATCAAATTTGGGTCAACATTGATAGATTCATTGTCTGATTTTTTTGATCTGAAGAAGGCGGCAACAAAGTTATGGGGCTCCGACACAAGACAAATAAATTTGGGGAATTGTTATTCAGTAAGTAAAAGAAGATGTTGCATATCTGATGTAGCGCACGCGATATATAATGTTAAAAGACAAGTACAGAGATTTATGAATATTTGTACAATAAAAATGGTCAGTTACCTTCAAGTTGAAAGGACGCCGAAAATGACAACATTTAGGATGATGAAAATGACCACACTCAAGTAAAATCAGATTTAAAACGGCGAAAGTCTATGAGTAGCTCGTGTACTATTTTTCATTTTTTGAGTTCGTGTTTGCTTTC
This sequence comes from Lingula anatina, assembly GCF_051362555.1. NCBI lineage: Eukaryota > Metazoa > Brachiopoda > Lingulata > Lingulida > Lingulidae > Lingula > Lingula anatina. Next base: position 38,472,660 of record NC_141768.1, on the reverse strand, counting down.
TTTTGTCAAATACATACAAACACACATCTTCTAAGTTCCTATACGAAATTCATGATTCGTTTATTTCATCAGATTGCTTCAACTTATCGGTATACTTATCAACAGGCAGTTTAGATTCGGCTTAAGATATGTTTCAAGTACAAATACATTAGAATACATTACCGTCCATGATAGGCAATAAAAATGATACTAACTTTAATATCCGGCAGCCCAATTTAAGTGCGGAAAAATGCGTATCACTGACACTTCTTTGGGTGATAGGTCAAATAAAGATCAAGAAAAAAACAACTTAAGGTTGGTTTTCCTGTTGTTTCCATAGTTTTGCATGGTATAATCTGGTATCTTATGGTGATGCGATCATATCTAGTTTGGTCACGCAGAACTAGCCCGTACCAGTGGTTTTGTCATTAAAAATGGCCGTCAGTGTGCTGCTTTGCACGTTTCGCGAGAAAATTATACTGCAATTTACGTGTAGGCTTCATTGCGCCATCTAACCCATCTAACCAAATGCTAAGCTGGTGGAAATTTTTATCTATAAAGACAGCGCTAAAAAGCTTGGAAGCGATAACAGACAATTATCATTAATTTTTCCTGATGTCAGAAAATTCAGAAAAACACACTATGACACGCGCGCGTTTCCCAGCGTGTTTAATCATTTTTGAGAGGACTTCTTAAAAATTGCATTTAGGCCACAAAAACGTTTATGTGATATTCTTGTAAACTTTAGGGGGGAAATTTGAGATTTGAAATTGAAATATGAGGAGAAGTTCATTCAGAAAATAAGGGCATATAAGACAACAAGAGTCGCATGTGCTGTCCCCTCAAGTTCGAAACATTTAAATGAAAGCCAATGGCAGTACCCCAAAGAGAAAAAAATACCGTTGTTGCGAACTATTTTTGTACAGTAAATTGCACAACTTAGCAGGAAATGAAATGTAAAGATTTTTTGAACTGATATCTACCGGTTGATATGTTTCTATAAATCTAAGAAAGAAATTCATGTCGGTGTAGGTCAGTGGTAAATGGTTCTTATCTGTTCGGTCATCTGCTAACCACGCATGACCATCCATAAAAAAATCCAGTCAGTGGGATTTTAACTTGCCGCATGAATAAATGAATGGATTCACGATTTTCAACGGACTGTCCGGTGTCGATTGTACCAGGTACATGTCCTGTGGCTTTTTTTTCTTTTCTGTTTGGCTTTTGATCATGTCCTTGATACAAATTGACTTTAGAGACTGAAAAGAGAAGGTACTGGAGAATATGATAACAGTTATGCTATCATTGATACACAGTGAATATCAAATATACTTTTTTATTTTATAGAAACACAACTTTGAGATTTACACAGATTGACAAATTTCTCAAGTTAAGATATCAAGGTATCACTTTCGAACAAAACAGGTTTATTTTTAGTTTTACATACTGTTTTGCCTTTTCTCAAACAAAAAGATGCTTGTGTACAGAAATCTTCTAACCTCCCATGTTGCCGCACATGTACCAGGGGTATACCCAATTTAGGAAATTCAGCAGAAAACAAGTTAATAAAATTAATCTTGGTCCGCAGTCAAGTCATCTGTGTTGTCAACTATGTTATGTGAGTGTCAGACCCCATTCCCATAAACACCATCGGCCTACATGGATCGATCCAACTCTGCAGGGACTCGCTAAGTGCAATCAGCTGAACTGAATGACACGCCTCCTTTTGTTTCCAACGTTCTAGTATAATCACCAATTTTTCTGTATTTTTCTCAACACCAGGGTGACGTATGTCATTCAGTTATGTTAATTGCAGTCAGCGAGAGTCCCCACAGAGTTGGGTCGATTCACGTAGACTGAGGGTGCGTAAGAGAATGGGCCTAAGTGGTCAGTTGGTATCAAGACATTCCTGAATGACCTTCGACCTTGATGTCACGCAAGCCATGTCATGAAAGTCGTCTCATGACTCGTGGCACGAGAGCCGCCACTTTGGCAAAGTTAGATTTAATCAACCGAGTGCGGTATCACAGAAACGCATACCACCGCCTGCAATTATCAACAACTCAGATATAACATAAATAGGGGGTTGAACACTGTATCTGATTTATATGCATAGTGAAACGTGCTTCTAATTGCTTCTAATGATACTCATTTAACTTTGAAACAGATACAGTGCAATTAGAAGTTTTGCAGAAATGAAAGAAGTGCGTGCATGAGAGAGAGAGAGAGAGAGAGAGAGAGAGAGATCAAAACTATATTTTCAGTGGCTACTCGTATATTCTAATATTTCACCTGAGGCCTTTATGTATTGACAAAAAAAATATAAATGAAGTGTGGAGTTTCTCTGCGGGTGTTTTATCCTCAACCTTATTATATTTCTGTTTTTAGATAAATTTGGAGTACTTATTCAGCACCGAGCAAAGATGATATATGGAATCACAATAACATTTTTCTATGAAACAGCTCTCTTTCCCTTTCTTGGAACATGTTTGGCGTAAAAACATGAGGCCTATATAAAGTGAAATAAAAATCGAAATTAAAATCACCGTTTTTTTCGACAAGTTCCTTTCGTTTTGATACATGTTGTTTTTGAAAACAAAACACCATAACTGCCGTTTTATAGACAATTAACATGGCACTGATGGCTCATAAGCATGACAAATGTGTCTTTACGCCAACGATTATACAATATATGCTGCCGGTCAAAAAACCGAGTTCCAAACAGTGCAGCTGTAAGCATTGACAAACTGGGTTAGCGATTTATTGAGCACTTAAAATATTCTGGGTGATCAATCAGGTTTTTGGCAATAACCTGAAGCATACTGAACGCCGGCACATCGTAACGTTTGAAATTAATCTGATCAATCAGGTGCCATGTAAGTACTTCAATCATTTCCTACCCTTGTCCCGCTCAATGATTCATACGTGCCAGGTCAGTTCTATGCATACACTTAAAGTTCGGAGGAAAAACACATTTACAAAAGTGACAAAAGAAATTATTTAATGCTGTATCTCAACCGTTAATTAAACAAAGTGACTGATAACTATAAGGGTAGAAATATAAGAAATATGATAATGGTTGACCAATAGGCAAAGGTGTATATATGAAAACAAACCAGAAACACAAAACGTATGAATACCTTCAGTGCACAGACCTGTCGATTAAATTGGCTGGCGCAATGGGTGGGAAACACTGATTATGATAATGTATTTTCAACGCTATTGATTGAATCGAAAAGAAGTAGGCCTAGACATCCTAACCCTGCGTGCAATACTTCCATTTTGTCCCCTCCATTTCTCTGTGGAAAAGTTTTAACTGTTCAGCTTATGTCAACTTGTCACCCTTCCTCCTGACTAAAGACAATTACAGTGGGATTGAATTCCTCTACGATGACATGAAATATATTATCCCAATATCTAAAACGAAATCAAATCTTCAGATCTTTTATGTACGTGTATATAGGGTAGAGAACATAGGTACAAAACTGGAAATGTATTTTGAATGCAAAACTGTTTCCATTGATGTGGCTACTTTGCCGATCCAGAGCTTTTGACGTCACATAGTCGTTGCAATGTTTTTGATGTCTTCTTGAATGGCAAAACTTTTTGTGTCATATTAAATGTAGTTAGGAAAATAACCTTCTGTACATGTTGCTTTTTTTAAAATGAAGATAATGAGTGCAAATTCTTATCTGTTAATTGTATCGATTAGTTGAATTTTGAAAATATTTAGATTCTTAATGTTGAATAAATAAAACCCGCTTATGACCATTTATATTTTTTGAAAAAGACACGTTAACGCAAAAGTACAGAAGTCAATAGTTCAATATACGAACTTTTGAGTAATTTTAGTGAAATCATATAATTTTGACAATAGAAGTAGAACATAATTTTACATTTAATAAACCTGAACATACACGTTTAAGTCCAAAATTAAAAACGTCATAACTATAAGTTATGTTGTTGTCTTATTGGTAAAACATTGGCATTAAATGATAATTATTTTTGTATACTGTGTAAGATTTGACAGTTATTTTTGTCAAAAAGGATTCTTTTTCTTTTTTCTTGACTTATTCTTTCCTTTTTATTTTAATAAATAAAAAAAATGAAAAAGTTGTCGCCAGAAGTAATTTTATGCATAAAAACAAAAGAAAATATAGACAACTTCATATATTATGTCATGAATTCCTATGGTACGAAATTCTGCACTACAGATAAAACATTTCATTTTCAAGAATATGGATGTATTTAGCTCACACACAAACACCAATAGGTTTAAAGGAATGACGACTCTTCATTTTGGGGTGAAAAGTGCCATAAAACGTATATCCCTGGACAATTTTCCATACTTTCCAATGGTTAATGAATCCATAATAAATATTCAGAACATTCTGGTGGTAAAATGGGATTTTTTTAAATTTCTATGCGTTGTTAACAATGTATTTATTGTGGAATTTTGAATCCTATATGAAGGCTTGTTATTCCATTAACTAATAATGGGTTGCGTTTGTCTTAACACGTCGTTGGTTTATATGTATAGGTTGTAATAAAATTTAAATAATTAAAGATTATTTAGTGCATTGCAGGTCGATCCACTTTAAGATATCTTCTATGGTTTCTAATATTTGTAATAGCTTATCAAAAATTTTAACAGTAACGTTGTTGGATTTAACTAAGATATTAAATGCACTGTCATGTGAAAATGAGTTCATTCACTTTTTTTGCATACCCTATGGTTATATATTGCATATAAGTTTTCCTTAATAGAATGTGTTTTTAAAACTCATTTAGAACATTTAGTGCATTTCAGGTGGATCCACTTTAAGATATCTTCTATGGTTTCTAATAGTTGTAATAGCTTATCAAAAATTTTAACAGTAACGTTGTTGGATTTAACTAAGATATTAAATGCACTGTCATGTGAAAATGAGTTCATTCACTTTTTTTGCATACCCTATGGTTATATATTGCATATAAGTTTTCCTTAATAGAATGTGTTTTTAAAACTCATTTAGAACATTTAGTGCATTTCAGGTGGATCCACTTTAAGATATCTTCTATGGTTTCTAATAGTTGTAATAGCTTATCAAAAATTTTAACAGTAACGTTGTTGGATTTAACTAAGATATTAAATGCACTGTCATGTGAAAATGAGTTCATTCACTTTTTTTGCATACCCTATGGTTATATATTGCATATAAGTTTTCCTTAATAGAATGTGTTTTTAAAACTCATTTAGAACATTTAGTGCATTGCAGGTGGATCCACTTTAAGATATCTTCTATGGTTTCTAATAGTTGTAATAGCTTATCAAAATTTTAACGGTAACGTTGTTGGATTTATCTTAGATATTAAATGCGCTGTCATGTGAAAATGAGTTCATTCACTTTTTTTGCACACCCTATGGTTATATATTGCATATAAGTTTTCCTTAATAGAATGTGTTTTTAAAACTCTGACATGCTGTCAGTTGATTTTCATTAACAAATTTGCACGTGATTGGTTAATGTACAAGTCGTCGCAATTTTGAATAAAACTCAAGAATTATTCCTTGAAATAAAGAGTTGCGGGTGATCTTTACATTCAGTTCTTTTTATGCCACAAAAATCAGACTTGAATACAAAACTTATAAAATTACATTTTTCAAACGAAAAGTGCTACAACCATTCCCAATCTTCCCCACTTTTAAAAAAATTTAAATTACGTTTTTTCCATATAGGAAAATAAACCTCTTTAAGTCATTTTTCCAACTTTAATTTGTAAGATCATCTTCAATACAGCAACAGGTTGAAAATCAAGTCGTAAGTCAGTTTTAATAGTGACGAGACCAACGCATGAAGAAATGTCCATCGAAACTGGGCAAGTTAGATACGCTTGGATCAAACTGATATAGATTAAATGATCACAAGCATGTGCATTGCAAAAGAAAATGATTTCCAGACCTTAAAATAATTTACATACATGTAAAAATAATTTACATACATCGAACGTAGGTGTGGTGTCATTGTATCGTTGTAACGAACAGCATTAACATCCATGGATTCTTTTTGTTACAAACATCAATTTTTCTTTAATGCACAGCTGTATCATTGTTAAAATACCAAATTGTCAAGGGTGTGCCCGTCATTTTGAGCAACACTGTGTGTGTGTGTGTGTGTGTGTGTGTGTGTGTGTGTGCACGCGTGTGTGTGCCGTGATGGGAATGGACTAAAGTTTGACCTCAAGGACAGGTCTCGTATTGGTAACTAACATTCAGAAACAAAACGAATCGTGACATTAATGCTTGTTGCATGTTATCCAAAATTATACCTATACAAGATGATGCGAAAAGTTCTGGAATAGAGAAACACAGAAATTGTCACAACTTGCACGTATAATTGATCACAGTGTTTTGCATGCATGTAATATATTATAGTGACCATACGTCGTAAAGGAAACAGTCGAAGTTGTCGGGAAATCTGTTTTTGTAATATATTTCCCGAATTCCTTCTTTATTTCCCTTTTGTGATTCACCCCTTACAATCAAACTTCTTGTACCGCTACTGTTACAGCTACCAAGCGGTTGTCGACACCCTGATCTCAGTAAGCCACCTAAAAGCTCTAAACCGATCACGTTACACACATAATTGGTGTAAATTTTATTAAAGATGTTTTTTGGATTCGCAAAATACCCAAGCCATCTAGCAGTATGAGAACGCAGTGCATCTGAAACAAATCCTAATGTATATTAGATGATAGTCGATATATTTTATGAGTGTTAACAGTTACATTTTCTAGGAATAGGAACAAAATGACTTCCAGTTGATTATGGAAAAAAACTTCACTCTTAATGCCTTCATTTTTTCATATGCATTTAAAGCAAGAGTTTTTGTCCATGAGTGTTTAACAAATTGAAATTTCCAACATTTCAAGTGCACGAAATAGTTAAGTACAGAAACAAAATATGTTAGAACACCAAAATCTGGGAAACCAACGAAAAGAAAGAACCATCTAAGTAGCACACTACGCTCTAGCATAGCTTTACATCGAAAATCAAACCAATGCCGAAATCAGCGATGAATTGTCATTTAATTATCTCAATCAAGGAAAAGAAAAAAATTGGAGCACCATGGGGCACGTGAACGATGCCTGCTGAGTCGGAAACCATTACTCCAGGGTTGTCCCGTTGTAGCGGTGATAAAGTGCGGCGCTGCTGCTAAACTGAACATAATGTACAAAGGCACGATCTGCAGCGAACGAACTGAATTAAAATGAGAAAAAATGTGACAAAACGAAGGAGGGAGAAAAAGGGACGAGTAATGAATTAGTATCGCCGTCTCCGTGTTATACATAGATACACTTAATTGCACCTCTGATTCAAATTTAGATTATGTAGCCGACACATTTATAACGACCGGGCTGACAGAAGTCTGTGTAATTCTGTCACAGCATGCACCGTCAACGCCATTTAATCGCGTGAATAGGTCATATTATGATAAATCAAGACATCAGCTTCAGACAAAAACTTTTTGGATACATTTGTTTCTAATGTCGCAAATATTGTACGGGGAAAATTGGGAAATGTCCATGACTAGAAAAGAAATAGTCGCAAATGTGAACAAATCGTCTGGTGAATTTTTTAAAGTAATAGAGTCAGAACGGTCGAAATACCTATGTTAGGGTTTGTGACGACCTGATATGTCCGACAGGCCAGATATGTCCTACGACCAAAGAACAGGCCAGATATGTCCGACAAAAAAAAGCCAGATGTGTCCGACAGACCAGATATGTCCGACAAAAAGAGCCAGTTGTGTCGGACATATCTGGCCTGTCGGACACATCTGGCTCTTTTTTGTCGGACATATCTGGCCTGTTCTCTGGTCGTAGGACATATCTGACCTGTCGGACATATCGGGTGGTCACAGGGTTATACTGTCTCTTTCAAAGCCATTCAGTCGTTGATGCAATAATGCTCGGGTATTCGGAAACGCTTTTTTGCACATGCCAAAGCCATTCCGGGTTCAAATTTTAAATCGGAGGGTTCTCGGGCGTCGACTGTTTATATACGAGTACCTCTTAACAGTTTCTTCTTTTCTATTCTTCCAAACTGTAGATGTTAATGATCTGCAGAAAGATTGAAAATTCAGGGGTTTCAGTTTTCCTTTTTTGTCCTGTCAGATTACGAAGCGCGTGCCTGCGAAAATGTGTGTGTGTACGCACGTTTCTGTATGCAGGGAGAAGTGGAGGCACGAGCATTTGAGCGTAGGCGCCTCTGTAATTACTACAACAAGACAAATACACTTTCAGAGAAATCCAGACAGCTAGCATAGTTTTAAAATTAAAAAAAAACAGCTTAACTACGTCCTCACAGACCTCTGTGAGTTGGCATCAATTTTAGCGGACTGAATTCTAGCTTGTTAAGTTGGTATTTTGCTAGACAACATATCATTTGGGTGACAGACGGCCTAATCATTGTCTTTCACAGTTGTTTTTCGTAGACGCACTGTCTCGGTTCAATTGACTTTTCTAAAAACCAGTGGGTGTTACAAGTCAAAAACTTACTTAGCCTTGTCTGCCAGGGCAAGATACACTGTCCCCAGACAGAGCAGTGAAGGTAAGAAGAGGGTGTGCAGGTGCATCTGCGATATATGGCCGTCCGAATTTGCATTTTATCTAGAGTGCTTCTACTACTTCATTGTTTTCCAAAGCAGTCTTATTCTCTGTTCTAACTCAACAGTTTGTACTTGGTCGACCTTACGTGGGTTGCTCCTCGATTTTTGTTAATTTCCATCAAAACATAATTAAAAAGATAAATAACGTTGAAAAAACGCAACGCGCATCTAACGCTATCACGCAAGTAACATTCATACTTCAGATAAATCTCTTATGCGAAATAAGGCATTTACATGGGCTGCAAAAAGTCGAGACCCGGGCACAATAATAATGGGATTTAATTAATGGGCTTAATGTACGACGTTAAGACAATTGCTGTAATTAATGCGTTTAGCATATCAAATGAAAACGAAAGCAAATCACGAATGTGTTAGTGGTGCGTGCGGCCTGCGGGTGCCTGGCCGTCAATCACCAGCTAGCGCGAGAGAAGGCGGAGTCATGCAAGCCGGCTTATTAGCATACGTCATATATAAGTAGAGGTAGTGTAGGGAAGTCAAGGTAACCTATTCAAACCTTTCAGAGGAGCTCACTCTACTGACTCAACTGACTGTTTGTAACTGGTTGTGTATCCGAACTTTCAGACTTGATAACTGGATAATTTCAACCCCTAAACAATGGCTGAGAACGAGCGCACACCATCTCCAAGTTCAAGCACCGCAGAGGACAGCGACAGCAGAGACTCCGATATTGAGCAGTTAGACAGCCAGGAACAAAAAGTGTCCCAGATTGTGATGCCAAACCCAGAGTTCCCAAGTGAAATCCAGCAGGCCGTGGCCCATGTCTTAAAAGGTTACGATTGGACCCTAGTTCCTATGTCCACGCGTGCCGGGGCATCTGAGAAGAGGAAACCACACATTAAGCGACCCATGAACGCCTTCATGGTGTGGGCTCAGGCTGCTAGAAAGAAACTGGCAGATCAGTACCCACATCTTCATAATGCAGAGCTCAGCAAAACCCTGGGGAAGCTATGGAGGTAAGCTGGCGTGATTTTTTCTTTTAATTTTGTATATTGTATTACATGTGAAACTGAAGTCAGTTTTTGTCTGGAATCCTCGCTCTTTCATGTCATCTTTCATGTTGCATTATATCAAAGGCTATTTCGCTACGTAAACTTCCTAATTATGCACTCCCAGATCTAGTCATGTGTTTTTAAATCTTTGCTTGGAAATCAGGTATCTGTTAGTAAACAAGGTATATGCCCAATTTATGGTTAATAATAATTATGCAACAATTTGTAAACACTTTAAAATTCGCAGTTGGTGTGTACACACAGAGCCCTATTGCTAGTTTCATTTCTTATGAGCTTTGCGAAGAGGAAAAAACCTATTTCAGTTTCTCTGGTAGTTACAAAGAAATAAATACAGTGACTGATCAAAGTTTGCACACAAACAAGCACAAAATGATTCACGAGGAAGTCGGTATGATGAATGTGTTTTTACAGCTAGCGTCATATAAGAGACTGATTGGTTTCATGGTAAGAGCGTAAGATCACACACGAGAAATACATCATATAAATGTACACGAAATTCTTGCATCCCCGATATATACACAGCTTATTTTACACAAGCGGTGCGGTAATAAAGTCCAGTTAACCCACTGTCACGCACTGGGAGAGAAAGTTGACCACTAATAAAGGAAGCGTTTTGATTAAAAGGAAAAGGGGAAGTAAATGTGAAGGAAATGCGTTATTTTGATGGAAGCCTGCTCTTATGTGAAAGTGGATTTGAGTTTAAATTATTTTCGTCATGTCTCTTTTAAAACTCTCTGGTGAGGATAATGTTGACGCTCTTCGTAACTAAAATAAGGAAATTGTTAGTAAAATTACCCATTAAATAGCAAAGCAGATATATATTATAAAGTAATATGCTGAATTAAAAACATTTGCGTAGTTCTGTAATGATATGAATCTTGAATAATTAAGGAAGTTGAAGGACGAGACTTCCTTGGTGAAACGTAATAGTCCACAGGGCTTTAGGAAATAAATCCCCTAAACCGGGCTATATAATGTTCATAAATTCATCTTAGTCTCCATAATATCCATAGATAAGTAGTTTTCGCACTTGGATAATTGACAAAATGCTACAACGAATAAAGGTGTCTACTGTGCTGAAACAAAGCGATATATAATTAAGATTTTCCACCTAATTTGATGTCGATTAACATAAGTCAGCTCGCGTTTAAAGTTTTCATTTAATCACTTCAAACGCATCCCTAATGCGTTCCTTCTTAATTATCATAATCATGGGCTACCTCCGCACTTTCCACACCTATGCATCATTTAGTACCCGGTGACGATTATTGTGAACATACTGACAGTGGGCGCGAAGTCACGGCATTTCGTGGAATTGATCGCCCCTTCGTGCTACATTGCTCTTTATACAGCTGAATTACGTACCCAAATCACCAGCATGGGTGTAGTGAGATAGGCCGCGTAATTGACGGTTACAGACCCTGGCACCAGTGAGCGTAATTTTATATGTATCGGCATGATTGAAAAGGGCTACCCGGGTAATTATCGCGATTACTGCCCCTGTCGTACGTGTGGCTCAAGAAAAGACACTTACCGACACGCACTTGTCCCAACTATCTATGCAATGAAGATCAAAGAAATTCGTATCGGTCAGTGATACTGTCCGAGGTTACCGTACACCTGACGCGAATACGTTCATTATAAGTTAGTCGCCCGCGTTGGTGGTATGAGAAAAATTAGGAAAATTGGTAGTGTGAAGATATCACACGTCTGTTTAATGATCCGTGTGGAAAATGGGCTCCAATTTTTCATATGGACTTAGGACGCAGGGATTCTTTCAGAGACCAAATTATGGGAAACCTCAAATTAGTCTGCGGGTTTGATGACGATGTTGCTCTTTTCCGCATGACTGCACTCTTCTCGTTTTTTACGTGTAAACGTTGCGGTTTTTAGCAAGTTATACACAATTTCCAAAATATTGGGGAAATTAATGTTGCGGTGTAAATGGTAATTTTAAGCGCTGATAATCTTCTCTGGGCTCCTGGCGTCCCAGGTACCCGGTTTTTAATGTGGAATCGACAGTTCAGATGGCATGTCAAACCACCGCATCTCCACTATGGCGGTGAACGAGCGTGTGCAATGGGCCCGTAGATATCATCGGACCTCTGCATTTGCATGGCTGATTGGAAGATTTCATGGGCTCCGAGTCGAGTCGTTGCGTGATCCGCCTCCATAAACCCGTTCAGTTGTGCTCCTATTAGAGAAACACTACCTAAAACGTCTCGAGGTCCAGGGTTTAATAGATCGATGTGCCCCGTTGGATAGTTTCAGACCCGTTTTTCGAATGAAATATTGGTTGTTCTGTAATTTAAGCACTGATACTGAAGAGGTGGTCGGTTGATTTATATGTTTTTGTATTTGTGATACAGGAGCTGATGCTAAACACTCACAGCCCCTTGCAACCGTCAACACTATGGCATAAACTATTTTCTGGTTAGGAACCGGTCCTTTGAGCGTTAAACAAAATATAAAATATGATATGATATATAAATATGATAAATAAATATGATAATGTTATGAAAATGGTATAACTAGCAAGTTGCTTAAAAAAGAGTGGGAGAAAAAAACACTTTGCGGAATCGTGTAGGGACAAATCAATGTACCATGGCGGCAGGAATGACAGCAACTAAAGTATTATCAGAGATAAATAGTGACCCCGTGGGCGATAACTGTCTTTTTTGTTTGTCGGAACTTTTTTTCACAAAAGTTTCTGAATTCATTTACCCATATGATTGTGTACATAAAACACTATTTTTCGTGATACTTGAACGCTCCAAGTCAGAATTTTTAGAAACGTAAGCTGATCGCCCTACAAACGTTTTGCTTTAAAATGTTATTGTGACTAATAATATTGAATCATTTTCATTTCGTAGGAAAACACACAACACTTATACGACAAGACTGTGTTATTCATGTGTACTTTCCTTTTGTGTTTATAGAATGTTAGGTGAAGGGGAGAAGCGGCCGTTTATGGACGAAGCAGAGCGTCTGCGACAGAAACACAAAAACGACCACCCTGAATACAAGTACCAGCCTCGGCGCAGGAAAAACATCAAGAGCGTTTCTGGCGAGACGAGCACACAGCAGTCCAAAGCAGCTTTCCTGCGATCAATAAGTGAGCCAGCTCGGTCCCCCGGCTGCAGTGACGACGACTCCTGTATGATGTCTGCTAGTAGCTCGCGAAACTTGCCAAACCACCAGAGCCTGACCCCACCCACCACTCCACAAGCCTTGATGACCAAGCCACTCAGACATTTCTCAGGTAGCTTTCTTACATAACAAGATGAACAAGGAAATAAGTGAACTTGAGGAAGTAAAATTTCATGCCATGCATTTATGAAAGGATATCCCTTTAGTAGAATTAGTATCATTTTAAATAGGCCTTATTTGGCAAAAACAGGTACATGTAGGTGTACATTAAAAATGAAAATTTGGCAAAGACTCAGTTATGTAGCGACAATCACTAAAACTTTCTGTTTTTCCCTCTAGGTCCAGGAGGCCAACCTATAGACTTCAGTCGGGTGGACATTGGCGAACTCAGAGAAGATGTCATTGGGAATATAGAGCACTTTGACGAGACAGAACTGGATCAGTATTTACCTCCAAACAGACAGCTGAATGGCCGCCATCTTGTTGGTCAGCCTCAAATGATTAACGGCGTCTCGGCCCACAACCCACCGGCAACTTACAGCGGAGGTCCTGGATCGTCTGCTGCGGGAAACTGGATGAACACATGCCGCGTCCCAAATTCCATGAATCTCTCGCCTTTTCAACCAGTCTCCGTAAATACAGAAATTCAGGGAGAGAGTGTTGGTATCCATGGAAACATTCCGAACTCTGTTGGTAACCATGGCAACATGACCGGAAACACCTTCACCCAGGCTGTCAGTGGTGACAATGTTCATATCAAAGCAGAAAATTCCCCGCCCCGTCGCCCGCAGTTCCCAGGAGAAGGATACGAAATGCAAAACTATGAACTCCAGAACAGTCCAGGCGGTACACCCGTAGGGAGCTCATCACCGAACTATTACTCCCCTTCGGAAAGCCCATCGACTGCAGCCACTGCAGCCCCGCCCTCTCTCTACTACATGACGTATCCTGTCCAAAGACCACCTTTCTCTCCATACATGGCCACGTTAAGCGGTTGACTCTTTTCCGAGCGACATCTTCGACTCAAAATATGTGCAAGGTGACAAAATAAAGGTGCATAGGGAAGCAGCGACAACTGTCCCTTTGCCGTGCCCAGCTCTCCGTGATCTCAGGACCCAAGTCGGCGACAATATTCAAGCATCAGGTTTCCAAGGTTGAATGCCAGACTGTTATTATCAGGACAGACTTGCGAATGCTGGGTTGTTTTATCAACCAATGGCAATAATTCCCAATTTTTATCATTCCCAATTTGTTTCGTTTAACTTGTTGTGTTAAATATATATTATCATATTTAAACCACGTGTTTATATGTAAATATCAGTGCGCGTACTCTGTAGTTGTTTACGTCATACGTAAGCGTTTAAGTAATATATAAATATGCATAAAAATATATATACATGCGTGTTATGACTTTATTTAAAAGTTGAAAATAGATTTAATATATATGAATATATACTTACAAGATTTATGCCAATAATAAAAAAGGTTTTAAATTTAAATTGCTCGTTCGTGTCTTCATAAACATTGTAATGAAAATCTTTTGCAAGTTTTATTTGTAACTTTAAACTCGTTTTTTATTATTTTGCGACAAAATTGATAGATTATTGTAATTTTCAATTAAAGATTAGAAATTGATTTCCATGATCTTTAGTTTAAAGATAGACATAAAGAATAATTAATTGGGCGAAAGAAAAGAGTAAAAATTTGCTAAAATTCAGATTAAGGTACTTGTACAGTCAGTTACTTTTCGTCAAATAATTCTAGAGAGCGGCTTACAAAGGTTCTTCATTATATCAAAAGCGTCTGTAGTAAGCCTATCCGTGTATACACCGTTTAAAAGAAAAGAGTTAAGGATAATCAACAATGAGCGCTCTAGCTTCTAAACAGCGCGTTCTGCAGGATTTCTTTTGTCTTTCCCCAAAATTAAGATGAGAAGCAGCTGATAGAAAAGGCAGTGCCTTCCTCGGTTGCTAAGGCATAAAATGAGAAACAAAGTTACGTCAACGAACAACCTCTCTGTACCCTTGTTACTTTCGGTCATCCACATGGTGCCGACAGATGTCACTGCAACCGCTAACTTATTTGGGCGTATGAAAATATTGACTTAAAAGGGCAAAAAGAGAAATACATAAGAGTACCAAAAAAGTATAAAAAGAATTCAAAGTAAATGAGGAAGAAGATAATAACAGCCGTACACCAATATACACGTCTGTTGAGAACGATGATATTCTCTCGTTTCGGAATAATGCGCGACGTCAGTTTTAATTCTCTTTAAAGAAGAATAAAAAACGAGTATTAGTAAAAAAAAAAAGAATCGGTTGAAATACGAGAACATGCAGGAATGTTGTCGATACATTCCATCTTTTGAAACTAACTCTTCAAATCGAATACACCCTATAAATGTGCAATATTAAGCAATGGCCAATTTTTGATATGTCACGGAATTCAAATAGAACTCGTTACTATAAAGTCGTTAGACCTGATTTTACTGTGGATTAGAAACCAGGGAGTTTTTAAACAAAAAACAGCATCAAGTTTGATACAGTTATATCCTAGGCGTGCCTTGCTCAGTAGCAACAACTTAGCCGCATATGTGTCATTTTATCCTAATATATTACCTAATGTAGTGTGCAAATTACTGGGGACTCAAGCTAACTTTTGGGACCCTGAAAGAGCGGCGTGATCTATCATGAGGATAGTGAAGAGGTTGTTGGAAGAAAATGGCAAGAATACATGCCATCAGTTTAAAAAAAAACAGAAAGAGAAGTTATGCAACGTCAGCCAGAACGAAACACTGTTCTTTAATCTATCAGAAAATGTCATCTCTGTAACGGCTAAGATCTACTCGGACAAACAGACAAGTTACTCAACTTAACCACATTTTTGTCCTTTGTCTTATTTCTAAACGTGCTTCAGAAATAGGTGAAGAACATCGGCAGGTTTCTAAAGTCAAAGCTTTATGTCACCTCTGCAGGTCAAGACGTGAACTGTTTGGAAAGTTTTAGCCTTAAATCTTGCAGCAAGATGATCGGCTAGAATAGAGAAGGAAAAGCAAGTCATTCGAAGTTGGTCTTAAAAAACAAAACAAAGGATGGACGTGTGTCACGATTTATAAGGAGGAGAATGTTTGTGCATTGGCCAGAAATAATTAAATTTATGGAAGCTGAATTATACAATTTTATCCTAAATTTCTTGCTCAAAACTTAAAATTATGTAAACAAAACAGCTGGAATAAAAAGCAGAGGCTGGCTTGTGATTAGCAACTGTAAAGGCTTTTGGCCAATTTCACAATTTGCATTTTTTTTCGATTTTAATTGATGAAGAGGGATTTTAGCCAAGATAGTAACAACATATTTTGGTAAATAACAGATGAAGAAAGGCAACTGTCCCTTTGTTTGTGTTTGTTTGGTGCATTTTAAACAATGCTTTCACAATTTTATGACGTATCTAAGGACTAGAAAATGTACATATACATGTATTTATGCATTTCACAATTCTATTTCGTATCTAAGCACGAGAAAAAAATTTTTTTTTAGAAACACCCCCCATTTTGGCACGGTTATGCAGTATCTCTGGACAAAAGAGGGGAAGTAAAATATATTCTCGACTACAGTAAAACATTTATTCCCTAACAAAGAAAATCGCAAGTCGCACTTGAAAAACAATTCAGGAAAATTGTTATTTTTCACTTTACAGCAGATCTAGACGAAGTCTTCGTAAACATGTCTAGATCGTGAACAAATTGTCACATATCGTGACTGAGCTCATGAATGTGTCCTGCAGGGTTTGCACCAGGGACAAGGAACGGGCATCCAATGAAGGATGATCTCCAACTGACCATTAGATGACCAGTGGACGGAGATAACGGAGATCACCTGTACGATAACGCGCACCTGTTCACTTACCTAAACGACATCTACTAGAGCTGTGCAGTGAGGGCGTGCGATTTTATCTCAGCGACGGTGACCAGTGATACCCAGAACTGAGTAACCCCGTGCGATGTTCAGGGTGTGGTATGGTCCGTGGGCAGCCCAGTCACAGGGCTCATTTTCTGATCTAAATAGCTGTAGCAACGTGGGACCCCGCCCTTGTGTTAAGCCATCACTGGATATGTAGCCTATTCACCACACGGCCACTTTACGTAAAGGAATAAATATACTTAACTATATTGTCAATAACCAAGACTTTTGCTTTCATTAAAAATTTCCTGGTCTAAACAGCTGCACCAACGTGGGATCCCATCCGTGTTAAGCCATTACAAGATCTGAAGTCTATTCGTCAAACGATAACTTTAAGTATAGAATTAAATACATTTAACTACATTGTCGCTGAGCAAGACTTTTGCTTTTACTTTTACTTACAGCATATTTGCCACTATGAAAAGATTTGCAGTCAGAGACTCAAATGCAATTGAAACTAAATCAACTTTAAGAACAGAGGTGCTGTGTTGCTTGTTTTAGACGCATTTATTTTAATAGCGTTAACTTTGTTCTTAGAACTTCTTTTTTATTTCTGTGTTGTATTGTACCACTTCCTTTGCTTATTTGGTAACAATAAAACCAATAAAATATCTGTCTATATGATTTTTGTTATGCACGTAGCGATTTAATCACTCAAAAAGAATAAAGCAGGCTAACTGAAAAGAAAGAGGCTGTTCAAGACAAGTGAAATTTAAGAAACTGTCGCCTTTACCTCTGAAATAAAAAAAGTCAGAAATTGTCATTTTGATAAAAATAGTAATTCTAAAGAACTCACAGTTGTATACTAGTATAGAGACAACACTGCATATGATAATCATCCTTTGCGTGCATTCGTAATGCAAGTATGCCAGGTGAAAAAGTCAATGAAGCAAATGAAAAGGTTTAAAAGCCAATTCAAAAATCGTAAAACTGGGTAATTATCCGTTATTGCAAAGAAAAATAATATCAAAAATGACACGGAAAATATATCGTTTATACCATCTGTAAGGTATAAAAATACATTTTACCACTGCTTCTTGGAATTAGAAACACTGACACGCTCTTCGGTTGTTCAAAAGAAATTCCAGCATAAAGTAAGTGTCTTGGTATAATAAACCAGGTGCAACAGCCAACAAATTTTAGCTCATGTAAACTTTATATTAACCTAAAATAATCCATTCTTATTCATCTCTGTGACACCAAGGTTATCTCTACTCCGATTCCGCCGCGTGACAGTCACTCATAGCTCAGACGACTTGAAATGAAATGAGATAACATTAGAAAGGGAGTAGCTGAGTTTTATGGTTCGGTGATATGTAAACCTTGGAATGGTGACACTAGACAACATCAAAACTTCTCAATTGACGATCAAAGTAATGAGGTGAAATAACGCAGGGAACGGAATGTCAGGAGGTTTTTCATAAGTAATAAGGCGCGCGTTTGTGTGTGTGTTTCTGAGCGTGCGAACGCATGCACGTGTGCGTGTATGTGTGTACATGTATGAGTGTGTCAGAGAGAGAGAGAGAGAGAGAGAGAGAGAGAGAGAGAGAGAGAGAGAGAGAGAGAGAGAGAGAGAGAGAGAGAGCATGTTACAAGTTTAACATTGACCGTGGCCGCGTCCTATCAGTATGTGTTGCCTAATTTTTTCGGAGATATTTACAAAAACACATTGCTCAGCTTTTGATATGTTCAAAACCACAATTACATTTATTCATGCTTACGGTTAGCAATAAAAGTCGAGAAAGATACAGAATATTTTCATTCATTACATGTGACTGCATATTTGTATATAGAACCAATTTATGCTTTAATTCTGCATGTCTACAAAAGAAAATGATCCAAAACAAATTCAGGTAGAATACATACCAGACATAAACCTTAGCTAACGGTGGCTAAAACACGGTGATGAGCAAAGTTTCAGAGGCCTGTACCCGCTGGGTCAAATCCGGGATACAGACTCATAAGATGACATAAAATAACGCCATTATCGACAAACTTGTCAAATCAAGCGGGGTTACTGCTATATATCACTTCTTGCTCGTAACTTAACCAGACATGTTTGAACGCAGACCTAGGGGAGAGCGCGTGTTTGCGCCGAGCTCCTGTAAATGAGACTGCGGAACGCAGGATGCCCATCGCATGACGCAACATCCATCGCTGAGCTTTTCCTATTAAATCAAATAGACCAATCTGAATATCATCAAGAA
The DNA here is from genome assembly GCF_051362555.1 of Lingula anatina. NCBI lineage: Eukaryota > Metazoa > Brachiopoda > Lingulata > Lingulida > Lingulidae > Lingula > Lingula anatina. The sequence goes on along the minus strand of NC_141768.1, from coordinate 38,453,683 downwards.
TATTAAGCAGTTTCAATTACTCATTCTAAATTATTGATAGAGTCGAAGTTAGTAAGTACGGACCATGGTTCGACGCAAATAACATAGTTGGGAACTCACAAATGCGGGCTTACTATCTTCTAACCAGAGTGGAAAAGAGAGAGTCATAAAAGTTACATTATCGCTATATTATTCCAATTGAATCTTTGGAATGGAAGAGAGAGAGAGAGAGAGAGAGAGGTGGGGTAAGAAAGTGAAAATATCATGGAGGTCATACACATGTATTATTATCATTTTAATAAATATCATTTGGAGATACGACGAAATGTTATTAAACCTTTAAAAGAATGCTGTCCTATTTATGCCGAGAATAACAACGCCGGCCCACCAGGTTGGTGCATATTGAAGATATTCGTCTGATTTAAATCCGTAACAGACCAAAGAACAAGACGTGAGGAGAAAGATCCCGTGCAAAAATATGGGCAATGGAATGCTTACACTTCCAACTATCGGTCACATCTCTCATTTGCGTTTGAAATTCTGCTTAATCAGCCATATGCGTGATAATTAAATGCTTTAAATCCACAGAGATTAATTGGTTCATACACGAAACTTCAATACCGTAATGCAGTTATACTACGACCGAGTGCAAACTATTTTGCTGGAGCGTTTGTTGAAAAAATACAATAGCTAAGATTGATAATAATATTTGTTAGCTAAAATCAAAGTTTTAAAATGAATAATCATCTACCTCCATTAGACTGCTCCATTAGACTGCAAAAATGAAAAAAAATTCCTGTCTTCGGACAACAAAGGAGTTGTATGCTACTTTCATTAATAAAACGGCGTGACTATTACTGTCAAACTTCACACCATCTCAGAAAATGGCTGCCCTTTTGACAGAGCTTTTCTGCAGCCAGCTTATGATCATTTGCATGTCTAGACTGAATCTGAAACACTCAAAATATTGAAATAGTAAGACATCTTATTGTTACAATATGTAAATCTAAGAAGTCAAATGATATTTGATCAAATTGATGACAATCCGAAGAATTTCTTTTAGTTAACTCAAAATGCCTGAAAATGCTCAATATATCATTTCGATCGTTGCATCAATTGCGCTGAAAACAATTCATCACGCAGGTGCAAATGGCGTGCCCGTTTATTAGGTGTGAATCTTTCTCCATGCCATGCAATGTCCACTGAACAATATTTCTCCGACTACTTCAAAGTGGACCCGTTTCTCTAGCGGAGTCGGCATTATGCCGATGCCACTGCTTTTAAAATTGTAAAAGGCTTAAGATTTTCTTTTACTTTACTTATATTATGTAATATTTATCATCAGTGAATTATGGTCATGGTGTCTTGATTTTATATTGTTTTTACGTCTGCAATTCTGTTTGTTTGATTGTTTGTCAGCGTGCCATCTAGTCATTCGGGTCATTGGCCTGCCAACCATTTTAAGACATCCCACCAAACAAATTCTGTTGGCTGTTCTGTCTCCGGATCTATTTTTTTTCTTCACAGCGCATTTCTTATCCTGATTTATTTTTTACAGCATGCACCCCCCCTCCCCCACCAGGCAAGCTGGAGCTGGACCTTGGGGCAAGATTCATTTTCTTAATGTAACAGGCCCGGCATGTCAAAATAAAGAGTGTTTACTTATGTAAGACTATGGAAAATAATCCTTCATTTTTAGTCTGAAAGGCAAATTGAATGTGTTCATTGTCTTGTGAGATTTTTGAGAAAAATTATATAACATTTAAAGATCAAAAAGAATTGCAACTATTCATTTTGTTGTTTATTTTTCTGACTTGTCGCATGACTTTCCGTCATGTATCAATACATCTATTTTCGTTTGATAAGTAATGCATTTATTTTTAAACAATAACGGCAATGCGGACATAAGAAACAGATAAACACAAATTTAGTTATGGTTTCATTTTCCAAACTTTAATAAGCAAATCAGATGAAATAAGATCATGGGGATCTTTTTCAATAATTTGGTAACACAGTTTCAGTTTGCACGTACAGCTAAACAACGAATTGCCAAACTGTCATTTCTCTTCTCATGCGTCTGCTCGTTTACCATTTACAACTACGGCATTAATTACTCTCCCCTATTTTCTATAAAGAATAATTTTTTGAGGTGTTATTTTGATATTGTGAAAGCTTCCTCCAAAAATGTACGAAATGTGTTGAAACGTAGTTATGGTCAGCCCTATACACTAGAGGCTGTTTGCTTCTCACTCATTCCGACAGAGTGTATTGTTTTTATATCTCTCCAATATTTTCCCATTCATATCATAAATCAAAAATTTCTGCCTGTTTTTTTTTTCATTTTCAAAATGACCTTTCTTTTTTTTTTGTTTGCTTTCTTTAATCAGTCCCTATACAAAGCTTTATTTAGACTTATCCGAGGTACGTTCGTGTATGTATACATAGTTTGTACATGAAGGAGTTAAGATCCCTTTAGTCAACTTCCACAAATTGCTATGCCGAATCAATGTCAGTGCACATCGTACATATATTACACGTTTTTATCGACTTGCATGAACTCAGCCAAATACCATTATTTTTCTCTCACTCTTAATTGGATCGCATCAGTATTCACGCCGACCTATCTTTTTTAATTATTACTAGTAAGCCTGCCACTGCTGATTATCTCTTTCATCATCAAACGACAACCACGTGTACGAAATAATTTGTGCAGTCAGTAAGTCGTTAAATTATACAACTAATTAAGCAAAAAAACCGATAAATGTCACACCAAGTTGAAATATTTCATCAATATAGTTGTGATCTCTCTCTATTTCGCTCTCAAAAACACGCACAAACAAGCACACACACGCACACGCACATACACTCAGACACTCAAGTATGGACACGTAAAGACATGTTAATCAGAGTCCCTTGCCCATCCTCAAATTCTGTCAGCTCCTAAGATAGTCATCTCAGCAGTGATCTGCATGCTCCACATATGCTTATATCGTGATGTATATGTAAAAGACTGAGGTATGAGGGACGAAATGCACAGTCATCTTTATTCTAATGAGTACAGACACACTATGAAAGAAAAAAACATGATTACTAATATGTTTTTAAACATTCTAAGCTCATTAAACGGGGCTTTACTATATCTGTATTTTACACGCAAGTTGGATACAGCAAATAAATATGAATTTGACACTTTTGCGGGGAGTCACTTTTGCCAAAGTGCAAAATTCTTCGAAATGGGGAATTTATTAGGCACAGGGACGGTTTTGATGCCGTTCATCAGCGTTTTTATTTTTTCACGCAGGCTACAAGAATTTGGTTAGTCTGTGGTCAGGATATGTGTGTGTAAAATCTTTTTTTTTTTTGGTTTTTATTTCAAATAAAAATGTCCAGTTTTTAAAAGTTCCTTCCTAAATTTCGCCACACTTTATATCACAATTCAATAAACGATTTTATATATGATGTCAATAAGTTTTACATTTCTTCACCTACAAATGTATCAAATCTTGTTAACATTTCATCGGTTATCCTGAGCCCTTATTTAGAGACATATATGATATTTAGACTTAGTCAAAATTCAGTTTAACTGGGACATAAACTAGAATTCCATATATCACATATAGATTGAAAATTGCGAAAAGTTAAAGCGTGAAGGGGGTGCTAAATGATGGCACCACTTGCTGCTTTAACTAGTTTGAGTCTATTACCGAGGTCAGTGGATTTAGAGAGCGGACGAAGTAACCATGTCTTTAAAAGTAATTGTCCATCACATGTGCTCCCTATTTGAGGAGCCAAAATTTAGGCTAAGTAGGAATATCACCTGAACCAAATCATTCCGCGGTTTATTTTCCAGCTGATTGAGCATATATATAGTTCAGTTGAGGAGTCACAAGTTTAGAAAAGACATCTTAATGTGTCTGAAACAACTTAATTGTCCCACTTTTAGTTGTGCTCAACCAGGGAACAACATTCCGTGTTCATATTTAGACTAAGAGTCACCTTTATTTCTATTTTCCTTCAAGAACCCTATCATTTCTTAGCATTTCAATCCCATCATTTAGCAGCTGCGAAATGTCATGGATTTCACTTGGTACTTTATTTACTTATTCGAACCAATTTACATACGAATATAATGAAAATCAAAATTTGACGTTCCAAGTAATTAAGGGCAGTCCAAGCTTAATATAGTGCCACTGTCTTTTCTTTTGGCATCTTGTTTATTCACAAGTCTCTCTGCTTTTGTTTTCTTTTAAATAAAATATCTCATGCAACATCAGGCGAAACCGATTTTAACTAAATTGCATTCTTATATGGAATAAACCAGTGAACCATTACAAGGTTAATAGCATGTAAGTAGCCGTATAATTTGCACTGGGATCAAAAACGCCTCCCAAGACATGAAAACATGTTACGCGCTACTCGCAAGCGCGATAAAAACTTGTAGAGGCGACAAAAGAACGTGACAGTCGTAAAATACCAACTTGATATCACACCCCTGGAGAACGCCCACATGCTGAAACCGCCAGATATCCATCTCTTAAAAATGAAAATACATATTTGAACTTATTAATAATTAATAAGTATGAATCCTAATAATAATCCGTGGGGGTTCCAATTACATGCTCGGGAGGCTCGGTCTATAATTAGTACCTCGTCGCTCGAGCCCCGGTGTCTAAATTTCCACTTGATTAAGGTGCTAAACTTGCTCCACGTTTGCAAATTACGAATTAATAATCAGATAGAGACGGGAGACGAGCTGCCTTATAAACCTTGAACATGAGAGGCTCACGTAAACTCCTCTCGTGACAAATGTGATTTAGAGGCCAAGACACTACCAGCTAATGAGGTGCCCCATGAAGAACCCGATCCCTGCCACGCCTCTCACGCCATCTGCCGGCATTTGATTTATCTCAGGGGGTGTGATCCGATCTCCTTTTTACATTTTTGATGATAATACTTTGTAAACGTAGTTGAAAATTCACATCACGCTATTTTGTGTAGCTCCTTTAGCGTCATTCTGTCTACAAACGTTCAGATAGGTGCATGGACCCATCAGTAGGCCTACACTGGAAAAGATGTACAGAGGATGAATGACTTGGATTGAGAGAGAGAGAGAGAGAGAGAGAGGGAGAGAGAGAGAGGCATGTACCTTTATATGGGAAAGAGACTGTAAATCAGTCCGTCATTTCATCAAAAAGAATTTAAGTTTGGTTATCTATTGCCAGCCTCACTTCTAAGTGACCGGTGACGCTTTTTAGGAAAAAGGTCTCGTTTGCTAGTTAACTTAAGTAATATAAGGAATTCATACTACAGGAAGGGAATTTAAACAGCAATTAGCAGATAATACAAAATATGTGTTCAACTAGCAAAGAATTTGAGAAGGGATAAAATAAAATTAAAAATAAATAAAATATAGACAGAGAGGGAAATACCCAAAACGTTGATTTGAAAATTTTTGCCCTTTCTGAAAATTAACAGGTTTAGTGATAAACCACATCCTCAAGACTGTTCAAGAAAAATTATTTTTAAAAATTCTCTTTCAGTTCCTCTCTTTCTCTTGCTTCGTAGATCTTTCTACAAAATATAATTTAGCTTCACGAAACATACCCAAAGACTTGTTTTCAAAATTGCCCCCCCCCCCGATTTACAGAGCCATAGTAAACATTTAACAATAAGCACTAAAAGCACTAAAATGTTTACAGACACATTTTATGTTAAATCAAATGAACTCTTATGTAATTAACTTTACTAGATTGACCGATTTTTATCATTAACGAAATCGTCTAACACAAGAACAAGTCATCATGAACATAGTCCAGAAAGGGTTTTCTTATAAAGAAAAAAAACTAAATGTTTTAAAGTAGTCCTATTACCACCTCTCCGCCGTATCAACTCTCCTCGTTCTTTTGATAAGCATCAGACCACAAGAGCAACGTCTGTCCCTTACCAGGTTTGATTTTGACCGATTTGGAACCCCCGTTGATAATCAACGCTGCATTCTACCGCAAATCTAAAAAGTATATTTCATATTGTCGACCAGAAGCCGGCGGCGTTTATTTTACAACTTAATCTCACACAGGGAAACAAATGAATAAGAGCAGGAGGAGCAGCGAAAAAAGTGGAGCTCCTGGGGAATTGTTTTGTTATTGCTTGTTGACTAAATTAAAAGCATCCGGTTCGCTGTGCGGCGCGTAAACCTTGCCTGTCATGTCCGTGTATGCTCCACTTCAATCATGTGACTAATATTTTGATTAATACCCCAATGAGAAGACCGATCAACTCGTATTAACTTTGATGATTAGTGGGCGGCAGGCTGTCAGTTAGCAGAAAGGAGGCGGGGTCTTTCAACTTGCTTCCCGCCTAATTAGCATACGTCAGTGTAGTTCCTACTTTCAAATCCCACTCCAGTGAGAGATGTCAGTAAAGTCGGTCACAGTTTAAGAAGAGACAAGTAACCTCAAGGAGTTTACACTTAACAATCACTTGGACTTTGTGGTTCAAAAACTTTGAACAGTGATGGAGCACGCAAGCATGTCTTCCCCCACATCAGACTCGGGCAGAGAGAGCGAAAGGGAGTCAGATTCGGAAAACTTTCCTGCCACTGCCAAAATGCCGACTAAATCCAGTGATGATCCAAAGCAGAGTACTACAAGCAATAGCAGTGATGAGTTATCAACAGACATACAGCAAGCAGTAGCGTCTGTTCTAAAGGGCTACGACTGGTCTCTGGTGCCCATGCCAACCCGTGGGCCGGGATCAGACAAACGCAAGCCGCACATTAAGAGACCTATGAACGCCTTCATGGTGTGGGCCCAGGCAGCAAGAAGACGGCTGGCCGATCAGTACCCACATCTTCACAACGCAGAGTTGAGCAAAACTCTAGGCAAGTTATGGAGGTAAGTTGTTAGGATATGATACGTTATTGATTTTAATGCAATCATTCTTATGGCAGGCTGTGGCCAGAAGTCGTCATGTCACGTGCTACCTGCATGGGGTGTGTGTGTGTGTGTGTGTGTGTGTGTGTGTGTGTGTGTGTGTGTTGGGAGGGGGGGGTATTTTATCAAGGTGCTGGTCTTCAAAATATCACCCCGTCCCTCTTAAGTGAGAAAAGTACGTGAAATAACAACGCATACTTCGTTTGAAGTTTTCTTCGTGTGAACTACCTCATCCAACAGAGCTTGCAATTAATCTTAAAAGCACGCCTTCTCTTATTAACTCCTCCAAACTAGTTGTGTACAGGTGTGAGTGTACAAGTAGTTGGTGAAACGTGCGTCTTGGACTTCCTGCTTTCAAAGAGGAAAAAAGATTGATATTTGTTGTCGTCTTTTCCGCAGGTCGCCGCCTTGTTAATTAGGCAGCCACAAAGCTGAGCGCGTCTTACGTCGACATGCATCATTTTGTTAACTTAAATCGTAGTGCCGCCATCTCCTACGTTACACAAATGTACATACATGCGTATATACACACGAATACAGGTTTGACAGAATTGCTCAAGTTCGTGCTAAAACACATAACACTTTTTATTATATTTTGTGTGCCTTTTATAAGATACCGATTTAAAAAATAGGAAGGGAAAAAAACGAGTAGAGGATCATCAAAGTAGCATAGGATCTGCAAATGTAAATGGGCACGCTGTATAACAAGTTCAGTCAATAGCGAATCAGACACTTCAGTTTGAATATTTGCAACACAATATGAGTAAGCCACTCTGTAAATTTAACTTAGGAAATTGCTGTATACAACGGATGCGGGAGTTAAGATCTTGGAGACTGCATCTCATTTTCAGTGTTGGGGTGAAAAGACGTGGGCTTCTCCGGCAACCCTTTGGATTAAATGACTAATAATATCTTGGAACGACCTGGGCACTATCCTCCGGCAGTAATAACATCGGTTTTTATGGTATTGTTACAGTTTGGACACCCACATTTCACTTTCTAATAACTGGACCACTTGTGAAAGCACAAATTACAAAAACATCTGGGCAGTATAATAGGTTGCACTCCCCTCACACATGTATGAAAACACCGAAAGACGGACCTGAAAACACGAATTGTTTCTAATGTCTTCTGAAACATAAATTGTTCAAGCATACCATCCTATAATGAGTTAAAAAAATAAGAGTAAAAATGAATACAAAAAAGAATGAAAAATTAGGATCAAACACAGTAGAGAGTAATATTACACCTTGCCAAATGGTAATTCCAATTAACAAAGTATTTCATATTCAATTTTATAAATTACAATTACGAGTTAAATCAGTGAATGTTGTATTGCTACTGTGTAATAAAATATCACTTGCTATTCAACCTTTTACTTCAATCCTTTTTATGAACTCACATGTGTAAACAATTGTAAACAAAAAAAGATCCACGTCGCTTTTTGCCAACATTTTGTGATTCCGCTCACTTGTTTTACAAACCACAATATTCCATAAAAGATCTCAGTGATAAGTAACCAGATTTTCATTCATATTCAAGACGCCAGTTCCTCCTCTAATTTTTATTTCTTCCAACATTATCGCAAACTTAAAAGAGCTGAAACTTAACCACGCTTTGGCGTTATGGTCCCGTTTGCCATAAGCAGTTCCAGATAGTTGTGAGTAAATGGACAACCATTTCCCCTCTCAGCTCCATTTTGTGGACCACATCTGGCTAAAATGATCCATCATACTCCCCAGATCAATCCTCAGGAAGCGCGGGGGTTCTCAGGAATTATTACTCGCCTGTTACATTAAAGGAAATGTATTTGAGAAGATGCAGAGCGCAGCGTAAAAAAGGAGGCGCCGAGCAATTACTTTATAATAATCATGAATTTTAAGACGATTGGTGTTAATGATTAAGCTTTTTTTCTCCGAAGAGATAAAGACACTTTAAAAGTAAGAAAACACGTTGACACCCGTTTATTTATCATAAGAACAGAATTATTGAAAAGGGGGAGGAAATTTAGAAGTTGAACGAGAGGATACTACCTACCCCTGGAACCGGTACGAGACCGACATACACGTGTAGAAAAACAGACACATGTAAACAAGAAAATAGTGGGAGTGAGAACGGAGACCACAGTGTCCGGGACGGCAGCCACCTTCGGAAAACCACATCTTCTGATCGTCTGCTCAACATGCCGCTGCCTGACACACATTTAGTCTGTCTGCTAGTGATTTACGAATGTTACGTTTTTAAATGATCCAAATTAAATCGAAGCCCGCATCTTCGAAAACGCGATAGGGTGGAGAACCACGTACTACGGAAAACCGTGAAATTCTATTCCTTCTGGGCTTTAGGTTGATTTTGATTACAGTCATATATAATGTAAGTGCCGGGGGCTCATGTTCTCGTTCAAAGGACCTTTAGAGTCATTTAGTACGGTCATATTGAAAGGCAATGGTGCAAGAAGTCGCCTGATAACGCGACCGTCAAAGCCATTGCAACTGATAGGGTTGACCGGTGGATAAGATTCATTCCCAACGAATTAGGCGGCTTGTCGAGGGCTGGTGTCTTCATTTCACTGGAACATCAACTTAAGCCATGGATTGTGTCAAATGGTTAATTTTTTTATCAGAGCATGGACAGCAATTGAGTAATAATTGAAACTTGACGCGCGAATCTTCGAAGGTCATTGGGTTCACGGTAATGGTGAGACAGTGCAGTTGATCTCGGACAGACCAACCTATCAGATGTTTAAGATTTTAATCTTGTTTTGGTGGAATATCTGTCGCAGGATTCCGTCCACTCCCTACTGTTAGTACTGTGTTATGTAAAAAACATTGACTCTTACTCCTATCCTATCCGACTATACTTTTTTATTGAAGTTAACGGGGTCATATTCCGGTCTGAAGACGACTGGGACATTATACTTCACCTATTAGACTTGACACGCTAACCCTGCTACTTGTTACAAAGCAAACGTCCCAGATCCAAACGCTATGTCATTATTATTAAACAGGCTTATTAGAGGGCAACTGACAAGTGTAAAGATATGCGGTAACTGTTTATTATTGTTAGTCTTAAAGCATGCACCCGATGGCAACGGCAAATGTTGAGATTCAGTTGAAATTATGATTATGCCATGACGAGACGCATCTTCATTTTTGCAAATAGTTCCATGTACAGCTTGATGCTGAAAAGCTTTGATCTACTGTGAAAAATGTTGTTGCGCCTTGTCCTATAAGCAACGAAAAAAAAAAAAACAAACTATTCAGCACACAACACTGTCATAATAAATTGAAAACCACCAACGCTTCGACGCGTCTGTTCTTGTCGTGTAATGGTAACATTAGGCAGAAGTTGCATGACAAATGAATTTTAATTCTAAAGAAGTGATGAGATATACATCACTGTCGATTTCTCTTCTAACGTGATTGATTATATTTTATGCTAAGATAGCATGGTTCATTAAATAAACAGATACTGATGTTTAAACAGCATTGTAAATTAACCATTTTTCTTTGTAATTACATGCAGAAGACAGTTTCACGCTTTTCTGAACGATTTATGTTATCTTGTTAAAGAGTGCTCTTAATTTCCCAACAATCTTCAGATCGGTTTTGCGGGATTTGAATATTACGTACGTTTGTAAAAAATCTCCACATAAGAATTTTACATTTGTATAACGAAGTACCTGTCCCTCTTTTTGTAGAATGCTTAGCGAAGGTGAGAAGAAACCGTTCGTCGAAGAAGCAGAGAGACTGAGACAGAAACACAAGAAAGATTTCCCCGAGTACAAGTACCAACCTCGTAGAAGAAAACCAATGAAAGGAGCATCTGGATCGGGGGAATCCAACAACAACAATAGCAACGACAGTTCGTCCAGCTTGTCCAACGCTGTCATATTTAAAACTCTACGAGACACATCGTCACCAAGTTCATCCATCAGTGAAGGGGAATCGTGCATGTTAAACGGCTGTGCCGTGCGTGGACCCCCTACCCCACCCGCCACACCCAACCAGCACGAGCAAACAGGAACGCAAAACAAACTGGCTCACTTGAGGCATTTAGCTGGTAAGACGGATTTTGAGAAGTTTTATTTAGATAAAAGGTCTAAAAATCCATCTTTGTATTTAGTATTGCGTATGTGACATATAATTTGAAATACGCAAAAAAGTCCTTATGTGCGAAAAAGGTCCATGCGTTTAATAATCTGTCTTTCTCGTTAACAGTTTTTCACGTTCTTAACTTCACTAAGGCGTTCTCGGCCACGTTGTATTTGGCGTTAAAACTAATAAGTATTATTTGAAATGACAACTGAAAACAAATGCAGGCCAGAGCTTCGAGTTGATTTGTGAAAATCAAGTTTGACTGTGAAGTGTGCACTCAAGACATAACCTGTGGCTCGAGTGGGGTGTGTCCTAGTAAATTATACCAAGCATAATCTAAACCCGACATAAACGCTTTTTTTCAGGTCAAAGTCAACCTATAGACTTCAGTCGCGTGGATCTTGGTGAGTTTAGAGACGATGTCATCGGAAACATCGATCACTTTGACGAGGCAGAGCTTGATCAGTATTTACCTCCTAATGGGCATGCGCAACACCGTCACCATGGCAGCCAACATCCAGTGGTGAACAATGTCCCAGCACACAACAATCCGTCATCTGCGTACGGCGGTGCCCCATCTACGACGTCACCAAATTGGATGAGCACGTATCGCGTGTCCACGTCCGTCAATTATCAACCTATCTCCGTGGATACAGATCTCCATAACAACGGAAACATTCCAAATGCCGGCAACAGCGCAATACCCAGAAACTATGCTGCAGACACAAATGACAATGTCTCTCCTGGAACGCAAGTCAAAGCAGAGAACTCCCCGCCCAGCCATTATTCAACAGACAAGTACCCTTATGGCCTCCCTCCAATGTCCCAAGCCCAGCATCAGCACAGGTTCGAGCTACAGAACAACCCAAGTAGCCAAGGCAACACGTACTCACCTGGTGGATCACCCCCGGGTTTTTATGCCGCAGCGGGAAACCATCCGGCGCCTCCTCTCTACCACTACATGTCCCACAGCTCCCAGAGACCGCCATACCCGCCTTCCATGACTCTTTTAGGTGGAGAGGCACATTGGGACCGCTTTCCTAGACCCTGAGGGGAACGCAAGTGCCTGTAACACAAGCGTTTTATCCATCTGATCTCAGCACCCGGGTTTTGCTTCTTTATTTGGGGTGCACCTCTTTTTGCACGTGTCGTGTTCCCCTGTTGACAGATGATGAGTTCTAAGCTATGTTAAATGCTGTCGCGTATGCAGATTAATAGAATTTTTGGGTATTTCAAAATGGTACGATCCCTTACGCTGTGAGGTACGGGAGTGGTTGGCTTTGACAGTGATGGACAACTGTCGCGAGACAATAGAATATACGCGTGACATTCTCGGCACATTTTGGCATTGCAGATGCGTCCGAAGCGCGTTCTGCAGTCTTCTGTTGTCTCGGCTGTCCTCTCTTGAGGAGAAAGTATTAAAACAATCAGCTGGAAGGGACTTGAATTAGCTGTTAAAGTTTTTACTTAGCACATAGAAAACGCACCACAAGGAGCGAGAAACGACATCGGCATGTAAATTGCAGCAGGTAAATTATGCCGTTCCCAATCCGTTACTTATAACAGGTTTTGTAAATATAGGCAAAAATATTGTGTTACTAACTTCTTTGAAGTTGGACTAGGATTGATGAAGTATTTATTGAGCTTATGGGAAAAGATCGACTAATTGCTTTTTGGATAGTTTGAGAAGTTGTGCCATTTGCTCTTGGCAATTTGGTTCCTCTCGGGAGCAGTGAAAGTCGAAACAGTTTGAAGTACTTGTTGCGCACGGTTCAGGTGTAAGCGGAATCGCCAGGGATAAACTTGGGGTTTAGTTGAGCATATCAGGTAAACAGACATGAAAAGAGTTGTCGTTAATGAGCGATATTTTACGGTGAACACGATTTGTATATTTAGACAAGTGGAAACCGATAGCGGGAGAGTAAGATACAAGCTGTGTAAAGCAGCATTTCGTGGGTCGCGCCGTGTCACGCTCAGCAGCTGGGGAAGTCGAAATGTTGTCATTTTCGACCGTAAACTTCCTGTGACATGTGCAGGGGCCAATTGGGCGCAGGTGCAAGGGGCGCGGGGCGAAACCCGTTCCCCTTACCTCGACTTTCTCAAAGCCCTGAATGCTGTTCTAGAACAAAATGTCACAGGACGCGACTCTTAGGTCGTTTTTTAAAGTTCATTATCTTGTGTCTCTGAGGTACTTAATTTTCAAAAGATTTGGGATGAAGCTTTTAAAATGTGTAATATTGATTTTCTTTTTTTTTTCCTTGATATAAGGACAAATTTAGGGTGACGAAATACTACTAGAATGGAATCATTGAACATGTTTGTGTAGATATGTTATAACTGTTTTAATCTGTATGATAAAAAGCAAAACGAGATCCTTGTTTTTATATTTTGAGACGGATCATGTGTTTTTCTTTTTTTAATCAGGTTTTTATGTTTTGTATATAGTTATATTTATATTACAGTGTAATATGAATGAAAGACCTTTTGATATTCTATTAATTTATTGTAGTTACGTTTTTTTTATCATCGATGATGTTCAGCTTGTCTATACAATGTGTAGCTGATCATTATTAGAATGTGTGAATTTTTGTCGTTATTTAGAACGATTATTTCCAAATGCGTTTTACGCACATTTGTAAATATGTGAAAACGATTTCAAGAATTTGAAGCATCTGTTGGAGATTTGATTATTTGTTCTTTTTAAGAATACTTTTTTTGTCAATTTTAAAAACCCCTTTAGTTAAATGATTGTTTTTATTTTAAACGCCAGGTATGCATTTAAACAAACTATGCAGCGTTCCCAAGACACTAAGAAACGTTCAACAAGCTTGCTCCCTTATTTCACACGTGTCACCATGTTTTGTAAAATATATTATTCTTTGAAATTAAAAACTTTGAGAAAAAGCTACAGCACAAGTTTCCCTTTATGTTGGTTTATATTTAGCGTAAATATTTTCCGGTTAGACACTTGCCCTCGTCTGCGGAATATCTGTTTGCGTAAACCGGTGGTCTTCCAAACGGCCTCCAACTTTTCAATTTTTTTTTCATTCGGTGCTCACATTTTGCTGTTGAATGTAACCACTCAATATAACATAAACTTGTTTAAGTTGGCTCCATCACCTCGAGTTTCCGGAGAAGGAGCAGAATATGAAAATTATCCCCCAAATTAAATTTTCAATAAAAGTGTAGCAATGGAAAATAAAGGCGTTTTAAAGGAAAAAGATCATATTTCCAGACTCTTTATGAAATTCATGTTAAACAAAATTTAATTATGATAATGTTGTGTCTTGGAATGTTCTTAATGCTCACGGCCATTTAAACAAATGAATGTTCTTGAACTTCACAATGATCAGTTCTCAATAAAATAGAAGTGTTGGCCTTAGCTTTGATTGCTGCCATCCAGTGACTTGCAGCTTGCCGCTTGTTTTGTATACATTTCAAATATAGACAAACACGCAAATTTTGCCTTTGAGAAAAAAGAACCGAAGAATCGAGGAAAAAACGATGCCCTTTCTATAAAAACGTTTTCGAAAAAAAAGGCAAGAGACGATGAGAAGGTTAAGTGACATTTACGTACTTCATTATTACATTAAAAATTGTGAGATAAAGTTGATTAAACGGTTTACAGATTCATTAAAATCGTCAGTTTTCGTTCTCATCGTCCTCAGAGCAAGTTTAGAAAATTTCAATGTTGATATCATATACATTGAGTTGGCGTATGTTACACTGTGAGCAAATGGCGAAAAAAAGTTTTTTTGTGTCAACAGTTTTAAATAAGAAAAGACAATCCGGCAAAAGAACAATACACGCATATAATCAAATTACAACTCCTTGCATTACTGGAAGAAACTTTAGACCCTTTTTGCGTCGTAATGTACGTACTTCGATGGGATGACATGCCATAAAATAACGTCACCTTAGACCTGCGATCGGAAGAAGCTTTTCACCCCTGAAATTTATAACCCGACATCGTGTTGTTAATGTAACTCGGTAGCCAGCCACAGGAAATCACAGCTCAGCTGAGTAGCCGCCGAAGAATGTGGCACTTACCTGGATGTTCTCAGAGTTTTTGAACCACCTGATCAATCAGGTCGAGAGCTTCATTGATAATAACGGGGCCCGGGAGAGGGGGTAACTAGGAGGAGAGGGGATTTTACCGATTATCACGGCCCCTGGATTTAATCATTTGCCAGGAATGGGAATATACAGCATTTGAATTTATTAGCAATCTTAGGCGTCCTGCTTTGATATGTCGTATAGAGCACAGTTGCATAGCCCCATCCTGTTGATTAGGTCAGTTATAATTTCCTTTCCTTTTAATTTCTTCATTTGCTATTTGGTAATCAAAGTTAGATTCCACCGCCTACTTCCTACTTATCTCTCAGCGGCCGAAACTGTTTTAGTTGAAGTTATGGAGTAAATCAAACCCTGAAAGACGACTTGTTATATTTCGACTGTGTGATAAATCAAAGTGCTGAATTAGCCGTGTAGCCACAAGTATACTACAGTTTAAATATACAGGGATGCGTGCCAACATTGCGTCTGACAGGGCTAATTATCCAGGACTTTTCAATAAATGTGGTTTTTCTTTGAGAACGCCTAATTTCGAAATCTATGGCATAAATTTTGCTAGACTTTATAAATTCATCAATTTATTTTCGAAAAAGTTCAGTTTCGTTATAGGTCATTAGCATGAAAAACTTATTAAAACATAAAACAGAATAGCATTTATACGAACTACTTGGACTATTAATGAAGTGCCTTGAAATGGACTTGATATTAATCGCGGAAAAATAGCTCTTGTTTATTTTCAAAGTCATTACTGGACTTGATATTAATCGCGGAAAAATAACTTTTGTTCATTTTCACAGTTAGACATTTTGTTAAGTTTAGCCTTTCATTAAAAAAAGAAAGAACAAAAAAGTTGTGTTTTTATTTTAGTACATTCTATCACAATAGGCCTAACAATTTTTCTCGCCGAATGTATGAGTGTAAAACCATTAACAATCAAAATAGATCTAAATCGGCGTACTTCCATGTTTTGTGTCCATCTACCTTCGTAAAAAAACCCCTTAATTTCTCGATGCACCCCCCTGACAGGAAGATCCTTTGCGAGATAGCTACACTAATACTATCAACTGGACGATTAAATTTGGTAAATTGCCAGAGCGAATACCTCGGACTTCGCTGGGTCAGACGTCCTATCCTTCTTTTGAACAAATATTAGCTGACTATCAGTCAATATGGAAAGCAAATAAGCCCCTAAATTTGTCTTCAAGTGGCAAGTTAAGAAGGAGGTACGATCTAACGTGGCAGAACGCTATCTTATGATCCCCGGTTTTGGCCTACTGATAGGTATCGTTGACGAGCTAAAAAACACTCCCGTCGCCATCTGATACTGAACGCAGAAATAAAAAATTATTGGGTTTTCATTCATATTTAACAGCCAATTGCCGTTTTTAGATTCGTATTTGTGCTTCCGTTTCGTTTTAAGAACATAATCTGATACGTTTTGTTTACTTTCTTTTACTTTATTTTAAAGAGGGGCGACTTCAGATACGGCCAAGTTACAACGTAACCTTGGATCAAATATTCTGATTTTTTCACAGTGAATGTTTTTTTTATTAACTCTGCAGATGAAAGATGAACGCACCATGTGTAAAATCATAATGTAAAAATCCAACCCCTACAGTGGAGAAACGGTGAAAATGCAATCTCAGATATGTGTTGGTACTATAAATGGTTCATCCTCCCGGACATTTTGATTTGTTCGTGTTGTCTTTATAATAATTTGAACGAACTAAGACATTCCTGCAGGAAGTTTAAACAGTAGTAACAATATTTGCAGTTTCTTTTATTTGACAACAGTGTTACAAAACAAATGTAAGCTAATCTTGCTTAAAAAATAAATGAAGTTACATTTCTGAACTTTTCGAATGCCTTTAGGTCTAATAAGGTCTAGGAATTTTGGATAAAAAGTAGGGTTCAAAGAGACGAATATATACTTTAAACTGGGAGATGACAGATTCGGGAAGTTATCAGTTATAAATAACGTTAACAAATGAGAAGGATTTGAGGTCAGTTTTATATTTAAATTATTAAAACTTTCATAATCAATTATTTAACACCAGAAAACTAGCCAAAATCCCAGTCTGTCCTAAAACTCTAATTGCTTTCAAGGTTAAAGTCAACTTCAAGGTCCAGAATTAACTCTTAAAGTCACCTTTTTATTTTTCTTCTTTGACTGCAGACTCAAACCCCAAAACTGACAAAATTATACAACATATGGAGCAAGAAATTAAACTCTTAAACCACTGGTATAAAAGATGGAACACAGATATAATTTGCAACATATGCTCCTTCCTTTAATTCCTTTAATGGGTAGGGAAACATTTGGTCATTGCAGGACCAATTGTCATATGTTTTTCTTGTAAAAATACAAAATTAAATCTATGAAAGTTTGGAAGAACAACAAAAATAATTATGACAGTCAAATTTGACACTGAATCCACCAACATTTTCTCTTGTTTATGACCAAATATGATTCCTTACATTGAAAATGCATGGTGGTGGTTTCCCCTTTCTGGTATAGATGTCCTGTCCTCAATTCTCTGTTCATAGACCTCAAGTCGGTTGCCTAATGTATTTGTATGGTTACTACCACTGAAAGACAGTTTCATATCCATGTCTATCTGATGGTAGAACAACACATTTTTGCTTATGTGGTTAATTCCAAATATCTGTGCACCAAAAAAGAACATCAAGACTTTGGGACCCCTTCGAATACTCATAACCATTTTCGAATTTCAAAAATATTTTGATTGTCTCTTTCTTGGATATTAAACATTAAATAATTGGATAATAATTGGTACAAAAACCCAAAACAAATTATTTACACAGACAGATACAGTTTTACTAGAATATAAACTATACATATATATATATATACATATATACAATATAAATGTGGTCATACCCATCTTATTTAATGCCATTCCTCAGCAAAGTGGGTCTTGTCTTGGCCATTGATCTGCTGGGCCTGCATTATCAAGTATGGCACAAAACAAACTCAAATATTGATAAATATGTGGCCTGTCATAGACTAAAGATCTGTGTGATTAGCTGGGTGCTCTTTCTGGAACCCCAGTTATTTGCACTCATTCTCATCATTAACTTGCACTGGATCACATCAGGTTAATTAACTAATTGACTGCTTATTTAATTGAAGGCCTACGAGGCCAGGTTAAATTCTCTGCTCCAATCTCATTCAATGTGACAAAGTGTTTGTTTTTCATATCTTCCCTGCCTTCAAATAAAACAAACATAAAAACTGCATATCTGATGCTGCCTACTGGGATCCATTTAGTAAGGAATCTTTTTCCTAAACATGCTCTCAGTCAGGTGGGTGAAAAACTCAAGTTCCACCTAGATTCTTTTGATTTTGTCTTTATTTCTCTATAATCCAAAAACAATCATGCACCAAGTAACTGTTGCTTGACTTTTTTCTGATCATCTCAGTATGTTTTTATTTAAACTGGCACAGATGCACCAGTTAAGATGTTGTGGTGATGGCTCCAACAGTGGTCAAACGGTTCCTCCTGGGCTGTGGTCATCGTGGTCAAAGATGTTACATAGGGAACAAAATCAGTTTTCACAATGATCTCAGAATTTCTAAAAATATCTGGCAAATCATTGTGAAAACCAGTTTCATTTAAGGTGACCGCACCAACTGCAGCCGACGGTGTTTGCTGGAAAAACAAAAGGTTACTAATTTGAGCACAGGTCAACATATTCTTAGGCAAGATCAACACTGTAACATCATCCATTATCCAAACAACTAATTAATGATTTATTCCAAAGACAAATACCACTTTAAAAGCCTGGAAGCAGTAGCAGAACAGAAAGGTGACCACAACACGTGTTCCCAGTCAGACTGAGCCAAACTCTCAGGCTCGAGGGCCTCTCCAGTCATGGACGCACCCAGGGTAACATAAACAGCTCACTTCCACCCTCGCTTCCCACCCCTCGGACATCTCGGTATATGTAGCACCTATGAAAATAGATGTAACAACATAAAAAGTAGCTGAGGAAGTTATTATTAGATGGGTTTAATTGTTCGCAGGACGACAGCGCTTGGTGGTTACTACTTGTGTGTGAGTGTACATATACTTCACAGGTTGTTGTTACCAGAGTACACTGCAAGTGTAGCTTTTTTTTCTGGTAATCCAATCACTGGACACAGGATGGAGCAACAATATGTGGTTCAATGATATGAACTAAAAGCTTGATTAGAGGAACCTGTGTAAATCTATACAGGAAAAAAATTGGAAAGATTCTGATGGGAAAATCTGTAAATTTCATCATGTGAAACTTGTTGATTTTCTTCCTGTTTCAACTGAAAATAAAATCTATTTACTTTACTTAAAGCTGTATTTAAACAAGACCTGTACTTGATCTATCCCAAAAATGTCACAAATAGCTGATAGAAATTCATGCTAAGAAATGATAATTTTTCCTACAAGGTCATTTTCTACTTTATTGACAGTTCTAGATAATAATCCTATAAAAAATTACCTTAATGACACAGCGGGCTATCTCCATCATAAACACTTGTTTATGATAATACAGAGATAACATAAAAGCTACAATCAATAAAAGGCTATCTCATGTTTATGTGATACCTGAAGCCGCACTCTTCAATAATCAACAGATCACTTGAAGGTATCATTTTGGGTGCAAATGTAAATAAAGATTTATCTGGTCGCTTGCTTTGAGCATTTCATGGACACCTTAACAGACAAGAGCCAAGGTAAGCGTACCGGTTTATTGACACTGAAAGGCCCTATATCTATGAAATAATTTCGACAACCAAAGACGTCCAGCGGAATGAAGTTGATAACTACTTGAGCAACTGCAGTGGAAGCAGATCATTTCTGCATGTTTGCTGTATGAACTTTGGCATCATTTCTCTAGCATGGTGCAAACAAAGTTGTTTCTGTTTCTCTTTATATGAATAAATATATAAAATGAGCAATTGTTTAATTTTATCTATCAACCAAAGAAGAAAGTATAATATCATTAAAAAGAATACTTGTTTTTTAAATATAAAATTAGTCAGAAAGACGGTTGATTTAGCATTTGAGGGAAAAAAAGAAGATAATTTTCTAATAAAAAAAAGAAAGGCAACTGAAAGAATAAATTTTCAACCAAAAAGAAAAAATTAACAGAAACCTCTTTCATACCAATCAAAATAACATGAATCATGTTTTGAACATGAAAAATGATTTCGGGGAGAAAAAATTGACCATGTTGCTTCTAATTGCCTTCAAGGTCCTAATTAATACAGATATTAATAACAGTCTCAATTAACCCACGCAAGTGAGTTCCCTTTGTGCAAAGTGTGGTTTCAATTCTACAAAATCAAAATCAGAAGGCAAAAAGCAGAGAGGCACATGAGGGCCATTTGATGATTCAATCACTAAACCAACATAATGCTTCGCATTTCCTCAGAAGTATTCCTAATGGCAGAGTTAGTGACCATTATGTTTGTAATAAAACAAATCGGGCGAAAAACATGAAGAAACCCTTCCTTTCCTTTGGCAAGTATCTGCCCTTCCTTGGTGGGCTGCAGGCTACACACCAAGGTCAGGGAAGAGGCCCTTTGTTTGCAGCCTTTTATAATTTTATAATATTTCAAGTTCAATTAAATTTTATACTCCTAACTCTTGTTGCGAGCAAGTCAATTATAAGTGAGAGTCTCAGACTGCTGGCCTGGGCTGTCTTGATTGCTGGGACCCTATGGTTCTGACCAGCTGAGACCTTTCCATCAAAATTGCCCTGGCAATACAGACCATACAGACCGTACAGTCAGTGTTTTTTCAAAATAAACACAATCGAAACTCAACACTTGTTAACAAGTTTTTAAGTGGTTTTATATTTTCATCTGTCTAGTGAATGACAAAGATGCGGTTCCCATCTGAAAATTTCTCAGCATGGACGGTGTATATTGAAGGGGTTGACAAATTCTGAGTTTTAAAACAACACATTTGTGTCCACCTGTAAAAATGTTCGTGTACAACATAGAAAAAACTTTTAAAACAAACAAAGATCTCTGTTAGGGAATCAATTTTGTTTTTATGCATAAACAATGGCATTGACAATTTCAATTTTATGGATTTGATAGTTTCAGTCTTCACATTTTTTAACAAGAATTTTTTTAATTATCAAGTTTCTGATTTGCCATGCATACAGTTATAAGGACTGATGGATTAAGAAATATACATATTTTGGAATAAAAAATAAAATCACAATCACAAAATGGAACCAAAATTGAATCAAGCAGAAAGCTTTCCAGATGAATAAAGGTGAAGATGAAACCACTGAGTGTGCAATTACAAAATCTGTGTAAAAGCGTTGCATAAAAAAACATAAAAAAAGACTGGTAGACTTTTGGTTTGCACTTTGTGTGTCAACTATATACACACCAGAACTTTTGTCCCAATACCCTTGAACCAACCACAATAATCCAGCCACACTGTTTCCTCTCCAGACTTCACCTTTTCCTCTCAGATCAAATACACCTGACCCTGGAGGTGCTAATCAACTATGACAGTCTACAACCTGGAACACTGCCAGGGGAGAAAAAGAGGCCAAACTGTAATTTTAGCTCTTTAAACATTAAAGCATAACTGCATTTCTTTACAGCGTAAAGGTAAGGTACTTCAGAGAAAGGGTTTCGGAAATGCAGGAAGAAGGGTGAAACAGGAAGGAAAGGGAGAGATGTTTTCTTTACTGGTTTTATTTGAAAACTGTTTATTTTATGTTGCGTTTGGATTGATTCTCTTACTGGAGAAAATTTCTGCATTTTCAGTCTTTTAATGTTTATTTGTGCACCAAGCAAGGATTCTAGTCGCTATGTACATGAAAATGTTCATTCATTATTGGCAAAATTATAAACAAAAAATCTTGGATAATTTCAATGAAATATAAAATCAGAAAACAAGACATTCACAAAAGAACTACTTGCTTTTTTTCTAGCTTGTCCAGAGAAAGTTTTCTGATTATCAAATAAAGTGTCAAACACTCAATTTTTTTTTAAAAAACCCAATAAAAAAGTATACATTGAAGAAGCAATTTTTGGTCACTTGATCACTCCCAATTCAGCTTATTGATACCAGTTTAAATTCAAACAAGTTGTCATTTTGGTGTCAAAGCAATGACATGGGAAGATAGATGAGGATTTACATCAAGCAAAATTATGCAGATTTCACAGTAACAGCGTAGTATTCCCCCTCAATGACCCCTCTTCCTCTTCCTGCTGGGTCCTGGGGTCAGCTCGGCAGTACCATGGCTTCCTCATTAATATGTGATAAACCTTGCAGCCATCAGGGCTGCCAGCTCAAAGAGGACAAGACACAAGTGACCTCAACTTTCATTTGGTCTTTCTATAAACATTTTGCTGTCAGCTGCTTCAGCAGACAAAAATTAAACTAGAAAAAAAAAAAAAAAAAAAAGGAAAATGTCCACTTTGAAATACTTTTGATCATCTCTAGTTTCCACTGCCCAAATAATCTAACTTGAAATTGAAAGCGTTGGACATGCAGGATTGTAACTTTTAGCATGGATATAAAAACCAATGTGAGAATAAAAATACCATATGCAGACATATCAAAACTGCTACTTTCCATCCAGAGATAACTTATCATTCATGTAAAGGGCATATCTATAAAAGCATGTTGTCTTTTTCATTTTTTTTTTCTAAAACAGGATTTCCAAATTGTTCAATTTGCCACATAAAAGAAAATAATAATAACAAAAAAGTCATCAAATTCAAAAATTCAACCTGAACCAGGATGTGAGGTACACAAGAGATACATGAAAGTGACACAGGAAGGACTTAGTTTAAACAAATGATTAAAGATGATATCTTCACAAGGAAACAAAACACTTACTACTTTCAAAATGAAACAATTTTAAGTTATTTCCAAAGAAGTAGTTAAGCCAACAACAATTTTGAATCAATAAAATAATAATAATAATAGAAAGAAAATGCAGAAAAAACAGAGTTGATAGCACATCACTTTTTGTGAAAATTTTCTTTCATTTTTGTTGAAAGTCTTCTTAATGACAGAATTGAAATCAGTCAAATGCAGAAAAAAAACCATAATGCAAACCCTGAACACCCACTGAAACAGGTGGTTGAATGCTTGAAAAAAACATAAATACACTAAATTCATCCACCTGTGCTATACATTAAAACAGACCCTCACCCCAATAAAATATAAACACCTGACCCTGGTCTCTGTAACCTCTCGCCAGGCCTGGCTACTGTCACACTGACCACTGGTCAGTTCCCACACTTACATGTCACTGCACCCAAATCACACTTGTAAAATTTTCACAATATCCAAAATTAATTTTCGCAGGTAAGATATGATAATACCCCATGTCTGGCATACCAAACTTTTATTTCTTTTACTCAAGAAAATGTAAAGCATGTCTATTTTTTCAATTGGACAAAGATTATATTCAAAGAGTGGTTCTTTTTTCTTAGACTTAAAATCCAAATCTAAGCTTGAGGCCTTTGACTATACCCACACCTGCATATAAACTGACCAATGCTACTACTACTACTGACACTGACCATTTCCTGACCATCTGCTTACATATACAAAAACCATCTGGGTTCAGGCACCTGTAGAGTGGGTACTGGTCAAGCTTGGGAACTTCTCCACCTGTGGAGAGCCAATAAACTATCTGGCTAATGTGTGTTAATACACCCATTACTTCAACATGGACGCAGACAGCCTGCAAGTTTTCTACGTCTTAAATCCTACAGAAACTACTAAAGCTAGACAAATTCAGTTTTTTTTTACCGATAATACTTTGGTATTTGGTACTAATTTTTTTTATCTCTCTCCATAATTACATATTTGGATGTTTTTTGAAGCATTTCAATTATGGAAGCTCCTATTCTTTAATCATTGCATACTTAAGTAATATAATATATTCTCATCAACCACAAAACTTAATGATACAAAAAACTACCTCTTCTGCCTTGAAACTTGGTGAAACACTTGTATTTCAGCTCTTGAATTGCTACAATTGCCAAGCACGTCACTCCACCATCACTCCACTTTAGAAAACTGTATGCTGTAACAGTAACTCAGAGATGTTGAAAAAATTTCCTTTATTACTTCAAATTAATACCATTGTATACTGCATGTACTAGTAACATCAGTCCTGCTGGAATGTGTTTTATAACCATCTGGAAACCAAACAGATGAATCTGACTTAGAACTCGGTCAAAAATCATTTCAGTAGATCATGAAAACCGGCATTATTTTTCCCACCTACACAAACCAGACCACTTTTTCAACTCTAATTGTCACAAAACACATCGTTTGGAATTAACTGATGATCCCGCATGTATCATTTTTTAAAACTCAAGGTCAAATAGGAAACATTTACGAGTGTCAGTGAACTTAAACATGGTTAGTTTGATGCTAAAACGCTTTGTCTCTTACAAAAAGGTTATATTTTTCATGTGGATTCTAAAATCCTTGCAATCAAATAAATCAGTGACCACCTAGTCCTGGTTGAGGGTACAAGATTCCTTGTCAAAAATTATCCTCTTTAATTCCTGTAGGCAAATTCATAGTAAAAACCTTTTTTATTTCTGTCCTGTACAACTTTCACTATCAGCAACTGGTATCAAAATAAAGTAACAATTATTTCTTTTCTTATAAAAAAGATCAAATTTCAATTTTGGATAAACATTGATTTTTTTGTTAATGCTATGGTTATTCTGCATAATGGAGCTAATGATTTTAGATATTGGAAAATTTCTTTAAAAAGAATATCTAAAACATTGCAAAGATGTCAGGCAGAAGAGGGGGCTGAAGCAGACTGAAATGATCTCAGTCCAACTTGGATGTATTTAAATCAATAAAATCATAAAATGAACTGGATCCATATAAATAAAGAATAATCAAAACACGTCCTATGGGAAGAAAGGATGATTTGGATTTGAGCTAATCACTTTTCACCATCAGATTTCTAGCTGTTTATCTATCATTTGACTTTGAAATTCCATTTTCTTTCCTTTCTCCGTCTCTGCTGAGGCATGCATGAAGCCCATTTTCTTGGTTCACAATGTGTTGACTGCTACTGGAGATACTCCATTGACTGCTGGGTTAAATCTAGACATTGCGACAATCATTGTGAATGGCTATATATTGAAAAGAATGTAAATACTAACAGATAAAACATGCTTCACAATCTTAATATTACAGCATTAATGGAATATTTACTTTTCATCGTTTCAGGCAAGGCTTTTCTTTCAGCAATTGCAGTTACAATAAAGAAGCAGCATTTGTTATAAAAGCCGTCTGCCCATTCCTGGATAAATGTACACAAAAAACTTTTCTCTCCTGATCAAGGATAAAAAAATTGATTAAAAGTTCCTAGTTTCTCAAATTCACTTTTAGATTGACGTTCAAATGAAGCCGTCACCCAACCTGTCAAATTTTCTTGTCAATTTGACATTTTTATGACGCATGGTTATGATAAACAAACACTATCTTCCACAACATTTGTCCTGTCATTTGAGCACATACCTTGTAGGAATCATGCCTGTAGCTGTATAAGCTTCCCTTTTCGCACATGCTGAGTCAGCACAGAAAAAAAGGTTTATAATCTTAATGGTACTTAGCATCATCTTTCCTGCAATTTGGAGAGAAAAGAAAAGCACAAGGATATAGGCTTCTAAATTTCCCATAGAATTTAAGCTATCAAAAAATAAATCCACACATGAAATATATAAATGACTCAAACCTGTGCAGGTCTCTTATTTAATTGAATGCAGAGCAGAAGTGACAGTGCATCAAGATGGAAAATAATCACCCCACAACAGACTTGCCTGAATTAAGGGTCCTCCTTACAACAGTAAATGAAGCCCTCTACTATTGGACCACCTTGCATCACCCTTTCACAGTGTTACAATAGGATGACTTCAAGGGGAAGATGGTGTATTATTATTAAATGACCACCCAAGCTGACACAGAATTTGTTCAGAAGAAACATATACATATATATAGTGTTCTTAGGTACTCTTTTGATCTTGTTTTAACTGTCATTTATAATAATGCAACCTTAAATATCATATCTGCTACATATAACTTCACTTGTCTTTTGCAGAACTGAGCAATGAGACTGACATTAAAACACAATATTATATTTACAGAGCAAGCAGCATGGAAATTCTTCACAAAATTCAGTACTGACTAAATCTTTTAAATGGGGAAAATGTAAATTTTTTAGATACTGTATTTTTTAAAGCCATTTATTTTAAAAATGAGAACATTCCTATTGAGTGGTAGCAAGAAAACTGAAAAACAGGATACCTTATAATTCTTTTTTCTACACAAAGTGCTACACTGTGCTACACAGAAATATATTTTAATGAAAAATTATGTATCAGAATAAAAAAAGATTATTTACCCATTCAAAATATAGTCATTACCTTACATACCATACACATATCCTTGAATGGCAGATGAGGTGTATGTTGCATTGAAAACGTACCACCCATTTTACCCACAGAAAACTGATATGTACACAGCAGCAACAAATAGACTCTGACAAACTTACATAAATGAACATTAATTCTACTACACCTGTAGCCTTCATGTTTTGTTCATAGGCTTCTCAAGCAATGCAAAATAAACAAGTCTCCTACAGATTTAATCGCTATTAATACTAGTAAGTATACATTTTTCATAGTGTAGTCTCTGAAAATCATAGAGTTTTACACCAAATTTGTTTGGGAAAATAATCAGAGAACAAATTTACAACAGTTTCATGCAGAAGGAGGCGGGCTCATGGGAGTTCATGATAAATAAACAGAAGTTGCAGTGGGAACGGAAAAGCCCAGTTTCCTTTCTCTTTGACTAGAGTGAGGTAGCCACTGGTTTTTAATAAGGTGAGATGCAGTGCTTGACCTGCCAGACTACCACCACTTCCGACACATCCACAACACACTCGATAAAAAATCTTGCTGCTTTGAGCCTGTCAGGCGGAGGCGTCAGAGGGGTGGAGTCTCTGCCATATTGTGTACATGTCGGGTGAGCTTTGCAATAAATTACCCAAAAAAATAACTGATACCATGATGATAAGCTAATTGGTAGATTTTATACTGTATTTTTTTATCTATGGAAATGGCTTATGTCCCCACATGGTAATGTACATTTAAAACCCTGGACTGCTGACTTGAACATTGAATGGAAATCCAATGTTATTCCAAATGGAAAGAAATGTTAATGAAAAATCAGTACCAACGTGTATAATACTCCCTCAACTCCGGCTATTCATTTTCATCACCTTTTCTACAAAATGAAAAATTTCCTTTAAATTTGAACAAGGCAGCAAAGCTGTCAAATGTACAGACAAAAAGCAGGAAATAACTAAGCACAAAATAGGCTACTGTCAATTCTGATGCAAAAGTACATTATGTTAAACTGCAAATTCAACATCAAATTTTAATTATGCTCAACAGGTAATACCAATGTAAGTAAAATGTGTAACAAGCATAAGGCTTCAGGCCCATGAGAGTTCAAGTTCACACTTTGAAAATGTATAACTTCCAGAAAAAGAAGCCAATTAGACTTTTCCAACTCGGGCTGCATGCCGATTTTTGAACTTGACCTGCGTTTTAGTAAGATCGATTACTCCTGAGAGTTTCACGACAACAGGCCTATTGGTTTTCATTGAAATGTGTTTACAGTGTTGCATATATGTTGAAAAGTGAAAAAAAAAAGCATAACTTCTACAATAATGGCCCGATCATCCTGATTTTCGAACTTGACCTGTGTTTTATGAATATTCATCAGCTCTATAAATATAAAGCCCAAAAGTAAAACTGCCTTCCACTTATCATGTTTACAATGAAAGTGCAAGGCGCCGGCGCCGGCGATGACTGCGACGACAGATGCAGGTGATGGCAATATGTACAGACACATTTATATATATTTACTGTACTGTTTGAGAACAGTAATTGACATGGTTTTTCTTAAATGGTCATCATGGGAGCAGTGCCCAAATTAGGTTTTTTTCAAATTTTGATGCAATATTACATAATTTTTAACAGCATAATGACCATCAGTTTTTAATAATAAAATATTAGTATCATGGATATTCAGAAAATGTGACTAGCAAAGGTCTTCAGGCCCATGGAACTTCAAAGTCACAACTTGAAAATGCCAAAATGTAAACAAGACAGCACTGTTCTGAAATTTTTTTTCCATTTTTAACAAATTTTAACATAAAACAAAATTAACAGTTTACTGCCATTTTTATATGATCAACTAAGAAAATTGATGAGATGGGAAAAATATCAATAAAGCAGTGTTAAATGTCCAATTTCTTCCATTCTGAGATTCTGAACATAGTGAATGATTCAATCTGACAAACTGCAATGATATGAGTTTATTTCCATTTTTGACACTTTATAACACAATACACGATAACATGTTTACCATCATTTTTACAAAATCAACTAACAATGTTGTAAAGATGCAGGAAATGTCAAACAAACACTTTCACGTATCTTATTAGTTTAATAATGAGACTGTTAACATGCCTAAAAATTGAATCTGAGGAAATGTGAAAAAACAGCATAACTTCTAAAATAATGGCACGATTATGCTGATTTACGAACTCAACCTGCATTTTAGTAAAATTGACCACTCCTGTGACTTTCATGACAATTGGCCCATCTGTTTTTCTTATATTGTGTTTACAGTGTTGCATATATGCTGAAAAGTGTAAAAAACAGCATAACTAGTAAAATGGTGGCCCGATCATGCCCATTTTCGAACTTGACCTGCGTTTTAGTAAGATGGATTACTCCTGTGAGTTTCATGACAACAGGTCTATCGGTTTTCCTTGAAATGTGTTAACAGTGTTGCATATATGCTGAAAAGTGAAAAAACAGCATAACTACTAAAATAGTGGCCCGATCATGCCGATTTTCGAACTTGATCTGCGTTTTAGTAAGACTGAATACTCCTGTGAGTTTCATGACAACAGGCCTATTGGTTTTCCTTGAAATGTGTTAACAGTGTTGCATATATGCTAAAAAGTGAAAAAACAGCATAAATTCTACAATAATGGGCCGATCATGCTGATTTTCGAACTTGACCTGCGTTTTATGAATATTAGTCAGCTCTGTAAATATAAAACCAAAAAGTAAAACTGTCTTCCACTTATGGTGTTAACGCTGAAAGTGCACGGCGACGGCGACGGCGACGGCGACATGATCGGCGACGACAGACGCAGGTGATGGCAATATGTACAGACACATCTGTGTCTGTACATAAAAAAAGGCATATATGTGAACAGGGGATGGTGAAATCGCCATCTAAAATGAGTTATCAAATTTAGTCCATATTTTTGGGGGGGTGGGGGGGGGGGGAGGGTTAGTTGGACTCAAAAGATGAAGTAAAAGTTAAAGGGAGATACAGGTAATGAAGCATTTCCTATTGCCAAGTTATCTTCCATATTTGAATTCTAGTCAAAAATATAAGGCAGAGGTTATATATATAACTGCAATCTAAATAGGTGGGATAGAGAAAGTATCCAAAAAAGTTGTGTCTGGAGTTGTCTGTAATTTAAAAATGCATCAATGGAAACTTCAAACCTCTTATTGCATCTGTGTGTGTAAACTTGGGATCCATTGACTTTCAGCTTTTGTGTATTTTTAAATCCTTTGATGGGGTAGAGAAAGGGTTAGATCTTACTGATTGGTCTGTATACAAAGGCATTAGGTTGCTTTTCCCCAAAAGCCTGTGAATGAATTAAATTTGCTATTATCAAATGTTATGAAATGCAGCGTAAAACGTAAACAAAGCCAAAGGCACTGGTGTTAGTGCAATGAAACTAACCTTGAGTTCACAGGTTGGGTAAACAGACTGGGGGCATGGTTTCGTTTGCAGGGTAAAAGTCAGCCAGCCTCTCAGCCAGTTGCTTCACATTGCAGGCGGTGACCCAGAGCTTGCCATAACCAATCAGATTGCTTCCAGGTCAATTTTCATGTCCATTCACAAAATTGGCTCTGAAAGATATAATCAAATATGCTAGTAATATTGCCAACCTATACTCCCTGGGCTGTGTTGAAAATAAGACAGTTCAGGTTGAAAGATATGAAAAGCAGGATAGAAGAGCCCCATCCAACTTGTTTTTTTTTTTTTTTATGGGTAAAATTGCGTTACTGGAGACTGGAATTCACATTGAAACATTAAAAATTCTACGGCAGTGATTAAATCTGATCCCCTTCTTTGGCATTTTAATTTGTCAAGTATTGGTATTTTTCCTAAACAGAAAAGAACTTCTTTTGGGTCACACACTTGACAGAAGTGCAAACTGAGATTGTAATACTCTGCTATAATGATGATATGGGATGTGTAGATCTATATCACTCTTTTGGAACTGTGTCATTAGGTTGTCAAAGACTTTTGTATGTTAAGCTTGCTCATAAAAATAATTGCGCTGAACTCCCTTAGCAGCATAGAGGGGCAAATGCCATGTTATTTACCCTTTGGTTCATTAGTCTAAAGATAGAATTTCCTTACAAGAAAATATACCCCCAGCCAGCTACTATAAAGTAGTTTCAGAAAATGATGAAGTACTAGTAAGCCCTATTCAATTTCTTGTGAATTTGAAAGATTAATCTTTTGCTTTGTGGTAAATAGAGTAGTTAACTGGTCAACTGACTCTAAGTTGATGGGGAGAATTGCCAAATCATACATGTACCTCCAGTAATAGATGCATCATGCCAAAATATTGTAGAGCAATTTCTGTTTAATGATCAATTTAAACTTGAAATGAGCTTGAACTATTATTCTTATCTCTCAGTGTAATGCACAACATCCTTTGTTTCTAAACTTTCCAAAAATAGAATGATTCTACTTTTAAAAGTTATATTTAGTCTAATTGTCTCCAAGTAGTCTTTACTAATGGGTTTCCTCAAGCAAAATCTGTATATATAACTGGAAATATGAAAAAAAAGGCAAGCATTAATTAAGCAGCCAAGCATGTTCACACCTTGCAGATAATGTAGAAATAAACCATGGCCATTTTTGCATCAGGTAGCAACAAATGGATTAACTATACCATCAAAAGAGAGTCAAAGACAGCAGCAAGTGGCGGAAATCCTACAGAGTGCTCAAGTCTTATCCCCCCTTTCTCTTTGGGTCGGCACACCCCTAAACAACACTCGCTCACAGTGGCAAAGGTGTCATTTGTCAACCCCACTGGAGAGGTTGTCAGAGATGTGAGGGCAGGAAATTAAAGCAGTATTAGAACCACAGGGAATGGGACCTGGTGCAGTGGGTTCAAATAATTAATGCAAACTATCTTTATTATAAAAAAGTTTTATAGTATACAATGTATGTTTATGGTGGGACAAAGGTTTATTTTCAACTTAATAAAAGAGCTTTTAAATAAATATTGAAATGAGAAAAAAATATATCTTATTCTACCTTATAAAATAAGAGTCAAAATCCTATCTTCTTTTTTATGGTTTCTTAAGTTTTTCATGTATTTTTCTGGATACAAGCTATGGCAACAGTCATTTCAAATTACATTTACAGATTCAAAAAACCTTTCTTTCATCTCTCAGGAGATATTATTTCTATCTTGGTCCAGCAGTGTAAATAATGTGATCAGTCTAAGTGGACATAGGCCACATACCGCACTGAACTAACTTTTAACTGGAGGGTGCTACTCTGGTCTTATCTGAGATTAAAGCTGAAGCAGTGACAGATCTAATGTAGCATTACAGCCACCAAGACCCCCAATCACTGACACAAACAGCAGACAAAAGACTGAGCAAACTAGCCAAATATAATTGTGCTAGATCTCAATGATGCAGTCCCGTAAGGAGACACCATTAAGAATTTAATTTAAACAGTTTGTATTCACCCCGGAAAATTCAATAGGCTTGACATCTGACATGGAGAGAAAGGCCTTACAATGGCTGAGGGCAGATAAACAGGAAAAGAGTAGAAGCCAGGGGCACAAGGGCGTGAAAAGGGAGCTTTCCACGGCAGATCAGCTTTCCCTCCACCTCCATTCACCCAGCAATCTTTCTATTCTCCATCACTCTTTTCAGTGCATATGAGAGAAGTGACATTTTTGCCAGGGAATAAAAAGAACCCAAAACAAACCCCTATCCCATTTCAAGACTGCTGCATGTAAGGTAAATAATACACAAATCCTGTCATTAAGTTCAAAAGGAAACTAATCTCAAACCTTTTAATCAGGAGCCTTATTTAAAAGTTTTCTTTTTCACCAGGGGCACACCATACTCATTGAGCAGGCAAACAACAACAATTACTCAGACACGATCATTGTTATCAGTGATTACATGATCAAACTATCAAAAAATAGCCCCACCCACAACTGTTAGTTCTATATATCCCTGACGTCTCACTCATTCAGAGATTTAACTCAAAGAATCATCCAGTTTCAATCCAAATGATGAAGATTACTGTATGGAATGATTCAGAAGATAAGGATATCCAGTACATGTCTGTGCATTAGGAAACATATGAAATGCTGCCACTGCGTAGGCGTTTGTGTAAAACTTGTAAGGGATGCACATATATACATGTATTAAACAAAATAAAACACAAAAGTTTCAAAAATCTGCCCCCACCCACCCACCAAAACACCAGAAGCCA
Source organism: Lingula anatina (assembly GCF_051362555.1). Classification (NCBI taxonomy): domain Eukaryota; kingdom Metazoa; phylum Brachiopoda; class Lingulata; order Lingulida; family Lingulidae; genus Lingula; species Lingula anatina. The sequence goes on along the minus strand of NC_141768.1, from coordinate 38,420,935 downwards.
CATTTATGTATGATTATCAAGATAAGGATGAAGATGCAACTAGGCTGAAGACTGGAAACCATATCTCGCCTTATGTGGCCCAGTCATCAAGTAAAATTTTATTTCAATCTCCCCACAACCTAAACATACTTCCCAGCAGGATCTGTCCAGGGCACCATCCAGTTCCCTGTCCTAAAACCCAAACTAAATCAGTGACCTCCATAATAATATATAACCACTGAGTAAGCCCATCAAATTAAAATATCTCAGGGATGTTTTTGTTAGAGATAAAATTGGATTCAAAATTAATATGGTTAAGAGTCTCCACTAAAAAAAGACAAACAGTTTATTGGCGCGACGGTAAATTGCCAAAGTTTGTCTACCTTCTATGTAAGATTTGGTCACCGTTTGAAATTGGAAACTAGCACGTTTTTCACTTGAATGACTTTGGCCTTGTGGGCAAGTTTCATGGGTGTATCAGACTCTCCTCTTTCAGGTTTGGTGTCAAGCATGAATCAGAGGCTAAACAAAGAAAGTTAAACCTGTTATGTTTTTAAATTTTGCATCTTCTAGCTATTACAATGTTTTCTCCCTAAATATTATCTGTATTTTCCTATCTCTTCTCTCTATGGCAAGCACACAGACTCCGCAAATCAGTTTGCAAAATAATCTTCTTTTCTTGATTTTCATTGGGGGTAGAAAAGTAGAAAGTAGAAAACAGAACTTGAAAGTCTGAAATATCAAAAATCTTGGCAAAAAATTTAAAAGATTAAAGGTTCACATACAAACAATCATTCAACAGCTTTATACATGTACCTTTTAATAGCAAAGCCAAATAATTAACTTGCCAAAGGTGGACAAAAAGTTTATACTTTCTTTTCCCTCAGTTTTCCATAAAAAGGCTGAGCACATGCACTTTATTTACCACACCTCCTCCATAACTTCACACTGCTACAGCCACCCTCTTGAAATGATACAGATAAACAAATCAAACAATATCCCGTCAAGGGGGGATCAAAAAGGCCGCAAAGGGTTCGTCTTATTGAATTTTCATGTTGTGTCTGACACTTGACACAAAACCTGTGCCCGAGCTGGTGGAATCGGCATGCTCTCCTCCTTCAGAATTAAGCCTGTTTGCACAGGGGGATCCCTGTCACTGATCAGTATCATCAAGAATGATGTTCTGATTACTATCAACCTGGCTGAGTTTAGAGTTAATAGACCACGGTTAAGTGGTCAACCAGTAAAGGGGACTGAGGGCTAGCAAACTGGGAAGTCAGTGCACTGGTGCCCGACACTGAACTTGTACATTCTTTACCATACAACCACTAACTATAGTCTGCAAGCAAACTTTTTGGCATTGTATTTGACAGATATGGTTTTTGGAACTATATGTTATCAAATCATTGCTTCAATTTCACATTTTATATTTGCAAATAAGTTATCAACAAAATCATGAACTAGTTATTTTTAAATACATAATGTAATTGCAAAGTTCTCTAAAACAGTCCCGTTGCTCACCAACCCAGAGTGCTTACAGCATAAACAATAAAAGAAGAACAGACAAATTTATCCTAGAGATATACACAAAACATTATAAACTAAATGGAAAAAACCCATGCTTATTTCCTTAAAACACCTGAATATCTGGTAAAAACAGGACAAGGTGGTCAGCCAGACTAAACATGAACAAATTTGGGATCAATAGTACGTAACTGTGGCTTATGATTAGTGTGGCAACCAATATGGTTGGAGTACCTGTTGACATCTTAGATGTCTACTTTGTGACCATCCCTCAAAAAATGTTTTCGGACAATTTGTACATCAGTCCTTTCTGTAACTATTTTAAAGTTTCTACTGACATACTTAAATGCAGTTAAATTGAAAACTAATGACAAGTAATGGTGGTCAATGGCCCAGGACATCTTGAACAGTACTATCTTGATGTATCTAAGATCCTAATATGTTTCTGATACCACTTCGTGTATGGTACTTGCACTAAGATTGCTGGATATGACTATGCACCTGGCGTGACCTATGTTTTATAAAAATAACTTAAAAACCTCCTGAGGAAATAACAGAAAATTAGAATTGAAATGAAAAGAAAATTACAAAATAAAACAGTACAGTTGAACTGCTGAATTTAATGCCCACATGTTGTTCCATTAAAAAGTTATTTGCCTCCACTGAAACCAGTTTTCACAATTACTCCAGCAAGCCAGGATTGTATTGCATGACACAGTGCAGATCCTTGCAATATGTTTCACTTATCCTCACTGGCCCTATCCTTCATCACAGTTTAAGAACACACATCAAAGGAAGCCTGCCAGTGATAACCCTTTAACATACTCAACATTGATGAAGACAAGAGCAGCCGTAACATTACCATTTTTTTTTCTTGAGCACACTGTGCTTTACACATTTCGGTTGTATTTAATCTAAATGTAATTGTAAATACACTGAAAAATTTTTTTCAAGTTAAGTTTGATTTATTAATCTTTGCTTAATTGGCTAGGAGAGAGGTGTCCACAAGACGATTAAATAAGACTTGTAAATTTTTCTGGCATGTGTTCAATATCTTAGGATTATATAAAACTATCATCTATGATGAAGGATTTTAATACAAATAAATGTACATAAATTCTTTAACAATTATCATAAATATTCAAATATCTTAAAACAAAGGAAAAAGGACAAAATGAATATTTGCTTGCACCTTGCACTTCCTAGCTGGTATATCATTAGTATTTTAAATCTCAAATTCAGTAATTTTCTTCAACTGATCTCACATGACCACCATAATACATCAAAACAATATAAAAAGTTTAATTTAATCATCACCCACACTAAACGGGTCATATGCATGGAACATTTGGTAGTGGGAAACCAAGAGATAAAGAAAATCCTTAAAATACCCCTTGTCCACAAGGTCCAGTATTGTGATGGTGATTCGATTCAAAAGGTTGTGACCAAAACAGATGAAATCATGCTACCACAATTTAAACATTTACATTTTGATTGATTAAAAGCATCACGTAGCTCAGACTAATATAAATCCAGACAATACCTTGTATCTCCAGTGAAGAAAAATGGGTGGCTTTTTTGCAGGGGTTTACTTTTCCTTGATGTTGTTTTTCCTTGTTGTCGTGGTTTTTTGATGAACAGCAGTGGTTAACACTGACTGAAGTGTGCCCTTTACTAAGAGAAATGCAACAACACAAACATTTATTTCGGAAAAACATTTGGAAGTTTAACTGTTTTTGTGTCTTCATATGGTATGACTGTTTGACAATAAATAGTCGACTGCAGTCTAGATTAGAGTACTTACACAATTTGAATTAATTCAACAAACAGCATCTTTGTAGATTAAAATGTTATACACCTACACCTTTTTCTCAGTTTTTAATTTATACTTACAGCTTATGTAAGAAAGAAAACTTTCTGACAATTATATAAAATAATATCAATCATTTGTGTTAATTTGAGATGCATGTGCAGCATGCATGTATGTGTGCAGGTGTACAGACATTTCTACATATTAGTCATTGTACCATTAAGTCTCAGATACCTTAAAATAATATGCATATTAACCTACTGTATTGCGCAGAATCAAAATCCACAATTATCCTACCATTTGGGCATTGTGGGTAATTGATTTGTTTCACAAGGTTGGCCTGGGGTAGCATTATAGTATAGGTTATACAATGATCCTATAAATTATGAATAAATTATAAATTATGAATAATTCTTAGTTACATATTTTACCCTCACTTTGCCATACTTGACAAACTGACTCATATCTGTTTGCTAGTTTCCTCATATTTGGCCTTGAGGGCTGCCTACAGGCATGACAATTATTATTATTGGTCCTGGGTTAGTAATGTCCAAATAGAAGAGGTCAGTTTGTCAAGTTCAAAGTGATGTCTGGCTGGAGGAGGAAGCCATGTTGTGACTTGTTTAATCTTCTTATACCCTCTTCCATTTGGTGTTCAAAAAGTAAAAAAAAAGTAAGTATATGGACCAAGCTTTGTTTCCTTTTTTTCTGAGCAGACACATTCTTTTACAAAAATTTCATGTGCAAGTTATCTACCCATTCTATCATTCTACCACTTATCCCTGGAAATATATACATATCTTTTGTATGTACACTTTCATAACTTGCCAGATAGTTAATTTATTTTAAATAGAATATGTTTCCTAATGATACATAGGCGGACCCTGGCTGAAAACTTGTGTACGGAATATGTGCACATGAAGACGAGTGCAATCTATGTGATGTAAATGGTTATTGACGTCAAACTTTCAAAGCTGTTTCACTGGTAGCTCAGACTATTTACCTCTCCATGAATCTGTAGGTACATCCATCAATGACAGTAGCATGTCCATAAAACCCTGTGACACATGTCAATTTAACTCACTCCCTGACAATTACACATCTGCAGATTGAAATTTTCAGGGTGCAAAACAAAGACATTCAATTTCAAATTTGGCTTAGGCATGCAATAATACCTTGGTTGAATGAAAACATGGCCAAATCCATAGCATGACCCTTTGAAGTTGCTGGCCAAGTCATAATGACCGCTGTCCAGTCAAATAAGTACTTGTAAGATGACAGTGAAGTTGCATCATCTGGACACTAGGAAGGTGTCATGTTAGACTTTCATGACTTCAGGGGTGGTTCCTTTTTTTCTATAAACAAACCTTTACACACCTACACACAAACACCCACACACACATTGTGCTCATGCAATTTCACCTTGTTGAAATTTAATTAATTTAGTATAATCATTTCTTGCAGATTGCCCTTGTGGGCACCTTGCACTGCCTTCCCACTGCCCCACATCTACATTAGATTTGAACTTGAAGCATGATAAAAGGCTTCTTAACGTTGAGAGAAGGATGCGCAGTGAATGAATAAATGTGATGCCACTTGATGATAAAATACATAGGGAACAAAGTTTCCTGGCTCAGCAAACTATGTCAACATGACACTGTATTATGCTTCAGACATGACAGTAATAAGTAAGTCAGCTGTCATTTATTAAATCATTGCTGACAAATATTGCTCAATTAAACAGTGATAAAACAGTTTATATGTACCAATTTATACCCTCAGGATAACTGAATGACAAATTTAATTTGATGAAAATGTTCCTGAAGTTCTTTTTTTTTTTTTTGTTTTCTACTTGTAATTGTACTAAAAGCAGTATGGTACTTAACTAGACTTTTCAGAAGCAACAACAGATACAATATCACTATTTCAATGTTACAAAACACTGTTGCCTAATCAAATCTATTGTAAGGAAAAAATATTAAACACATCACTTGTCCTTACATTATCTAATTTGAAAAGGAAACCAGAATTCAGATACCTGGTTTAACATGACACCTCCTTTTAAAAGAACCGGACATGGCAAAAAAAGATTTATGTTAAATTCAGCCAAGGCATCAACTGCACCTTCTTGGGTAACAGATTATGGAGTTCTAAATCTGGAAGTTTACGCCTGATTGTACAGTGGCTGATAAATTGGGGACTGGGCCTCAGTAAATCCTGGCACAATTCATCTGTGTCTTTCTTTTTCTATTGGAGTAGCTGTTTCCATTACTGCATGGGTAACAGGGACCAGTTGAGTGGAAATCTTTAATCTTTGCCTGGGTTCGTGCATGCCACCGAAGGTTTTGGGACTGTGGGCCATCTTTTATCAAAAAAGGCATTGTCTGTTAAACTTTACAAATGCATATCACAATTTTCTGTAAAAGCTAAAGAAAAAAGGTCAACAAATAGATTTAAAAAGAATGAAAGTTAATATTAAATATATGTTAATTTCCTTTCTGAAACTTTTTAAAATGCATGTGTTTTGTGGCACCAGGTAGTATCAGTAATTCCTTCTCCCTTACTGAAAATCCTCATTTTTTAAATTTTAGCAAAGAAATGTGAAAGCCCTTGGTTATTCTGCAGAGAGAGACAAGGCACAGGGTAGTGTGTGTATGTGTGGTCACACATGTGGAAATGAATGAAGTGGAACAAAAGGATCCCAAATCTAGATTAAACCAAACAGTAATTTCTTTGCAAGATTCACAATACTCCATCAATGTAAAGCAGATTTTAATCTTCCATGATCCTGCAGTAAATTTCCGCCATTTCTTTAGAAGAGACCCGTGAAAAAGATTTCTCAAGTGTCTACCTAGTTGTTTTGTGTACATGTCATACTTTCTTCTTGGCAGATCAGCATGTCATTTCCAGTGCTGTTGAGGAGTTTTGCAAACATATACCAGTTGACAAAGGCTTAAACAGCCAGAGTGCAGAGAAACCCTTTCTTTGGATAAGATGGTTCACTGGGTAAAGCAGTGGTCAGACAAAAACACTAATACAAGATTTTGTCATATTTCACAAAGCAGAGATCTTGGCAATATGAATCATTCCCTTTTTTCTTCTATTGGAATATATATTAGTTCTTCAAGCTAAATATTTGTATATTTGTAATACTACCCACAATCAGCTCATTTTTCACTATTTTCACAAATAATTTTCAAGACCAATTCAATAAGAAAAGTGTCTTTAATATTTTCATTTACCTATTTAATTTGCTTTTATGTTGACAATGCCAGGGGCTAATTTATTATGTCCCTCTAAAAGCAAGCAGACAATTAAAAATTAGCATATTCAAAACACACACATTAATCAGTATGGCCCACGTGTGCCATGAGGAACAATTGGTGGAGGAACAAGTTGTCCAGCCCAGTGACAGTCAAGGAAATTCTTTTAATTAATAAAGAGGAAACACAGGACAAGAATGTGTCCTATGCATGGTCAGAGAGACCTTAACCACAAAAGTCTATAGGGTTATAATTAAACCACTGAAGAAATACCAAGGTTTATTAAGAGGATCATGCAAAGAAACATACACTAACTCCCACATCTACCACCAGGGCTCAATACATGTGGGAGGGAGGAAGACCAAAAATACATCAACTTACAGTAATGTCATGCTGAAGCATGTATTTCCTTGCCCAGATAAGGCAAAACATTGCAGGAGCAAAAATTCAAGTTTTATTAGACCATATTTGCTGGTTGATTAAACTTGCACTTCCTCAAAATCCATCAGCCACAGAAAAGGAGTCCAACAATGAGTTGTGGCTGATTTTGTGGCAATGTTGTCTGCCCTCAAAGCTCTAAATGCTGTATTTATGGCTAATTTGGTACTCTTTTGGTGGTTTGGTCTCTGTTTTGGTATTTTTTTTAATGGAAGTAAGCGGATGACTCATTCATTGTGTTTATGTCCTCTCTTCAGCTCTTGAATGGATGCAACCCGAGCTAGTGCAAACGCAAATATTATCTGACATCAAGCACATGAACTACTACCGTTTCCACACAATAGTTGGGGTCACCGATTTGTAAAAGCAAGGGGCACCTTGATTACCATCCAGTTATTGCCTGCTGAACACTTGATTAAACCATGTTTGAGCCAGCATTATCTTTTATTTTAACTCCATATCCTTGAAGGTCTAAGCATTATTGTATTCTTATTGTCTGTCCTGCTGCTTCACGTTGATTTATAGGGGGACCCTGCCCTATCGTCAACAAAGGCGACACCTCCTTCTCAATTTTCAGTCTCATATGAAAGATTCTGAAATTATTATAAACCTAGTTTATCTCTGTCGTGAGAGCCTGAATGAAATGGTGGGCTATAGGTTTCCTTCATCTTGGGCTCGTGCACCTCAAATTACCTTTCAACTGATCACCTATTTAAGAAAACTTCCTGTGCTAAATTTACTAATGATTTCACTCAAGCTGTAAAAAGAGGCTATCATTTTTAAACATCTCATCAATGGAGTTTGAGAAGTTGCAATTTTGTAGTCTTAATGCCACATGCAAGAAACTCATTTGTTATCAGAGGGAGGGAGGAGGGATGAGATTACTGTGTTGCACCTTGCTTAGCTGAATGGTGTGAAGATGGGGTGGATTTCACCTTCACACCACTTTGACGCCAGTGGTCTATTGTGGGGAGAAAAGGGGACAGTCACAATATCCCGAGGTGCTAGCTGCTTCCTTGGTTTTCACACAAAGAAGTATGCACACAAGTTGGATTGGGCTGCCTTGTTTTCCACCTACTTTTTTTTTTTTTTACTTTACATAAACATTTGCAGAAAGTAAAAATTTAATTTCCATTATTTCTTAAAATTTCTACTGACATATTTTATTTCTACAATCTGGTCACAGCACAATTCTCAATCATGAAAATAAGTGAAAACAGTTTCTTTTTTCTTTTGAAACAACGGATATCAGCTATTTGTCTTTTTGAAGATCAGAACAAAAGTGCCTCCCTCTAGTGTCCAGATCGATCTGCCCACACAGTGTTAAACGCAATCAGCTGCTGGTTGTGCTACCTCAGCTCAACTGACACATTCAAGGAGTGACTTGATGTGCTTTTCTTCATTTCAACTTACGTACCTTTCCTTCATCTTTGTCTTTTGTCTTCTGAACACCCCATAAGCCACTGTTTGCAGAGGTACACCTAAAATAAATTAAAAAAGGGCAAATTCATTATTGTTATTACATATTTTGGTTGTAACAGTCAGGAAGCATTTTTTCATCAATCTGAAGGGTGTTGAACATATAAAAAACATCTTTTAAATTAATTTTTTTAACTCTATCATCTCAATATAAGCTTTTTTTAAAAGAAAAAACATGTTTAAAATACAAAACAAAACAAAACAAAAAACATGTTTAAAAAGATCAATGTCCTAAAGCTTTAATATACACGAGAGTGCAACATTACTTATTTATAGAATGTTTTATCTCTACCAATTGTATGCTTCGGGTCAACATGTATCAGGATCACCTGGCATAATCCTCAAGATAAATACCAAAAAAGCCTCTAAGTCTCTTACAACAGGTCAATGTCCTCTGTTGCTATATTATATTCCTATGACTTTCAATCACATACATACACCTAATTAGAATTATATTCATGAACTGTCATTAGGGACCTGGGTTGGGTAAATGTATATACCCTCAGTCATCTATCCTACCTTAGCAAACCTAATGAGACAATTCAGTCAAGTTAATTAACTACTATAGGAGTAGTACACCTTTATAGTTATACCAAAATAAGACTGGTACTTTAAAAATAGACCAGCTTTCAAGTAAGACTAAATACTATTGCTGCAAAGAAGAAAGGGCTTTTATTCAATGACCAACTGATAGTTCTTTAAAAATCTAAATATGAAAAACTGGTCCATTCTTACAAAGAATTATATATTACTACACATGATGAAACATCTTAATAATTACTATTAGAAAATTAGAAATGAATATCAATCACTAAATAACTTTTCACATGCATAATCTCTTTTCCCCCTTCATTTAATGTTTTCAAATCTCTCTCTCTCTCTCTTAACACCTGTTAACCAGACTATTTTGGGGTTGCGGTCATGATGCTTTTTAAAATTCACAACAATATGAAAGTGATATGTTTCTATTTCAAACTCTTTATGCTGCCCTAGGTGTTCTGAAACTTTGTGGTGTTTGAGGTCAGACTGCCTATATTTGAATAATGTATTTATCTAGAATTGAATAACATTATGAGATAACAAGAAATGTAGAAAAGAGAAATAAACATTAAACTGTATAACAGAGAGAGAGAGAGAGAGAGAGAGAGAGAGAGAGAGAGAGAGAGAGAGAGAGAGAGAGAGAGAGAGAGAGAGAGAGAGAGAGAGAGAGAGAGAGAGAGAGAGAGAGAGAGAGAGAGAGAGCATTGAAATGGATTTGGTTTTTGGCACTGTCAAGGTAATGTAAATCATGTATGAAATTTATTTGAAACTTCAGACAATGCAAACAGAAAAAAGAGTTATACATGTACAACACCTTTGAAGACAAAGCAAGAAAAAAAAGGCAAGGTAATAACTTTCCACCTGGTAAAATTTCTGTTTCAGTTTCTTAAATATTAGGCTATACATAACGATATTTATGTACTCTTCTGTACTCTTCTGTTAAAAAAGTATCATTCTTTAATATTAAATGTTCACACAGACAATAATGCCCATTTGCCATTTACATCTCACATATTTTTCACTCAACCATGCAAAATTAATTTGATTTCCCCCATAAGAATGCATTAGTTAGCAATGGTATACACTGTGCACTGCTAAATTGATCCAGGTTACACCAAAGATAATCACATAATAATTTTAAACATTTCAATTTTTTTACTACAAGGTGAAAGGTAAACTGATTTTTAAACACAATTAAGTATTTGTGGAATGCTTTAAGTTACAATGCAATGATCATTCTATTTATTTTATATATCATGCACATATATTATATATTGAGCATAATATATTTGAGGGGTTTAAATAATTTCAAGGTCTGAATTGAGAAAGCTACTTTAAGAAGCCCTGCAAGATATGCAGGCATCAAAAATACAACATGGGGGGCATTTTCAAAAGTGGATAGCATATCTTTAACAGTCCTTAAAATAAGTTTTCTTGGTTGGGCAGGGGGGATTATTTCCCCAGGTATACTGTATTTGTGGCATGATGCATGCCATGTGAAGTCCTCGTTATCTCCCAACTACTTATTTTGGGATTGGTTTACATGTAGAAATGGTAAAACCTGCTCCAGATCTGTCCCAAGCTAAAAGTAGCATGCTTTGAACCCAGCAACAAGACCTGACCTAACACTGACCTTTCTAGAATTGGATGAGTCTGTGAGACTTGAAAAAAAAATTTGGTAAGATGTTGTGTCTTCCTCGATGTATGCAGTTTGTACATATCCATAGACAGGGTTCAGTGCCCTTTTCTTGAGAGATTCATGCACTGCCCTTGTATTTTACGTGCACAGCATAAGCTGCTGTAAGTATTTACCCAATAAAATGCACCTGTTTATCATACTGATTCCCTCAGGTAAAAAAAGTATATCTAAATGAAAACTGGTCTCTTGGCTTTTTGTTTCATAAGCTATTGCTGCAACTGATCAATTTGTCAATAAATGAAATGTCAATAGCAGTAAAACACTTCTTTAATTAGTTGCTTTCATATAAATCAAGATTAAAACTTGGTAATCTCCCAAATAAGAAGCCTATTGTATGGCAAGATAAACCTTATAAGGTTTATGTCCTGGTCAATACACACTTGACTACCATCATGTATATCCTTGGGTGTCCAAATTAAAGGTGACAATAAATGCCGTAGCAGGAATATTTATAATTCAACAATAAATTCCATAGCAAGCATGATAGAAATCTAATAATCACCCAGGAATGCTACTTACTAAACCCCATAGAGTACCTTAATGCACTGCTAGCACGCAACACTAATTACAGGTACACCACAGGTATGCCTTTGCTTATATATATTATGGGCAAGTGAAAATACAGGAGGTTTGAAGACTACTGAGTTTTGGCAGTAGTGGTAAAAATATACACACTAAGAGTGCACCAAGCCCAGTTGTTTATTGTGTTAGGTGAGATGGCAACACAGAATGGATGAACTGGATTTCCAGGCTGAATGGGAAGATGGTCATGATACTTATATAGTTATGTTATTACACACACACACCCCATATAACATTGGGGGATGTGTAATAATATTCGTAAACAATGCTCAGACATTTGTGTGTAGCATATTTTTAAGACATCAATTATCACCATTGTCATTAAATTATGCCCATGAACAAAGAGAAAAAACACAAGACTGTGCCCAAAACTTTGGTTACTTGATCCTCATCCTTAACCATACAATCAGGAATAAAAACCCTCAGAAGATACTACATGCAGTAAAGCAGCAGTGCATATATAATGAACAAAAAATCAACAGAATATGAAATATATAATCAAAGGTACATCCATGTATATTAAATAGAACAATTATGTCAGTTTTTTTGTTCTGAAGCTGACCCCCCAGTGTAACCATATCTGTTGTACCTTCAAAGAAGTTATGTGTGGAATGTTGTGACTAACCCAGATTGCCAGAGTTCACTACACACATCTATCAAACCATCCTCTGTGAATAGAGAGGGAAAAGGGGAGGGGGGGGGGTGCTTAAACAGCAAGGAACAGAAAGTGCACCTTGGCCAAATTTACTGGAAAAAATCATATGACACCACTACCTACAAGAAAATACACCGTAATTCATCTCAATGTTCCAAACTCATGTACTGACCCACATATTTCTTATCCCATGCAAAAAGGTAAGAAAAAAGAACATTTAAGGTTATTTTCCCTAAAATACCTGCATGCCTATTTTCACTTTCATGACTATGCCATAATTCACACCAACTGTTGTTGGTTTCTCAGCAAAAAGTATACCTCAATGTACACACACACACACATGCACACACACACATACCGGGAGCCAAAAAAAAAAAAAAAAAAGGCCACAATAATTAATTAAAAATACTTACAATAATACTTCAATACAACATATTTAACACTTTTTCATCATTGAAAAAAAGTCAAACGTGTACATTTTTCAAATCTTCAGGACTACATCCTAAACCCTGTAATTATCCTTCCTTAGCTTTTAAACCTAACCCCTAAACCACCCATTGCTTTATATTTCAGTCATGCACCATAGGACTTGAAGCATTCCTTCACACAATCTTGGTGCAGATAGGAGCCAAGAATAGCACAATTTTATATATTACCCTGATGAGAATGCTGGCCTAAGTCAAAAGTCATAATGGTTTACATGGTGTATGGGTCCCACTGTGGAGTGCCCCATATCCTGACGATGACCCAAGCAGTTTTTCACCAGATTATTGTTTGGAAAAGCAGCAACATCCACCTGTAAGGATCCCACTTGGTACCAAGAAAAGTAACAGAAAAATAATATAAAACTGCGCATAAAAAGCAAAACATGATATCTACCCTACATCCTGAAGAATACTTCATGGTAACCAAATACCCCACTGAAAGAACTCCACTGAAGCATTAACTATGTAAAATCAGACAAAGAACAAATAACATAAATAATATATCAGGATATAACTGCAAGCTAATTCTATATCTGTCAATGCATCATTCCTGTTCTGAAAATGAAACCTGTTTGAATTAAGTAACTCTGACTTAGTGACACTGCTATCTCTTTAGCTGTTCAAGTTGAAGAGATTTTGGTTTGGTCAATGACCATTTTGAATTTTTCTTTCGGTAATTTTGGGAATTTGGAAAAGTGATCTCTCTTGTGAATATTTATCAAAGTTGCATAAAAAGTGGATTTGGTATTCTATCATATCATAAAAGGGACAGAAACATGTTTTTGGTGGTATTTTGAAAGACATACCATATTGTCTTTCAATGTGTAGGGAGTGGGCATTCATTCATAGGTTAGCTAATGCTGTTACCTTGGAGAAATTTGATAGATACTTCAGGTATGGTACTTTGTCACATGGGACATCTTGGTCACCATGATAACACAGGAAATGCTGATCTTAAAATCACCCCTGATCAAAATCAGTATGATGATTTATGAAATATTCAACAAAAAAATCAAATGGAAAAATATTACTGCTAAAGGTACTATGTAACACATGCATGTGTATATGACATTAATTTGTATCTTGTCTATATGAACACCCTACCATTTATTTGGTACAATTTCCATCAACCTATTTCTAAAAGATACCAACCAAATCATCCCATGTTTATCCAACCTAATACCTTCATTTAAAAGTTGAAACAATTTGAAAAAAGTCACACCGTAGCATCTGCTTACCATTATCACCTGAATTTCCCTTCTTCCTTGCTGAATAATTTACGGCCAGCTCAACTTGTGTCCTTCAGCACTGAATGTATGAATGAGCACAGGCTACATTCCTTTGGTGTATTGTTCAAGGAATATGGAAACCATGTCAGCAATGTAATATTGCTTGCAGATATAAAATAGCACATACTCTTACTGAGGCATGAAGAAACCAGAATGGTTGTACACAATAATCTGACCAATGGAATTCTGCGTTAAGATGTAACCATTCTCAATACTCACTCAAAGAGTGAGTGGGAAAGGAAACAAAGATAGAGACAAGGACTGAGGGAGACTGGAACATAGATTGCGTGATTGCATCTTTGGTTGCATTTTGGTTTCATGAAAAACATATACAAAATGGTCTATTTTTGTCCTTCTATCCAACAGATTCACGAGATGAAAATATTGTAAGAAAGAGTTGGCAAACTAAAACATCGGTTTGAACTCAAAATAAAAGTAGTGAGATTACAAAGCATTCCCATTTGTAAAAAAATCCTGCTGTTGGGCTCATAATATACTTTATAATGGCTTCATATAATTAAACAATATGAACTTTTTGCGTTAATGGACACAACTCTTAAATATCCTAAATATCTATGGGTTTTGAATTTATGAAAGGTTTTATATCAGTCCTTGTGAGGTGTACTTGTAAAATATATGCAAACAGGGTTGCCAATTGCTTGTCCCCATTTTGGCCAAAGATTAAGCAGACATTTCTACAGTCCATATATTCATGCCGATGTGTTTGACTGGTCAGTTAAGTACCTTGCATACTCTCTTTCTAGGTGACTTTATGACTATAGGTAAACTGGAATCTTCACTCTCAGCTTGGGATAGCACTGTCAACACAAACTTTTAATAAAACATTTGAGTAAAAACATTTCAGTGAGGGATAATACTACTGTGAGGGCCAATACTTCCATCAGGGCCAATACTACTATGAGGGCCAATACTATAGTAAGGTCGAATCTACTAATGCGAAAGACCAATAATGCAGTTAGTGCTTACATTGCAATTAGGGCCAATACTACCAAGGGGACCAACATTGCAATGAAGGCCAATACTGCATTGAGGCCCAATAGTACTGTACCATTGGGGCCAATACTGCTGCGAAGGCCAATTCTAAAGACAGGGCCAATGCTGTGCCATTGGGGCTAATACTGCAGTGAGTGCTATACTCCCATTAGGGCCAATATTACAGGAAGGGCCAATACTACTATTAGGGCCAATAGTGAAGTAAGGGTAAATCTACTAATGCGATAGACCAATACTGCAGTAAGTGCCAATATTGTAATTAGGGTCATGGGACCAATATTGCTGTGAAGGCCAATACTGCAGGGAGGGCCAGTACTGCATTGAAGGCTACTGTTAGGACCAGTTAGACTTCTCATTTGACAGTTTAACCAAATCAAATCCAGGTTAAAATCCATTTCTACGAAAGATAATATAGTGACCAAGATATCAAAGCAAAAACTTTTCATAATTGTTATCAAAATAAATCAGGTATTATTGTTCTTCTCTACAAATTTTGCTTGTATTTGCTATGTATCAATGTATTTATGCATGTATTGGCCTGCTCATCATTCCATGTAAAATTTGATATTGTACATAATAAGCCTTGAACTTGAATTGAAAAAGTTGCAATGCATGACTGTGCAGTACTTGTTTGGTCTTTAAAGTTCAAATCTTTTAAATCTTCACTTTTCATTAGTACATTGAGTTCTTTGAGAGGCATATGAATACTACCCTTATAATGAATTTCCGGGTTTTATAAATGGAACAATGACCCAAATCAAACATGGAGACAACTGCTTTTAAATTTTTTTAACTTTTTGTTAAACTTATGCTGGTGCTACCCATAGCTGTACATGACAACAATAATGGAACTACCAACCTATTCTAATTTTCTTTGAGGAATCTATGATAAAATCCTACAAGCAAACTTTATTCATACAATTAAGAAAAAAAAATAAATAAAACAGTAGTGAATATAATTTAAAGTTCTATTGAATGTCTTTTATTGGCCTGCTTTTAATTTTCATAACAGGGGTCATAAGCTCTTTAAAGCCTATGCACAAACACCAGGTTCTTGGCATAAACGGCAATTTCCTAGGATCTTTTAGTAATAAGTTCACCAAATGATTTTTTATCTAACCATTTTTTTTTCTTTAAGAATATTCTTCACTTTCCTATCAAATGACATCTGTGATACAAATAAATATTAACAAGATAAAATGTTTGGCAGTATTTTTCCACATTGTTTTTTAAAATACCAAATATCTAAATCAGAGAAGAATTTCATCAGCTGTGGTATGTTACAGAATGAAGAAATTTTTCTTCTAATATTGCAGCTTAATATTGAAATATTGGAGGTAAAAACTATTTCAACATTAAGCTGTTGACTGAAGAAAAATTACTTCATTCTAATCAAATATCTAAGTTTAACATTAGTTTCTATGAAATAGAGTGCTTCAGCACAGGCATTTCAAATTGATATTTTACTAGTACAGGTCCCACTGGTAATTTTTAGACCTTTAAATGTCCATATCCTACTGTCTGCAAAATATTAGTTAAACCCCATTGCTAACAAATGTGTTTAGCAAGTATATATTCTGAAAAATTATCTATGAACAAATAATACTATTCAAATGCAACTCCCAAAGCCTATCCATCAATACATTTGATGGATACTTTACTTTGATACTTTTGATTGATGTATCTTTGATCTGTTCGGGTTTGAATTAGAAAAATTTTAACTGCTTTTATTTGGTTTAAAAGGTTTATTTATCAATTTACTTATAATTTAGACTGCACAGAATATGACTTCATGTAAACAAATTAACATAAAATAACAAAGAAAAGCAAAATATATTACATTACCCAATATCTTAAATAATAAAAATTTGTTACGAATAATGTGTAAAAAAACATTACATGCTATTAATGAGACATTACACAGCCAAAAGTAAAAGTCTGTTCAGTCTAAGAACTGACTGAAATAATCAGGAATGATTAGTCTAAGTCAATTTGTAAAAACTTCCACTAAATGTCACTACAGACATTAACCTATTAGTGCGGGTTCAGGGATTTTTATAGCCAAGGCTTGGTGCATGTTAGATATAGTGATCAGACACATTGTTTACATAAGGTTTTTTAGCCTGGTGGTCTGTTACATAATGATAAAATAGGCAAAGAGGCTAAAACGTTCATGACTGTTGTCATGATAACTTAAACCCCATTTACTTACTCTTTGTGAACTTGAATGCCTTCCAATGCTAGCACGACTAGGTTAAGGCAAACTTATAGGTTCTTTCAAAATATTTTTAAACTGTGAAGATACAGACACAGAATGAGCCATAAGCATTATAGCGATCAGGTACATAGAGACATTAAAAACAAGATAGAAGCACATAGGTTATAACATAGGCCCGAACACTGGTGTTAGAATATAGACACTAATATTCACATTGGCGGATATTTCTGTCAGTTTGCATCAGATTGTGATATACATTTGTCTTGTGATGAGCTATTGTTATCTAAGTGTGGTAGGTGGTCAACCGTCTAACAAGATACCGCTGTTGGCAGTCTGGACTAAAATGTAGCAAAGAATACAAGGGTTCAAGAGAAACAGTAATAATGTTTATCAATAGACATTTGAAGGCAATTCAATCCTTTTGGGTACTTCAGATGTTTTATTTTTTCTACTGATACTTCACAAATAAGTTGTTCATTCCCATAAGACACTTAATGTCCACCCATGTTTTCAATAAAATGTAATCCGTTAATATAACTACAACCTGACTGAACAACCAAATGAAAATGACCCAAAAATAAAACCAACCAAAACAATGCATTTTTTTTTTTTTTTTGAAAATCACTTTACTCTGATCCCATAGGTATAAAAAAAATTTTCTTACCTCAAATAATTTTCCTCTCCCACAAATTTCTTTACCTGTCCTGCATGATGTGCATGTGCCATATCTGCCCTATGTGATTACTTGTATGCACTCTGCTTCACAGACAGGCCATATTTAATGGAATTTTAGTTTAGGTTATTTTATGTTCTATACAACTTCAAAAGAAAGTACAATCATATAAATTGCCTAACAAGCCCCCCTGCTATTTTTTCATCAAATCTCTTACCAATGGCAATTTTTAAAATTATTATCATTATTATAATTCATTAACTTATAGCTTCTATGCTGAGCAGGATATAAATACTAGAAAGACACCTTAGTTAAATTTGTTGAGTATAACTAATGTTGCTATTACTATATCCCAAGCAATAAACCAATCTCAATGGCAAGGATGGCCTGAATTGCACAGGTCATTAGTCTGAGAGATGGCCCTATACACAAATGATATTACATCCCACTATAATAAACTCAATTTGAATGCAGTTGGTCAATTTGACATCATTATAAACCATTGGATCAGGGGTATTGTCATATAGCTATATGCAACTGTAATGCTGGATTACGAAGGCGAAATAAGGCCTGGTTCTGCACTCTCTGTGAACTTTAATATTGCGTAATTGCATCTACCTAGGAATTCTCTTGTACCCAAATTTTAACTTTCACTGCAATGTCCTAACCTGACAACAACTTGATGGCAAGATGTCTTTTCTTTTATTAGAACCTTGATTCATTGCTAAGTTCTCTTTGCTATCTGGGCAGCCGAACAAAAACATAGATTACAATGAAAAAAAAAAAAAAAAGCAAAATCATCTTTTAAAAAGCATATTAAACATAGTTTTTGACATGTCAAGGACATCAGTGTTGATGGTAAGGGCAACTCTTCCGACTGATTTTGGACTGGAATGGTGGAATTGCACTTTCAGGATCACTTTCAAAATATTGATTCTTACTTACTAAATATACGTTTAACATAAACACTTGATATGGCATAATCAATTCATCATACTAATATTTTGTTTATAAATGACAAGTGCCCTTTATTTGTCTGCCCACCTTTTATGTACCTCATTGTAAACTTTTATCTTTTATATTTGGCATATCTGGTAGATGCAGTTTTATTACCCCTCTCAAGGAGATTTTGCTTTTGCCTTTGTTGGTTTATTAATTAACAACTCAAAAAAGATATCAGCAGATTTTTGATAAAATATTTAGGTAAGTTCAGAAATTAATTTTAAATCAATTATATTTTAGTGGTGATCCATTAATTAATTATTTATCATATGTGAGCTGCCTAGGTGGGGGTCTGCACTCTGTGAGTGTGTTTCTAGTTAAGTCCTAGGTCTACTTTGTATCATAATATCCCCTTTATATGAACACTACTTAGCTCTCTGTAACTCGTTTTCTTTGATATTATCCTCAATATCTGTCTTACATTGTACACAGATCCTGCAATTCTTGGGAATATAACAGGATAAAAAGTTATCCCAAGATAAATTATTGAAGGAAATATACCACATATATCATGAAATAATGTGGTGAGGCAAATATAGTTCAATTAGGTTTTTTTTTAAAAGAAATTACTTTAAAGATTCACAAATTGTTGACAATAAACACCAAGTGTTTTTTACTACTGAAAGGGATTATCTCTATTATTTGTGAATTATAATACTCATAAAATAATTTTTTTGTCAACATGCACGGGTATGTTTACACTTCTAACAAAGTATACTTCTAATCTGACAAAACAAACAGCAAAAACAGATATTTGTAAGAAAAATTTTGTCCAGATATATTAATTGGTGATAAGAGGCCTTTGGCCTTTTTTGCCAGGATGTAATGGTTACTGTAACAAGAATTAAATTGGAGGTGCTAGATTGTACATAATAAGCCTTGATCTTGAATTGAAAATATTGAGATATTTCACAATAAAGGCGTGCATCGGGGGTACTTTCACCATAAAATTGCCTATGCCGACAGGTAGCAGTACAAAAGTACCAAATGTGTGGGAAGTCAAGCCAGACCAGCACTCCAGGTGTATACAGTCACTTTATCTGTCTGAGATCACACACTTGGGTAAAAATTCCAGGATGCGGTAGGTATTATATCGTACCAGTTGTATAAAAGATACACACATATGTAGCAACATGCAGAAGTATGAATGTTGAGAACTCTTGAAAATACCATGTACACGGTTCTACCTGCTTTGCAATAAAAGATAATGGGGGAGCGGCAACAAAATATTAGACAATTATTAAATTTAAGTAAGAGAACTATCCTCAAAAAAGAATACATTAATCGTATCCTTATCAAGTACATGTTGTTTAACAGGCAACTAGATAGTGGAATCTATTGCCAATATATTCATTTAAGTGCTGTGACTTGTAAAACACCATAAGCTTTGGGGGTTATCAACTGATTCAAAAGAAAGGAATTTATTGTCTAGTTTTATGCACTTTCAAATGCTTGTGCTTGAAACTGTGCTTGGAACTATATGGAAATGAAAAAAATATTCCATTGAAACAGATGAAAATATCTAAACAAACTTTTGCTACCACTGCTCCTTCAAATTTGTTTTTTATCATGAAACATTCATTGCTGACGAAGTTCCATTAAGGTTATAAATCAAAACAGAAATAAATTTGACTTTATAGTAAACAATTTAAATTCACCAAAATTCAAGTACGTGATTTCTCTTGAAAAGTGTATAATAGATTGTAACTCATCGAAAGTACCATTTTTATTTTAAAGCCAGTTAATAAAATATTTATTTTAAGCAAAGTCATATCGACAGTGTATATTTTTACATATTATTTATGCATACATGCATATAACTATGTGTAATAGAGGTGCCCATATATAGACACATATGAAAATGCAAGATGTACCTTGAATATAGAAAAAACAAGTCATAAAAGTGACACAACTCTCTAATTCTGTGTGTGTGTGTGTGTGTGTGTGTGTGTGTGTGTGTGTGTGAGAGAGAAAGAGAGAGAGAGAGAGAATCTAAAGGAGAACTATCATATAAACACTAAGAATGGATGTGTCATAGAAATAAATTAACATTTGGGCTTATCACTGGCTGTTGAGTTCTTGAGAGATTGCTTGATATAATTTTGGAGAAATGTTTAAAATGGAGATAAACAGATATTTTAAAGAAAAAAATATATACGAAAGCAGGGTAGAAATAATAAAATAAATCTGCTGTTATAAATGTAGATTTACATACATATAATTATACCTTTTAATTTATTTTTGCATTTTATGTTGTATTCCAGTTTCATAAACTTGATTACATTAATCTCTCTACACAAAACCTAAGAAAATATGAGGTATAAGATCTACAAATGTTAAAGCACCACAGAGATCTAACTTCAATGATGCAGGTCTGGATATACATGACAATGCTGAGAGCTTCAGCTCCCTTTTGGAATGAGATCTATTGACCTGATGGAAAGAAGTTAGCCCACCACAGGCTCCGAGGTTCAACTGAGATATCTTATTGAGAACAGTCATATATTAACCACTAACAACTTTAAATTTCAAACCTAGAGGATAACCAAGCTAAAGATGGATCTCCTAAAAATCACGGCAAGACACATACCATTTTCTGTCTGTTGCGTTTGTCTTCAGTGCTGGCCTTCTGATCCTCCTCTTTTCATTGGCTCATTCTCCTCATGTGACCTGGGCTTCAGCCAAGTATTCGGGATGGCAGACGGCAATCAGAACTCGAGAGCTCCATCTAAAGCCACCACCACTCATCTATCATTCAAAATGGCCAGAAGGATCTAAAATTATAACCAAAATGGAAAACCTAAGTGAATTACTCCATACTGTATACAGCATACAGTACCTTGACTTCACAATTGTTAGTCCAATGTACTCATGAATAATTCAAACTGGTGGTGATGGCATATTTTTCCCAATCCTTCAATGGGTGATCGTAATACAACATTACATTCATTGGCCTGACATTAAATCAGTACACATCAATTTTATTCTTTTAAAAATATATATTTAAGGAAAGGAGTTAAATATTTCATGCATCATCATTTGTTGAGTATGTCACACACACTTGCACACAAACACACATATACAGTCACACAGGAATGCTCAGTGAATACGTAAAAACTTTCAATATTACATAATTTTGTTAAAATCATTAGAATCTGATACCAAGAGAAGAGTTTTTCAGGAATTGAACCCTTTATATGACATATTTCAGTAGAAATATGATTACAATGCTACCAAACAACTTATGACATGTTGCTGTTGTGTCTGATCATCACTGGCACTGCGGTCTACTCAATGGTGAAATGGATTTATGTTAAGATATGAACATATAATTGAACAGTTCTAAGCAATTCTACTTCAGTAAAGGAAGCAAACGCTTGCCTATCATTTAATTTGTCCGAATATTTTAAAGCTAAAATAAAAAGTATGCTTATTAGCCAGTTGGGCAACAAACTTAAAAGAGTCCATATTTTCTATTACTGCAAGTATATCTGTTCATTATTGAGGCAAGTCTGAGTGGGTTGGTTATGGGGGAAAGCCACATCATTCTCTATAAATGGCATGTTTCAATATTTTTTTTTACTTTCTTCTACCTGCATCTTTTAACAACTAGCCCCTCATTATCCTGTGCCTAAATGACAGAAAAAGAATTGACAATTATTATGTAAGAAAAACCTCCTAAAAAAAGAATGCATTAATTGTATCCTAATCAAGTACATTTGTTTCATAGGTAATCAGATAAAGGAATCTATTGCCAATATATTCATTTAAGTGCTGTGACTTGTAACGCTCACATGATATAATTGTAATTTCATTGAAAAACCACAAGCTGACCACATCCAAGCTTAGCCGACTTCACTGACAAGCCTCAAGTATGACAAGGCTAATAAGACATCTGGGCCTGTTTCACAAAAAGAATGTAAACCTGAAAATTTAGTCTAAACTTCCAGATTTACCCCAAGCGAAAGTAGACTTAAATCTTGGCCTAAAAATTTAGACCAGTTTAGCAGCTTAAGTTTTTTGTTTAGCATGTCCATGGACAAACAATTCTATCTTATGTCTATCGTACTTACGCACGAAAGGAGTGTTTTTTAAGACTTCTAAAAGATGGTTAAATCTGTTTGAAAACATTTCAAATTATATGTCACATTCGTCCTTATTTTCAAGAAATGTATACAGGCAGAAAAAAAATGAAATATGACAATGGCATAAAATCTTAACTTTTGTGACAAAAGCACACACACATGCACACACATACATATATATACATAAACACACGTACACACACGCATTCTTATACATACTTCTTGTACACATTAATAAATAGTCATGAATAATTAACTTGAACATCATAAATATTTTACTTAGACCCAAAATAATAAAACTGGCTGTACATATATGGGATTAATGGGTTGAGAAGTCAGCAGCAATGAGAAAATGCTCACCATCAGGAGAAAAACTGACATAATATGAATGGCTGATCATCTTTCCGTCTAAAACAAGTTGCATAAATTGGACTTCAGCCAAAATAGATGCCTCATGTGCCATGATTAGGTTAATGAAACATGTAAAGAACTCTCAAGATTTTTTACATATACTCCTGAGTTTTATGCATTTAAGGAAAATAAAGTAATCGATTATTAAAATTAAAATGTTAATATAAAGAAAACCATCTTTGGTTAAAAAATCTAGATAAAATTAACTGCAGATATGCATTCATTTCAGACCCTTTACAAGAGTACATGAAAACTCCAACCACAGACCATGATGACTGCCCACCATGAACTTCAGTGAACAGCCCACGTACAAGTGTTTTGTAGGCAGACTTCCTTTTATTTTCCCCACATACACAATCTATCCCTTCACGTTCTAATAATAATTACACAAAGGCAATCAATTTATACCAAAGCAGGATGTTCATCCCACACTGGATGATCAATGAGTTTTACATGAAAAAAGTCCCTGCAATGTCTCTTTTTCCATCTCTCAACTGTGTCAATTCAACGCAAGGCATGTAATTAATTATCTCCTCGGCTCCATTAACAAATTTACAAGTCCAATAAGACAATGGATGCAACATGTCAAATGAAATGTAAGCTGTACCACTAGTCCTAGTCTTTTCAAATGAAGGATTTCTTGGAGTCTGAGAGAGAGAGGTGGTCTTGCTTTACCATATGTACAACACCTTATTTTTTGGCGTTAATATGGGAGCAGACTAATTGAAAATTTGAGGCCATGAAAACCATAAATCCTCCGCATGGCTTTCAGGTCTGGAAAATTGAAGAGAAAAAACAGAAGTGATTCAAGGAAACAATGACATCATATCATCAAAAAGCAAAAACCAACACCTGTTAGATGGCATGTATTTTTTTTTATCCACTTAATGTCAATTTATCCTGGGGAGATAAAGGTGAGGGTCAGGTCGGGTCGGATTTCTCCATGTCCCCTATCCAGATCTCTATATACAACTACATGTATAATTACACAGCTAAAGTGGTATCATTTTGACCCAAAATTAAGATTAAATATTAATAAACATTAATATTTATTAATATTAAATTAAATATCAATATATGCCAAGAAATAACCTGATCACAAGCAACAATTCCAGTGGTAATTGAACAACTAGGGAGTTTCCTCAAATTTTGATTATGGCAAAATAATGAGAATCTTAATTCTGAAATTAATATGTGCTTGTTATTCTTCTTCTGTTTGATCTTTTCTGTACATAATTTGTATTTATCTAGCACCATGAGCTTCCACACGATTGGGAGCTCTTACTAGTTTACACAGCAGTTTAAAAAGTGCTTTGGAATGCTGCTGAGGCAACAGAGAATCAATAGATATTCTGCAATGATGTAACAAGGGACTGATATTGACTTGAGAGATGTAAGTATTTCTAGGAGGCATATTAAGTTAAGACAACTACAGTTACTGAACCTTAGACAAGATTTTCTTTAGCCATAAACCCCAGGGTATTCTACTTCTTTACTCAAAATGGCATAAGTAAATATAGCCACAACATGAAGTGATCTTTAACTCATCAAGTAATGAAGTGCATCTGTAAACTTCTTTGTAATTAAACGTGTGAAATGTTGCGACATGAAATTGCTCTTTGAAAGTAGTATGCTTCATGAGATGGAAAACATTCAAATCTAAACATCATATAGCTAGTTTTTAGGCCGTCCTAACCAATACTTTGTTGCATTTGATCAATTCATACTTAGCTTTGATAACCATTGGATCTCAACTATAACCATTAGATCTGAGCTCATATAAACCTTCTATATTATCAATTGAGCTCATATAAACCTTCTATATTATCAATCAAAGTATTAATCACATGGTAAAATACACACAAAAATTCCAAAGAGATGCACAGAAAAAAATTGTGGACAACTCCATATATCAATGCCAAAATGAAATTTGCAAATCCTGAGACCCAACAACTTTTTAATACTAGTTGGATGCCAAGCTCAAATTTTCTACATATAACACATTTTTACCCTGGACAAATTGCAGGTACTTAAGTGTGGAGAAAAAATATATCCAATTCTAGGAAATTTTTGTAACATACATACATACATTTTGGTAGTAGCAAAAATCATTTAAAATAAAATACCCAATCTTTCTTCCAAAAGAGAAGTCAAAAAAGCGTAGATGTAAAATCTTTACAACCAAACTAATAACAAATGCCACCATTTTGACAAACATGTCCTCATACTTCACTTAACCTTGCCGCAATGTTGCTTCTGCCTAAACTATGAGCCCGTACAAATTCTGCCACTATAAATATGTACAAGGGCTCCCAGAAAATGCAGCTGCCTTTTGCTGGCAACAGCAGACATGGCTGCACATCTACTCTCGCGTTTCATTGTGTACCTTTCTTAGAACATGGCACACGTAACCCCATAAAATGTGTGTCCATTTCCTATCAGAACAGATCAGTCAAGAAAGATATATAATGTCTCCTTTATTTTATTATTATTTTTTTTTTTGACAATCCTGATGAAATTGTTTTAATTTAATTTAATGTAATTTGAATTATAAAATAGTTTCAATAGAAAAAAAAACTCAACATTTTACCTTGAGGAAATGCCACCCATATGTGATTTTCTGGACTGAGGTGTTTAGTATTAACAGAGGTAATGATGATGGATAGTATCAAGGCAAGAAGCCAATAATTAATGATACTTCTTTTTGAATCCTGCTTTAAAATTTCGCACAAAAAGAGGCTGTAAAAGCAGCCAACAGATTGGCAAAAGTTAAGAGTATCATTCACCTAGTCAATCATGAAAGTGTTCCAATTCTATTTTCTATTTCACTAAATAGATGGGCCTTATCGTGCCCTCTTAACTGGGGTAAAAGCACCGAACAGGCCAAGTAACTCACAACTGGATGCTATTCTAACTTCTTCAGTTTATAGAAATAACCTTCTCACAGCCAGCACACAACAGTCAATCAAAATTTTCAAGAGTGTGCATGAACAATTGTTTTGCTGCAAACAGGTTTGTTTTACCCTACATTCCAAAAATTACACATTGAATCAAAATTGTGTTATTGCATAGCAAAATTGCTTGATTTTCCCATTCTTGTAACATTCTTCAATGTACAATGGTTTAATAAAGGTTTGGCAGATATCAACAAGGCACTAAACTAGAAATCAATTCTTTTCCCTAAATTTATCCTATTAATCACCAAAAGTGAAAATAAACAATAAAATATATCTAAAAATTTCCAAAAATTGCCAAATACATAGAAAAGTGAAACTTCTTCAAATGAAGAATTAATACAAACAAGATAGTAGATATCATTGATGTCCTTTATCCAAGATTCCACGGAAATGAACCAATATGAACTATAGTTTCCCATAAGGTTTCGATAAAAATTTTAAGACATATTATAACCTGTAGCCATGGAAAGATCACGAAAATTTACATAATTTTAAGTGTTATATGAACAGTATGCTGTTAACCATTCACTTACCCCAAATTCCATATACACCTTTTTCAACTGACTGCTCTGCAAGAATCTACTAGAATGAGTAAAAGCATTTAGGACATACTGCTACTGGTGAAGATAGGACCTAGTTTTTCAACAAAACTCCTGCAGACTATTTATATGTGTGTGCGTGTGTGTTTGTGTGTGTGTGTTGAACACTCACAAGACAGGAGTTGATAAATACAAAATTTAGGATGGTCCCGGTATTCCAGGTATTCCCAGTAACCGAAAAAAAGTGACATGCCCTTCCAGAGTTAATCAGCTATATTTACATGCTCATCCCAAATTTTGTTTCTGTAAGTTTCAGACTCTTCTCTTCACTCAAAGGAGATAAATGTGTAAACAACTGTACTCATATCATATACAGAACATGGTTTCTGTGACTGCACCATTTGTGAATGTATTCAATAATAACGGTATAAAATTATATTAGTATAGTATAGTGCAAGGTACAGTATTTATAAAGTGGAATTTAAAACATTTTAAACTATAACTCGCATCTCTACGTCATTATAATGTACTATCACAATAAAACTATATCAAACTTTGTTTCTCACAACTAAACAGAAACACAAGCACCAGCACTTATTTTATTTGCTCTTTGCAGTATCACATATTTCAGCAACAGGTTGGATTTGTACAATCATCATGAGTCAGAGCTGCATGCCCAATGAGTGTGGTGTGCAGTTCGCGTGGGGTTCAGAAAGTCATGTGCTTCCTTCCATAGGGTTCATAGTTTCTTGTTCATATTCATTGGTGTTCCTTTGACTTACAAGGTGCCCCAGAGGTCACATTTACATTACATTGTGGCAGAGTGAATGTGTGTTGGCTGCAGAACCATCAGTTTGTACTGTAATGGTGGTGGTGATTAAACAGCATCATTCCAAATGATAACATGTGATATATGTATTCAGTCAAAAACTAGTTGTTCATAACAACCTTGAGTGGGCAAAAGGTTGAAGACAATTATGACAGCTGACCTGATTTAGTCCAATAGTTTTGGTTAATGTGAGTGTAAACTAAACCCAGTCTAAAATAATGGAAAAAAAAGGTTCCAGAAAGAATAAATTTTGTTTTCAAAATAATAAGAATAATAAATAAATAAATAAATAAAATAAATAACAAGAAGAAGAAGAAAGAAAGAAAGAAAGAAAGAAAGAAAGAAAGAAAGAAAGAAAAAAAGCAAAATAATGCTTCACATAGTAACACTAAGTGAGAGATAAACATTTCAAATAATTTGTGTAAAACATCTAAAGCTCTATGCAGGTAACCATAAGCATCAAATTTATTCGAGTCTTCAACTTTACCCGTTTATTGGTTTGTTGATGGCATAAAAGAAGTTAAATATGTTTGATAGTTTGTGAGCAAATTAACCAAACACAAGCACAGACATTTGAAGATACCTAATACCTTCTTGTATTTAAATAAATGCTTTCCAATTTCTGTTCCCAATTTATACTACGTATACATTAGGCATTATTTAGCAGACCAAAAATAAAAACATTATAATATGTGCTGTATGATAAAATTTATCTAAAAATTTACATGTAAAAGGAAACCTTTTCAAACCCTGGCTTCACTATATCTGGGGCAAGTGTAAGAACCACATGAGGAGGTCCAACCGTTTTTAGATTACAGTACCAGACCATTAAAATACACCTCAAGTGATAATGTGAAAACCGTGTATTTTACTCGTCTAAACCAAAACTGAACAGCACACTGATCACTCATGCTACTTTGAGTCGCAATCCTTAAACACACACGTTCCTTCTTTTTTCTGTAAATTTTTTTCCTGATATTTCTGGTACTTCATCAAACTTTAACATTTTCCCTGGACTGATATAGCAAGGATATGTAGACAACTTTTTTTTTACAAATGACTGCTAACAAAAGTTAAATATATAACTAGGTCATACTTCCTTTTTTTTTTGGGGGGGGGGGGGGGGGGGAGGGGGGGATTTCTATTTTAAAATGTTAAATCACATTATCTAAAAGCAATGCAAAAAATTACAAAACTTTGCTGAAATTGTAAATATATCCATAAAACTTGGAACAGAATTACCACACATGAATAATATTTACATATACCGGTATATATTCAGCTGTCAGTATTTATAATTCATATTTTTTAGTGATAATCAAAGTACAAATGTCATTAAAATGTCATTTTTTTAAGGAGCCAAATTATTACAGCAAACTATCCTCAGAGACTCCTGTGAATTCATGCACACATAATATGATTCTGATCAAGAGGTTCATAAAGTATTAGCTTCAATATGAAATCCATGGTCAGAACTGTTACTGATATGTACTGGGACATAAACCGAAACCTTTAAAGGCATGTATCCTGACATATTATGTAGAGAACACAAACTTTGGTGGTTCAACCCACATTGTGTACATTTATTAGCATCCACTCCACTATGTTCTACATATTATTTTAGTGACCTAAACTTGGCACAAGTATCAACAAAGCAGGCTCCCCCCCCAATCAAAAGAACATTACCTATGCTAAAAATGTTGGTATTGAGTATATAAAAAAAGTAGTGTTGACTGACACTGTATGGTATACGTACTAGGACAAAGACTTAATCTCTCTTGGTCAATTGTTCAATAGTTTTTACATTATCCACTCTCTTACTTATATGTACATCTACTTTTCTGTAAAAAAAATATATATATATATACAGTTTCTCTAACTGATTAATATTAAGTTCCTAATTACATCATGAAATAAATTATCTGTAATGCAACATTTTGAGGCTTTGACAACTTAATAGCAGGCTATTACGTAAGAGTCACCTCGACAGCCCTCACCATAACCTACAAGTGTGTCGAAAGTTTTCTGAAAACATCAATCAAAGTATTACGTAAGTTGCCTAGGTGAAAAAGTGCCAAGCGATCAAATGGAGAAATATAGAAATGACAGACAAAAGCACTATAATCAAAAGAATCTAAAAAAGAACAACCAATTTAATGAGGAAAATGCATAAAATTAATTTTTGTCAATTCTGTTGCAACACAATCACCAATAATTACAGCAACAGAGATGCTATAAGCAATGACAGAAGCATGACATGAAAAGGACCACAAAACTTTCATAAGACATTACTTGTCATAATTTTCAAATGGAAGCTGCATCAAATAGAGCAGGATAATTTCTTTTCTGGATTTGGAGATATAATACTTGCAGATAAAATATTTATCAGACACCCTCTGTGCTTGCAGTGAATTTTTACACAAAAACATGTATCATCAATATCATCCAGATGACCTGTCAACATTTCAATAATCCTTCTTTTTGTATTATCCGTAAACTTATCACTTAACAAAGCATTACAAAAATTGATTTTATTAAAAAAGGAAAATATATCAAAAGGACAACATTTAGAATGGTTATCTTTTGCATTTTTCTACAGTATTCTTTTATCCGATTATCTGGGTCTTATCATTATTTTTCTTTTCTGAACTGTTCAACTTGTTCTATATCATGCACAAGAAAATACAGGGGTTAACTTCACAGGCTACAAAATTTCAATGGTGGTATTTCCGGCTCAAAACTTGTTTTAACACCTAGATGTTCCCATGTATTATACTTTGCCCAGTGAAGTATTGAAAATGACCTCAATGGACAAGAAATGATTGATGAAAACTGTTATATTTAAACCCCAAACCCACCCATATAACCAGGTATCCGAGGGCGTAAAATGCACATTTCTTTTGCTCTATGCCACATGAAGATATGCGGGGTGCATTTGCTGTACAATATATATTGAATGACACCTAATTAACATAAAAAACCTTTACACAACACAGAGTTTTAACTCTCAGTTTGTCATCCTGCCAAGTTTGCTGTTGACAGCTACAGGTAAATCAGTCTTGGGCAGACTAGCCAAAAATCGCAAAATTGGAGAAACACTGCAGCAAGTTTACCTTTGCTAACTATAAAGTTTTTTCTCTCCACAAAGCCCTGCCCTGCCCCCTCCATAGGTCATTTTGGTATAGAGGTCATTTAATGGACAGGAAGCCTGGGCAAGGGTCAGTGCACATACCAACATTCCTTTGAAATGGTCCCTTTTTCTGCTGGGGAGAAGAACAGGAAACTGCCCCTGGTTCCTCAAGATCATCTTTTTCATCCTTGAAAGAGAACAGAAAAATTGCTCATATATGTATTAGATTTTTTTCTCTTTCCTTTTGTTTCTCTTCCTTTATTTTTCCCTTTATTTTTGTTAATTAATTTATTATTTTTTGGGGTTTTTTTTGAAAAAGAAGAAGGGCAGTGATAAAACTAATTTGACATACCAGTTCATTTCAAAGTGATCATTTATTGCTTCTCCTGACCTCAATGAAAATAAGCTTTTTTCTCTTTTATTTAAATCACTTTAATACAATCACATTTCCAAAACTAAATCATTTCTGCCACATAACTCTTGCAAAGATTCCCTTTAATAACTGTTCTACTTTACTCCAATTTATTTTCAATAAAATGTTTAATAAAATAAATGAAGGAAATAAAAACAGAACATCGACAATGGATTTTCTTTCAAAATCAATACCTACTTATTCACCCTGAAAAAAGGTATCTAACTGTAAAAATTCTACCATAATAAAATTTTATGAAATCTATGTATTTTTAAATCTGCTAATTATCTCAGTCAGGTCCGTCGGCTCACATAGCTGTCAAAAAATCTTGAAACTTGTTTATTTCAAGATATTAATCTTATTAAAACATTAATCATTTAGTTTAACTGTATGGTATATTTAAAATAAATGAGAGAATTCCATTTCAATTTTTTTAGTAAAGACATGAATACCAGGTTAATTTTATAATGTATTAATAAGGTAATATTCACATGTGGGGAGTGCTAATTTAAATTTCCATCTCAGTTAAAAAAGCTGTACAGTAATTTATCTGCACATTGTTGGCGGACAGTGCTTCTCTGACACAATTATTTTGACCGTGTTTGAAATTCTAATTACCATCTCACTTTAACTGTACAAATAAAACAATTCACTTCTTAACATTTTCAGTTATTTTATGATAATAAAATACCTCTGTCATTACCATATATTTTTCTTTTGAAAGATATGAACATTTGTAAGCAAATACAAATTCTTTGCATAAAGTCATGAGGAAATGGCAGTTTAGTTTTGACAGCAGCTTCCTGCATGAAGTATGTTTTCATTATTGGTATAAATGAAAAGAAAGAACAGAAAAAAAACTTGACCTAAACATATTATGGGACATAAGTAAGCCTCTCTGTCTATGTCTTTAAGTGCATTAGTATCATTTCTGTATGTCATTCTTGCAGGATTTAATCTAAAGATTTAAATATGCTGATAGTGTCCTTCTTATGCAAACCATCACTGATAATCACACCCTCTGCAACAATCTGCTTCAAATGATGGAAATCAAATTACTTTTCTTCAAATTATTCTGGAAAAACTCAATAAATATAATACTGACTGTGAGGACCTTTACTATTCTTTTCTGTATTCCAGTCTGTGTTATTTAGTGGGGTATTCTATAACTTTCAACTTTATTACGTGAATTTGTTGGAATTATGATGTTCAGACTACTGTGAATAGAAATGACTTTCTATACCCAAAAAAAAAATATATATATATATTTGATTAAATCTTATGTTGTTGTCAAAAGTTTTGCTCAAAATTTTCTTTATCTTGCAGGAATTGTTATACTTGATGTAAATTGAATATTTGAATAAAATGGCAAATCCAAATACCTTTCATAATCAGACATTATTCAAATCAACCATTTGATAATTATTTCCCTCCAATGACAGTTATTTTGCTCTATTTCCAAATTCCTTAAAACCATTGTAATTAATCAAAGCCAATCGAAAGTTAAATTGGAACATTAATGTAATATTTACTTCTCAATATTCCACAGAGATTTATGCAAAAGTATATCTTTATACACAAAAATGTGGTAAAACCTGCTTGTTACTTGTGTTCTGTCAATCCACAAGAGAATATTCAAGCTAGCATTATCTCCTCTTTCCACAGTGTGAAGCAATTTTTCTCATTCAAAATACCTGGGAGAACCATTTTCAATTGGCAACTAGATCTCCCTAGATCATCAAAAATGTTGTCAGACTGGTATTCTGTCCCACGGTACATTGCTCATGTCACCATTTCAGTGTCACAGTATCGGTAACAACGAAAAGGGCCACTGGTCAAGAATACAGACATTTATCCAACACATCACAGCAGCAGAGTAAAGTACACCTTAAAAAGCACAGGAGGTCGGAATACTCATAGAACGTTTTTGAACATATTGATGCTTATCACTTTTCAATTTATGCCCAATTTCAACTTGTTTACTCATTCAAAAATCTGCATCCAAACATTTTCCAAATATTTCTTCTACAAGCATCATAATCTCTCTCTCTCTCTTCAAATCTCACTTTTGACACTGTTTAATTTTAAAATTTAAAAATTTTGACACTCATATAATAGTAATCAAGAAAGACAATTTTCCTATTTTGAGCTTTTTGTCTCCTGTCGTCTTCCTTAGGCTGTTGAGACCCCCCCCCACACAAAAAAAAACAAATTTCAAGGAGGGGGGGGGGGGGAGTTAGTGCTGACACTCGCTAGCTTAGCCAAATGCTACAACCAACATAATTGACTTAACAAAATAGGGTTGATTTGACTTGTTTTAGTTGTTTTAGACAAATTTAAGGCATTTGGAAAAAAGAAGTGATGAAAAAATAGTGTCTTGGCTAAGCAAAAAATATTGCTAGCATTACCCCAGACGGTGAATATGTAACAACTAGAGACAGTTTTGACAAAAATTCTAGTAAGTGCTGGGTGCATTGGAATAGATATTGATTAGTTATCAATAATCTTATGTAACATGCAAGGTCATGTTTACTTATTTGCAAATAAAATAAAAACATTGAGCAAAAATAGCTTGAAAATGATTATATAAATATACCACTTTTTAAAAAAGGAAGTAGGACTCCTTTTTTTCCAGGAGGCTGGCCAAGCATGTAGGACTGAGATTGGATGATGGGTTTTAAATGGATAGTCTGAATTAACATTTCTGAGGAATGGAGAAATGTATTATGTACAGTCATGTAAATAAGCAGATATTGAGGCTTTCATGTTATTTTTGTGACCAGCTATAGCCTGAAAACTGGTCTAGAATTTTAAAGCAAAATTTGGGCCTGCTTTGACCCAAGAAGGTTCAGTAGTCACCCAATTAAATGGAATATTGTTTTTCTTTTATTATAGGAAATATATGCTTAATGTTTCCAGGGGCGGAACCAGAGATATTTTCTATCTAACAGTCTTCCCAACTGTCTTTTTTTATCCATCCTCAATTTTTGACCGTCTTCTGACAAAAATTAGATCTTCATCAATGTAAATTGGAAAAATTCTGACTGTCTTCCAGAAGATGGCTTCAATCCACTTCTGGTTTCAGACCAATATTCACTTTATTCAAATAAGCTGTTATGGATTTATCTTTATCCTAAGTTGAGCAAAATTTTGGTTTTAAAAGTTTAGTCTGCGTTTCGGGCTTTAGCTCTTTTGTAAAACCAGACCAGCCTCAGTGGTTAACAGACAGACACTCTATACATGAAGTCAGTATTTGTGGCAAAGTTTGTGGTCAAATACTGAAAGGTTTTACACCTTCTTTGTGACCACAAAGGTGTGTATAATAGGACTTTTCTAACCACAAATTAGGGACAGATACGTGTGTGAAATGAGGACCACATATTAAGGATAGATTTCTGTATGAAAAGAGGACTTACATTTTCTGTCCATTGGAAATTTAGGCAATAAAGAGATGACCCTTTCCTGACAGGAGATCACTGGTTAAACCAAGCGCCAATATAAGAATATTAGTTCATGACCATTTCTGAACTTATTTAGTTTCTGAAGGGCTTAGAGAGATGTGTGAAGAATAATTAATTTACTTATCAACTTAATACTTATCAATATTACATTCTGATGGAAGTAACGTTTTCAAAAAGTTTGTCTACAAAATTGAAAGTTAAATTTCCTTAACATGATTATCAGACTGAATATCATGTGTTTGAAGGAGAAAAAAATAAACCAAAATAACTTCCCATTAGTGATGAGGAAAGCAAGCAAAGTAATGATTAAATCAACACCTAGAAGTAGAATTAATAAAAAATGCTATTGACATCAAGCTATGAGTTTCTGCTCTGTGGAATTGGGCAATATTTAGCCATACATACATCAACATTTATCAACTGTTAAGTGTCTTTCAGATAAGGTCATGAATATTCAACATCATTCCTAATGTCATTATAATTTCAATATGTATGAGTGAAATTAAATAAGTATGAATGAAATTATATTTTAACTGTTAAGTATGTTCAGTACAGAAAAAAATCCAAGTGGGTGATTTGATATGCTATCAGACTGTTTTACTTTTTTACACTCTTATTGTCATTTCTTCATCAATAACACTCCCCCTCAACTTAAGTGAATACTTACCCAGGTTTTTTAGTACGTAATGTTAGTGACCTTTAATTGCTACAATAACTACAATATTTGGTCAACCACAAAGTCATTTTTTTTACAGTGATGGAAACAAACACACTTAAGGATAATCTTTACAGTGACCGCACTCCTGACTTAAAGTAACTTGATGAACGTGAGCAATACACTGTGTATTTTGTAGTTATAGATTGGTGTACTATTGATAAGATGTGTGGTGGGTGGGGAAGGCGAGGAGGTGTCCTATGAAGGAGACAACATATGTAACCTAAAAAATTGTACCATTTTTACCAGGATTACACTGAATGTGTGGGTACCATGTTAACAGTACTCTAGGAAATCTTTGGAAGTCCATTATATTTAGCCATGACCACTTCCAACTTATGTGCTCAGGGATTATATTGGTGAACTATGCCTGGATAAACTTGAATTAACCTGCTATGGGGCAACCTTTCAGATAGATCAAATTATTCAAACACAAAAATGATCTTGCAATGTTGTGATACTGAAACATATATATATATATATATATATATATATATATATATATATATATATATATATATATGCCTCAAAGCTATCATGAGAATTTTACTGGTTTTCAATATGAGGGGATACCATTACTTAGAATGGACATATATATATATTTTTGGTACCACACTTCCCTTTTCTGAAATTTTCCAATTACTATTTTCTTTCCATTAAAACATTCATTAGGTATTAATTCAATTTTTATGATGTCTCGTATTTCTAAAGTATATGTTTTTTAAAGTTTTGTTTGGAACGCCTGTTATTAAATATATGTTTGTACTCATATTTCTTTAATTATTAAATACTTCTAACAAATTGATATTACTTTTGTAAATCTCACTGGATGCACAACAAATTTATCTTTTATTTATTTCATTTTTCACAACAGCTGTAATAAACATATTTAACAAAAAGTAAATATTAAAATCCAAAGCATAAAAAATGCATTGCCATCCCTTCCACTAAGGGCTACAATTTTTCTGTTAATTTTAAATAATACATTACAAAGGTCATTAAAAAAATATCATAATCAACATATGAAAATACCACTCACCAATTATCATTAGGAATCCACTTTCTCTATCAAATCTTATTCACTTGTTTTGCAAATTTTTCATCTTCTTGACTTCCATGCTTGAATCCTAAATATTGGACAAAATATGAAAAAGATTAAAAACCCCGCACAGTTCTGTTTCATGTAACCTAAGGGTCAGAGAGACATTCTTTCCTATTGTCCTCACCAAATTGTAATAATAATGGGATTCTTTGAACCTGGGAACAAGGTCACCTTCTGAATCAACAGGCAGAGATTAAGCTCAGTTTTCTATCTAGCCTTAAGACAGTTCACATACTTATGACTCCCATTTGCATACTTCGGTGCACTTATGAGTGTTTCAGCCTAGATAGATGCACAGCTACAGCTACAGTACTAGGACCATAAGATGTAAAACAGAGTAATATTGACCAAGGCAAAGGAAAAGATGCATAGATTCCTCTATGCAGGATTACCATTTTGCAATTTTCTATCATTTCTCTGCATACTATATTAGACAATAAACTAACAACAATCACTTACATTCCTTTGAATTCCTTTAAAATACAGTTTTCTTTGCTCTCTTCCTATCCCCTGCAGTGATCTCACTCAATAGCATTGATGGGAATTAAGAGCAACTAATACATCTATAATACTGGCAGGGTATATTTAAGGTGTATTCGCAATTGATCTGATATGCACACAGGAGCCTGCACTGGCGAGGTAACAGCTACGGTCCAGTTGGTCCGTCAAGTCTTGGGCCCTTTAATGCTTATCAGATTAATGCCTATTGATGTTCACCAAGCATGTATGTCCATGGACCAATGAGGAAATGAAGTCTTGGCAAGCCTGCCCATGAAAACACTGACAGAGAAAATTCTCACTTTGTACAACCAAAGCCTCTGGCATGGGTACCACTCAGAAATCAATGGGAAATCTCCATTTACATAATCTTTGCCATGTTTGCTGTTTAACTTTTGCCAACATAAGATTGCCTCAACAGCAGACTGATGAGCAGTCACAAATTAGAGCGTCAATATAAGCCTCATGCTAGATTACCCAGAAACTGGGAACTAACGGGTAGGCTCTGGATACCAATTGCTCTCAATTCTGAGTAGGATAGGGAGTCCCTTATTTCATCCCAACAGGAGCTCAGATGATAAGGACTCTAAATTATAACATAAAAATGGGAAACAGAGGGAACTCTGCTATAGTAAAGCCTGAAAGAGGTATCCTGTGAATCGAGGGCCTGATCTATGTTATAGATATAAACACGGTATCAATTTTCATTACACAGTCACCAAGTGAGAAGATCAAGGTATATCCACATTTGAAATACGATAATCTTTGGCCTGATCTCCCGAAGATAACTGTATTTTCCGGGATATATTGCAGTCAATAGGCCTATAATTCATATACTCCATAGTGGTACAGATAAATGAACAATGTCAGCCTGTTTTATCAATTAACATGGTTCCCATGTACATAGGGCTACTTGAATTACACATATTGATTTCCAAGCCACATCAATACAGAAAATCCCCTTTTTCGCCTAATTTTTTTCACATTGATAATGTACCAGTCTTTGGCATTGTACACGTCAGCTTATAACCCTTACCATGAACTTAGCATAAACTTATGCCAGCACCTTATGCACTCAAATTATATAAACCATTCAACATGTCATTTTATTTTTAACTTTTCAGTTCACCTGTCCCAGTGTGCTGAATTTCAGAAGGTTTACTGCCTAATCCATGCATACCCGCTATGCCAGGCATGCTAATGGCTCTTACAATAGGAACCAACTATTAACAACATCCACCTTTTCAAATGAGAGAGATTTGCTGACCAGTGATAAAATGATCACTAATGGCCTCTTTCTACCCTTGGCTGGACACATGCCCTTCAGTGAGACTAATGGATAGATGCCTCACACTTCACTGCTATTGCTACTGCATGGCCAAACTTTCTCTAGAGCTCCCTAAGGGAACTATTACTGAAGCTATCATTACTTAAAACATTATGTCTGCATCTCACCTAATATCATACTCTTTTTACTTCTAGTTACAACTTTTAAAATGGTAATCTATGATAATATTTTACAGAAATATATATCCACGTACAAATCTTACTGTATCAACTCTATCCTGTACAGCTGGTCCATCATTTCTTCCTTGTCTTATATAAAAACAATATATGGTTTAAATCAACCATAAATTGTCAGTGTAATCCACTTCTCCGAGCAACAGCAGGCAAGATATAACAGCAGGTCATATATAAAGAAGCAGCACTATTCAGGTTATACTCTTTCTCTCTGTACATATGCTGGCACTATGATAGCTCAGGCCTTGTCGATCTTTCAATCTCCATCGTTCTGTTCAAATCCACCCACACAATCAACCTACCATATCACGGTTTTATTAAGGCACTCCACATCCTCTGTTGAAAAGCACTCCCACTCACACCTACAACTGTAGATTTCCCAGAATGAATGACCTTAAATAATGCAGCTTAATTCTGGTATTAATCTATTAAAAAATGCGTGTACTGAGAGTACTGACCATTTCACAGGTCCCTCTGCTAGTTCCCTCCAGTGTGACTGGGGTTGAGGGGGTGAAAGAGCAGGTGTCAGTACATGGAACCGGGCTGGTACAGGAATTCAGGGCCTAAAATTGAAGGAAGATCTATCAAAATGTGTAAGCATGGTCTTCAACATAAAAAATATAAAATCAATATACAAATGCCCAGTACTCAGGATAAGAGGACCCTGTTAATGGATCTCCTTGAAAATGACGAGGGATAAGTTGGCTATGTGGGCAGTATTAGGAATTAAACATGACTGCTGATTTTTGAAGAATCACATGATGGCAACCATTCATAGGTCACATTATTAAACGATCCATTAATGGTAGGAAGCAGTGCTCTATTTTTGCACACCACCTTCACACGCATAGGTCTTAGTGTACACTGGTTGATTCTGTGCCACGTTTTCTAAGTAAAACCTCTGAAACATGCATACCCTGACTGAGCCCTGCTTCCCACTACATTTATGAAAGCTACCACACATCATCACACATAAACGTATGACTAAGCCATGAAAAAAGCATCTCCCTCTCTTATTTTGGGTCCTTAAAAGTATATCAGAAAATTAGAGTTCATTAGCAGATTAGTACTCTTACCTGGTAACAATGGTTGAAGTTCATTAGCACTTATTCATATTCTATTGTCATTTGCTCAATCTTACCTCAACAATAAAAACATAAAGGTATATTATTGTCAGAGCACCCCCACTGTTAAACCCCTGTTTAACCTGTTTAAATATTTTTGGACATAATTCTTTTCTCACCATATTTCATCACTATTGTGTACATACAAAGATTACCTAAGAAATCTTAAGATGACCATTCGCTGGAGTTAGGCATGAAAAGATATAACAAACAATATTTCCTGGTGTCTTCTGTACTAGTCTATACTCATTCTAAGGTATTCCAAACTCAGAAGGGCCCTATAATTACACACTTCATGGTCCCCTTTAACTCCACTTGGCTCAAAACGAGTGAATGGTTACCCTTGCATTCCATGCATTTTCACTTTGCGTAAAAATGCAATTTTTGAGCAGGAGTATTTACTTCATTATCTTAACATGCTTTAAACATATATGCAGAGACTAGAAGGCCATGTGCCTACAGTGAAATTGGAAGATATCTGATAAAAATACAGGATCCATTAAAGAATCCTTTTCTTTAAGTTTTTTATTCTATATTCCATGTTCCAACACTGTACAAAATGAAACTGATTTTACATCTTACAAAATCACTTTTTTCTTGTGGTGACACACTATTCACTCACATCATTGCTGTACCATCAATTTGGATACAAAATTGACATTGGGCTTCTTGTAGTTTTGTCAGTGGACAAAACTGCTCTCTTATGTCTTTAGTAGGACACTGTTAATCAATGATGACAACAGATTTTACTAGACTATTTCCTTTACATATTTCACTGGAAATCAATTCTGGGCTTCTGAGAAACTGGATATCCAGTAAGAGAAATCAACGTTGATTTCCTCCAACGGGCAGAGCTTCAGAACAGAGATGGTGAACGATGATACAGGGTTTAGAAATGCAAAAATGACCCAGTTTATAATAAATGGCGCCTTTCCAGGTGTGCCAGGAATGCCATTTTGAAATTGGCTCTTAAATATAAAATTGAACATTTGCAATAAACTGAAAGAGAACATTAAAATAATAGAAAAAAACTGGCTTTACACAGAACAATCTGAGCCCATGCATTCAAATAATTAAACAACGATAAATATGAGGAAAATATTCAAAATTAAATCACTTTGTTAAGAAGTCAGGAGTCAAATGAAAATAATGAAATAATCATTAAAAACTTTTATTTTGGGGAGTTCAAGGGATGAGGGATCCTTCTGAATGGGGTGCCCAGCCCCTGGTGAGGATCAAGGTGCTCTACGGCCTCTGCTCTTGAGATAATCTTTCAATCAGCTAAGGACGAGGTCTTGATGGGCTTGGCCAAGAGAGAATGCCGGACCCTGCTGCCTGACATTCCATCTACAATAGACTTCTGTTGTGTGCAAACAGTTTAGTCCCTAGCTGTTATTTGACACCCTTTGGGCCTTCCTCTCCTTGTGAAATTCTGGTGCTTAAGGAAATGGAGTTTCATGAAGAAAAAACTTTCATACATAGGACAGTTCTTCTTCTGATACCAGAGTTACCAACAAAATCAAATATTTAATTCATTCAATAATATATTCAAGATACCTGTGATATTCAATCAAAAGGATAAAAACGAAAGCACTCTTGAAAACCAATTTCTCAAAGCTGTTAAAAACCAATTTTCCTACGCCTTTCCCCCCAAAATTCCTTTGGTCCACCTTAACACAAAATCCCACCTCTGTTCACTGGTGTTCACAGCCAAGAAATTCTCCTGCCTGAATTATCCAGAGATAAATGTGAAGCTTTTTCCCTTTCTTCTGAACAGTTTAGACAACTGTCACTAAAACATCTAAGAGAAACCATCAGTGTGGTATCAACAGAAGCCCTTAGAAAAGACGCAAATATGGGTTCCTTCCCTGTCCATCATTGTATTAACTAATAATATATAATTTATGTATTTGCCT
The DNA here is from genome assembly GCF_051362555.1 of Lingula anatina. Classification (NCBI taxonomy): domain Eukaryota; kingdom Metazoa; phylum Brachiopoda; class Lingulata; order Lingulida; family Lingulidae; genus Lingula; species Lingula anatina. Next base: position 38,379,585 of record NC_141768.1, on the reverse strand, counting down.
TATGCAAAAGATCACAGAAGATTTGGCCGTTTGACAAGAATGGTTCAATACTTGGTAGATGAACATAATTAACTTTGGAGTGCTTGGCTCTCTCAAATAAACATTATGTAAGGTTTTTATCCATTTATCTGAGGAAGAATATGAAAGGCTCAAATTATATCATCTCACTGTTAAGCTGGGTTAATATTACCATGAGCAAATCAAGCTTAAGACAGAAGCTGGAAGTGTAAGCTGCTTCTCTTACACATTAAATTTTCTCCCTAGATCCTTGCTTAAAAACAGTAATAGTAAGTTAATCTTCTTGATATCACCGGCCTTAACTTTCTTTTCTAAAAGCTCTCACTGAAATATTCAGATACCTTGTTTTTTAATAGTACTGACTTGTGTATGCTACAGTAAAACACATATGATCTTCATCACAACCTTTTGTGAATATTTTGAATGGGAACCATAGAGGGGCTGCCCATGTGAATAAAGAAATAAATACAGATTGGCCTTTTAGGAACTCTTTCATTCATAGTAGAGGAGCATGCCACCCATTCACATTTTATCATATGAAATAAAAGCTTTAAGATAATTATAGTGTGTGTAGCTAAGACATATATCAACATATTCACACAAATAAGAACATGCACACACATACTCACACGCACCACTCCCCTTTATTTTCTATTTACTACAAAGTACACACAGCTATGAACTGCTGTAAAAACTACAATTATTCCATGCTTACCGTAGTGGAAATCTACCAGCTGACACAGAGTGACTCTTCTGTTGGCAAAAATTTCCCACAGGACAGAGCTACATGACCTTGTTAGGGGCAATTCAAATATACAGCAGCCCTGTAGAACATAAAAAGCACTTGGCAGCCTGCCAGGAATGTGCGGCAATGTTTACATACCTCTCTCTTTCTTTTCCTCCTGGTATCTTCCTGTCCCATTGGCTTTTACCACAGTGGCAGCCAGGGTGGGGTTCTCTCTGTAGAACAAGGGTGAGGAGGTGGAATACTGCCTCCTATCTTCTCATCTTCGTCCTCCTCATCTTAAGCTGCTGCCCACGCCCACTCTGCACATCCCACCCTTGCTCTTGTCTGCTGAGATAAACCCTGCAAGCTCCGCCTACTGACCCCTTGAGGAGGGATATGTAAGCCTCTCATTGGTCAAACCTTGTAAATATTGGCATGCCCCAGATTCCTGGCATACCAAGGGGGCATTAGAAGTGCAAAGGATGAATGAAGCACTTGTGACTGACCTGGGCCATTCCCACAGTCTACCTGTACACCCTCTGCACGTTGCAGAAAATGCAGAGAATAAGAAACTGATAAATAATAACGAACTGTCTCAATCCTTAAACCTGTCAATAGCTACTCTATATGATGATAATGATGGTCTTGGCCACAACATTCTTTTCTTTCACTGCATTTTGTAGTACACATAATTTCATTGATGCAAAGTGGTTTTACACTCCATATCGGAAGTTGGTCACATAATAATACCACAACTGGCATGCATGAACAGCATGCTGCTTGGTGCCTATAGATACAGCTTGATGTCAGCAACCTATTTAACTACCATGATTAATTCATCATTGTCATCAATGCCCGCCTACATGTAGATGTTCATCATTTCCTTCATTCGTAGAATTGAAATTATGCTTGACTGATAACAGCATGCCTACATGTCCTATGACATTGTTTTATAAAGAAAAAATATCATGGCTCTACAACAATGTTCCTTTATTAATAATTTTCAATCAATGATCAATTCCTGATGAAAAATAAAAGATTTGGGGTAAATCTACACAGGTCGCTTTGCAAGCATAAATGTAAAAACTTTATATAAAACTTTTATGACTGACTTGAATAATCTCCTCAAAGATGCATGAGATGATCAGATAAACAGAAATAATTACCTGTAATACCTCAAACATAAAGTATATTGGGGCAGCAAATATCTACAAGTTGCAGCACAGACATGCTTAAAAGTATACTTTTCTAAAGGAAACAAATATCTTTCTCTGACTGATAAAGAACAATCTACATCAAGGGATACTCAGACTTAATTTGGTAATAAATATTTTTCACCACAAGTTGACAAGTTTAAAGAACTTGTTTATTAAATCCTGGTGATATTTGCAAAGGAAAAAACACCTATGACTGCAAAACTTGTACTGAAATGTAGATTGACATAATAGTGTAAATCAATATATATATGAAATGAATATTTAAATTCCGAAAAAATTCATCCTTTCACCTTGACTAAACAATTCATTATGGAAAACTCTCAGCCAAGCCCTCTATTATGGACATAAGTTCTCTCAAGAAAAATAAAAACCCTTCAAAATCTAAATCTAAAATATATAAAATAAACTAGATAATCTAACAGCCATTATCTATTGACCTTTCACTGGTTAAAATTCAGATCTAAAAGGTGAAGGAGACAGCATATGTTAATTGGGATCCCTTGATTGGAAATCTCAATTTTTTCCAATTTATTCTTAATGTTATAAGTCAAATTATGCCTATTTACCCCAGACTAAATATTCTTCTGTCACAAAATGTGGTTTCTTTTCCTTAATTAATAATAAACAATATTCAATAAATAATAGATTTGATAACCTTGCACTACTTAATAAAATTTTAAAGTAGAATAATTATTCAAAAGACCCCTTTGTGAAAACGACTAACCAATTTACCAGTTCCAAGTGTTTAATTTCTTTACACAGCTCTCTACCTTCTTAATAAATTATATCCTTCCAATGAGAGACCCATTCTCCAATCTTTATTACCTTAAAAGCATTTTAAACATGACTGCATTATCATTTTCAGGAAAAAAGTAATCACACCATTATTTAAACACAAGAACACATGTAGCAAAAATGAAGTGTTCTGCACATCAAAACCTATGTAAGTGGAAACTAAATACAGCAAATGCCAAGAATATGATTCAAGATAGCTGCCAATTGCATAACATCGCATTCATGTTACTGTATAATCATTTTGGCATGAAAAAATTCAATCAATGAATTCATTAAGGGGTCAACAAGTATTTGCTGACACTTGCTGGCCATAAGATATTATATTCCAAACTCAATAATACCTTTTTCAAATAGAGTTTAGGTTAAAATAAAAAAGGTAGGCAGAAATGGCTTCAGGTCAGGGGCTGCTAAAGGCAAAATTTGTCAAGAAAAAAAATGTAATTTTCGAAAAAAAATAATGTCTGCTTTATAAGACCACATTTAGCAAAGTGAAAGGTAAAAACCCAATATTTGAGCAGGAGGTAGTAATAGCGTTAACATTACTGCCTTTGGACACTGCAAAATGGAAAGATTAAAGATGCAGAAACACCTGTACACTCTGTCCCCTTTATGTAAGAATGCTCTTTGCTTGTTACAAACAAGAACTTGTATTTTATTGACAATAAAAAAAGTAAGTGCATGCCACAAGAAAAATGTCTATAAAACACAAAATTTAGAAGAAACACAAACAAAAGAGGCTGAATAATGTGGAGTGTACCATGGCCCTGTTCACAACTGAGCTATCAAAAAAAAACTTTGCACCAGAATTAGTCCGACTGACTTCTCCAGACAACTAAATTACTTCAGAATCCCCAGAGAATCACACATTAAAGATCCCATGCTAAGCAAACTGGTCATCCCCTGACATCAGAGGAGACTAGTAATAAGTCTCTCTCAGTCATTTTTTTTTTTTTTTTTTTTTGTAATGAGCACTGCTTATATTGACAACAGAGTGCAAATTAAGCAATCAGGGAATCAAAGAAAAACTTTCAGTGCCAAGAAACTTTGTCATTAAACACAAAATCAACCCAAAGTGGCCTAAGCTGACACAAATCTTATGTATTATTTACCTCGGCAGTCAATATTACCCAGTGTCAATCTCAAAAGTTCAAGTTCCAGTCACTGCTGCTAATGTCAAAGTTGTTTTCATTAGCTTTCTGAGTTTACAGCTTATCCATAGACTTCAACTAAACTGTTAGGTGTACTTTGCTAAAAGGGCTATAAATAGTCCATTACACAAGTGGAGGAAAAAAAAAAAGAATGTTCATATTTACATCTCACACGTGCTGCAATGCAAAGCAATTCACAGAGTATTATTCCAAACTCAACGCTGTCTTCAGCGATATATGCTATGAGAGCCTGATCACAATTTAAAAATTTTATTTCAAATTCAACATATCAGTAGTGGGATAAGCCGTCCCCCCTCTGCTTCCTGTGCATAAGCTTGACACGTGCAGTTCAATGTTTGTCAACATCACAGTAACTGATAAGAATCCTGCCGCAGCTGACCCCAGAACACTCCTCTCAAAAACTAGGTTAAAAGGCCACCTGATGTAATAATTCAGTTTACCATTACTCTAAAAAAATTTATATTTCAATATCACAAGTTGATAGAGGTTGGGTATATTGAAATATTTACAACTTAATTTAAATATTGTAAGAATAACTATGATTCTTATTTCTGGAATGACTTATCTTATCCATTTCAATATAAAAATATTAAAAACTGGTGAAAATGTTTTTGTTTAAAGGATAACAACTGTTCATTTTGGCCAAAAAATAAATTTTTCTGGGGTAAATGACAATTTTCCCAAATTAACCAATAGTTAATGAATCCACTTCTACATTCAAAGTTAGTCCGTTTTTTTTTTTTTAATTTGTATTTTCGTAAAATCTCTTAAGAGATAATTACATCTACTGAGGTCATGTGGTCCGATGACAAGCACAAATTTCAGAATAATTACTATAACTGCCGTTTTTGCAGTAAAATAGAATATATTTCTATGAGTTGTTTACAATGTATTTAGTATGAAATATAGATTTCATACAAAGAGTTGTTATCCCTTTAACCTTGAAAATGAAAGGCCTTGCTTTTTTCCATTCCTTCTCTCCTGCCAATATACACTACTACAATTCTTATCCTATGCCAATATTTTAATTAACTAAAAAAAAACTCATTTATAAACAGGAAAAAGTTTCTTTGATATTATTCTTACCCATCCATAATCACGAATTACTCTCTCACATACATACCCAATGAAATAAACAGGTAATATGGCTAAAACCATCTTGTCTATTTTTACATATTGTTGGTTTGCCAAGACCATTGTTCTTCCTGATGTGTATACAATAATTATATAAAGACTAAGGAGACAGGTGCATACAGCAATTTAGAACATATAATGGAAATGGATTCTTTACCACACCACCAGCAGGTTTATGTTTATCAATGTCTTCCACCTTGCTAATCTTTAAATAATGGCTGATATTGACCTTATTTATATGCAACATATGAGTGGGATGTTAAAAAAAAAAAAAAATAATAGTCATTATAATAATAATTTCATTTTGAGGATCAGAGAGGCAATACCGTATTATACCACCAGCTGGAGTAAGCGCATTCATATGGAAAACAAAAAATAAATAAATAAATAAATAAATAAATAAAATAAAAATAAAAAATAAAAAAATAAAAAGGGACACCACTTCCAGTGTTGTGCTTGACAAGCTTTACAAAATGCAGTTAACAAGAGTTCTCAATTTTTTTTGTTGAAAATTACAATTTATAACAAAATCATGGGGAAAAGTAAAAGGTCATATCCAAATTTATGAAGTGCGGTGCATGGCGAAAGGTAGGTCAAAGGTCAATTTCAAGTCACAGTAAGATTGCCAGTGTATGACTTCCTATTCAAGTTTAATAGTAACTTTGGGCATATCTCTGCCAGTTTTGGAGTTTTTTTAATTTTATTTTCGCCAATGAATATTGTGACGTTGTACTTTTTGATATAGTGCAACTTGTATAAAAAACAAAAAAACTGCACCACCTCCAGTGTTGCGCTTGACAAGCTCTATAAAATGAAAAACAAGAGGTCTCTAGCATTTACTGTTCCAGAATTAGAGAGAGTTTTCAGTTTCCGCACCTAATGGCTGCTTCTTTCGTGAAAATGCACCAATTGACCCCAAATTCATGAATATGAAAGATGACCCTAAGTGTAACACCTATCCATAATATTTTAGGTTAGGTTTGTGTAGTTTCTGAAATTGGCACAACTAAATTATTCTAATATATTAAAATATTTTGAAAATTTTGGCCCGTTTGACCTTGAATTTAAGGTCAAAGGTCACATCCAAGGGCATATTTGAAATCTGCACAATTAACTTTTGGTCAGCCATCTATAGGAATTTTCCCATAATTCCTTCGTTTTGGGAGATATTTAGCATTTAATTTTGCAAATTTTGGACAAGGGTGCATTGGGACAAGCGCCATGCCTAGACCTGTGCACTGACAAAGCCCAAAATTTACATGGAACAAGTTGAGATAATATGTGACCTAAATCCAAGAGATGGGTAGGCAGGCTCTTGTAGTCTAAGAGGAGAAGGGGTAAAGGTGACATGGCGATGGAGCCAGTGGATGAGACTGGTCGGGACTAAAAGCATGTGATACCAGCGCCTACACTGATCGTACAACAATAACTAGAGGATCAGAGAGGTGATACCACCTTCAGATATTGTACCAGCAGCTGGAGTAAGCGCATTCGTATGCCAAAAAAAAAGGGACACAACCTCCTGTGTTGAGATTGACAAGCTCTGTAAAATATAATAAACAAGAGTTCTTTTTTGTGTGTAGAAAATTACAATTAGTAACAAAATTGTGGGGAAAAGTGAAAGGTCAAATCCAAGATTGCATCAAGATTGTGCAGTTCATGGGGGTGGTCAAAGGTCAAATTCAAGGTCACAGTAAGATTGCCAATATATGACTTGCTATTCAAGTTCAACAGTAGGTATGGCCAGTTTTGGAGACATAAGAGCCAGAAGTTTTTTGCAGATCATGGGAAAAAGTAGGTGCATTGTGACAAATGCCATAGCCCAAAATCCCAGATATATGCACCAACACAGCCCAAAATTATGTGGATTCAGTTGAGATTATTTATGACCTAAATCCAAGAGATGGGAACACAGGCTCGTGTAGTCTAGGAGGAGAAGCAGAAACGGAGACTTGACAGCAGAGCCAGTGGAAACGGTGGATGGGGCGGGTTAGGACTAAAACCATGGGTTCAGGCAGCACCTACGCTAGTGGTACATAATAAACTTTATTTAAAGAAAGTAAAACATGTTAAGTGTATACATTTATCTTAAACATGGCCCTATTTTAATATTTGTTTCAAGTGAAACACATACTTTCAAAAATCAAAATTAAAACTTCTAGCAACATTTATCATGTGAGTTGTGCTGCAATAATATGTTTATGTTAATAGACAGACAAATTCACTGGTATTTCTTACCTGATGCTGGTAACTTCTGTCTACAAAAAGTAAATTTTGATGCATGTGCAGTGCTTTTTGCTTGATCTTCAGTGTGGCATTTGAAGAAGTGGATCGAAAGATTGGTTCACGTCAAGTTGACTGGGTCATCTAAACCTAATTGGGTTGCTACAAATAAGAAAACTAATCAGACGTAGTTGGCACATATGTGCCTACCTTGTGCTGAAAACATGCAACATAGGTGTCAGTGCGTAAACCATGATTTATCTTAAAATAAAAATTATTCTGCAATTGTACTTCAAGTAAATCTATCTGTACAACAATGCATGCTTAATATCACTACAAGTGGATTTAAATTTGAAAATTGATTTCAGTTTCCAAATAATTTCAGAACATTCCCTTTATAAGATTGTTCTGCTTAAATACAAGATATCAATTTTGGAAGAATGTGGGCGTGTGTGGGAGTTTCTAAATACGTGTTATGTCTCAAATGCCAGTAAAATATTAAAAAGCCAATTGAATATTAATGCCTTTAACATATCATCCACAAGTGAGACAGATTCACAAGCAGGTATGTGAAACCCAGACAAACTTACCTTCTGCTTGGGGTCACTGGACCATCAATTACTTGGTTTAAAACCACTAGCTGGCAGTTTTCTGCTTCTTTGCTTCAGTCTCTTGATCCTTAAGAGTAATAGAAGATATCTGGTCTTCTGTGAAGACCAAATCCCCATTATGCTGCCACCTTCCCTAGTCACACATACAGCACAGCAGTTTTCAGTAAATAGCAAAGACTATCTTCTTGGCAAAATTTGCTCTTTGAGCAGTATTGACATTCATCAAAATAACCCCTTTTTCATTTTGACCTTTAACTAAATCAGTTTATTTCATTTACAACCAGTTTTAATTGTTCCTTATGGCAAAGCAATCAATTTAGAAAAACATATTAGGAGACATGATTGCTGTCTTTTCTGGAGTTATTGAAGAAAGCTATCTAGGCGCTCATTAAATTAACTGTCTATAATATGGAAAACTGAGGAACTATTTCATATTATTTGCACAGCTATGAGCACAACAAGAGAGAAAATCACAGAAATGCAGGAAACTGGTAATGCAGCTTTCACTTCATGAATGAAGACTAAAATGTCCTACATACCTTCAATATTAGTTACCAATAATTAAGAATACATTTTTACAATTTTTTCTGAAATTGATGAATGGCCTTGAGACATTTCAATATCTATTTTGAAATGTGCCCTCTGTGAATAACTTTATTAGTTGGATCCATCAAGGGTTCAGAAATTTGGACAATGCAAAACATAACTGTGGCCTCACTGTGCATAACATTTGTGTGAGAAACAATAAACTTATATATATACTTCATGCTCATTGTCATAGGCATAATGCTTTATACCCCTCAGGCAGACCAAGACAGTAACAACAGTCCAGCTGCTCTCCATTTTTATCTCAGATTCATTCCAATGTAGATCTTTCACATTTGCTGATTTTTGTTTCTGCTTTCAAAACACAAAAGCAGAGACCAGTCACTTACAGGTTTTTGAGGAATCCAACACATTTATGGAGCACCATTGTCCTTGTGGTTGTTGTCCTGTTCACATGAAAATCTAAGAAAAATCAGTTCCATAAAATAAAACATCAAAGTGCACAACATAGATGCACCTAATCAGAGCTCCTGGCACCTAACAATTCTGTTTAATCAATAAAAGGGTAAAAAAATAAATGTCTCAAGACCTTTTTTCCTTTTAACTGAAAGTTACATGACATTGGAGCTAAATATGTTCTCTGACAGAACAGAATGTAGATATGATTTGTTTGTTTAGTCAAGTGAATCTGTGATGTCTACTGAGCCAATATACTATCAAGTGCTTTTGTATTGCCCAATATTTAGTTCCTGCAGTTATCGATTTTCACTGTAAAGTATGCTGTTGTTGCATAATGCCTAGACATCCCATCTCCCTCGAGATACCATAAATCTAAAACATTGAATAACTGAACAAAACAGAAACATAATTAATTTTGAGATAGACTCATTTAAATATGGCATGATATCTGAAGGAACTGTTGACAGCAATGGCATTTACTTTCTGCTCATCTTCTGTGGGTGCAATTTGTGCTTCCACCTACTAGTATAGTGGCCGTCCATTCCTCTGTCCATCTGTGTTCCTCAATTCTTTCGCTTGTCTATTTGTGTATCCATCCATCTACATCACTGTGAAGATCTATTATACTACATCCTGCACACTTTACCTCCATATTCATCATTCCAGAAGTGCTCACATAATCACTTTTTCTTACATATGAACCACTGACTGCAGTAAACTACCAGCATCTTGCCTTAACTACATACACGCTACTTAATACAACGGGTCAACTTGAGGACATAAGTCGCCAAAAGAAACATTCACTTGAACAAAAATAAACTGGATGGAAGAAAATTCCTTCCATGGATATCAATATTCTCCATACTGACAACCAGTGTTGATAACTCCTCAAACTCTTCTCAATAGTCTACAGAGAAAAATCAATTTAAGCAATGACTATCAAAATACAATTGCAATAAAATAATACTGAATTTTAAACATTAAATGAACACTATCACATTGTTTATCCCTCTTGAATTGAATATCTTGCACTGATGAGTGGTGATAAATTTGTGAACATGCTTACTTGGAATATAAGATGTTTTATCATTTGAAGTATCCATTATAAAAAAAATCACCTTTAATCATACAGATGTGACTCTGGCCACAAAGCACAGGATATAGCACTGAGTTTGTCACAGTCATGCAAGTTCTGTTTCATCTTCAAATTCAGTAGTTGCTTTCTCTTTTATGTATTTTCATGATTCTTCGCGATCAGGAAACAACCAGCACCTTAGTTTTTATAAGTATCAGTTTGTTACCATGGCAAACCGCTGAGGAGCTTCTGTGTAATGGCACAATAATTGTGGACATTTGAAATTATACCTCATATGTATACACCTAAGTCAGGTTTTTGGTGGATTTGTATAAATACCTTTTATACATAAAGTCATAATAATGATGCAATGTACATATTATTTTTGATTTTGCTTCTTTTTTATTTATTTATTTTATTTCTTTTGTTTACATGTTTACATATCCTTTCTCCCGTTCTTCATTCTCCTTTAGGGCTCTTGTAAGTGCAATTTAATATTTAAACAAGTTCCCATGAGGATGAATTCACTGTTATGATAAATACTCTTTCAACTGAAATAATCGGGCAAAAATCAGTTCTCAGTATTAATGGAAAGGATACTAGCCCTGGTATTATGTTATACTATTAGTGAATCTTATTGTATTGATTTTACATTGGCGTTTAATAAGAAATTACTCTAATCAATTACACTTAAAGAAAATATTTTTTTCCTGTATTTGTCAGAAATCAAGAGTTCTTTACCTATTTCTTTTTTTTCCCCCTTTGACAAGAATTTTAAGCAATCTATTTCAGATCTGGTTTGAAAGTCAAACTATAGATGATTTTAGTTGATTTTGGAAAAATCTATGTTCTCTTTAGTCTCATAGGTTCAAAAGTGTAGTTGACATATCACATTTCTTACAGAAATGAACCAGACAATATTTGACAGTCTAGACATATTATACCAGAAGATTGTGGTCTAGCAAAAAGGTTAAACTGAGAACACAAATTGTAAAAAATGTGCTTTTTTCATATTTCCAAAAATTAAACAGATTTAAAACATCATACAGAATTTATCTACAAGAGTTTCAAACTATAGATGAACTGCTCTAACTACCAATGAAATCAAAGGTATGACACTGGCTTAACAGTAGCATATGTAAGTAAAACCAAATGCTGCAGATAATTCAATTGAGTTAAAAAATAAAAATAAGCTTGCTAACTTGTCACTTTTTTTCTAGTCAATATTAGCTATTTGTCCGGAAAAAATTAATGCAGTAAAACATGTTACTATTCTCTATATATCTTACGTCTCTAGCATTTCATAAAATAGATAATAATAATAATAATAATAATAATAATAATAATAATAATAATAATAATGATAAAAAAATTCAAAGTGGAAAATTACAGACTTCTTAGCCAGGAGTTCTTTAAAGAACCAGAATAACTTCTATAAGACTTCACACTGATGTATACATACAAGACAATTCCATTTCTAATGAGGTACTTAAACTGACTACAAGTATGCATACTCGCCTAATGGCTGCCAATCCTCACCAGTCTAATATTCTAAACTGCCACTTTCATACATAACAATAAAATATTACATGGACAGAAAGTGGGGATGCAGAACCTCTAATTTGTTATAAAAATACGCGAGTTATAACAGATATTTCACTCACAAGGTATGATGTTTAATACATATATTGAAATGGGAGCCTAGGAAATGTGCTCAGCAGTTAAAATCACCAAAGTTCATAACATCATGAATTATTGTAGAGAAAAAAGGCCTTATCGGTGGTATTGAAACTTTGTAAAGACTGAATACACTTGCCATTTTTCATATAAAATATATATTTATATATTTCTTTGAAAAGAATAAAAAAAAAATGCAGTGGCTTTTCTAAAATCAGCATCTTTTATTTCACAATGGTAAAATTGGTAAAATTATAGATAAACGCATGAACTGCCAGAGATGCCAAATTCAAATCATGAACATAGACAAATGTACAAATATTATCTTTCTTGACTGTATAACCATTTTAATTAGCATCTTACTATTCAACTGGTATCTTTTATTATTATATCATTTCGAATAAGTATCTATATTTCAGAAAAACATTTTCTTGTGCGGTTAAGCATAATTCTGAGACAAACATATCTGCAACCAATTTAACCATCACAAGACTATTCTCAGGCACTTCGAAGCCCACTCAGTACCAATGAAACCAGGGTTTCAGAGTCTTGCACTAAATGCCACTGCCTACTGTTAGAATCAACATTTTCACCACATTCCTCCCACTGACAAAGAATGACAATGATTCACCAATCTTTGACTGGGATCTATCACACCTATCAATATTTTTTCATGAGGCCATACTTAAGTGATAACTTGATTAATTTTCCTTTAACAGGAGTAGATGGAATTTATCTTTGTTTTATAGATATATAATGTTTAATGAGCATGGCATCTAAATTTTAAGGTAGGTCGGTGTTTTTAAAAATGTATTTAAGGGAGGAGGAAATGTCAAAACTACAGTGTGGGTGATGTTAGAGTATAAAGACAACAGTATTAAGACCTTTTCTGGGGCCATCTGCAAATATGTTCACTTTCACTGATTAGCTCAAAATTAGTGTTATTTAATTGTACCTAATAATTAAACAATAAGTAAACAAAAAAGAAAAGAAAAAATTTGAAGGAACCTCAATTTTTCTTATCGGTAACATGACATTCTTGTCAGCCCACATAGGCTAATAATGACTGGATAGGTGTTTTCAAAAATATTTTCATTTTCTGCATAACCTGCACCTTCATGAAAAAAAATCTATAACCCCAAAGCTCTGAACACATAATGAAACTCAAAACTTTTTTTAAAAGAGTTCATCCACACAATTCACAGGAACAACTTCTGATATGTTAACTTTATAGTCTCTGAGTTGGTAAGGAAACACAAGGACAGATGTCTGGGCACCAAAAGGCAAACAAACCAAAATTACAAAATCTAGAACCTCTAATGCTGTCAGTGAAGAAATAATGGTGGGTGGGAATATCAGTGCAAGTCTCTGACCTTCAAGGCCATACAAGGTGGCAGACAGGAATTAAGGTTGGACATGGTTACAACTGACCTGCATATCCAGACCATAATCCTGTTTCATATTCAATTTACAAAAGTTAAGAAATATGACTTTTCAGATGTTGCTGTCAAAGTTATTAGTATCTGAAATTGTGTACACTGAACCCAACATTTGTGTCTGATATAGCAATCAATGACAGTTCATCAAATGAATCAGTTTGGTGATACCATGGTGAGCATTAAAAGTAGCCCACTCATCTTGCAATGAAGATGATATGAAAAATGTATAAAACATTTTGACTTCAAAGAATGTTCAGAGAATGTTCATATGACTTATAATTCCACAGACTAAAACATAGCCAGTCTCATATTTGATGTCAATAGTCAGAAATGATCACAGTCTTTTCCATCCCTTCCAGAATGTGCAAAACTGTCCTTATTCACAACAGAACATGATCCCACAGAATATGTTTTCCCTCTCATTTAAGAGGTCAATGTCCTGATGGAGAGAATCTGACTAAAATAATACTTACTATTACCACCTCCACCTATAGAAAATCTGTACACTGTCCCCTCTCTAGTCTTGCCTTAAGTGGCATCTTCGAAATGGTGACTGAAAAAGATCAAAACAATTTTTACAAAAACATTTGTTATCAGATAGTTCTTGAAACAAAGGAATACCAAATTCTAAATAATTAGAAAATGAAAGTAAAGATTCAATAAAATTAAGACTTTGATTTCCTAATTTATCATTCCTGATGCAGTTTGTTGACAATTTATGAAGTCAGTAAACATATGACCATATCATAATGCACGGGCACACACACACACACATTAACAGACAAATACACACTATTCAGACTTTCCTATTTTTTAACCATTTATGCTGGGGTTGCAAAAAATGTTTTTTTTTTCTCTTCAGCCTTGATAAATCCTTTACCATTAATAACTATCTTGTATCAAGATTAGTAGGTGTCCTTTTCATCACATTTTCCCTCAAAATTTCAACCACAGGGAATTCTCTTTAACCACCTTTACCTCTTGAAATTCAGCATATTTCAGGAGTCATGACAAGGGGGAAAATGAAACCTCTTGGCATCACCTGTTTAGGTGTGTAATAATATCGGTTCAATCAGTTTGATGGGGTAGGCAAGACACCATGACTAGCAATCTCACCAAGACTCTTATAGCCGATACATTAGTTCTCTCTTATTCCGAAAATTGTTTTACAGCAATTTTGTATATACTGTATAGGTCAACATTTTAGCCCTTTCTTCAACATGTCTTCCTAAATCTAATGTTCAGTGCACTGATAGCCCCACTCTGCTGCAATACTAAAACATGTTTGTATCTCTCCAAGTATTAACAATTAAGTCACAAACACACACACACACACACACACAGACACATACACACACACACACACACACCTCCTTAGGACATGAGCCTCAAACCATATTACTCTCTACCAATGCTAAATTTCTTTATTATTATTATGCTCTTTGACAAAAGAAAAAAATTGGTAATTAATGATAAATTAAGAAGGGTCTTCACAGAGACTAGACCACCCCTCCAAATCCTTCACCCAAAACATTCTCTACACAACGCTGAACTAAGAAGATAAAGATCAAATGACATTTGAGCCTGCTTTGATCTATGTCACTGAACAGGTACAAGGAGGCCAGGAATGCTATGCCTGGTCATGCTTCATGCACTCAGGCATGTTTACACCTGAACTAACTTAAACCCAAAATAGACCGATTGGCATAACTATTTCTTTAGCTGCAAATGAACTGGCTTGGACTAACAAAACATCTCTCAAATCACACAGTTATCCCCTCACACCTTAGAATGTTCAGTCAGTGCCATCTTTAGCAATGTGGTTATCATAGGATAATTGGTGCACTGCAGTTCTAAGCTTTTCCCGTTGTGAACACCTCTTTAGAAAAATCATTGCTGCCTTGTGACCTGCATATAGAACAGGGAATATGGGCCAAAAGTTCAAAGTGTATATATTTTATTTGAGTTATTCTATTATTCACTTCTTATTTTCAAAGTTAGTGTTTCTACTTTTCATCCAATTTTCTTGTTAGAGAACCATTAGTTAACTACATGAATATCTATACTTGTAATAAGAGTGTCTATTTAGCTAGGACTTTATTTCAAATTGTTCAGTGGGAAATATTTAATGCCAGCATAATCTTTTTTATCTGTAACTCTGCTTTTTAATAATGACATGCTTATGTACCTTCATTAATAACCAAGTTGATTGATGTAACCCATATATCAATATAAAACACAATATTACAATATGAAAATGACAGTAAAAAAACTTGCACTTGTATTTTAAGTGATTCATTTACAATTCTAACAGAGTACCTTAATATGAACTTGCCAAGACAATAACTTAAGGTGGTCAAGACAATACATTAGTTAGTCTCATGTTGAATGTATATTATAATAAAAAATTTTAACCAGCATATGCATAAGCCCTGAAAGTTTCAGTATTTTCTCAATCACAGAGTCAAAATTAAAAATACAATTACTAATATAATTAATATTTAACGTTAATTAAATGCTTGGGTTTCTATCTATAATATAAAAAATCTAAGAATTTGTAGAAAATATTTAGATGGGTTTAAATTTTGACTTCTTATTTTTAGCACCTACAAGACAATTATATCCTGCAATATTTATGGTATTTTCTGAATTTATCTATTTTTCAACACCACCAGCAACTATGCTTTTTTTATCATAAATGCTACTATTCTACAACTTATCTATTTATTCAACCTACACATATATACAAAAGCTGCATCATACATAATATTAACATGGATTATAAATTTGCAGTACACCTATACTGTAAACTAACTTACCGAAAGCTACAGAAAACACTTTCAGATATGTCCCAGTTTATTCAGATGGATATCAAATTCATCAACCACACAAGATAGCAAAATAATAACTCAGAAATATGTGCTTTTAGAAGGAAAAAAAATACTAGGTTTACAGACCTCAAGGCAATCCCACTCAAACCACAGTACCTTCCTAGAAATTTTAGGACAAATTAGATTGATGTAATGACTTGTGGGTCACTTCCCACTCAAACCACATGCATTTCCTGGAGAAATTGTTCAGCTAACCCACACTTAGGCTGACACCCACTACAAAACCAAAGTTTTACTTTTAGCTGCAGCCCTTTGAGCAAGCCAACAAAAATCATGCTGATTTCCTAGAAACCATGAGGCAACAACATGCCTTAACTAATGTATGCTTAATCAATCCAAAACCATCCATATTTCACTGGTAACAACTAACACAATGAGATGTACCTTTTGCTATATATCAATCACTTTAGATAAGGTAAAATAAGAATCTATTCAATAAATTGTTATATATAAAATATTTGTGTGAAAAATCATTTCCTTTTTGGAACTGTGCTAAGAGCAATAAATTAATAGTTTAGCATAGCAAAAGTAATCTTATCAATCACAAATTAGCTTCAAAAGCCAAATTAATATTGGTTATTGCGTGCAAATAAAAACTATTTGGATACAGTCTAATTCCTTTAAAAAGTTAAGTCTTCTGTAACTTGTTTCCACTCTTCACAGTTTTTATTCCAGCATTTTCAATATCAGTGGCGTTTTTACATATTGATAGATTCCTTCTAAATTCTACAATCATTTTCTTGGTTTTAGTACCATTAAGATGACTGCATAGATACAACAGATTTTCTGTATGCCCTTTCATCATTATTAGTGGATTGCCCCACAAGGTTGTGTCATCTGCAAATTTCTATCATAGCACAATTATAGGTAAAGAACAAGTAAAGACAGGGTAAAAGAAAACACCTCTATGCCAGTATTTAAATATTGTAAAACAAGACATCCGACCTTAACTGATTGTATTCTGTTTAATAGAAAGTCTTAAAACCCAGAAAGAAAAGGAGGTAGTTTAAGTTCATGTAAAAGATTAAAAATACATCATTATTATTGCACAAATATGCTTAAAGCAGAGCTTAAGTCAATAAATTAAACACTCACATAATAGTTTTTGTTATCTGAGGAACTATGGATTAATTTAAAGAACATTTTTTTCTTTTCCTTCTGTCTGTTGGGACCTCAGGAGAACAATTTTTGAACAACATTTGAATACATAAACATAAATATGTGTCAAAGAATATTTCCATAAATGATTTACCCCCAATGCTTTAAAGTGCATACATCAACATGGTAATTGTTACAAGAGCAATGCTGAAATGTTGGCTTGCTGGTAGAATTACAATACATGAATGGCTTCAGTTAATTTTGGTTTCTGATATTTTATTCTGTGTTGAGTTGGCTAGAGTTAGAAAAGATAGGCTCTGGGATAATAATTGCTCAAGTTCAAATGAATTGGGGAAAATATAAATTTGGGAGATAACAAACATTACAATGTAACTTATTACAAAGCAATGGGGCGAAACGGAGAGATTAGCCATCCCCAACCAATGAAAAGATGGGTTAACTACCGCCATCCTATTGTGTAAGGAGAAGAATTTATGACATTTCTTGTTTGTTTATCAATGTTTATAAATATAATGCTATTTTTAAAAACTTCATTATTATCATGTTTTCCATCAATGAATACTAGTATATAATAAAATGGTTAACAGACAAGTCAAAGTAAAAGCCACCACTGTTACAATAATGAAATTTCTTTCATTTCAAACAATAAATTGTAGACTTCATTCACCTTTTCCTCCCATGCCAATTTACAACTTGAACTGCACAAATGAAACACATAACAGGAATTAAAAGGGGTAGATTTTCAAATTTCTGAGAGGATGCGTTTTTATCTTTTGCATGTCATTCTATGAAAATTCAATCAATCAATAATTTATATTTACACATATTAATGGTTTACACATATTAAGTTTAACTGAAACAAAGTTGAACTAAGACCTTATAAAAAGTTTTACATGTCATAGATAATCATAATATTGACCGATGCAGGTGACTTATAATTATGTTTTCTATTAGTATTATTGGATCCATATCATGTGGAAGAATACAAATACCAAAACAAACAAATCAAAATCTATCAATAATAGCATTTTCCAAAGAATATATATCTTTTGGATACTTTCATTTCTAAAAGATTTTTAATGAAAAATAAAATAAAGTAAATTAAAATTAATACATAAATAAAAATAAATAAATAAATAAATCCATTATACCTACCCTAATAGTGTTATGATCTAAGCTACCCAAGTCCTACATCCAATGCCATCATCACTACAAAGCCTATGATAACTCCACAGGAAGCCAGCTTCCCATTACCACTGCAATAATATTTTTTATTGTTTTAAATCAGCACGAAGATAAAGGTATAATTGAATAATTAGATGCAGGAAAAACCTCATTTTCGGTATCTGGATGATAATGAAGGGTTACAATATCTTTAAGTGGACATACTTGAACCACACTGATTCTAACCCCACTCTCAGAGTACGGTAATTACTCGGTTCTTTTCAATAGGGGAAAATTGCGAATTTTACAGAATCTGTATCTTTTAAGTAATAATTTCTTAAAATTAGAACATTCCTACTGAGTCGTAGCAAATTTGATAATTTTGCCCATTGAAAAGTAAACTGAGATCATAAAGTAAACTGAGATCAAAAATTCAAAATAAACAAATAATGAGATACAACAAAATCTGAAAAACTGCCCATTAAACAAAATGCTTATGAACTATTATTGAATATTTGAATTGATACTCACAAGATTAAATTCAATTTGCGTAATTGCTTAAATGTTTTAAAAAATCCAGATATAGTAATTGAAATCAGGATAAATTAACTGTAAGTTTTCTAGTGTGAGTGTATGTATATGTGTGTGTAGGGGTGGAGGAGAGGGCCAAATACTCACCATGTTTGTGCCTCTGGAATGATATCATCTGCCACCACATAAATCATGGCCCCTGCAGCAAACGCCAGTGCGTAAGGAAGGATTGGTTCAGCTATTCCAACAGCCAAAGCACCTAACACCCCAGCTATAGGCTCCACCATGCCACTTAACTGACCCCACCTGAATCAACCAAAAGACAGAGAAATGAGTCTCTTTTTCAGAGCATCAAAGGCTTTAATTTTCATTCTTTGCCTTTCATAAACTTTGTGATTCTTTTTTTATGTCACTGCTTAAGTGAATAAATCTTTGATGTAAACCTAATTTTCTAACTACAAAATATATTAATGGTTCAACATGCATGTGTATACTAGGCTCATCTGAAGTCTGCACTACTCATGACGATACAGACATACAAATATTGTTTATCTTGATGTGGTTTACAAGTCTTTTTGACATCAAAAATGTCACACTAATGTTAAAACCCAAATTCTTCTTTCAGGCCCAAGAGCTACTTTTTTGTCTCACTAATAATAAAAAAAATTTTGACATTTTTCTCTGGTAAAGGCTAATTGAAAATTGAATTTTACCAAAAACTCTTAAATGTTGAAAACCCTGATCCTCTTAGTGGAAGACTGACCGCCAGTCCTTCTGGAAAATTCTGTATTCCAATGCCTATAGCAAGATTCCTGGAAATATTAATTTAAAAAATATTATGTAACAACTTCATCTAATTATACAAAATATGCACATAATAACAGACATTTCAATATGAAAAGCAAACATTGCCAAAAAATTCCACTGCATTTGTAGTCAAAACATAAAATCACAAAAATGTAACATTGCGCACTGAATAGAACTGAATTATAGTCTTAGAAAATTAGCTTAAAAACATTAAAATTATTAAGAAAACAACTGTGTTTCCATCGTATGTCTGATGGAAAACTAAATGTTAGGCATATACAGAAAAGCATCAATTGAGATGGTCAGAATTCATCCATATTGTCTTTTCTACAGCAGATATGCCAAAATGCATGAGAAAACTGTTCAGATTTCATGCATAGGTAAAACAGACTGATGAGTAATAAAAACAATCCAAATCACCTCGCATTTTCAAAAGTAGCAGATTTAGTTTTTCCTATTGCACCAAATCCAACCCCAACGGCTAGACCCTCTGTAAGAAAAACCAATCCAATGACTGTTGTATATGCCCAAAAAAATATAAATTAACATTATATAAACAATATGATTAATCTCAGGATTAACTACATGTACATATTTTTAATAACTTTAAAAGCTAATTAATTTGTGAACTGCTTGATGTTGTTCTCTGTTTATTATTTTGTTTCGTATGTCCAAAGTCAAACTACCATCTCTTTTTTAAAGTTAGTTTTTTTAACAAGACATATTTCAAATAAATTCGAGATACTTTATTTTGCAGTCTTGGGCAATTTAATAGATCCTAAATAACAAACTGTTAATGAAAACGAAATTTTAACAATCCAACCAAATACTGTTTTACTTGGGCAAATGTCGATGGCTCCAAACATATGATACCTGGAATGTTGTGAACAGTAATTGCAATGATCAGCAGCATTATTCTCTTCCAGTTGATGGTCTGTTGGACATCGCCCTCTTTACTGCTGTTGTCACTTATACTATTAGTGAAGCCATCTTCAGTTGGTCTTTTTCGTCTTTGGTAAGATGGGGTGGGCTTCCTGAGATCACCAGCGCCATCTGGATACGGCAAAATATAAAATACTTCACATTGGCCATTTCTGCCAAAGAAATATTCTTTGAAAGCTGTGATTCTAATTTGACCATAAAATAATTCTTACAGCATTGTTAAAGTTTTCAAATATGTCTTTTTGTCTACTACCTTTTTAATTTCTTATTCATTTTTCTTTTCATGGAAAAAATGGTATTGGTTATAATCTTATCTTTCTGCAGATAGAAGCAGGCTGAGAAAAGTAAATTTTGAAGCTATGCTTTAATTCTCAACAAACTTCCCAATAAAAAATCTATAATTATTTGGATAGTAGTAATTGAAAAGTAGTATCAATATTTCAACAAAAATTATCATCTGTTGATTATGAGTGTTTAATGTTTACTTTAAACAAAACAAATGGCCAAAAAGATCAATATACCTATACCATCATCGATAACCAGTAAAAATATCAAAAATTACCTTTTATCAGATTAAAAATGTCTAAACCAGCAGTCATTACTTAAGATTTGTAGAAATGAAGTGTAATTATTTCTTTTGCCCATAAAACTAATTATATGAATATGATAATCAGACAGTCCTTGAGACACCATTGAGAATATCAATAGCATTGCTAATACTTCCTTTCTGAACAAAACAAATGTAACAATATATACAACTAATTTAGGGACCATTCCCAGACCCTATTGTACTAACTGTGGATTGATCTATCTCCAAGGAGATTCTTGCTGAATTGCAATCAACTTAAGCAGCATAGATGTCTGGCATGCCTACTGAAGCTGTAAGGGGGTAATTAACTATCATTTAGCAGCTTCAGTAGGTGTGCCAGACATCTTAGCCACTTAAGCTGAAAGCATTTTAGCGAGAAACACCTTGGAGATGGATTGATCCTGTTAGATCAATCTAGGTATGGAAACCCAGTCTTAGTGTCATATTCTCTGGATGTTAACATGAATGAAGTGAACATTTTATCACCTTTAAACTGATAAAGCTCAGTGTTATTTTGCTCTGGTTCCACAGCTTCTTCATCATCTTTCCTGAACTTTGGTCCACTGGCAAGAGCTAGGGCTATGTTAGGAGATTCCACACCCTGAGAGAAAAAAAAGAGAATAAAATAGACACAAACAAAACACAATGTTATTGTATTCAACTGGTGTGTAAGCTATCATTCAGAGAGACATTTAATTTGATTGGACATTAAACTAAAATTTGATTAAGATTCAAATTTAAAAAAAGGTAGAAAAAACATAAAGCTCCTGTTCTCACCAAATAGGGCATAAGAAGATCTGCATAATATACAAAAGCTGCTCCTAATATAAAGCCAATAGCCACTGGTACAAATGCCCACTCTCCCTTCTCTCCATACTGGCCAGAGTCTTGAGCCATCTCAATAGCTGGTGCCAACAATGACCAGTAGGATGCTGCAGTCATAACCTGTAATTGAATAAAGTATCCTTATTGATATATGATAACAATGGGCATCCAACAATGATATAATAATAATACAAACTGTGTTTGACAAGATGTTTGGGGGAAATAAATAGGCTGTTTAACGTGACCACAATATAACAAATTATTCAATTAGGTGATGAGAGAGAGAGAGAGAGAAAGAGAGAAAGAGAGAAAGAGAGAGAGGTGCAAAACAATGAGAAAACAAAGATACTGTAAAGACTAAATCTATGATCAGATGATATGTTGTCTTACCCCAGCAGCGAAGCCCAAACTTCCATCAAGAACTTTTCTCTAAAAATATGTATCAAAAGCAAATAAGTAGGACTAGGTCTAATAACTTTCAGTGGTTTCTTAATCTGTAAAACATTTTTTTAACAAACAACATTGCCTTTCAAGTTTGTAATATTATGGCTGGCAATCTGAAAAAAGATGATAGTATATTTAAGCTTCATTTGGTATGCAGGGACCTGTGAGAATTTTTCTAAAAGTCTGGAAAGGGCAGCAAGATCATATCAGAAGTATATATGCCATGTATTAGAACAAGTTCTTAAATGGCTAAATTTGGCAACATATTTTTGGTAATTTTTTATCCCCCTTCTCTGGTTCACAATTCAACCAATATGTTAGACAGGAGGGCAACCTCTTCTGCCTACACTTTGGAAGATACCTTTATCAATTTGTATTTCCCACATTGCAAGCATCTATGGCCACAAATTGTCACTTCACAAATACATTACTCTGGTTGGGAAAATACTAAGATCAAAATTAAAAATCTGCTATCATGCCTATCTCCTGTACTTCTTATGTGGCAAATTTCAGGCTTCTATGACATCATTTAGGGCTGGTGAACATGGGAGTCTGCATGGGGGTCAATGGGGTCACTTGAATCCCCCTGGAATTTTGGAACTGCATTTTTATTACAGGTACCCAGCCAATCATTATCTCCCCCTTCAATGACTTTGACCCCCCCCCTCCCCCCCTCCCCCTTGGAAAATTTTCTGTGGATGCCCATGGTGGTGAAAATCAAGTGGGGCAATTTTTGATTCATTTTTAAAAATATAGCAAAAAAAAAATGACAGACATGGCGTCACTAAAATTTGAATACCTCTTGATCTACATGAGATAGATCAAAAATTTAAACGGTTGATTCCTACTCAGATGTACAGCTATCTCTGTGTGAAATTTCCAATCTCTAGCTTAATTAGAAAAAAAATCATGTGTGGACCCTTTTGTAATTATATATCTATATGTTGTCGTATACTTGATCAAGTTATGCCAGCCTCTTCAAAGCTACTGTCCATTTTGTTCTAAGTGCCATCCCAGACAGCCTCAGTAATCTGGCCCACGTCTGGCCCAGATCTGGCAACGTCTGGCAATATCTGGGCCAGATTTTGCCAGACACTTGCCAGATCTGGGCCAAGTCTGGCAAAGTCTGGCATTTATGCCACATTTTGCCAGACACTTGCCAGATCTGGGCCAAGTCTGGCAAAGTCTGGCATTTATGCCACATTTTGCCAGATGCTGCCCAGACTTGGGCCAGATATGGTACTTTCATTTTCAATTTTTATTTTCTATTTATTTATTTTTTATTGACCAGTGAGCTGAATGCATTGAACTGACGTCATTTGATAAATTTTGATTTAATTTATCTCTCTCTCTTTTCTTCAAAGTCCCCTCATAAGTGTGCTATTTGTTTAATTTGACTTGACATTTGAATGAATTCACTGTTCTAAAACTTTTTTGAACTACTCGTTCCGCTGTTGTAAGATTCCGCTTTTTATGCTAAGCCGATCAAAGACCCGGATGTAGCGTTTCATAGAGTTATGGATATGAAAAAAGCACAAGCGTGTCAAACTGATACAATTCGTTGAGTGATTTGATTCGTGATGCGATTTATTTCGAAGGCATCAACACTGGTGACGAGGATTAACACTAGTGCAAAACTGTGAGCCAACTTTCTTTGAAAAAATGGAGGAAAAATGTGAAATTACGGAATTCGAACCGTACAGAAGTCCGGAGACAATAGGGTCACGCTCGACGCGATGGCTAAAAAGTTTTAACCTCTTCGCTGACGGAAAAGATTGATCTTTTCAAAACCAACGGACGGCATGAATAATGAACAAAGATAGAAAATTAAAAATACATGACAGAGGAGACGCGCGCTTATGTTGTATTCAGCAGGGACAGGTGTACAAGATATTTTCAGGACTCTCCCAAACACAGGTTAGAAACATGAATATACATTAGACAGTTAACGCTTTGAATGAAATTGGAACACCAGAAACTGTGAGTATGATGAAACCGAAGTCATTTGACAAACCAAGCCAGTCTAAACATTATGAGTTTAGACATGAAAAACGAAGTAGAAACTCCCTGACTGAGAAAACATGGAACGTTGGATCACTTTGCAAAAGTCTGCAAAACTGAAACTATTATTCATGTAAATGACAGCTTTGAACATGATAATCCAGGAGTGCATATACATTTGGTGTGGGAACCAATGCAATATACACAGAAGACATGGAGGAAATAGAGGCGGTGTTAATCTCAGTGTATTACCAGATTCAGGTGCATATTGTAATATCATTGATGAAAATACATGGAGAATGCCGAAATCCAAGAAAAATAAATGTGGCTCTTGTGGAGGACTAGAAAACAAACAGTATTATTCATACACGTCTGAGAAACCTTTAAAAGTGAAGGGAACATTTGAATGTGACGTAAAGGAAGAGACCAGTAGTAGGTAAAGGACATGGGATTTGATATGAGTTGATAAGTTTTGAGAATTTTCAGTGTGGTTTAAGGAATAAAAGTTGGAGTTCATATGCTATTCTGCAAATGTTTGAAAGGACATTTTAAAGACTGAACTGTCAATAAACATGTTTTGAAAGGACCGTTTCTGTCCAAGAAAGGAAGGGATGTTGTGTTTTGACTTGACATTTGAATGAACTGTTGTTAACTTGGTAGAGTTACTTGTTCCATATTGTTGATTCCATTAATAATTATAAGCTTGTCAAGGCGCCGGATGTATCATTTCTTAGTGTTATGGATTTGAAAAAAGCGCAAACATTGCAAACTGGTTCAATTCATTGAGTGATTTGATTCATGATGTGATTTAATTCAAAAGCATTGATACTGGGGTTTGTTTTTGTGCAATGTAATTCTCTTTTAATTGTACATCTATATCTGTGCTGGAGTATACATATTTTTTTTTTCAGAATTTACATGTATGTACAGTACTGTAGCCAGCATGCAAATTGAATTGAAACAGTTACTGCATGGTTATTTATAATTTTGTTATAACTCACCATCATCTAAAAAAACAATGTTTTTTCATTCATTATTCAAGATTTATTCATTACAAAACTTTATTCATTAGTGATTATTATTATTAATGATATGTTTGAATTAGTTTAAAAATGACAATGTGTGCAAAAATATTTCCCCCTCAAACCCCTCCCCCATGTACATGCATAATTAATTACAATTTTTGTAATTTGTGTTAATTCAGATTCGATGAGCAGCTTTGTGTTGAAAAAAAATTGTTGTTATAACTGTTTTCTTTACATGTATGTAGGTGACATTTCCTCCTGTTAAGTGTCTGTATATTTACCTTTCTGCAGTGTAGTTTTTTTTTTTTTTTTTTTCAAATATACATTGTTTTGTACAAAAAGACCAGGTGTGACCCTTAATTTGTTACATGTTAGTTGCCAGCAAGGTTATATAATGTGTAATAATTTTGTTTAGGGTTTTAGCACAGAATAAATACTTGAATCTTGAATCTTGTATGTCTTTTTTATAGTAATCTTATTGAATAATTAAAAATAATTAAAAAAAAAGAAAAAAAAACATTCTGGGCCATATGTGGTCCATGTCTGGCCCTAATCTGGCCCATTTGAATATGATCTGGCCCACATCTGGCATGCCATACATTTGCCAGATATTGCCAGATCTGGGCCGACATCTGGCCATATGAGCAAATGTGGACTGGGCCAGATGTGGCAATGTCTGGGCCAGATCTGGCCCAAACATTGCCACATCTGGCCCACATGTGGCAAGCCATACGTGGGCCATACCTTTTGCCAGACATTGCCAGACGTTGCCAGATCTGGGCCAGACGTGGGCCAAATCACTGAGGCTGTCTGGGATAGGGACGCAGGCCGTCACAGCGTTTCCAGTGGATATCAAACACCTGTTAATTTCAACGTGTACAGTAAAAACACATGAAACTGGCTGGAGAGCGGAAACTACTTGACTTGCAAAGGACAATTTGGCCTCTGGTCTATCTCACCTGTCCACTGCTGAAGATAAACACCAATCCAGCACCAGCAGCGGTAAGTCCCCATGTAAATAAGGTGCCAATAAAGGCCTGAAATACGGGACTGTGCCCTTCTATCATTTTGAAGATGTTCACATGTGTGACGACACAGGAGTGCAACTTTGGGTCTCCAACGCAAAAGACTTATCGCGTTGTTTGCTGTACGGTGGCCCGTAGGAGCCCTGTGCATCACTGAAAGCAAATCAAAGTATCTTGAGTGGAAGTCACATGAAAAAATACACTTCTGTATCACTTGAACTTGGCTTTTCATTGAAATAAACGTAAAGTGGAGTGGAGACTAAAACAGCTAGGTAATTATAATGATGATGCCCACCCAGTGATACGTATCCACCTATAATTACAACAGCTAGTACATCTTAAGCACAGGTTGTAGCTAGACCGCGAAGTTTGGTTTTGGCAGCAAGACTATATATTTTTAAAACAAAATCATTTTGAGGTTAACGACAGGCCCAGCAAAAGGGTTTTCTTTAGAATAAGTTTCTTTAGTATGTGTATTGCTACATAGCAGATATTATCAAACTAAACAAGTTTTTGAGGACTGTTAGGCCATATAAATTCCATATATAAGACTTGATTTCATTTGCTTATTTTGACATATAAGTCAATTAATTTCCTTTAGTTTGTATATTTTAAGAATCTTAAATATATCTTATATCTAAAAAGCATTTTCTACAAATGAGAGAAAAAATCGGTTTTGTTGAGAAGTACAGTATGGTAAATTGCTGGAGTCTTTTCAATGGGCCAAAATTACCAAACTTTCAGATACACAATTTTATAATCACTAAAATTATATTTCTTTTTAGCATTTGTGGTGCTTTTACTGCAAAGAATAGATCTATATAGTAGCCTTTTAAAATTTGTTGCTACCATGCACTAATTAAATAGGAATGTTTTAATTTTAAGAAATTATAAAAATACAGTAGGAGCTTCTGTAAAATTCACTATTTTCCCACCATTGAAAAGATCTCAGTAATTACTATTCTGGGACACAATCAGAAGATAATTTATGAAATGCAAATTATGGCAAATTCAATACAAAGAGACAAAAGATGTTTTTTAAATGTTTATTTTTATATATAAAGAGGCTTCTACGACTTCTAAATTACCTTCTTAAAGCTTCTCAACTAAAGAATATCAACTGCCTTTTCCATAAATTTATAAAACTCCCACTAATATTGAACAAAGTAATATGTTAAGTCCAAGTATAAATTGCTACCTTATCAGTAAACTCTCCTTGTAAATTTCCCCCAAAGTTATTGATAATGAATTTTTATTTTTGTTTGGGAACCCACACTCCACATATTTTGGTATGCTATGTTTCACTAAGCAAGGGCACTCTCACAATAACAATATAACATTTAGATCGCCTTTGTATATTGTCCACATTAGTTTCATAAATATGACACAATAGCCATCTTCAGCTATTAAATCAAGCAATATGTGCACTGAAACTACTTTATAACACATGTAAATTAAGAAGCAAATCAGTGACTTTACAAGTAGCAGCAATACTTTAACAAAGTTGGAGATTTCACAACCAAAATACAATCATGTCAAAATAAAAGTTTTCAGTTTTTTTCATAAAAGTTTTACAAAACTGAACAAAAATGTAAAATCATCATAAAAAAATAAGGAATGCTTTAAGCATTAACATTTCAATGAGTAAAAGTAAAGAGAAAAATATGTCAAACATATTTTTAAAAATGTTGATAAAAATAAACACCAACAAAATTATGAACTTTCCAGTAAGGAGGAGAATGTTACTCAAATCCCTCTAGCTTAAAAACCCATGCCCACTGACAAGGTATTTCATGCAAAAATACCCTGGGCATGACAACAGTGACAGCACTGGGGTCAGTCTTGTGTTGTATTGGCTTGCTAAAGCCCAGCCAAGTCACCTTTGTGGTAGCTTTGGCTTTGGGTGTTTTTAGCAACAATGTTTCTGATTGTGGCCACTTCAAGAGATGTACATAAATCACTAGACCACTTGTTGTCTGCTTTGAAGTATACCTGCAAAATTTAATGAAAACTGATTAGAACATAGTACAGAAAAAGAAAATTGAAAAAGCAACTACTAGTATGTTGCAGAGAAATTTTATAATCTAAAAAGTATACCAGTTTTACAACTTCTCAATGACAATATGTTTTTCTTATAAACTTGGGGTGTCATGTCTCAATAAAAATTTCCTTTAATAAAGAACAATTTAATTGCAAAGTTGTGTTTTATCCAAGAGGCAACTAATGTATCAAATTTCTGACTTTTTTCTTTACCAAATTGTATCTCCTTCATTCTGTACTCTCCAAGCCCTGGTGCCATAAATAGCTTCTCCATTCACCCCCATCCACTCTCCCATCTGCCTGAACCTTTCTTCAAACACAGGAGGAATCATGCCATCTGCTGTTGGTCCTACATTCATCAACAGATTCCCACCCTTACTGAAAATAAAGATATAAAGAGACAGACAAGTAACTTTTGAAAAATTTGGATCTGTCCTTGGACCAATTACTATGAAATTTTCATGCTTTAAGATCTTATAAACTGTGAAAATTATCTTCAACTATTTTTTTAAAAAATTGGGAGGAAGAAATTTAAATGTAGAGAATGATTTGAAATCTTCACCTTACAGTCTTGATCAGTAGATGCACCAGTTGTTCAATGGTAAAGTAATCTGCTAAGTCAGCATGTCTTCTGTAGCCCCAAGAATTGCGGTCAATGGTCATGCAGTTTTCCCATTTTCTGTGCAACACTGAGTCTAAAAAGTGAAAAATAGCATACTTGAGTTCAGGTGGACATCACAAAAATAAAATTTTGTTCATATGTGCATATTCAATCTTGTGAAATCTGCTTACACTTTTTAATTTCCTCTGTTACTAGTATTAAAACAAATGTTACACCAGTTTTATAAAATTTCTATACAGTACGTTAGACAAGCATAAAATTGAAATGATGTATGCAGATTATCTGTTATGCCCTTGCATGGAAAAGACATATAACAGACCTATAACAACTGGAAATTATTTATTCAAGTATGCAGAGCTACATGCCCTCTACCAGCACAAAGAATGAAATACCTGGTGTATATCTGTCAGAGCAGGTTAAAAAACCACCATGTTTGCAATTTGTTTCATTGCCCCACCTGTCATTGGTCACCACATAATCCTTCACAGGACTAGAAAAGACAACATAATTGTGATATAAAGTTTAGTATATTCACATGGGATATCTAGGCTCAAGTTAGCCTACACTTTTCACCTGTTTAAAAAATTAACTTCAGTTAATGAAATGACTTTATCAGTCCATCATTGATTGAGTAATTTAGCTAAAATGATATCAAAGGTTTTAATATCACAAAAAAAAAAAAAATACTTTGAGGATTCCAGTGTCATGCAAGCTTTTATTTTCAAGTCTTCAAGTGTAAGCGGTAAAATTCAATTCTTCTAAAAGACAGTAGACCATAAACAACAAGAACACTGGTACAAGTTTCAATATTGACAACTGCATTATTCATTAGATAAATAGTATAAAACAGCAACGGTTAAGCTGGAGAACCTACCTCTGATTGTACAGCCATGCCAAGAACTGTGTACTATTCCAGTAGTTGGCTGAAGCTTCCCACTGTCCATCTGCCCACACAATGTCAGGTTTGTAGGTCTCCACTATATCATGAAGCTCTGGCATAAGTTTGGCCTGAAATGAAGAATGTAGTAATACTTGGATGATACAGTATATGGAGAAGATAGATGATTTATTGTAAGAAAACACTAGGTTCTCAAAATTGTTTTACCAGCATTATGCAATTAGGAAATTAACCAATAACAATCAAAATTCAAAATCAAATCCTCAAAATCAACACAATAAATGCAATACTTGTGTTCTATTCTGTCCCTGATAGTCTAAATGACTTTATATGAAGAGGTACAACCTTTACATAGTCTTGTGTCCAGTAGCCATTAGCTTTATCTCTCATGTAAAGTGGGTTATACCACTCATAAAGGGAGTGATACAACCCAAACCTCAAGTCTGTATTCTTCCTGATAGCAGCAGACAGATTACCTAAAATATTTATTTTATAAAAACATGATGAAGTGTAAAAAAAAGATTTAAATATTCTTTTCCAGTTGTAAACATAGGAAAATTAAAGGGACATTGTACTAATTAATAACCACCAGTAAGAGCAATGCTATAATATTCACTAGAAAAAGGAATCCAGGGGTGGATGGAAGCTGTCTTCTGTGTCTTCTGGAAGGCCGTCAGAACTTTTCAAGTTTACATTGACGGGCATCTGATTTTTTCTTTCAGAAGACGACCAAAAATGGAGTATGGATCAAGACAGATAATTTGGAAAACTGTCAGAAAATATATCTGGATCTGTCCCTGTTGATCGTGAATAGGCTGTTTACCTATGATATCAATATGTGGACCATTGTCTACAGAGTTCCAGTTCCAGGAATATTTGGAAGGCCACAGAGCAAAACCATCATGGTGCTTGCTGGTCAGGACCACATATCTACAATATTGATCACAATAAGTATTAATGAAGCACAAATTTCAATCACAGAGGTTTTGTGTTTTGCATAATTCTGCATATCTATGACAATGTCACATATAATTTCTAAATCATGGATCAATCATCAACATGCACGTTTGAGCATTCACAGTGCTGAGTTTTTAAAATATGAATCATATGATACAGCAAAATAGATCATAAATGTCATTTGAAGTGACTGAGTAGTGTGAAACTGTCCTCAAATTTGCTAACAATTTATCCATAAAATTCCGTTATATATGAATCATATCTATGAACAAAATTAGGAATACATGCAGCAATAATATATACTGGTACCATTAGTACTTATAATTCATATATGCAGAGCAATATAGTAACTAAGTATATTACAAAATGTTGTACCAAAACTATGCAACCCATCTCCAGTTTATTTGAAAAACAACAATTACCAACTCCCAACAAATACCACACAACACACTCCACCATGGAGTTACCATATGTTAAATTACACAAATACCAGAAATATAATTTATATATTCAACATTTATTTTGAAAAAAAATAAATAAAATAATGCTACACACTGAGCATACAATGGCTGTGTGGCTGAGAACGAATTTATTTTTCTTACGTATACATCATTTTTCATATTTTATAAATCCCTTATTATCAGGTGCAATATCCAACTGTTTTCATTGCAAGAAATAAATGCTATTATCATTATTATTAACATTATCATTAAATAAGAAAAGTTAAGTACCTTGCACCAGATGCCTTGAAGATATTGGCCCATTTCCCAGCATCAAAAAACTCTCCTAAAAACTCTGGAGCAAAATCTGTGTATTCCCATCCAGGTGCTAGTTTCTCTGCAACAAACTTCTTCACACCTTTACCAACATCAACCCTGTATTCTTTATTTTGTTCAAAGTATTTCTGAGGTGTCTTCCACCAGTACCAGAACCATTCTGATGAAGTTGCAGCAAAGCCAGGTACTGCATACACCCCCCAATGTATGAAAACCCCAAGCTTTGCTTCTTCATACCATTTGGGAATTGGACGCTTATCTAAAGAATCCCATGTTGCCTTGTACCAACCCTAATAATAAAAATTAAAAACACTTAAAAGAAAGAGAAAAGAACCATTGCAGCCCATCACATAATCATATTTACCTTGCCCCAGATGCCTTAAAGATGTCTACCCACTTCTCTGGATTAAAAAACTCTCCTAAAAATTGTGGTGCGAAGTCAGAATACTGCCAGTCAGAGGAAAATTTATCTGCAACAAACTTCTTAACACTTTCCCCAGTTATGACTTTTGCTTTCCTCCGTCTCTGTAAAAAATCCTGGTCAATCTTCCACCAGTACCAGAACCACTCAGATGGCCCATTGACTGCATACCCTGGGACAGCATATACCCCCCAATGTATAAAAATCCCCAACTTGGCATTTTCATACCATGAAGGAATGGGTCTGTTGTCAAGTGATTCCCAGTGTGCAGCATATGGATAGGGTACCTGAAAAATTGTTGAGGTTGGAATATTTTCTAGCAAATCTTTCTAAAAATGAGTGTGACTGATTCAACTTCCAGTGTAAATCCACACAGCTGGAGCAATCTTTTTTTTTTTTTTTTTTTTAGTTTTTTTTAATAATTAATTTACTTAATATATTCAAAAATCCTTTAAAAACCTTTATCTTATATATGATTCATTGTGTTTCTGTTGATACATGTACACGCAGATATCAAATGTCATATAAATTATAATCTGCACGTTTTACTCTTTAACCCCTTCATAAAACTGCGTCAAAATACCACAGACTGAGACGCAGGTTCATGTACAATAAAATGTGCCCAATGTCTTCCAAGTTATATAGGTCCCTACAACTTCAAGTGCACATTATACATGTATATGGGCAACCGGTCCATGTTGATATCCATTTTGAGAAGAGAGGCATTAAACCAACAAAATTTACTTCATGTCCATTCTGAATACTAATGTATTTTATCTACATGAGGCAATGCTTTGTCTGGTATGTACACAGCTCGACGCAAACGACTCTTTGTAATTTAGTAATATAGATCTACGGGCCCGAAACCCGAGTAGCAAAGATCGAGCAGACATCACGTACTCTGTCATCACAATATCAAAAGACTATATACTAATCGGTCTAACTATCGTAACTTTATAGTCTACATGTACGTTATTATATCTGTGTGTGTGTGTGTGTGTGTGTGTGTGTGTACATATTCACGGTTGAGCTTGCACAGAAAACAGAGTAAGTGTGGTTTGAAATCACTACATATTAATTCAGAAACCACATTCGGATGACCTGAACGTCCCTGAACACCCTACCGTTTGATCAAATTGTGCATCCAATTTCGTGGTGTCAGCTCCTCTCTTCAACAAGTCCAAGTCTAATGGTGCCCTGACTACACATGGATAAAACACAAAAACCTGGAAGAGTATGAAAATTGTCTGTGCGCACACGAACCCGACGATGTAACGTCGGAATCGGAAGGAGGCAGCCATGCGCCTGGCAGGTAAACAAAACATGCCGCGGATCGTGTGGGGGCGCTGCGGGTGGAGTGATCGTAACAGGTTGCTCGTGCTCAGCTAAACCCAAGGAGGAGCTGGCTATAGTTGCTTCCAGTACCGCAGAGAAACTATGATGCTGTCATCTTAAGCATTATGCGTTAGAGCACACGGTAGCAGACGTATTTAAATTATTCAGTTTCCATAAACGCATATTTGACCTACATCTGAAAATTGGAAGTACAATCTGCTGCAGGTGCATATATTAAAGCGGTTGGCCGTTTGACAACCCAAATTCTTTTTTCTTTAAACGCGGTTTTGTATATTTACGTGTTGAAGAAACACTCTATTAACACAAAAGTTTATAATAATATTTGATTTTTTTCAGCAGGAAATAGGAGACAAAATGTTTGAGGAAAAATGATATAAAAACTGTTTGCAATTGATTCTGCGCTTTGTATTTAACCCTCATGCTGATAGCTTTATTCACTTTTTCTCAGAAAAGTCATCAATAAAGGCATAAAAGCATTTACATTTTGTTTTGAATTTTATTCATTTAACAAATAAACCAATTTTGTATCATGGCTTTTAGATTAAAAAAATTAACTCTAGATAATTTTTCATACAATCCTCAATAACATAAAAACATTTAAATCAAATCTCAAGGGAAGAATTGCTCAGTTATCTACAAAACCCCAAAGATACATAAAAACAGCTTTATGGTTAGCACATCTTATAGATATAAAAACAATGAAAACCTACGCCTATGGTCCCTCTGACATCAAAATGATATCAGTGACATATATATATACATAAACCATATTTACAATTATGACACATTTGTAAAATATATATACCTTTTACAATAGAAGAATAAATGCTACTGATGCTCTCAAATTATCGTAAGAACAGGCAAGCATTATTTTCAATCTTATGTATCTTTCAAACAAACTGTTAACCTTTCTTTAGCCATATATATATATATATATTTTTTTTTCTACCCTATTTTATGTTAAAGTGATAATCTCAAATAAGATGTCCCCAGACCTTAAATTGAGGGTTCAATCTAAGTTCAATCTGACTGCGCCATGAGGTTTTCTCAAGGAATTAATAAAACAAGTCACAGAGCTGACACAATAAGGCATTTGGAAATCGTGAAGAGATGCATCCATCTTCTTGCCAAAACTTGACCAACTTTCCTGTTATTCTGTATATCCACTGGTTTATAATCTTGATATCCTGTGTGAAACAAACCAGTTACTTTAGCAGAGATAGAAACAATGACCTTGCAGACAAGGATGAGGCACAACTGGTAATGTCACATCTGAAAAAAAAAACATTTTAATGGGTTAGCACAATATCACCTGAATAACCAGCTATAATGTTTAATACCAACTTCAAGTAAATTTAATGATATTAAGATTTTACTTATTAGTCTTTGTAAAGACACTGCACGAGATATTCCTGCCAAAATGGATTTTCCTGGGGGAGGGAGGGGAGGGGAGGGGAGGGGGAGGAGGAGGCAATTTTCTCTTACTCCTTTATCACTGCTCAACCCATCCCTGCACTTGGACTTAATGTTTTACTACATTTTTAATTTAATAATTCTCTTCTAAATAACTTGCCAATCTTTTAGAATGACATAGGACACAAGTCCTCCACCAAGCATGACTTAGTTTTCATTTCACAGCACAAGAAAAAGGTGAGTGTTTTGAATCAAGGCTCTGTTCTGTGCATAATACAACCATTGGGAGCTGACATGGCTACCAGGGAGGGTTGAGAAGATAATAACAATGCGAAGTACGCCTCAAAAAAAAAAAAAATAATAATAATAATAATAAATACTTATGTTCTAAAATATGTTTAGTTCTAGTAAACAGATTGGTGGTCTACCTTTACTCTACTCCATGTGCAAAAATCATTACTAATCCAGGTTCCAGTAATAAATCTTCTGGCATGTGCTGATTTTCACAAGACATAACTACAACTGCCTGTTTGCCTGCAAATATTAAATGGCACATATAAGTGACCAAATACATAAAAAATAAAAATATAGATTATTACAAACATAAAAGCTGCAAGTAAAAACCAACTATTCCAATTCATTGCAAGTGAGAAGGGTAGTAGGTGATAAGCAAATGGTTCAAAAGTAAATCTTCTAGATCCACTTAAAATCTTACACATGTCAAAGATTTTATTTTCACAACAGGTGCTACAATAAGGAGTTGCTTTACCTGGAATTCTTTTGGTGACATACTGTTCATACTGTCTTCTATTTAGCTGTCTCGTTTCTAGAGTACTTAGTCCCGGTGGCCACCTTCTTTCATGAGCATTTTCCATGAGTTCATTTACAATGTGTGTTGGACAACCGCTGTCTATAAGCGCTCTTTTTATCACTGCTTGTAAGACTGTATCTGGAGTGGAAATCATACCACCCCAACGTGTTACCCTGGCTGAGGTCAATGAGGACACCCACCTGAAATTAAAAGGACAAACATTGTTTTAAATGTTCAGTAGTTTTCACTGAAAATATTCCAGTGCTTAAGAGGGTCAGATGGCTAAAAGTGGCAAGTATATGTATTTTAAAGTCCAATATACCAAACCAAAGTGACTCATAAACACCCTATGAGGGATTTTTGATTCATGCAAAGAGATGCTACAATCATGTGTATTTATGATGTCCAGGTCTGCTAGTTAGGTGGGGATTTTGATTTTCAATCCTGAATTCAGAAAAAATTCTAGTCTTGGATATTAGGTAATCATATTTTAAAATATTTCTGAACACAAGAACCCTTTATCATTTGCCACTATAAGCCCAATAAAACCAACAATCCAGATTACGTGATTTACCTATGGACATCATCACTTTCTATCTCTGACTGAATCTCTCGAATTCTGGAGCTGGCACCTGGCGCCCTCATGTTCCGCATGTACTCCTGCATGTAAAGCGATTTTACATAATACTTCAACAATAAATATTCAATACGATCCTTCAGAACTACATTAGATACCCTATTATCAAGTGTGTTGCATTACAACAGCAAACTGGATGTTTATAGATATGAATAATGGACAGTTAAGTATACTTTTGCTGTAACAAGTTTAACTAGTGAACACTACAATAACATGTCATGCATCAGTCTTTAAATCTACTTAAATTACAATATTGATTGATCACATTGAATATAATTTAGAATTATTTTGCTGAAGAAAAAAAAAGCAAAAATAATTTTTTCAATTCCTTTGACTTAAAAAAAACTGTATCAGTCAGAAATTTTACAGTATGTTTATTCTTCTCACCTTCAAAAGCTGTATCTCTCTTTTCATTTCTCCCATTTGCAATTTATTTTCTGACAGCTCTGTTTGCATGTCTGCCATTTTACATTGCTGCTGCTGAACAAGTTGCCTCAATTCACGCACACAATTGTGATCCTACAAAAAAATCCAGTATAGAAATTCTTAGAATAATGATTTTATTTAGATTTTTTTTTTATTTTTGCATTATTACAAACTTAGGCAAAATTGTAGATTGTTTTTGTTCCCACCTCCATTCTTCTTCACAAGAATAAAAAACAATTGAGTGTATTTTTTCAAAAATGTTGCTGCTAAGACACTGGCAGGAACAATGGTCTGATACCATCACATGCAATGATTTACATATCTAACCTTCAGTTCATCTTTGGGGATAATCAGTCCACATCCCTGCTCACAATGAACAGGTTTCTTTGGGTTGTGCTCACACTCTTGAAGGTGTGTCTGTAACATGTCCAATTTCACAATAGTTGTGCAGCCAAATCCAGCATTGTCACAAGCAATACTCAGTCTTGCTAACAGATTCCTAAGTATGCGAGGCACAGGTTTCAGCTGGTTTGGAGTGATAGAATTGCGATCTACTGGACAAGTCGGCTGACGGGTTAGCCACTCGTGAATACAGCCTGAACAAAAGGCATGCTCACACTGAGGAGCCTAGAAAACAGAGAAACTTTAAGGTAATAACATCCACATTTGATTCAATACAATTGTGTGATATTATACGTATCTTCACTAAGCCCAACATAATATCTATATCACCATAAAATAAATTGACAGAGTCTTTCATTAATCTTTTACTTTACTATGTCCCTATATCAGTATGTACTAACAACATGTCAAAACTTAATGTAATGCAATGACAGCTTAATGTATGGCGCAGGGTTTTCCTTGAAAGATTTAATGCCATGTAAAATGCAGTGACACCAATCTTCAACACAACAAAATAAATGTAATACTTGCAAATTGCTGTTGTAAAGCTAATAAAATTTACCTGTAAAGGCTCCTCTAGTACTCCACTACATATGGCACAGATCAGCTCTTCGTCAACATCACCTTCAAACCGATTTATGTCATAGCCCATCTTCAATCTAAAACCATTATTGAATTAGGTATGTAATACTGATACAAACTAAAATGTTACTTGATAACTAATAAGTACTGCAATGCACGAAATGTTTTGGCTGATCCAAATGATTTAAATGGATAGTGTCATCTGGTCTTGAGTTAAACTTGATTAAATAGGATTATATTTTAAAAACTCGTAAACATGTATAAAATAATCATTTAAATAAGTATGTTTTTATGTACAAACAGAAATATAAATAACAGATATATAAATAACATAATAATAAAACAGGCTAAATATCATTTCCAATAGGTTCATAATTGTCTTTTTAATACTAATAGCTGCATTATAATATAAATTACAGGGCTGAAGGATTGTGTTGTAAAGCAAAACTGGGTGTCAGAAAAAAACGTAAATATGTTCATCTTAATATTTAATTAATGCACGGCAGAGGATTAAGCTTGGGTTAATGAGTATCCAAGTAAAATTATTTTAATAATAGTTGTATGGTGAAAGGGGATCCGATACTGTCTTTGTGGAATGCCATTACTAGCGATTGTTGTCTGGTTATTGACATTGTGGCAACCTTCAATCAATCATGGGCAAACTAACAGTTCACTTAAATGATGGAAATTTCCCACACGAATTGTATATTTCATATGATGAATCTACATAGGATGTTGTTACTGAATTAAGATTCCTGGTGTGCACTGAAAGTGGAAGAGCGCTGCTTTTTGCTCGACTTGCTCAGACTCAGTGACACAAAGTTGGTGAATTAATGACTTATAAAACCCACATAGTAAGAATACTTTTATCACCAAAACCTTCACCTTGAGGATTAAGCACAAAAATATAATTTAATCATACTTACCGGGCTTAACCCGAAAAATCCGCGTTGAAAAATCACTATTGAAATTTTGTTGACGAAAGGGAAATGTTGGTCTTTATTTCCTGTTGTCATTTGCGCATGCCCAGTACAAGTCTCGTGAAAAGTGTGGCACGATTGGTTGTTTTGACCCTACTTATTATTGTAATTTGCAATTACCTGAAATAGCAAGTGTTATTAATATAATCTGAAATAGCAAGTGTTATGAATGCTACATTGTCAGTGTACAACATTATGCCTAGTCTTTACAAAAGACATAAAAGGAGAGTGAATATTTTTCTGTTCTACAGTCGAGCGATATTAAATACTGAGCATTTATGAAGTCCCGAGAGGTAGGCCCGAGAGGTAGGCCTACAGGCCTATTAATTCATCTATGACACAATAAGGATCAATTACAAACGAGGAACGTCCTTCATTTGAGTGGAGAATCTAAAACCTTCAAATAAATAAATAAATAAATAAACAAATAAATTTAAACAAAAAATAATATTAAATAAATAAAAATAAAATAAAAAATAGATGAATTGATTAAGGAATAAAACTTTCCAAAGAACACACACACACACACACACACACAAAAGAATAAAATGCTAAAATTTAAAGTTGCAAATAAGTAATTAAATATGGACATAAAACATTACAGAAATAAAGGGGATGGCACCCCTCGGCCAACATATATACCAGTACACAGTTGCTTTTCCCGTTGCCAATCACTTGGAATAGTACTGTACAAGTACACTATATAATGCGTTTTGAATGTCTTAACATTTATTTATTAAAATAAACTTGTAAACCGCGCATATAAACGGATACGATCTAGCATTTTTCATATTTGTACTCGACCTCAACATGTAGACCTACTTTTCCTTATCAGGAAGTTGACCTCCACAAACAAACGCCGGTCAGGTCGGGTCTGTATTTTTGCTGACGCCACTTCTTATAATGCACCGTTAAATTTCCTTTACCAAATATAGACAATGAAACGGGGGTGGTGAAATAATTAGTCAAATAAAATTTAGTTGTTGAATAAATGCACAGATACAGTATCTGTCTATAAAAGGATGCTGAATATTCTACTTATTTTGAAAGCTGATCGATACAAAGTCACTGCTCGCTGCGGATTACACAGCGTTATTTATAGCAAGTGCTTTTCAAAGTGAGCGCAACCTACAGCACATACAAGGGCATAAACATCTTGGTGTAATTCTGCGTACGCTATTCAAACACTTCAAATCATTGGTAGTTTGATGACATAAAATCAATCATGCAGTCTCTATTCCTAATATGGATAATGAAAACGCAGTTAGTCCCAAATACGGCATTTGATAACCGATTTGATTACCAAAAAAGGTGCCGAATTATTATTGATTCGTAACGTTAAATAGTGGTTGATTCATACAGGGGTATTTTTTAGCACACCTGTGACAAATTTCCTCTTTAAAGAGACTTGTATTTGTGACTGCGTATAAATAGTCCTGAAATACATCGCTAAGAGTTATACTGGACCGAAAAGCGAATAGAGAGAGGGAAAACGTTTCAAATTAATTAAACTACGCGTGCAAGTTTACAGCAAAAGTCAAAATGGTAAGGTATTTGCTTTTCATGTTAAGTTAACGTCATGTTAAGTTCACGCTTATTGTTTTAAAATATACTAATGTGGAAATAAGATCTTTTTGTGTTAATGGGCTTCTTATCTACCACGATCTACTAACGAGAGGTATGGACAGATACATTGTAAATCATAATTGTGAAGCCTGCTTCTTATTACCGTCCTCGTGGCCTAAGGTTTCAGTTAGTTTGTGGACTGTTCGACTCTTCAACTATGCCTTGATTTTTTCAGTCTTCTGGAGTTCAAGTACTAGAGGAATGCCTGACAGCCTATAATGACATCAAAAAGAATAAGAAATATGTCTATGTCATCTTTAAAATCGTTGACCATAATGGCAAGGCGCTCTCCGCTATTAGTGTAGATCGTACTAGCTGCAGTACTGGCCAAAAAGATCAGGAAGAACAAGGTTTGTTGAAACTACTAAGCAACTTTTAAAATATGACAAATAAGTACCCGTTTACTAATTTTAAGGTCTGTATTGGGAGTGATAACTACTGGCATGGGTAACTTAAACGTGCATACAGTGTAGTGCTTTTTGTAGGCCTACATTTTATGTACTCGTAGTCTCTAACAAAGTTCAATCTTTTAATTCTGAACATGCTCTTAGTTATTAACAATAAAAAAACCTTCATAACTTTGTTGTTTATTGGATTCAAAATTTCATATGTTTAAATTGTATTGCAGGTAAGGCCTATCAAGAATTCCTTGATTACTTGAGAGATACAGAAGAAAAAAGAGAGTGCTGTTATGCTCTTTTTGACTATGGGTACACACAAGAAAATTCAACATGGAAGAATTCTGTCATTTTTTTCAGCTGGTAAGTAATCATACCTTAATACATTTATGAGAAAAATGAATCTTAATGAGCTTCAATTAATATGTGCTTCTTATGCTAAAAAGATATATATGCCATATAA
This sequence comes from Lingula anatina, assembly GCF_051362555.1. Lineage (NCBI taxonomy): Eukaryota > Metazoa > Brachiopoda > Lingulata > Lingulida > Lingulidae > Lingula > Lingula anatina. Next base: position 38,338,324 of record NC_141768.1, on the reverse strand, counting down.
TACTTAGCCAACTTTTTGATTTAAATCATGTATTCTAGTCAATATTCAAATTAATAGTTTAATTGGAAAGGTTCATTAAATTTATCATTGTTTACTTATTAAAATAAATTATAATAATTAATATTTAATTATCCTGTTGTTGTTAAAATCTCATCCTGCAGCACTGTTCTCCTACAATGAGCTATGCAGTTCATTGACTGTACTAGTTATAATGATAAATGCTATTTCAATAATTTTGTAGTTTTCATATTTATGTATTTGTAAGATGTACTTAACCATTTTTTTATGATTTTACATTTGTATATCTTTTTTAACTCAAGCCCATGCCTTTATTGAGCCAATTTTTGTTCACTGGTTTGACAAGAAGTTTTTTAATGGTGCAGGGGGATGTATTTGTTCATACTGATCAGAGAAATGAACAATATCAGCTAAGGAGATATGTTGGTTTCTGACACTTAAACGTGTATGCTGTATTCATTTGTTAATAGTAAACTTCCTTTTTGGGATTTGGGAAGATTATCATGTTATTCAAGTCCATTATTTTATTTCATAGGAATCCTGAGAATGCTACAATTAAACAGAAGATGTTGTATACAGCCAGTGTCAAAAACTTCCTTGCAAAGTTGGAAGGAATTGGCAAGACCATTCAAGCCAACTCAATGGATGATGTGGCCGAATCTACAATAAAAGCCAAGTGTTTGAAGTTGTCACGTGCTACATAAAGTCAGACTGATAAAAAGACAACCCTTTTTAAGAAAGAAGACAGAATGATTTTATAATGAAAAGAAGAATAATGATTTTTACACTTACCAGGAAAGATTAAAATCATGTGCAGTTTTTTTCTTTATATTCCTTATTAATTTATTACATTCTTATTAACTGAAAATGTACAGTTGGATGCCTTGTCTTGCCTTGGAGTAAAGTGGTGTTACTGATTTCTTGTATTTTTTTTATTTCTGATAATAAAAGATGGCTTTGTATGAAGTGATCTTGTCAAAGTGGACAGTAATACTAGTAAAAATGCTGACACTTAATGGGAAAAAAGTAATGACATTTGCTTTATTTCATCACAATCAGTCATATTCCAGAAAATACTAATATATCCATATAAATAACAAACAGATACATCCAGATAACTCTAACAAGATTAAATTAAATTTTAATTCACCATTAGCATTGTTTGGTCTTTAGCGTGAAGAACACATTTAAGCCAGTTCAGCTGACAGTGAGACTCCCGAAGGGGATATATATCGATCTATATATCTGTGGGAATTAATGGTCTCTTAAATGTCTGTCACTCCTACTGAATCAGTTAGGGGTAAAGATAATTACCCCCTAACAGTTTTACTAGGCGTGACAGACATATAAGCTGGTCAAGTTGACAGCAATTTAGTGAGACACCCCAGGGAGATAGATCGATCCAAATATCTGTGGAATGGCCTTTATAACTTCTATATGTGCATGATAATTCCCCAAAGTTTCATTTATCTTCGTCGCTTAGCATAAAAATTATGTTGTTTTTTTAAATATGCTCTAAATTGCCTTTGTGGTTTTGGAGACACTTTCAAACGTCACGCAAAATTGTCAAATACTCAAACACATTCCTCCCTTGGGATTTCTCTGATATTGGCTGTGATTGCTGCCATCATTTGGCCTTCCTTTGAGGGTTGTTCTGGTACGCATTTTCCTTGAGATATCCCCACAAATAAAAATCTGTTAAAAATCTTGTTAAGAACGTCCTTTAAATGCAAGCAGTGATCGCACCGACGTCAAAAGTGGTCCCGAGTGGTCGGCGGGCACGGTCGGCACTTTGGGCTGCAAGCCTGCGTCTTACGCTGTTTGAACTACACCTGACCACAGGGTGCGCCTGTAGTAGTCTGTTGCAAAAAAGTTAAAACGCACAGTGTGGTTTTGTACAGTATTTTAGTGGGCCCTGATATCAGAGGGGAGCAGCTTATTACAAATTGGGGTTAGGATTAGTCGGCAACTGGAGCCAACCTTCCGATTATCGGTACGTACCCAAAATAACCGAAATGATGAAAATCTTAAATAAATTATACTGAATACAGTGTATACCAGCATGTTCTAGTATTCATTGCTTCCGGTAATATTAAAAATAGTCATTAAAACTTTAACAAACTTTAATAAAAACGATAAAAAGGGTTTTTTAAAAGTTAGAGAAGAGTTTCATTAACTCTGTATGTATCAATTTAAATTATTCTTTTTCTTTTTATCAAGAGCTTATAAAATATAAGCTCTTGATAAAAAGAAAAACAATAATTTAAATTGTTTTAAAGTTATAATTGTTGATAATAAAAGTTGATAATTGCTTGGTGTTTATGATGAACATGTGAATTGTTTTAATTTCAAGGCAACAAGCATAATTTCATTAATTAATCAGCACACACCATTTTAAATTGGGTCAAAAATGTTCGACCTCAATTTTCAAAGGACACAAAAGAAGTTCAAACAGATCTAGAGCTAAAAAAAAAGCGCAGAACTAAAGGATTTCAAGCTAACTTAGGTTATCATCAAGTGTTAGGTGAGAGAGCTGTCCATCCCGTTCATTCGGGAGTCTCAATGCATTGTAACACATAAATTCAAATATACTGAGAGGCAATGGGAATAGTAGTACAATGACTTATGTTATAAATGTTTGTCGTGAATATTCTTTCATTCGTCTGCGCCTTTAGTATTTTATGGCGGTGGTTATTGAAGAAATAGTGATACTCTCAAACATGCATTTGCTTCTACGCCTTGTATTAGTAAAAGCTCGATCTTGCGACTGCACCACACATACGCCAGTACTGTTGCATCTACAACACCCAACTGTGTCCAACTGCCAAATGAGCCTGCAAGAAAACAGTTCGCACAACGCCGAGCAACGTATTTTTATGAAAATTACAACAGGTATGCCTCAGAGAGTATTACTGCAGTAAGGGTCCCTTTGTATTTTTTTCATTACCCATGAAAGCCACTTTATATTTCCCAAAAAGCGTGAAATGTTCATTTCATTTCATTTCATTTATCGTGATTCCTGAAGCACCCTATTCCCGTGACTCGTGAATGCGACCTTTTCTTCTCCGCCCTTCGCGAAACGGAGTCATAATACGCTTTGACTTGTGATTTTCGGGATTTTCGACGCACATAATGAGTTTGATATAAATAAAATATTATTTAGTGTGATTTGTGAATCGATAATTTATTCCACGTAAGCCGTGATCACTACCCCCCCCCCCCCCCCACGGGACCCTCTGCAGTTTTACTGAAATTGTTCACGAATGTTTACGCTCAAAACACATAGAAGTATGACTGAAGTTCACTTGTTGTTGAAATACACACATTTATTCCAGAAAAATTACACGTGCGTCTACCAAGTAGTAGTCTCATATCCCCATGATGCACCGCTTTCATGACAAAATTTAAAAATCGCTACCAAACAACAATGCCTCCCTTAAAACAAATTCATTGTTGAATTTCTAGTTGTAAATCAGTTCTTACCAAATTCTAGAATTTTACTCAACGCCTCACTTCCACGATCAATTAAAAACGAGAAAGGTCCCTCATTTAATTGAGGAATCTAAAATTTAAAAAATAGATGAGCTGATTAAGGAATAAAACTTGCTGAAGAGCATTAAAAATAGAATAAAATGCTGAAGAATTAAATAAAATGGATAGTACCCCTCTAATATTTAACATTATATAAATCATCGTCCACAGTTGAATTTCCCGTTGCCAATCGAGTGGACAAGTGTGAATAGCGTCGGTACCTGTATAAGCTGCCTATATCACACATTCACACACACACACACACACTCACACACACTAATATATTATTATTAACACTGAATCTTATTTATACTTATAGGCCCCTACAACATCTACATATATGTAATTGTAAATTTAAAACTTTGTTCTTTATTCATTCTTATTTACACCTATAGATCTATGCCTTGTGCGTTTAGGAAGTTTTAACATTTATTTATCAAAATAAACTTGTCAACCTCGCGCATGCGGATACGATCTAGCATCTTCCATATTTGTACTCGACCTGCACGTGTAGACCTACTTTTCCTTATAAGGAAGTTGACCTCTACAAACAAATGCCAGTCAGGTCGGGTCGGTAATTTTGCTGACGCCACTTCATACATTGCAGCGCTTCACAACTTTACCAAATATAGTGTATTAGACGGAGCTGGTGAAAAAATTGGTCAAAAAATAGTATTTTGATTAATTTACAGACACAGTGTCTCTCTATGAAGTGGTGCTGAATATTATACTTATTTTTGAAAGCTGATCGATACATCAGTCACTGCTCGCTGTGGCGGATTACACAGCGTTATTTATAGCAAGTGCTTTTCAAAGTGAGAGCGCAACCTGCAGCACATACAAGGGCATAAACATCTTGGTGTAATTCTGCGTACGCTATTCAAACACTTCAAATCATTGGTAGTTTGATGACATAAAATCAATCATGTAGTCTCTACACCTAATATGGATAATGAAAACGCAGTTAGTCCCAAACACGGCGTTTGATAACCGATTTGATTACCAAAAAAGGTGCCGAATTATTATTGATTCGTAACGTTAAATGCTGGTTGATTCATACAGGGCAATTTTTTAGCACACCTGTGACAAATTTCCTCTTTAAAGAGACTTGTATTTGCGACTGAGTATAAATAGTCCTGAAATACATCGCTAAAAGTTATATTGGACCGAAAAGCGAATAGAGAGAGGGAAAACGTTTCAAATTAATTAAACTACACGTGCAAGTTTACCGCAAAAGTCAAAATGGTAAGGTATTTGCTTTTCATGTTAAGTTAACGTCATGTTAAGTTAACGCTTATTGTTTTAAAATATACTAATGTGGAAATAAGATCTTTTTGTGTTAATGGGCTTCTTATCTACCACGATCTACTAACGATAGTTATGGACAGATACATTTAATTGTGAAGCTTGCTTCTTATTACCGTCCTTGTGGCCTAAGGTTTCAGTTAGTTTGTGGACTATTCGACTCTTCAACCATGCCTTGATTTTTTCAGTCTTCTGGAGTTAAAGTACTAGAGGAATGCCTGACAGCCTATAATGACATCAAAAAGAATAAGAAATATGTCTATGTCATCTTTAAAATCGTTGACCATAATGGCAAGGCGGTCTCCGCTATTAGTGTAGATCGTACTAGCTGCAGTACTGGCCAAAAAGATCAGGAAGAACAAGGTTTGTTGAAACTACTAAGCAACTTTTAAAATATGACAAATAAGTACCCGTTTACTAATTTTAAGGTCTGTATTGGGGATGATAACTTCTGGCATGGGTAACAAAGCGAGGAGATTTAAACGTGCATACAGTGTAGTGCGTCTTGTACATTTCATGTACTCGTAGTCTCTGACAAGGTCAAACTCGCGAATGTATTTAATTCTAAACATGCTCTTTGTTGTTAACAATTAAACTTTGTTGTTTATTGGATTCACTAATTCATATGTTTAAATTGTATTGCAGGTAAGGCCTATCAAGAATTCCTTGATTACTTGAGAGATACAGAAGAAAAAAGAGAGTGCTGTTATGCTCTTTTTGACTATGGGTACACACAAGAAAATTCAACATGGAAGAATTCTGTCATTTTTTTCAGCTGGTAAGTAATCATACCTTAATACATTTATGAGAAAAATGAATCTTAATGAGCTTCAATTAATATGTGCTTCTTATGCTAAAAAGATATAAATGCCATATAATACTTAATCAACTTTTTTATTTAAATCATGTATTCTAGTCAATATTCAAATTAATAGTTCAATTGGAAAGCTACATTAAATGTGTCATTGTTTACTTGTTAAAATAAATTATAATTATTAATTTTTATTTATCCTCATTGTTAAAATCTCGTCCTGCAGCACTGTTCTCCTACAATGAGCTATGCAGTTCTGTGACTATACTAGTTATAATGATAAATGCTATTTCAATATTTGTAGTTTTCTTATTTAAGAACTCGTAAGATGTACTTAACCATTTTTTCTATTATTATTTTACATTTGTGTAGCTTTTTTTAATTCACGCCCATGCCTTTATTGAGCCAATTTTTGTTTACTGGTTTGACAAGAAGTGTTTCATGGTGCAGGGGGAGATATTTGTTCATACTGATCAGAAAAATGAACAAATATCAGCTAAGAGAAATGTTGGTTTCTGACACTTAAAGGCATATGCTGTATTCATTTGTTAACTTCCTTTTTGGGGTTGGGGAAGATTATCATGTAACTCAAGTGAATTGTTTTATTTTGTAGGAGCCCTGAGAATGCTACAATTAAACAGAAGATGTTGTATACAGCCAGTGTGAAAGACTTCCTTGCAAAGTTGGAAGGAATTGGCAAGACCATTCAAGCCAACTCAATGGATGATGTGGCCGAATCTACAGTAAAAGCCAAGTGTTTGAAGTCATCACGTGCTACCTAAAGACAGACTGATAAAAAGACAACCTTTTTGAAGAAAGAAGAAGACAGAATGATTTTATAATGAAAAGAATAATGATTTTCACACTTACCAGGAAAGATTCAAATCAATAGAGGGCATGTGCAGTTTTTTTTCTTTATATGCCTTATCAATTCATTTCATTCTTATTAACTGAAATGTACATTTGGATGCCTTTAGGGGAGACCGGGGCTAGTTGGCCCAGTTAGACACTTTTAGCTTTGTAGAGCCAGCTAGGAATGAGTTAGAGTAACAAAACCGGTTTCAAAGTAAGCACCATGAACTAAGCTACGTATGCAACGTCATTATTTTCCAAATATAATGCCAGAGGGCTCACAATTTGACAAGAAACACAAGTAACGTCAGGGGGGCCAACTTGCCCCATCACAGGGCAAGTTGGCCCCAGGGTCGGGCAAGTTGGCACCCTATACGAAAATGAAGTATCCCATGTAAATGCCTTGAAATACATTTTTATAAATTTTTAATTTATTAAATTGATTTTTGAGAGTCTTTGATTAATAAATAGTTCGAATGAGGCAGATTCATTGAGATTTCCGTGCGTCATGTATATGTGTTGTTTTGTTTTAATTAAGAATAAATTAATAATGGTATAAAGCAGGTTTTTAAAGAATGAAAACGTATAATAAATTTTTGTTAAAAAAAGAAACTAATAAATTCAGTTTTAAACTGGTAATTATTCAACAAACCATTGAGTTTGTTTCAACGATGGTCTGTAGCTCTGTTGTGTGCAAAGGATTGTGGTCAATTTGAGGGTCCAACTTGCCCCGAGTCAAGAGGGTCAACTAGCCCCAGGTGCACATTTTTAATTTTAAAGGATTGTAGCCATTTATGGTGTTAGAATGAAGAACGATGATACATTACTGTGAAACTTGAAACAATGAGCTTCAGTTTGATGCCCTATACATATACTATATTCGATCAAAAGCTTATGAAAATAGATTTTAAAGTCTTTTTAATAAAGTTACTTTAAGATACTAAATTCTTTCATGTGGACCTAAATAAAACTTCTGTACAACTTGCCCTGACCCTGGGGCCAACTTGCCCTGTGGCGTCACGATGCTTTCTTAGCACTATTGGATACGGTCACTTTACTAAATGATGTGACCAATTTTTTTACCCCATAGTTACTTTTTCATAAATTGATGGGGGGTGGGGGTGGGGGGGGCAACTTATCCCGGGGTCCAACTAGCCCCGGTCTCCCCTATCTACCTTTGTGTAAAGTGGTGTTACTAGTTTTTTCAATCTTGAACAAATGTGACTATGTCTAAGAGACACCATTATTTTGTCTGGTAAAAAAGTAATTGTTTTTATTTTTGACAATAAAAAATGGCTTTGTTCGAAGTGATCTTGTCAAAGTGGAAAGTGAAGCTAGTAAAAATACCATAATAAAAATTTTTCATTTCTCCCTAACTGTCAATTCTGATGCAAAAAAAAAAAAAAAAAAAAAAAGAAAGGAAGAATGGATGTAAATAAAATGTGTAACTAACAAAAGGCTTTGTGAAACAGGCCCCAGGCCCATGAAAGTTCACACTTTGAAAATACCAGAAATAGAAAATGAAAATTTCACAAAAAATACAGGAAATATACAGAGCTTCAGGTAGATGGGAGTTACAAGTCACCTCTTGAAAATGCCTGTGATTGTAAAATAAAAAAAAAAGAAATTAAAAGAAAACATAACAAAAAATATTCCAATAAAGCTGCCATTCACACATTTTATATAATCAACTAACAATATTGTAAAGATGCAGAAAATGTTAAAAGAACACTTTTATGTATCTAATTAGTTCAATAATGAGACTGTTAACAAGCCTAAGAATTAAATCTGAGGAAAAACCTCTTATATTAAAAAAAGGTATTATTTCATCAAAAGTTAACTGATCAAGCTTATTTTTTAACTTGATCTGTATATATGAAAAATTGATCACTCCTGTGAGTTGCAAGACAATAGGCCGATCAGTTTTCCTTGAAACATGTTATCTGTGTTGTACATATCCAAACAAAAGTGAAAAAAAAGGCATAACCTTTGTAAAAAGGGTCCAATCAAACTGCTTTTCAAACTCAATCTGTATTTTAGTAAGATTGATCACTCCTGTAGGTTTTAAGTCAAAAGGCTTATTGGTTTTCATTGAAATGCATTATCAGTATTGCATATATGTCGAAAAAAGCCAAAAAACATCATAACTTTGAGAAAATGGCCTGATCATGCTGATTTTTGAACTTGACCTGTGTATTATGAATATTCATCAGTTCCATAAGTTTGAAGACCAAAGGTAGCATGGTTTTCCACTTATCATGTTATCGGTGAAAATACACAGCAATGGTGACGCAGGTGACGGCTCTATGTACAGACATATCTGTGTCTGTACATAAAAAAGAGAACACTGTAAGATAATCTCAGAAGTACAAAGAAAACTCTCTGAAAACAAAACATCAATCACTGAAGATTTAATTTTCTAAGTGGTTAAATAATACTTGCATAGATGGTCTGTAATGTACAGGCAACAAAACCTAAAATTTGTAGATTTTTTTTTTTTTGTTTGTTTGCAGTTCATTTGGAAAAATATCTAACATATATTGTCTTTTAGATTGGAATGTAGTACAACAGTTATTTTCATTCCATTTCTCTCCACCTACATACTTTTTGATGTTCATCTTATTTTCCAACATGCAAAGGTATCATTTCATGTCATATACTAGCTTTTTTAGAGTGGGGTTTCTTCGCTAGGATTAACTGTTCTGGAAACTTGCACCTGGTCAGTCACATTAGCTAACAAGTTAATGGCAGAAAAGTCTGCCTCAGACACAGTGTGAACCTCCTGCTCTCCATACACTATCTCGTACTGTACTCCTTCTGCATCCTTTATCAGGTATGAGACTCCTGGAGTAGGAGCTTGTCCCCCATCTTCAATAACATATGTCACTGCTCCTTCTGCATTCTCGTCCACTTCCACCTGGCCCTCTGTGGTAGTTAAAACAGTGGTGTTCACCTCTGTGTGACTTTTTTCATGCATACGACATCGAAATCTTTCAGCAAACCCGACTCCGCAGTGCCTACACTTAAAAGGCCTGTTGCCAGTATGGATGTTGTCATGTTCTCGCAGAGCTGCAGGTGTGGTGAATCCCTTTCCACAGTGCAAGCAGGTGTGAGGCCGCTCTCCAGTGTGGGACATCATGTGATACTTAAGCGCAGCTGAAAGATAATATTTTTCATTTTACTATAGTAAAATATGCAAAAATGTACTATTTGTTTAAAAATGTGAAAGTTTTTTATTTGGTGTGTGTGTGTCCAAGTGTAAGGCCACCAGTTAAAGTAATCATGATGGTAAACCTCCCCTAGTCCCTTCTGAGTCCTTACTTTTTCTTGAGAAATGCTTGTGGCAGACGTTGCACTGATATGGCGACTCTCCAGTATGGATGAAGGAATGATGCTGCAGAGTTTGGCGTGAGTTGAACGACTTTCCACAGACACCACAGAGATGAGCACGGACTTCATTGTGTATATCCATGTGCTGATTCAGTAAGCCAACTCGAATGAACCCACGTCCACATACGTTGCACCTGTGAAAAATAACATGATGCATTTGATATACGTATTATCATATCAAACTATTTATCATAAACATAAATATGGTGCAATTATATCTGAAGAAATAACACTGTTATACATTACAGAGTGATTAAATATATCAAATGTGTTCTTTAAACAGCTACAATTGAATACACTGAAATACCACATGGAACTGTCAATTATCCACGATCTGTTTACAATGACAGAATTCAGGTCACTATGCAAATAACATAGATTTCCTAACATAAATTCATGGGCTATCAGCCAGCTAAAAAAAAAACATTCATTTATTCTCAATTAAAGTAAACAACAACCTGGCAGGCCATTGTGAGAATATTAAACCAAGCCTATTGGCCAAATGCTACCCATTACTCACACATAGGGTTTTTCTCCGGTGTGAATTCTCATGTGAATTTTGATGTACTTCCTTTCTGTGAACCCTTTGCCACAAACTGTGCAGCTGAATGGTTTCACACCCTTGTGCTGGGCTATGTGACCTGCAAAGACATACAGGGCAATCAAATTATAGGACAATCAAACTACAAGGACACAGCACTCCATCTAATTTCTTTTCTGATCTGATGAAATTCTAAACCTTGCACAAGAAATCCCAAAGAATATTTTTATTCCAACTTATACTTAATGTTGAACACAAAAACATTTTCGTAAAACTTAAAATTTTTAGAATGAAATATCATAAAACAAAACTGCAAAGCACTTTTACTGATCAATCAAACAAGCCAGCAAGATTTTTTGCTGTTTGATTTTTAGTTCTCATAAGGTTGTAGCAATCATGTGAAAACTTACTTTGAAATGCTACTTCCCCTCGAAATTCCTGGCAGCATGTTTCACACTTGAACCTGACCTTTTCCTGTTTTGGTTTAACTGGAAACAATATTTAAAAAGGTATGTAGGTGGAGAGAAATGGAATGAAAATAACTGTTGTACTACATTCCAATCTAAAAGACAATATATGTTAGATATTTTTCCAAATGAACTGCAAACAAACAAATCAGATAGCATGTCGCCGGTGGGCCAACGTTGGGCCGCCGACTGCAACTACGTCGGCCCACCAGCTACTGTCGCTGGTGGGCCTACGTTGGCCTGACCATCGGTCCAACGTTGGCCCACCAGCGACATACAACTTGAGCGGCCCAACGTCGGCCCACCAGCGACAAGTAGCTGGTGGGCCGACGTAGGTCCACCGCTTTTATCTATTTTTTATTTTCTTTATTATTCATTAATTCATTGATTTATTAATTTTTTGATAATTATATTATCATTATTTTTGTCATATATAATGGACAAAACACAATGTAAATTTCAAGAGTGTTTATTCTTCTGTAATATTTCTTCCTTACAATACAACAACGTGGCAAGTTATAATTGACCTTCAGATAAATATTTTAAAAAAACATAAATTCTATTTCTTAAGTATAGAAAAATAGGTAATCTTCCACTATGTGATATGGCCTCACCCCCTCCCCAAGCCATACCAGTTACAACTATCTTTTCTTGCAGTGAGTAACACTTTTAAAGTAACAAAAAAAAAATCATCTTACAAATCTTCAAACAACAGCATATATAAAATACTTAAGTTAACTCCATTCAACACTGTCAGTGTTACTGTACCATCAATAATTCACCTCACAAACTTTCTAACAACAACATCATATAAAATACTTAGTTAACTATTCAAAAACTGTTTCTAGTACTGTATCTGGTAAAATATTCATTTAAATGAAACATGCTTGTCCAGTATAATGCTTATATAGCCAAACAAGTTTAACTGTCATAAAACATATGCATATATACCGGTACGTCCATTAAGCAGTACAGGGAAATAAATTTTCTTATATTTCCAAAGCCATACCAGTCTAATGCAGTCTTTTCTTGCAGTAAATAACACTATGTTGGAAAAATATTGTTCATATCACAAAGTGTACAAACAACAACATCAGTCTGAATCCGAGGATTATGATACAATTGTCTCTTGGAAAGCCTGGACTCTGTCTTTTTCTGAAAAAAAAAAAAACACATTGAAGTGATTGCAAGTGATTGTCCATCATATCCCTATTAAATTGAAGTGTTAACATGTAAATTCAACATAAGTAAAAGGATTGGCATGGAGATCGACATCACCAGAATGAGAATAAACTGATCTATTTAAGAAACCAACTGATACAGGTAGTGCAAACATGGAAAATAATCTTATTTTTGTATTAAAACAGTAATTAAAACAGTATTTTTAATATGTGTAAAAAGAGACAAAAGAAAATAAATATGATTAAATACAAGGATGTAATACATACCAATCTTCTTCAACAATCTTCGCTGCCTTCATCCCTCCCTTTCACTGGCATTCTTCAACCACACGTCTTCATGATCCTTTCTGCGTCACTTTCCATTATACCATTTTTTGGGCAGCATCTGTTTAAGTTAAAACATTATTAAATATATTTCAGTGTCATTACAATCAAATTAAGGTGTGAGAGGTGACAGAGTGGGAAAATATTACATCATGAAAATTATTTTGACTCACCAGCAGACAAATAAATTTGACCTGTCCACAAACCATTTTTTTTTTATTATTCATACCCCAGAAAGTGGGGAGGGGGTACTGTTAAATTAATTTTATTAAAATATTCAATATTTATAATATTTGAATAAAGTTCAATGAAAACTAAAGAATATTCATTTTATAATACTAAACTTATATTTATGTTAACAATTTAACTTCTTAAGGGGCTATGATGTGTTTGATTTTTTAAAAATATGAATTAAATGAAATCAGTACAAAAAAAGTTCCCCTCTTTTTATTTAAATTCTCATATTTGGTATTACTAATTTCTTCCTTACATCAATATCACACTGGTATATTTGTTAATTTATCATATTCCAACACTAAATTTTAAACTGTAAATAACAGAGGTGATATATATGCTAGAGTCATTAAAGAAAACATCATACAAAATTTCAGGTTATATCTTGGCAAATAAACAACATTTCAACAAGAACTTCAGTCCCAAAAGATTTCACTTTCTATAGTGAGTAGATAGCATACAACGTATTTGATTGATAGGCAGTATGTTGCCTGGACAACGAACTAGATATAGCCAGTTCATCTAGTCCAATCTGGCTTTGTAACCATGCAGCACAGTACGTGTGTGGTTTCTGTTTTTGGAAGGGTCTTTATTACTAGAGCACGTAGATTTTTAACTTAATAAAAATTCAGTAGTGAACCTGATATGTGAATAAATTTTGTCTGATGAAGTTCTGGAGGGTGTTCACTTTCATAATTTGGCGGTAAGTTTGCTCAGACTTCGTTTTGCGACTGCATGTGTTTTGTGCCAAAAGTAGGTCATTCTTTTCAATGCCGTCTAGGAAGTGACAAAAAGAAGTCAGTATGCAACAGATAATGATTTTTTAAGATGTTTGCTCCACATTACTAAAAAAAACAGGACATGTTCGTCGGACAGCCAACCCTGCAACTTCACCTGTCCGAACTGAATATTTACCCGTCCCGTACGGCGGACAGCCGCTGATGTCGATTCGACACAAAAGCACAATCCCTGCAGAACATACCCTTTAATAAAAATATACTATGTATACAATTTAATCGCACAGTATGCCTACAAGTATTTACATTGTATTAAAGTAGACCTACCTTCTTACAAAAAGCACAGCATTACCATAGAAGTACTTCTATGAGCATACATCCAACCATAGAAGTTTCTCTACTTCTATGATCCAACTCGGTGGGAGAGCCTGAAAGACAACGCAGTCGTCTCGCGACGTCGCCGCATGCTTTTGTAACGTGCATCCGTCGCGTGTTGGACGTCATGTGATATTTAGAAGCCAATAAAAAATGCACATTCCGTAACAGGTTAAAAGGACCTTAGAATCGTTTGCGTCGCTCTGGGGGTAACGCAATAAGCAGCCACGTACACAAATTTGGCGTGTATTTAAAATTTGACCGTATAACAACTACGTCGCTGGTGGCCCATATTTTTTTCATTTTAGAGACAATTAAATAATTGCTCATGCCAGTTACATCCTAAAAAAGGAAAAAATTGAACTACAACACAAATATAATTTAGCAATTATGGAAATCTCTACACTCACATTATGCATAAAATTCTGCAGAAAGTAACACTATCCCCTAACAATTAATTTGACTATGCTGGTTTTTAACTTGGGTTGAAATTTTATCTAACTTCTATCTCACAGTTAATTTTGAGAAAAACAATACTATGTCTTTTTAATTTTTTTGGCAAAAATAGTTCCAGCAACAACATGAACAGACACAATTGCAAGTAATCAGAATACATACAAACACATACAGTCTGCATATAGAAGTAGTATTATATGCATGAAGATGAAGTATATATGTATAATTATGTAATAAGCGTGACCAAATGCCTACCAGAAGTTCCAGCTTTCCTTTTCTTTTTTGTATCTTTTGTTTCTTCTGTAGCATCATTTTCTTTCTTCAATATCTCAACATTTTCTTCCGCTTCAGCTTCATCATTAACATCATCTTCCTCATCTTCATCAAAGTCATCAGCATCCTAATTGAATACATGTGATGCATGAGTCATTCATTTATTTTGGTTTGATTACAACTGGTACCTGATTTCCCCTCTGACTACTATGTGTTTGTGTAAATCACAGCTGAAAAAAACCATTTAATTTCAATTTTGAAAGAGGTAACTTGATATTAAAATAATGGCAAAATAAAAGTTTGCATGTCATGATCCAATACCAGGATAATTTTACTGATAATTTACTTACGATTTTTCTGCTTTTGTCTGCCTGACTACAAACAGCACAGCTATCTACATACTTTCTGACATCATTGGAGATACCAGGCCAAAAGTATTTGGCCTTCAATTCATTATAGGTAAGATCTCTTCCCACATGATGATCTGAAATGGAACCACAAAAATATCAACACTAAAATAAAAGTTGCATTCAACTACATATCCCCGGTATATGCAAACAATCTTATGCTTCATAAACATTATTTATTGTTGAACCAAACTCTAAAATGTCCACTCTGAAATGAGTTGAAAACTTGCAGGAACCACCAATTAGGTTCCATATGGTGCAATGTTGCACAGGCAGCCTGGAGATGCAGGTTAACCTTAAGTCAAAGGTAAAATTATACTTAACATAAAATAATCAAGTACTTTTCCAAAGCCAAATTTAACCCGTCTTTATCAAAATTATCACAATTGCATATCAAATGCACCTCAAAGTGTTTGAAAAGTAGCATTCCAATAATCACCATGTTCACTCCCATGATGTTCTTTTATCAACCTCAGTTGCTCCTCTTCATTTGTCACCACTTTCCTGAACACCTTATCCCCATCTAAATCATATTCAACATATGAGAGAGTCATAGTGGACTCGTCTAAAAAATGGTTTTCTGCCTTTCTGCGCAGGGCTCTCTTCTGATCCATACTATAGTGAGAAGGATAGGTGCCATTCAACATGTACTGGATCAGGGCTGCATAATTCTCCTGCTGATTGGAGACGGCAGTATCTCTCCTTAAACACATCTGAGGTTTTAAAAAATATGAGGAAGAAGTTGTTTATGATACATAGTAAATGCATGTAATAGGGTACATGTATTCACATGTATATATAAGTATGTAATAGCGCATTGTGCCTTAACATAAGTAGCTAAAGTATATAAATAGATGTAATGCATATGTATAGCTGGTGTTAGCGCCCTTTTTGTGTCACATGGGTCATGTGACCCTATACTAAAAAAAGTTTTGGCGCATAATTCGAGAGAGATACACCAGAGATCGGACATGAAGAAAGTACTGTATTTTATGTAAGATCAGTCAGAATAACGACTTTTTGAAAGGACAATACATTGTTGTCGATGCAAAAATGGCGCAGTCGACAGGATCTAAATGCTCAGCAGTCAAATGTGACTTTCCTGGACTGTAAAATGTGTATCATTTTGTTTTCTTTCATTGAGATCGGGTACACCTTTCTGCTGACACTGTGAGCTCTGATCAAGCACAAAGTTTTACAGGTGAGCTCATGACTTTCTAATAACAAAGACAGAAATACAATTAAGAGTCTGAGAATTAAACTATCTATTCGCCTATCTAAGACGTGATTCCTTGGTGTATTGGAATCAGGGGCGCAACTTCGAATCTAAAGTAATCAAAGAGTTGTGTAAATTACTGGGAATAGGAAAGTCCAGAACAACCCCTTATCACCCAATGGGGAACGGAGTTACGGAACGTTTCAACAGAACTCTAATAGGCATGATGCGTACACTCCAGGATGACCAAACACTTGAGTGGAAAAGGTATGTACCTTCATTAGTTCACTCTTACAACTGCACAGTGCATGAGTCCACAGGCTTCAGGCCGTTCTACTTAATGTTCGGGAGGGCCCCCTGGCTTGCAGTAGACGTAATTTTTGGACTGTACTCAAAGGATGAGCACAAGGACTATGAAAGGTATATCAGTATGTTGAAAGAGAGATTGAAAGTGGCAGACAACATTGCTAATGAGAAAGCAAAAGGGAAAAGGTCTAAAAATAAGCAAAGGTATGACGATCGGTGTAGAGGGGTAGTACCCGGGGTAGGGGATCGAGTTATTTTAAAAAATGTAGGCTTAAAAGGGAAACACAAATTGGCTAACAAATGGAGAAAAGAGGTATATGTGATAGTTGACCAGAATGATCCTAATATACCAGTGTATAGGATCAGACAAGAAAATGGCAAAGGGGACATAAAAAATGTTCACAAAAATT
Organism: Lingula anatina; assembly: GCF_051362555.1. Taxonomy (NCBI): domain Eukaryota; kingdom Metazoa; phylum Brachiopoda; class Lingulata; order Lingulida; family Lingulidae; genus Lingula; species Lingula anatina. The sequence goes on along the minus strand of NC_141768.1, from coordinate 38,321,490 downwards.
TACTTTTACCTTTAATTTTCCCCATGGATTTGAGGGAAGAGAAGACCACTAACGTACGTACCTGTAGACCCAGACATGAGTGATTTTTCAAATATAACAGATGACTCTGATGATTCTTCTGGGGTACATTATGTTGTACGATGGTCTGAACAAATGATCCCTGATGAGGCCGGTAGTAGTGAAAGAGTTAGCATAGAGGAGGAGGACTGAGAGGACGACAGTGAACAAGAATCGCAAGTGGAAAGCGAAGGTGAAGATTTGCAGCAAAATGATGCACCAGTCCATCCTAGGCAGTCTAAATGCACTAGACAGCGTCCGCAATAGATGGAAGAGGGAAATTATGTGTTTTCACAGATTGTACCAGAAAGGCGGTCCATATCTGCGTCTAGTCTACTTGACGTTTACCGTACATTCATTCAATCTAGTGAAAATATGTTCAAACAGATGGTGGAGTTACTGAAAGAAAGTTGAAATGTTAACTATAACTTGCATTTTATGATTTATTTTAATTGATGATAAAAAAATGCTACAGCAATTGCATTGTTTTTAATCATTTTCCTCCCTAAACCCAAGTAATATTATCGCGTTTCCTTGATCGATCCCCTACCTGTGAAGGTACTGTGAAGTTTCCATTACCATAACTTGGTGAGGGACAGTTACAGATACAATAATTACATGTATACTTATATATACTATCTTCATCCATACCTTCTTTGGCGGTGGAGCCAATTGTCTATTCATACAAACTTGGCACTTTTTCACATAGTCTAGTACATCTTTCCTCAGTCCTCCCCAACAGTACTTGGTACTCACAGCCAGGTATGTCCCATGGTCAGACAGGTGGCCACCTGGGACACAATATATAATTAATTTTTTTGGTTAAGTTTGCATGGTTCCAGATCAGTAAAATATGCATCAATAATATCAGAAACAGGGTATCTGCCTGCCCTCTTTTATAGGTAAAAACATTTCTGTGAACTTTAGTTATTGATTTTATTTCAAGAAATTTGTTTTACTTGGTTTGGATGTATGAGTCCTTTCAATGATATTATTCCTGTCTTCAACATCTTCTATCACTTCACGCAAGTTCTCAGGATCTTCCTTCTTCTCAGCTTTCTCATTTTTTACATAGTATAACCTAAAATGAAAATCAATCATGGTTAATTAATTTTCTTAATATTCAACTTGCTAAATACCAAAAGCAACATACAACAAAATAATTGACTAACCTGCACTTTTTCTGAAGCCTAAGTATGATGTATTTAATGTTTTTCAAGGGCATTTGTGTAAAAAAAAATATATAGTTGTTTTTGTGGTTTTTAAGTATTTTGAGGAGAAAAAAAGACAATTAACAAATTATTCTGGGCCACTAAACAATATTCTTATGCTCACTGACCAACACTATCAAGTTTCAAACTCACAAGTATCCTACAAAATATATTTTGCTTCCCTTGACTGAAGCTGAGTAAAGTACATGGTATCACACATATATTATTTTTATTTATTTATTTATTTATTATTATTATTATTTTATTATTATTTTTTTTTTTTGTCGAGAAAAATTGCCATTTTAGAAGAACCATCTGCAAAAAAGGAGAATAAAGAAAAACACCATCCACATATACCTTGAAATCTATAAAACTTTTTAATGTTTAAAGGGGGATTAGAATTTCTTTGCAAAATTAAATTTAGACTTACTTCTTATTAAGGATTATGTATTTTGGTAACATGATGCTGACTTTCTCTTTCATTTTATCTGTGTAATTCTCTGGGTATGTGCCATCAGTCAAGAACTGTTTGATCCCACTGTGGTAAATGTCAGCAGATATCTGCCAACTGCTGGGTGTCTGAACTTTTGGACCAGCCTTATTCTTTCTCTTCTTTCTTTTCAGACCCTGAAAGGCCAATCATTTCAGTTTAGTTGTCCAACTCTGATGTGAATTTGAAAAAATAAATCTTACACAGAGCAAAAAGATAGATGTCTATAAGAGATCATTTATATGATATGATCATATAAATAAATTTCATTATTACTTTTTTCGTATCTTCAGATTCTAAGGTGAGTTTGAATGAACAAATAAATCTGTTCTCTCACAATCATTTGAAAGATTAAAGTCAATATATGTTATCAGGAAACAGCAGAATTCCAGCTGTCTATCTCCTATAACAAAATGGTATAACTGAACAGCAGTATGTGTCACCATGGTCAGAGTGGAGTGATGTAACATGCAAAAAGTTCATAGCAGGCCTTTCAAACACATTTGAAATATTACAAGAAATTTTTCAAGTCTTAAAATAGATAGAAACACCTTACATAACAAAGTAAACTCAAAATTGTATTTGTGTATTGATAATAAAACAAAATTGCCACAAATGTTCATACTGAATTGGAAAGAGCCAAAATCCTAAGCTTTCTGTTCTAAGTGATAAAAGTTACAAAAATAAATATATAATATTCTGCACCATTATTTAAAAAAAATACTTACCCTTTTTGGTTTCTCAACTTCAATCTCACTCTCTGTCAATGCTGTCTCAACAACTGATTCTATTATTCCTTCCTTTTTTAACTTTTGTTCCATTCGACGTTTCTTGGATGCGGTAGTGCATTCCTCTTTCACCTTCAGTTACAAATTTAAAAAAACAGTACATTTAACATATTTTTTAATTCATGAAAAACCTATCAACTTTAAAACACATCCACTTCAAACAAATACTTTTCTAGGTTTCTCATCAATGTCATCAACTTTAAAGCACGCTTTAATTATTAAAATTGCCTTTTTTTCCTTCTTGATGACTTCAATCACAAATTAAAGAATTATTAATTCTTTGAACAAAGAATATTATATATGTGCCCCACCTTTACTGCTGAAAATTTCTTGCATATTCCCATACATACATTTAAGGCAAAACATAATTAAATATAGTTTCAGTGATAAAACAGAAAATGACATAAGAAAATTAAATGTAGGAAAATATCATATTCCTGCACAAAAACTAAATTCACCACGCCTCCACTAACCAGTTTCTGCAGTCCTCCCTGTATGTCTAACATTTTCTGTACCACTGTGTCAATCTGTTCAGCTGACAGGGTAATGTCAGAAGATCCATCACCCATTGAGGGGATCATATCAGTTGGTATCTTGGGATCTCTAAATACAAATAAATTATCAAAGTTCACTTTGTTACTTATTGAAATAAATTAATATTAGCTAGATTGCTATGGTTCATGTATGTATATGTTGATACCCCATTGAATGTTGAGAGGGAACTATTTGTGGAATTTTCGTCATCATGAACTTTCTTTTTATTAAGGTTGCTTTGATAAGCTGGACTACTATAGTACATGTACATATACCACACAAATGTGAATTTAGGCACTGATAGTAATTGGCAAGTCTTACAAAATCAATTAGCAATGGTGGATCAAGGGTAGGAACATAGCAGGTGTGTGTCCCTTCCATTGACTGTACATGTAAAGTACTGTACTTGTAACTCCCCCCCCCCCCCCACACACACACACACAATAAAAGAGAGGGGCCACAAGCAAGTAAGACCAAAGAAATCAAGACGAACTATTTTGACATTTGTGCAGTTACACAAAGGGAAAACATGGGCGTAACTAGGCATACGCACGGATGCACTGTGCGTACAATTTTTTTTTGGCCAACCATGGTATTATTTTATATAAATTAATGTATTTTTCACGGAATTTATCTCAAAAATCCTCTGCGATTTAAAGTCACCTGTATGTACAAACCCTCTGTATACGCACAATTGTTCTGACATACTTTTATTCAACTGAGGTAAACAATGCCTGTTACCTTTACAAGTCCTATCTTAATCGTCCATCTAACTGGAACATCCTTTACCTCTTAATTGGAGGGTTAAGTGGCCTTCAACTCTCCTGTAGTCATGAGAGTAACGAACGCACTCTCGCTGGTGATATATCAGGTAAAATCTCAGGTAAAATCTACCTGTGTGTTATTTTCAAAGAGCAGCTCCCGTAGACCTGGGGGCACTAGATAAAATCTGATCACCAGGTTTAATAAAGAGCTAGAGAAACAAAGGAAGAATTTTTCCTGCAAATCTTCAAAGAATTTCACACGGACTTGATTCAGCTTAGCCCTCCAAACTAACAGGGTGATATGGGCAGTTTCCACAAACAAATAATAAAACTAATGTATCAGAGCTCTATTGTGCCATATCATTGGTTGTTTTTGGGAGCCATGCACCCGCATGAAAGCTGGATGAATCCGTATATAAGTTCAACTCAGAGGAGGATCCAGCATTATTCGAAGAGGGGAGGGGGGTCCGCTGATGCGAAGTAAGCCTCCTTTTAAATGAATATACCGTTCTGAGTAAATAAAAATATTGAAACTTTATTAAATCGCGAGAATATTTTTGACTTAAATGATGATTTTATTATTAATGGAAATTAAGCTACGATGTGTGGTACATATGCTGTGATTACGCTGTCCTTCATCTGTTGCGTTAGTCTACATTTTGCTGTACATGCTGGGTATTTTTAAAATCTGTGCGTACAATTTTTAAAGGTCTGGTTACGCCCCTGGAAAAGCCTAGGACACTGCGATGTTAGCCACCGTGTCTTTCAAAAGGCCCGTGTTTACAGGAGTCGATGAACTATCTGGGATGATGTTTCATGTGACAAAATCAGAAAATTACAAAATCTAATTCTTTTTTAATTATTTAAACGGTTTGTTGACTGAAGTAATACTCTAATCTTAATTCTTGTCCCTTAAGTGACACAAAAACCGAACTTCAAACGTATATTTAGCTTTGTTTTCCCAGCCTTATATGTACTCAGCACAAGTTCATTTCCTTATAAGGAAGTTGACCTATATACTAGCAAGTGCTGCCGGTCGGGCCGATAAAGCTTACACCCCGCAAAAACATTAAATTGGACACTTCGATTTTATTCCACCATATATAGGCAATCAAAAACCAAATTTAGAGGAAAAACAACAGATTATTTTTATGATCGAAAAAGGTGTTAAATATTCTATCGACTCGGTCGATTCATTAATCACCGCTCTGCGCAGGGTTACACAGCAGTTATTTATAGCACATTTTCTGAAAAGACTCAGTGCGACTGCGTATAAATTGTCTTGAAATTCGTCGTCCATATTAGTTTCACGCGGGAGCACAAAACAGTAGTAAAAATGGTAAGCTAGTCCTTTCATATGAAGTTGAATTTTACGTTTTAATGTTGAGTTAGAGCTACTTTTAAGTATTCGACTGTGAAAATTGGTTTGCATAGCCCCGTTTTGTGTATTTCATTAGCAATACTCCCAAACGAATCTAAGGGCGGTTAGTTTACAATTATGTCATGTAGTTCTATTTTGTAACCAAATTGTATGTTTAGTCGTCAATATCAAGTGTTTCAAGTTTCAAACCGAACAGTTATTTCAAAGGTTTATCGTCAGATTGTAAGTCAATAATTTTTCAGCTATAACATAATTTATTTGCAGTCTTCTGGAGTTCAAATTTTAGAGGAATGCCTGACAGCCTTCAATGACATCAAAATGAATAAGAAATATGTATATGTCATCTTCAAAATCGTAGACCATGATGGCAAAGCAAATTCCGCTATTAGTGTAGAGGAGACTGCTGCAGGCATAAAAGAGAATGACCAGGAATTACAGGGTGAGAATTGGCTACTAAAGGCGTTTTTCTAAATTATAATCTTTCATAATTAACATTGGCCTTTAATTATAATACTTACCACAAGAGAATAGGGTGGTGTATTGCAGTGAAGTTATCCTTCCAAAGTCTTAATCTGGAGGTGAATTTTTGTATATTTGTCTTATACATTTTTTAATCAATTGTAGTGAAACTGCAGATTTTGTGTACTTTTACATTAACTCACCCAGGTATGATTTTTTAGGCTTTTAAAAACATGTTTCATATATATATATATATATATATATATCGTCACATCTGACCAGCCATTCAGTACCATCTCAGTGTATACTTCATCTTCATTTGTTTCTACCAAAATGCCACCTGTGAAGCTGACACGTAGCGGTATTGTCATGTGCAGGTCACTGCATTGTGATATGCAATGCATCGACATGACATCCAATGTTTTGTTTGACGTAATTTAGCAGGTATAGGATATTCTGAAAATGGTTTTGCTGGGCAAATATACATTTTTCTTTTTTACAGTTTTCACACCAGTAGTCACAAGGTCACCATATGATAATTATAAAAAGTAAAGATACTTGCAATAAAAAAAAGTGTTCACTCCCTACAAGAATGGCTCATTCTAGACTTCTAAACTCATTATTTTTTATTGAACTGCAGATAAAGCCTATGAAGAATTTAGTGAAAAACTAAGAAAGGTAGCAGAGAAAAAAGAGTGTCGTTATGCAATATTTGACTATGGGTTCATGCAGGCCAATGCAACATGGAAGAACACTATTATTTTTTTCCAGTGGTGAGTAATTATAAAATAAAGGACTGAAATTAATTTTGAATTGGGGGTATTGTAGTTCAGAGGAATGAGCAATAGCAGCAAGAACACTTGCTATGAAATAAAAAAGGTTGGTTGGTTCCTTACAATGAAAATTTAGTAATGCATTTGTGGCGTTTTTTTTTTACCATGTAGAGTAGAACCATAGGGTACCCTATTTATTAATATTATAACGACCACTCAATAGGAATATACTAATTGGAAGAATATTTGACTTAAAAATTCAGCATTGATCTGTAAAATATACACGTTCAGCATTGAAAAGATTGAGTCATTACAATACCAAACTGTTGAAAGAAGTGAACAAAATGTAACTGAAGTACATTGTTTTATTTCCTAGGAACCCTGACAATGCTGCAGTTAAACAGAAGATGTTGTACACAAGCAGTGGCAAAGATTTCACTCCAAAGTTGAAAGGACTCGGCAAGAAAATTCAAGCCAACTCCTTGGAAGACATCGCAGAATCTGAAATTAGGGCCCAGTGTTTGGATTCATCACGTGCTACCTAAAAACAGGCTGATAGAAAGACAATATTCTTGAAGAACAATTAAACTAGCATACATTAAAATCACTAAAGAAGTTGTGTAGAGTTTTTTCATTTGCCTTATTAATTTACTTCATTCTTAATTAATCAGGAATAAAAACATCAATTTATATATATTCTTGATACTTCTCTGCATTGAACTCAATCTTCATGTGTCTAAGTGTGTTATGTTCATAATCTGCACAAATGTTATTACAGTTTTTAAGCAACTTCAGCTAAAAGGTAAAAATCGGGTTCACAAAATGCCAGTAGTTAAAAACTAGTCAGATTATAAATAAAAATGTGCAATTGATGAAGTTTTCTTGCAAAATTTCTCATTGCTTCCAGTGGCTATTTAACATCCTACATCCCTAATAATTTCATTGAATATTTCATTAGGAAAGTTTTATCTCAAAGGTAAACTGGCATAGAGTAAGGCTATTTGACTATAGAGATGTATTTGGCTGATGTCTTAATTAGTCTTAGAAAAGGGTTGTCTTAATTTTCCAACTTAAAAGTGTAATAGGCACCCATATTTTGTCTGGTAAAAACTGACGTGTATAGCTTTTTACTTTTGATAATAAAAGATGACTTTGTGTAAAATGATACAGAGAAAAGGATAAAAGTATCTTAGACAAAATTTGTGTGTACAGTGTCAGTATTTGCTAACAATGTGTAAAGGCCTATTTCAAGATCCAGTACACCTAAATGTAAATAAAAGTTTCATGTCTATTTCATTTAAAGTGTTGTTTCAATGGCAACTTGGGAGAAGGGAAGGGATTGATCTATTGGATGCAGATTTAAATATTTCATTCTTAAAATCCATGTTGCTTAAACAAAAATCTTAGAATGGCATTTTTTAACTCCAGTTTATATGTTGTGTGATCAAAGCATATCTTGGTGGTAATGAAATTACCTCTGCCACCTTGAGGGCAAACTATTAGGAACTTTATTGTAAAAGAAAATGTTTCTGTATCAAAAAAAAAAAAAAAAATATATATATATATATATTTAAAAAGGTGAAACAGGATATCTATGACACCGGTCTAAACCGTCTAATAAAACTACAAAACGGAGATTAAGGTTTAATTCAGCAATGGGAATATTGAAAAGACTGGAAATCATGAAGCCATGCGGACATTGCACAATAACGCTGTTAACTGCCATCTCAGGTGGAGGGGTGCTCCCATCTTTTTATGTACAGAGAGTTTTTACCATGCGCTTTTCATTGTAAACAATAAATAACATTAAAAAGGAAATCTAGCTGTGACAATCAACCTATTGCAATCACTGTTATCTGGGACTTGCACAGATGTATAAAATTGCAAGAATGTCACAAAGGTGTACCTTATAAACTAGTTAAAATACACATGTACATATCATACTGTTATCACAGGGGACACCAGGTCTAGGTTACATCTCCAGCAAGTAATACAACGACTAATTTGAAAGTCTGTTTTCCAGTGATCAACTAACTGATTTATCTCTGTTAATTTCTCTGGATGGGAGATCTGGAGTCATAAATATATTACTATAGCACGAGATATTGCTTGGCAGCAAAAGAATACACTCAGGCTGCCTGTGAGGCAATGTGAATGAACAATGACTGTGAATGCAATTAGAAAAAGGCAAAAGAAAAGGGATAAAAAAGGGGGAAATAACAAGAGGCAGCTTTTTTCTTACAATTCACCAGTAAGAATTTTAACATAATCTCGAGTCAAAATTATTTAGATTTAGTTTAATACTTGTCAGGAAACCCTTGTTAGCCCAAAAGACCGATAGCTCACTATTTTCATTTTATCAATCTGACAGTATTTTAATTGGTCGTGACAAGTAGGACTGACATTTTTGCCATGTCTGGCATTCTTAGCACAAACAACATGTTATTGGGCACGGTAAATCATAATGGCACAAAAGAAGGGATGGGTACGTTTTTCTTTTAGATAAGATTTTGATTTAATTTTTTTTCCTCATTTGCAAGAACCAAATTACGTCATTGGACACATAGCATCTGATGGAGAGCTGTGGCATATATATATTGCATTTGCTGGCTTGAAAATAAAATGTGCCTTGTTTGGATGCTTATGTTGAAACAAGTAACATAAAAAATTACATATGCAGGATTAATGTTTGTTCAAATTATTTTGGTCAAGAAATAAATCATTTTATCATCCAAAACTTGTCACATTTATAATGGAATTCAGCACCGTTATTTAAACACTCCGAAATCCAGTCTCATTTAGATCAATTTTTAAAAATAACACATATTGCCCTTCAAAGACTGGTTTTCCTACCTTCCATACAGTAAATAGAATGGGGAATATTCTGTTTGGAGAGATCTGGAGATTCTGTGTGGTAAAAGTGCCAGGTCAAGATGTTGGTCCCAAGCAAATGGACTGCTGGTTACAAGCTTTCTTAATGCATCATGAATGGCTGAGATTGTCCCTGTAAAAATTGACAAACAATAGCTTTAAAAAACAGTACGCAGAACATGAACATTTAATTGCTCAAAGACATAATGGATAATATGGATAATGAATAACAGTTGTATGATGATCGTTTGGTCAGAAAAGCACTTGAACGTATATTAAAAGCTTTCTTGGAATGTGTTTTGACGCATTTCATAGACTGGTTGCAACTACTGATGAACAGAAACATTCTCGTTGTCAGTTATTGACAAAAAAAGTCTCTGGAAAATCTCTTTAAAATGGCACTGCATAAATGCATACCTTTGCCCTCCTGGGATGGTTCCCCTATGTCTATCTTGTACCTGGGATCCCCTATAAACTGCTGTAACCTGTGAGACACTTGGGAACAGAATGTTTGACCCTCAGACGTCTCAAGGCACTCCATCATACCAAATCTAGAACATCAAGAAAATACTCTAAGTTTTCTTCTTTTTTTAATTTCTTTTTAAAAGAAAACCTGGAGCCCTGCCAAAATATTGCAAAAAAATTATAGTTAAAGAAAAATTCATATATCCATTCACTTCATTTTAGCTAAAGGAAGAGCATACTAAGGAAGCAAATCTTTAACAAGGGGAAATCTTTAGCAACAAGAAGCATCAAATGTTCTGGACAGATGTATGGTAGCGGAGTATCACCAAAATTATGTTTTTGCAGAACTTCAATAGGTACTTAAATTGCAACAGCAATAAAAAGGCGACGATGGAGATGGATTGGGCATGTGACCAGGAGGGAGAAAACAGAAATTCCAAAAGTAGCATTAGGATGGGCACCAGAAGGGAAAAGACACAGAAGAAGACCTACAGAAACATGAAGACGTTTTGTTGAGAAGGAGATGAAACCGCAAGGATGGACGTGGGAATGTGCCACATCGGCATGAAGAGGATAGTCAGTCAATAGGTACAGCACTTTAGAATTGATTTTTTGGCTCTTTTCATTTTTTTTCACTTTTCCCTTGTAACATCTGTATGAAAACATACCTTGCAATATATTTGAGCAGGAAGAGTGCAACAGCAGCTGGAGATTTAGCTTGGACCCCAGCAGCCTCTGTCCACATGGAGAACTTATCTACACAAACAAGAATGTAGCAGCTTCCTTTGCTACTCCTGGTGAAAGGTCCAAGGAAGTCAAATTTCACCTTAAGAACAAGACACAAAATACATTATACTTAACACATGCATATAGCGATATCATGTTTAAAACTTCAGTAAGAGAGATAATAGGCACACCTTAAATTTATGGTATTCTTCAAATTGATGCTTTTTAAAGTTTCAAATAACCCCAAGCTTTAATGGTCCAAAATAACACTTATGCAAGCCTTCTTTGGCATGACCCTTTTATAAAAAAAAATTTGTATCAAAAATATTGCTGGTGGGAATAACCTGTTTTTCCTGGATATGGCCAGAATCTGATGAACCATTAATTCATCAACCTTTAGAGTAATGCAACTTCAGATGCAACTTCAGCAAATGAACCCTTCCTTCAACTTTTCATTTAAAAACTTTGCAAATTTTCCATATAATTTTGAATCCCCCAAAAATTCTGAATAGTAAACTTTCAAATGATCATAATTCTAATGGCACCTGAAACTAAGTTTAGCAATTTAACACACTACAGTTGATCATATACAAAACCAAATGGTTGTTTCCAAATTAATCTATATGACTTGAATGTTTCTTTAGCTCTTATACAATGGCAATCTTTCACTTCTCAAACGCAAAATGTTGTAAAAAAAACAACTACAATATACCTTCTGCCAACAGCGAGATGCTGGAGAAACTCTATCATCTGCTGGGAATACATCGTGCTCATTGTCGTCTACAACTGTATTCTGACCTGCCCCTCCATCTCTGCTAGTCTGGCAGTGCATGCATAGCCGTATGAAGCGTTTACAATCCCCCCACATCCCCTTCCAATAATAATGACTGTTAAGCTCCTTTACTGTTCGATCTATGCCAGAGTGGACTCCTGGAATGCCAATCAAAAATATCTGTTAATTTACACAAATGGATGATGAAGAATCACTGCTATATTGCTAGATCTAAAGGATCCAATATCTCCACAATGGACCTTGGGTTAAATGGACTGTAGGAGTGGAGGGTGTGTCTCCATATATTAAATGAAATTACGAGGAGTACATATAAGGGCCAGATAACATGCCACTAGTGGCCCATCAGTTGCGCTAGTACTATCTGTTATCTGGGGGTTTATATATGGAGATTTTATTGAATTCGTGAAAAATGCTTAATAACTTTCAATTGGAATTTTGGCATTATGGAGGACTAGTGTCCTATTATAACGTAATTTTACGTGGTTTTTAGATTCAACAACCAAGCGCGTATCTAAGAATCAGTATTACTGCCAGTGGTATTATAATTTGCGTGGGCTAATGATAACATACTACATGTATATAATAAGAAAAGTAGATCCAAGTACTGAACAAGGATCACTCGGGCTGCACATTTTATAGAGATATGTTACCAAAGCCTCACCATTAGGATCTATGTGGCACTCTAGAAGAGCTTCTCTTTTCTCTTCTACAGTTATCAAAACTTTTCTAGCTTTGCTTGCCGCTCGTTCCTCAGGACTCATTCGCGCCCAGTTCCGAGTGTACATAAGGACTCCATCAACAAGGTGCAGATCTTCAGCACGCTTACGCACGTTTCTTCGACCAGAGCGATCTAGAAATACTGGATACGTCTTGTCCTTTAGGTACTTGATCACAAGGTTGTAATCTATGTCGGCCATGGTGCACGCTTAACAGTAAAATGAGCTAATAATTGTACCGAAATTCTGACTAGGATTTACAGTCCGCCATTTTCCACGCGACCAAGCTGAAACGAGTGGTTGAGATAGCGAACGCATTATCAGTGGCGCAACTAACACAATTAGCTCTGTTATTTCCATTTAGCCAAACCCATGTTTGTGATTAACCATCAAGTAACCTTTATGGACTAAATCTTAAAATTCAAAACGACAGGCTGCCTAAAAATATTTCTTTGTAATTTATTATAAGGATTGCAAACGTCTAATAATTGTGTTGTAGTCGGATATCATTTGTCATGTTTTAATTCGAACTCTGTCGATCTTTGTTTTTATACAAGAAATGCTAACACAATTACATTTAAACTCTTCCAATAATTCTTCTTCTGACAAAAATAAAGTGTTCAGATTGAAGACCAGTCAATAATAATTGAGGTGACAGAGGATTACACAAAACTTACTTAGTGTATGTCATTCAATCCTTTGTACCAAAATGTCCAGCAATTTGACATTACCAACATGTAGGGAATACAATGTAGTTCTTGTATGTAGTGGCACAATACATACACTGCACAGGTCTTCATTAGTTTTAATATTCATAAATTAATACAGATCAATATTCTATTAATGTCTCTATAAGCACACACTCAAAATATCATGATAACAGAAACACAAGACTAATTTCTATTCCCAACTGCATTAACTCTCTTTGGAATGCAAACAACATCTTCGAAATGATTTGCCAAACTGTTCATCTGGTCCCTATACATGTCCTGTTTGGAATTTATCTCTTCTTTCAGTTTCATCTTCAGATCACTCAACATTTTATTCTCATCCCTTAAGCTCTTTCTTTGATTTGGGTCATTCATTGATGGAGTTTGAGAAGTTTGATCCTGGTTACTAGGTTTTTTAACATAGGTATACTGATATTCTTTGGGTGGCAGTCTCAAAGGTGAAGTGCTAGAGCCAGCAGCAGCAGGCTGATCACCTAAGGCTAGGCTGACTTTCCGCAATGATATGTCCAAGTCTATAGCAGCTAGCAGATTGTCTACCTCCTCCTGACTTAAGTTTGACTTCTGAAAGTAAATCAAGGATAAGATCAATGTGATTATATAATACAACAATTCAAAATTCACAAATGAAACAACCCCAAACAAGAAAGGTGGTCATCAGCCATCACGGACCATACAAGTCAGGAAAACCGCATCATGGACTGGGAGAGTGCAAAGATTCTACAGAAAGAAAGTGACTGGATCAGAAAAAGCCCCAAACAATCTTACCAGAGACTAAGGCAGATACACTCTCCCACACCTATATAATAACCTCTTAATGCCACAGTCATGTCATTAAGGGGGGGGGGGATCCCTATAGTCAAGGCTTTGAGAAACACCACCATATGTGTCACTCAGAGACTAACAAAGACAGGAGATGGCCCATCTAAATATTTCACAGGAGTGATAAAATTTGGTGATAAGTTCATGGCAAAAGAGCATTTTCATTCAGCTGGAAGGCTCTCTGGGGAAAGCCTTACCTCTAAGTCAAAAATCCATTTGAAATTATACTGAGCTAAGTTAAAAAAATAACCATTTTAGGAAATATGTCAATCTATCCACATTTTCAATATGGTAGGGCTTTTTAAAGATTTATCAGAAAGAAGTACTCTTCTTGGCCCTGTTTATGACTAAATTAATTGCCTTTGGAAATCATAACGAATGATGTGTCAATTACAAAATTTATGAGTCCCAAAATACAAGAGTCAACTACCATTACCAATTGTGTAACAAAAGATTCATTTGGTTACACCCAAGTGTACTGCACTGTCAGCTGACAAATGGAAGACAGTGAGACAATAAAGCAGCGAGCAATAAGTGTCAGTACTTTTAAAACATGTACACATAAATAATAAAATCCACTCAAGTTGCATTTGATAAGCACCCTTAAACAAAAGATAAAAAAATGGGCAAGGCAGCTACTGTGGATTCAAAGAACAGCTTTTACCTTTGAATTCCATAGTCTTTCTAATTCATCAAGTTTAGCTTCATACTGAATAATGTTGTCTCTGAGTCTATCATGTGATTTCTGCAGCATTTCTTTTTTATCTAAGGTCATTTGGGACAGCGCATGGCCTTGTTCCTGTCTGTACAATTCAGACTGGGCAGCCATCTCATATGCCTGGATTTTGGCATCCAACACACTTTCCTGAAATGGACATGGTATTATAAGAAAACCACACTTAAGTCTTGAACACATAAAATCAAAAGCTGAATATACAGAACAATGTATGCAATTTTTGGTTTAAAGATATGGCAGAAAATCACTGATGGTGTTCCCAAAGGGACAGATACAGGGCACATAATCCTGGGGTCTACCAGCCCAACCTCAAACCATAAAACACACCTTTCATCTTAAGTCCACATTCTTAATAGTATCATGGGTAATTTTGAATTACACAATATGTGTATTGTGTAATATATTTATTAAATATCATTTTTATTTATATTATTATATTTAATATATAATTGGTTTGAACCTGCCACCTTATCTGGATCTGCCCCTAATTTTATCTTTTAAGAATCATATATGGATTCATTACCATCCACTTCCAAAATATGTCTTCCTTGCTTTTCCACTCTAACAAATTCTGTAACCTGATGTTGTCCTTTTCTAAAAGCTGGAGATTCTGGAAGGAAAAAATGTCAGTGAGTACTTAACAAGTACATCCCGGTAAGCAAACTTATTCCACATGAGTTAAAAAGAGCAAAACTGTCTAGTTCTGCTACATATATGTATGGTAATCAAAAATATGATCAAACTAAACAGGACATACTCACTAGCAAGTCTTCAGTGTTAACAAGACTAAAGTTGAAGTAGAAAGTTTATAATAGTATTATTAATACTACATGCAATTAGTGTTAAATATTAAATCACATTATTTACGGTGTTAATGTATCTCTTTTAAGTGTAAAAACAACTGCAGTGTGTGGACTCACCTTTTTCAAAAGTTCTGGGTGTCTCAGCATGTAAACTTCCAGCATGGAAAGATGATTCTTCTCAGGATCCAAGGATATGCCATTGGTAGACTGATGGAGCTGAGAGATAATACAGTAAGGCATTATTGGAAGGGGCAATTTCAAAATGTAACGTTCATAAACAACCTTTTTTCAGATGGCCTGTATGAATGTCCAATGGTTCAGTGAAATCATTTGCTAAAAATAACATTTTATGTGAATTGAAGTAAAGGGAAGAAAGTTAACTTAGTTGCCTTAATTAGAGAAAAGGCAAAAATAAGTGGGGTTTTCACTGACTATCATTGGGTATTTTTGAGGTTAAAACTTGAGAAACTGAGTAAAAGCAAATTTCGGAGGACCTGAAAAAAGTGTCAATTGAATTTCATGAATTCAATACAACAGCTATCATGTAACCTCTTCTAACACCCAGCAGAATAGCACATATTTAAGAAAGATAGATATCAGATATCACATATGATGAATTCCAGACTGCAGTATGACATCCATATTCACATTACATTATAAATTTTCCAATGAAAATATTAGGAAAGTTTCTGCAAAATCAATAAATACAAACCTTATGCATTAATTTTGCTCTCTCCCTTTGAAGAGCATATAGATTGCGAAGACTAAGTCTTAATTTTCCGTTCAACCATAGCAACTGTTTCACTTTTCGAACAGGGTCTGTTCTAGATCTGGGAGACAGATGAGAGTCATCCAGCACATCTGGCACCCCATCTCCAAGTTCCTCCTATAAAAAATAAAAGATTTGTTGTTGCAATTGTATACATAACCTGACAAGAACTACTTAAAACTATATACTTCTCTGAGACAACTATCACCTACCATGCATATCCCATTACAATCTATATTGACACATTCTGTAAAACCTTTTACTTTTCTCTATCAGCATAAAAAGTTCTTTCTTCAAAGTATAAAGTGTCTGTTTCATAACATCCCCATGCATATATATTATGGCACCATACACTAACCATGTACAGCCCTATTGTATCTTCAGCTAGGGGTGAGGCACAGCTCTCCATGAACTTGTCAATGATCCCCTCCTTGCACATCAACCAACCAAAAGCCAGCAAGAGGTCACGGCTGCCTGTGGACATGTCGGCAGGAAGCAGATTGAAATCAACTGAGGTGAAACCTTGCTGTTGCATTTCCCTCTTCACAAATACAACTAGTTCCTCTGAAATTTAAGTTTACATGTAAGACTCACCAGCCTGACTATTAAGAACAAATATTTAACTTTTCGGACAGTTACATTAATGTTCAAGAACAAACCAAAATGTTAATCTGCATAGAGCATTAAATATTTTTCTACAGTTATGCTAAATATAGGGATGAGACCAGTCCTCACTGAAAAAGTATGAAAATTGGCCTGGGGTCCTGGGTACACGATTCACCAGAATGACCCAAATGACCATGAACAAGTCAGAATTCCGACAAAAGTCGGAAAAGTCTCATCCGTGTAATTTAGAAGCAGCAATTGTCTCATATATATATATATATATATATATATATATATATATATATATATATATATATATGAACCATTTAATTGATTAAGCATGACAAATATAAAATGTCCATGCAGACTTCGCTTTGTATCTTACCTTTGGTGAGGTCAGAAAAAGCTTTGACACACACATCATCAATGATGCCATACCTCAGGAAATATATGAGCTCAAACAGCAACCGCCAAAAGGAACTCACCTGTAAAAATACAACAGTAGGTAGGCAAAATGAATTAAAGCCAGTATTTGACCATTATATACTCATATCCAAATACACCTTAACACATTTATCCTTACTATAATGCACAGTAAACAGCATCACATCAATAGAATATGTTATAAAAAAAAAAATGCAGGCTAAGAAAAGCAACCACTTCACTACAAAGACTACAGACATTATTGGCAATTGTTCTGTCTTAAGCACTTATTAGAATATAAAAAGTTTAATAGAAATTATAGAATTGCTAAAGATGGTTTATTTGGTCTACTTACAGCATCATCATTATCAAATTTGGCCAGTCGAAACGTTTCAGCTTTTAGGTTGTGTGTTCCATTGTCCTTTAGCACCTTAGTAAGAAGTTCAATGGTGTCCCTTATTTGCGCCATTAGCCTGATAAGGTTCAAGTTCTTTGTATGAATCTGAAAGATTTACGTAGAATTATAGTTATTTACTAAAATAGCATTTAACGCAGGTTCAATGTATAGCTGTAGCTTCTTGTTACATCCCATAATCATCAAACAAAATGTGAGGGTTAAAACAAGATTTAGGGCTGATTCTCAATGAAACTATCATTCTACATAGATCGATCCAACTGTGTAGGGACTCTCACTGAAGGCCATCAGATAAGTATGTCTCCTCATTCCCAACATACTCATAATCAGCAGCTTTTCTGTATTCTACTCAATACCAAGCGGAGGTGTGTTTATCTGTTAATCTGATTGTATTCAGCAAGAGTACTTGCAGAGTTAAATTAGTCTAAGCAGAATGATAGTTTCAAGTGTACCAGATTTATTATCTTTTCACCCATAGGAGTCTGTCTTAAGTGACAGCAAGATTCTGCAGAGGTTAGGTCTGATGACATACCGATGAAGTTAACATTTTTAGGGCGACATTTTGAGCCTATTTATTTATTTATTTTTTATTTATTTGCATTGTGATCATAAGTCCACACAAATAATCGAGAAAAAAATTTTTTTCTACTTTTCCCTATTAACCCTGTGCAAAATAGTAGATCTAGAGTCTATATCTGGTCTAATCTGCTCAAACAAAAATAGTCTACAGTATGTACAACCGACACTTCAAACACCTTTTTGATCGTAAAACTGGCGTTTTACTGTGTAGAGATACTTGTTATCGATTATTGCAACTTTCTCCAGACACAGTAATACATATGTAGACTCTAAGTTTTTAATTCAGTATGTTTATGTTATCACAGTAATTGACACTGGAACAGCGTTTTACCTCAGAGAGAATCCTAATCTAAGGTATTTCCCCCGCTTCACACAGTTATATATTACTACGCCAAACGACACAAAACGCAGTCCGGCATAACGTTTGTGTAACTGAATAAATGATATTTTGAAAACTTACGACTGAAACAATGATATAGATCAACCCATATATAAAACTACACGACAACGGGCGTATATTTAGACAGATCCCGATACAAATTTATTGGGTTATGTTGTATGTGAACGTATTTCAATATTTTGTATGTAAAACGGCTGCATGTCAGACATGGCGGAGACAAGTTAGTCTTACGTGCTCTCTCGGTCCCTGTTTGAACAGGTTATCATGATAAAACACTAGATAAAACTGCTTATTATTTACATTTTAAACAAAATCATTTAAGTATTCCAATGTTGCATATTAACTTAAAGCACGACTGCATGCCCGATATGCAGACGGCAAAGTAGGTGTCTGGAAATGCCACTAGATGTCACGTCGTACAAAATTTGCTACAGTTCGACCAGTTACCGGTAAAACACTGGATTTTCTCTACTGTTTACTAGCTACCAGTGCTTGCACGTCACGCAGTGCATGAATTGCGCGGTCTCGCGGTCTGCTACTTAGTCTCAGAGAGCCAATTTAACGCAAACGCAACCCCTACCACGAATTAGTTTCATTCTGAAGGCATTCTTAAGGCAAGGCAGCAGACCAGTATTGGTACAAGGGGGGAAGGGGGAGTTGATTATTCCTCAAGATGGGTACTTCACTTAAAACATGCCCCCCCCCCCCCCCCCCGTGCTTTGACAGTGCTTTAATAAACTGCGTGCTTTGAAAGTAGACCTATACGAAAAAGAGAAAGGTGACAATGAAAAAGAGAAAAGAGACAATGAAAAAGAGAAAAGAGACAATGAAAAAGAGAATGGTGACAATGAAAAAGAGAAAGGTGACAATGGGCATTAATACAAAATATCAACAAGTAGAAAATAAAAAAATTAGGCCTACATTCGTAACGTCATTAATAATAATAATAATAATAATAATAATAATCCAGTATAAAGCTACTATTCGAACTTGAGCAGTAGACCATTGTCGCATACATCACTCAAGTAAGTTTGACGCTAATAAATCACACGATTTTCCCTGTATATTGCGTTGACTGTGAAAAATGCACGGAGGCGACGATGTACGACGGACGCAGGTGATATATGTAGGCCAACAAACACTAGCTGTAGGCCTACGTGTGTGTCCATAAAACGTGATCGTTTTAATGCTTCCCGCTTATATTTCGCCTTCTTTGCCTTTAGGAATCTCAATGACATAAAGTGTGTATAGTTCCTTACTGTTGTCAGGTGATTGTTATTTAGAGGTCTAGGAATGAGTTGCGGACCTCAGAAGCACTATCATGTAACTGAATATATCTTTTGTCGATGCATTTTTGTTTACTGTTCTAGATTCTGTGGCTTTTGCGTGTACAACATAAAAGACGAATCGGTTTAACTATGATGAACGATTTTCGACAAGTTGATTTTGAACCAAAATTGTTTAGTTAATTCTATTGCCGCTACAAAGGAGAAAGGCATAGTCGTCCTAGCATTTCCCTCAATTTATGAAAATCCACGTACAACATGCTTTGTATCCCAAAGGTGGAATGTACTTAGTTTGCATTTGATTTTACGGGGGTAGATGTACTTTTATCCTTCTGATAAAAAGTGGTGTTTGTTCGCAGTCAGACAGACTCAGCAGCTTTCCTTTGGACCTTCGAAACTTTATAAAATATGCTACGGCAAATCATTTTTAAAAAGAACCGAGATCTTTTAGAGTCAGCAGCTTTCTACTGGTCGCGCGTTAAAGTTTTGAACACTTTTAGCCGTAGAAAAATAGGATCGCTGCGTTCTGTGGAGGATAAGACTGAAATTAAAATGTTCAAGGAAATTCCAGGACCCACTTTAAACGAACAGTTGCGCTGGGCAGTGAATCATAGTAAGTAGCCCAATGCTAAAGCCATTTGATTAAATAACATATCTTAATTAAGTTCATATTTATTTTCTGTTTAATATTATTTTCCTCAATCTGCCCTTAAAACGGTTTAGGCCCGGTTTACACGATGACTCTTGGACAAATTCAATACTATTGTAGATGGGTCGACTCTTTCGGGCCTCCTCCATGTGGCATATGGTTAATCTCTGTTCACCATTGACTACAAGGAAAGGTGATTCCTCTTTTCTTCAGCCTTCCCAATACTGTTTCAAAATAAAAAAATTGTCTGTATTTTTAGACCATAATTTTGAACCAAAATAAATCAGTAGTTATCCAACAGGAATAGGGCTGAAGTTTCGGACAAAAACTTACATTATTTGAGTGGACAACTATGGATTTAGTTAAAGCTTAAATTATTAAAAAGATCAAAATTTAGGGGTCTAAAAGCAAAGAACTTATTTAGAGTAAAGTTCCTTCGTTATAATGGCACTTGGCCGTGGCATGCGCAATAAAAAAAAAAAAAAAAAAACACTGAATACACATACTACGTAGTTAGTGTACTGAATACAGAGCTTAACCAGACAGCCCTCAAAGAGAGTGGTCCTCATATCTGCAATTTGTGGACATGATCGATCTCGCAGAACATACTCTCAAGACGCACCGTGTGAACCTGTCAACAATCAAAAGTTTGATATGGATCGACAAATGCTGACATTTCAGGTTTTCAAAACCCAAGAGAAAAACTTACCGAATGCCGTCGTCGTTATGGTAACATTTTCCGCTTTTCCTTCGGGCCCTTTCACGTCGTTCACTTATTCAATCCGTCAGATGTAGCAACTTTACTCAGAAACGAAGGGAAATACCCAAATCGCGGGGGGCTACCGCTTTTGAATGTTCTCCATAGAAGAATGGATACAAACGACGACAGCTTAGCAGAAAGGTATGGGCTGAACTTATTTGAAAAGATATTTGGACAAAACTATGACAAAAAGTATGAGAAAAATGTATGATTTGAGAAACGTTGCTTATTAAAGTACTCATTCATTACAACTCTTTTCTCTGTGTTAAGGCGAGGCCAGCATTGGTGGGACTTGCGTAGGAAGTTGCAACAGGTAATGCTCAACCCAGCCTCAGGAGCGAATTTTTTATATGTTCAAGACCGCGTGGTTGAGGACTTCTTGGATCATTTAGAGGCTGTCAAAGATAAAGATGGCTACGTAGAAAATATTCAAACGGAGTTATTTTCCCTCTCATTAGAAGGTACAAGTCATTTTTTTCTATTTGAAAATCGGGGGCGTCTCGATAGTCCGAAGGTTCATTGGTCCGAAAAATCGTATCATTTTCATTAGTCTATTAATCAAGGGTTCGTTGGTCTGAAAGTTCTATGGTGAAGATTCGGACCAATGAACCTTCGGACTATTGAATCTTTGGACTATTGCTACGGCCCCCTTAAATCCATTTTCTTGAGTATATTTGAAAATTTGAACCACCAAATCGATTTCATTTTTTTTTTCAAATAGAAATAAGGTTTTAAAAATGTTAACGCCAGTGGAAGTATAGACACTTTCCAATGCTGGGATTCCTTAAGATGTATTTCACTGATAAAATGTACCCTAGAGTAGGGATCAGAACTAGATTTTACATTCTTCTTCCTCTAATTTGAGCAACGTCCGCATTAGGTTCTATATAATCCGGTACTTAAGCTTGTCTCAGAACCGTTTTCTAAGACTTGATGCCACTATCTTGTATTTCCTTTATTCATTTTTAGTTTTAGGGGAGATATGTTATGGCACCAGACTTAACAGTTTCCAAAATGGCATCCCAGAAGTAAGATCTGCACTGAAGACAACGTTTGATTGCCTTAACGAGTCGCTGAGAGGCATACCAACTTTTCTTCTCTTTCGAACCCCAATGTACCAACGCTTTGAGGATGCGACCAAAACACTGCAAACGTATGCACTAGAGCTTTAGAGCACTTGTATTATGGCAACTTAAAGTACATGCACCTCTATCCAACATGCTCACCCGTTACCAAAACTGCGTAGATATGCTTTATACATGTAGTTTGGAGGAGTTTACATCTAACTATGAAAATAAGTGTGTTGCTTGATAATAAATTAAGGTTGAAAATCCATGAAAATCAAGCTAGTTGCATCCTGAGCTTCAGAGATAACTTGACACTAACCTCTTCACTATAGCCTATCTTCATCGTGTCAAGTAACTTGACACGATGTTACTTGACACGATGAAGATAGGCTATATAGTGAAGAGGTTAGTGTCAAGTTATCTCTGAAGCTCAGGGTGGCTAGTGGGGACTGGCATGCGGCAAATGTACAAGTAGTGAAAACCTTTTTACAATATGACCCATAAGTAGGTCATGCATGCATGTACTGTTTTTCATGGTTTTAACGCCATAATTCTAAAATGAGAAAAATTATAAAAGGGACCCCTGTGGAGGCTAATACATCATTTAGTTTACTTGCCGTTTTAAAATTATGATAATATTTAAATATTCATGATTATAACCCCCCCCCCCAAAAAAAAATTACTTTTGCATAAATTGACTTCTTTAGAAATATTCTTCTTGCATTAGATTCAACATATACTAAATAAATTTGACAATTTTAAAACAAGATTTAGCGATTGTATTATATCATTTCTTTATAGGTTCTATACTCAGAATTTCGAATCTTGTCTCCAGCGCTCAAAAGAATCCTCAGAGTTCAAGAACATCATCCCCAATCTCTTGCTGAATCACAAAAATATTTCCTTGAAGGAGTTATGTTCTACAATTTCGTCCTTATTCACTGCAGGGACTGAGTCGGTAAGTATTTACCAGTACATAGCAGAAACAAATGATGGATCATGTATTACCATCACAACCATAATGCTTCAGTGTTGTCGATTTTTATAATGAAAGTTATTGTACAGATTAGACTGCTCCTTTAAATGCTTTCTTCTTTAATATACACACTAAGATTTTTCTAACAATTTTTCAGACGACTAACACATTGTCGTTTGCTTTGTATCACTTGGCATCACATCCGGAAAAACAAGAAAAGCTTTGGCATGAAATCAACCGATTTGTTCCCGAGTTTCCTACGGCCAAACAGTCTGAACTAGTTAAACCACCATATCTCACAGCCTGCGTGAAAGAATCTTTTAGGTAAGAAAAAAGACAATTTTCAAGTATCAAATTGTCGTCCAGTTTTTGTTTGACCGCTTGCTATTTGAAAAAGGTGAATAACATGCCCCCAATTCACCCCTTTATGCGAGTGCCAATACAGAAAATTCTCTTGTACCCTCTAGATATTGTTGTCTAAATGCCCTCTACAACAGGGGTGGATCCAGAGATATCTTCTGACAGGCTTCCGAATTATCTTTATTGATCAATCCTCCATTTTGACCGTCTTCCGACAGAAAAAAAGATATCCGTCAATGTAAACTTGAAAATCTGGCCGTCTTCCGGAAGACCCGGAAGACAGCCTAAATCCGCCCCTGTACAAAGCCCACACCCCACCCTCCACCGTATGTTTGTGTTTGAAATACTCCAGTAGATCAACTTATAGAATAGTTATTAACAACACTTACATGAAAAACGGACACAGAAGTCGGGAGTTGCATGTTTTATTATTTCTACTGGTACTTCGAGGCACCGATTTTTTAACAAATATAGAGCACACTTCATTTTTATTTTCAGGATGGTTTATCCTACACTTGCCGGTCCACATCGAATTCTGGATCGAGATATAAACATTAGTGGTTACTGCATTCCTAAAGGGGTTAGCTCCTCAGCTATTTTAGCTTTTTCTTCCCAAACAGCCAACTTAAATGATAATAAAAACCATCATCTCTTTACTCACTAAAAAATTTATCGCTTCGCGATTGACCATCTTCACCGTTTTGGGAAATATTCCTAAATGCTTGGACATAATAGCGTTATTATGTCCAAGCTTTATGTGTCGTGTACTCGTACTAATTTTTTTCTAGAACTCCATTCTAAAATGGTTTATGATCTTGTATAAAAGACACTGATTTATTTAGAGATATTCAACGTATACACACTTCCCTTTCTCAGGTTCATGTCGTCTGCCAAAATGCCCTAATGTGCCGCATGGAGGAATATTTTGAGAACGCAGACGATTATGTTCCAGAACGATGGCTTAGACGCCATAACCCACCCTCTGCGAAGTTCTCCCATGGCGAGACAGTTGACATGCGACCGTTCGTTGTTCTTCCTTTTGGGCACGGGCTTCGTAGTTGTATTGGCAGAAGATTTGCAGAACAGCAGATCTATTTGGTGATTGCTAAGGTATTGCATGTTGACCAGTACCATCCCATTTATATCGGTAAAACAGTGACCCTATGCCTTTCACTAACTTACATTACCTCTAGTTCGTGAAGGCTCTGTAGTAGGAGGAATAGTGGTCAACCTCAATGTATGCGTGAACTAGTAAATACACAAAAGCAAAATACAATTGCTACGAATAAAGATCCTCAAAATGTAAACAACTCTTTAACCGCGTTTTTACTGCACTTAATTACATGTAGGCTACATGACCAATAATGTATAGATTTGTGCAAAAGAAGATGTTCATATTTGTGTAGGCTACAATTCAAGCCAAACTCACCGTTATACATTTGTTGAGTAAGCGCAACAAGTTTTGCATATCATTTACTTTAACTATGCTATGCAATTAAATTACGAGAACAAGATCATGTGCACTCTCTTTACGACAAACGTTCCAGTTATTATAACTTATAATGTGATACTATACGTGGTATACATACACACACGGCGTCTCTAATGTGCGTGTATCTCTTTTCAGATGTTACAACGCTACAAATTGGTTTATGATGGGGAAGAGATTTTGGTGAAGGAGAAGATCTTTACTGCCCCAGATCGTCCAATTAGGCTGAAACTTGTCCCCAGATGACAATTTTAATAGTTAAATGTTAAAACACGATAAATTTAAACGGAACTTTTTAAAAACAGCCTTTTGATTATTCGTCAATTAAATCGTTTTTGATTAAACATCCATTGTACCTTAAATGTCCTTGCAATCTACGTTTAAACTAGTTGATTTCTGGGACTTAATCCATGCCATCAATTAAAATGTTTATTTTAAAAAAGATTTTCTAATTCTTGTTAGTGGAACTTTAACAAAGCAGCAAAGCTGCCAAATGGATAGACAGTTAAAATACTATATACTTATATTAATCATATATTAATATAATCATATATATTATATTATAAATAGGCACATAGTTTGAGAACCACGGAAATTTAAGTCAAACCTAGAAAATGCTGAATTGTAAAAAAATGGAAAATTTCAAAAAAGAAAAAAAAAAAAAAAAAAAAAAACTTCATATATAACAGGGAAAATTATCCAATTTGTTTGCTTTTCAAACTTGAGCCCTATTTCAGCCCACAAATGTATTTATGCAAATTGCACGGTACATTTGATAGATTAAATACAATTATACATGATTCATTGATTTAACTTTTCATTCACTGCCATTCACCCTGAGCTTCAGAGATAACTTGACACTAACTTCTTCACTATAGCCTATCTTCATCGTGTCAAGTTACTTGACAGGATGAAGATAGGCTATAGTGAAGAGGAAGCTCAGGGTGCTGCCATTCTACTCTCTTCCAGATCATTTAACAAAAATATAATACCAATATAATTTAAAATAAAATATTGTACCATTTTTGAGTCAAAAAATATTTTGGATTTCTCAGATAATTTACCAGAGAAGCAATCACGTCGATATGATTGCTTACTAATTGGCCTCCACCCCCCCCCCCCCCCCCCCCCCCCAAACACTCCCCTCCACAGATACTAGTATTGTTCAACTCCAGATATTGACTGGTTGATAAATTATGATATCAGAGGGATTGAATAATCACGTTCGTACTTATCTACTGCTTAAAGTTAGCGCTGACATTGCTTTAGTTCATACTTAAAAAAACAAAAAAGTGCCACAGTGAGGTACAATTTTTAATAGACTACCAGTGGGAATATTCAAACTTTCAAAGGCATAATATCTGTGTGAGGCACGTGTACATGTAGTTGCATCACGCAAAGCGTTATCCTGCATATTTTCCTATATATTTACATACTTTGGTGTGACATTGAACCCATTTTGAAGTAGATCTAGTAAGAAGAGCACGAAATTATTAAATTTTATCACTGAAATTTTAGTAAAGTTGATACTGCGCAATAGCTTACTGCGCAGGAAGTGAGGAAGGACCAGCACTGGGCTCTGGATTGATTGAGTGCACAAATTTGATATTTATAACCGCGATGGTGCATAAGCATTGTGCTTATGGCACTTGCAAAAGTGACTCTAGGCACGCTGACAAGTCGTACATGGCAGGTGTTTTTTTCTTGCCTTTTCCTAAGCAAAAAACTAATTTCGAGAAATGCAAGCGGTGGGTTCACTTATGTGGAAGGCCTATGGAGCAATTCAACATGGACAAGATTTCCAAATACACCTACATGTGTAGCAAACATTTTGTGGGTGGAAACGGACCCACAGAGGAATATCCTGACCCAATATCGGCGCTAGCGTGTCCAGAACAAGTGAGTACAGAAATAATACAAGTACCTTCTCCACAGAGATTCCTGAATAAAACTACTGTTACTGATACTCTGAGTCGTGTGCAACATATGAATTGACATTTTGGCATATTGTTGTATATTGTCAGTATTTATTTATTTATGAAATAGAAATTGCTAATACTCCATAGATATTTCTAAAATTTTGTTATATTTGACATACGGGCTGGTTTTGTACTTCATTTCAGGTATCCAAGATTAACCGCCGACAGAGAAAAGGCCCCAAGCAGAGAACAGCAAAACGACACGAAAAGAAAAGTGTAAAGTGTTCCAGATATAAAACGGGTATAATTTAGGCTATTTTTTTAAAGTAATGTTTTAACTTGTTGATGCTCTTCACTTAATAACCATGACTTGTACAAAGACTGTTATTGAATCTGTATTGTGAACATCTTAATGGTATAAACTGTATTCTAGGTGGATCCCTGTTTGTAAGTTATCAAATAATTATTTAAAGTTATTGGATATTCGAAAGATGGCAGTGCCATGATTCCATCAACATTTGCATGGGAGCACCAATGCAATGTAGGGATCCTCCTTAAACAAATAGAATGATACTGATATTCAAATATCACTGTAAGTTATGGTAGTGTGTATAGTATGTAGTGTACAGCACCAAAATGTTTAACTGTTCAATTTATACACATGTACTCCGATTTTCACTGACCTTTCTTGTCTGCTGATTAAATCTGCAGATAATTATTGAGGCTTTTATCTAAAAGCATTTAAAGGTATTTAATATTTATAAAAACAATTTATTTTACATGGAAGTAAGAGAGGTTTGCCAGACTGAGAAAATGGATGATGTAGCCACTGATGACCAAGATACTGCAGAATTTTTGAATGCACCACACTGTGAAGCAGAAGCAGCTGTTACTTGTCATTCTGAAAGGAGTGCAGAGATAACAAAGATAGAGGAAAAGGAAAAATGTTTCCAAGTGATTGACTCAAGTATGAACTCCCAAATATAAAATAATCATAAAAAATCTTTATGTTCATATCCATGGGATTTGCACTCCCATGAAAAAAATGCCATACTTAATATTTAGTCAGCATACCATTTCACCCAATATTTTTCCATCAAACTTTCAAATATTTCCAATGTATTCTCCAAAAAGTATACTAAAGGAAAGATGTTGAATGATTCCCAAATATCAAAGAAATAGTTTTTTCTTAGGGGAGTCATTGGGTAGTAAAATACACATTTTTAATTTTATTTTCTCATGAAAATTTTTACTTGCATAGTAACAAAAAGTGCCAATGTATCCTCCATCATACTACTAGATAAAAGTCATATACTCACTTAAAATAAGATTAATGAAGTTTTGTGAGGAGAGTCAAATAATTCTTTGGAGGGGGGGGGGAATTTCATGATGAGTCACCCTTTAGGGCAGTCAGATTTTCATGACACAGTGGCATGCTTTGAATTATATATGTACAGGCCAGGTGAATTCAAATAATTATTACATGATAGAATGACTTCATTTTCTTCAAAGCAAATTAAATTAAGAACCATTTCCTTCATAGTTTTCTCTTTTTAATCAATTCAGGTTCTCAGTTTGAATTAGATAAAGAAGGGACCCCATCTCAAGAAAAGGTCATCAGGCCCTTGGAGCAATTCCTGGAATCGGGGATAGGGATAAACATTGGTCAGCAATTGCCAAGATGGAATGCTTTAAAAGATAGACTACAGTTGGAAACAAATGAAAGCCTGGCAAAACATTTGATGGACTAGTAAGTTTCACCATTAAAATAAGTTATCTTGAGCTTTATCAATGTCTGGTTTAATATGACAATTTGTATATTAGAACCAGGCCCATAGCCAGCAATTTCACTGGGGGAGGGGGGTCTTTTTCTGAAAAGTGGATCATTTACCATATAGATATAAGTAGGTCAATTTTCAACCAGAAATTAGAAAGAGGTGCTGTTTTAAAGCTATTTTTTTGGCTGATCGAGGGATTACTTTATTTTGCAACTTGGCAGGTCAAGTTTATTTTAGTCATATAAGAAACTAGTAGAATGGATTCAGGGGCGGATCCAGAGATATTTTCTGACAGTCTTCCAAATCATCTTTGTTGATCCATCTACTATTTTTGACTGTCTTCCGACAGAAAAAATTAGATACCCCTCAATGTAAACTTAAAAACCTGACCGTCTTCCGGAAGACACAGAAGACCGCCTAAATCCGCCCCTGGGATTGATGTGTTATACTGAATCCACACTTGCATCAAATTAACCTTTAATTTTAATGGAAATTAAGATTAAGAACCAAGAAAAACAAAAACAATTAAGTTGTATCTTTATGATACTGTTGATAAATGAATATATAACTTTTACTTAAGTTTTCTATTTCAGCTACTGCAAAGGTGGTACCAATATTCTTCATCCAGTTATTACTGACACCAAAGGGGTGCACAGTTTAACACATTACAATTACAATTCTCAAAGTAAATTGTACGCCAGAAGACAGCAAGAGACAGAGCAGGATACTTTCATTTCTGAAACAGTCACTGACACTGGAAGACAGCAAGATTCAGATCATAGTAACTCTATTGTTCAGGCTGACTCAGGCAATACAAGGGAGCAAGATTCAGTTCACAGTAATTCCATTATTCAGGCTGTCTCTGACACGAAAAGAGAGCAATATTCAGATCACAGTAATACTTTGACTCAAGCTGTCTCTGAAACCAAAGGACAGCAAGAGGCATCTGCAAATACACAGATCATACCAAAAACAAAAACTGACCAAAACGCATCAATTAAACAGGTTGATTCTAGTGGAGTTAAAGTTGCAGGAAAGAAATACTTAGTCATCTTGACTAATTCTAAGCATCCTAATCCAACATGTTTATTAATTCCAGTCCAAAAAAGGGAGCTGATGCTTAACAAAGATGTGGATTCAAAAAGTCCTCATGTTGTTTCTACTCAACCAAATGTTATTCATAGTGAAATACCAACCAAGACAGCAGCCAATAAGATGACCATAACATCAAGTGTTTCTTCCAATACAGCTCTAACAAGCTCTTTGGGTTCTACTCATAGAGGACATCTCTTGTCAGATCAAGAAAATGCACTTGTTGTTGGCACTATTGCCTCTGAGCCACATATTACTGTGAAAAACAAAATTGCAACTAAGCATACTTATGAAGAACCAGAAAAAATGTCTAGTGACATTTCTATATTGAAAGCAAAGAAATCTAATATAAAAATCAAAAAAGAGATGGATCAAAAGGAACATGGAAATGGGTCTTTTATCTGTGAGACTTGTGGGAAGAGTTTTGGTTCCTTTGTGCTTCTCCGTTTACACAACATCATGCACAAAGATGTTTCAGAAATATATCGATGTAAAATGTGTAATTGTCTGGTTTACGAAAAGGAACGTGAGGCTCATGAATGGACTCATACAAAACCGAGAGAGCCAAAAGTGTACATCTGCCAGTACTGTGGTCAAGACTTTCCTACGATGTATAGAATTACTCTTCATGAAAGATCTCATTTAGGTGAGAAGCCACATGTTTGTAAGATTTGTGGAAAGACTTTCGCTACAAGGCGAAGTTTAGTAATGCATGAAATGACCCATACTGGAGAAAGGCCACATAAATGCCGTTTCTGTGAGAGAAGCTTTGTGCAGAAGCCTGCTGCTGTTAACCATGAACGAGTTCACACAGGAGAAAGACCATTCAAGTGTAGATTCTGCAGAAAAGGGTTTACGCAATCTGGTACACGTAACAGCCACGAGAGGATCCACACCAATGTTAGGACTTTCAACTGCCATTCTTGCTGGAAAGTTTTTGCTTACGAAAAAGCTCTTAAAAGACATGAAGCTATTCACAAGAGCTAAATGTTTAAATTATAAAGTGAATTTACTACTAGTAATACTATGAATTGTTTTCGCACAAGGTGCCATTTGCATGAACAAATTCATGAATCTTATTTTTATTTTATTCATTTAATTTGATGTACATATTGAATACATTTAAATGCCAACAAATCACTTGATAAAATAATATGTACCTAAAATGTATATGAATTGGCTAATATGTAGGTATTTGGGAATTGCACAGTGCTGTATGTGAGAAGTGTTTTCAAGTTTTTTATTCAATCAAAATAAAGGAAGCTCTTCAGTGAGTGTCATATATGATACTGCTTTGGGAGTTTTGCATAAGTGTGTTATAGGTGTTAAAAATTATACATTAATAGGTCATGTACACTTTGCTTTGATCTTGAAACCAAGAAAAAAAATTATATATATACAGCTGTTTCGGCCCGGAGGCCTCGTCAGGGGTGCAAACAGATCAAAATACAAAAGAAGACTAACTTCAAATGGTTGATGCAAAACGTCGCACAAAAAAATATGCATGTGACGTTAGCACCACATCGCACGTACAGGTAACAAAGGAATGCTGTTACGTTACATTATAAATGACTGTGGTTTTGAGACAAATATATAAGTAACTTTGGAAAATCGGTGCGTATAATCCATGTTTTTCAGCAAGTTTTTTCTGGAATGTCGGCATTTACTGACGAGTTCATTTTTTGAGTTCAGTGTTTTCTGTCCTTCCGCAGTAATGATGTTAAACTTTTCCCATAGGCAGAGCTAACACCGTTTGGTTGTGTTTGACTACTTCAGTTCATAGTTGATTTTTTTTTTCCTTAAGAGTCCAAATATAGTTGCTTAATGAGGTATGGTGGTGTTTGGATAAGCAGTTGAAAGAGGTCTTGTGGTTTTTGTATCTATACTTCATTTTATTGATCATAGCAAGCTTTCAAATCCATGGCTACAAAGCACCATGAGCATTTAATTTTTAAGTTTCATCTAACTGAAATTACTATGTCAATCATTTTCTTAAAGATGTAGTTTAGGTAAATACAACACTGACTCTTTAAAACAACGACTCAACAAAATATGTCCATAGAACATAACTTATACAAACACAGATATTCCATGTAATTGAAAATCACAATGGGATGGAAAGAAAAAATATTATACAATCTGTGAAACATTTCCAGTGTCCATTTTCTTATCAATAATAACAAAGAATCACAGATAATGATTTCTCAAATTCTAAATATATAACTTTAACTTGCATAGTTGAATGCTAAACTTTCATGCGTATGTACAATAGATAAAATTATTCAAAAGATTAGTTTAAATTAACCTTTAAAACTCTCTTTAGTGGCACAATTTTTTAGCAACATTTTACTAATCCTGATAATTAATTGCATTTTCTTTGGCAGTTGATAAGGTAGTAAAAAGAATCCAACTCTATCTTGACATCAACATCACTAGCCAATATCACCAGCCTTTAACAGTTTTCCAAGTACCTACAATATTACCACCAGAGTGGACAATGTACTCAGGAAAGAGTGCTGCTGATGCACAAGACTGAAAATATAAATCAAGAAAGATAGAGGAAAAGGAAAAATGTTTCCAAGTGATTGATTCTAGTATGAACTCCCAAATATAAAGTAATCATAAAAAATCTTCATGTTCATACCCATGGGGTTTGCACTCCCATGAAGAAAAGGCCCTACTTAATATTTAGTCACCATACCATTTCACGGGGGTGTCTCGATAGTCCGAAGGTTCATTGGTCCGAAGGTTCATTGGTCCGAAAAGTGGTAACATTTTTCATCGATTTTTTAATCAAGGGTTCATTGGTCCGAAGGTTCTATAGTGAATATTCGGACCAATGAACCTTCGGACTATTGAACCTTCGGACTATTGCTACGGCCCCCATTTCACCCACACTATCAAATATTTCCAATGTATTCTCCATAAAGTATACTAAAGGGAAAGATGTTGAAATAACCCCCAAATATCAAACAAATAATTTTTTCATAGGGGAGTCATTGGGTAGTAAAATACACATTTTTAATTTTCTTATTTTCTCATGAAAATTTTTACCTGCAAACTAACAAAAAGTGCCGATGTATTCTCCATTATGCATACTACTAGATAAAAGTAATATACTCACATAAAATAAGATTTTTGAAGTTTTGTTGGAAGAGTCAAATATTTCACAGGGGGGGGGGTTTAAAATTTCATGATGAGCCACCTTTTAGGGGAGTCAGATTTTCATGGTACAGTGGCATGCTTTGGATTATATATGTACAGGAGGCCTGGTGAATTCAAATAATTTTTCAGTCATTCTTTGCTAGTGGTGCACTGCGGGGAGGGGGGGGGAGGGGAGGCATAACAAGAACGAAATTTAAATTTAGATAGCAGACCAAATTCTCATGACATCGTTGTGTATGTTTCAATAGCAAATCAAAGAAGCTACATGAGCAAGGAGGATGCATGCTGTTATAAAAGCAAAATAAGAGAAAAAGCAGAAAATATATCGAAATTACCCTCAAAATGGCTTCCATTTTTGTGGAATTTCGACCCTACCTCTATTTAACGTACGGATAAAATTTAGTCCCAAAATATTACACGTCCCTATACTCCCGTTACCGATAGATACATAAAGGAAAAACTGAAAAAACGTCTTTTTAGATTAAATACCGATAGATCCGATTTTTTACTGCTGTCCTATGTATTTGCGTTCCTATGGATACGACGTCCTCATAAACCCACGTCCTTTAAATCCGCATACCTATAGATCCACGTATTTTTAGATCCAAATACCGATAGATCCATTACAGGTAAGCTTTTGCTCAAAATAGTTGGTATAGGCTACTACTCAGCACATAAAATGCACTTCTTTAAAGTAGGCCTACACATATTTATCATTTTAGCAATTTATATTCTACTAGATCGTTTTCACACAATTTACTCAGTGAAAGAACATAAAAAGAACATAAAAATGTGTCCTATATTTCACAACGCTTACTGTTCTAGCGTCAGAACACTGTTTAAAGCGTTCTCAAAATGTAACATTTGAACACGTAAAAAGTGTTCTGAATTTACATGTAAATGTGTTCTAAACAAAACAAAACAAAACAAAAAAGAACATAAAAATGTGTTCTATATTTCACAACGCTCAGTGTTCTGGCGCCAGAAGACTGTTTAAAGCGTTCTCAACATGTAACATTTGCACACTTAAAATGTGTTCTGTTTCATGTTTGCGACTCGTTCCCGAACTTTAGAGTGTGATAGACGTGTAGACGCGAACGTACATGTTTGTCTTGTTTGAAAACCTAATAAATATATAAATACATAAATAAATGAATAAATAATAAATATCAGGTTGTAATTAAGTCAGATCACTAAGTGGATCAGTATATATTCGCAGCCAGACTATCACTCGAAAGCCTCATACCTGTATCACAAGTTGATATCGGCCTTTTAGCCGATGACGATATGTCAGATAGGCCTAGATGTATCTAAAGATACGTGGGTTTATAGGAATCTGTTGGTGGATCTATCGGAACATAAATTTAACGAGTCGTAAATCTATTGAGACGTGTATGTATATATAGAGACGTATCTATCAGGACGAATATTTTATTGGGACGTTTATCTATATGGCAGACCCCCCTAATATTTAGGAACAGTAACGTTTGTTTAGGGTTTGAATGGATTATTGAAACAGGAAATACACCTACTGCAAACAGAATGTGCAAATGGTTATTTAAATAAAAATTTATTTGCAGTCACTGAAAAATGATCACAAAATTAGCGTACGTATAACTAACGTTACAAAATATGCCGCGTCCCACCCCAATGAAAATATCATCTAATCCTATCTTTCCGTATTAAAACTCTTCAATCGTCCATATAGTACTCTGTCGGTTAGTTTGTGTCACGAAGCCCATGCTAATATCAGTTTTCTTAAGAATTTCACATTTCTTGCTCAACAAGGTCGATTTTTCTTCACCGCGTCCCAATGTACAGTAACTTTTGTTACGCTGAAACTTCAGAGATCGATTTTTATCAGACGACTTTAAAGGGATAATAACTCTTCGTATGAGATCTATATTTTACAATAAAAACATTGTGAATAACTCATAGAAATATAATATATTCTGTTTAATCACAAAAAAAGGGCAGTTATTAACCCATTACAGTGACGTCATATTTGCTCCATAACACTAGTCCCGCGGCCATGCTGGAGGGAATGAACGACGGGCAATAGTAGCGGTAATATAGGTGAACCAAATAAAATAAAACAAACTTCATATCGCGATCAAGTACACCAAAGGGAAAAGGATATATACAAGCTGAAGCGTCAGCTGCTCAGCAGGATCGACCAATATGAACTCAAGACAGTCTAAAAACATGGAATCCTACCAAATGCTACTTATCCAACATCGTGTTGTCAGAAGATAGTTCAGTTATCTTGTACTTCATTTTTCTTGTTCATTGGGTAATAACAGTTATAGTTTGAGAGAGTTTAATGTGTAATCATAAGTTTAACCTTACATAGAAGCAACTTTTTTCATAAAGGATAGATATAAGGAGAAATTTGAGCTGATCATCAGGATAAACCCTTGTGGACTCAAGGAAGAATGTATGCAGGATTGTCATAAAGTATGACATGAAATATTGCTGTCAGTTATATGACTTATCTCTACATCGTGAAGCTGTCAGAAATTATTTCAGCATCCTTGTACTTCATATTGGTGCATTAGAAAGTACATGTAACAAGACTGTGGTTTGAGAGAGTTTATTATTCACCATGAATGCAACCATTCGTATAAGCAACATGTTAGGATTTTATTATTATTCAGTCATTCACAGAAGCAAGGCATTTTTCACACTTATGTATTTATGATGTCCAATGTAAAATAACAATAATTCAGTTCATGAATTGATCTTCATTTCTGTTTTTTTTTTTTTTTGATAATTTACTTGCGCCCAATCAGTGTGGCTTGGTGGGAAATGCCAGTCAATTTCCAAAATGTCAATTAATAGAAAGATGACAATAGTGATTTTTATTCATATTGTAACTTACAACATTACAGTTGAAAGGAGCAGAATTTAACATTTTTACAGAGGAAAGTGCAAATTCATTTCATGAGGTTATATGTCAATTACACCTGAGGTAGAATTTACTTGCAAAATAAAATTATTCTTATCACTACACCAAATCGAAAATTAAGCCACTAACTTCCAAATGCACCTCATACAGGTAATTGATTTAATTGGCCCAGCTCAGCTGTGTACAAATATAGCCTTGACACTAATTGGCAATAATGCTAGCCAGGTATTTAAGAGGTAGGTGACAGCCGATAAAATCTAGAGAGCACCGTAACTGATAACAAATTACACCCAAGGCAATAGGTGAGTCTTCATTATAAAAGTCGAAACCCTGCCTGGGTATTTCCACACGTTTTAACAAATTAACACACTCTCCACCCAAACTTTTTGGGCACTACTTTAAATATATATGTAGTGTACGTGCGCCCCAAATGTACACACCTAGGTCTTTGGTTTTCTACTGTTTTTTCTTTTATGGTAAAATCTGCACAGCTGGGTCTCCATTCTTTGCTATAAAATAAATTAGTTTTATCCTTTACTTTTCCGAAGAGTCTTGATTCACAGCCACCTCGCCGTCTCTCCTCCGTTTATGGTTTTAGTTCCTTCACCATGGATTGTTACCACTGCAGGCAGCCTGTGAACGCTTGTAAAGTTAGTTATCTTCTCTCGATCAAATAACCTGCAGTAATTCATCATTTTGCTCGGTTAAATATCAAAGAAAATACAGAAAACGAAAACTGAACTACAGCCATGGCTTGTTCATGCGCAGCAGACGATTCCGGTCTCCCTCCAGAATGGCTGCCGTTTGTTTTGATGACGCAGGCTCTAATGGGTCAATAGCTATTATTCTGATATCTGAGCTTGTCTTTAGACCACGTGACCTCCATTGATGGCTCCATCTTAAGAGATTTTAACAAAATCCAAACTTTTTAGAAAAAAACAGGGACTAACTTTGAATGTTAAAATGGATTCATTAACCATTGGTAAGTATAGGAAATTTGTTGTTTACTCCAGGAAAATTCATTTTTTGGCCGAAACGAAGAGTTAAATTATTATCCCTTTAAAATGCCGCGTGAAAATTATAGTCTACATCGATAGCGATCTTCTTCCATACTCACTAACTGATGACGTCTTACACACGAATGGCTTCTTTTGCATCAGCTCAAACTGGCGCGTGTCCTGATATGCAGTGACGCTGTCGAGACCAGATGCGGGGCCCGCCTGTAATTTCCTAAATTTAACCGCTGCGGGACTGCTATAAAGATCTTCCTTGTATGAAGGTGAGAAATACTGTGTTTCGTTTCATTTTCCTTCAATTGTTTCAACATATCTATATGTGTATTGTTTAATTCTTACTGATTAGTAGGGTGACTTCGTCTGAACTTTCGTTTTTCGTATATGTCCCTTGTTCATGTTTTCTTGTTCTCGAAAACTCAATAGTATTTATATTGAAAGATATATTTTAGTTTTGTCTTAAATATAAGCTGCTACGCTGTATTCAGTGCGTTAAGAATTTAACCGTCTGTAAAAAACAGCAAAAATGAATTTATCGCGTCACTACCGGTGTCACGTGAAGAAACCGTCGTCGTGAATAAACGGGTGTGACTGAAATGCGCAATACACTGCAATACAGCGCAACACAGTGCAATACACTTGATAACACAAGTCCAGTTGCAAGTAAACACAGGAAAGGGTAATCTCAAATAAAATAGGGTGATATAAAAGCAAAATATAGTACATAGTAATTAATATTGCTGATACAACTTGACAATTTTTTCATTGTTTGGTCAGCTGCCATGTTGGTGAGTAGCTCTTCTTGGCCAGTAATATATCCAAAAGAGCCACTCGCCAACATGGCTGCCAACCGGACAATATAAAGTCTTGCTGATTTGTTAAGTTATATCAACGATATTACTAACCTAGTAATATAGGTTGTTTTTATATCACCCTACTTTGCTGGGAATGGTCATTTCTTTTGTGTAATAGCAACTAGATTTGATTTTTGAAGTGTATTGCACTGTGTTGCGCTGTATTGCGCAATTCAGTCACACCGTGAATAAACCGTTCTGACGGATTATTCAAGCGGGGGTAGCAGTCTGTTGACTTACAGTACGTAGCTGCACATGCATTTCCAACATTTCCACGTAGAGAAAGTTGTAGTATTATCAAACACACAATTTCTTTTTAATGAAAATGACTGAACTCTGAATTGAAAGAACATTGTAGAGTGAAAACATTCGAGTCTACGATCTACCACGCTTTTCACACAGAGCAAAACAGTTCAGTCACGATCAAAAGCTCACTTCCAACATTCCCCCGTATACTGTAGTTATAAGATTATCAAATACATACTCTCTCATGACGAAAGCCACTGAATTATGAATTGAAAGATCATAGTTCAGTGCAAACATAGCGCCTACTTAGGACGACATCGTCATACCGGAAGTTACTTCTTTCAATCTACCCTCAATGCGCATGTGCAGAACGGTTTCGTCACGGCACGGGTCTATCATGCCACACCGGTACGTTACAGGGACACATTGAAGCACCGAAAAATGGGTGAAGAAAATGTGTCCCAGTAAACTAATGCGTGTTTGCTGTTCATAATGCACTGTACCTTGTTTGAATAAGCAACTCCGGATTATGAAGAAGTGCAGTAACTGTCTATATTATTAGATATATATAAACCAAAATGCTGTGAAAAGCATTGCAATGCTGAGATATGTTTGATCACTTTTTTTTCACAGGACACAGTATGAATTTTACAAGTCCAAAAATCTTTTCACAGGTAGTATTTTTTTCATCACAAAGCTGAAGCCATACAAGCATACCCCCAATAATGGCTGAGGACAACTGTAGTTCAGGTAAGATTTCATGCTGCTTTCTTCTCCACCAGTACCAGTCTAAAGATCTACTTTTAGCTCTCCAGTGAGGGATGTGTACACACACACACACACCACACACACACACACATATATAACATTATATATAACATATTAATAACTGAATAAGATAAATGCAATATCCCCAGTTTAACTTGTGTTTCATGACTGTCTAGTTTTGCGTTATATTATAATATATATTATTCCTATCTATGACTGTTTTAGCAGAGCCTGACAAGACCCCACTCAAAGTTTCAGCCAGATTGTACGACAGAAAAAGGGGCATATACTCAGACATTGATAGCCAAACATCAGTGGCACCACTGGCCTCACCTGGGATGAGTGATAACATTACACCTTCTGCAAAGAGAATGCGCAGATATAGAGAGAAGTTACGGGCAAAGTTACAGTATGCCAAATACCTAGAAAAACAGAGAAAAAAGGCAAAAGAATACAGGGCTAACAGGTCTGAGGAACAGAAAAAAGCAGACAAGGAAAAGAGCAGGCTTCGGACACAGAAATACCGCCAGAAAAAAAAAGAGAAAGGAGAACCAGTAAATGCCAATCCAACTGTTAATACAAGAACGAAAGGAGAACCAGTAAGTGCCAATCCAACTGTTAATACAAGAACTTCGTTAGCAGCAAAGCGAAAAAAAGAAAGAGAAAGGAAAAGAAAATATAGAGCTGCTTTGACCCCTGAGAAGAGAGCTGCAATCAACTTGAAAAGATCATTACGGGGCAAGGAAAAGAGCAGGCTTCGGACACAGAAATACCGCCAGAAAAAAAAAGAGAAAGGAGAACCAGTAAATGCCAATCCAACTGTTAATACAAGAACGAAAGGAGAACCAGTAAGTGCCAATCCAACTGTTAATACAAGAACTTCGTTAGCAGCAAAGCGAAAAAAAGAAAGAGAAAGGAAAAGAAAATATAGAGCTGCTTTGACCCCTGAGAAGAGAGCTGCAATCAACTTGAAAAGATCATTACGGGGCCACACTCCATTTGTTGTGAGCTATAAGGAGCGATCCTGCTTCTGTGAAGCATGTGTGACAGTTGAAGGTGAGTGTACTTGTAAACAAGTCCTTTGTTGGAGACTGGAAAGAAGACAGCTTGAAAGTCAACGGGAGGCAAAAATGAAAAGTGCTTGTTTTACAATATCCATAGTGTTAACCATAATAGTAAAACTATTTATTGTCATATTTATACATATAAGTATAAAATGAAAAGTTGAATATGGTCTGTCAAAATTAGATAAAATAAGATCAATTTTACTCTTTAAAAATATGTGCTGAAGAAAGATTAAAACCATCTGAGGGACCATTTCCACAAATATTTGGATCGATGTATCTCACTAAATTTCTATCAAACTAAATGGCTTAAAGGTCTGTCACACCTAGTAAAACTGTTACAGTTAGGGGGTAATTATCTTTACCCCTAGCTGATTCTGTAGGCATGACAGTCATTTAAGCCTCTTGAGCTGATAGCATGAACCCCCAGGGAGCTAGGTTGATCCAGATGGATCGATCTAAGTATAGGAATCCAGTCTTAAACTTGGGTTCCGTACCCATTTTTTGTTATCAGAGTAAAAAGATTCCTTGTATTATACACTCTGGAACATTCTTTAGATCAACTTTGTTCAGTGTGTTTCCCATGTAACAGAGTTATAGTAAAAAAAAAATATGTGCATCATTTCTCTGCTGGGGTAGCGCTAACACTCGCCAATTTAGCCAAATGCTAAAACTGACTGAAATTGGCTAAAGAAAAAGGGCTAGATTTGATATGTTTTAGCCAAATTATAACCATTTTGATAACAAATTGACAAAAGTGTGGTGATATGGCTTAGCGAAAAAAATTGCTAGCACTACCCCGACTCTGTGTTTGTCAATTCCAATTTAAAAGTGTGTGAGAGTGATGTTCCTCTCATGCTTGAAGTATGTGTGGTAAATAGCAAAAATATTGTTATTATTTACATGATTATAAAAAGTTTTTGTTCCCGCTTCACTAACTTTACCGTGTCAGACATATTCACCATTTTTATCAATAATGAAATGTGGATTGAATTCTTCAATTAAAGCATTGAGACAACACCCCCTTATGATTTAAACTAAAACTAAAAACATTCCATTAGATTTTCATTAGTTTTAGTGCTAATTATATCTCCCATGTAAGGCGTCTTGGATTTGGAGGGTATAGCTGTTCAACTCTCCTGTGTGCCCTGACAAGGGCATCTGCTGTTTCCCTTTTGATGAAATGATAAACTGTGATGGTGTGGCTGTCACATTGCAAAATTACAGCTTCCCAGAGAAAGTTTGAAATTTTCGGTAAAATTCAAAATTTTGTAACCACTAGCAAAGAATGACAGTTTTACTTGATAGAATAACTTCATTTTCTTCAAAGCAAATAAATTAAGAACCATTTCCCTCATGCAGTTTTCTACTATTAATCAATTCAGGTTCTCAGTTTGAAGGTTCTCAGTTTGAAGGGACACCATCTCAAGAGAAGGTCATCAGGCCCTTGGAACAATTTCTGGAATCAGGGATAGGGATAAACATTGGTCAGCAATTGCCAAGGTGGAATGCTTTAAAAGATCAACTACAATTAGAAACAAATGAAAGCCTGGCAAAACATTTGATGGACTAGTAAGTTTCACCATTAAAATAAGTTATCTTGAACTTGATCAATGTCTGGTTTAATATGACAATTTGTAGGTCTATAGCCGGCAATTTCACGGGGGGGGGGGGGGGGGGGGGGTCTTTTTCTGAAAAGTGGATCATTTACAATGACATCTTCTCGTACCTTAATTTTAAATTAAAGTTCAATGATGATGCAAGTGATTTTTAATGGAAATTAAGAACTAAGAAAAAAAACAACATGAATAAATATAAAAGTTGTATTTTTATGATACTGTTGATAAATGAATATATAGCTTTAACTTATGTTTTCTATTTCAGCTACTGCAAAGGTGGTACCAATATTCATCATCCAGTTATATCTGACACCATCGGGGTGCACAGTTCAACACATTGCAGTTTCAATTCTCATAGTAAATTGTACCCCAGAAGACAGCAAGAGTCAGAGCAGAATACTTTCATTTCTGAAACAGTCACTGACACTGAAAGACGGCAAGATTTAGAACATAGTGACTCTATTATTCAAGCTGACTCAGGCACTACTTGGGAGCAAGATTCAGTTCACAGTAATTCCATTACTCACGCTGTCTCTGAAACGAAAAAAGAGCAAGATTCAGATCACAGTAATACTTTGACTCAAGTTGTCTCTGAAACCAAAGGACAGCAAGAGGCATTTACAAATACACAGATCATACCAAAAACAAAAACTGACCAAAACGCATCAATTAAACAGGTTGATTCTAGTGGAGTTAAAGTTGCAGGAAAGAAATACTTAGTCATCTTGTCTAATTCTAAGCATCCTAATCCAACATGGTTATTAAGTCCATGAATGGACTCATACAAAACCAAGAGAGCCAAAAGTGTACATCTGCCAGTACTGTG
Source organism: Lingula anatina (assembly GCF_051362555.1). Classification (NCBI taxonomy): domain Eukaryota; kingdom Metazoa; phylum Brachiopoda; class Lingulata; order Lingulida; family Lingulidae; genus Lingula; species Lingula anatina. The sequence goes on along the minus strand of NC_141768.1, from coordinate 38,279,342 downwards.
GTCAAGACTTTCCTACCATGTATAGAATTACTCTTCATGAAAGATCTCATTTAGGTGAGAAGCCAAATGTTTGTAAGATTTGTGGAAAGACTTTCACTACAAGGCGAAGTTTAGTAATGCATGAAATGACCCATACTGGAGAAAGGCCACATAAATGCCGTTTCTGTGAGAGAAGCTTTGTGCAGAAGCCTGCTGCTGTTAACCATGAACAAGTTCACACAGGAGAAAGACCATTCAAGTGTAGATTCTGCAGAAAAGGGTTTACGCAATCTGGTACACGTAACAGCCACGAGAGGATCCACACCAATGTTAGGACTTTCAACTGCCATTCTTGCTGGAAAGTTTTCGCTTACGAGAAAGATCTTAAAAGACATGAAGCTATTCACAAGAGCTAAATGTTTAAATTATAAAGTGAATTTACTACTAGTAATACTATGAATTGTTTTCACACAAGGTGCCATTTGCATGAACAAATTCATGAATCTTATTTTTATTTTATTCATTTAATTTGATATACATATTAAATATATATAAATGCCAACAAATCACTTGATAAAATAATATGTACCTAAAATGTATATGAATTGGCTAATATGTAGGTATTTGGGAATTGCACAGTGCTGTATGTGAGAAGTGTTTTCAAGTTTTTTATTCAATCAAAATAAAGGAAGCTCTTCAGTGAGTATCATATATAATACTGCTTTGGGAGTTTTGCATAAACTGTTTGATGTCCTCCCCGATTCACATTGGTTATATCTTTATAAATTGTATAAGTGTTTAAGTGCTTCAGTAAGGTGGGGAGGCTCATATAGTGCTAATTTTAAAATTACCCGGGGAACAAGGCAGGGTAGTATTTTATCCCCGATCCTTTTTAACATTTTTATTGACGAGCTGCTTAAGGAATTATCTTCTACAAAAGCTGGTGTTTTAATCGGAAATAACTTATACAATAATATTACCTATGCTGATGACTTAACAATTTTTTCTACAACTGTGACTGGACTTCAAGAGCTGATTAATATCTGTTATGACTTCTCCCTGCGCTGGAGAATGAAATTTAGTCTCAAAAAATCAAAATGTATGACGGTAGGAAAAGTATTATTAAAAACACCCCCTTCGTGGTTCTTAGGTCGATATCCTATGGAAACGACGGACTCTTTAAATATTCTGGGTATGACCTTTAATAGCAACTGCACGGCGGATGACCACACGGCTGCTAGAATTTGTTCTGCAACCAAGGCGTATTATGGAGCAATGTCGCATGGGGTGTGCTATAAGGGTCTGGACACAAAACCCAAATCGTATATATGGGGTGCACTGGTGTCCCCCGTCATAACCTATGGAACTAACTCCATCTGTATGTCTCGTAAAAATATAAAAGACCTGGATACATTACAAAACAAACAGGTCACAAGATTCATGGGTTTATCTTCGCGATCTCATACCTCTGCTCTCCTAGAAGCCTTACATGTTCCGAAAATTAGTTACACTATATCTAGAAATGTGGAATCACTATACCGCAGGGTAATGAGCATTGACACACCATATCTTACACTTTTAACTCATCAGCTGTCTTATTTTATGCTTAATCGTTCTATAGTGCAGGGGTCATTGCTCCAGAGGATTGTTTCTTACGGTATGAACCCGATCTTATGTCTGAGTGGGTCGGGAATCCGGAATGCTGGCCCGGACCTGCATGCACCGGCAGGACTGGTTGATACGCTGAGATTTTTGGTAAACAGCCCCAGCTATCAGAACAGACTCTCAAAAGAATATGTGTTGGCGGGACTGCTCTTAAAATCGTTTTAATTACTGTTTTTATTGTATTATTTTACACATTTTTTTTACTCATCTTTTAAGGTGGTTTTAGTAATAAATAAATAAATAATAGGTGTTAAAAATTATACATTAATAGGTCATGTACACTTTGCTTTGATCTTGAAACCAAGAAAAAAAATTATATATATATACAGCTGTTTCAGCCCGGAGGCCTCGTCAGGGGCGCAAACACATCAAAATATAAAAGGAGACTGACTTCAAATGGTCGATGCAAAACATAGCACAAAAAAATAGGCATGTGACGTTAGCACCACATCGCGCGTACAGGCAACAAAGGAATTCTGTTACGTTACATTATAAATGACTGTGGTTTTGAGACAAATATATAAGGAACTTTGGAAAATCGGTGCGTATAATCCATGTTTTTCAGCAAGTTTTTTCTGGAATGTCGGCATTTACTGACAAGTTCATTTTTTGAGTTAAGTGTTTTCTGTCCTTCCGCAGTAATGATGTTAAACTTTTCCCATAGGCAGAGCTAACACCGTTTGGTTGTGTTTGAATATGGTCGTGCTTTCCTTAGTATTGACAACTTCAGTTCATAGTTGATTTTTTTTTCCTTAAGAGTCCAAATATAGTTGCTTAATGAGGTATGGTGGTGTTTGGATAAGTAGTTGAAAGAGGTCTTGTGGTTTTTGTATCTATACTTCATTTTATTGATCATAGCAAGCTTACAAATCCATGGATACAAAGCACCATGAGCATTTAATTTTTAAGTTTCATCTAATTGAAATTACTATGTCAATCATTTTCTAAGAGATATAGATTAGGTAAATACAACACTGCCTTTTTAAAATATGTCCATAGAACATAATGTATACAAACACATAGATATTCCATGTAATTGAAAATCACAATGGAACGGAAAGAAAAAATATACAATCTGTGAAACATTTCCAGTGTCCATTTTCTTATCAATAATAACAAAGAATCACAGATAATGATTTCTCAAGTTCTAAATATATAACTTTAACTTGCATAGCTGAATGCTAAACTTTCATGCGTATGTATAATAGATAAAATTATTCAAAAGATTAGTTTAAATTAACCTTTAAAACCTCTCTTTAGTGGCACAATTTTTGAGCAATATTTTACTAATCATGATATTTAATTGCATTTCCCTTGGCAGTTGATAAGGTAGTAAAAAGAATTCATCTCTATCTTGACATCAACATCACTAGCCAATATCACCAGCCGTTGATAGTTTTCCAAGTACCCACAATATTACCACCAGAGTGGACAATGTACTCAGGAAAGAGAGCTGCTGATGCACAAGACTGAAAATATAAATCAAGGAAAAAATCTCATTGAATAAGGTGGCTGCAGGGATTTGTATACTCCAACAAGAGTATTTCTCTAGCACTCCAATGACTGAAGGGAGCTAGAGAATCTTAATTACTCCTTTTTTTGTCACATACTCATTTGAGTATGAGATTAAAGCAGACAAGCCTAAAAGGGTTTGGAAGCAATTTTCTACTTTCTACCAAAATAAGACAGAAATAACAAAAAACAGGAAAATATATATTTAAAGTATAAAATAAAACAAATTGAATTATTTAGACCAGATTAACTTTTATTTAAACCTCCTCCTATCCAAAGAAAAAGCTTCAAAGGGAACATACATGATAAGGGTAAATGAATATCATAGATCCAACAGCATATTTCTCAAAGTCTAAAGTGCCTTCTTTTGCCTGAATAAATCCAATTTCCTGTGTCATCTTGAATATTCTGGAAAAGTTACAATTAAAATTTCACAGTCAAATACATTAGTTCTTATATCAAAACAAAGTATCACAATGTGTACATGAATAAATATATATATATTTTAGTTTAAACTTAATTAGATAAGGAAATCAATCTATTAAAGGTGACAAATTGTATCAGTCAAACCTCTCTTTCTCTCTGAAACTCTCTCTCTCTCTCTCTCTCTCAAAAAAGTCAATCATCTTTCAAATAAAACAAAATGGCTTCTCACCTCAGCTCAGGATGGCCTTGTACTGTCATCCCATATCCTCCTGACTGAGCATCCTTTCCATCAAAACTCAGTGCTAGGAACCCAGCATCTATCAACAGATGATTCTTCTCTGGGTAGTGACCTATAACCCTTGTGGCTATACGACATGCTATATTAGCCTCGTTGCAAGAACCCTTCGCAGCCTGCATAGCATCTGAGAAAAATTCGAGAGGAATCATGTTGTATGTCAATTAGGCCAAGGCCTTTTACAGTCTATTTCTTTTAAAACACACACACACACATATATATATATATATATATATATATATATATATATGTATATGTATATATATATATGTATGTATATAGATTGGGCATAGATGCATGATCTGCAAGTACAGGATGTAAGATTTCACTTTCAAGTACATTAAAATGTATGGCGTGAACAAATGTATACTCATATGAAAAATGGATGTAAATGCAATTTCATTTATTCAAAATCATTTTATAGAATGTATTTTTCACTGTTTGGACATCTACCATAGAAAACGTAGTTCCCAGGGTGAAATTCTGTTACAGTCTTCATGGTATCATCAGGCTGACTACAGGAGGGTGTGGCCCCCATACTGTACTCTGGACAAGGGACACCTGCTGCCTGCAGTCTGTAATGATATGTTACAATTCAACTCTATGAAAATATTTTCAAAATTAATGAATAAAATGTGCACTAAATGAAACGTGTGATGGACCTTCTTGTAAGGACAACGTTAAATAATGTCCTATCTTTATATATTCAGTAATATCTGTTGATCATAATCAACATACTTTTCCACAAATGCCATTAGTCTCAAATGTGCCTCTTTCCCCGTCTGTCTGATTTCATTTGGATTGGAAGAATTGTATGACTGTCCCTCATGGGAGTATATGCCTTGGAAATTAATATTGGTGGACATGTAAAGTTGTTTGGCTAGCTCCACGCCCTCTTCCTTGTCCCAGAGAACACCCTCTTTAAAGAAAGTTACAATATGAGGTCAGCAGTTTCAAGATTTGAGGATGCTTAGGTTGAGAGCACAGGCTGGTATAGTTGGTTTCAGTAGAGTGCATGTATGTGTCCCACATTGTATTACAGCAAACTAAACTTTCTTGTAATTTTTATTTTCTAAAACACCCATATTTCCAATATGCTGCATTTATTCCTCAAAGACATGCTAAATCTACATAACCCTGCAAAGAAATAATGATTTTAAGTAAAGAAAAAATTTAAGAAACGTTTGGCCTTGTTGCAGTAATTCAAGTGAAGTAAAGATGTTATAAATGCATCTATTTGCAATTGTTAAGTTTTAGGGTTCTTTAATACTAAAGAGATTGGTGGTCCTTAAGTACTATAAAAATGTTCACATGAAACATCAGGGAAATTCACTGATATTTCTTTTTGCAACAAAATTTGATCTTTCTTCCTATACCATATTCATTGAACATTTTTTTAATTCAGCATTGTGCTCAATTGGAAATGCCCCTTGATCTTCAAAATAAAAACCTTACCTCTGCCATCCCCATTGTCCAGTCCCAGGTAAACTGACCATTTCTTCCCTTCAGGAGGGGCTGTTTTGGTCAGCATTTCTACACCATAGCTTCCATCAACATATATGTGGAAAAGTTCCAATCTGTTCATTAATTGGCAACATCTGAAAGAATTTCAATATGAAAGTTATATAAAAATGTTTTGTGCTGTATTCTTACTCATATGATGGGCAATTGTAGCTACTAATGTTAGGTGTTTCTTACCTTTCAAGTTTATCTTTTGTAAGAGGATATGCATAAAGGATATCATCAAATCCATTATCTGCATAAAATTCTGCTTCCTTCAAAGTTGAAACAACAATTTTTCTTCTGCTTCCATTTGTTAAAACGTCACCACCCTCTCTGCAAAATATGGTCTTTAATTATTATTTTTGACAGAATTTGATACTTAATCTCAACAGTCAAAATCTAATAATGAATCATGAAACAAAACCCTTTGCACATTTAAATCAGTTTAAAGTACAAGATAAAATTATTACAAAAATTAATGAATATATATTTTGTTATGCCAGGATTTATAAAAACTTAAAAGTTATGCCATCAAAAATCCATTACTAAAAATAAGTAAATTTTACATTGTCTTGTGAGTTTTCATGTGTGGTCTTAGCTTAATTCCATTTTGTTCACACCAATGTCTCATACGGCTTGCGTTTTCTTTTACTTTATCAATGTCCACTAAACAGCATGGAGTCTGCAATTCAGATATGGAGCTGGGAAGCTTCTTTTCCATAGCTGAAACTGAAACAAAATTATGGCATCAATCATATGTTCAAAATAACAATCATAAAATAAAAGTCCAATACAATACTCGACTTCTGATTTATTGCCAAAAATGGAACATATGCATTTCATTTGGGTAAATAGTCAAAACAAAACCTTTCTTTTAGTTTTCTTCATTCAAATTTTCAAACTCAATAAAGACATTCAATTATCCATAAAAAATAGTTTTCAGTTCAGTTGTTAGAAAACATAATGACAATTGTTTCTTAAAGAAATTTTGATGTTTTTTTGTTCATTGAGAATTTCAGGAAGCAACCTTAAATAAACAGATTTCAAAGTAATTTTTTCAAAGAAACATTATATCTGAAATTATCAAAGGTTCATATGTAGTCTATTGTGGTATAGTCATATAATAAAAGATTAATGAAATAGCATATAATTTGAAAATGACATAATCTTAAATGTCAATATTTGAAGTCCTCCAAATTGCATTTCAATTTTTAAAAAATTAACCATGAAATTAAAATGGTATTCTAAATAACTGATATGAGTACTGAACTATGGCGTAAACAAAATATTGTAATCAGTCACAGAAAATAATTTTATCGGGTTGCAGAAAGGCTGAGTAGTTGATTTGCATCAAATGAAAATGACAGCTTAATTCATTTTAGAAATCTCAGAAGACATTAAGGAACAAGGTGAACTGAGAACTAACAGATCCGCGGATCAAATATGGTCAACCAAAATGAAAGAAGAGCCAACTAATCCGCTGATGGTCTCGATCCCTGCCTCCACACGTGCTGTCCTTGCATTTCAGGGGTCTAGCAATCCGTTAATTGGTGCGTGCAGAGGCGGTGGAGGGACCATCAGCAGAGTAGTTGGCTCTTCTTTTATGTCGGATCGGCCAAACTTAGTCCGCGGATCAGTAAGTCCGCGGATTCTCTGTTCTGAATGCACTCTAAGAAAATCAAATATTTAGAAATAATCACGGCAACCCGGTGGTTAAAATAGGTCAAAGTGCAGACCCAGGTGTAACGAAACTGAAGGTCCGTGTAACAAAAAGTCCGCCCTCCATTTAGTAAAAACGGTTAGCCTGACCTAAGTGGTCCAGAATCTTGGGCGAGGGTTACCTGTACTAATGAATGAGGATCGGAATTTCTGTCACGCTACACCGCAAGACTCCCGCGACCTAATTTTGGTAAACCTTGACCTAATTTTCTTCGTTTTTATTGGCCAGCATGACATGTACTAATTACTTTGATCAACAGCATGGAGACACTGTGAGATCTCCCGGTGTATTTTAGTCTGTTAAGAAGTATTTGTTTTTGTAATTATGTGAAAAAGATGAAGTGAAAGATTATCAGAGTGCTGTCCACAAGCTGTTCAACCTCTATCGGCAACATGTCGAGCGTGATCGTACAGGTAGGGCAATGTGGAAACCAAATTGGCCAGCAACTTTGGAAACACATTCAGAAAGACAAGAAGGCGACAGACAGGTGATTGTTTGAACATGTCCTTGATGGTTATAAAATTATTTCATATTAAGTTTATAAAGTGCCGATAGTGTACATGTTTTTACATCACGACTGCTGTTCCTGATTTAGTGCTCTACCCGTGCTCTTATTAACACCCGGGCTGCATTTTTTAAAGATTTAGAATGAGATTTTTTGTTATTGGTTAAACATTATACTGTACATCTTAAAGTAAAAAATTTAACGAGCTTAAAGCTGTTTTTATTTTTTTCCTATTCCAGCCATGTGTATGTAAATCATGATGGAAAATTGAGGTCTGTGAATGTAGACAGTGAACCAAAGGTTGTGAAAAAGCTTCTCAGAGATGCGAAGAAAAGGTATAAACCTGTGACTGTCAACACACTCATGTACAGCTGGGAGGAGGGAAAACTGGAGAGTAGGCGGATAAACCCTGCCACTCTTTTATTATAAAGCTTTGGATTTTGAGAAGGGCACTGCCCAGTTTGTTATTGCATAAAGAATGTAAAATTCTTGTGTGATACACGTATACACATTATAGCATTAGCCATCTGAAGAGAAGGGAGTTTAAAGCTATGAACATTGCCTAATAAGATCTTTCTTTTAAAATATGCAGCATTTATGATATGTCATTATTTTTTTCAGCAATTTTCGAGAGCAAAACATAATTCTTGGAAAAAGAGGAAGGGGTACCAATTGGTCACTTGGTAGGTTTCCCTGTCATGTTCAGAGTACAGTGAGATAGCTCCAACCCATCACATAATGACATTATGACAAAAAATATTTTCAATCTTTTAAATGCAATATACTAGTATGTAGGGTAAGTTAATTAGACATATTTATCACTGATCATGCAATATGTATTCATAACTTTCAAGTAACTTAAACTCTGTGAGGCATAAAATTCTTATGACTACATATTGCTTGGCAATAAATGCCGCCTGTCATTAAGGTTACCATGGATTACCTGGAGAAGATAAGTTGTTCAATGATGCCCTTGAAGCCATTAGGAAAGAAGCTGAAAGGTACAGCATGTATGCATATTACAGAAACTTCCTCTGAGAAAATGTGCTCAAAGAATGTCAAATATGCAGATTTTTTGTTTTTCATTAAATAGTACAGTATTCGCTTCCATACCTTCAATACATGAGCCTAGAAATAGTGTTGCCTTGAAAGTTCTTCTTAATTAAAAGTCCAAGATTGCAGTGAATTCCTATAGAAATATACACGCTTGCCCCTAAATGTTGATCTTCAACTACACACTTGTTTATAGGAATTCCCTGAGACAGAGTTCCCATACCAGGTACCTAGATCAATTTAACAGGATTGATCCATCTCCAAGAGGTTTCTCTCTTAATTGCTTTCAGCTTGAGCGGCTAAGATGTCTGGCAGCCCTACTGAAGCTGCTAAACAATAATTAATTATTTAAGTAATAAATTACCCCCTAGCAGCTTTAGCAGGCATGACAGATATCTAAGCCGCTTAAGTCGATTGCAATTTAGGGAGAATCCCCTAAGAGATAGATCGATCCACAGTTAATACGGTAGGATCTGGGAATGGTCACTGTTTTAAGTTGTATTGGTATCATTTTTGGTCAGCTTAGATATTTTAAGTTACCCAAAGTTGCCAAAGTAGCAACCAAGCTGAAATAATTGTTCTGTGACTCAATGGGACCTTGAATCAAGGAAAAACTGTATAGGAAACACAATGTTTAGGTTACAGAAATTTCACCTGGACTAAAAAATTTATGCATGCAGTTACAATAATACCAATATTAAAAGAACTATACATTTTAAAACTGTTTTCAGATGTGACTGTTTTAGTGGGACTATCATGATCCATAGCTTGAGTGGCGGGACAGGCTCAGGTGTGGTCATTTTCAAAATGATATAACATGATCTTTATAACTATTTTGACTTTGACAAACTAGACAGAGACATTTAACAGAAAAATTAGCAATATAGGAAATTTTTATCAGAAACAGCTGAACTCTAGGTCCTGTTTTACACACAAATGTTTTGTATTTTAGGTCTTGGTGCTCATCTTTGTGAGGCAATTCGAGATGAGTATCCTCTACAGTACATGTTATCATGTCTGGTGGCACCACATTCCAGTGGAGAGAGTCCTCTGCAGCACTTCAACTCTCTGCTGTGTTTGTCTTGGGTTCAGAGGTAAAGGTGTGCAAGAACAAGCAATTTCAAAGGAGCGGTTCTTTTTCTGAAATAGTGGACCTTTACCATGAAACCTTTGTGCACCTTTATCAATTTTTCCTGACAAAAAGAGTGGTTTGTTCAAATCCCCCACTTCCAAATGGCTACGGGCCTGAAGCACTGGGTTTGACATTTTTAACTTTTATTGAAATTTTGAACCTTTGATTTAAGTTGAAACCAGTGTAAGCAGTCTTGTGAAAATGAGATTGGTTAGAGCAAAAATAACAAAAATAATGATGCCAATTGTGAAAAAATACCCTTTGTAGAAAAATGTTAGTAATGTAACAATCAAAATCATACATTTAATCTCAACTTCATTTGCTTTTAGATACTCAGATGGTATCATTTTATTGAACAATGATGAAATCCTGCATAGACTGCAGCACAGGCAGAAAGATAAAGTTGACCAAGAGCCCGTCTCCTTCTCTCAAATGAACCACCATATTTCATCCTGTCTGGCTGGAGTGTTGTTACCAGTGGACAGTCTCACACCAAGCAGTGGGGTCAGTTTGGGGATGGAACCCTGGGAGCTAATCAGGTCCGCCTGCCCCATGCCTGCGCTCAAGATATTGCATCTTACTCAGGGTATCAAAAGGTAGGTCAGAGTTACTCTCTGACCACAGGGTGCCCTATTGGTCTGTTACACACTGTGATTTTGTATATTATTTTAGGAGACCCTGTTATCAGAGGGTAGACCAGAGTAGAATGTTGATATCATTTGCCTGATAATATTTTGTGGGCTGAATGTGACATTTCTCTTGTCAGTAATGTTCATGATCTCTTTCTAAATAGTCTTTTTGACTTATGACAAACTTTTATTGATATTTGATTTCTACTCTTGCTCAAAAATGGTCTAGTTTCATGTACATGTATTGTAATTGTTTAATTTGAAACTTGATACAGAGATCCTGAAAAACAATCAATAATAATGGAATAATTTTTCTCTGAACATGAGTTGTTCTTTTAATATTTTATCAAAATACTCAGTTCCTCATATTAAACCTAGAATATGTATCATTTTGAACTTTTTCTGCTAAGTTTTATCATTGTGAAATATGCTGAAAGCTGTATGCTCTTAAATTGCTTTTTTATTTCAAATTTTGATTATATATTTTACATATTGGTTTAATATTTTCAGTAAATCATCCTGGGACAATGTGGCCAGCTCTTCTGTGTATTACTTAAAGAGACATGATGCTCAAGGAAAAATGGTAAATATTTCTATTAGTTAGGACCATCTTATGTTTTAGTACCCCAATACTTCATGAGTTGCAATTACTTTAGGAATAGTTCATGGTACAAATATAGTGATTAGTAGTGGTTTTAAATGTTTACCCTTTTGTCACATAAAGAACCCAAAGAATGTGATTACTCAGAAGATTTATATGTATATCAAGCCATTCATTTATTACACTCCTCGATATGCCATATCTGCAAAATTTTTGAAGCACAGAATTATGTATTTTCCCATTTCACATAATTTTAAAGTGTTACCTTTTACATGCTATTTTTTTATTCATTTATTGTTATTATAATGGTATTTGTTATTTCAGTATTCCTCCCTTGCCAATGTGGTGATAGCTAGAGGAGATACCCATGGTACTTTCCCAGATTATATGAAGCAAATAGAAGATAAAGTGAAGTCCACATACAATTGTGTCTCATGGAATCCATACCCTGTGGATTTCTGGACAGGTAAAATAACAGATTATTTTCCGATGAAAGAATACTTGAGACTGAATGTGCATGTCTGAATTTGGATAATATGGATTCTCATATTATGGGGTTATCAGATTTCTCTTGTCTTAGTAGTCTTATTGGGCTCTCTACTTATATTGGATAAAACATGGCACTACACAGGTTTCGTTTGCTATATTGTTCGAAAGCAAGGAAGTGTAGCAGAAAACCTCTATATATATGGTGTAGTAGAGCTAGTTCCATTGAGTGCCTTGAATAGCTACATTTATAATTAATTGGCAGTAATTATGTACATATTTTCTGTTGAAAATTAGTATTGATAGTTATGACAAGAACAACTGTAACCTGGTGGTATATCTGTATTGTGGTGTTAAATGTGTCCTCATTTTACCAGGATCTTTTTCTCCATCTCTTCAGGTAAATTTAACCCAGCTGGAGGTAAAGATGCATCTAGTGTCACCATGGCAGCAAACTATACTAATTTCTTGTCTCCAGTAGAGTACATGATGTCTCAGTCTAAGCTAATGTATGATGCAGGGGCTTATCTACACTGGTATTGGAAGTATGGTTGCTCTAGGGTAAGCTTGTCTGTCTGTCTGTCTGTCTGTCTGTGTCTGCGTGTCTGTCAGTTTTTTTTATGTAGAGATTCATGTCTATTCAATACATTTTTGAGATTTTTTTTTCTTTTGAGCTGTTAGTTAGATTCGTGTCTATTCAATACACTTTTGAGATTATGTACAGCCGATAGTCTAGAATATTGTAGTGAAACCAACTCACTTTTGTTTCCAAGCTTTTATGTTCACAAAAGTGAATTGAGTAATTCTTTATCTGTTCAGTAAGCACTTAAGCTTCTAAGGCTGTTATCTGACAATATAATCCATATATTTTTGTGCCTAAAATGTAAATATGCCTAAATCCTGTCAATGAATATTTTTTTATTTTTTAGGATGATTTTGATCAAGCTTTTGAATCAGTTTCTGACATTGTCACAAACTATAAGGAGGCAGTAAGGTGAAGAACATAACTGCAGTACAATACCAGAGACATTATGCTCATACAATGGCTCTTTGACATCCGTCCCCGCTGCAACAACTGCATGAGCATTAATCATGGCTGTCAACACAGTCATCACACTCAGATGAATATTTCACTTTTATTAAAAAAAGTGAATACACTTTTCATCTTCATTGATTGTCTAGCACCTGAGCCTTAAGAATAATTTAAGTAATGGAGCGACATCTCTAACATTATACATTTGTGCTTCTGTATGGCTTTACTAAAAATCATTGTAATTTAATTAAACATTCATGGTAGTTTTCTTCTTGTATTTAATGACCAGTTCAAAACTTTCAGTTTTTTTTCTCAGTGAACACCTAACGACAATCATGTAAGCAATAACTGGTGACTGAACCTAATGCATTAGTACGAATTTTCGAGTTTTTGATGGCTTTCAATGTTTTATGTTGAGAGCTTTAAAAAGATGATTTGCTATGGATATCTTTTGACAAAAATTGGGTGCTGAGAACTCTGTGAAACGAATTTTGATATTGTTTTTGATACTTTTTCTTTTCTTTGTTGAACTTCATTTATTCAGGACATTGATGAGACATTAAAGTCACTTTATTGTGATTAACCGAATCTGCCTCTTTTGCCTTCAAGTCTTATGATTTTTGTTCCGCGAAGGATAACTGACGGTGTTGTGAATGTAATACAGTGATTTTGTGTTAGATGATACACTGTCACCCGAGCGATATTTGCTAGAAAAGGTCGACCGTAAGCGGGAGGTATTCAAGGCATACATCGCGAGAGGGTAGCGGTGTATTATTTGACATACATAAATACATACATACTGAGAAAAGTACTCGTATTTCACCGAAAAAAACTGAAACTGATTAAAACGTATACTGTCACATAACATCTCTAGGTATGTAGGGGCTTAATGCACGCGCGTACAGTATAATGGATCAAAATGTTCATTTTTTTCTAACGCGAAATATAGTGTCCCTGAACTTGAAAGGTGCTTTGTGCCTTTGCGGGATTTGGGAACGTACCGTGGTATATATTGGTTTTGCTGTAGTCGAAAAAAGGACGACAAAATTTGGCTTCCAGCGTTACTACTACTACAGAGGCGTTTTTACGGTATCTTTTTATTGCAAACCTTGATGGATTCTTGTATATTCTGAAAATTTTACCATGACTGTTTGAGTCCGATGCTGACTGGCCTGATAACTGCCTGCCTTACGAAGACGACATTATTCACTGGAGCCCGATGCACCACCCTCTACCAGGGCAGCAGTTATTATTATGTAGAGTTTGTCTCTATGAGGCGACACAGTATAGACAATAGCCGTGAATTTAACCAGAGACATATATGTGAATATCTAGTGGCCCTAGGATACCGATGCACTACAAAAATAAAATGACAAATGAAAACAATAAAATGTGACAAATGGCAATATGATATATCTAAATTAAAAATTTTAAAAGGAAATTTAAATCAAAATTTGTGATTGATGTCTGACTTCGACATATGTGTAAAACAAGAACGCCGTTGTTCTTGGGCATTCGAACGATCTTGTCGTAAAGCTATAAATACTAACAATTTTTTTTTCTAGCAAAATAGTAAAATGGTTTCGATACGGATATTGGTGATAGCGTTCGGACCGGATGAAATGTACATATTGATAGAGAAAATGTTTTTGGGGAAAAGGTTACAGAGTCAATTAAAAAAGGGTGAAGCGGACATAGAATATCAAAGGAAAAATGTGAAACGCGCGTTAAAAATCCTCTATGATTGATCAAAAGTTCGCCCTCTCTGTCTTTATGTTCTTAATTAAAGTTAAGCAAATGTCAACACACGAACATGTTTATAGACTGAGTTATGCATCAATGTTATTCTAACCGCAGCTATCAGGTATTGAAACAATTGCAAGTTAATTAATAACCGCAGTAGCACAATACAGCCATGAATAAGCACAGTAAAGGTTGAATAATTGGAGTGTGGTTTGCGGAAACAACCAATAGTCGATATAAGCTGAGCTCAAGCGATATATCTTAAAAATAGGGCGACCGGGAAGAGAGAATCCAATTTTATTAAAATACCAGATGGATGTATGAGACAAAAGCTTTGGGATTTTTACTTAAAAGACCCCAGTGGTACAGGGAGTGGTCTAAAGATTTGACTGCGAAGTTGCTGAGCCGTCCCGCTGACGCAGACCTTTTTACAATGCAGTCGGTGTGATTATTCAAAGTAAATGTAGGCTGCAGATGTTGACACACGGTGACAGATTTAAATAGACATTGTGACACACGGTTGCGGTTTTATTTTCAACGGATTTTTGCCTCCTGATATCGTCACTGAGCTCACCTGTGAAAACTGCGGACTGATCTGATCTTTATTACAAGAATGTGTGTAGGTATTTGACGTCCTGTCGCGAGGTAGGCGGTCTAGTGGACGTGCATGTATTACGAGCTGAAGTTCGATTAGTCATCGATATATCAGGATATAATACACACATGACCTGCTGTGATTCCATTACTCGAGTTATGTGTCGTTTGCCACTTCAGGATAATGTAGTGACCGGGTCTGTGACACTATGACACCTCGGTTGACACCTTGGGGTATATCTGGCATACAAATACAGCTTGGATTTTTCTGTAGGGTTATAATACTATACGTGCTAGCTGGATTTGCGTCAGAATTTGTCGGAGGACAGGAAGGCGGGACATTGTGCTCTCCCACCTGTCCCCCTGAACTATGCAGTCGACAAGACAGCACTGCCGTATTTGTCTGTATGGCGAAGAGGAAAGTAAGTACAAATTAAAATGAGCAGTTCTACGTGTTTGAGAAAAATGTAGGTTTTCCATTTGTTTAGTCAATTTCAAGTTCCTACGTAGAAGAATAAAAAAACTGATAACGGCTAGACACACCTAGTTTATGTTTACACTTAAGTTTATATCTACGTCCGTAATAACTGGTATTACAGGTGTTGGGAGCTTCAGGGCGTACGAATCAGGGCAGATCATCCTTTTGTATTTGTTTACATGCCTATCATTCGACCAACAACGGTATTCGAGAGGAAACCACGCGAAATAAAACTGGCAGAATATAAGTCTTATTAAGTGAGAATTGTCTGTGTTTAACTATTAAATCCGAATTAATGTTGAAACGAGCTGCATACTTTACATTGAATTAGTGATTAGTGCATACCGGGCACTCAATTAGCACCATACTATGCATTATGCAGCTATTTTCCTGTTGCTAGGCGCAGTGGGCTTTTTATATGGGCATTTACAGAATAACGAAGGTGTTCAATGTAAAACACCCTACTTTCAGCAAGGTGTGCAACTATTTACGACGCGCAGTAGTTTTTTTTCTTTTTCGTATGAAAGAATATTGCTGCGATCCAGGTTAGCCTAAAGATTTTATTTCAAACTTTCATATTGAGGTTTAGCAAGTATTGTGTAGAACAGAGAAAAACATTCAAAATGAAGCAGGTGTTGTCCTTAAATGCTTTGACTGTCACATATGTTCATCACTCTAGAAATACGATAAGTTCACCCAGCAATTTGTATCAATCCTTACATTAATAATGTGTTTAGTGTATAAAATACCTGAACGCGCACTGAACCGCTTGTTTTAAAATAAAAGAAAAACCTCTGGGTGGTGATCTTTAACATTGTTATTAATGCGATAAGATACTTTTACATTGTAAAGCAAATAGGGATTTGTTCATTGCAAATATTCACATTTTAGATAATGAATTTCACTTTCCCCTAACTCGCTTACCTAATAAATTTGTGCATGCGTGTGTGTTTTGTATACAGGTTAAGTACGCGAAATATATTGATTTTAAACAGTGCAACATAAAATGAAGATCACCCGACACACCTAGGCCGCAATAATTATTGCATTGGATGTCTTGAATAATGATGTATCATCTTTTTTTTTATTCAAGCTACGGCCAAGATACCAGCCCAAGAGACAAGACATTTTGCATAATAACCTTCATGGGAGAGCAGTGTCACAAAGAAAGTTCATGACATTACACGACGCGCTAGCAAGTGCACTTCATGTGAATCAAAACTACAAAACAAGAGAGAAAACAACGGACAACGCAAAACTGCACAGTGATAGAGATTCAGATTATAATAATGCTCTTGCTTTCAGAACAGAGGCATCTGAGAGTAGTAGTAAAAAGCACGCCAATAAAAGACGTCCAAGTAATGTGCCGAGTATTTCAGTACTGAAGCATCGAATATATCGTCGAAGTGATACGTATAACGAAGAATCGTCAAATGAGCGACCGGGAAGAGACGGGAACCGTGACGAGGACCCTATGGCCAGAACAGGAGAAACCCAGTACTTAATTAACAATGTTGTGGACCACGAAGACTGGACAATAATTGCCATTATTATTTGCGTTGTAGTTGTGATATTTGGTGTAAGTTTTTCGTGTGCGCTTATCTGTGCCTATATACAAAATAAACATAATGATAAGTTTATCGTGACGAAAGAAAGAAATGGAGTCGATGCGATTGCTGAGTTTTACCACGAATCATACGTTTGATTTTTTAAATTTTATTTATTTTACTTATTTATTTTTTTATTCATTCATTTATTTATTTGCAATATGGGAAGTTTCTAGTCAGGTTGAACAGGTATGATCAGAAAGTTTTTTTTAATTTATAAGAGAAATATCTTATTGATTGTAAATAATATACCTGTAGCTCTGACACTTCATCGATTAACTTGCCCGTGGTCTAGAAACCACCGACTTTGGTGTATTTAATCAAAGTTTGTCAATTATCAATTGCTGATTGTTTCCAATTTCCTATTCATAAAGATAATAAAAGTTATTTTTAACATCATTTTGAAACATGGTATTATTTTTTGTTTGTTTGTTTGTTTTTTTCTACATCTGTTATGTTTGAAGATGTAATATATGTGTTTTGATGTCATTTTTTACATCTTCATTCAAACTTTATGCTAAACATCATGGGGAAGTGGTGTTCTGGTCTGACTGGTGTTCAGTATTATTTAAGTGAACCATCCGCACATACTACCGCTACACAACTGCATATGTTTATAGATGTGCTTCGAAAGTAATCGTGTTGCGAGACGCATTTTAGAGAACATCTAGCACAATCTGTGTGAAAGGCGCCTCTTAATACTGCTATAAAACCCATATGTTCGAGTTACTGAACACATGCCACAACAATACTGACTATGTAAGCTAACATATGTAGGTGTTGACATGCGAAAACGACAGGAGAGTTTCCATACTCTATAATTACCATGAGAGTAAAAAACAGGATTAAAGAAGGCCTACCTCAAGCAATTTGTCTTTAGGAAGTAGCAGTGCCAGAGAAAATTAACGTTAAGCTGTCATTTATAGATTGCCAGAAAAGTAGGAATGTTTGGCACCGTTGATGGTTTCAACAACAACTAAGTAATTGGTTTACTAAGATAAGCAGACGGCTCATTTATGCTTAACTGCATATATACGAGGTTTTTTGTCTATCTTATACAGGTGTGATAAATCAGTTCCAATTATATAGCATGGGGCAACATTTGATAAGCCTGGTTGTCAAAGTTAACGGTTTGTTGATACATGTATTTAATCTTTTTCCACAGCGACCATTGTGAAAGCTACAGTGCTTTGAAGTTCAAAATTACCCACGCCTAAATGTTTATACTGAGTTTGTACAACAGTCGTATGTACCAGGATCTGCCTTCAATTGAACGGCTCATTTTATATACCTTCCCATCGATACCTGAGGAATGAATCGAACTCTCAGGTAAATTGCAAGGCATTAAAAAGAATAAGTGCAAAAGAAAGAATGATTGTTATAACAATCTGTCCATTGGAGTAGCAAAACATTTTTTCCAAGAATGGGAATTTTGAAAAAAGTATCGTGAAAGTAGGTGGCAGTGAACGAGGTCTGTGAGATGGCACACGCTAAAACAGTTTTTTTTTTTTTTTTTTTTTTTTTTTTTTTTTTTTTTTGTTAAATTACTACAAGTTCCTTCAGCATTATTTATAACTGGCAACTAAGCGGGTTCTAGGTCAAACTTCTTGGAAAACAAGTTACAATTGAAATTAATGCATTTTAACGTTTTTAACAGGTTGTTTTTGAACTCAATGTTTATCGACGTCATTTATCACGTATATGTGCTAACTTAAGCATTACTGAACACGTAAATCAATCTACACCCGATATTTCAGAGTAAGTGAAAATAGTCATCCATAGGTCGTCCGAAAATAAAGGTTTTGTTTAACCACCAAACTCCCAGGGTGTTATCGAAAATTATGAACCAATTGAATTCTTAATTGTCTTTTCAAAATCTAAATTCATGTCCATGGAATCTTTTCAAAAAGCGATTAATGTAGGCATATGTTAATTTTCGTCTGCAATGTTGGAAGCAAACACAGCGGGCCTCGTCTGGAAATAAGCAGTTTATGCTTTACTCATTTGCGATCCAAATTGTGATCTGTTTCGAATTGTACTAGTACAAACATTCTTAGAGCCAGTGTTAACGTGATCCACTTTCAGATATCTTATATCATAATAGGCATTAAACATAGCGATTTTGCTGTTGATTACCAATATCTGAATTTTTTAGTGCATTCTTGAAAAATTCGATAGCAATCATGAAGACTCATATTGGCGACGATGAAATAGTTTGACAAGAAAACGTCTTTGAATATGTTAAGGAATCAATGGAGAAGATGAGGTGCACACTATTCTTATTATTATAAACGAATTGAGCGAAATAAAATGTGATAAAAATCAGTCCCAATAATTAATTATCGCCATACATTATACGCATGCTTGTCGATAAAACCAATAAACGAGGTTGTATCTTGGTTAAAGCAACCAACAATAGAATGTGGTCCGATTCATGTGCTGATTGTTGGTTCTTCCAAACTGCAGTTACTAATTTGAAGGTAAAATGAGTTAAAACGTTGCAACAGCTTGTTCCTTTGGTAAAGTCCTTCGATCGGATCACCATGCTTAGACAAGGTCTCATTGGCAAATTGAATTTGGTAGATTTTACTGCTCTAATCTGTAAATGAGTTGACACATGCCACGGCTCCCTTCTTATTGTAATTCTGTATACAAGCCACCAATGTAGTTGGTTGAAGTTGACAAATAAGTACACAGTAAGTTTATATGTCATTCGTCCCTCGGGTAGAGGGTGTCTGACAGGTGTCCCACAGGTAGGCCTACAAGGTTACGAAATCCGCCTAGTTTGACCAAGCTGTGTATTTTCAGACGTTTTTGCTGCATGTCTTAATACAACTTTAAATAATATCCCTAAAATATCGAGAACCTGTGTTGGAGTTCATGCTGACAGCTTGCTTCTCAACTGAGGAGGCACCGGCGGGCAAGGACGAATGATCTGAGAGCGTTTCCAACAAAAATGTTTGTATGTAATTAGAAAAAGATTGGCCGATTTTGATACCTGCTAGGTAAGTCGGATGTCCGGTATCAGAATGCGCGTCTTACGAAACTATGGAATGTTGTTTATAAAAAAAGTCAAGTATTTTCGGAAGACCTAAAGGTCTGTTACTACGTTATGCCAGTGTAACCGCAAGCCCCTTACTTTCTTCGTCGGTGGTAGTAGCCTTATTGCCTAGATCGAGTTGTATACACATTCGCCGCTGGCAGTCTGCCGCAGTAAACTACACGGTTTTGTAACAAACGGGTACTTATGAAAAAAAGGCGTTCTGTTATAAAAAAATGTAACGTTCACCTTTACAGATACCCACTAAACGAAATCGTGTTTGTGTTCAAAATAAACAGGCATCCGCAATTGCACGAAGGGAGTTTTTGTACTTGATTTTTATATTTGAAAGCTATTAAAAAAAAAGAAATAATCTTGGGGTGATGTTGACGGACATTTTACCTTTACAAGCCAAATGTGTGAGGTTTAGGTTTTCCTTTATTGGGTCTTTCTTCTCTAACCTTCCAGAATACAACCGGTTTTACGGCGTTCTTTTCAAAAATAGTACTTATTTGCATCTTTTTCATATCGATTTTGTTTTTGTATCCTAGAAAGAAACCGTGAGAAATTGATAAATATGTCGACAACAGACCACTCACATAATTAAATGCGCATTATTTAGTAGAATCTTGCGAACACCTTTCAGGATTGTGAATTGTCTGGGCCTACTATCAAGTGCGTCTACGGTAAATTTACCCACCAGCTATTGCCTTTTGCTGTTCGGAGTTTATTTAACTCTTTCCAACACAATCCTAACCCTGGAGAACAGCTAATGAAGTGTTAGGAAAATATGCAGGTGATGTAAACTTGTTTCCAATTAAGAAATTCCCGAAAATGGCAAACGGCATACATTTCCCCCATATGAATAGATTCATCTTTTCAGACTTAGAGAAATGCGTACATGGAAGGATGCCACTAGGTTGATTACCAAGTCGCACATCAGTGAAAAGTAAACGAATCTTTATGGTGAATGGAGTGAGAAAGATAATTGGTTGGATCAGGTTCTAAAACTGCATGTCACATCCATTCACAGTTCAATACTAAATTCAAACGCTTGGGTTAAGGGTAAACCAGTTGGAAGAAATACCCTTGGCCACAGAGGAGTCCACGTAGAAATGATACAATGGATGATGGGTGGGGTGTTCGGAGGAAAGCAGTCTCTTATCATTTATTGAATTACTTTCCCCCTAACATTCCAGACAGGTCGGTTTGTTTTGATAGATTTCCCAGAAAGTGGATTAAGTTCATACGAATTTTGTTTTTGATTTACCAAATATCGCAGTGAGCGCTAGCTAAGGATTGATAACATTTTGCATGAGGTACTAGATTACATTCTTTGTTGAAAAAAAGGGTCATCATTTTTTTCCTAGAAGAGGTTGTGATCTGGTATGACTACGGAAACCCGGTGAAGTGCACAGATTTATAAATCACTTCACCCTGTAATGTGAGGAGACTCTATGATAACATAACCAGCCTATTTCAACTCATGTGTTGCTAATAATATTCATAATTGAATAAGCTGGTGAGGTAGAGAAAAAAACACACACTTCGCTGAGACATATTCTGACTTCGAAGACCTCACCTTGATCTCGTTTTACACGTTTCTTGAATCTGAAAAAAAGCAACTGTGTCCACAGAAGGTGGCTCGATCATTACGTGTATTCACTATTGTAAATGTTTGAGGTTTAAGCTAGACAACATAAACGAGCGGAAGAAAGAGGAAAAGCTGGCCGAAACTGAAATATGAAATAAATGTTCTCATCCGTCTTTCTGTGAATGATAACTTAAAAAAAACAGTTCGACCCGTTCGTTTCAACAACGTCGAATATAAAACGAAATGGCTCATCTGAAAATGTTTTGGTTTTCATGGGTTTCAAACACCACATATTTTTTATCAAGACACAGATTATTCAGCCTTTAAGATACATGTATGGGCAAGCTCTGCACTGTTTAGGTTCGCGTGCAACTTTCACGTGGCGAAATGATAACAATCTGAGACAGGTACATTTACTAAATAAGTCTGATGTTTATTCTATCAACCGTTTTAACGTTTAGGAGGCTTCGTGTGGCGTATAAACTTAATTACATGACTAAGGGAACGTTAGCCTGACATTTCATGTCGCGGAATCACGGTGATTTTCTAATGAAACAACTGGTGTATTTTCAATATTTGATTTTTTTTTTCAAAACAAATAATGGGTGATCAAGATTTAACAGGGCCGACGGACCCTTCTGCAAAGTGCGAAGATACCTGAGTTTGTTGCCAGTCATTATTAGAAAAAGGTTAACTTGATTATTTTGGTATCTTTCCATGACGTCCAAGACATCAACAGAACACTTCCAGTGTTAATTACTTTCCCCCCTCCCCTATATATAGAGAGGTAAATGTCATTATAATTGGTACGGTCTTCCTTATTCCATCCCCGCCTCTCTCTGTATCCATTTCATTTTCACGTTTCAGGTTGCTCACCTGTATAGGTGCAACGCGCTGTCAAGTCGAAGCCAAGACAACCGAAGCGACATTTCAACTATAACTTTTCAAGTCAAAGTTTCTAGACAACGAACCAACTGGGACTTTGTTAAACACACACAAAAAATGTAGACAGGAAATATCTGATATAGAAGCTAATATCCCAATGGCTCCGAAGAAAAATAAATTCATCTTTGAAATGTTATACAATGCAGAATTAAAACCAAACGGTCCAGGTCAAGTTTGGTCAATCATTGATTTAAGCTTTAATTTTATCGGTTAGCCAATAGGAATTCACCCTGGTGGTGCGCCTCACCCTCCCTCTATAAAAAGCATTCATCTTCAATCAGGCCTCGGAGAAGGCTATGCAGCTGTGCCCTTACGCCGGTTAAGGACCAGGAGCAAGCAATGAGAGCCTCTGTACACGTGGTGTTTTACTCATGTCTCGTTCATATTGTCCTTCAAACGCACGCCACGGACATCGGCGCTCAGGTGAGTAGGAAGCCATTGGCACCCCATGTCAATGTGCGGTGCTTACGGGTAAACATCACTCTGTGCCATTGCCAAGACAATGCTTTATTCACTTGTAAACGCAATATTCCTACAAGAAGTAACCAGAGACGGGGTTTACTGTGCTGATTTATTGCTTCATTTCCTCAAAGTAAGACCAGATGCAACGAAATGGTTACTCAGGTGGCTCGGATTTTGTTCATAACCTGCAGCCTATTCCCACAGACAAAGTATCATGTAAGGCACTAGAGCTGGCAAAGCCGGAATTCTGCGGTTCTTTATCAAATGCGCGCATAGTAAATACCAGGTTAAGTTAAGTCGGTACACGGAAAGAACCTCGCAGAAGAAAGCAGTAAAAATTGTTCGCCCACTTAAAATCGTTACAGTTGTGCACGGTGCGCTGCGTGGACGTCGGTAGTCGGCTCCCTATCAAATAATGGGCAGTAAATCAACCTTGGCAAGGCAAAATGGCGAAAATGCCGGAAGAAAGGCTAGCGATTACCCGATAACCTCTACAAAAGGCAAAAAATCTTCATTTCCATTTTAATTTGAAGAGCTTAGATATTGTAAGAGTAGGACAAGGCCGACATGCGAAAACTGAGCGGAGAAATGAGTGACTCTTCGATAACCCTTTTCAGAGACACTTCCCCATTTCCAGCCAAGAGGCGATTTATGCAAAAAACAAAAAAAAAGTCTGGATACGACAAAATAGAGGGTCAATTGTTTTGTTGAAAGCACATGTCGTGTTAAAGTCAAACTTTCTCTTTTTGATTTTTCTGACATCTTCGAAATAGTTGGCAATTGCTGAGAACTTTGGAGAAGTCGGACCCGCGTATGACAAACTAGCTGTATTTAGTTGGCCATTGACATAGTTTACCCGAGAGGCAGACACATGTTCGGCTATTTGTCTTTTTAGATTACAAAACACAAGTTTTGACGAATAAACGGCGCTTAAGTACCATTTCTTCTATACGCCATCACGTGCATTTCAAATACCCCTGCCCAGTACAATTAATTCCATGGTTTTCAGCATGCTTACAATTTCCTATTTAATCGACGCGAGTGTTTCTGACTTAAAAAGCACATTATATAAATAGAGACTCACGTATGGCTTGTCCTAAAACGTGTCTTAAACGTATTCACCGTCTGCTTTTAATATGCCGTTCTTTTCTACCCTCTCCACACCATATTTACAAACTGATCAAAACTGAAATTATTTGCCCGGGATCGTTTGATTATTTTGTTTGCACTGAAGACATATTCAGGCCGAAAAAAGTAATAGACTGATATCTGGTCATTTTACGCAATGTCAGATGGGCCAAAGATGGATTACGACCATAATTCAAAGAAAGAACACAAAAAGAATACATTGATAAGAAATTAAGGAAAATTAAATATGTAGGATCATCATAAACGGTTCTAACAGGTGTGGTGAACTGTTTACGTACGTGTCCATATTTTTATCTGCTGTAGTAGAAGTTACACCTGAGCCGTTAGGGGAGCAAGATCTAATCAGACGGTTGGCTGATTTGAACCGGTTCTGATATCCGAATCGTATCGGTATTCATGCTGAACTTACATAGTTCATGAATTCTTGATTGAAAGCTACCGCTCAACCGAATAATTTTTTCCTAGCATCCAGACGATGTTTTCATAATCAAATAGGATTTAACAGCATTTCTCGGTCGGGAAGCAATTGGATTCAACGAACACAAATCGTTTGCAATCGACTTGAACAAATTGTTTGCAACTGAGCTTGGCTGGCTTTTTTATTGTATTTTTTCTTTGGTCATTTGATCTCTTTCCATCCTTTCTTTAGGAGTTGCCGCAAGAGGATGGCAGGTATGAAGGAAAGTACAAATACACAGTACGCTCCCGAGACCGCCATGGCCGATGCATCTGCACGGTTATGGCCAAGCAAAAAGACTCATGCTCAGAGGAAGATAATTTCAACAAACTGAAAGAATTGGACGAAAAACTCAAAAGTGTAAATGTCACTTTACAACTTTTGAAGATTAGAACGGAGGATATTCCTTTGAAAATCGCCAACCTCACCAAACGCTTCGACGTCATCGAGAAACAATTAGCTCGCCAGTCCCTGGAAATCACCTTATCAGACGCAGAATCGATTCGTAGTGACCTGAGCGAGCTCACAGACATGGTTGAAAAGATTGAGAAAGATGAATATTACTATTTCTATTTCTACAACAGAGATGGGAACTTTTTAGGGAACCTGGAGACTAAGCTGTTTAAAATTTCAAGCGAGCTGGACAGCGTGAGGATAAAAAACCCACTGGCGATAAATACGGACCTCACGGCAAGGGTTAGTCTACGCACTCTGATATCTTATAAGTTTGTCAGTAATCCAGTTTATTTTACATCGTTTAATTGGACTTACAATGCCAACGTCTATTGAGACGACGTGTGGAGGACTCAACGACCTCATCTTTGTCATAGGCATTGGCATTGTAACTCCAATCACAAATTAAACAATGTGAGCTATGATTTGATACGCTGTTTAATGCAATTCACATGCTGTTTGCCAACACATGAACATGCCTAGTCCTAAGAAAACAGATGACAACAGGCATTTATTTTTTATTGGGTTTAGTCCCCATGAGAACTAAAGCTTTATGGCAAGGGTGGTCTTTCTTTCTGTTGATGAGGCTGTGGATGGTAAATGGTGAGATGATGTTAGTGAGATAATGGAGGCGAAGGCACTGTATCTTTCTTTTCTTTTTTTTTTTGGGGGGGGGGGGGGGCGGGGGGCACATTTACAGCAACTCATATAGCTTTTGTTAAATGGCAGTAGATCTTATGACAGAGTGAACTTATCTGTAAAATTATGATGTTCATACCAATTAAATTAACTTACACCCCTTCCAACCCAACCCTCTGTCCCTCCCTGCCGTATGATGATTGACTATTCCAAAGTTTTTTTTAAAGTTTCTTCGCGCATGAGTAACACAAGCTCATTATTTTCCTACTACGATCCCTGTAAGCAAGAACAGCACTACGCTCGTTCTTTCAAGTAATGAGTGGTTTGTGAGTCTATCCTGAAGAGCTCGCCCACGAAGAAGCGATCTTTTTGCAGACCCGAGTTTAAAAAAGACTTGTTCTACTGCAGAATTTCACGCACCAAAAGTGTTCATTACAGATTGTTTTAAACAAGTTGGAAATTGTTACAGGCTACCTTAAGGCAGGGTTAGAACAATGTCAGACGACAAGTGAATGCTCAGCCAAGACTTCTGTTATGAATTAGCGTTTCGTTAGAAATTGTGCGGATTGTGTACGTGCAGATTAGCCTTTGAAGAACGCATTATTTTAACCCAAAGAGTTACTGGTTTCTTTGTGTATTTTATTTTATTTTGTTTCCTTTGGCACCATAAGAATTGTTGTTCAGTTTGCTTTAATAGCGGCAACAATTAAATGTGGATCTGTAGTCAAAAAGGCAGGTTGCATCTCCCATGCAAAATAAGAGCCGCTGGAGTTGTAGTAAACTTTTTTCCTTACTTTTTTTGTGTGTGATTATGATTGTGAAAATGAAGAAAAAGAAAAACACCGTCTGGGTGTCGAGATGAATTGCATGGGAAATATCATGGGAATGCTTTCCGTTGACAAAGCCTGCTCCCCCACAAAGAGGCGAGAACACAGAAGAACAAATCTAAAATTACCTGTAGAGTTTTGATTTTCTGGCCATGCTTATTGAATGCCTTAAGATAAGAACGCAAATTGTACTTTTATGGACAGACCACAAGACGGAGCAAGAATACATATATTCAGAATGAAGTTTAAACTAGGCAAAACTCTGAAACGAATGTTAGAAACAGAACCAAGAAAAATTTTCCAAAACACAGGTAGATATGCGGGGGAGGGGGAGGTCTTATCACAATGATATTAGATCTTCAATGTTGAAAATATTGATTGTGCAATGACATAGTTCCACCATTGGCAGTTCGGTTTGCTGTATATGTAAGCAGGTGCTTTGGTGAATGGCGGCGAAAGGGTGGGTACAGATGAACCCTCAACGTCAACATGCCATCGAACTGAATGAGAAAATAACATAAAAAACACGGAAGGTCACTGCGAGGTCTAATAGTTATTGAGTCTGTGCTTAATAGAATCTCCCCTTGATCAGCACGAGTGCAGGGCACCGGTCATCTAGAAAGCTAGCCTCCTGCCCAACGACAAGTTTGACCATTCTTAATAAAAAGTGCATTACTAGTGAACCATTAAAACGGGTCATAAATACAACGATTTTGCTGCTAAAGTGTTACTATGGCTGCCATTTGTCAGCAAACATTCTGGTGGAGAGAAAGTAGAGGAATTTGTGTGTCAGAAAAAAGGTCAGTGAATGAGTTTTGTCAAAGCTGTGTTTTTCATCAAGTTGTTATAATTGTGATCCAACGATTCACACAGGTGAAGTTCCCAGGGTTTGTATTATGAAACGGAGAAATTCGGTTTAGCTATGTCAATAGTCTAGGTTATTGGACGATGTTCATATGTCTCGTTCCATTGACTGCGCCGCGGAGAAAAGGTCGTTAAAACAGATGTCAAGAGACCGCATAGGCGTGAAATCAGTGAGTGTTCTTTGCAATAAATCCTTTTTATTTCATTAAATCCAGGTCCAAAGCCTACAAGGCCGGCTGGAAGTATGTCGGAGTTATTACGACCAAAAAGCGGGGTCATCACCTTTCCGAGGAGACGCGGTCGCCGTGGAGAAAATCGACAAGTGTAAGTAGTTTCGTTAAAGAAACTCAATTACGATCTCTTTAGGACCCTTGTTGGTAGGGTCAGTTCTGTAAACGTGTTTGAAGAACAGTATGTTACCTGTCAGTACGTTGCCAGGCGTTCTTCACGGGCCCACCCACCTCCCCGTTGAAACATTGAGTTTATAAAACATAAAGACTTTCAAGTGTTTTGTTATCATTTTTACCATCATTTGTTTTTACAACTAATGACTAACTGAGGGATGATCAGGAAATGAAAGGACGAGATATCAGCAAACCTGCGCTACTTTAGAATTCTGTAAAAGTAAAGTGTCTGTAATTTAGTTCAGGGGTCATAAATTTGTTATGAAGAAAAAAAATTTTAAATCCTGCGAAAAACTGATGAGAATATTAAAAATACTAGGGTGAACGCAACTTAACATTCTATTCAGAGAAAGCAGCGCGAATCATAATTTCAAGAATCTACAAAAGTGATCAAATCACAGCATATGCGTATTTCCAATGTTTTAACAAGACGCCCTGCAGATGTTAGTTTGCGCAATTCAGAGGTCGGAATTTCCAAAAGAGACGAAGACTAAAGCGCCTGATCATAAACTTCCGACAAGCTTCTTACCTGAACTAATGAAGCAATTTATTCATGTTAAGCCGAATATCATTTTCTTTACCATTCTAGCTATTTGCAAAAAGCGCCGAGGTATAGCGTTAGACCAGCCCATAACCCACACGTGGATGGAGGGACTGAAGGCGGGGGCCTGGTTCAAGGATCCGCTCCCGCGCGATGACGCCTCCAAAAAGAGAGTATTTTACATGGTGACGCAGTACCATACCCCCTCGCAGAAAGGAAACTACGTTTACGGCTATGAGAACTATACAGACTTCATTGGGGGCGAGCTCTCAAGGCAAGCTGTCTATCCCATCATTTTCTTTTCGGGTACTGGGTCGGTTGTGTATAATGGGTCTTTATATTACGCAGATTATGACACTTCCTTGAAAAGGTACGACCTGTCCCGGGGGACTGTCGTCGCTCGCAATCACATCCGCCACTCCTCACTTTACCTGTACAACAGAGGAGGGCGCACGTACATAGACCTCAACGTAGACGAAAAAGGGATGTGGGCGGTGTATACCACCGACAAAGACAACGGCTACCTCATCATCAGCAAACTAGACCCCGATAACTTGTCAATCCTCAAAACGTGGCGCACAAATCGCCTGAAAACCACTGTCAGCAACGTTTTCTTTGTCTGCGGTGTCATGTACACCATGGATTCTTACCAATTCCGGCTGCCAGGGGAGAAGCAGTACGTGTTTGACACTGAAACAGGGAAGGAGTATTACCAGAAGATTGCAGTGCCTAGCAAATACGGCGCCATTTACCAGTTAAGTTACAATCCCAGAGAAAGAATGATTTTTGCCTGGGACAACGGGCACCTGCTTACCTACCCACTGCAGTTTTTACCCGACTTCTCCTAAATAGTTCCTTTTAATGTTTTTTTCAGGATCAAACTCGGTATGCTGTAAAACGATATGAAATCGGACAATCGAAAAGACAATGATATCTTAAATATGAGTAATATATATACATAAACACTAAGCCGAAAATGCCTTTTGGGGTTGTTCCAAATATCACTTGCAGCATATAGAAGTTTCATGACTGGTTACAAATGCTCCGATTATTCAGTATTTTAAGCAGTGTAAACGAAAAGGCCATTGTACATGTCTGCAGCAGGGCGCTGGTCTTACGAGGATGTCATATTGTTCTGCAGGCCTACCAGCAAATCATGGCCGTATATGGCGTTACTTTGAAGTACCATTTTACATCAGAGCTGTTTGTAATAAAGACCACATCACGTGTAAATATATGATAAATTCATAGTAATGTAAACAGCCTATCCCCGAGGTCCTGCAACTGGAATGGTAATGGAGTGTGTTTGGTGAGATGCATGAGGCAATATTTAAATGTGATCGGGGATATGTTTTTTTTTTTTCTTATTTATCAGCTCCCCACCAGTCTTGTTATAGGTTTAAATAGGCTGTGTGTGTGTGTGAGCAATTTATAAAATGTATAAATAGCTTGAGTTCACAACGAGACTTTAACAGACTATTTGCCAAAATAATCAGGGACCTTTTAAACAGGCAAAGTATGGACGTTATTTATAATTATATGCGTTTTACATGTTTAAATTAAGATTTTATATAATATTTGTTGATATATTTACATCGTTTTGCAAATCTGCATATTTAAAGCAGTGTAGATGTCTGTATAAACACTTCACTTTATCATTCACGTTTATACTGTTTTGGCTTATTGGATAAGTACAGAATTTTTTGCCGTAATTTGGAACTTACTGAAAATGTATGAGCACAATTAACGAATAAAAACACACATGGGTTCTAAGCTCAAAACTAGAAAAGTACTCAGATCTCTGCCACGGCTGTTCAGTTCCTCTCGTGATTATAAATCAAGTAATGGATCGCCACAAAAATATAATCAATTTTAAGTAAACCCACTTCCTAACTATCCTGAACATTTTATCAAAATCCATCCATAACTATTCACTTAAAGATGCCCAGCCTATTAAGTACAAAATCACTCTTGAGTTAAAACTAATTTTCATGAGGCAAAGGGTAGGCTCTATTTTTCTTCAACTCATTAGTCTCATGATCCTCCTTTCCTGTAAACATTAGTTTTTAACCCAAAATAAGCGTTATCTCCGACTACAGGGTGCGCTAGTAGTCTGTTACAAAATTATTGTATCGTTCATACTTAAATATTGTATACTCTACTAGAAGTATCTGATATCAGAGGGTACACTAAGCGTGGGTTTTTTTTTCAAATTCTCTTCGAGCACGAACTTTCAAGTTGCGCGCAATTCAAAACTGTCTGATGGAACACAGATAGCGATCGGGAGCATCAGGAGGAAATAGATTAGTTTTCGGTGACATAAGCACATGGTATTGACCTGTTAAAATGGTCAAAATTATTTCCATGGGTAATAAGTGTAACAAGTGATTTATGTACTTTTCAGTAAAAAAAAAAAACGTGGCTAAAATATTACGCTTTGTCACTTAAAGCGATTACCTAAAAAACCAACAAATACAAAAATTTTGACGGAGGTAAATATATTTCCTTAACTTCAGGATAATGAACAATCACAGAGTCGCATGCACAATCCCTTGAACGAAGTTTTGAGCAGTTTTGAAAATGGTATTACTTTAAAAAGATGCAATGTGCCTTGGGGCAGTAGTGCTTAAAAAACCGAAAAATTCAAGACGATGAACATCCCACATCCTGACCATTGAAACAAATGTCAATTGACAATACACAACTGTTTAAATGATTTTATTTGAATATCAGAATGATTTTTATCTCCCAGTAACAATTCCAACCATTTAATTTAAAACCACCTATAATCCTTTATACTGTACAAATGCATATTTAAAAATCGCTTACAAAAAAAAACTTCACATCACCCCTTCACCCTTAAACAAGCTGACTGTTGTAATTACATGTGACATCCAGAACCCACTTTCAGGGGGTTGAATTCACAAATCGCACAATTTTAAATCCAACACGGTGTCCAAATAACATATCTGGCGACGAGAGAGGAACAGACCAACAAGGGAGACAAATCATGCAATATATATATATATATATATATATATATATATATATATATATATATATATATGCCTTCCTATTCATAGTTAAACATCAAAATTCAAAGAGTGCAGTATACCCTGTACTGCAGGAATTGTTATAGTGGCGAGTCCATCTTTACTTATACGTACCCATGGCCACGTATTATGAATATGACTGCAGGTCAGAATGCCTTGCCATGAGATGTGCAAAATACATGGATTAACAGCTTGAATACAATGTATTTGTGAGTTATGCTTAAAAAAGTACATTCCGTAGTCGATGCCAAGACCACTTTGTGTTGAGCAGTTTTGAAAATGGTATTACTTTAAAAAGATGCAATGTGCCTTGGGGCAGTAGTGCTTAAAAAACCGAAAAATTCAAGACGATGAACATCCCACATCCTGACCATTGAAACGATGAGAACCTGGCGTTTTTTTTTTTTTTGGTATGTAAAAACTACATTTGCACTCAGAATGACTTGTGCATGGAGTAACTACACATCTTGCCTTTCCTGATCCCAAATGGACTCGCAAAATATGGCCCAAGCACTGAGCTAATATATGCTCCGGTCTTAGTGTGCTTTCTAACATCTGAAGGTCACCAATTCACCATTTTTGGAATCATTGTTTATTTCAATTATGTTATTAAAATGAAATTAAATGACCAGTTAATTACTGAGACTGTTGCACTTTTCTTGTCTCACCTGTTTATACTGTTAAAAATTTCAAGACTATAACTATTAAGTGCTTTCTTCACTCAGGTCAAGATGAACAGGCAACAGTAGAAAGGTATATTGTAGAAAAAAAGCAAGATATTGTGATATTTGTATCATTTTGAATTTGAAGTTAAAAGATGCATTGTGAAAGCAGCAATTACATCTAGTATTTTTTGGCTGCAAGGCTTGGGTAAAAATAGTGCTATGCTGCCAAAAGTTACTAACAGCTCATTCGTTATGCTAGGAGTAAGAGTAATGACATCAAAATATCTTACCAAAATAGGTTAATGTAGCACAGAAGCCTGCATAAAAGCTGCACAGCATAAATTCATGGTAAATACTCTTGACAAATGAGGGCTCAGGGGAATTACAAGCCTAGACGTGATAATTGCCACATAGTATATATAGTGAAAGGAATAATTTTAATGATGCAATACTAAACATACTGTATGTTCATCTTGACTGGGAATATCAGAAACACTATCGTGTGTGTGAAGTAGGAATATCAGCCTATGACCAATAAGTAAAAAGAGAAATATTGTGCAGTGATGGGGAGCCTTCCAACATGTCTAACAAGCACATTAAGCACATCAGTACGACCATTCAGTACCTTTGCCACATCTTAAGAGCCTATTTGGGATGAGGAAAACCAAGATGAATCATATGTGGTTCCCCCATGCAAAACAAAAAAAGTCAGGACTTGCCTACCTAAAATATGCAAATGTGTTCTTGGCACTGGCTATGAAAAATATTCTCAATTTGTGAGTTCCACCATCTTGAATGTGTTCCACTGTATCTATTCTTTCATATACAATTTATGCAATAGGAGCAAAAAGCAACCGTCTCTCCAGCCTATTAGAACTTCATATGCCTTTCTTTTTGATTGAAATAATTACACCTTCTTCAATTGTTGCCACTCTATACCTTTCACCAGATTTTACACAATTAAAATATGTTCACATTTGTTGTATGTAGTGAATTTGTTTATCAAGGCAGACCTGTAGCCAGGGGGGGTCGGGGGGTTAGAAAGAACCGCTCCTTTTGTCAGGATAAGGTCCATTTTGGGTAAAACTTTATCTAGGTACACATAAGTTTCATTGTAAAAGGTCCACTTTTTCAGAAAAAGAACCCCCTTTTGAATTTGCTGGCTACGGGCCTGCAAGGTCATATCTGAATCCACAGAATATTTCTTTTTTATCTCCCCAGTGTGTGTCCCCCTTGGAATCCCCTCCTCATAGCTCTACCAGCACCTTCTTGTCCGCCCTGATTGCCCTGTCCATTGCTAACTTTCACAACTATAAATAACAGTGCCCCAAATACCAAGCCTGGCAGTCCAAACATGAGTCCAGCCAGTATCATCCCCACCGTGGCTATAGGTTCCACTGTGTAAGGTCCTAGGTTAAAGCGAGGGAGTCCAGCATCTAAAAGCTTCTGGTTCATCACTTCAAATATGGACACAGTCTGTACCCCTCCTGCTCCCTGTTGGTAAGGGTTGTCATTGTGCTGTACAAAACCCTGGACACAGATGAATTTAGATTTATACAGATGAAATTATGCTGCCATTGATTTCTTGTGTATATTTAATAATTCTTTTAGACTGCTTTAGATGCAGAGTTAATTTGTATCATGAAATCTAGTGTGTATTTTTTTGGACTGTCTGATAATTTCATACAGCATTTTGTGCAAAAGTATTGTCAATTTAGTGGAAAGTTCATCCACAATCAATTTATTGGAGGAAAACTTTTATAGATGCCCAAGCCTTCTAGATATACAGATACTTTATGAACAGAGATTAACCTTTTAATATTTACAATGATATTTTCGAATCAATCACAAACAGAAAAGTCTACAAATAATATTAACAAGAACTTACTCTTCTTTGACCTGTTGAGCTGCTTTGCCCAGAATTCTGTTTTATTCTAGGGTCATCATCTTGCACTATGTCTCCATTACTAAGTATTCTCACCATTATGGTATAACCTACAGTTGTACATGTGACAAATTAAAGTATTGCAGGTGAATCATTTTAAAATGCACACCATCGGCAATAATTATCAAATAAAGATGTTACTGTAAATAGGGCTGTTATATGCACCTGCAACATGTAAGCACATGTTAAAAGGAGACAAGCAGAAGTGTGAAAAAAAAATTAAAGATGCATACAATGTCAATTTGTTGTCACAAAAACCAACCAAATGCCAGCATATAGTTTCAAGTAGTATAACTAAGAGAATTACCAAAAGGCATCGTTTAATTTTACCCGAAAATGATGTTTGAAGGGATTTTTCTGCTGGCATTCTAAGCTGTATGTCAATGGGGCAGGAAAGTAGGTCACGAAAGTAGGTTAAATTTACAACCAAAAATTTAAAGAAAGGAGCAGTCTAAAGGTCTCTTATGGCTGATCGAGTGTTCTAATCTGTTTACAAGACAGTTTACCTTGGCTTGTCAAATTTATTTGAGTCATATAAGAATCTAGTAGAAGTGGTTTACATGTGTTACTGGGAATCCATGCTCCACCGATGCTCGGTTCGTATGTACCTTTAATTTTTTAATGCAACCAAGTTGAAGCAATCTGTGAAATGATTTAATCACACTGATTTAACCAATTTGCAGGAAAATACTACTTTTCTTGTGAGTTCCTAAATTTATCAATATAATTGTGATAAAAAGAAAACATCAAACCAATCCATTTAAACAAGATAATAAAGACAAAACCAAGTTGAATTGATCTAACAGACTTACTGTACAAGCAATCACAACTAGTACTAGTAATACTAGTAACCTCCTATTTTAACCCATTTTAAAAGAGGAAAAATACTTACTAGTTTTCTTGTGAGTTCTTTCTTGTTCAGGTCAAACTCTCATGACTCAGGGAAAGGGAACCGATACTCTTTAAAAAAAGTTTTGTGTTAACAAACAAATGAATATCAAACTGTGCATATATATATATAAGAACAACCTAACTAAACCACTCAACCTAAATGTGGCAAATGTATACGTCCTACGGGGTAAAGACGAGGCTAAACAGCAATTGGACAATATTAATCTCACCTATACGAAGCGAGAATTTCCATATCCTCTTGAACACGGAAGTGAGTTCAGGTTTGCTGCATAGGTGGGTCAGAAGGCTTACGGTGAGTTATATGAAGTGGAATTTAGTGCAAATGAAGCACTTATTTAGCTTTGTTTGATCACATTTGAAAACCATACCTACCGTCTATGTTAGGAACGTAATGAAATATATGTGACAAGGAATACATGTATCCGGTGCAGTATTATGTAATAGTAAATGTTACCTGACACTGCATAATTGCATGACATTGAGTAATTAACAGTACTAATGAAGGGAGCAGGAGGCAACCCTTATATGGGGTTCAAGTAGGGTGAGGGGGCACCTGTAAAACCATATAACCGATACAATCTGCATAATATTCAATTTAAATTCGATTTATTATTACAATTACACAATAGTAAATAAAAAAGGAATATAACTTACTGGTACTGTACTACATGTACATGTAGATGGCATAATCATAATAATTTTGCTTAAATTCTAATTCACCCTTTCCTGCACCACCATATTAGCTTTAATTAGCAATGTGTAAAAAACAGAATTTCAGTTTGCGTTTTTGCTTATTAATAAGTCAGAATACATTATCTTAAGACATAACTATCACAACTGTATATTAATGTAAGTGGATTGTTACAATATGCCAAATGGAACATGTGCTGGTAATACACTGGTAATGCATTAGTGGTAACTACAATGATACCTTATTTTTTAAGGTTGTTTGAGGAATACTCATTGTCTTGACCAAAGTAATCTGTAGCAATGGGAAAGCATGGAAAACATGGACATTATAGAAGGAGTAGTAGCAGTTCTTCAAGCTCCAGCGATGATGAACGTGACCCCTATAAAAGGCAAAAGAAGGAACAGAAAAGAATACAGAAACTGATAAAGAAGGTATTTGCATATCTTTTTCGTACTTGTATATTATGCTGAAGATCTCAGTGCAAGGTTCTGATCGGCTGCAGATGCTATGAAGGTTTTCATTTTTGGCCATTATGTTGAAAAACTTTTAAAGCAAAAAAAAAAAAAATAATAATAATAATAATAATAATGGTAAGCAAATGTGGTTAATACACCTCTTTTTAATTTCTCTGCTACAACCACTTTTACCCTGTTTGATCATGATTATTTTATTATGGCTCAGGGCAAACTACCAGTGGGATTTGTTGGTCCGCTTCCACCACAGTACCAGAAGATATCTAAGAAAGGCTATGGGTATCCTCAGGTAAACTTTCAGCTTTCAAGGAACATATGTTTTATGTCAGATTTGTTGTACCCGTTGTACCACCAATTACCCCTTTATAATGCTTTCTCTTTGTGGGGTCTATTTGAATCATTTTGTGGTTCTATCTGTAACCCCTTTTTATGTACAGACACAGATGTGTCTGTACATATAGCCATCATCTGCGTCTGTCGTCGCCGTCGTCGCCGTCGGCGCCGTCGTCGCCGTCGTCGCCGTCGTGCACTTTTACCGATAACACGATAAGTGGAACACCGTTTTTGCTTTTGGCTTGAAACTTACAGAACTGGTGAATATTCCTAATACGCAGGTCAAGTTCGAAAATCAGCATGATCGGGCCATTTTTAGGGAAGTTATGCTGTTTTTTCACTTTTTTCAGCATATATGCAGCACCGATAACACGATAAGTGGAAAACCATTTTACCTTTTGACTTGAAACTTGCAGAACTGATGAATATTCATAATACGCAGGTCAAGTTCGAAAATCAGCATGATCGGGTCACTTTTAGGTAATTTATGCTGTTTTTTCACTTTTTTCAGCATATATGCAGCACCGATAACACGATAAGTGGAAAACCATTTTACCTTTTGACTTGAAACTTACAGAACTGATGAATATCCATAATACGCAGGTCAAGATCGAAAATCAGCATGATTGGGCTATTTTGAGGGAATTTATGCTGTTTTTTCACTATTTTCAATATAAATGCAACACTGATAACACAATATAAGAAAAACGGATTGGCCAATTGTAATTATACTCACAGGAGTGGTCAATCTTACTAAAACGCAGGTTGAGTTCGAAAATCAGCATAATCGGGCCATTATTTTAGAAGTTATACTGTTTTTTTCACATTTCCTCAGATTCAATTCTTAAGCATGTTAACAGTCTCATTATTGAACTAATAAGATACGTAAAAGTGTTTGTTTGACATTTCCTGCATCTTTACAACATTGTTAGTTGATTTTGTAAAAATGATGGTAAACTTGTTATCATGTATTGTGTAATAAAGTGTCAAAAATGGAAATAAACTCATATCATTGCAGTTTTTCAGATGCATTCATCCACTATGTTCAGAATCTCAGAATGGAGTAGTTGGACATTTAACACTGTTCTATTGATACTTTTTCCATCTCATCAATTTTCTTCATTGGTCATATAAAAATGGCAGTAAACTGTTTATTTTGTTTTATGTTAAAAAAGTGTTAAAAATGGAAATAAACCCATTTCAGAACAGTGCTGTCTTGTTTACATTTTGGCATTTTCAAGGTGTGACTTTGAAGTTCCATGGGCCTGAAGACTTTTGCTAGTTACATTTTCTGAATAACCATGATACTAATATTTTATAATTAAAAATTGATGGTCATTATGCTGTAAAACATTATGTAATATTGCATCAAAATTTGAAGAAACCCCTATTTTGGGCAGTGCTCCCATGATGACCATTTAAGGAAAATCATGTCACTTACTGTTCTCAAACTTACAGGAAAGAAACATGGGACTAAAATACAGCTTCAGTAGGCAATGCAGTCTGTTTGGTAAATTTTTCTGGCAATTAAACAGTTTTTTGTGAAAATTTAATTTTTCACATATTGGCATTTCCAAGGTGTGACTTAGAACCTCCACGGGCTTGAAGACCCATGCTAGTCACATTTTGTGAAAATCCATGACACTTATATTTTATTATTAAAAATCGATGGTCAGTATGCTGTTAAGCATTATGTAATGTTGCATCAAAATAGAAGAAAACACAATTTTTGGTGCTGCTGCCTTGATGACCATTATGGGAAAACCGTGTTACTTATGACTGTCAAACTTTCAAAAAAGAAACACAGGACTAAAATGCAGCCTGAGTTAGAAAAGCAGTCTAATTGGCTTTTTTTTCTGGAAGTTATACATTTTAGTGTAATATTCATTATCTTTTTGGCATATTCATTGTGGGACTCGGAGCTCCCATGGACATGAAGCCAAATGGTAATCATATTTTCTACATGTCCATCCTATTTATAGTCAATAAACAAAAATTGGTGATAATAATTCTCTAATTTATTATGTAATGTTACATCAAAATTGACAACAATCTTTTTGCACTGCTACTGCAAACATTATGAAAAGAAAACTGTGCTACTTATTATAATTTTAAACTTACAAGTACGATTTTTAGGATTGGCCTTCAGCTCATGAGAAAACCAGCTCTATTGGATTATCATGTTTATTGTATTTATGCATTTTTTTGTGAAATTTTCATTTTTCTCATTCTGGCACTTTCTAAGTATAAACTTGAACTCTGATGGGACTGGAGCCTTATGCTTTTACTTTCGTCTGTGTTACCTGTTGTGCATAAGTTGATGTTGACTGTGCAGTTAAACATGATGTATTATTGCATCAGGATTGGTAGTCTCCTATTTTGGGCATTATGGTTTTGTGCTTTTCTTAAGGTGTGACTTATGGGCCTGAAGACCTTTGAGTGGGTCAGTCTGTAAATTACCCTTGGGTATCACTAGATTAATTTCAGAGTTATAAAGTCATTTGCTTTAATAGGCCATTAAATGAGATTAGGCAAAGCAGACTTGTTGATATTTCCCTGTAAACTCCCAAAGGTAAAGCTCTCTGCTAGATTAATAATAAGGAAGCAGTGATAATTATGCAGGTAAATTTTGTTTAATATTGCAAATAAGTTATATATATATATATATATATATATATATATATATATATATATATATATATATATATATCAAACTGGAAGATTAAATGTTTGAATAGCATCTTCATTGGAATTATATTTACCTCAAGCTCTGCCAAGGGGGTTATATTTTCACCCCTGTTTGTCTGTCATCCACATAACACAAAAAGTTATGGACCAATTTTGCAGAAATTTTCAGGAACTGTCGGAAGTGGGCCAAAGAGGACAATGATTAATTTTTGGTGGTGGTCCGGATCAATAATCAATCAATTATCAATAATAATCAACAATTGCTGCTTTGGCAGAGGTCTGCACTCTCAAAGTGCTTTTCTAGTTTTGTTGTTTTCCTTTATAATTTTTTCTCAAACACTTGCATTTGTGACTTTTAACTCTCATCTGCCTGGGGCTCGTCAGATTTTCTGTATTTCTTCATAAGCAGTTGTATTGTTTTTTATGTCTTTAAACATTATGTAATATTATTTTATGCACTGTCATCATTTTTCAAATATTGAGACTTTCATAATGTGAATTTGAACTCTCATGGTCCTGAAACTGTAATCTTATTGAAGGGGTGGATTGAGACCATCTTCTGGGTCTTCCGGAAGACAGTCAGGTTATTAAGTTTATATTGACTGGTATCTATTTTTTTCTGTTGGAAGACCATCAAAATGGAGGATGGATCAACATAGATACTTTGTAATACTGTCAGAAAATACCTCTGGGTCTGCTCCTGTTATTGACCATGTTACCCGTTGTGCAAGATTAAAATTCAGTGTTGACTGACAGTGCTATTATAAGCATTATTTATTATTGCATCAAAATTGAATGACCTTTTTTGCATCTTTAT
Organism: Lingula anatina; assembly: GCF_051362555.1. NCBI lineage: Eukaryota > Metazoa > Brachiopoda > Lingulata > Lingulida > Lingulidae > Lingula > Lingula anatina. Next base: position 38,239,429 of record NC_141768.1, on the reverse strand, counting down.
TTTCTGTTTTTTGTCTGTACATTTGACAGCTTTGCTGCCTTGTTTTCTCAAACCAAAGGACAAATTCATCATATGAATAAATCCTATTCAGGCATAACTACTAGTGTGTATATATATATATATATATATATATATATATATATATATATATATATATATATTTACTGAACTCTGTAAAATAATGAAAATGTCCCTTCTTTTTGAAATTATTTTTTAGGGAGTACCAGGTGGGTACCCTGCACCTGGTGGGTACCCTGCCCCAGGAGGCTATCCTATGGGTTCCCAAGCCCCACCCCCAGCAGCAGGGTATAACCCTCCACCCCCAGGAATGGCCTATCCACCCCAGCCTGGCATGGCAGGAGGAGCTTACCCGCCACCCCCAGGTGAGCACCAATAATAGGGCATATAGATTTGATAATTGTGGAAGTGAAAATGATAAAAAAAGGCGTGAACATGCTGATATTTATCAAATGTTGCTGTGAGTTTTTCATCATTATGGCATAAGAATTTTTATGTTTTTTGTTTCAGTTTGCCTTGCAAGCACTCAGTTTGGCAAATTTATAAAGACTGTACATTGCTAAAGAAGTAGTATAGTTATGTAATGCTCAAATAATGAAAATATTACATGTAGAAGCTTTTTTTTTTTCATTAAGAAAAATTTTCAAGTTATAATATTCCAGAAATAGCACTTTCATTGAGTAGCTTAAATTCTTTTATTTTGCCTATCAGTTGCATACCCACCTCCAGCAGGTGGAGCACCACCCTTCTCTGCACCTCCACAGCAACCATATCCTGGGCAGCAGCCGTATCCCGGGCAACAGCCATACCCAGGGCAACAGCCGTATCCTGGACAACAGCCTTATCCACGTAAGTTTTTTTTTTTTTTTTTTTTTGACAAAAACCTCAATTTTCCCTGCATGTATATTTTTGTCTGATTTGATTTGAAAATGAAAATGGATATACCAGTAAGCTTTTCCTTAAAAGGAATAATTTTAAATTGTTTTTGACGTCTTTGCCTATTACAGCTTCATAAAATTGGTATTAAAGAAGCATAAGATAAAGCATGTAATGAAACATTTTTGTTTACATTTCATAGCTAGGTGGAATGGAAAATGTATCAAACATAAATTTACACAAAAAATGACCTGTATCTCATCTGTTTTACATGACATGTTGGAGTAGTTCAGAAAGATGTACTGAGTATATCTGGTAACCTAGTATTTCTTTTTATCTCAGGCTTGTTTGTTTCAAGACTCATCTAAAATAATCAGTTGATATGTGTATGAAAAGAACGTATCTGGGGAAATAAATATTGCATAGGTTTATGAAATGGTACATCAAAAGTTAAGGCATTTGTTATTTAGTGATATGGGATTATTTCTGACATGTTACTGGTCTTTTGTATTTCAGGCTACTAGTGACATGGAACTCTTGGGGTGGAAATGGTGCAATATATCCATATTAAGACATCCTATAATATTTTTATAACAAGTGTGATAATAACATTCGCCTTTAGAAAAGTGATTTGAAATAGTTTTTCTCTCTAAAAACTGTGGTATGTTTGAATCTATATGTAGGTAGAAATTCCTGTAGTCTACAAATTATAAACAGTCTAGATTTGCTGTGCTGTGAAAGGTGCAGTGTACATGTAGATGTTTTACTTGGTCTGGTGGTGTACATAAATTTATAAATAATGGACTTCTTTTGTTTTTTGTTAATTGAATTTTTTGATTAACATGTTTATATATGAGTGCATTTTTAAAGTTGATTAAAGAATGTGATGTTGCATTAAAATTGTTTGTTTTATATTAAATATGGTGATATCATGAAAGCATTTTCTAGTCCTTGGTTGCATTTGCAAGAATTTAACTTCAAGTTGGTATATCCATTTTTTTTCACACCTTTTGAATATGTTAACTTCTGGTGAATTAGAAAATTATGTAAATGTATATTGTCAATTGAATAAAACAGCTCAAATAGGTCATAGAATTGTCATTTTTTTTAAATCATTTTTTGCTGTCAAATAAATTTTGTCAAAAGAAAGAAGTCCCATTAACAGGATATAATCTGTTTTAAAGAATCGAAAAAGTGCATAGAATTTGTATGCAGTGGGCAGTTCTGAAGGTTTATCTGATCGTGTGTACAGTACTAAAACAGGGCATATAAAATGCTGAAAAGTCCATATAGTAGCAAGAAACAAAAATATCAATGTTTTTTTTTTCAAAAGTTGACACAGCATTTCATTCATATTTGGACGAAAGTATGGCATGCGTCTAAGAAGGATAGTAGAAACAATTCAAAATATAGGTACTCTTAGCTAAATGGTCAGAGTATTTATTGTTTTGACCGGTGCTTTTTGCATGCAAGGTAAAACAGAAAGCTTTGTTATCCTAGTGGAATTCTAAAACTATTTTCTTGCTCTCCTTCAGATAAACCTTCAGGTGTAACTCCACCTAATGGACAGCAACCGGGTGGCTATCCTGCACAGTCTCAATCTGGGTATTCCTCTGGGCCTGGTCAGCCACCTTCCAGCTATCCAGCCCAACCACCCACAGGATATCCAGCCCAACCATCTGGGTATCCAGCCCAGCCTAGCACTGGATATCCAGCCCAGCCTAGCACTGGGTATCCGGCCCAGCCTAGTACTGGGTATCCGGCTCAGCCTAGTACTGGGTATCCAGCCCAGCCAGCTGCAGGTAATTATCCAGCTCAGCCACCTGCCAGCTATCCAGCACAACCAACAGGGTATTCCTCTGGTTCAGCTCCGGGCTATTCTCAGCCATCTGCTCCTACTGGTGCTCCGTATCATCCTTCAGGTACTTGGGCTTGCTACAACTTTCTGCTTCTGGGATTTTTACAAGAAAGAATGTCTTGTTGTGTAGTCTTTGTTTCTGTTAAGTTGTTTGCTGCATGTGGTTCACACATAGTATTTTCAGGTAACTGTTTGCTGCAGTAAATTCTGCACTTGGTATTAACTGTAGAGCTTCAGCACTATAATATAAAAGACCCTATATAAAACAGAAAAAGACCCCAACTTAATGCAGGCCTGTTCAGTGTTTGATGACCATCTGCATGTTTTAACTCAACAGTTAGTCTGTTAACTGTTCATTTTGCTTTTGCCTCACTTATTATATTGACTTTAATTGAATATCATAGTGAATGCTAAATGGCTTTCAAATCTATTTGATGTGATATGATAGGACTAACAATACATTACTGACTCATCATGCTTTTAAAAATACTCTTTGCTCACAAACTCAGAAGTTACCAAAGATCTTATTTATTTCCTGATATAAATAGAACCCATTTGAGAACTTATGAATAAAGGAAAACTTTTATACATTTTTTACCAAAACCTTATCAAGTACATACAAGACCTTTGCCAGCATTTTAATTGATGCCAAGTTACAGAAAATACCATTTTTAACTTAATCTTTATTTTGTTTTTAAAAAATGTGCACAGTTTTAAAGTGACATTATATGGGATTTGAGCTGTAAAGTTTTTTCTGGCATAATCTATTTTGTAGTCGAATCATCCTTTCCTTCACAGATTTCTTAACAAAGAATGCTATGGCTTGCAGATGTACAACTTGGAAAACACTTGTTTCTTCACTTGGCTCAACTGGTTCTTGCTTTATCACTTTACATGAAAATTCAAATTTTAGACTGGCATTTTCATTTTGAATTTTCAAATAACAAAAGTGCCCATGACTTATGGCAATAAAAATCCCATATTAAGTCCTGTTAACAGAATAAATTTTACTAATGATTTCACTGATTTTCATTTTCTTTTGGTCCTGTTTATATTACAGCAGGTGGACCATCAGTAAGTACATATTATTACTCTTAAAAATTTCTAGTCTCAGTTCTGTTTTACTAGTATAAAGTTTGTATTATATTAAGATAAAAGGAAAATAAATCAAAATGTGATATTGATATGATCTGCATTTAATAATTATATAATTATGGTTTTGTACTTGTTTTAGATTGTTACATAATTATATACTTGTTTTAAAAAAGATGATATGTGAATAAAGTTCAAGAATGAGTGGGATGTTTATTAATAAAACTTCATTCATATATATTATCATAAATTGAATATTTTAACAATGTTATATGAATAAAGTTCATGAATGAGTGGGATGTTTATTAATAATACTTCATTTATATATATTATCATAAATTGAATATTTTAACAATGTTCAATAGATGATATAATTCAAAATCATATCTTTCCAAGATTAGATATAAGCAGATGTGATATTTTTAACTTGTATGAAACAATGTGAATAGATGATATCAATATCAGCATGAATCACCCACTATACCACCAGTTATAAAATTGTTTGACTGCAGATCATCTCTTCACATTATTTTAGCATTTACTGGCAGACTTGTGAATTATAATCTATTCAGGTATTGAGAGTCAAAAAGTAAAAATTTTAATGTGTAAAGAGTAATATAGAACAGCTATAGTTTTTATTGTACATTGATAACACAACTCCAGGCTTTATCCACTGCTGTCAAAGCTTGAGTTTGAGAAAAACTTTTTGTTTTATTGTTGTTCCTAGGCTCCACCTCCTGCAAGCTATAGTGGTGGCGGTATGGCTCAGGCAACAGCAGAATTTGACAAGTTGAAGATTGGAGGCACAGCAGAGCAGTTTGTTGGAACTATACATCCAGCAAACTACATGTCATTTAGTGCAGAAAAAGATGCTGAAGTGTTGAGAAAAGCCATGAAGGGCTTGGGTAAGCTAGTGAAAAATTACAAATGTGGGTCTTTTATATGAAGTGAGGATACTGTATATTCCTTGTAAAGCATATCCACTTCTGCTTAATTTAAGTCGATATGCCAGAAGATTAACCAAATTAATCACTCCCTCAGCCAAAAAATAGCTGTAGACTACAATTGCACCTTTTTCAAAATTCTGGTTTGAAACTTGACCTATTTATCCACACATCCAGTTTGTTAAAGTCCACCAAATGGTGTAGTAATGTTCATGTAATATGACACATTTCAAAACAGCAAACTGAGCTTTCTTCCCATTATGATCCTTACATATTATGATATTTGTTATATTGTTCATATGTTGTTTACTGTAGGAACTGATGAGCAAGCTATAATTGGAGTTTTGTCCAAAAGGTCCAATCAGCAACGACAAGAAATAGAGAAAATGTTTAAAACCATGTATGGCAAGGTTGGTGCAAAAACTGTTTATCTAGTAGAAAATTTTTAGATAATTTCAGCATGTCAGGCAGGCCTGATATTTTGCTAAGGGCTTCCATTTAACACTTAACTTGCTCCAACTGCCTTGTCCTAGGTTAATTAAAGATTAAAAAATTTATTTCAAATAGCTGACTTTACCCTAGGACCCACTAAACAAGTTGTTTAATAGGTCCTACATGAACCTTTACCTCCTTATCCATGATTGATATGTTTGATGAAGAAATATGCTGTCGCTTGTATTAAATTTAAATTCTAACTGTACGTACTTGTTGCAGGACCTTATTCGTGAATTGGAGTCAGAGCTGAGTGGAGATTTAAAGGAGGCCATCATGGGTTTATTTAAACCAAATGCTTATTATGATGCTTGGTCTCTTCACAATGCTATGGTGGTAAGTTAGGATGTCAGACAGATTTGTTCTAAGGTCAGACAAATTGATAAGTTTGTTAACAAGCATGACCAACCCTAATTTTGAGGCTTTAAGATTTTTTCCTTTGGCCATTGCTTTGATAAGTGAGAAAAATGTGAAGTAAAAAATCAATTTGATTAGAGATTCAGGATTTAGAGAAAGATACACACCCCAGTACATGATGAAGAATTGATATTACCACTGAAATTATCAGTGATTTTCATTATTTGGATGATGTTTCACTATTTTATAGGGACTTGGCACCAAAGAATCGGTGTTGATTGAGATACTATGCACCAGAACCAATGCACAAATAAAGCAAATTGTCCAAGCATACAAAGATCGTAAGCCAGTTTTCTGTGCTCTGCTTTGAATGAATAATTGAAATTGACAAATCAAAGAAGTAAATTTTTTGCTGCCAACTATATACAATTAATTTTGGGGGGGCGATTGGCTTGAAATTTGACACTTGAACCAAAGGTTGGAAATGCATAGATTTTAGTATATGAATAGAGTATGATAATGAAATAATTCATCTCTAATATTTTAATATTAAAGATTAAAAACTGAAGTTAAAGTGATAATGTTATTCATGATAATATTGATGTTGCCAATGTACAAATTTCAGATTTCAAACGTGACCTTGAGCGTGACATTATGGATGACACAAGTGGACATTTTAAAAGACTGCTGATTTCATGCTGCCAGGTAATGAATCAAGATAGCATTTGATAAATAAACAGATTTTTGTTTTTATCTCCTTTAGTTTTTTATTTTGAAAAAAGAAATACTAATTCTTGGGCTTTAATTACTACCATGTTGCCTTTTTTACTTTTAAGAATATCTGCGACAAATATTAAAAACTCTGACCACTCAAATGTCAAATGAAAAAAAAAAACCCAAAAACAATATAACAAATGGATTCAACTGATACAAGGCTAGGATTTCAGTTTAAACTGTGTTGTCATGTTACAATATTTAATATTATAAGACTTGAAATTCCACCAGGGTAACCGAGCTGAGCTCACTGATGCTCAGTGGCAGCAGGTGTTCAGCAGCGGTCCGGAGGCTGTAATAGACAGAGCCCTGGCCAGGAGGGATGCAGAAGAACTATTCAGGGCTGGCGAGAAACAACTGGGTACCGATGAGTCCACTTTCCTGAGAATAATGGCCACACGAAATTACTATCAGATGAGAGCAACATTTGAGGAATATGCTAAAGTAAGTATAACATTTTTTTTTTGTTTTGCTTAAAAAAGTGTTAATAAAAACATGATAATTGTTTTCAAAGCAAATTAATGGAAAAACAAAACCCAGTTTACTTCATATGTTTAATAATTAATCTACAAGCAGAGATTTTGAGTATATTATCGGAAATAATTATTGCTTATTGGCTCTAAATTATTTTGAATAAGTCCATAGTTTGGATGTAATTTTAATTGAACATTTTTGCAGGTATCTGGCCATGATATTTTGCAAGCAATAAGCAGTGAAATGTCTGGCAGTCTTGAAGATGCTTTTACTGCACTAGGTAATCAAACTGAAAAACTAGAGTGTAATTTCGTGAATCTCCTTTCAAAACTCTCTTTGGACATTTTAATCAAGTAATGAAATGGAAGGATTGTAATGGATCGCTATAGCTATGAAATAAGATTGTCTGTAGATGTCAAGCAGTACAGTTAAGGTATTTCCATACTTTTAGATTCTCTAATTTAATTGTCTCCAAACTTTGCACCAATGAAGTACAGGTGAAACTGGTAATAAAAATGATTTTTTTTGATATGGTCACCGGTTTAGTTTCCTCACCACAGCCAACTGAAATATGGACTAAAATGCTAGAATTGGATATCGCAGCGCCTCTATATAAATAAGTTTTCAGGCCCAGTATATCACTCCTGAGGGGGATAATTACACCTGTTAAGATTTTAATGAAGAGAAAAGAGAATATTTTTACATTTTTTCATACATTTATTGTTGTTTCTATTTTTAGAACTGACCTCATCATGTTTCTACGCCACCTGGTGGCCAGTTTGGAAACCAACAATTTTACACAAAATTGGTCATTGTACCCAATCCCTGAATTTAATTTTCATGAAAATGAGCAAAAACACTCTCCTATGAGTACTTCATGACATGATGTTAAAAAAATAGTAGGTCATCAGGCTAAATATTGAAATATAGTCAATTGAAATTATCAAAAAAAGGCAAAAAATGCCGAAAAATGTAATGTCACCTCAGTTCAAGCCCCAAATATACATCACTTCAACTCTATAGCCCTCAAAGTAGCATTCATGGTATTTCTCACTATATTTAGTTGCTGAATATTTCATAATTGAGAATATAATGAAAGACAGGGGGGATCCAGGGATTCTTGGGAGGGGGTTCTATTTAGGGAGGGTTCTATGTTTCTTGGAAGTATGTATCATGTTATCAAGTCCACAAAGTTCACACTCAATGTACAGTACTGTGGCCAGGCCTTTATCTGTCACCTTGGAGACAGTGTCATTTGACAGTAAAAGCTGAGACTGACAGTACACACATTTATCAAGCTGTTCAGCAAAATACTGGAGGTCAACGAGCCTTGTCCCATATAAAACTCCACTGTTTTTATCAGCAGAACAGTCACTAGTGCTTGGGAGAGACATTTGACTCTCAGCGCTATCAACTACACATGGTTTATGCTCTGTAGTTGTACCACTGTCATGAAACCCGCTTCTTATCTTCTGCATATGCTTAATCCGGTTCTGTTTGCCCTGTGAAATGAACTTGCCAGCCTTTCTGGGTGGAATATTACTCATCTTTAGGGATTTATAATTTCAAAACAACACAGCACATGGTAAATAAAAGCTGGTGACCAGAGGAAGTGCATGCTTATATTGTCCTCCAGTGCAGGAGAGCTTGATGCTGCAGTGGCTCCCTCTATACATGCAGTATGGAAATACCTTAAACCTATGACCAACTGTGGTTTGGCCCAGTATTTTAACTTCAATGATGGTTGCACATTGGAGCTAAGTTCACAAACCTTTTATTACCAACATGCTGCCATCCTAATTATTTTCTTATGACAGTGTGATGTAATGTTCAGTAAAGAAAAAACAGCAATTAGTCTGTTAGTTGTAGATTTTTAACATTTTTTAAATTGGTAATTGTGATTTACAGTGATGAGCTGCAGGGACAGACCTGAGTTCTTTGCCACAAAGCTACATAAAGCTATGCAAGGACTAGGAACAGATGACTCTACTTTGATCAGAATAATTGTGTCGAGGTCTGAGGTCAGTGAAATTGCTTTCTTATTTTGTATTTTCAGTAATTGCTCATAAACAAAATGGTGTTATTTTTCATATATCCATATAGTTACATATTCTGATCACCTGTGTTAGATTTGGTGTGGTACAGAAAGAAACCTGGCTGTTTGTTGGGGGGGAAACTGTTATGTGTGAAGTGATCATTTGGTCTACGTAATTATTATGCTTAACTTTTGGGGTTTTTAGATGAGGCAACAATTCAAAGATTTGGAAAAGCAAAATATATTTATTTATTTATTTATTCTGAAAAAAAATTAATAGATTTTTACATCAAGCATGAAAACAATTCAGGTAGACAATTTGTTTAAGAACTCATTTTGAAGTTATTGAGTTTCTTTTGCAATCAGAGACAACATTAAATTTTCATGTATGCTGCTTGTATCTGTTATTGTACCACCAGCATTAGCGCTGGCGGTACACATGGTTTCGGTCCCGTCCGGATCGTTCCGCCGGCTCCGCCGGACGGCTACCGTTACCGCTTCTCCTCCTAGACGGTAATGGCCCCCGTACCCATCTCATGGATTTAGGTCACCTATAATCTCAACTCGTTCCACGTAAAATTTGGGCTTTGTTGGTATTGGGGTCTGGGTGTGGCACTCATTGCAATGCACCCTTGTCTAAAAATGGCAAAATTAAATGCTAATTATCTACCCTACGGAAGGAGTTATGGGAAAAATTTCTATAGACGGCTTTCCAAAAGTCATATGTGTAGATTTCAAATATACCCTTGGATTTGACCTTTGACCTTTACTTCAAGGTCAAATGGGCCAAAATTTTCAAAAAAATGAAATTTTTTACGAAAAAATTTTTTTTTTCCCTGTTATTCAGACACCACACAGACTTAACCAATAATATTATTGGAAGGTGTTACCCTTCAGGTCATCTTTCATCTCCATGAATTTGGGGTCAATCGGTGCATTTTCACGGGAGTAGCGGCCATAAGATACCGAAACTGAAAACTGTCTCTAATTCGGGAACCGTTAATGCTAGAGACCCATTCTTTTTTGCATTTTGTAGAGCATGTAAAGCCCAACACTGGAGGTGGTCTCGGTTTTTTTGTATTCCATACGGTTTTCGAGTTACGCTGTATCAAAAAGTACATATTGGTGGTAAAAGCAAAATGTGCAGTACGGTAATGGATAATAAATTTTGAACTCTGGAAAAATAAAACATAAGGCTTGGCAAAGCAGACAACTTGTGTTCAAAAATGACATTATTTCATCAAATTTGAACTTCTGAAACTTCAGAGCACCTCCTTTTTCAAGAATTTTGACCAAAATGACATTTTCTTTATTTTAATTAATTTTTTCTGTACGAAATTTAAGGCACATTATGGTAACTCCAAAATTATAACATTTAGTCCCTTATATCTCCAAAACTGGCAGAGATAGGTCCATAGTTACTATTGAAGTTGAATAGGAAGTCATATACTGGCAATCTTACTATGACCTTGAAAGTGACCTTTGACCTACTTTTCACCATGAACTGAACTTTGCAAATTTTTCTTCCCTTTTATCTCCAAAACTGGCAGAGATAGGTCCATAGTTACTATTGAAGTTGAATAGGAAGTCATATACTGGCAATCTTACTATGACCTTGAAAGTGACCTTTGACCTACTTTTCACCATGAACTGAACTTTGCAAATTTTTCTTCCCTTTTATCTCCAAAACTGGCAGAGATAGGTCCATAGTTACTATTGAACTTGAATAGGAAGTCATATACTGGCAATCTAAATGTGACCTTAAAATTGACCTTTGACCTACTTTTCACCATAAACTGAACTTTGCAAAATTTGCTTCCCTTTTATCTCCAAAACTGGCAGAGATAGGTCCATAGTTACTATTGAACTTGAATAGGAAGTCATATACTGGCAATCTAAATGTGACCTTGAAAGTGACCTTTGACCTACTTTTCACCATGAACTGAACTTTGCAAATTTTTCTTCCCTTTTATCTCCAAAACTGGCTGAGATAGGTCTGTAGTTACTATTGAACTTGAATAGGAAGTCATATACTGGCAATCTAAATGTGACCTTGAAATTGACCTTTGACCTACTTTTCACCATGAACTGAACTTTGCAAAATTTGCTTCCCTTTTATCTCCAAAACTGGCAGAGATAGGTCCATAGTTACTATTGAACTTGAATAGGAAGTCATATACTGGCAATCTAAATGTGACCTTAAAATTGACCTTTGACCTACTTTACACCATGAACTGAATTTTGCAAATTTTTCTTCCCTTTTATCTCCAAAACTGGCAGAGATAGGTCCATAGTTACTATTGAACTTGAATAGAAAGTCATATACTGGCAATCTAAATGTGACCTTGAAATTGAACTTTGACCTACTTTTTATCATGAACTGAACTCTGCTAATTTCTTTCTCTTTTAACTTCAAACTTGACAGAGATAGGTCCATAGTTACTCTTGAACTTGAATAGGAAGTCATATACTGGCAATTTACTGTGACCTTGAAATTGACCCTTGACCTACCTTACGAAGAACTTAAATTTGATTGTACCATATATATTTTTTGCAATAGTTTAAAAATTCTTGTTGATTGCATTTTTACAGCTTGTCAAGCACAAAACTGGTGGCTGTGTCCCTTATTTCGTGTATGTGGGGTTCTATACGAATGCGCTTGCTCCAGCTGGTGGTACAATATTCGGAGGCGGTATCGCCTCTCTGATCCTCTAGTTTTTAGGAGGGTGTTGTGGAGGGGTACAGTTAAATGACCTTTATGTAAATAAGTGTATTACATGTAACAACACCACAATGTTTCATTGAGTTGGCAAATCTATTCCAAAGAAATGATGTTACAATGCGTAGCTTTTACTTTGATTCGTGCAATTATCATTTTCAGGTTGACCTTCAGAATATAAAGCAGGCATTCCTTCGGAAATATGGGAAGCCTCTTATGAAAATGGTGGAGGGTGAAACAAGTGGAGATTACAGGCGCCTTATGTTGGCACTTATTGGCGGAAACTAATAATACATGAATAAAAAATAATAGTGAATAATTCTGAAAAAAGGTTTACCCCTGAATCTGGAAAGTGGAAGCATATATATCTGATAATAGCCAATGTGTCAGAAGTCATTACCATAACCAATAGTTATGTATTGCAATATATTAACATCACATGTAGAGCAAAAATATGTTCACATGATAAATAAGGCATTACCTTTCAGCTCATCATGAAAGAAATAAACTGGATTAATCATGATTATTGAAATAAATTGGATTTTGAATAATGTGATTGCAATTTTATCTATAATGACTAACATTTAAAAAAACTATGTCAAATTATCACTTATTTCAATTTTAACATTAGGGTAATGTGGTGAAAAATTGGACTAATCCATTGGTGCAAATACTGTGGAAGATGTGTATCTGATCTTGATATGTGGCAAATATGTAGAAATTTTTCAAATAAAGCATCGGCTGTATACTCTTTTGATATTTTGTATCATTATTGTTAAACTAAAATATATTAATAAGGTGTTACTGCACATTTCCTGCAGGCACTATTAGTCTAGGTATCCAGGGACATACATTATGCTTTTGATAATGCTGCATGTCACAATCATGAGTTTGTAAAATAAATTCTGGTAATATTTGTGATGATATCCCCAGATTGTGCCCATTTTTAATAACATTTTTGGAAAAGGGGCAGTATGGGGGGGGGGGGGGGGTGTAATGCTAAGGCATTGTATGTGTTATGCCAAAAATATTCTAGCCAAAAAAAGAAAGGCAAGTTTTTTATATCTATGGTTTTAATATACTTTTTCATACAATAGTGTTAACTTGGCATAAATGGTAGTATGTTGTTCAGTAACAGGTGTGTTGGTAAATGTGTGTTGAGTGTCTAAAAAGCCCAAGGAAAACCAACCACTGTAAGGGCAGCTCTGTCCAGGTACACCTTTTTGTGGATATTCTAAACCATTATAAATATTGTGTGGCTTAAAAAACTTACTAAATTCAAAGTTCAACAACTTCAACAGTTTTTGAGATAGTGCATTGAAATTTGGGATATTTTGGGAAAATGATGCTTATAATAAATGCTGTAAAATACAAGACTCTGCCTTTCTTAGTTTTGGCACACTGAGAAAATTAAAATGTCAAGTATAAGTTAATAAATGCCACACCAGCCTGTCTGACTTCTGACAGGTGCCAGTGTCTGGCAGTTTTGACATCTGTTGGGTGCAGATGTCTGCCACTGCATGTTTAAAGACATGATTTTTGTGAAAATGGAAGTATATATACATGTAGTGACCATTTAACTTCCTATTCTCAAACCATACTTCTATGCTCAAACCTACAGAAAAGAAACACAGGACTAAAATACAGCTTCAGTTGGTTAACCAGTCTGATTGGATTATTTTACTGAAAATTATACAGATTTTTATTTATTTATTTATTTATTTATTATTATTATTATTATTATTATTTTTTTTTTTTTTTTTTTTTTTTTTTTTTTTTTTTTTTTTTTTTTTTTTTTTGTGAAATTTCAATTTTTCACATTTTGGCATTTTCTATGTGTGACTTTGAACTTCCTTGGAGTTGAAGACCCTTGCTGATCACATTTTCTTACCCTGTTCTATAGAGCTAACACATGAAAAGGTATAGTGATCAAGCTAGCTTTATAGTGCCATGACACTCTGGGTACATTTTCTGAGTATCCATGATACTTATTATTAAAAATTGATGGTCAATTTGTTGTTAAATATTATGTAATATCATATCAAAATTGAAGAAAGCCCTATTTTAGGCACTTCAAGAAAAACCATGTTACCAGTACTTATGATTCTCAAACTTACTGAAAAGATTTGTACAGCTAGGACTGAAGTCCAGCTCGAGTTGTGAAACCATGCAGTCTGATTGTTTTCTCTTCTGGAAGCAATGAAATTAAAAAACTACTTTGTGCACTGCCACCATAAACATTATGAAAAGAAAACTGTTACTTATTATTTTGAATCTTATAAGAGTGATGCTTAGGATTGAAATACAGCTCAAATTGGAAAACCGGTTTGATTGGATTATCATTTTACCTCAAATTTATGTAATTTTTTAATGAAATTTTCGTTTTTCTCATTCTATCATTTTCCAAGTGTGAACTCGAACTTTCATGGGACTGATGCCTTATGCTAGTTACACATTTTACTTACACCTGGTCCACCTGTTTTGCATCGGTAATTTAAATTTGGTGTTGACTTTGCTATGTATTATTACGTGTACATCAGAATTGGCAGTAGCCTATTTTGTGCATCATTATATTCTGCTTTTTGTCTGTACATTTGATAGCTTTGTTTTGTTAAAAGGGATTCAATTTGTCCTAGAATTGATACTGGAATTGAACTTGAGAAGTAAAGAAGGAAATAATTTACCCCAATTTGGTGAGACTTGATGCATGTGCACAAAGCTCAGTTAACATAAGAAGATCAGACTAATTACTCTGGGATCAGAAGTTTATTGACTATCGCCCTACATCCGGGCATGATCAAATACAAATACAAGAAGTAATCCGCAGAGTGATTACCATATACAGTTTGATATACATTATATAATGTCTAGACTAAAGCAGGGAAAGTACATGTACTACTCAATAAAGATCAATATAGGGATAATTAAAAAAAAAAAAAAAAAAAAAAAAAAAAAAAAAAAAAAAAAAAAAACTGATTCAACTAGAATAGGCTACACTAAACCTTATATTAAACTAACTATTATTTGGGGGGATATGAAAACTGCATCATCAGTTAATCTAGGTTTTATTCAGCATGGATGCAATTTTCATATCCCTAGCTTTAAAACAATCATAAAGAAAATTAGTTGTGCATTTTGCAATATCAAAATCATTACATTGCAGTACAGTAATAAAAAGGTCACTGATGGACTCAGGGGCTGCACTGCCCAGTATATCTTTAACCTGGTTAAGGAATATGGCTCTTAGTGGAGCATAAGAGGGGCATATCATCATAAAATGGAACACATCCTCAACTGACCCCATGTTGCACACCGTGCATAGCCTTTTCTCTATGGGTATTTTAGGATTCATGTGTCTCCCCTTTTCAATTGCCAAATTGTGGGCACTTATCCTGAATTTGCAAAGGAATGTAGATTTGGGTTTGTGGATTAACTGTGTGTATATTTCTCTTTTAAAATCTTTTTTGAAGGTACTGTAGGTACGTAATTTTTTACCCTCCGTGTTCAGGGATGCTAGGTGAGATTTAAAGGCCGAACTATAAGAGATTTGGATAAGCGGTTTTATTATGGAAGAGAGTGCGGTCATGGATATTTTAAAAGGGTCCTCCCAAATGTCAGGGCGTCCAATGAGCGCCAGTGTATTTTTAATGCCGGTTGACCAGGTTGAGGTGTTAAGTCTGTTTAAATTTTCATTTTCGTGAAGTGCATGAGTAACTAAGGAGGTGGTGTCATGGTGCTTTTTATATTGGAGGCTGTGCCAGTATTTGAGGGCCAGTGTGTAGGCAGTGGTCAGTATTGGGAAGCTGCCCAGTTCTCCACGGACAGCATGTGAGGGAGATTTTCGGTTAACACCTAGGATAGTTTTGCAGGCCTTGAGATGTAAGGTTTCAATGGAAAGTTTGTCACAAATTAGGAAGTAGCTGTCTTTACTTGAGTTTTTGACAAAGTATGGTGCCCAAACTTCAGAGCCATAGGTAAGAATGGGAGCTATGAGTGAGTCAAAAAGTTTCATGGAAATGGGCACTGGGCTGGTGAATAATTTATTGCGGATTTTGAAAAATGCTTTCCCCCCTTTTGATTTGAGTATTTCAAGGGATTTGGTGAAACTTCCGGATGGAGTAAAGACAAGTCCTAAATAGCAGTATTCACTACAGATTTCTAGAGGTATATCGCCAAACTTGAAAATTTGTTTCTGGATTTTGTGGCCAGATTTATTGAATATCATGACTTTTGTTTTAGTGATGTTCACTAGTAGCTTCCATTTTTTGCAGTAGGCCTGAAGTTGATTTATTGCAGTTTGTAAACCTGCACTGCTTTCCGACATAATTACTAGATCGTCTGCATATAATAGGCAATTTAATTTTTGATTATTCAGAGACTCTGGGTCACATCTGTCGTTAAAAATTGAGGGCAGGTCACTTATGAAGAGATTAAAGAGGAGTGGACTGAGATTACAGCCTTGCTTAACACCAACAGAGGACGAGAGACTATTTGTTATGCTATTTCTGCATTTGACGGCAAAACGCACAGATGAGTACATATTACGAAGGGTTCTTAGAAAGTTCCCATTGATGCCTGCCCTTGTCAGTTTGTAGAACAGGGCGTTTCGCCACACGGTATCGAAAGCAGAGGAAAAGTCAACAAAGCAAACAAAGAGGTTGGATTTAGAGGCCCTTTTAACATATTTATCTATGAGGGTTTTTAATACTAAAATATGGTCACTGGTGCGGCTTCCTTTTTTAAAACCAATTTGATTTGGGGGTATGATGTTGTGTTTTTCTACATATGTTGTGAGTCTGTTGTTCAGGATTAGACAGAATAGTTTACAGATATTGCTAGTGACAGCAATTCCTCTATAGTTATTTGGATCTGTTTTGTCACCCTTTTTGTGTATAACTGTTAGAAAGCTTGTTCTCCAAAGTGTAGGGAATGTTCCATTTGTGAGAATGTGGTTGAAGAGAATACACAGGGGGGCTGCCAGTCTGTGAATACCCTCTTTGATCATTTCATTAGGTATGCCATCTGGGCCAGAGGATTTATTATTCTTAAGTTTTGTAGAAGCCTTTTTTATTTCATTTACAGTAAGTCGGTAGTCAAGTTCATTGAAAGTACCGTTTTTAATACCATTAAAGAATTCATTAATTAGGGATTCAAATTTGGGGTCCTCATGTTGTAGACTTCTATTCATGAGATTATTAAAATGTTCCCACCATAAGTGGGGTGGTATAGGGTTACAGTTACTTTTTTTTTCATTCTCACATAGCTGGTCATAGAGGTTCCAAAATGTTTTGGGGTCAGAATTCTCGAGGGTTTCAATTTTGTGGAAAATGTGGTTACGAAAGTCGTTTCTTTTTTTATTTAGTAGTTTTGAGTATTGTTTTTTTTGCCTATTGTATTCTTGTATGAGGTGTTGATTTTGGGGATTTTTTTCGAATTTGTCTACTTAGAGATTTGAGTGATTTGGATACTTCCTTGCAGTTGGTGTCAAACCATTTTTTATTCATTTTACGTTTTTTAGCTTTCTTATTATTGTTCTTTTTAGTGAAACCTGCTTTAGAGGCCAGATTAGTAAGGAGTGTATAGAAGTTGTTGGTGAGTTGGTCAATGTCCATGTCCTTATTAAGTGAATATGAAGATATGAATTTATTTATTTCTGTCTGGCTATCTGGAGTTTCTAGTGAGGCTGACCAAATTTGTTTTATGATATTTGACCATTGATAGTTGCTGGGGAGGTCATGTGTTTGGTCTTGTGTCAGACTGTGGTCGGGGTAGTGGCACATACCAGTTTTTAGTGAGCAGGAAATCATGCAGTGGATGGACAGTGGAGTTAGAGAGTGTACCCTGAAATATTCCAGGTTACACAATATAGAACTATTACACAGTAGATAATCAATCACACTTGGGCTTCCCCTATGGCTGAAACAGGTAAAATTACCTTGAGAGTCACCTAGGACTCTTCCATTTGCAATTCTAAGACCACTGCTTTGACATAATTCTAATAGACTCTTACCATGAGCATCAATTTTGTGCTGATCGAGATTTTTTCTAGTTAAAGCTGAGTCTGAGATATAATCTGAGCCCACATTAATGTGCAAGTCACTGTTATCATGCACTATATAGTCCGGTTCAGTGCCAGTTTTCGCATTAAAATCTACTAGTATAACACAACTACCTAAGGATGACAGTTTAACAATATCAGTTTCAATAAGTGAAAAAATATCCTCTCTAGTAGAGCTAAAGTTTGTACCTACAGGGCTAATATAAACATTACATATATACAGATCTTGTTCTAAACCAAAGAAATGTTTACAAAGTTTGAACCACATAAATTCAGAGCAGGTGATCTTGAGGAAGGTTACTCCTTGTAGAAGTTCATTTTTAATGCCAACAGCTAGACCCCCTGATGCTTTTGGGGACTTGGGGGACCTGGGCCTAAGATTGCACTCGATGTGATATCCTGCAAAAAGTAGATTGTCAGTATTTTCGCAATGAGTCTCTGACAGGCAAAAAATATCGACTGACTGGAGTAAAGAGTAACACTCCTCAAAATCAAACTTGGAGGTTCTTTCATTAGCAATTCTTTTGTGTAGACCATCAATATTCCATGAACCGATACGCAGATTCGACTGACTGAAGGATGGCATTTACAATATGATGGAGATGGGGATCGGAGAATACAAAGGGCTATATATAAATATACTATATTTCACCAGCTAACAACATAAATACTGTATGAGCTTATATTAAAAAAAAAAAAAAAAAAAAAAAAAAGGCGTGAGTAAGGAAAAGTATGAAAGCCTTGGAACACATAATATATATAGAGAGAGCATATATATATACAGAACAGTTAATAGGTGAGGTGTAGCTTAATTTTGCATACATAAATATTAGTATGTAACGTACATAAACATGTTACTATACTTAGTGTTCACAGGTATGTGTAAACATACAGGCTATGTTAAACTCAGTGATTGATTCAGCACCATACTTTGGTGGGGAAAAAAAAAAAAATAAATAAATAAATAAATAAATAAATAAATAAATAATAATAATAATAATAATAATAAATAAAAAGATAAATAAATAAAAATAAAATAAAATAAATAAATATATATATATATATATATATATATATATATATATATATATATATATATATATATATATATTAATAGATAGGTTAATAAATTAGTAAAATAAGATAAAATAAATATATAACATAAATAAATAAATAAATAATATTTTTAACACGACCAGGCATGATCACAGCTTGAGATTATTCAAGACAATTAGCTGTGTGCATAATGTTAGTTCATTTATTATTCTGAGGTCGATGTGGAGTGTTCCTGGCTCTGTTGGTAAGACGTCTGGGAATGTTCAGAGAGGTCTCTATTTTGGATCTGAGGTTAGAGGCGAACAAACGCGTACCCTGGTCAGACAGGTGATATCTATCATCAGCCAAAAGGTGGCCTTGAATGTTTCCATAACGGAGAAAGTTTGAATTGTCGCAGAACTGGGTAGTGATCATGTAGCACTTAATAAAACTTGGATTAACCAGGGTGAAATCACAATACATATAATCCAAAATAATACTGATAGGATTAAAAGACACTAGTAGGTGGTATACTGATTAAAGGACATTAATGTTTTGGCAGATGTGCAGTGCATGCTATTTAGCGCGATTTAATTGTTTTGTAATGCAACTTTTGAAATTAAAATGATTTAAAAGCCTAGAAATGACAATGAAAAAATAAACTATTTAGGTGTAGATTTATTTCAGTGTCTTCTTGCTTGGACCTAGGTCTCTCTTAACAATCGTATCACACCACTCCAAGCCAGAGTTTCATTCAAATTCTTAGTTCTTGTCCATGATGCTTTTTTTTAAAGTGGCACCAACTTACTTAAATCTAGTTGATCACGATGTTCCTACTAGAAATTTGCAATCAGTAGATCAACTGTTACTGAAACCTGTAAAAATGCAGCTTAAAATATATGGGAACATCTCTTTCAGGTCTGCTGGTCCAATGGAACAGAATGTGGTACCAATTGAAATTCCCTCAATTGAATCAACTGATAATTTAAAAAAAGGAGTTTAAAACATCTGTGTAGGAAATTTATTATTATCTCCATTGTCACTGGTTTTATGTGAAAATAAGGCTGTTTTTATTGATTATCTTAATTGTTATTGGTTTTAAGTCAAAATAAGGCTGTTTTTTATCTGGCATAGTAAACTTTCTTAACATTTTTTATTTTTACATATCTTGGTAATGGTGATATGTCAAGTCTACTGAACGTTTTAATTGATTTTAGACTTAAAATAAATTTATTATTAGTGTTATTAATATTAGCTTAGTCCCATTTCAGCAATGCATTATTGCATAATTAGGTTGGAAAAAGGTGGTTAAACTTGCATGCAAATTAACTCTCAAGTTGAAGAAAACATCTGAAATGATTGTTCAAAATTGTAATTTAAAAAGATGAGAAAGTGAAAATGACATGCAAAACGTTTAATCAAAATTTACATATAAATCTGAACAATAATGAAATTAACAATAATCAAATTCTTTTGTGCTCATTGCTCTTAGAAAGAAATAAAACTTGTTTCTGTTGTTTACTTCTTTGAAATAAACACTTAAGGGGAATAATGATAATCAATACATTAAAATCCAGAGAGGAGTACAATTATATTCAGGCACACCACAGAAATCTGTACTCTCTGCAAGAGGCCTTTCTTGTTGTTACTAAATTCTTCATGCAATTTTTTAACAGCTATGGTAGGTGGCATCTGGTTGCAGATAATCTCCTGCAGTTACAATATCGGTGGACTAAATCGTACTTAGCCCGACTTCCTGTTACTAATAATCTTGCTTGAATAAACGATCAGAGACAAACCATAACTGTCGCTGTCTAATGTTCGAAAATATCTGTAGAATGAAAGCACAGTTTTGGATTGTCAGATCTCTATAGCCAACTACATCCTCCCTTCTATTGTTTTATCTTCCTATATTCTACTGTCTTAACCTTCTACCAGGGTCACAGAGAGCATATATTCACATAAATATTCACATATTTTTTTCTAGCTATTCACTAGCTATGCATATTTCTACTCTGTCAGATGATGTTTTTTTTTAGTAATAACGGCACCACACAGCACAGCTCCACACAGCTCCCATGGTCTCTGGTAAAAGGTAAAGTGAACCTAAGTATCTTTGTTTCAATACAAACTTTACGTACAAACATAATGCAATTTACCGTGAAAATGTCTTATCGCATAGAATCTTAATGAACCAAAATATTTAGAACTAACTTAAAGGGATAGCAACTCTTCGTATAAGATCCATATTTCACAATAAGATCATTATAAACAACTCATAGAAATATAAATTCAATTTTTACCACCAAAACGGCGGTTATCACAATTCTACTAAAATCTGTGCATGTCATCAAACCACGTTAGGACTCAATATTGAATACTGAATATATTGAGTCCTAGGACCACATGACCTCCATAGATGGCTACCATCTGTAATTATCTCTTAAGAGATAATTACAAAAAAAAAAAAAAAAACAGGGACAAACTTTGAATTTGGAAACGGATTTATTAAGCATCGGTAAGAATGGAGAAATTGTTGTTTACCCCAGGAAATCCATTTTTGGCCAAAATGAACAGTTGCTATCCTTTTTACATATTACTATACTATAAGTATGGTTACTTTTTTATTTAACTATTTTGAACATACCTCACAAAAATATTACCCAATTAACAATATATTTTAAATATTATATTTCTAATCTACAGACTTGACACTCAATATGGAATATTTTTTCAAATCATTTTCATCAGTTTTTTTCCTATTAAGCTTACTGAAAAATGAAAATAAGGATTAAATTCGCGTTTTAAACACTTTAAATATCTCTTTGATGTCATTGTGACATTAGTTACTCAATTGAATTCGGAAGTGATACAAACAAAAATACATTGCCTCTTCTAAGCCATACGTCAACCATTAAAAGCGATATTTTGGATCTCAATATTTTCCAAATTAAAAGAGTTACACGCCCCACAAAGAACCCTCATGTCAGTGTCTAGTCACAGCAACGGTCCCTCTAACACCTGACTTCATCCGGCAAGCCATTCCTTGGAATATGTTTTTAGAGTTTAATCTGGAATAACATTCCAGGCATCGGTCAAAACTTGTCCAATTTGATTCAGTTTTTTTGTAGGACATGTAGGCCGTTGATTCAGCGAGTAATGACCTACCCATATATTGTCTATGTGGTTCAAACCTGGCGATTTTGATGACCAAGGTACATGTAGCTGCTTTTTCCCTTAGTTCTGTAAGTTATCTGCTATTAAAAGTGCTCTGGGTGAACCTTAAAGTGTTCCTAGGGTACCTAAAGTTGTTCATAGGGTACCTCTTATCAAATGATAGTCAAGTGGTTCCCAGATTATTTCTGTATTCGATGTGGTACAGGTTTTCTTAGATGACTACCATTGGTGTTTTGGCACCAATGTGATATCCACTCCAAATACTGACGCTGTCTATGACTCTAGTCACTTTAGACACAACAAACGCTTCATCGTAGGTCTCTCCAGATGTCTGTATACTCTGTTTTGACCAGGTGAGCGGTACAGTTGAAATCTGACCTCAGTAGAGAAAGCCACGCGGTTTCAATGTTCTACCCAGAAACGGTCATGGTCCCCAATTCATTAAAGAATCAGGCGGCGATGTTTTGCTGTTTACAGTGGCTTCCGCAGAGGTTGTCTGGTATTCTAACCTGCTAAAACCAGTAAGGGCCTTGAAGCACGCGTTCTGGTGGCAACCTGTCCTTCATTCTGAACGGACTGGGTGATTTTTGTTTAGTTGTAGCAGCATATCTGGAAGGACAGTGAGTCCTGTGCTCTGGTGGTAAGACTTCAATACATTGCGTGTGGTCTCTGTATAGGTACATCAGTCTGGGCATAACTCTATAAAACTGTGCGGACCGTTCTGTGTGGCACAATAATCTGCCTGGCAATGTCTGTCTTTTTCGCGCCATTTTGGCACAGATTAACAATTTTGTAAAACATTGCATAATTCATTTTACGCACTGCATAACGGATCGCTGCATGCAAAATTTCATATTTTGCATATTCTTATATGCAGTACTTGCTGACATATGGATATTTTTTTAGACAGAACCATGCTTTGTCAAAGCCAAGCTTCGACCAGTCCAAAGGAGTACATCCCAATCAAATCACTGCATATTACACAATGCAGCAGTGCAACAGGCATGGTAGTCGGTTAATTGGTAGCGGCACACCTGATTACACAATAAGTCTTCTCTATTCACATACTGTATCTTATATGAAATCTGAGTTTTTTTAACACATTTTACCAAGGCATTTCTTTGAAACTGAAATATTTCAAATTAAATGTCAAGTCTGTATTTCTTTCAAACCAACAATAAATCTTATATAGTATAAATACACACTTAAAACATAATATCACAGTAATTCGACAACAGATTTATTACCCACTCAAAAAAAACTTATATAATAACTTAACACTATTTTTTTTCTAGAGGGATCTTCCAAAAACAGCGGCCGTCACCGGCCAAATATCGAACACCATACTGCTTTCTTTAATTTCTGTCTCTGCTCTTCTTAAACACTACATTTTTATCATAAATTCATGCAAATATATAGCTAAGTAAATCAATTCTAATTAAACTAACACATAAAATGGAAACACATTAGACATGAAACCAAAAATATAACTAAGGAAGATAGATTGATAACTTTCTGGAAAATACGTTTGTTCGTGGACGTATTTCGTACAAAAATTGGCATTTGTAACACTTTTTATGGGTGGCCCAAGAGTACAGATACTTATTTATTTGCTATTTCATAATGACAATAACCTGTGACTCTTTTTATTATGGCTCTATTCTTATACAGTGTTTAGTCTTTCGTTTTGTCATGTTAGATGTTGTTGGAATGCACTACGCGAGACAATAGGGTCGGTCTCTCCCCGTCCAATGAGCAGCATTCACCGCAACGTTGCGACCAGCGCAGCGTTGATGATGAAGTACCTGTTCATCTTCATATTTATCCACACTGTAGCGCTCCGTACCTTTCTGATGACTATGAGATAAACATTTGTTTATATCAAATTTAACCCACGATTGTACACAACTATACTGAGAAAAAGTTAAGTCACAAAAATGTGAAAATTCCTCAAAATACATCATCAGTTTCATGTCATCATCGTTCCAAAAGATAAAATATACTGCTAATATACCAATAATTTTCTGATTAAATATAACCGATAACCATAAAATTGATAAGCTGAATAAAGATATAGTTATAATACGTCTAGTATTTAATATTCATGACACAATACTTAATTACCACAGGCAATATGACTCAAATACAATTTATAAAATTTAAAGTTAATTTCTACACAAATGAAGAGTTTTGCATTTGGTGTAGTTCACTGCATCCTCCATTTTGAATTATAGCACGAGAGTTCAGTTCCATATTATGTCAAATTCGTCCTTCCATTTAGTGAAAAAAAACAAAACAATTGTCATTTGGATCGCCATTGTTAAATTCATAAATGTTTCATTCGCGTACATTGCCGCAAGTATGAATAATTGTTCACAGTTTCCCGTATATCTACGAGTGTCCAAGGTCCAACGTCCATGAATATATCCAATATATGAATGGCGATGACGCAAAAACGCTTATCAAGGAAAAAAAACTTAACTACGTATATCTGAGCAGTTATCTTCAAAATTCAGTACAGTTATGTATATCAGGCAAAGTTTTAATATGCCATTGTATTAATCATGCAGAAGATAATAATAAAATTGCACGTGTATATAACCGTGTTAATAACATAATAATATTTTCAATAACATTACTTATACTAATCATAATAATAACTCAATCTGGCGTCCCAGATATTAGTATTTATATGACGTCATGCGCATAATTTCCCCCTCAGCAACATACCCAGTTATATCCATAAATATTTCCGTCTCATTCTTATCATATTACCCCTCAAAACATATCAAATAATATTCACATAAGACCATTTACCATTATATCTTTGCACTACTCGACTTTTGACTGCCAATATAACTGCATTATCTACTGACAAGATCATTTTAAGGAGATCGTTGAAATGCCAGTGATAATGACTTTCATTTAGGCAATTTATCGAGAAACATTTCAAAAAAATTATTCTTCGCGACTCGAAAAAAATGTAATTTCATCGAATCATAGTCTTAATGTTTTCTGGTCACCTTCAAGGTGCATGTGCCCTGTCGACAATGTTTGACATTGCAAGGGGGTGGTGGGCGAAATAGAACGGGTTTTCTTATGAATAGAATTATGATGCATCATCCGAAATGATTTTTATAGTAAGTTCAGGAGCCCTAAATCGAAGTAAATTGTAATAATAATAAGTATTGCCTGAAATTAAAGTGATTGTATTTAAGTGTTGTATCCTGTAAAAGAAATAAAAAGAGAAAAATCTCGTAATGACGGATAATAGTTGACAAATGACGAAATATTCATTCACTGCTTGGCTAACCTGGGAGTATAAACTATTTTATCAATATTAATGAGTGTACATGTAGCAGTTTTGTCCAGGTCAACATCAAAATAATTTTCATTGCTCACATTTGCGTCCTGTCACGACTCTTTAACAGTGAAGTGAGGTTGTTGTTGGCATCTCTTCAAACTTTCCACAATCTGTAAGATCTTTAAAGTCAATAAAAGTATAAAATATAAACGAAAAGTAAATTTACTTTATATAGATATTATTTGCATGTATATAGGCCTACCTGTATTGAAAAGGGGTTGGGCGAATCTCGCAATTTGATGAAACTGGTTCTATTTTGATATTTTTGGATAAAAAATACAGGAAAATAATTTTCAAAGCTTTTGGGACATTAAAAGGGGCAAATGCTATGAAAAATGTGCAAGAAAAGGCTAAAAAGTAGTAATTTTCGAATATCGCAAACTTCAGAGGGAAGGTACAGGGGGGTTGGAGGGGTTAAAAAATTCTAAAAAAAAAAAATAAATAAAATACTGTTATGTCTTTATAGGCCCATTGCATAAATTCAGGCTGGTGGTACAAAATGTTGGTATTATCACCCCCCCCCCTACGCCGAGCTTCTTTTTTAATAACTTGTGGAAGTTCATTTGACGTCAAGTACGCAATAATTGACGCACTTACATATCTTCACTTTGGAGTTTTAACAATTCCTCTTTAGAAGAAAATGACTCGTAATATTGACATTTTGACAAACTATCTGTTCTCTTCGCCTTCAATTTAATTGCTAGAAGCATTCCACGCCTATCTGATTCTTTGTCACTCTGTTTAGAGTACCCGCCAAGTATTTGTCCTGAGATGGTGTCTGACATCTCTGTTTTGTTCAAACACATGTCATTTGGAATCGAACTCTGTGCTGTGTCATAAAGTTTTTCTAAGTCTAATTCCTTTTCCATGTCTGAAGGGCGGCGGCTAAGCACGTCTGCATTCGCATTATTTTTTTTTATCATTTTTGTGTTCACTTAAAAATTTGTAAAGAGATATATTCAATATTCAATAATTCGCTACTCCCAGAAATTCGATCACCTGTTTAACATTTAAAGGGACTAGGAATTTAGGTGCTGCTTTACACTTTGCAGGGTCATCGCAAAATTCAATTACTGAAACTATGTACCCCAAATACCTGACCTCCTCTCGCGAATTGAAACTATTTAGATAAAGTTAAGTTCGCATTTCTCAGACTTTGTCAAACTGTGTAACTGTGTCTACCTCACTCAGATGATATTGGAAAGTGTTGCTGGCTACTTTAAAGCCATCTAAATACTGCAAAAAGTGTATTCTACAATAATTTTCTGAATACATCTTCTTACC
Source organism: Lingula anatina (assembly GCF_051362555.1). Classification (NCBI taxonomy): domain Eukaryota; kingdom Metazoa; phylum Brachiopoda; class Lingulata; order Lingulida; family Lingulidae; genus Lingula; species Lingula anatina. The sequence continues at coordinate 38,212,872 of NC_141768.1, read as the reverse complement.
TTTCATTTCCTGTTTGTCCAGTTCCACTCTCCTTTCCGGATACTTTTTGCTCGCTTGCGTATTGTCGTCCAGTGAGCGTTTCTTGCCGTTCCGATAAGACTCATGAGGTCAAACGCCTCTGTTTTCCTTTAGCGTCCTCCACCATTCATGCATCCTCCACCATTTATTCGACGAAGTTGTTGTTTTTATTTTCTGCTGTTACGCGAGGTAGTAAATACGTAAACATAGCTCTTTTATATTCTTTCATGTTATTTATTAACTACTTTCAAGTTGGTTCCCACGCCACTTTCTTTCATTTCTGTCTCTGCCTCATGCAAACTCTAGGTATATGTATTGCTACTATCATATGTATGTATAATATAGACTTCATGAACAATATCTATAATAATTACGATTGAAACAACAAACCTAATTAAACACCGACACATTGTTCTTTATTCATCGTTTCTACTTGCAGACGTTAAATGTCAGTTGTATTGGTTTTAATAAGAACGTCTTTCACATCTTAGTTCATCTCTAGTTCTGACTGTCCACGTACTTCATAAATATATTGTTCATTCCATAATACTATCTATATCTATTTACAACAAACCAAATCAACAATAAATCTTATACACAATATTTATTGTGAACAACATATCTCATTAGAAATCCAATGATCATCATAATCACATTGCTTGTTTAATTGAAACGCACGATCTGCTTTCTTTACATTTAATTAACAATAAATTTCAATAGTAAAAGGGTCGCTCATTGTTTTCAATGTAAGTAGCTTCTTGCCATGTCGTTTTACTTTATGCAAAAAAATAAATAAATAAATAAATAAAATAATAATAATAATAAATAAATAAATAAATTACAATAAAATTGCTTAAAGGCCCCATTAAAACAGACTTCGCACCTTTGTGTATCAAAGGAATTATCCAATTTCATTCTTTAAATCTCGTTGTCACGACTCCAAATAATAAATTTTCTAGCTAAATGGCTTTTCTTTTACAATGAGGTAGCTAGTTCTTTTTTGTATTCAAATTAAATATTGCGCATTCTCCCAATTTCAATTTGATTTAAATAACTCAGTTTCTTTCACTCCAATTATCCTATATAAAATATAAAATAGAATTATTCAGTGTCATACACAAGTACATGTACATGTATTTTTAATAGCGCTGGGTTAATTCGAATCTGTTTTGTTTACAACTAAGACGATCACCAGCTGGAGTGTTTCTTACACCTTTCGGTGTGCATCTTAGGCAACACATTGATTTTAGAGTACACCGAAACTCTTTACCGAACAATCCATAAATGAAGAAATTCAAAGTAGAGTTGACCACTGCTAGAAGGTTAAGCACTTGGAAAAATAACGGCATATTCCGCGCAACATTTTGCGGCAATGCTTCAGGATAAAACCCGATAACAAAGGAGCAACAATACAGTAAATGGAATACCAGAGAAGTGAGGGCGATCAAAATAACAATCTTTGTCAGTTCTCGGTGAATGGACAATTTTCGCATGAAACACGCTTCGCGGCGTTTGGATAGCTCTCGTAGTCTGCGTATTATTCGCACATTGCACTTTGTTATAACCAAAAAGGGAACAAAAAAATAAAAAAGAGCGTGAATAGCAAGCCAGCTGATCTTTTGCTCGGGAAAACGGACAGCGGGTGGTTTGAAGCAAAATGGATAAGTCTTGTTCAACGAACACGGCTGAAATCCGATTGAAACGACAAAGAAATACTTCGGTATAACGCTTATGAACGAGCCAGTGACCACAGCGCAAACCCACCCCACCCACGTCTTCAATGACGACCTGTCCAGGAGCTGTGAAACTGGCGAGCAAATCAGACGATAGCGGTCGACAGTAACAAGAACGCTTATCCAGATCGGAATAAGGATGAGGCAGTTGTTTAATGACCAAAGAACTCGTGTGTGTTTCGAAATAAAGGGAAGGGTTCCTGGAATTAGCTCAGTGTAGGAGAATATGGACGGGATGCTGATAAAAAATGTTTGCGAAAGGAGGTACAAATTATCAGCAACTGCCAAGCAACTAAGCAAAAAAGTCGATGAATTCTGGGTCTTAAATTTTCGAAACACGACAAAAGATATGGTGTTCAAAGTAAGACCAACAACAGCAACGAAGAAAGCCAAAACTCCCCCGACAAAATTTGCAAACACTTGGTAATCTACATTGCTATCTAATTCCCCCTCTTCTTCTGGATTATTTGAACTGATATTTGGAAAGTCAACCATCGACTCAGTCTCATTCATCTTTTAAAACTGTCCTGCTTACCTCTGTGTCTCAGCTATCCTCTGATGCTCTCACAAGAAGCAACTTAACCGAATCTGAAATCATCATGCTCTCATGCTTATATACGTCCATACATCGCACAGATTATTAAGGTCGAAGGTGTCGTCTAGCAACCTTGTCAATACCGTCATTTAGCTTGTAATTGACATATTACATAATCCAGATTCCTGTTCGTAATGCTGTCATTTCACAGAATCTCTTCGTTTCAAAAAGCACCACGCTGCTAATATAATTTAAATTGTTGACAGTGATTATAATTTTCTAGGAGATTAAAAGTCATGTGAGGGAATTATAATTGTGAATAATTTATACAGACCAGTAAGGGGGCATCTCACACATAAGTTTCAAGTTTTACGGACGATTAACCTACATTGAATAAAGTTTGGATTAAGTCATTGGCACCACTGACAGAAAACCCACTGTCAAACGGCCACACTGGATCATTGTATGGATGAAACATTTAACGAAGAGAAGAGATTATAACTTGGCGTATATTTCATAAAAACAATTCGTGTTTCATAGGCACGTAAGCATACAAATTAATTAACATATTCAAATGTTTGTATTTAACTGATAAAAAAATACTTGCTGTCTATCCTCTTCATGAAAGAAACTTCATTGTAGATGAACCTTGCATAGGCCTCAGAGGTTGGTACCTTTAATGCTAGTTTGTTAACTACACTTTAAATATTTCGAACGGTTAGTGGAATGTCACATCCGCAAATAAAAATAGCAAAGATAAATTGGTAACATTACTTTACATGATTAATCACATTAAACATAGATTGTTCTGATGCTAATGTTTTAAAAATCTATAATTACTGTCATGACTATGTGTGCCCATGCTACTACTATTACTACTCCCGCTTTCTCAGTATCACTTTTGTTTGTTTTTCATGATGAGTTCAGTGCCTTGTACATGTACACTGCATCGAATTTTCCACCTCCCAAAATCAGAAGCATCGTGTTTTACTTCCAAAAAAGAGGCGGGACCTTAAGCACTGGATAAAGGGAAATTGTTAAAAAGTGTAAAATCCAAGATTTAAATTCGTTTCGATGTAAGCATAATCTCGATATGAAGTAATTGAAAATATAATTCTATTCAGTTGAGCGAAGTGAATTAAAATTTTCTAACGCGCCTTTTTCCAATGGAGTATTTTTTCTGTAAGTTTGAGAAGAGTAAGTGATATGGTTTCCCTTTAATTGTCACTATGGAGGCAGTGCCCAAAATAGGGTTTTCTTCATTTTTGATACAATGTTACATAATGCTTAACAGCATAATGACCATCAATTTTTAACAATAAAATAAAAGTATGATGGATATTCAGAAAATGTGACTTGCAAAGGTATTCAAGCCATCTGAAGTTAAAAGTCACACCTTAAAAATGTCAATGTGTGAAAGATAAAAAATTCACAAAAAAACTGTATAACTTCCAGAAAATTTAACCAATAACAGAGCATTCACATCGAGAAGAGCCGAGGTCTAGCAAGGCCGAGACCTAAATATGGCGGACCTACATGACAGGAAAACCGCGTAATCCTAACTGCATTCTGACAGCATAAACGATATTCTCAGTGTGTTTCAACTACATTCGAGCTGCATTTGAGAGCTCATACACCCGAAATGCACGAATCTTTCCGGGCGGATTCGAAGAGCATTCTGAGTATTCCAACGATATTCTTACAAGAATTTAGGTCACTTTGAAATTTCTTCCCGAATGTGGTGCGAATTTTAAAAATTCTTCGTTCCGGCTCATTCTACTTGATTACTGCTGATTCCGAATAAGTGTGACGGAGGCTTGACGAGTGCGATCATCAAAATTAGTAAAAGAGATACTTTTAAGTTTAAAAACAAAATGGCCCGATTACTTCTAAAACTAAATTTTAAAGATGCCATACGGTATCTTTTTTATGGGAATTGTTAAGAGACAAAATAATCAACAGGTATACTGGGGGAAATGTAGGGCCTATAGATATATTGAAACCAACGCCCGATTGTTGTTCTGCTAAAAAGCATCATCAAAAATACATTGTATCTCAAGACGTAGAAAAATTCAATGTTATATGGCAGAAATGGATAGATATATATGGATTTGTGTAGTTGCATGTAAACAAGTTATTGACTGTAATTTTTATATGTTAAATCCTTGTGGACTTAAGTATTGTAATGAATATTGTGTGCTTGTAAAATTTATGTAGACCCTACTTGCTTTTTTTCTATTGCAATAAAAAAAAAAGCATCATCTTACCTCGTTTTCGAGTTTCTCTGTGAAAAATATACATTTAACTGTATTTTGTGCCTAAAAAGGACATATGCGACGCAACTATCATTGCTGATATAGCCTATTTTACTCAAATAAAAATGGCCGTATTCACTTCACTTGCGCCACTGAAATAATTTTGATAAACGCAATAGGACTATTCTATACCAACTTGTTACGTGCTTAACGTTGAATTTCTCTATTTTAAAAGGACAAAACTTGGAGTTTCTGTTAGGCCTATACGTTACGTAGTAGTCTGAATTGCAAGAACCCAAATATCTATGAATCAATTTTTTTTATTTTACAATTAACTTATATAGTACAAAGAAGGTTATTAATGAATGATAACGAATAATAAATGCTTGTTTTAAAAGAAACTAAAAATTTCATCTTAAACTGGCATTAATGTAACAAACCCTTGACTTTCGTCTTAACATCAGATTCACAGTTACTAGTACCACATATACAGGTCTCCTGGTGTGCATTCTTCATGTGCAAGCCAAACAACGAATACGTCTATTTAAAACAAACTAATAATGGTATAAAACTGTATTTGAAGGAATCATTTATTTTTGTTTTAAAAGTAACTAACAATTTTAACCTTAAATTGGTCTATATGAGGGTCCAACTTGCCCCGAGTCAAGTTGGTTCAACTAGCCCCAGGTGCACTTAATCAAGGCATCAGCATACATTAATTTATAGATTACTTGGCAATTATTTTACAAGTTCGGGAAGTTTTGAAAGAATGAATTAAATCTCAACCGCAGTTGGATTCCGTGGGTGATGCTTAATATTCCAAAAGATCAAAAAATTATTTGATTTTGTCTGTAAGGCGCGGGCGGGCGGCGTCCGCTGGGTCTTCTGGAAGACTGTCAGAATTTTGGAAGTTTACATTGACGGGCATCTCATTTTTTCTGTCGGAAGACGGTTCAAATTTTTCAACGGTCTTCTGTGACTGTCTCAAAAATTCAAATTAGCTGTCGTCAGTTGGCAGGTGTACTAATTGTTGATGCAATTAGAATACCAGTTAGTTGTCCACAAGAGCTCGTTATCAATTAGTAGGCCTACTGCAGTATGTAGGGATTAGCTGAGTTCCCCACCATTTTTTACTTGTGGACGTTTGTGGTCTTAATAATTAGACAGCTCCATTTTATAAATCCATACCAGGCACGTAGCCAGGGATGGTCCGGGGCGTTCAAAAGAACCACCCTTTTAGTCGGGGAAAGGTCCCCTCTCGGTAAAATTTTATCAGGTGCACGAAGATTTCATGGTAAAAGTTCCACTTTTTCCGAAAAAGAATCCCTCTTTAAGGTAGATCGGTCGTTACGTAATTTGACGATTTGCGCAATTTCAGCGCATCGTCAATCGTCTCTAACGACACTTCAGTCTGTTTTATTAATTTAAGGAAATAAAACAATTATCTGTAAGATAAACACACATTATCAACTTGTCTGTAACTCTGTATGATCGATACAGATTTTCGACAACGTTTGTCGACTATGATTCCATACGACAACTGTAGCACGTTCATAGACTTGCCCTTCAAGAAATCGTCGGAATAGCTCCTTTTCCAATTTGAATTGGCACTAGAAAATGTATGACAGCTAAAGCTCACAAATTATGCACGTAGGTGCTATGTCATGTAAAGAATAAGTGTTGTAAATTCCAATCAAAGCGGCTGCGTATATTTTGAGGTAGAACGCCCTGAATGTGCTGCTGTAGTTTAGATTTCGACGAAAACCGGAAGTGCGTCGTAACGCCACTCATTTGGACTTAGAGAAATTTGGGCTGAGAAATATTTCGTAGCTTATACAAATGTTCAGAAAATGGCCATAGGGTCTACAGCTTGAAGAAAATTCACTAATCAAAATTGAAACTGCGTTATATTTTACAGAAAAATTGTGCACTTCTGACCTTGACTTGTCAGTGTAAACAAAGTGTACTGAACGCACCGCAAGCAAGCACGTGAATGCCGCATTTGATACTTTGTATCAGACGCTTCATTTTACTTGACAACACAGTGTTTACGATGTCACGTTCATGTTATATTCATTAATAAATAACAACGGCAATAAACTATTTTCATTTGCATGAGTATTTCCCTTATTATTCTCTTCAATAATTTTGTTGTAAAGTTAATGGCTTACACCTTCTCATCAGTTTGACAAATCTGAAAATAGCTGAGTATACTCACTTCAACTGTTAAACCTAACGAAAGTTTTAAATGTACTTAGATGTCTCTTCACACACGCACAAAAAAAAAAAAAAAAAAAAAAAAAAAAAAAAAAAAAAAAATCATAAAAAATAACGATTTAGTGAAAAACACCCATTTTCCCATTGATTTGAATGGGGACTTCCGACTAGTGCGTCACGCAGGGTGTAACGCACTTCAACTTGGCGTAGTTCTCTTATTTGGTCGGTGACCCCCAACTTTTTTGGCAAAATTAAAATCTACTTGGATGCCTCTTTACAAAAAAAAGTTTTTTAAAAAAATTCAAACGTTAGAAAAATCATGAAAAATAACGTTTTGGTGAAAAACACCCATTTCCCCATTGATTTGAATGGGGACTAGTGCGTCACGCAGGGTGTAGCGCACTTCAACTTGGCGTAGTTCTCTTATTTGGTCGGTAACCCCCAATTTTTTTGGTAAAATTTAAATGTACTTGGAGGCCTCTTTACACAAAAAAATTTTTAAAAAAATTCGAACGCCAGAAAGTCATAAAAAATAATGCTTTAGTGAGAAAACACACATTTTCCCATTGATTTGAATGGGGACTAGTGCGATATGCAGGGTGTATCATATTTGGGGCTAGTTCTCTTATTTGGTCGGTGACCCCCAATTTTTTTTGCAAATTTTTTATGTACTTGGGTGTCTCTTCAAACAAAAAAAATTTTAAAAAAATTCGAACGTTGGAACATGTAACGACCGATCTACCTTAAAATTGCTTTATACGGTTATAAATAGCGTTCAGAGCTTGTACGAACAAACGATTTATTTGCCTAAGTTTACCACTAACCGGCATATAATCAACTAAATCGCGTTTACACATTTTAACAAGTGGTTTGGGTGGTTGTTAGCTAAAGACAATTTTATCCAGACAATTTATAGGCCTATACATGTTTGAAGATAAAACAAAATAAGAGAGTGTGTGTGCCTACGAAAGAAAAAGACAAATCTTGTAATGAAAAAGCGTATTATTATTATTATTCTCATGTAAAAACTATAGGGCCGTGTTCGGATCTAAAAATTACCCAGTCGGGTCCAGTTGCTGCTCATACATGTACCATTGTGCAACCCAGACACCGAATGCACAGGAAATGGTATTGGGGGGGGGGGGGGGGGGTCATGTAACAGCCGTTACATTACCCACAATGCACTAGTGTAGCTGCTCGTTTCCAAAATGGCTACTTGGAAGGACTGGTTCAATAAGAATTTCACCACAAGTGGACAGGGAATCAACAAATATCCAGTTGGATATAAAGCTGAAATACATGGTCCCTATGTGGAATATAGGTATTATGGCCCAAGTAAGTAAGAATTCCGAGTGACACCTTCCAAATATATAACATTTCGGGGTTACATATCTACCCCTGTCTGGAGAAATCGTGTGGACCCTTATTTCTTACGTGCTGTTAATTTTGTCACTTAAGAATTGGGTCTTGCTGCTTGTTTTTGTTACTTCATTGGTGTAAGAACGAAAGCATCATTTCATCATTTACTTCAAGAATAAAGCAGAGTCTACAAAATCTGTTATAACTCCTTGATTCACTTTACTCTAGAAGTACTTTTGGAGACTAAGTTTTACTAAAAGAAGCCCAGAAACCCCCACCATAGCAAGAAATTCATGCGCTAGCACTCCTTATTGACGATGTTTGATATGTACTTTTCAAAATCATCAAGAAGACTGCTATTGCACAAATTTTGTGCTACCCAACCACTGCCAACACCACATCAAAAAAGAAGGGTCCATACGATTTTCACACAAACTTGGAAATTTAGAACACTTTACAGGTTTTTAGATCATAATTTTCTTAATGGCAGGTTTTGGGTAGTGGGTGGGTGGGGGGGGGGGGGGGGTAAAGGGTATTTATTTTAGTATATTAATGTATTTTTCACACTGTATGCCTTCAAAATCTTTAAACCTTTTTTTTTTAAAAAGTCATAATGGGAACCCCAAGAGTTATCTGTCATTTTTATTTTCAGAGGATACGCCTTTTGAAGATGTGAAGCTTGGAGATCTCCGCAGCTGGCTAGCAAGGCGCAAGAAGACACCTGGAGCTATTTTAGGTGCCATCAGCAGAGGTTTGTCACTATGCTTTCTCTGAATTATGTAAATGTCAACCTTGAACTTAATATATATTTAACTAGGAGTTAAGATACATACGTCACTCATTGCTTCTGTGGTGGCAAGTGGTGCTCTTAGATTTTTTTTTTTGTTCATACAGACACAGAACTGATGTACAAATTAGTACAGAGATGTGTGTTATTCTCATTGCTAAGCATATGCATAGGCACCTCAAAATGTGTATTGTCAAATTAACAACTTTATTTTGAGCTGAGATAATAATCAGTATCAGGCCTACCCAACTACCAGACTTGGCACCGAATGATCCCAAATTTACCGATAGATCGGACCACACTACCCGTTTTCAAGGTGTGCGTCAGTACGCATTTTGCAGTATCATACCCCAGAACAATTTTTGAGATGAGGTGCACTACTTTACAACCCCGCTCAGAATTATCACTGTCACATGGTGTATTAGGCAAGGTCGGTGTCGCATCTGATACTTCGAGGCGCGTACTGATACACACCTTGAAAACGGGTATTGTGGTCTGATTTACCAGTGAATTCAGGATCATTGGGTGCCAAATCTGGTAGTTGGGTAGGCCTGAGTATGAGGTGTAACTCAGTCCCTGAACAAGATCTTAATAATAAAATTGGCATAGGTAATGACAAGTGAATGGGCTGAAGTCCTATACCCTCATTTGGTTTAAATGTTTTTTTCATGGAGTGACAGTGTGACTTTGTACTAAGGAATTCAGTAAGTGAACACTGAGGTTTTATAGATCCATTATCCAAAAAATGTGTAAGGCAGTTAGTATAAGGAGTTTTTTTTTGGTTAACCCTCACAGTACCCGTAAGTATATAAAATATAAAAGGACTGTTCAAAGATTGCAAAATTTTAATTTCAATGGCCTTACACTGTCAGTCTTTAATGTTATTTATGATATTGTTAAACGTTAGATTTTAGAATATTTTTTATGTTATGAAGTCCACATATTGTTCATTAATGTTCAAAAGTTATTCATGATGTTACCTTTCACAGGTCAACAGCGTTGGAGCCGTGCCTATTTCAATGCTAGGTATCCTAGTTATGTACCTGTTATGCAGTTGGTGACAACATTATTTTTACTGTCTAGCCTGATATTGTATCGAGTGAAGATTGGTAAGTAGCAAATTTTTTAATTTTTCTTCTATGGTCCTCTTAACTTGGCTAAAAAAAAGGTGTAATACTGTCAACTAATCAAAACTAGGCTTGTTATCAGGTCTGAATAATGGAACTACATTTTAGTTGTGACAGTGCTGTTCAAATAGACACCTATTGCCAAACCCAAAGAGCAACCAGTAAAAAATTGGAATTTGTTTTTCATTGATGTATTTTCCTTTTGTATTTTCAGTTCCTGAGCAAGCATGCAAGTATCATTAATGGCGTATATGTAGCAGAAAAAAGAAGACAAATTTCCAACTTTGCCAACACAGCAGTTTTCTGATAAACTTCTTACCATTTGTTAGTGTAGAATTGGGTGTGGAAATGGAATTTGATAGTTTCATTGTTTACACCACATTGTTTTCAATGAACCACCTGTGATTAAAAAAGGAAATGATTGTTGGTTTTGCATTTGCACTTAGAATAAATGCATTTTGTGCACAAATGTTTATTGGAAACCAGAAAGGAGTGGTGAAATAAATAAACAAATAATTTGGTTTGTTGTTTTAGTATTAAGTTTATTGAACAAGTGGCCACAATTACACAAAAAATAATAATTCAGCAGAAGCTTTAAAAACTTGCAATGATAAATTGGAATGTTAGTTTGTATATACAGTGCATGTGGGTCTGTCCACAGTAAAGTGTCAAAAGGTGCGACACAGATCAAAATCACTGCTGTTGTGATGATCAAACTGATGGAAAGCTTTCACTTGCCTCAACATGTCGATGCCCTCCATCTTCTTTCAACACAAGATAGTGTGAGAAGTGAGTGAACAAGAAGCAATGGCATTTGACCTACAAAGGGCTTTGAGTGCTTATCAGTGGAGTTCAAATTTCAAGTAACTTTTTTACAGTTATGTTTTTTTGGATTTTTTTTTTTTTTTTTTTTTTTTTTTTTTTTTTTTTTTTGCATATTTTGAGAACAGTTCAACTCTTGTTGCATTTTATAGAGTTTGTCAAGCAAAAGGTTTTTTTTTTTGGTTTTCCATATGAATGCGCTTACTCTTGCTGGTGGTACAGTATCCGGTGGCAGTATTGCCTCTCTGATCCTCTAGTTTATGTTTACTATTAGTATGATTTTATGTTTATTATTACTGTATGTTCTATTGCAACATGTAAAATTTAATGCCTAGTTGATACTACTGTGGACAGACCCATATACTGAAAGGCCAATCAATTTATAAATACCAATCAACCTTGAAAAATTACTTGATGATATGTTCTAAAGACTACTTTTTGTCTGCTTGGCTCAAGCCTGCTGCAGCTGCAATTCTAATTTTTTAATAATAAGTTCTGCAACAAATTTCAAGAACTATAAGAAGATTTAATGGAAAAGGGGACAATTTTCTACCAGAGCGTTTAACCTTCCTGATTATCACTGTATCAAAATCATGCCAAGTGAATACTTACTTCATAAAAGGAAAGAAAAAAAAAGACTGAATTTGCATAGAAATCTGGTAACAACTGGTCACAAAGATAAGCAAATGAAAAAATCTAAAAAAAAAAAACAAAACATTTGAGTGCATTGTGAGAAACAGCATGAAGTGAAGTGGACAAAGAGAAATATAAGGATTGTGTCATTAAAATCTAATAAAGGTGGGTATTTAAAATACCCTTTATGTCTTCAATTCAAAATCTCATATACTGCTTTTTTTAATATATATATATGATATAATGCAGTTACATGATACAAACTGGCTAATGAAGTCACAAAAACGTCTATACTTGAGCTTATTGTTCACTTTTTTTATATAAATAATTTCTATTTTAAAAAATCTCTGTTAGTATTACATTAAACAAGTCCATAAGATCTGGAAATAGGTTGCAAATGCTGCTATAAATGTCATATTTTAAATAATTACCAAAGCATACAGAATCTACAGGATTTTCACTACATAGTATAGTGCCAGTCCCTAGAGCACATTTTCACAATAATATTTTTAAAAAGCCTGAGAAAACTTTCTGCACTTGTTACTTCTTGATTATAAAGGACAAAGTATACAAAACAAATGTCTATATCACACTTGTTACAAAGTAAATACATTGTGTTCAGATCACTTTACTGTAATAAAATTTTTTGTATGAACTGAAGGGAATGGTAGTCACAGCACACACACATAAAAGGCAAGTCATGTCCAAAAGGAATCACAAAAAACCAATCACATATCATAAATACATCACTGTCTTGAAAATACAGAGATATTGGTCTTCAACTCAAATACAGAAAAAAATAATGAGGGTGGAACCTTTCCATGTGCACAGCTGCCAGATGCCTTACTCTGTGAGTCTATATGGTATTTCTCCTCCCATTCTGCGGAATATAAAAAATGCTCCAGCAGCACCAATCAACAGGCCAAGCACTATCATTCCAACTCCAAGGCCAGCCATTGCTCCTGAAAAAGGCACCATAATGATAGATAAAACTAGTTTTAAAATAATTGATTTACATACCTTATTAAGCTCATAGGCATTTCTTGTTTAAAAAAAGGGAAAATGGGATGTACATCATCATTCCTATATTGAATTAGCCTTGTAGAGACCATTCCCAGACCCTATCGTACAAACTTTGGATATTTGTGTCTCTTATCAATAATGCACATCCTTGCTCACAGGGTCATTTTTAAAACCAGAAGAGAACTGAAACTGACTTATTTTCCTTATAGCAATATACTGTGCAATTTATAAAATCTGTGAAGACAATGTTGAGATGGAATTAGTTGTAATTATCAGAAATAACTGAAAAGCATTCAAATAACCAAGAGCTGATCTGTAAAAATGGCCAGATATGTGCCCAAGAAGAATTTGCACCACAATCATACCTGCAGTAAAACCTTGTGTAGTATATATATACTTCGGGCTGACTCTTGGATCCAGTGCATCTTCACTTGTCAACAAAGAGCCTTGTCTCACTTTCAAATTCTACAGAGAAAATATTAAACTTTCACTATTCATCATAAAGCTGGTGAGCAAGATGCAGCTATAATCTACAAATGTTGTCCTTCAGTTGAAAGTTACAAGTTGAAAGTTTCTGTAATGAAATATCTGCTATGAAATAATTTAGCAGTTTATTGATGCAACTGTCAATAGATTGTTCACTAGGTATGCTTAAGACAATACTGAAAAATGATGGATCACACTAGAAAATTCTCTTAATATAACCAGACAAAAGTACTTTTTTAAAAAAATAAACAGAATTGAGTTAAAGCAACATCTTAGGGAAATAACAACCCAATGTCACACACATTTTAATCTCATATTGCTTATGCAAGTGGAAAAAAACACACACAAAAACACACACACACGCACAAAAAAGAAATCCCCATTCAAAGTTCCATGCCAAACTCTTAAAGAATGCAAAGTACCATAAAAACTGACTGCAAGCTAGTTTAAAATGTGAAACCGCTGGATGAGATCGACTCCACAAAAGAACAAACAAGGACCCTTGGCCATCCAATCCCTGCATGCACCACCCTCACAGTGAGCAGAAGGAGAGGTGGGTGGGAAAGGTACTTTTGGTATACGGTGTCATGGCTATATATTTACCTTGATGTTTTGGTCATCATATGTAACAGTGATAACCATATTGTTCTTAACAGCCTTTTCTAGATTGGCCTTAGCAGCACTGAGAGATGTGTTATCTTTGGTGCCATTCAGCACATCACCTAAATAAATACAAAACGGAACTCTTCAAAACTTCATTTTGACCAAGTTTCAGTAGAGATTCAGTGTACAGATGACAAATATTATCCATGATACAAAACAAATGTATCAACAAATCAATAAGCAGAGAGAGTTCAATGAATTTTCCTGTTTGAAGTCAACTTTTAGCAAATGCCTAACTTTAATATCACAAATGTACATCAGACACTAGGTTCAGTTTCCTTATCAATTCATTTCTTCCAAGGTTATTTTTCAGCCTTTCTGCTTAAAATGGTCTAAATAACTTTTTAATTTAAGAGTTGGAGACAAAATAAAAAAGGTTGTTACAGTATATAGTGTATGTGTCACTCACCAGTTACTGCAGGTTTCTCTAGGAGGGTAAACCAGACGTCCACATAGTTCACATTGGTCTGATCAAACTGAAAGTGACAAGTGGAGATATGAAAGCTACAAGAAAACAACTATGGGTCACTCCTTCCTGTTATCATTCTAAACTTAAAAAACAACAGAAATTTACAATATGAATTTAAAGATAACTGAGATCAAACAACCTTTCAGTGATTAACTTATCTGTGAATAAATTCATGAACTCACAAAAATGTCATGGACTCTAATGCTGGAGATGTTAGCAGTCTTGGCAATAGCATTTTTCACAGCTTTAAGTAACGGCCGTTTCTTTTCATAGACCAAATCCAAGTAGTTGCCTGTGTGAATAAAGTGACATCTTTGACAATATTCATCTGCTATTATGAAACTCTAAATGCTCAGTATAACTTAAAACTTCCAGATATCTGGCCAACCTGGTCTTACCCTTTATATATTTAGTAAATAGTATGTTGAGCGTATGTAAGGTAGCCAAGATAAAATCTTCAGTGCAAAAAAAAAAAAAAAAAATACAGATATTGGAATTTCATTCAACATAGGTACCAGGACTTTTGCACAGCTACGGTGTAACCATATATATAAATTTGGTAAACACATTAGAAAACAGAAATTAAAAGCACGTGAACAACCTCTTACCCACTACTCTAAACACCATGCCCTGCTTCTGCTTAGGTTGGTCATAGCAGGAACTGATATCAAAGGAATCTTCATCGGGATGTCCATTGTAAAATTCAAAGATGTTCATAAAAAATTCATAAGACTGAAATAAAAAGAAGCAAATTTTACAATAGGAGGAGAGGAGTGGTTCCCTACCGGGTATGTACCACAAGTTAGGCACATCATTGGGAGAATATCATTCTCAGACATTTAAGAGAATTTTATCTAGGTATTAATTAATAATTGAGACAGACAGTTGTGGGCAAAGGATATGTGACATTACTGAGGAAAAAGCTAATTGTAGATGTATGCCTCAAGCACAAATACTACTGCCATTGTATCAGTAATTTTGACCATCACAAAGGAAAATTAATAGTTTGGCCAGAAGTTCCAAGCAGTGGTGGTACATGTACGATGCAAAGAATTCAAGAAAAAAAGTTCTTAGTTTTTTTCATATTGCATCTAATGATGCTTAAATATGCTTACTGACGAAGTCATTAAAAAAAAAATTTAATGTTTATCTTTGCTACTGGGTTCACATACAGTAAAATTAAAAAGGAAAAAATTTAACTTAAACTCTCCTTACCTTGTTGCCACTTCCAAACTTCATCCAAGTGGCAACAGGAACAATGGTTTCGTTTTCGTTGTTTTCAACAGTATAAGTCCAATTTGCCTGTAAAAATATAATTGATTCAAACTGATAACTTATTTATGCATAGGGTTTAGCAATATTTTAAATAAAACCACCCATCACTTGAAGAGTTGAAATTTGACATAAAGTATTAAATAGCCTTTTTTTTGTAAGCTTCTGTGAAAAGTAATTCTTTTTAAATGAAAACAAGTGAAGGACACAACAAACTTTAAGATAACACATATTTCATTATCTTACTGGGGTGAAATATACTTCTGATGTCACATAATGACTCTTGTTCCACCTTGAGGGGAAACTGGTGACCCATACATCTGCCGGAATGTCTCTGATCATCCTCTGGAAAATCAAGTACAGTCTCTCTTAGGACTCCTTTTCACCATGGGATTATAACAAAGGAGTCATTTATCATAAAAACCACAACACTTTTTCTGCTTTGTTATACATTGACTTGAATCAAAGGCTAAGGAAATAAAGACATCACATTGAGCTGACACTGTAACAAATACAGTAAATCCCAAGCTGTTCTCACCTGGCCTTCATATGAAGTGTTCAGGTTGTTGAACATTTGACCCTCCCACATCTCATAAGAATGCTTCATCCTAAGATGATGATGATCTGGCATCTGCTCACCATCCCAAGCAAGTAAAGGAATGGGATGAATTGTGCAATTCCCCTTTTCTTTATCAATAACATACTCTAGGCCTGAAGAAATATTCAAATATACACTGTATAAGTTCTATTAATTCTAAATGCCTACATATTCTTTTGAGTTATATTCATACTGACTTGAACACTTTTCGCTCATATCATCTACATTGTATTTGACCCCTTTCTCCTTATGGATGTAGAAGCTGCCAATAACATTAATTTGTTGAAAAAAGTTTTAAAATCACTGTACTGGTACAGTATATAATTTCACTTACCTGCATTGTAGTCATGAATAAACTTGAGATTTGCAGCACCATATTTTGCTGTCAAGTTTCTGTTCCAGCGTCTCGTGGAGTGTTTCAGCTTCCTGTCAAAACGAAACATCTTGGCTGAAAAGTCATAAAATTCCTGAAATAGGAAATAAATATTTAAATCATTGTTGGAGGTACTTATTTGTCAATCAAGCTAAGTACCCAGGCCTTTATCATACAGATAGAGAATTAACAAGAAAGTCATTTTACAATATAGATATTCTTTTTGAAAATCTACCACCTATCTGGGCTGACTTCAAGGGGGGTTGAACTCACAAGACAAAAGCATGTGTACTTTCTTAACTGAAAAAAATTTTCAACAAAAATAATTAATCAGTAGTGCTGCATCACCTTAATCATATCAACAGATTTGGATGATTGATGTACTGTTTCCCCATCTAAAGTAAACTGGTCAGTTATGTTAGGTAGGGACTTGATATTGATCCTTCCTGGACACACTACTCCCTTTGGAGTCTGAAACCGACAATAAGACAGACATTTTACATATTCTAACAGTGTAGTTGACCAAATCAAATAAAACACATAAAGCGCAGAAGTGGGGATCTTATTCCACTGTAATGAGGACTGAAATTACATGAAAATGAACAGGATCAATTTTTTCTTGATTTCATACCCTAAGCTTGTGAAAATAATGCAATGGTGACAGAATTGGTATCTGACCAAATCAACCACACATCCAGCTCTATGCCAGTGGTTTACTAATCATCAGAAAACATTTTGATCCAGTTCACTTTACACATCAATTTATTTACAGCTCCAAAGCACCAGAGCCATCAACCATAATGAGTGTAAATTTCTATGACAAGTTATCTAATTTCTGTGGCAAGTTATCTAATTTCTATGGCAAGTTATCTAATTTCTATGGCAAGTTATCTAATTTCTTTGGCAAGTTATTTGGAAGTTTTCTCTTAATCACCAGGGCACACCCAAATGAAGAATTTTCCAGGTTTTTTTTTTTTTTTTACTATATAAATTTCTTTCCTGCAATGCATGCCAATAAATGATGGCACAGATACAAACCTTACCTGAAAGATTGTTGGATCCATGGCCCCAGGTTTGTAGTAAATAAATTCATAGTTGTGCCTGAACTCATGTGAGCCTGGCTGCAACTTGCCAGAGGGATCACGAGTATTTGGAGCTATATAAAATTTTTAAAAAAAGGTAACTCTTATTTGCCACATGGACATCAAAACAACAAAAGATTGGCTTTTATACGTGAATCATAAATCTGTTTTTATGTCAATATTCACTGTTTTTAAACAGAATTATTTCCTTTGTTTATTATATCCACACATAATCTTGTGCAATTCATTAATCTGAATATTTTTTGCCCTAAACATATTAACTTTCAAGTTATAGATTTAATACACTTTTACAGTTACCAAGCCAATGTTGCTACATGTAACCCTACTGAAAAAGTACTAACAACCAAATTAAACCAACACATCAAACTTTGAAAAAATAACTCACTTAAAAAAATATTTAGCTTAAGGTGTAGAAAATAGAAAACAGAAAAAAATATATATTTCATATACATTAACTATTTCAAATATCTTAAGCAAAATAATATAATAATTTTATAAATAGAAACATATTATTACATGTCCCATTGATTGCCAGTCTAACAGGCACTACGTCCCCACTGGAAGTCTTATACTCTGGCCTGTTGAAGTAGTAATCCATGGTCACTGTTATGTTGAAGGCAGGGGCATGAACACAAGTTGTCCAATGATCTACTGGGATACCACGTACCTGAAATAAAAATATATGTTATTTTATTTATTATTTTTTTTTTTTGGGGGGGGGGGGGGGGGCACTCAAGATAAGAGCACTCAAGATGGTGCTCTTTCTTACTGGTCACTAAATGAAAGAATTTTTTTTTAATAAAATGTCTTTGGAACAAAACTGTAAGCATAAAGGGGCTGAAACAGTGCCTTATACATTGCACTTGAAGACAGGCCAATGACTTCCCACCAATAACAACCAGTGACAAAACAAATGAAACCTGGACATCTGGAACCTTGATGAGACATTACAACATCCCACAAAATATGAATTGATACTGATTTTGCATTTTTGCTAATATAATTCTGAATGACAAATGAGAGTACCTTGAACATTATAAGTAAATTTACCCCCTCTACTCCAAAGGACACACTCTTATCAAATCAACTGGAAGATAATGAGGCAATATTATAAATTATCACTAGTCATTTTTCATAGTTCAGTACACTGTACCTGGAAACTCTGAGGATAGATCGATCTAAAATCTGTGGGAATGCAGTCTAAGAATTCTTTTATTTTTTTAAACTTACTGTTGCTGGGCCAACATAAGTATCGTTGTACTCCTCTCCAAACATAAGCAAATCTTTAACACTCATGACGTGTCCACCACTCTTTCCAGGAGTATAACCAATAAACCCAAAACTGCCATTGGCCCTCATGTCTTTAGTCGTACATGTACCATCTGAAGTTTGAAAAGATTGGATATTATCCTTAAGAAGGTCTTTTACAAAGTATAATAAGAATAATTTTAGGTGAATGAAATCTATATGGTCAAGCTACATACGGATTCTAGTAGTGACAAAGTCTGTTTTGATTACAACAACAGACGTTTTTCACTGTTTTTAAATAGTTAATGATTTCAACTTTAACTCCCTATCTTACCAACTGATTGCTACCAAAATTACCCTAGATGTTTATTACCATGTGGAAAACAGATTGATATCAAGAATTACTGCCAAAAGTGTGTGTATGTAAGTTATCTCCTTTTGAAGTGATCAGGCCATTGTAATATGGAGTAATTTAACATGGTGCTAGAGAAAACATTTCTTTTATCCCCAAAATGCCAATACAGGGTCACCTGTTGGATATTGCACATTATCAATCTTTTTCTATTCTTTGTACTTCTGGGAAGTTTAATTCATTTTTTAAGCGCAAATAGTTATGTTGTTTCTACAATTTTATCTTTTTCTTGATTACCCCATTATTGGACAGTAACTCTTAAAATTCTATGGTTCTATTGGGTATTAAAAATTTTCTTACATTGGTGTTGGTTAGATACTTACTGATAACTGTGAAAATTTCATATTTTTCATAGTTATAGAACTGTGAGACACTGTGGTAAGAAGAAGTTGTAAATACTGCAGCTTTGTTGTTTATCTCATCCACATACTCAATTATGTCAAAGCTTGTGTTTTTCTGTAAAAAAATTTTTAAAAAAATTCTTGGAATAATTGTAATATGTTCCCCAATCAACACAATTTGAACAAACTGAAAAATATTTCACCAATGTACGACTTTCTATATAAAAAACCTAAAATAAAAATACAAATGCTCAAATAAAATTTGGTGATCTCTTTACTCATTTGAAACTGAATTATTGAGTTAGTTAAGACAATAATGTACAGCAAGACACTAAAGCATTAATATTGTCACTGAGTACAAATTAAAGATTTACCTGAAAATCTAAAGCATTTTACTTTCAAGTACAGTGTGCTCTTTACTTTCTTATTGCAATTATTAAAGACAACCATTTCTTGTCCATCATGGCAAGTGTCAAAGAACTGTGAGCTGCATCCTGCAGGCACGCATCGTAAACACTGATCCACATCACTAACAACACAAAGATTATGAGAGAACAGTTTCATTAGCTCTGTATGTATCAATTCAAATTGTTGTTTTTCTTTTTATCAAGATATATAAGTAATACCCACATATTTTACAAGCTCTTGATAAAAAGAAAAACAACAATTTGAACACAAAGATTAGATTTTGCACCCTACCTGCAAAATGTTACACTCAATGTTGATCTGAAACTGTGGTGCTAGAGTGATCACAGGTTTCTTCCCAGTTGGTGATGGAGATACTGAGTGGGGGCATGGAACCCAATCAACATGCCTGGCCAAGGTTGCTTCAAAAAGAAGGCTTAACAACACAAGAAGCACTGTGGCTCGCATTGTGCTGAAACATTAAAGTTGTTTCATATTGACAATTAATAAAGTAACAATTAACATACACGGTACATCTTTAATAAAATAAATGTTAGCCCTTTTCCAGGGCCTTTTTTACAATTTATACGTGCAAGTTCCCCACAGCAGTGCATTTACCAACACAAATGGTTCTCCATATACAAGGTACTAAAAAAATATAAAAAAGAAAATTCAGATACACAGTAAGAAATTATGAGTAAGGAAAAAAAAAGATAAAAATTTTGGTATTATACAAAGGTACTTTAATTGTATTTAAATCATATATTGATGAACCTAATGTGTAGAAAGTTAAATTGACAACTTGCTGTGTATACAATTTGATCTTCTTATCCATCCCCCCAGTTCTTTAAAGTCCTCCAATTGACATACATTTCTGCATTAACCCACTACTCTTGCTTTTGCAAAATAATAATTATCCAGAAGAACTTTGATGAAAACAACCAAGCGTTATACACTGAACCTGGTATATGTATATATGCATAGCAAGAAAGCAGGAAATCTCTGCTCAAATATCATTTTGGGGAAAATATGAAATGATACTGTTTGGTATTTCTTTAAATGCTATTTGAAATTACTGGTACAAGGTGGCATTGGCTACTATACTAGTAGCACTAGTACAATTTAGGATGGGGTTTGTGGCAAATATCTGACTTCAAGTTACCTAAAATATTTTTGTAAACTTTGCAGAACAAACTCAAAATATGTATTATTTAGCTGTTGTTAGTCACCAGATGTACCTATTTTGACATGAAAAAGGTAGTATCACCCAATAAAATAAGACTAAAAGTCTCACCAAAATACTTATTCGTATATATATATCGAATGCAGCTGGAATTGTAAGCACGATAAATATGCTATTTCAAGTTTTTGACATGAAAATCTAGGTTAAAAAATAAACAGGTGCATAAGATGCACTTGTATCATGGAGCCCAAAGCACGGAAGTATAAAATTTGGAAGTTCGAAAGTCTTAAAGCTAAACACACCGTAGTCAAAAATGAATGCGCCTTACAGGTGCACTTAATTATCTTTGCACGTTTGTCCTTACCTTGCTATTCTGAGAGCCCAACTGAACTATTTTCAAGGCTACTGACAGTATCACACAATAAAAGGTGAATATCCAGGTAAGTTTATGCGCGACTAAGTTTGTTATGAAAAGTTTTGTTGTTGAATCATAGGTGGTAGTACATTCAAGAAAAACTAATAATATTCCAACACACTGTTTTCAAAATTACCAAGAAGTAAATATGTTAGAAAATAACACAAACATATTTTATTCAGTGAAAGCATGCTGTATTAATTTTGTACAGTGATCATGTGAGTTTTTTTTTTAACTGATGGATTGTCTTGGATTGGAATCGCCTGGTGTTGAAAATGAAGGCGGCAGCGATAAATGTTCACGATGAAGCACGTTACATGAATGAACTCCTGAATATTAGGTATCATTTTAAGGCCTTGCTCAAGCGCTTACCACAAGTAAGAAGTAGTGTAAGCCCTTATACTTACCGTATTTTAGTCCGAGGTTTGAAGCTCCTTTAAATATAAGTAATACAAATGCGATTCCACTGTAACTTTCCCTTTGACATACATTTTGTACACGTACAATGTCCTTCAGTCTACTCACTTTTCCCTTGGCATTATCTATTTTAGGAATCAGTTGTTAGTTTCCTGGCATCCTCTCACCATTTGTGGGCTTCATGAGAATCGATGGTCTAAAAATACCGGTATTTGACTTTGAAATGAGTACAAATAAGAAACAAGAACATCAGCTACTACATCGACTGCAAAGTCACCACTTCCTAGCAGAAAATCCAGACAACTCTGCATCATGCCAAGCAGATGCCCTGAGAAACATGGCATGCTCTCTGCAGTATGCTGCAGCAAGTGATATGTGGGTATTATTTGTCACATTCAAATATACTATAATAGTGACTGTTAGCCCTTATGTCAGGGATCAATAAAAATTAAGTCTTCAGAACAGTATTTCACCTTGACTGCCAGTCCTCTCGCCATTGTGAGTCAGAATGACTGGCAATGTATTATTTTTTCAGGATGTACAGTACATACATAATTATAATATTCCTTTTTATTTTTCAGAATAAGCAAAGAATGCAGCTTTTCTTGGATTCAAGGTGTCCTGGAACGTTATTCATCCATAGTGGATTCTCCAGAGGAACAGAACGGTATGGTGTTCTTATACCTGTTGCATGACTGTGCCTAGATAGGGCAATAGGGTCAGTTGTCAAGACTGCCTTCTCACTCCCCAATTTATTTTAGTTATAAATCTGGGCCTTGGAAAATGCACCTTCCCCACATCTGTTTATAAGCTTGTTTGGCTTTGTTATACACTGTATTATGTAGTTTTAAACCTCTGAATACAGGCATATGTTGTTTATAAAATGACGTACTGATAATATACAATGAATACTAAAATCAGACAAGCAATGCCTATAAATAAGATTTTGATTTTGATTCCTGCCAGGGGAGCATAGTGACAAGAGTTGTAGGTGTTAAATTTTAACTGTTTCATATCATTGCTTTTAGGTTTGAACAATTTTGCTGAAGGAGCATTATCCATCTGCCAAGAGCATAAAAATGGTAAGTTCGAAATTGTTTTAACTATCAACTCTTTGAAGAAGAATGACAATTTTTGAAAAAGTGAAAACAATTCTAATAAAATTGCTTTTTGATTTAATGATAAAGTTTACAAAAATCATGTTTACAATGGCCCCATTGAGAATAGAGGACTAACTAGTCCGTGGCCGAATACTTCCCCAGGATATCTATTTGGTGTCTATAAGTGAATTAGACGGCAGGCTTTGTAGTGGGTTACCATATTTGATGCTCAGACTAGTTAGTCCCCTATTCTGAATAGGGCCAATCTGATTATTTTTCATAGATGAATGTAAGTCTATAGTCTGTGTACACTCCTCCAGGCTCTGGTTCTGCAGGTGCAACTGGTTCTAAAACTGTTAGTCCTCAAGATAGCTTGCTAAAGTTTGGATCACTCACAAAGCAAAGAAAAGGCAGGCTGCCGATTCTTCATTGAATTTTTTGGTGTCTTACTACAAGATTGATGGAGATTTTGAGCACCTGATGTATAGTTTTTTTAATTTCAGATAGCAAAGAATGGAAGAGCTCTCTATCATATGATGCTGTAGCAAAGTTAGATTGTGTTCAGAAATATTTCAAGGCAGCCAAGGTTAATATGGTTTTTATGCTAAATTAATAATTATGAATTAAATTTGCAGATAATTTGATTGTTGCTGGTACCTTTTACTTCTTTCTGTTGAAAAGCTTAATGAGCTACATTTTAAAAAAATCTATAATTAAAAAATGTACTAGTACATGTGAAAAAGATCAGGTTCATTGATGGTGATGAGCCAGTG
This sequence comes from Lingula anatina, assembly GCF_051362555.1. Lineage (NCBI taxonomy): Eukaryota > Metazoa > Brachiopoda > Lingulata > Lingulida > Lingulidae > Lingula > Lingula anatina. The sequence continues at coordinate 38,189,105 of NC_141768.1, read as the reverse complement.
TTCCACTGTTGATATAGAGTGTTTTAACAATACCTTTTTGCAAGACTATCCTCACTTTACCATATTGTTTTCTTGTGTATTTATTTTTTTTTTTCATTGTATACTCTTTAGGAATCTGCTGAAACAATTTTACCTGCCAGTCAAGTGGCTCAACAAATTGTTATGTGTGACACCTCATCAGTTGCTGGAAGCACAGCATATATCAGAGGGAATACTGCTGGTCAAAGACCAAATCCCACGGTGCCAAGTCCAGCATACAATCCAAAAACTGAAACTGCATGTAGCAGTGAAGGAGTTATCCAACAGCAGGCTCAGATTGGATCAAGAAACCACTCCCTCGTGCTTAAACAGCCTGATGGAAACCATGAACTTTCAAGGCTGCCTTTTACATGTAATTCAACCAGTAGTGGCTCTTCTGAATATGGATATGGAAAGAGAAAATTTGGAACTCAAGGTAAGATACAAATATAGGCTGAAAAATTTTTAAAAATAATAAATGCTAAATAAGAATGAACATTATTTTTAACTGACCATTGGGTCATCATGCACTGGGTTAACTAGAACTGTTACCGGACTAACTTCAGAAAAAAGAGGCTTTGAGTACAATTTCACCAATGGATCATTGTGGATCTGCCTGCCTATTGTGAGGACTGTTTAAACTGATTTAGTTGATTGGTGCCATCAGAAAGTCTGCTTGCTCGAGTTCTGGGGCCTGGCTCACAAAAGGATTTAGGTGGCAAAGTTTGGCGAAGGAGAGGTTGCAGTTGCTGTTTTTACTAGCTGAGTTGGATTTTGCAAAGAATCTTAAAAGTAGCTTACCTTTTTAATATATATATACTATATAATAGACACCGTAAGTGTCTGTATATATTCTGATTGGTCTGTCTGTCCATGTCATCAGTGTCGCTGTCCGACACATGACGTTCACCCTATAACTGCCAAACCGTATTTTTGTTTTACTTTAAGTTTACTTTGGAAAATCAGCATGATTGGTTTACATTTACGGTAATTATTCTGTTTTTTTTTTGTTTTTGTTTTTTTTTGTGCGTGTGTGAAATTTTCATTTTTCACTTATCAGCATTTTCAGTGGCATTTATACCCGATGGAACTGAATCACTTTCATGTTACCTGTAGTGCACAATGTAAGAGGGTAAGAGTGATTAAGCTGTTTTTAAGCGTTATGTTACAGTGCATCAAAATTGGCCAAAACATTTTGTGCACTTTTTTCTGCATTATGTCTGAACACTTAGCAACTTTGCTGCCTTGTTTCCTGTATGGTATCTGTATATTTGCCAGCTTTGCTCTCTAGTTTTTCAATTTTGGTTGCATATTGAAATAGACTTAACCACTGCACAAATTTATGTTTAGGAGGACCTTTCAGTGGTTTTGGCAAGTCAGCTGCAGCAGTTTCAAACTCTTACAGCAGGGTAGAAGTAAGTAACTAACTTTGTGTTGCCGGTTCATAAGTCCAAGCGATAAGAATGCAAAGTTGGGTATATTGTTGTAACAGAAGGAATTTTTTGCTTTTCATCATGTTCATTGTTTTCTTAATTTGAAGACTGTGTGTTCTTTTTATATGCCCATCATTGCAGTAGTGTGACATTCCATATTTTGCAATAATCTGCATTAAACACCTAAACAAAGTATCAACAAGAGAAAAAAATAAGCAAATTCAGAAAGACCACATGGATTTAATGTGAAATTATCAGAGGGTGCTAGGAATTGAGCAACACATGATTTGAAAAAAAAATTACATTTTGTTTCTTCAGAACATTCAGAATGGCAGAGGAGCAGTAAAAAGAGACAATATATGTGCAGAAGATGATGAAGACAGTAAAGCTGGAAAATTTGATGCTTTTAGAACGGCAAATGAACAGCTGGTAAGAGGTGTTTAGAAGCTACACTGTAGTAGTTGAAGTTACAAATAAAAGTAAACGTTTTATTATAGCTTGTAGTTTTTGTGCTGCAGTAAGGCTTGAATAAAGTGCAAATGTATTTTCACCAACTATTTTAACATATTTCTTCTAACTTTGACAGAAATTAAATCAGATGAAAAAATACAGTCGCCAAGGGCCAGTGAATGCTTCAAATTATGGAATGAACAAGAAGTCATTGGGAACAAGGTAAGTCTAGAAACACCTCAAATATAATTATTCAACAGTAATTCAACAGTACAGTAAAAGTGATTTGTACTCTTCAGTTATAATCTTACAAACAGTTATTAATTTTGCTTGATTTAATTTTCCCTTTAACAGGAGGGGTCTTACTAGTAAATTTGTGCCTCCAGTAATGAATAGAGATGGCAGTGATTCTGATGAAAGGTAAGAAAAAGGGCAAAATGAAACTTCGTAATGAAATTGACATTTATATTTTTTGCCTGAACATTTTTGACAAATGTATTGACTGTAAATCATAAACAGTAAGCGTCTTGTCCAAATGGAGAACAATATTCTCTTTCCCTCAATTTATCCAACTTTTTGAAAATTAATTCTATTTATTGTTGATTATTCAGATTACTAAATTATCTAATACAAACATCTTGCTTTAGCTCTACACTTTTGAAAAGATCTGGACTCAATAAAGCTCAAACAACAGATGAACCAGTGGATGAAAGACTTAAGAACATTGACCCTAAGATGATTGAATTAATAGCAAATGAGGTGAATACAAATTTTTATGATGATTAATTGATGTCTGTGGTTTGCTTCCAGCTTATTGCACTTGAGTTTAATTGGATTTATTTTGTATACAGATTAAATTAAGTGGTGTTCAACTGCTCAAAAGCAAATGGATGTACTTTTCTTTTTCATTTCTTCAGTGAAGTAATAATTGTACCTCCAGTGTTTTCTCTATTTGTAGATTATGGACCATGGTCCACCTGTGAGCTGGGATGACATTGCTGGACTGGAGTTTGCAAAAAATACTATCAAAGAGATTGTAGTTTGGCCAATGTTGAGACCGTGAGTTATATTTTTCCTAATAATTCCACCACAAAGTAACTAATTTCATACGAAAATTTTAATTTCAAGTCACAGATTGTAGGATTGTCTTGTCATAAATCTGCCTATTTTCTGTACAGGAAGCATGTTTTAATGTACCCAATGTGAAGACCTCTGCAAATTTTGATATGGAAAGTTTTACTATCTTTGTTGAAGAAATGTATTTTAATGAGTGTTTCTTGAAATGCAGATTACAGCAAAGCATGTGACTGCTAAATTGGTTAAACTTACTTGCTGAAGACCTCAGCAACTTTTTTCTGTCAGAGGTCCTTACAATTTCATCTTTTATTCAATTTCAGTGACATCTTCACTGGTTTACGAGGTCCACCAAAAGGACTGCTATTATTTGGACCTCCAGGAACTGGAAAAACCTTGATTGGTTTGTTATATACTATAAAATAGTTATGGTTTTGTTCCTCTTTTGTTCCTATTTTCCTCTTTTGTTCCTGTTTTGTTCCTGATTTAGATCATCAGTTAAATATGGTCTTTTATTGTTTAATTATTTGCCCTTTGCAAATAATTTATGTAAAGATAATCTAAAACAATTATACTGATATAAATATGTTTTTAGGTAAGTGCATTGCCAGCCAGTCCAAGTCAACATTTTTCAGTATAAGTGCTTCCTCCTTAACTTCAAAGTGGGTAAGTTATAAATGTCAGTGCTCTCAAATTGTGCATATTTGGTATCAGGTTGACAATTCCAAGATTTGTTTGAGCCAAAGTTCGTAGGTTTTAGCTTTATTTCATTTTTTATTTTCTATTTATTTATTTATTTATTTATTTATTTATTTATTTATTTATTTATTTATTTATTTATTTATTATAGCTATTTGCTGTGGTACAAAGATGTATGGGGAACATATAAAAGGGAAAAACATTTATTTGTAGGTAGGAGAAGGTGAGAAAATGGTCCGTGCATTGTTTGCAGTGGCCCGCTGCCACCAGCCAGCTGTGATCTTCATTGATGAAATTGACTCGCTGTTAACACAGAGGACAGATGGGGAACACGAAGCTTCTAGGAGAATCAAAACTGAATTTTTGGTTCAATTGGTGAGTTTTTGCTTAAAGAAAGGTATGCTTCTTCCAACTGCATTTGGTTAATTTGAAGAGTTTGCTGCAATCTTTGTCATAGATACTTTCTTAACTTTGCTGTTTTACAGCAAAAAACATAAAAAAATTGTACCTCTAAATGTAAGTTACAGTTTTGATCACCTAAACCCGAGTGGCCACTAGTTATTAAATGTATATCTTTCAGGATGGTGCAACAACTGGAGAAGAAGACAGAATACTGGTTGTTGGTGCAACTAATAGGTGGGACAGTTCCTATAACAGTGTTACTACGTACTAGTTTAATAATAAGGAAAATACTGGTAAATTGAATTTCAGTTTCTGACAGCTGGATAAAATATGTAGCATAATTAGGACACATTAACCAATTTTTAGATGAAAGACTGTTTTAGAAAAATATTTATTTCTAATTTTGACTGAAATTTCACCACTGTAGGCCCCAGGAGCTAGATGAGGCGGCAAGACGAAGGTTTGTCAAGCGTCTGTACATTCCTCTCCCAGAGACAGCGGCCAGGAGACATATAGTGGTCCACTTACTGTCACAGCAGACCTATCAACTCACTGAGGAAGACCTGGACAGTATTTGTGACAAATCTGAAGGTGAGCAGTTCTTGGCACATTGTATTAATTGCCCTCACTACTTAAAAACGAAAATGATTTTTACAGCTTCTTTAATTATTTCATCGGTGATGCGATTTTTTCTTAGAGGCAATTGAGGAGAATGTATTTTTTAAAGTTTTGAAACAGTTTTTTTTTTATTTAAAAGGAATTTGTTGAGGGTACTCATTTGATAGACCCCTCTCCAAAATGTAAGTTGTTTACAGCAGTGTCATATTATTTGAAAACCAAACAGTTTGCCATTTTAAACAAACCTAAATCTTTGTCAGCTGAGATATCATAGGGATTATATTTTTGAGTACCACCGTCTCAGTGTTGTAGCTGCCTGTGAGATTTAAATGCCACTAAAGTTTGTTATTACACTGTTTTGTAACAGGTTATTCTGGTGCTGACATGGCTAACCTGTGTAAGGAAGCTGCCTTAGGACCTATCAGATCTATAGCATTCAGTGATATAGAAAACATCACTGCAGATGAGGTAGGGAACTAATATCAAATAGAAATTTTGCAATGTACGGTATTAGACCCATAGGCGGAGGTGTGTGTGTGTGTGTGTGTGTGGGGGGGGGGGGGGGGGGGGGGGGGGGGTAGAACTGGCCATTTGTCCTGAAAAGAGTTGTTTTGAAATAAAATTTGATCTAGGTTCTATGCCATTTTTCAAGTTAGGTCAAGTGGGTAAAAACGGGATAAAAAGCTCCACTTTTTTGGAAAATGGAACTCCATTTCAAATTGTTGACTTTACGCGAATATATTAACATAATCTTTAAGAAAACTTTTATTATTATTATTTGATTAAGATTTAAGTAAAATGTAACTAATATTTCATGACAACTGATATGTTGATATCTAAATTCATCTCTGGTGTCCAGGTCAGACCTATTACCCACCAAGACTTCATGGCAGGGTTCAGACAGGTGCGTGCCAGCGTATCGGAGGCAGATCTGGACTTGTACATAGACTGGAACAAGAAGTATGGCAGCTTTGGAATACCAGGGTTGTAGATGGACTGAAATGGCTCCTTTTTCCACTTGATAGGCACTTTTTGACAATGTCTAAAAGAGACTGGAAGATCTGCTGTGGAGGCTTGTTATGAGTCTTAAAAGACATAAAACACTGAACACAGATACAATGAAATAGAATTTTGTTCTTTTATTTTCAAATGTCAGTTAGTTACATAGACACAGGAATAAACGTAAAGCATGCAATGAATTTCGCTTTCTGTTGCTGGAGCATGGTATTCGGTCATGCACTGTAAGAACATTTCTGACGCTTGGCTAAGATCAATCTTAATGCGATAAGAAAATTACAGATGGCATTTCGTCATTAACCTTCACCAGGATACAGAATAATATGCTGTGGTAGGGAATGTGATAATATATGATAATACAAAGGGTTGGGATTGTGAATAATCTTGGTTTTGATTTCATACTGTGTAATGCAACCCTCTGTTGCAAGGTTAAAGTAGACCGTTTTTAATCATTAGGTTTGGCATGATGAAAGCGTAAGTCTCTATTTGATACACGTCGATCTGGTCTCACCCAATGATTTCATGGGGTGAGTGTTATCCAGATTGTTGAAGACCAAGAACTTTATCAGACGTAGAAAATGATGGTGTCGTTTAAAACGTACACTATGTTGAAATAAATGAATAATATAATTACGATCGTTTATGACGCATTTGATGCAATTTTAATTTAAAAATAGACTTCTGCAGGTTAATTTTCAGCCAACGTTCTATAAATTTTGAAAAATAGAAAAGATGAAAATAAAATTAGAGAACTGGGAGAATTTGGAACAGGCTCCCCTCTGACACGCGTAAAGGGAAAACTATAAGCAAGCCGCCAATATTGAAGTTCAAAAAATGGTTTTAGAATAAAATTGGACGAATCTTGTGCATGAAAGTAGACTGATTCTTATAAATCATAATCGTGTTAATTCTGTTAATTTCTTCATTTCTCCTTGTCATTTTCTATAGATCTTCCTCTTCCTCCAAAAATATCTTCTCCGTAAACTCTGCCCTCTTTTCGCAGGGTATCAAACATCCAGTCGAATAAAAGTGAATTGAAGCCGAAGTTGCAGTGGAAATACCTGAGTTGACAGAAATCCAAAATGTACACAGTTATTAATGTTGAATGATGAAACGTATTGAAATTAAATCACTCCAGATCTGAGGTTTAATTAATTGATAAGTTGTGAATTGAAAAGCCCATTTTTTTCTTTTTCACTCAAAAGAATATTGAACAAAAAGAAAGAACTGGATCGATCGCTTATTTTCTTAAAGATTCGGGGATTTGTAAGAGAAATTAATATATAATTATACACATACTGGTGATGATTGTCATGGAAAGTGGACGGCGGTTGCCAAGGCCAAATGGCGTCCATCTTCACTCCAGAATGGTCTATCATACCGTAGTAGTAGAAGTACATCAATACCGTCAGAAATACACCTAGTTAGAAAAAAAAACATTATTTATGTAATCTGTTTAAAAAATATGTTCATTTTTTTCTCTCTCTTTCTGTTGATTTTTACTTTGCCATTTTTATTGTTCTGATCAATTAATCAATAAAGCGGAATCGAAATCACAATTTAAAAAAAAATCATACCTGCATGTATGGGGACTGTAAATATGGGTAAAGCCATAACAGCCTGATACATGAAGAATTCCACGGGATGCATGGCCACGGCGGAGAAAGCCGTAGGCTGGTGGTAACGGTGGTGGTGCTTGTGGATCTTCTTGTACAAGTACGGGTTATGGAAAGTCCTGTGTAGATAGTAAGACACGCCGTCGATGTACAGATAGTAGATTGGACCGGAGAGAACAAAGTAGAACCATCCACGTTCAGAGGCCGAGTAATAGAGCGTGCTGTAGCCTGGAATGTTAGAGCGGATGATTAAATTGTGTTTTGCCCGATAAAATACTTAGTTATTGTTATATACGCACATCAGTGAACAGAGAAAATTTGTTGGTTCTTTCTGATATTTTGATATATGAATAAAACATAGTAATACTGAACAATTGAAGCAAATGACAAAAATAAAATAATAATAACAATAAATATAAAATAAATCATACTAAATATAAATTCCATGAAGTCACGACTCATATTGTACAAAAAATTTAGATAAATCATTGTCTTACCTCCATTCAAAATAAAGCAGGCCAGTATCCCAGAGACAGTAGCTCCGCAAGCCATATTCACAGAACCAGCAATAAATTCATGACGTTCGTTTTCCTTTGTGAGAAATTTATTTGGTTGGCATTTCCATTCTTCAGACTGAAGAGGAACGTATGGCCAATATCATAAATGGGATATAAGCATTTAAGACGCCTCATTATCTACATATGCGAGTATATCTGACCGCTACCAAGATCAAAAGATTGCATACATTACGCTAAGGTATTTCTTAAGACAGTTGGATTATCGTATAGTTTGCTTGCATTGCACTTTCAATAAAAAAATGATCTGATTAAATGACGCTAAATTTCCCTTTAACTAAACCCTACAAACCTCTGAAATAGATTACCTGTTCCCTTCTCTTGATGTAGTAAAAGTATTGGAAATACCCGCCCATGGAGTAAAATACGCTAAAGGATATCAGCAAAGACAAGAGTATAAAGTATTGAACATTTTGTAATCGGTGGCGTTCTAGCCAAGTCAAGTCCGTGGCGTTATTTTCTGGCGAGCCAAAGGGCGTGTTACTTTCGTATTCAGGCTGGAACTGTTTCCACAGGTTCACTACTACGAGCAACCAGTCGCCTGAAATTTCAATTTGCAAAATAGATAGACATTTGCAGACATAGGAAATATTGACTGTAGAAATATTTTTCGTGAATATTATAAGAATAATTGAATCCGACATTCAATTCGTAAAAACTTGACGTTGAAATGAATCGAGCGAATAAGTACATTTAAAAAGTATAATTGATAATTTTTAGGATAGACGTTACGTGCAAATCAATATATTGTTTTATTTACGTTGCTCGATAGAGCTTCCGACTTTTGGACGTGTACATTTCAACTGACCTTTACACTATAAACCAGAATACATTAAAATACCTGACAAAGACCACGCAGCCTGCTCACGAGTAGATAAGACGTTAGACATCCATCGGTTCGCTATGATTTTGTTTTTTAATATTCTACGTGACACACTTCTAAGAGCAACGTTATATACTCCCTATCAACGTTTTCAATGTGATTTAAACTACATTTGGAAGGAAAAACTTAAGATAATATATATATATAGTTACCAGGCGGGGCAAATTTGCATGTGGAACAACTGGAACAATATTATTTCCATACGTGACATGACTTTATTTTTGTGACCACCTGTACAGTCTTTTTTGTATTTCCAATTAACCAATTAATCTAAAATCATATTTAAAAGCTTGCTTATACACGATATACAGTACAACAATGGCTTTTGGAACTGGAGTGCTTTTGTCTTCAAAACGTCAAGAATTACGCAAGATATGAAATATGGACGTCTGTATTCAATAGAAAAGAAATCAATAGCTCCCTTGTACCATCGTCACGTAAACAAATGACTAGGCCCACTTATAAGATGCACTGGTCTGTGCAGAAAATACCCGCTGGGCATAAGTTCAGACAAGTATTGAGTAAAAATTGTTTCACCCCCCCCCCCCCTCCGTGACATACTAGTACTCCTTTTAAAATTTATAGAAAACATCCCAAATAAGTGAAGACATCTGTTTTGAAGTGCATAAGCAACGAGTCTCACGTTGCCATCCGAATACCTTTGCACAAACTCGGATAAACAATATAATTTTATAAATACAAAACAGTCCATACATTACCCCCCCCCCCCCCATCAGAACAGTAACAAGTTGTGTCATACCTCTGACAGTGACGCCTAAAATGAACGTCACTACAGTAGCAAGAGATATCCCGAGTTTTCCTGCCAACCAACCCTGCTTTCCATCGATGGCTTTGTAGTTGTCAGCTTTCATGATGGCCACTGGAAGTAGAGGATGTCACACGTACAATGCTCCTCTCGTAGATTCATTATTATATATATACACAAATGTCAACAAGTAGGTCACTTCTGGGCTATCGGTATTCAGTACATACATTATCTGTGCCAGTGCAATAGCACTGCGGTAGTACGCAAGGCTTCATAAAACTTGCAGTCGGTAAAACAAACACGATCGATATTTTCGAGATTACCCAAGAATTGAAAAGACTGTTAGGCTTGCACAGCGTACATGCGCCTTTATGCACATGCAGCCCTAGATACAATGCCGTCTTAAGTGTATATGCATGTAGTGCATATATATATATAGGTTGCATTGAGGCCTTCTTCAAATGCATTGCACTAAGTTGACAACTTCTGATAAATTTGTTAAAACAATGAGTTCACTTTGTAATATTGTGAGTACAAAATTAATCATTTTCAAACCTATTTGGTATTGTCCTGTTAAACCCTTGGGGATCTAAATCTGAAAGCCAATTCTAGGTGAAGAGACGGTGAAGAGGAAAAAACGCTGGAAGTGGTGGCAGGAAATTCAACACACCTATCACCTCGGGGTAGTAGTCCACTCTAAGATATCAAGTCAGTGGGATACTTTCATTTGTATAGGAAAGTAAGGGTTTAATTAAAGTTTGTGCAGATAACGCGTGTCATGGAAAGTACATGGCATTTTGAGAGCCGTACTGAATACACCCCTGTACTGGGCCTCAAATAAGTATTGTAAAGCTTAGATAATAATTAAATTGGACAAGCGTTCCTGTTTGAGTAATTATATGCAAAGTAGTAATTAGTATGCCTTTACTCGTATCTACGAACGCATGTGTCATTTTTATCTAAAGAAGTTTATCTTTATGTACAAAAGGCGGAGAAAAAAGACGCGCTTTTCCAGCCATCCTGTTCTGCTAGTACATTGTTCGGTACTTCCTCTCAAAATTGTGGTTAAAAGTCTCAAATATTGACATCAAACCCATATAGGACATGAATATGACCAAAGGCTGGCCAATACATAACCGTTATCAAAATATTCACTTTGAAAATGACGTATGGTACATCGTTAGACTCTTATGTACTGTTCTAATATTGTTGATAACAAAGTTTACAAACATGAACGAAAATTACTTGTGAACTGTAGTTAACTTTGTCAGAAATTTAAGCAAGGTCAGCACAAAAATAAAATGGCGCATCTTGCTTAAGACAAAATGCAATACTCTATACCTGTAAAAATTTAAATTAAGAGAAATTTAACAGCGTTAAGAAAAAGCTTCGCCGGAATATGAGATGAGAAGGTTATAGATGGTCGTTAGGCCTATGACGAAACCACCCTTATAGCACATCGTGACTCCGTCGTCTTCCTTTTCAAGGAGGATAAGAAAAGAGATGGTATCTGAAGGTTTGGTTGCTTTGGTGATTTAAAATTAGGTTCAGTTTCTATAGAACGTTATGGAACATTCTTTTTTGCACATAAATCAAATGTAAGAAAAATGCTGTAATGAAGACCTCATGATATCCATTGTTGTACGTGACGTCACTACACACCATCAGGTGGTGACGTCATAATAATTACTGTACCATAATGCACTTAACTCGCATAGCGGCAAAGTAATCGCTGACTTAACGCTGAAGTTATTGCTTTTGATTTTTTATAATAATGGGATGCACGCAATCTAGTAAGTATATTAATATTTTTTTCCTAAACGTCTCATGTTATTCCACATTACTTTTTTTACTTTAGAGGAAAATCAAATTACCAACGAACGTAATGCAGTTAGCAGGTTACATTCGATATTTTTTATAACTGAATTTTTCAACTTGAACCTTAATTATCATAAGCATATTTTTTTTGTTCTCATTGTAGTTGATGTTATTAACAGTCATCACTGGAAAGAGTCCAACGATGGTGAATATATGTAAAATACAACGAATAAATAAATATTGAAAAAATGTAAATAATAAATAAATAAATATCGAAATAATAAATATAGGTGTAACATTGTAGAAATTGCGATACATGTGAGATGTTGTGAGTTCGGCATCACTGTCATAAGTGAATAAACACAGTTATGGCTTCAAGATACCTTGATGAAACAAGTTTTTATCTTTTGAAATATCTAACTTCAGAGAGTCAACGGAAATTAGGGTTCTGCAGGAGGATTAGAAATATCTTTGGAGGAGGAAATAAAGGTTTGCTTTTAGTTGTCTCTCTCGACCTCATAGTATTTCACATTTACGTTCCTTTTTTAAGTCTTCAAAAGTCCAGAAGAGAAAACATTCGCAAAATTTCAAGACGAAGGTGTGAAGTCAATAACTATAGCTGATAAAAAACATAAAGGTCGTTTCTTTTTTTCTTTCATTTTAATTGCAGTCGGGCCAAGCTTATCTCATGAACTCACCGAGGATCTTATGGTATTGGGTGTGCCTGTGCAGCTCATGGCCGCTCCTCGCTCCCCAGTCGATATCTTCACTGCTAAGATTGATCAGTTGGAAAGGTAATATTATCTCAGGCCAGCCCCGTTATATATAAATAATTAAATAATCAGTCATTAGCTAACTACCTTGTCAAATACCTATAGTATTATTTTCTGTTAAATTCAATCAAATTAAACCATAATAGAAAAATAAATACACCTTTACTGTTTTAGAAATGAAGATCCAGTACGAGACTCTGACGAACTGGACATGTCAAAGCTCTCCCGTAAAGAGTTGAATTACGTGGTCGAGGATCTGCTAGATGAAATTGACGAGGCATAATAAAGTGAAGGTGAGACAAAATGAAAACATTGCTTATGTTGGATTGTTCAATAAAGACGCTGCAAAATAATGTATATTTCAGTTTTAGTTTACTGTATCATTTATTTGGATTCCATTCATAGGTATTTGAGAACGGCAGAGGTTAAACCAACACCTACGAGAGAAAGGTTTGTTTGCAGCAGTTGCCTTTCTATCCTACATTTTTACATTCAAGTGGACGTGCCTTTCCTCATGCTGGGTGATCACTTAGCAACAGTCCGAGTAGAAGCCAAAACAGCACACTCGACAGCCAGTCAAAAAAAAAAAAAAAAAAAAAAAAAAAAAAAAAAAAAAAAAAACGCTTGAGGAAATTTCCTAAAAGAATAAAGATTTGATGGATATGTGCGTAGATGTAAGAGAATATGATAAACAATAAATAAGTGTGGGAAGACAGAAAGATCTTGGAGGACCGAATGGGAGGAAATTATTGTTAAATCTCCAAAAATAACAACAAAGGACACAGCATCACGGCCAAAGCTAGGGTATATAAGATCATGATAGAATATTCTTAGATCGAATTAAGGAAGCTAGCAGTACTAGCCAAGAGAAGAACTGAGGAAAGAACAGCTCAGAAATAGCTCCATGTATGCTGGCAGTATGGCCACTTTCAAATGATGGTACCTGCAGAAGAACCAATTATTATTATTTCTTTGGATATGGCTGGATCATATTACACGATCAATACGATAATTAAGGAAAATGAAAAATATAAATGAGGTAATAACAAATTTTGATGAAAAGTAATCACCAATTTGAAATACACTTGCATATAAACGACATTAAGAGAATAACACCTTTTGAGGCCAAATGATTGTGCCAAAATTAAGAACTGACATTTCATAAAACTTTTTATTCTTTGAGCACTGTAACCTTTCTGCGATTGAAAATAAATGATCTTGTGAGACAATTTTAAAATGTTGTATTTTAAGTTATATAACGATGAATTAAAACAGCAAAACAAGCAACCACTGTCATGGTGCTGATATACAAACTTATTCGTTGTTTTGAAGAAACGCAACATCAATTATTTGGAAAGCCTGTTAATTATGAAGTAACCACGACTGGTGGGAAGAACACGGAGCTCAAAAAGTAAGACATTTAGTAAGTTGAATATTTTATGTAAACTACATAAAATGGAACCCTTTTTGGACAATGCTGTATTACGCCATCTTTCAGTATTGCAGATGGCATATGTTTAATCATTTATAAAATATTCTTAAATCTAGCACTTATTATATATGTTTAAAATAAAACCACACCCGTCGGTTAAAGTTTAATAATAAAATCTAATGTCCTTCGGAGTGGAGGATTAAGTGCCTATCAAACACAAGATTATAAGCGGTATTTTTGGATGACAGTATCTTTGCCTTTGTTTTTTCATGATAATGCACTTGTTCTTAGCCTTGCTGGGGAGATCTACAAGGAGAGTGTCTTTCTCGTGTCCAGCTTTAATATGCTATCACTATATTGGCTCAATTTATCAATCGTTGTCTGGGGCAATGGCTGTAGAGATGGGGCTTCTGCATCATTCTCGCACATGACGTGGCTAATGAGGATGTTAATGCGTTTCTTATAACTCCCGCGTGAGGCTCATAGCCCTTATTGTTGAAAGGTGTCTGTTCAGAAACCTTTGCATTTACTAAACCAGACGTTTACTTACAATTTTTTCAGAAGAAATTCACTTCATTTCTTTGAGTTATAAAATATGATGTCAACTCGTAGTGAAAACTGAATATTGGAAATAAAACTGAAAATTCAGGTTGGCACGAGTTTGGTCACGTACCAACAACCCACAAAATAACCTTGAGGAGAATTCTGTTTAAAGGGGTCTATCTCGGTACATAGGCTAATGGACCGATTTTTCTATCAAGCGGATGGTGTAGTGGCGGTTGATTATAGATAATAAGACCAAAGTTATTCGGCAGTGCATTCAACTTGTACCTTGATTTTGACGTGCTAAAAAATTCCACAGGTAAGTGGGTGCAGTTCTCCAGGATTGTCCAAATCGGGGAGATCAAAAACAAATACATAATAAAAGTTTCGGAACCACTTTGTCAGTTCTTCTGCCGTTTGCTCTTCATCTCTTTTTTTAAATGTATAACTGTATTCGTTAAAAAATGCAAGTTGGAGATGCAGCATGGAGACATGCACAAGGAGATTGAAGAGATGACGAGTTTACTTATGCCCCGATTTGGCCGATTTTCGAAATCGGGGCATAAGTAAGTTCAGCACCAGCGTTATATTCCATGGTCACACTTTGGGACAAAGAAAGCCAAGGTATGTAGTTACACGGTTCACTTATTAAGTGTACTTGTGTTAAAAAGACAAGATGTCGGGGTTGTCAATGAACTGTGCGTACTTTTGTCAGAAGTGTCACCTGTAAAAAGTAATGAGAAACGGACTGCACCTCTAAGCAGAATACAACTATCACCTTCAGCTTGATAGAAAACTGAAGTAGACTTTAGGCTTGTAAGAGGCTACACATAATACAGCGTGTCGCTAGACTTATGAGAACTGCAACAAATAAACAAGATATAAGAGCGAGTTTCAGTAAATATGCCGTCCCATGTTTACACAACTGGTATGGTCTGGTAACAGCTACCACGTTGCACATAAATATGAGAGGACCATTTATTCATCAAACGTATAACCACATCTCTTCAAAATGATTTTTGATCATTACCATGTGATTATAATAATAATCACTTAACAGGATTGTTATTACCACACTTTCATAAAAATAAAACAAAAAATTCAACTAGTTGTGCATCACAATTAGAAGAACAAATTTTGTGTACTTGTATCTCTTTGATTTGAGCAGTTCATCTAGGCACTAACCTAACAGTTTTAAATATCTCTGTGAAGACTATGTCACATTTACAAATATATTCTAGAAACTTATACCATATTGTTTAAGCTTAAATCAACATCTAACAAAAACTCAGTAGTTTTTCTTACTTAAATTTTTCATATAAAATACTAGAACATCCAGTATATTTATCATCTATCACTGTTTAACAGCTGTATAACTGTAAATTTGATTTATATTGGGAATTACTGATCACCATCGCAACAAATTGTTTATAGTTTACATGTGAATAACCTTTTACCCACAACATTAACCTCTCATTATCACTCTATGGCAGTATTGTTTGGTTATAACCAAGGATGAAGTTTTAGAGAATTCATAAAATTGTCAGCATTTCCCCTTAAATCAAGTTTTATTGTAAGGTGTTACAGCATTCCACGGATCATGTAGTTCAGTATGCCTCCATTGCGGAAGTAGGCCAGTTCCACTTCGGTGTCAAATCTCACTAGGGCTTTAAATGTGGTGCCACTGCTTGCCTGGAGAACAGAAAATGTCAAAGTAGTTAGAAATTACTCAAAATAACATACGCTTACAATAATTGTTCCATTAATTCTTCATTTTTCAAAATTTTTACCAAGTTGAGCAAATAATTGTACAAATGGCAATTCTTAACTGAGCCCACTCTGACAGCCTTAAGACAATTTGATAGTTACAAAATCATCTTTTTCTAACAGGAATACAACTGTCCATTCAAATGCTGCCTTATTCACTGGTGAAACAATTTTCTTAAAGACAAGTACCTTGACATCAACAACCATGCCAGTGGCAAGATCCTGTGGCAGGTCAATAGTAAATGTCTCTTTTCCGGTGAGGTTCAGAGAGTCTGCATTCTCACCCTGCATGTACTGGAGAGGGATGATACCCATCCCGACCAGGTTACTGCGGTGAATGCGTTCATAACTTTCTGCAATTACCGCACGGATACCCTGTGAATAGAAAAGGATGTGGTTTGGTCTTTTGTCTTTGATGCAAATCACTATAATTTGCATTTCATCTCAAAACATAAATCATATTGTTAATACTATATCATACGTAAAAATCTTCAACCTTGGAAAGATGGCTCATCTTTGTGCAATGTTGACTGTTGACCTAATCTTCATCAGCATTAATACCATTCATAAACAACAATTTACCATCATCCAGGGTCCCTTTGCAGCCCAGTCTCTGGAGGAACCAGACCCATACTCCTTCCCTGTTAAGATGATCAGGTTCTTTCCTTCACTGCGGTACCGCTCTGCTGCATCAAAGACGTCCATCTGAAAATGAATACAATCACAGTGCTTATAAGACCTATAGAAATTTCAAAGACTGTTTTCCATCATCTTGCCATAATATGAACTCTTAAATCACAAATGATGGACACTTTGATACACTACTCAAAATCTCTTTGAAAAAGTTTTGCCAGCAATTGCCAAATAAATTTGGTGTCGAATATTTCCATGCTATTCTTAAAAATTTCAACCATTCTCACCTGTTCCCCAGAGGGCACATGGACAGTCTTAGGGCCAGCTTTCCCTATGAACTTGTTGAACAGACGAATATTGCCAAATGTTCCACGCGCCATGACAGCATCGTTGCCACGTCGTGATCCATATGAATTGAATTCCCTTGGAGTCAGTCTGCAGTTCAGAAAAAATGCAACAATATTTTCAGTCACAACTTGATACATAAAGTAATGAGGTATACTTTAATTCACCAGGATGAATCTCAAGCCAATAACAAAGATGTGTAAATACAAAATAGTAAACTGAATTGAAACTGAAAGGTGTAACAAATGCAACATTTTCTGAAACTGTAGAAATTGTAACAAATATATGTGGGCATTCGCTAAGGTCTAGTTCTCTTAAACCAATCAATCACCTTTTACCTGTCAGGTATCTAGTAAATGGACTGTTTCTGGGAATGCAGTGTATTGGGAGGATTGGCTTACTAAAGAATACCGGACTTACCCTCTTCCTGCTAGGTATCTTGCAGCTGGACTATTTCTGGCAATACTGCCAGCTGGAGAGATGTGGTCAGTAGTGACCGAGTCTCCCAAGTTGAGCAAAGCATAGGCATCTGTAATAGGCTGCACTGGAGGCAGTTCTTTGGTCTGTAAAGGTAAGAGAACAATTCTTTATATTGTGCCATTTACACATATACCAGTACATGCATGTTAGCATGCATACACACTCACTTGAAGCGGCAAAAATTGAGCAATTCCTCAGTGCCAAATAAAAATTTACACCAGTGAAATCTATGTCATCTTTCAAGAGTTGGCATTAAAAATATATGTCCAGACAACTTTATAGTGTGAAAAATTTATTATCCTAATGTCCATTACATATTTTAAATAAATCAATTCATCAGCTATGGCTGAAGGTGCACATACCATAGTTTCAAAGAATGGAGGTGACTTGATATACGTGGACTTAGGGTCCCATGGGTATAGCATCCCCTCTGGGGCATCAAGGGAGTTCCAGCGTTCTGTGCCTTCCTACAAGGAAAATAAAACATTCTTGAAATCTTGTGAAGGTAGCAACTTTTATGAAAGGTCATATTCCTTCCTTTTAAATGTCACTGCATCCCACTGAATAAAAACATGAACTCTGGTAAACCGAAAATAAGAGAAGTGGGCTAATGTTTTACTAAGGAGAAAATACTTTAAAATACTTCCCTAAAAATAAGAATCTTTGTTGATGACATACCTCAATTCTGGAATACACCTCCTTAAACAAAGCTGGCACCACAACATTTCTCTCTATTTGCTAAAAACAGAATAATTTTCAATTAACAAATAATAAAGGAAATCTCACTGAAATTGATACAGATAAAATGTGAAAAAAAAATCCAAAGTAGAATATCAAATATCAAACACATTTTAATTCCCAGGCCTTTATTATTTCATAAGGCTTCCAAAAAAGACCCTTCCATTACATATGCCAAGAACACTCACCTGTATTTCTTCTCTTGATGGCCAAATGTCTCTCAGGAACACTGGCTTCCCATCCCCATTGATGCCTTAAAACAAAACAAGTTTGGATCTATAATTTCCTCACTTAGAAATAAAGAAATACTTTTGTAGCAAGCTAATACAGAACATTAAAAAATATTTTACAAAGTTAAAAGCTGAATATAACAGCGTTTTATAATTCTCTAAAATACATCATTTAAACATTCTACAATTTCCCCTGCAGACTGAAGAATTACCAAGAGGTTCCTTTTCAAAGTCGATGCACACGGTTCCTGCAATTGCATAGGCAATGACCAGTGGTGGGGAGGCCAGGTAGTTGGCACGGGTCAGAGGATGGATACGGCCTTCAAAGTTTCTGTTTCCAGACAGAACACCACAGGCAACAAGATCACCCTGAAATGACAATGTTATAGAAGATATGGATGGGCACTTTTTTTTCAAAATTTTTTTTGTTGTTTAAAGAATATGAATTTTAAGTGACTTGTAAGTCAGATGTAATGTAATGTAATGTACAGCTGTTCTCGTTGATGTTAAAACATACGGACAATATTTTTTAATAGTCTTTCCAAAAATCCTTGTATAATGCAGGCTTCTGAATGAAAATGTCCAGAAATGAAAAATTATAATTGCAAGCAAAAGCTAAGGAATCATGTCTGAAGTTTTAGTGCTACCAAAGTCATTTTACTTTAACTTTTATATTTTATCATGAGGAGGAACACATTGGCTGGTGTTTCATAGACTTCAAGGAAGTACTCACCTTTTCAATGGCCTGTGACACAGGTTCAGCTAGTGGTCCACTGTTTCCTATACAGGTCATACATCCATAGCCAACCACATCAAACCTGCAATTACAAATATGCATGACTGAGTGCAATGGTGTGACTGTCATTGGAAATACAGACATGGAATTACAAATGATGAAATGTGTCTCGCTTGCATGAATCACATAAATTACCGTTTAATTATCAAAATAAGAAAATCAAATTATTTGTCATAAATAACCATAAATATAATAGCAACAAAACAATACAAATATGATTAAAAGAACCATGAAATAAGATTCAGCTTTGTTTCTACTCACCCAAGGGTCTCTAGGAATGGCATGACCCCACTCTCCTTCAGGTAACAGGTCACCACACCACTTCCTGGTGACAGGCTTGTCTTGATGTATGGATTGACACTTAATCCAGCTTCCACTGCCTTTTTAGCCAACAAGCCTGAAAAAATGTTCAGATCAATCATTTCTGATTTCAATCAAAATTGTAGAGGTAGAATAATCTGGAAAATCAGACTAAAATATTGTTATGCTGTGTGTATAGACTATCATCCATAGTGCACAAGAGTAACAAATAGAGGTTTTCTTGGAATTTTACATGACACAGATTAAATATTACTTGGATCATGTTCATTCCCGAACTGCATAAGGCATCACTGTTCATATAATGACATTGCATTCTATAAAGAGCAATCTGTATTCTATCTGTATTCAAACCCTGTTATGTCTCAGTCTTACTGAACATAACCACTAATCCATACCTGCTCCCAGCATAACAGATGGATTGCTGGTATTGGTACAGCTGGTGACAGCAGCAATGACAACAGAACCATGAGTCAAAGTGTACTCTTTTCCCTCAAACACCATTGGCACAGTGGTAGCAAGCTTATCTTGTGGAACTGCAAACCCCTGTTGGTAAAATGCGATTTACTTTATGAACATCTAAAGGAAGTGACTGTTAGTTTTTGAAATATACCAACTGAATACTTATACAAGGTATAATGTCAGGTCTCGTATAGAAAGAAATGTTTAAATACAACTCAAGGGGTTTTTAGTTCCCAAGTGTCTTCATTAGACATAATGAGGTTTCCATAGAAGCTAACCTTGAAGCCAACTTTGTTGCTGAGACATTTGGTGAAATCATCCTTCATATCTGCAACAGGCACTTTATCATGAGGCCTCTTGGGTCCTGAACAGCATGGAACCACATCACTTAGGTTCAGTTCAACTATCTGAAAATTCACACATACTGCAATAGATTCAGGGGCGGATTTAGGCCGTCTTCTCCGGAAGACGGTCAGATTTTCAAGTTTACATTGACGGGTATCTGGTGTTTTCTGTTGGAAGACGGTGAAAAAAGAGGATGGATCAACAAAATAATTTGGAAGACCGTCAGAAAATATCTCTGGATCCGCCCCTGAGATTTGTCTGTTATTGCATGGAAATCTTTTGGCAGTTTGAAATCATATCTACACATCAAACAATGAATAACAAATTACTTATGACATCAGTTTTTCCATCAAAGAAAAAGGTCTCAGAATAATTTAACAAACTGTACATACCTCTGAAAAGACTGGATCTTCACTTGCATCATTGAAATTTCTGAACATTTTGTTTTGCTTCAGATAAGCTTCCACAAGAGCAACTCTTTTCTCATCACGAGCTGAAAAGGAGGCAGATGACTTTCTAGTTTATTTCAAATAAACAACCACATAAATGAAGTGAAACTAAATGATTTTGACTGGTTGATATATTATAATTTTGCAGAGAGAGAGAGAGAAAGAGAAAAAAATAGATGAGAGAGAGAAAAGAGAGAGAGAATGAGGGGGGAGAGCTGGGGAGAAAGAGGCTATTATAAAGGTGAACAAAACATCTGATTACAACTTCAATGCAGGTTAATACCGCACCTGTATTCTTCAGATAAGTCATGCTCATCTGGTCCACAGGGAAGAAGCCTATGGTGGCCCCATACTCTGGGCACATGTTGGAGATTGTGGCCCTATCAGCAATGGACAGGGAGGCCACACCATCCCCAAAGAATTCTACAAACTTGCCCACCACCCCTATCTGTCTCAGATGCTAAAATATACAGCATTAAAGAAAAAGGGTTGTTAAGGAATTATCATATGAAAAAAAAAAAAAATACAAAACAGTTTGCATTTGGATTTCTTCCAATACTTGTCCCATATTTCAATGCTGCTATGTGAACTAAAATGCTTACCTTGAGCTGAAGTATATTTCATAAGTTAAATCCCCTTTGCTACCATTAAAGATGATACAAGACTTACCTTGGTGATGGTAAGGACAGCATCAGTGGATGTGCACAAGGGGCTCAGCTGCCCAGTAATTTTATATCCCACAACCTTTGGTAGGACCATGCTGATGGCCTGGCCTAACATCACTGCTTCAGCTTCAATACCTCCAACACCTAAACACAAAAATAAGCAAAAATATGGACATTACATACATAGACTACAGAGACATATTTGTATAAATGTATGCTTTATGTCACTAATTCTGATCCATATAAACAAAGACATGTTTTAATTCTTAGTCTTGAATTAAATGATTATTAAGGAAAATGGATCACTTTAAAATTGTTCAAAGACTACTTGGCGATTTTCAAAAGCCCAAACAAACAAATTAATAACTGAAGAATACTAGGCAATACAAATAAATTACAATTTATACATTCAAAACCCAGGTCAATAGTTTGATGGAGAATTTTCAATAAGGTCAAAAAGTTGTACATACCCCAGCCAACAACTCCCAGCCCATTGATCATAGTGGTGTGGGAATCTGTGCCCACCAAGCTGTCAGGGTACAGTATCCCATTCTCTTCAAATACAACCCTGGCCAGGTACTCCAGGTTCACTTGATGCACAATGCCAGAGCCTGGTGGCACTATGAGCATGTTTTTCAATGCCTTGGCTCCCCACTGGATAATCAGTGACATATTTTAACCATTAGCAGCTGATAATTAAATACTTATCACAGAAGGAAGTATAAAGGCAAACAACCATGCAATTATCTTCAAGAAAAATACTGATTTAATGCAATCAACAAAATTGTACAACAATCTTTGAAATTCATGTATGCATACATAATAAATCAAGGGCACGATGTTCATGAGGATCAATGTATAAACTCTCATTGCACACACATTTCAAATACTCCCACTGTTAAATCACAATATTAAGAATTTGTCTGGTTGATAGTAATATACTGACCTTTAGGAAAACAAATCGTTCTTTGTTTCTATCAAATTCCAATTCTTGGTTTTTCTGTAAAGCAGTAGCACTGCAATAAAAAAAAATGTTTAAATTCTTTTTAAACATAACAAAGAAAAACTGTCAATAGACATTGCTGCAATATGTCAATAGCAGAAAATGAATATACAATGTCAGGAAAAGAATATCATTTTCAAAGTGAAAATGTAGTAACTGGTTAATTCATAATTCAATAAAGAGCAATGCTGCTGTAAAATTTCTACAACAAACAAGGGGCAAAACGTAGTATTTCACAGTTAAATCTGCGAGAAGCTACCTGCTGCATTATTATGCTTCATGAGTTATCAAAAAGAAATAAAACATCATATTACAGGAAAAGAATTTCAAACATTGCTATATAATTGGTTGGGATTATAATTTTGTCTTTTTTGATTGTGCATAGATTATGCATCTATATTTCATGATCAATCATTTTGTGTTTGGTAAAAAAAAAAACTACAAACACAATAAAAGCAAGGCAAAGTTTAGTATGCAGAAGTAAAAAATTACCTATTTTAGATTACTAACTGTAAAAAAAATTCAGTAAAGATAAAACCATTAGCAACAGGTGAATGCTGCTTAAGTAAATACAACAGAACAGCAAAAAGTAGATTCCACCTACAATAACCCCAAGGATTTTATGCAGGGTATTTTGAAATAAGCAATTAACAGGATCTTTATAACAACTAATCCACTGTCATAAATTATTAGTAATTCAATTAAGAAGCAGGACACATGGTGTTGATGGCAAGATCAGGTGAAGCAGTACAGGACTGCCTTCTTTAACATTAATTCATAAGATTCACAACTGATTTTGATATTCTTTTCGCACGTGGAAGTGTTAGTTTGGCAGCCCCCTGGAAGCTCTGTTTGATCTTAAAAAGATCACGTACCTTAATGTGTAAACACAAAACCAATGTTACCAAGTACATGATGATTTAAACAAGATTATTAATTATTCAAAGTTAAATTTTCTCCAGTTTCACATTTTTCCAAACAGCAATGTTTTAATCATTTTAAGATTTTCTGTTACCATAAAATTATCAAAACAATTTTAAGGCATTGTTCTTACAGAAAAGGACTAGGGAATATGTAAAGACATCCTATATATATGTGCATCACTTTGCAACAAAAGGGCTTACAAATCTGTGATACATTTTTGCTCTAAACACTGACAAATGTCTTGATTTTGTCCTGCACACTGAATGCATAATGCCTAAAACCACCAACTAATCCCCAAGAAGTATAAGGTTTTAAAGGCCAATTTTTAGGTGGAATCCTGATGAGACTGGCAAGTCAGCACATTAAGAGCCTATAGCATAGTCTAGTAAGGTTCCCTTGTCTAGTAAGGTTCCCTTGTAATGATTTACCAGCGGTAAATAAGCTTACTCTGTGCCATTCATGAAGACTACACAGTATCAAGTTAAAATGTCTATTTGAATACAGTTTTACTTTTTCACTATAAAGAAAAATATGGTGGACACATCTAAGGCATTAGCCCAGAAGAAAAACAAATATGAAATAAAAAAAAGTCACCTGCAGTTTATCAACATGATCGAGTTGTCAATCAAATGTCAAAGGAATCTTCCAGGTGAAAAAGTAGTTTTTCAGAACACGACCTACTAGACACTACAGGGGGATTTATATAAGGTCATGCAAATTCAAAATTTAGTTCAATAAATTGAATTTTCACAAGCTCATCTTGAAAATTATAAAATTTTTTTTTCAAATAAACTTGGTCCTATCAGGCAAACCTTTGCAACCAAAAAGATAGAAAGAACATCCATTGGTTACATTTAAGCAAAAATAAATACTCTCCAAAGTAATATTATTAAATGTATTAAAATAATAAAGCATTAAAATACAACACCAAACCAAAACTGGCTTTAAATCTACACATGACATATAAAGCACATGCATATCTTTAAACCAGTCCCACCAAATACATACCACCCGACACTGGTGTAAGATTACCACACAAAATTTTAAAAAATGTTCACAGCATATTTACAAGCTGAACTATTATATACCTGATTTGAAATGCATAGTAATCTTACTTCATAAGACAGGCAGACTACAATGTAGAACCAACACAACCAGCCATGCAGAGCTATGTGATATTAGGGAAAAAAAATTTCCAAATAGCGCAAAGTACGAACCCCTCGCTTTTTAGATTGTGAAATGGACAAAGTTCATCTGAAACTGGGATGCCTGAGTTTAAACATATATTGCACAAGGAAGACTTGGCAGCCCGACTGATACACCCGCTCCTGACACCGCCACCAGGATTTGGACAATTTCGATTGAGAAGACTGAAAAAAGGAGGTAATGACATGAATCATAGTCCAATAAGTAAAACTTGAATGGTTCCTCTCTAATATTGTCAATATATATAAAAATTGAATTATAATATTAATAATAATAATTCAGTGAGTCCAAATAAGCGTAAGTAGTGGTTTGTCACATCCAAATATTTTCATTTTCACAAACAAAAGCTTGTCAATTCCAAGCATCAAATCACCGCTCTGTATAAAATAATATTCCATAAACAGTTTACACACCCATGCAACTCATGAATTCTGGCATTTTTTTCTATTGCATGGAGTTGTGCTGATTTACATTTATGAATTAAATTAATCTATTTTACAGAAGAACATTGGCAAAATTTAAAAATTACATTTAATCAATTTTTTACAATCAAAAAGTTTTGAATAAAAAGAATAAAAAACTGTTTTCAGAAAATCTTTCTCATCTGACACCCATGATTGAAATATCTACACACCAATTCTCTAAATGACTCTTTCAATCACACAGCACATATCTACCTTCTGGCTACATCTACTTGGACTGAGTGGTCAATAACCAGGTCAGCTGGACATTTGGGATTAATTTTTTCAGGGTCTCCTCCAAGCCTCTTTACAGCATCCCTCATTGCAGCAAAATCAACCACGGCTGGAACACCACTAGTAAAGAAGACGAAAAAAATTTTATCTGCAAAATTTGACTTAAACCAAAATTCTGTAACAATCCAACCATTTAGAGATGTTCAAATCCATTCATATAAAAAGCTCTTTAAATATAACAATAAAAAAATTCACACACAGGTTTGTTTTGATGTTGCCTATTACTTGCAATTATGTAAGAGTTTTAAAATTAATCTTTGCATTTTTTGCTATTGAAAACTTACGTAAAATCTTGTAAAATCACCCTGGCTGGCCTGAATGGAATCTCAACATTTTTCTCTTGGTTTTCTTGCCAGTTGAGGATATTTTCAACATCTTGTTTTTTAACTTGAAACTCATCACAGTTCCTCACAGCAGATTCCAACAACACACGGATGGAGAAGGGGAGCTTTTCTAAATAAAAATAAAAATTAAAAAATAATAATAATAAATAAATAAAACAGGATCACAAATCTAAGCATTCTGATAGCAGTTTTCTGATCTCTTCATCATCATCATCACTACTGTTATTATTTTTTGTTTACTAACCATTCCATGTATAAAAAGGAGCAACAGGCACGTTTTCCAGAACATTCCACTTTCTTTGCCAACCTGTGAAGGTCATCATGATACTTAAACATTTCTCACTCATGAATGCCTTCTTCCACACATAACTTTTTATGCATGAACAAGTCTTAAATGCATTACAATATGCGTCTACACCTGGGTAATACATTATTTACATTGGACTTACCATAGCGGCTGTCCTGAAAGGCTGGTAAACTATAGTACCTGTAATCCTTGGAGTCTACAGTCAATGTCTGCAGGTGGGATGGGAAAGGATTGTCTGAAATTTATTTAAAAAAAAAACATATTAGACAGATCTATTACCAGTAATATAAGCATTCATTACTGGAATTTTTTAGGTATTGAAGGGTAAGACCTAAAAGCAAAAAAAAAGTGTCCCTACCCAATATCTGGCTCATGTTACATACACTATGACTTGATTAAAAAACTAAGCCTGAATTAATACAGTAAGACATGCAGCAACATGCATCATTATTATGTTATATATCAAAGTTCAAAGAAAATGTGTTGCACTAAAAAGGAAACATCATATATATGTGTTTTCCCAAAACAAAATCCATTCCATCTGATGAATTACACCATATGTAGAAATAGATAGAACAGCTGTTACATATGGGCGTGTTTAACTAATAACTGGTTACAATTTACTCTCCATAGTCTACAGCTCTTTAAATATTATTTTCATAATGATAATAATGATAAAAACCATTTTGTGTGAAGGAAAAATGTTTTTTTTTTCAAATTTCTTAATTTAGTATGATTTATTTATAAATATATTATAATATCATTTTGCAAATTTTCACATCTTGGCTTTAATTTTGACCTCTAGCACTTCCATTTCAAGTTTAGGGTGTGCACATACTAAAAAGCATATATGTGTTCACTCCTGCTTTAAGGAACAAATGAAATAAGTGTCATTAAGCATCACTGAGTGTACTTCAATTGGGAATGACTGTCTACTTTCATTGAATCCTTCAACACACCCACAGTTTCTTCAGAGATCACACATCTTGAGAGTAGTGACATTCAATGGACTCCATTAATATGTTACAGAAGATTAGTTTTGCTAGGCAGATTTATTTGAACAAATACATTAGTGTGCACGTTAATCAGTAGCAAAAAATACAATTTTTTCAGCAGTCTGTGAAATGTGATAATTGTGACAACATGTATCTGTACATTTTTCCATTCTCTAGCACAGCCACGATTATGTTACATAACGTAATTTAGGAGAAGAGACATGGGTTTTCTTTTTGGTTCGACATTCACACACCTTGACCTTTGAACCTTATATCTTTATCAAACATTACTCGCCAGTACAGCGACATATACGTAACTACGTATCGATAATATTATTCTGACAATTAAAACTGTATCATCTTGAAAATTAAACCTATCTTAAACATGTCCGTACCACTATCAAAAGACATATTTATCGGAATGACTGACTGACGGACTGACTGACACTTGTAAGTTCTTATTGGGTCAGA
Organism: Lingula anatina; assembly: GCF_051362555.1. Classification (NCBI taxonomy): domain Eukaryota; kingdom Metazoa; phylum Brachiopoda; class Lingulata; order Lingulida; family Lingulidae; genus Lingula; species Lingula anatina. Next base: position 38,161,755 of record NC_141768.1, on the reverse strand, counting down.
ATGACAAGAGATTAGGTGGGGGATTGTTCTTTGCTATCACCTGCTTAAGTGACCAGAAGTAAAAAATACAATAACAGTAAGCGTACGATGAAAAATAGTAACTGAATTTGTCCTCGAAAATCTAAATGCCTCCCAGGCATAAATATGCTTCATAATCATAGTTACGTACCCTTCGGTCCAGCCGCCATGATAGGAAATGACGATATCACGGCTGATCACGAGAAATGTTTATCATTCTCCAATTTAAGTCTCGTTATGGAAATGAGCAATACTGTATGAAAAACCTTGGATTATTTTTGTTATATCGAAAACGAGTCTAGTCTCCCAAAAACCTGTTTGTAAAACCAACAGGGATTGGTTAAAAATTTGACCTTGGCAGAGTAATGTTCTCATCAGACGGTTTCTTGTGAACTGGGACAGTTACTCACTGAAGTATTTTCGGTAAGATTTCATCCGGCAGTTTGGAGATGCATTATTTTGTAGATTTTTGGGAAAGACAGCGAATACGAATGCAGACATGGGGAAACTGCCTGTGTCTGAATAGTCATGGCCGCTTGAATTTGAAATGCCAGAGAACCTGCAAGAGTTTTGATACCGCAAGAGATCAAGACCTCTGGGAATTTACTCTGTGGGACTTCTCTTATTCGGTCTTGCCTCACTTTACACAGGTCTTTATTCCGTGAAGGCCCGATCAGTTTTAATTTTACCCCGAGACAAATGTCAATCAAACGTGGGTGTAACCCCTTTCTACACTTTTCTCTTGGTGCGCTCACGATGCATTCTCATCTCTTCATTTATCTCTTTGGATCCAGATCCTGCAAGCCCTAGTCCTATTCTTTGTCGCTAATAATAGCCTAATGCCCAAGCTGTGTGTGCGTGTGTTCTCTTAGTTAATTCTAAGCGACACAGATTAATATGGTTAATTTTTTCAGGCTATGGTATACGTGTTCCTGCACAGAGAAGTTGAAAATATAAAAAGTCAATATATAGGGTAAGTTTCTAATTTTTGTCAGAATTCTTCAATGAATGTGCCATTCCACAATGTTGAATAGCCAGAATGTATTACTTTTTAACATTTGGTATTTTCTTACAGTATGTTTGGAAGTATGCTTCTTTAATCCATTTTATCCTTGTAATTTATTGTGTGACTTAAAATTATGAGGGCTTGTAAAGAAAAAGTCATTTTATTTGCAAGAATAAAAAAACATATTGAAAATGAAGGTCCTTTATTTCTTGAAATCATCTTAAGTACGTACATGTGTAGTTTTTGCTATCTTTTCAGGTACATGTTGCATAAAATACCCTTGTATTGATGACATGGTGAAAAATGCACGCTCTGAGCGAGGCACCTGTTATAGGTTTGGATATGTTAAACCTTTATAAATATATACCTTTGATTTGTGCATCTGGAATAACTACACGTGCATTAGTTTACCCTTTTTCTCTCATAAAGACCAGGATTCAAGCACAGACTCAAACTGCTGTGTACAATGGCACCCTTGATGCCTTTGGCAAGATAATTCGGAAAGAAGGGGTACGAGGGTTGTACAGGGGACTTTTGTCACAAAATGCACAGATTATTCCTGGTATAGTATATATATGGACATATGAGAATGTACGCCAGCTGCTATCAACACAGGAAAAGTTTGAATTTTTACACAACAGGTACTTGCTTTTTGGCCTTGGTGGTGCTTCCGCTGCCATAGCTGGTCAAACTTTAGGCGTCCCAGTTGATAATGTGGTGCAATACAGACAACTAGGACACAAGACTAAAAAGACACATATGAAGGCCCTTCCACCTGAAGTGTATAAGCAAAGCTATCCTTCTCTGGCTATTATACAGCACCTATGGAGGTCAGAAGGTCCACTTGCCCTGTGGAAAGGGTATTTTGCAACCTTGAGTATGGTCATACCCAGTAGTGCTTTGTGGTGGTGGATTTATGGATATAACTCGGGTATGATGCCTAGTAATTGAACAATTCCTATAACAATAGGATTTAGGATGAATGACTCAGCATTGTACTGGAAAGTAAATGGCCTTGTTATTAGAAATGTTTGCAGACAGGAATCTAATATCACATAAACATATTTCACACAGTATAAAGTATGATGCATAAGTCTCTTTTTTATGTTGAAAAGGTTTTAAAGGCTGTATCACTTGTGGTATTCATTAATATTCGTTCTATCTTTCTTATTACAGACATATTGACATACTACCTCTCTGCCAAAGTCCCCATGACTGGCATACAGTGTGGCGCAGGACTGTCAGCTGGTATCTGTGCGACCTGTGTTACCAATGTTTTAGATATAATTAGACTTAGAATACAGGTAACACCCTAGTATGACTCACTTGTGGGATTATGCAAGTTTCTTGTCACAAAAGTCAGTTTGAATTCCATCAAAAATTAATTGAAGATTTATGAAAAAATTGCCTGTAATTATATTGTTTTTCTGTCTAAGATCCCACAAACTGTCTATTTAACAAGTAATAAAAAGTTTCCATCTGACTATAGGCTGTGGTACACTGCCGGGTACAGGTACGAATATGTATGATAATGTCTGTAATATGTGGCTGTGATACAGACACAAATATGATTCAGATTCTTTATTGACAAACACCTTCACATAAATGTACAATCAATTACAATACTAGTAACTATAACATAGAACAGACAAATAAATAGATAAATAAATATATATATAGATTAGCATATGGTTGACATCCATGACTATACAAATGGATACGTATGTTGCATTTCATAATCAATTTGTATGATGTCTGTAATATGTGTAAATGAATTGCTTACTTTACTGTGGCTGTCATCTAACAGCATTTTGTTATTTTCAGACTGAAAGGAAGACATATATTTATACAGCTAGAACATTGTGGAAGGAAGAGGGGATGAGCATGTTTTACAAGGGATTATCTGCTCGCCTGGCACACTCGCTGCCCTTTTCTTTTACTATTATCTTTTTATATGAGAGCATAAAGAAATTCAGCGTAAAAGAAGAATTCAAAGATAAGGTTAAGTGGTAAAGTAGATTTATATGGTTAAAACAATAACTGATGGGATTTGAATTTACCTCCATTTATAATTAATTAGAATTTCCAGCATCTGAAAGTTGCATTTCTTTGTGATTATTACCAGTTCGTAATGATCACAATATCATTCTCAGGTTGAAGATGATGTTGGTTCTAGTGCTCCTAGGTCCATGAAAAAGATTAGATTGAAATGGTACTATAAAAATATGGAGGAATTTTTTAAATTTTATTGGGTGACAGGTGTTACTTTTGGAAAATTTAATGTGGAGTTTATTCAGAATATGAATTGAATTAAAAAATTAAAAACATACTTAATGCAATCTATCTTTGGACTTAAAAACAACTTGATGTTTTTCATGGATTCCATTATTGAAAAAGAACAATTCAGCCAGGAGAAGTAAACTAACATACAAATATTTTTTTAGGTAAAATGCTTAATACAACTAAAAATTAAAACAACAGAATTGCTTTCTTACAGAACTTCCATTACAAGAATGACTACACATCACTTTTTGTAGGTAATGACTTTATCAGTAGTAAATCCATGCTATTACATTGACCTTTGTGTATGGTCAGGAGGTGGTGCTCAATTGTTGCCAATGGAAAAAATGATCCATTATGAATATTCTTTTTAAATAATAAAACATTTAAGTCATGTTTGTACTTACACTGAAAAGAAGCATCTATTTTGATAGCTCTTCTTGTTTAAAGCATTGTGCGATGTACCAGTAGGAGCGATTTATTTGATCCACAATTTTATTTCTTGGTTACTTCAAAAAAGCTGACAAATGTTGGAGTGGTCTTTTTTTTTCATCCTTGTCATAATTTAAAGCAATGTTAAGCATGTTATTGCAGCAGTTTCTTTAGATTCAGCTCAATTTTGTCATTATTCCAGGCTAACTGAGGTTTTAGAATCAAACTTTTCAGTTGAAAGGGTATAATTTATTATGAATATTATGTGAAGGCATTTTATTCAATAAAACTATTTTTAAAATGTTTGAATTCGTACAATCTTAGTGAAAACTACGAAACCCCCAGTCAATAAAGATTATCAGTTGGTCAATCATAGTATATCTATACACTTTGCAGTTATGATCATTCTGTTATAAATGCAACTTATTTAGTGGAATCCTGGAATTTTGATATTTTCATTGAATGCTGTGGGACCTAAGGTGTCCCAGGACTCTCAGCTGATTTAAAAAAAAAAAAAACAAGGCAGCAAAGCTGTCAAATGTACAGACAAAAAGCAGGAAATAACTATGCACAAAATAGGCTACTGCCAATTCTGATGCAAAAGTACATAAAGTTAAACTGCAAATTCAACATCAAATTTTAACAAGACAACACTGTTCTGAAATGGGTTTATTTCCATTTTTAACACTTTTTTAACATAAAACAAAATGAACAGTTTACTGCCATTTTTATATGATCAACTAAGAAAATTGATGAGATTGGAAAAATATCAATATAACAGTGTTAAATGTCCAATTTCCTCCATTCTAAGATTCTGAACATAGTGGATGATTGAATCTGACAAACTGCAATGATATGAGTTTATTTCCATTTGTGACACTTTATTACACAATACACGATAAAAAGTTTACCATCATTTTTACATAATCAACTAACAATGTTGTAAAGATGCAGGAAATGTCAAACAAACATTTAAATGTATCTTATTAGTAAAATAATAAGACTGTTAACATGCCTAAGAATTGAATCTGAGGAAATGTGAAAAAACAGCATAACTTGTAAAATAATAGCCCGATTATGCTGATTTTCGAACTTGACCTGCGTTTTAGTAAGATTGACCACTCCTGTGAGTTTAATGACAATTGGCCTATCGGTTTTTCTTATATTGTGTTTACAGTGTTGCACATATGCTGAAAAAAAGGAAAAAACAGCATAACTACTAAAATAGTGGCCCAACCATGCCGATTTTCGAACTTGACCTGCATTTTAGTAAGATTGATTACTCTTGTGAGTTTCATGACAACAGGCCTATCGGTTTTCCTTAAAATGTGTTTACAGGGTTGCATATATGCTGAAAAGTGATAAAACAGCATAACTTATACAATAATGGCCCGATCATGCTGATTTTCGAACTTGACCTGCGTTTTATGAATATTCATCAGCTCTGTAAATATAAAACCAAAAAATAAAACTGTGTTCCACTTATCGTGTTTATAGTGAAAGTGCACGGCGACGGCATTGCCATCGGCGACGACAGACGCAGGTGATGGCAATATGTACAGACACATCTGTGTCTGTACATAAAAAAAACTGGCTCATGTCCGTTGCTACCTCAGGCCTTCCCAACTACCAGACTCGGCACCTACGGGTCCAGTATAAACCGGTTTATCAGACCACACTACCCGTTTTCAAGGTGTGTGTCAGATCGCATTACAGAGTATCAGCCACCACACCGATTTTGCCAGGTGCGCGATGTGATAGCAATGATCCTAAGCGGGGTTGGAAAGTAGTGCATCTCATCTAGATTCATGCGCTGCTGCAATTTTCTGTTTATGCTCAAATCTGACAGTACCGCAATTTTTAACATAAAATTTAGGTTCGGACATAGCCATTGATGTTTTGTAAATAAGAACTTGCAAACTTATATATTAATTTAGAAAAGTATACCTAATTTTGATAGCAGAAGCATATTCTGTCGGGGGTTAAATATTCTTGTGACTACCGGGATGGACGAGATTGAGGGCAGGGGTAATCCTAGAGAGGGGTGAGAAACGTCCATTGTTCTCGTCAGCGAGGCTGTCCTTTTTCAGGGTTTGTACGCACGGACAGAAAACTTAAGTATTGTGGGAACGTTACTAATGAAGCCACTGGTAGTACTAGTAGATATCAGCCTGTAGTCTTGAACAAGCGCCTCGATGACGAGTGAACAGTTTTCAAAAACAAAAGACCCAGGTGTGGTAGTTCAACTACTGTTGATGCGTGCCGCAACGACCAAACCTAATTGCTCCTCAAGGTCACAAAACAATAACCGGTACTGACGGCTAGGCTCGTCTTAATCATATAAGTAGCGCGTTTCCACCCCCTGATTGAGGGAGTCGTCTGTTGTATTCATGCGACTCCTACTTGACGAAAACGAGGCGCGATACCCGGATGACAGGTAGGCTTACAGAATTTGTGGTAGGGTATGATACTCTTTTATGCGATCTGACACACACCTTGAAAACGGGTAGTGTGGTCAGATATACCGGTTTATTCTGGACCCGTAGGTGCCGAGTCTGGTAGTTGGGAAGGCCTGTACCTGTGCTTTTGGAAATTCTACAATAATCTTTTAAATTACAGTACTTGCTATCATTTGACTGCATGCCACTTGGAAAATGATTCAATGCAGACAAACTTCAACTGTGCACATTACAGATTATTATCACTTTGTCCCTTTCTGAAGTAATCTTATGAACAGAATTGTTTCAAGGACTCGTGGTTTCAAATCTTCTCCACTGGAAAAGAACATTTCCAGTAGCTAGATAGGAAGTTGCAATATTATCTAAATCCTCAATTCTCTTCTCCCTTACATGTATGCATTATACAATTTTATGAACAAGAGGCAGGATTGGATATTTTGGTTCATACTATAGGTAGAATTTACTTTTGGTGGACATGAAAAGGCAATGAGGAATTCCCTCCTGTGCTTGAACATGACAAAAGCCAGTGAATCTACATTTATGGTAAATTACAGTGCACACGTTTGAGAAATTAAAAATAGTTTCATGCACCTTATGTTTTCAAGGGATGTTTAGTGAAATTAACTTTGGGCAAGACATAAATTGGGTTTCCCTACATAATGATACAATTTTTCTTACTCCAAAAATAGTGATTGTTCACAGCTTAGATAGGTACATGAAAATGCAATAAACTTACATTTTACAAATCAATTAAAAACAAAGTTTTTTAAACACTTAAATACTTTTTAATCTTGAAAATTGTTCTTCAGAACATTCTTCATACTTTTTACCCACTGAAGCCAATTCACATCTTCAGAAACGAACATGACAAATAACAACTGTATTTAAATCCAAAATACCTTGAACATTTTCCTTAACACTGACAAGGAATACAAGGCATAAGATTCATTGTAGCCTAACAAACATATTGAAATGTTTTTCAACTAAAAAGTCCAAATTCACAAATATACATTCAAGCAAACTTCTCATCACTTAACTTGCTGATCACCGCTTATATTTAAGTACTATGGTATTGATATATTTACATTTATCCACAAACCAATATACATAGCAATTCAATGATTTGGCAATAGATTGCTTTCACTTCTATCATTGTTTTTACAATCAAAACACAGTTCCGAGTACATTCAATAGTACATAAACCAGAAACCACACAGTTATATAGGGGATATGTACACTTATCAGAATACATACCTGGCACTAAAATACACATTTTCCCATCACAACTGTAGCAAACTTGAGCAATTAGAATAAAATATCTGCAAATACTAATGTTGAATAATTCCTCCCCAAAATTAATAACTATCTCAAAGGCAATAATCGTGTGATGATGGGCCTTAAAATTCAGCAGTAATCCTCAACCTTCCCCAAACCACTACAGATATGTACAGACATTACAGCTTTAGAGACAGGTGGTCAAAAATAAAATAAAAACATCACATTTCCAGCTTAAAAATACCAGTACGACTAGAAAGGAAAATGTTCATTTCAAAACGAGTTACCCATTGTTAGTTTGACAATTCAATCTGCTATTCAATAAAGTGATGATATGTCAACACTCTTGACAATAATAACCATATGTGTATCGAGTGCAGTAAAAAGTTAATCTTCTAGATGAAAATGAAATCCAGAATCAATATTATGCCAATCTCAATTGACCTACTTTTCACTGTCACTTTTGATATTGTTCTGAATAGTGTCATCTTCATCACCCTCTAAGCTTAGTTGCTGCATGCAATCTGCCACCCATGTTTCAATCCTGTCTTTGTTAATAGCTTTAAGTTTGTTCGAGTTTCCCAGGTCCACCTCAATGAGATCTGACTTCAGATCTATAATGGAAGCCTCTTTAGTTGGAGAAGGAGACCTAATCTCTTTTTTGTTTTCTTTGAAACTTTTACAACTCTCACCATCACAACTATTCAGAGTATTTGAGGTTTGCTGTGATACAACATCTGTTGTACTATCTGTGGTTGCTGTCGTTGTAGAATGAATAGAATCAATGTAAGGTAAGTCTGTAGCTCTTACACTGTCTTGTAAGCCATCATCACTTTCCACGGAAACATCCGCATTACCCAGTTCCACTCCCTTGTCACTCTCAACAGGAGTAGGAGTTCTATGAACTTGTGGCTTCATGCTTTCCAGATCCTCTGTGTCAGCTTCATGCCCCTCATCAATCTCATGAATTGATTCAATAATAGTGATCTTTTCAGAATCCCCACCTTGCATTTCGTTGTCCAGCTTGCTACCATTCTCCCCATGTTTTGTGACCTCGTACCCTCTACTGTCAGTTTCTGGCTCTGACTGGGGGTAGTTTTCAGATATGGGCTCTGAAAGAATGGAGCTTGTGAAGGAGATTGCACTGCAGGCAGAGGGTGTGCGTGAGTGCCCCATATGGGCATATAAATGCGGAACTGTAGGTGATGTTTTCATGGGATTTTCTTGAATTTCCTTCTCTAACACTGTGACCATTTCTCTGTAAACTTGACGGGCTTTCTCTGTGAGGGAAACCAATTTATGGAAGTGAGTCTGAAATACATCAAATATATAGTACACAGATTAATAAATATGGCGAAGAACATTAAAAATAATAGAGTAATATATTAGGTCTCAGTTATTCAAAGTCAGTTCAGTTAGTTTAACTAAATGAACAACACTTAAAAACAATGTCTATGACTTAATGGACAAAAATGTTGATCTCATTTCAAATGTTAATCACCTCTGCTCCTTCAAAGTTAAAGACCCCCACAACACTGACAGGAACTAATTTGGCACAGGCACGCCCCAATGCTCTTCTTCCCAGGGCAAATATAAATGGTACATCTTGTTCTTGGCAAAGATCTAAGATGTTGTGCAAGGCATCATCCAAGCCACCTAAATAAAATAAAACTTATTTGTTAGATTTATAAAAATCAAACAGTAAAAAAACTACCAAAAATAACTTTTTTATAACAGCTCAAAGAATACTACTGATAAAAAATAAAAAGTTCAAAGTGAAAAAAAGTTCAACAACAGATTTTCAAGTACAAACCTTTAGACTGTATCCTTTCCAAGTTGGGAGAGATAACCACACTTTTGATTTTGTTGAGTTTCAGATGTTTGGTAACCTCGCGAAGACCGAGGACTATCCGCCTTTTAGATTTAGCCTAAACGGAAAAAAATGGTTATTATTAAGTTGCATACGTTGCATTAAAAAAAAAAAAAAAAAAAACGGGCAGAAATGCAGAGGTATGTAATGCAAAAGAGCCCAGGAATAGGATAGGTAAATTCACCTTTGATGGATCCTTGTGATAGAGCCTATCTTGAAACCGCACCAGTTCTTGTAACAGTTGTGTGCAGCAGTCATCTATTTCTTTGTCAAGCACCTGGTGGCAGTACCTGAATATAATCAAATAAAATTTTTATGGACATGCACCAGGCCAATTGCAATCACACCCCTTCATAACACATGACGCTTGAAAAATAGCAAATGGTAAGTAGATATTGTGCCAAAGCAGCTGCCATATTAATACAATGTAGGAAAATAGTACTTACTCTCTGAATCTCCTGCTGTGAATCTTAGAGACAATCTTGGAGTTTAGAGCCTTGGTGCCCACTGTTGGACTATTTACACCAGAGCTGAGAGGACTTCCCCCTGGGGATGGGGGGCTGATGCAGATTGGAGAAGTCTGGCTGACAGGCGAAAGTTCTGCACTAGCAGGGGTGCCAGACTCCAAACTGTTTTCAAAACTAGAGCCTTTACAACTTAGAGCTGGAACATAATGTATTTTAGCATTAATTTAAGGTTTGTTTTCAGCAGTATAATTTCTTCATTAAATCACGGCAGTGGTCAAAATTTTACAAGCTGCATACATACTTTTTTTAATGTTTAAGTAGCTCTAAAATTAAGTAGTTGTCCATTAGTTACAATGGTCAATTTATTTACCTTCTTGGGACAAGTCACTGTCCACTGACATGCCCATATTTCCTATACTACATGCAGCACTGAAAAAAGAAGGGGGTCAATATATATTTTCATATGAACCATACAAACATAACTAGAGGGTTTATTAATGCATTCAGAAAATGTGCTACATGCAACCTGTAAGCACTAATGGTTTATCAAGTTACTTAATGCTTCAGTGAACACCCCCATCCTTCCCCACAAAAAGATGGCAATGACCAAGCACATTCCCTGTAATTACCATTCGGGAGCTTATATTAGAAAGTTGCACATGAAGGCTCCCTACTGATAAAATCTTATCAGGCCAACACTCACCCAACATTGTCTCCAACGTCAAGTAGTCTATTTCTCTTTTTCTCCTCTCTTTCTTTCAAGATTACCTAACAAGTTAAGTAAAAATTTATCTCAGTTTTGAATCAAAATTGGTATATAAATAATAATGGAGAAGACATGAAAGACATTTAAGTATAACCTGTGCATCACCAAAGCAGACAAGGAGAAAATGAATCTCTTTTAAGTAATGATTTTTGAACAAATACTTGAGGAAAAAATTATTTAAATGCTAACTGTTAATCATACCATTAATTTTTTTCAGAGAAGTTAGTTTTAATGAACATTCTCTAGCAATGAATGCTTGCCTTATTCTCAACTTTGAATCATATTCTCAAGTATTTTTTTAAGTATATTATTTAAAGTATAAAGAGACAGATTTTGAACAAACCTTTTTCAATGGACTAGGCTTTTTGTTCTTTGCAGTTTCTCTCTCTTTTCCCCTTTTGACAGAAGGGGCACTGCTGTCTAGTACATTATGTGGAGTGACTGGGTTCTGATGGAAAGAAATACACTAAATGATGTGGAAAATGTGACATATAATAGCAAATCATGACACTGTCTGGTCACACAATATCGCAAAGTTGACATAATCACTCCTGATGTTTCTGTTCTTAAAGAATTAACTGTAAAGAATTGCCTTTTAAAGCCATTCAATGTGCATGTCATTTAAGTTATATCACCCAATAAGTACTGACTAATACAAAACCATTTTAAATCCAATTACCAGCTCTTTTGGCTTTACAACTGAAGGTGGGTGTTTCTGCTGTTTATTCTTGTCCTTCTCTTGCTGTTTCTAAAAATAAAAAGCAAGTCTCATTATACAGAATGTATATGCTCATCTTTTTACTTGTAAAATTTTGTAAAAAAAAAAAACAATCAACCCACATCATACTATTAACACAAGATTTGGTCATACTCAGACTTGTGTAAACTCTAAACAGGATAATTTTAGATGAATAGTGGAATGAATTTTCATCTTGGGTGGAAAATTAATTAAATTTTAATTAAAATATAATTTATCATATTTTGGTTATTTTTTAAAAACCTACAGGGCAGCAGGAAATTCAAGGTTACAAAATAATTAAAATGCATGGAGGTTTAATTTTATTCAATTATCGATAATTCACTGGCATCTCTGAAGTGTTATCAGTAAAATGAAATAGTAAGTACCTCTAAAGCATCAATCATATCAGCAATATTAAGTGTCATAGGTTGCTTTGATTTCTTCCCTGAAGCAGCCTGCTGCTGCATTTGTTTCTTTAAACCAATTTCTTTTAACATTTGTTGTTCAATTGTAATCTCAGCCAATTCATCTTCAGCAGCCCTGTTAGCCATCTCACGCCGCTTTCGTCTCTTGCGGGCATTCTTCCCTTCCTTTGATGCTATAAACAATGAAACCAATAAAAACTCAATATACTAAAGTATCTTAAAACTTATTTTTAAAAAGTTTATGGCAAATAGATTAATTTACAAATAAATTGGGTAAATAATGAACTTGTATAGAATAAAAAAACGCCCTTTTCACAAATTACCTGCAACACTTGCTGGAAATGTTTCAGCATTCAGTAGGGGTGAAGTATTCTGTAAAGAAAAGAAATAAGAATTAAAGTTGCTGTGGATATTATATCTCAGTGCATCAATACTGTCCCTGCGGTAGCTTAGAGGTTTCCCTTAATATGACTGGCCACCATGTTTAAGCTTTTTGAAAAACATTTTGAACCTTTTTTTCCATTTTGAATTTTTTTTGCACTACAAAACTGTCAATTGCCATTGGGCTTTAATCGTTGAACAAAATGCAAACCATACTTCCTTTGGTTCTACAGTGAGAGGTGCATAAACAGATTTCGGTTTAGTCATTAGATTACTATTGTGAAAATGTGAAGACTGATACCAAAAAACATTTAGGCTGACAGACACCTCAAATGTTACCGACTAGCATAATGATAATGATAATGCTAAGGACTTTGTATTTTCTTAGTAACAGCTGTTTTAGAGGATATATTTAAAATGTTCAACTTAACATTGGTAAAACATATATATTGACACAGAATTATCATGAAAAATCTGATTCCAAATATGCAATGCAGGCACAATACTTTTAAAATTTGCAATCTTAAAAAAAAATTAAAAAAAAAAAAAAAATAGACACTTAAAAGACAGCTTGAGTAGCTGTTTGCCATGAAAATGGTATTTCAGCTCTAGGCAGAAGTATGTAAACAAGACAGTTACATACTGACAAATCATTTTAATAAACATCACAACTACTTGTATCCAAAAGGATCTGTCAAATTGCAGCCTATTACACAACAGTCTAACAAAGTTGTCAGTCTCTTTATTGACCATTTAGAATGATGTCAATTACCATCTATGGTCAATCCGACATCTTTTACTTTTAGTTCATTTTTCAACCAATATTATAAACCAATTATATAAACCCAGAAAAAAGTGCTTTAGGCATCTGGCAATAAAAAAGATAAGTCATAGCTCACTTGATCACACTGACTGGAGGACAGTGAAAGGGACAAAAGAACAAGGCCCAACATAAATCTTTCTCTGTTCAGCTTCCCCTTATCTGTGACTTTTTTACATTGCACTGACAGGTCTATCCTTTTAAACTCATGACTCGACACATTATATAACATGCAAATGCCAAATACCTTCTAGGGATGTTACTTTACAACTTTTTATACCTTACCTGCATTTTCAGAATATCACTATAGGATGTCACTTTGTCTCCAGAGGAATGGGAGAACCTTTGGGCAGGACCAGACAATTCTGGGAACTCCTCTTCATCTTCGAAATGCAAACATCCGTCACTTCCTTCTAAATTCAGCTGGTCTGTGGATGTGCGAGATATATTTGAGCTAGACAAGGGATACTCTAAACTTGGAGCACCATCACTCATTGCACCAGGCTCTGATAGACCACTGTCTTTCCGCTTTCTCCTCCTGTTCCTCCGTTTCTTTTTCTTACCATTGTTAGGTTCTAAAAGTTCTGTTCCTGATAAACTCCCTCTAGCATTTGAAATTCCACTAATGGGGGTAGATAACCCACTATTCTGTGTCTGAGACTTGTAACCATTGACCATTGTTTCTGTTGAATCACAGTATGCTGGATCCAGTCCATTCTGTGAGATACAAGCATCTGTTAAATACTGATTCCCTGATACAACTACCGCTGCTGCACTTCCTCCCTGCTGTGAGTAACTGAGTGGAGGTGGAGAGATTACTACTGGGTGAGTCCCATTTGAGATCTGATTTCTTCGGTGCAGTGGACTACTGTAGCCACTGTCAGAATCTACTTCTGTATCAGTTGAAGTTGTCCCTACTGGATTGCGTTCATTTTTCCGCCTAGCTCTCATTTTTGATTTCTTAAAAAGTGCATTAGGCTTATCTGCTAATGTTAAGTTGGCTATGTCATCAGCAAAATCTAAATAAAGAGAAACCAAATATTTTCTCATGAAAATAATACTGGAAAAAATATTTAAAGCCAGAATCTAAATCTATCTATCTATATAAAATTTGCCCACATATTTTTTAATAAAAAATATCTAAGATGTTGACGTATCCCCCAGTATCTAATTAAGGCCAATTTAAAAACAGTGCAAAGAACGATCTTATCAATTTTTTAAACTATTAACTCTTACCAACTGAAATAGCAAAATTAACTTTTTCTTAGTAAAAAAAAAAAAAGAGGGGGGTGGGGTGAAGTAATATACATTCCAACTTATGTTTTCTGCACAAACCTGTCTGTATTGCAGCATCCACCAGTATAATAGTTTTACTCCTGGGCTTCCTATTACTTCTACTCTGTGTACCAGACTCATTCTGAATTCCAATGCTCACCATGTTTGGACCATAACTGGTCTCAATCTTCTTCTTCTAAAGAGAAAGAAACAAATGAGTTAATGCATGTGGGTATCTTTACATCATTTTTAAAATTAGAAAGCACTGGTTTTCTTTGTTATTTAAATTTGTAATTAATGGATTTCTTTTCTTTTCTGTTTTTTTTTTTTTTTTTTTTTTTTTGGGGGGGGGGGGGGAGGAGGGGTAACTTTGCATGTATGTTGGTAAAAACTACTACATACTTGCATATGTATGACAGGCAGTAAATCAATTATTTCCTCTGATATGGCCAAAGCCATTCAATTCATCAGAGTCATTAGGGATAACATAAAATGGATTTCCCCCCTACTAACCAATGGTTAATGAAATCATTCCTACATGCAAAGTTGGTCCATGTTTTTTTTTTCTAAGAAGTTGGTTCTTTTTTTTTAATCATGTCTGAGGAGATTATTATGGAGGTACAGCCATCTATGAAGGTCTACACGGTCTGATGGCAAGCACTATTATCCAGAATAATTGCAATAACCTGTTTCTCAATAAAATGGAATTTAATATATTTTTACTGTATAATTCAGTTGTTTATAATGCATTTATTGGAAAATATGAATTTCACATGAAGATTTGATATCCCTTTAACTCTGATCTAAATATCATGTGATACATATGAATTTCTGGTTTCATCCTGTAAGCTATGAAGTATAAATATTGAAAACTAACAAGATAAGTATCTGACAGTCATCACTACAGAAAGGGGCAGTATGTCAGACTGATATATGTATCTCTTACTTCCTGACTCATGGACAATAGAATTTCTCATTTCTAAAACAAGTGCATTTCACAGTGGTGCAATACACCCTTAGGTTATGCAATGTGCAGAGCCCTTGTATGTTGCATGGTGCAATACTGTTGTCAGTCGCCAAAGAGTGACCATCATAAATATTGCTTTTTTTGTATCACTATAGCACTAAAACATTTCTAGTTGTACAAACATATGAAAAGCAGCAATCTTCTTAACATGCTACTAATACTTTATCTGTATTAAAAGCAAGCTAGGAAAAAAAGTGCACTTCACCATAAAATGTAGGTTAAAGGTCATATTCAAGGTCACATTTGGATTTCTCATGTCATTTTCTATTCAAGTTAAATTTAGACTATATGGGACCAGTGTATTTCTGCTAATTTTGGAGATACTAGGGTTACTTAATTGCATTGTAGATTTTACTGTGGAAGGTGCGCAAAGGTCACAATCAAGAGTCAGGGTCATGCTTGAGCACAAAATCTATCTTCATGCACAACCACATATAAAGATATTAGAGTTGGTAAATTTGAACCAAAGTCCCCTTTAAGTGACAGAAAAGTTGTAATCACAAAATTCTACTCATGACTCAATTAGTGAATAAGAACATAAAATGATATGACCCTTTGAGCGCATGAAAATGGAATTAAGCATAAGGTAGGAATATTTTTGACAAATGTCTTAAAAGAAAAAGAGGGTGAATTACTGATACTAGTGATGCTGCTTGCTTTAATTGAGGGAGAAAGAGACAGGAAAGCAAAGAGAGGACAATGACAGGCAGAATTGATGATGAACATCATTGCATGGCAGGACTTTGTGGTCTATCTGGTGATAGACTATGGCAAAATTTATTTATTCATGCACTCATTCATACATTCAAAGACAATTTTCCCCACTAAGCATGCTCTATTACATACTTCTGTGGCAAAACTGCTTTGCATTGTACTATTTTAAATAGCAGAAAGACATTTTGCAAAGCTAAAAGAAATGCTAATTCTGACCTATTAAAAATATGTAACTGCAACTAATGACTACAACTCTAATATTGCTGACCTCTATGCTTAAATGTTCTTTTTTTTAATCCCTCGCTCTTCCTAAATTAATGTGATCAATGTTCAGCAAAGACAATCTATCAATATCTCACAAGAAAGCAGAGCCATGATGATTTTTTTTCAGGCAGTCAAAGTCATTTATTTCAAGTGTTCATCTTGAATCCTTAAATTTGTAATTTATGTTGCATACTAAACAATGCATATTTATTCTGTCACATAAAACTTCCAACCATTGTTTGTCAGGGACATACTTCAAATGCTCCTCTCTTACCAAGGCACTGGTACATAAATTAAGCTGATAGTGAAAGGTGGGCAGAAAATAAAATGTGCCACTTAATTCTTTTCACATTTATCAACACACAAAATGCAAATGATTAGGAAGTCTCAGTTAGTGCACATGTGATAAATCCAACTGGTTCTATGTATGTGAGAACATATTATAATGTGCATCTTTTCTTTGCTTCACCCATTATGGGTCTTAATTAAGTCATGACTGAGGGCATATTCAAATAAAGTGATTTCAAATGCATGCTTTACCCCTATTTACGCCTTGCTGCATTCTTACTATTCTATCAGAGATTCATTTAACACCTAATCTATGCTTCAATTTCTGTTCTACATTTCACACTTTTTCCATTTACTTTTCATTGTGTGTGGATTGGTCAAAGTTGGGAAAGATTCAATCGTAACTTGAATCAATTTCTATAAGGTGCATCAAAATTATTTTTAACCTTGGCCTTATAACACTCTAACAGTTGCCCTGGATGGACAGAAACTGTTGAATAACATCCACTGGCAGAAAGTTATAAAAAATTCTGCATAATAGGAGCATTATCAGTCTCCAAATAATCTATACAAACCAAAACAAGGTTTTAATTTGCATTTTGAAGAATGCACTTTATAACTGCTGTGGAAGTTGTGTTTACAAATTAGCACTAGCTCTGCAGAATCAACAATGATATTATTTACCCAGTCACGATTATGGGATACACAATGTAGGTCGCTATACCTGTTACCAAAACACAGAATAAACAACTATATTTACATTCTTACGGAGGTCAAATGTCCATGAAATTGAAAAAACTAGTTATCCTTAATTATGCCTAGATGCTATTATCAATGCTGAGAAATCTATAAGTTTTACTTTACAAGATGAGGATACCTCGAAAAGAGTGGAATTAACAAATACTAATTTATGGAATAGAAAAGATAAAACTTCATTGCTTTACATGCCAGAGATCTCAATCCAGCTGGTTCTCCACCTTTATTAGATCCTGCAATAGTTTAGAAACTGACTCCCTTTTATGACAGGCCTTATTTCAAGGAGAGAGGGGGTTACCTTCACAAATATTTACAAAACCACCGTTACCAAAAACAAATGACTAAAAAAATATGATCATGCAACAACCACATACCTCACAGCCTTCACTGGAGCACAAATATATTTTGGGGCTTAAAATATAAATTTTGGATTCAGGGATTTCTCAGTCCTCGGAGCAACTATTAACATAATGGCATTGTGTAACTAATGAAAAGCCCTACACAACATTTTTTCTTTGGGTATGAAGTTCAGATTTTATCTTCAATGATTTGAAATCAGCACCTTTATAAAATTGTTTTCGATATAATGGGGGGGGGGGGGGGGGTCATACTTCTAAAGCAAATGGCTTTATCAAAAATCAAAACTACCTGCTTTGTTCTCCATATGTTCCTTAAACAATCACTGAAAATGTCAACAGTGTCTTAAAATATTGAAAAAATTACACTTGAAACCAATTGTGACCCCTTTAATAATTTGTTAACAGAGAATTCACCCAATAAAGCTTCCAGGAGAAACCTGTGTGACACTACCCAGTCCAATCTCTCAACTATATAGCAATTAATTCTCTCTCGTAATAATCTATCATGTGCCAACAGAGATGTGCGTCATTCAGAGATGAAAATACAATTTCACATAATTATTTTATTATCTATGTCATCTAAAAAATTTGTACCTTCAATGAAAAAGTTTATGATCAATAAACTATATTTGCAACAGACAAAATACTCTGTGCATAAATCATTGATTTATAAGTTTGATAAAAAAATTAAACAAGCTGAAATTGATTTCTTACTTCAGACACATGACCGTTGACGTGTAGGTGAACAAATTAAATGCTGTCACACAATAGGTCCTTTTTCTGCAAATTCAAATAGTCTGCTGCTTTGGGGGGGTATTTGGGTATGTGAAATCGAAATGTGGGTGGAATACTTTTTTTAAAAATCATGGTTTCTGTACATATTATCCAACTTTTACTAAACAAATCCTAGAAAATACAAATGTAAAAAAAGTTTAGCAATTGGGAAGCAAATAATTCTAAAAAGCATGCAAAATACAACAAAAAATAAGTTTTATGAAAATAACCCACTAAGTTTGGTAGTTTATGAGTGAATCAGGTGGTGACAACGACAATCTAGGTGATCAGGACATGCACAGACATTTTCAGTGTTTGTGCATAGAAACCTACAGACATATGTTTTTTCACCATCTCAGAAAAATGTATAATAATCATGTAGCACATTCTAAACTAAAAAGCACTTAATTCAAGCATAAATGCACCGGTGAGTATTAGGGTGTTATTAGTTATCTCCAAGACAATCACACAGCATCATCTATTCATGTCTACTGCACATTCTGACACCAAGTACTTCAGTCACTGCTCTTTTATTCATTCACTTCCTTACCACAGAATAAGTTCATAAATTTAAGTACACAAGACTTACTCAAACACCTCGACAAACACTCAAGTAAATTTCAGTAAGCAATAATTATGCAATGGTCTAGTTGTAAGAAAGCTGTACTCCTAAGGATTTATTGATTTGTTATTAAAAATAAGGAAAGGGTTAGATGGTGAAGTCTATACCAAATTAGAAGTACAAGTGTCCTGGCAAGGTGTTTGTGGCAATAAAACAGACTTTTATCACAATACAGTTTCCTGGTCAGGCAGTCTGAGAAAACCACACATTATCAGCAGACCATTCACACTGATATGCACAAAAGTATTTCTTGCCCAGCATTTACATATTCACTACGCACTGAATATAAACTATGTTATCATGGACCTGATTAAATTGTCTTTTCATTGTATATAATTCTGCTGATCTGTGATAAGCCAACTTCCTCACTTTACTTTGAAAAAACCCTTATCTAGGTACTGTGACTGGTAATTTTTCACCGCTGTTCCCTTTTGTCACTCAGAACAAAATTGTATTAATTTCCACTACCTTGGAAGGTTTGCAATTAAAATTAACCTTAAAAACCTTAAAGCTGATAATCATTTTCTTACACATTTCCAGAAGGTTTAGTTAAAAGTACATTGTTTAAAGGTTTCTCTTCATATATGCCTATGACTACAGGGCATAAGTAACCAATATCTTATTGACCAGGAAACAGCTGTATGTTCCACATCAGAGCTTTCCTAACTTGGTATAATATCTGAATTTGTAAAAGGACAATCTTTTGCTCACTCAGTGAAAGCATTTCCATGTTTTGATATAGGAAAAGGGGAGCTAAAGTGTGGATCAATAACCAGATTAATACTTAGAATGGAAGCTTCAGAAAACACCCTTTATGATAATTTCAAATTTAAGGGCTAAGAAGGTAGGACTTGTAAGGTCTCAGCACATTAAGGTCTCCAATAAACTTCTCAAAAAAAGCATGAATGGGTTCAGATATTTTAATAGAAAGAGTCTGATTCAACAGGTGTCTACAAGTGGTGCAATTGGTAATGAGCGTGTTTATTTGCATGTTGTCACAGTGTTGACATCAAATGTCTGACAAACTGTTTTAGAAACATACTATGTGCCCCTGGACTTCAAAGTCACAAGCCTTTCAGGTAAATATTTTTGTTGACAATACAAAGTGTAAAAACAGAAATAGATGTAACTGGTGGTAAAGGTAAGTAAAAACATTTGCAGAAAGCTTTATAATGTCCATTAATTTTTTTTGGAGTAGAGAGATTTCAGGGTGGTGAGTCTGCAAAAGTAGGAGAACTAAGGGGGTATTCCAGTCTTTACTTAACTTAGCAGAGATTGTAGCTAAACAGAAGTATGAAAATAAAACTTACTGACTTAATCCTTGTATATACTTGATGTTAAGGACATTCTTTGACATTTCAAAACAATTTATTTAAAGAATAATAGTTATGAAACCATCCTTATTCTTTTCTATGAGTAATAATGTTAAGAAAACATGATTTTCATCAACATTCTTCAATGAATAAAAGAAGGATGATGGAGACATTGGCCTTTTCAAGGAAATGATGTAAATGACAGCTTACCTTTCGTATTATCTTGGTGTTTCTACTATTTTCTGATCCACTCCAACTTTGACAGCTATCCCCAGCCTCTGAAGCTGGATAACAATGCCCTGCGGGTCCATAACCTGTGGCATAAGTCATAGGTATCTCTGGGTATAAAATCCCTGTCCCATTCCATGTTGCTGATGGAGAAGGTGAATGAGCTGGTTGATAATTAGCGCAATAAGCACTAAAACCAGAATTATTTGGGTGCACAACATCCATGGAAACTGGCAATACATGGCCTTCAAAGGGCACTGGTAGTGAGGAGTTGATACTTGGCCATGCTTGACGAGGTGTTACATGATAACCCACTGGAGGGCCTGGGCCATTGAAAGCATAGCCACCTAAAACAGACATGCTGAATGAGTTAAGACAGTAAATACATAGGAAAAAAATCTACATATTCTAACATTTTAAACTGGTAAAAAAAACACTTCTTGAAAAAAAAATCCATGAAAAACAGAATATACCAAGCAATACTAATGTTTTATGGTTGAAGAATAGGGACATTAAAAAAGTATTACCTTTACTTTTTTTAAAATAAAATTCTGACATACTGATACCTTCAGTTAAAAAGTTATGTTTCTGAACCAAACTTACCCTGGTGGTGAATGGGCAGTCGCTGTCCTGCATTAGGTCTTTGCAAATTTTGCCACCGTCCAGCTTGTCTATGTAGATTAAATAATAATAATAATAATAATAATAATAATAATAATAATAATAATTTTTTTCTTTAAGAATCGCTTTTCACTCTCATAATATCAATATGCACAATATCTAGCATATCATAGTAGAATCTTAAAGAAAGCTCAAGCAGAATAACCTAAAGATAATGATGGTTTATCTAAATTCAATGTATCAGTGCAATCTACATACTTTGGACCAGGGTCACCCTTGACAAAAGGGTAACAATTTGTCATGTACCGGGGCAGTTCCTTGACAGGTGGATTTTTGGCAGCAGCACCTTGTTCCATTGATCCAAGATATTTTGGTACAAAAGCTGTTGCCTCAGGAGACAGGGTAGATTGAACATCCTCCTAGAAATGGACAAGTTAATGTGAAATATTTGGTTCAAAAATAAAATGTCCAAGGGTATTTACCTATGTATGCAAAAAAAGTAATAAATCAATCTCTTGCACTAAAAGAAAGAAAGTACATTTCATCATTGTTTTTGGCCAGTGAGCTTGCAATTGTGTGTATTTCTATATTCAGGATTGCCACTAGTGCAAGTTATGGGTGTCCTTGGTGTATGATTATGAAAAATTACTCTCTTTTGCTGATACAGTGACTCACAATGACTTGAAAATGACCTTCCTTTTTGTCAGTTATATTGCACTAGAGATTGTTAACTTTAAGAAATAGCAGAAACAGAGTTGTATAAATCATTTTAAAAAAACATATTACTTCTACCTGTAAAATACACACTAAACTGTATCGCAATTTTTTATTAATCATTCTGTCCACATTGCTACCCTAAAATTTTGTATAGATACCAGGCTGCTGCTGTAAATAAAATAAGACACAAGGCCCAAAAAAGTACAAAATGTATTTAGACAGCTGTTAAATCATACCTTTTCAAACTTGAGATATGGACATGAAATAGTCACAAAACTTGAAATTGCTCTCCTTAAACCAACATTTCATATAGTAAGAATGACTAGATACGTCTGGATAATTAGACACCATGTTCAAAGACAAGTTGGTTCAGCTACTCCACACGCACCAGTGACAGTGGGATGTACGAAAAACATTCCTTCCAATTAATTTAATAAATCATTGATTTTGATTAAACAATACGCTTTAAGAAAGTGTACGTTCCATCAACCCAGAGGTTTAAAATAATCCAGGCGACGTACCTGTAAAAGAATCTTAGGCAAATTTTAAAGAAAATATATATCGTGTCATACAAACATGACACCCAGCTTAGAGCTTTCAGAGCACGCGTGCCTATAAGAGACACGTTTTGAGACTTGAAGTGGGCAATGAGAAACACAAGTGCTTCTAATTATTTTGCTTTACACCTTAGATTAAATGGTTCTCAAAAGGTTGCTACAAAATAAGACGCCTGTGATCAACTTTGATAGAGAAAATGGCGGATGTGGTTTACATATCTGACATTTCCACGCCCATTCGTTTGCCGTAAATTGAAAGAAAACGAGAAGTAAATAAAATGTTGGGTTACCTGAGCTCTTGTATCATCTGTCTGGGACATATTTAGGTTCGACTCATAAATCCTTCCACTTTCTGTTCATGATATGTGTACTAGTCTTCGATCGGCTTGTCGCAGCCCTGTCCGTCCTCCCAAATTCAACGTTCACGTGACTGCGTTATGATTGGCTGGATATGCAAGATAAGCCCAAATCGAACGTAAATAGTCACCATGTGGATGAGACGTGTTTACATCCTGTGAATGCATTTTATTATTAATAGTCTCTTGGTTTGGATAAAATATTACCTTTATTTTTAAGCAAATGAACACGGGCTTTTGTTTGAAATTTTAGATGGCTAAGGGCACAGATAATTCCAATTTTTGCACCATGTCACGTTATTTTGTTCATGTATTTACACCTGTTTACCTGGTTGATATGCGGCATTGTATTCATCTATTGTTCAATTGTGTATATAGAACGCAGTACGTCATTGTAGGAAATCTCGCTCTTTCACTTGTATCATTGGCTATAGGTAATATTTTGGATGCAAATCTCGTGTAATGTACAATAACGTGTAGCTTAATAAACTTTCAACGCTCAGGCGTGTGTATTATTAATAATAAACGTTATATTAAAAAGATCATAGAATTTATTACATAGGCCTATTTAAAAGATACATCCTCACTAAATAAAAACAAATGAAAAAGAATAATTTGGCACATTCATGTACACTCCTATTTTGGGCGTTACTTTGCTTTTTTAAAATTTGACACAACTCGTTGATTACAATGTACTGTATATAACTTTGAACTACCGGTACTGTCATACTTTTTGTATAGCACTAACGTATTTAAAAAATCGTCCACACACAGACAAACGCAAGGGTTTCAGTTCTTTAGGCTTACGTTGTAGGCCTATGCACCTCGAATAAGTAGGCAAACGTTGGAAGATGAAGCAGCAGATAAAATGTTTGGAGCAAGTTCAAAAACAGTTTCATACGCTTATTGTTCATGTATCCATTTTAACAAGGAAACTGGAAACAAGGTGATTTCACACGCTCAAAGTTGTGCGCACATTGTATAATCGATGTCACATCCAATACTCATAATGACCTCTTTACGCGAGGTGTGACAGAGCCTTGACTTCGCAAAAAAAAAAAAAAAAAAAAAAAAAAAAAGACCATCATCGTCATCATCATTAAGTATCGCAAGGAGACAGAGGAGTGGGAGGTCTGGTACAGGTACATACCCGGTAACTTCAACAGATTAAAATCCCGTTAAAGCTGGGTAACCTTCAGCCGCAAGAAGGTTATATTCAGTATATTACCCCATTTTCCAAAGGAAAAAAAGGGGGTGGTGCATTAGTAAAATGGCAAATGAACGTTTTGCGGCAGCATTCCTCACAACAATCGAGTATGAAGAGTCCACACTGTGCTCATACCGTCATAAGGCTCTTCTTTTTCTCTTAAATAAAAACTGTTTAGAGAGGAGTAAGCTTCACTTCAAATCCAGATATATTGCGCTTCTTGTTATTAACGATAACGAAAAACAGAAGCGCAAGAAGTTTGATTTTATTGAACAAAGGGGTCGTTGCGTTCAACATCGTAAAATGGCAAAGGATAGCAATATCACACGATTGAGAACCAATGTGTTAAAAATAATCCATGATGTAATTTACAATTAGCATTTAAGCATTTGACACCGATCTATTCTTACATGTATCAATAGTTGACGCTTCCAGTGTGCATTCGCGTTTGAACGCAATAAAGAGACTCAAAATCTAGAGTTAGCTGGAGTCATTACCTTCTGACAATAGCGCCTCCAACGAGAATTTAGCAATAATATAGGGAAAGTTTTTGCAGTGAACTCGAGAAAAGGGAAAAATCAGGGCCAACATAATCGTTTTTGGGGGATCCGAACCAACTCTTTACAAGAAAAGGAGGAAAAAAGGAGCGCGTAATAAATTTCTAATGAATTACTAACTTGCTTCATAAAATAATTGAGATACATAAATTTTCAAACGAAGTACATGTAATATAAAGTAACATTAATGTAAATAATATACAAACTAAATTAAGCAAGCCTAGCTTATTTAGTTTACAAACAAATGATATACAACGTTTATGGCTGTGTTCGGGGCTGACGCAATTCAAAATATTCATTGCTATAGGAGTGACAGGTCTTTCCTAACATATTGTTTTGAGAGGAAAAATGTACATAAAAGATGTTTTATGTAAATTCTGTGAATATAATGATGGCACGAAAACCGTTTGTTGCAACTAGAAACATTTAAAAGGTACATATTAATGTTACAAGAGTGCACGTATCTCACAATTCAGAAAAAAAGGGGAAACCCCTCTATAAACTATATATATATCGAATTTCGACAAATCACCCTGACATGTAAAGGAAACCTTTAACCCCAAAGCACTTTAATACTAACACTGAATCCAAGAATAAAACGGTTTGAGAGGAGAAAAACACTTTTTTTCTCGATGTACATTTAGAGAACAACTATATTTCCTAGCCAGTTGGCTTTATTATGAAAACAAAACCCTAATTTTTTAAAAAAATGTTTTTATTCAAGTCCAGCACCAAGGTACGAACTGCTTTAATGTGGAGGAAAGTCATCAGCTCATAAAATTCATTCAGAAGAATCATGTGGAAACATTCAAATCTCAATATTTAAGTGACACAAATTTTATATCAAATCTTAAGAAAACCCAACAATAGTTTTTAAGCATTTCAGCTTTAAACAACAAACAGTTTCAATATACCCATGCTGATGCCCAATTGCATTACAAATGTTCTTAAGAAAGGGCAATGATTATTCCTTCTCTGTCAAAGAATAAGTATTTTCAACAACAACTGTGAACATGATAGCTTACAATTTCAGCATTATTTGCCTGTCCAAAAAAAAGTAGTCTTACTACTAGTAATGTTTTTATTTCTGTGGACAGTAGCAAAGCATCAACTTTAAGGATTCTTAGCATCTTTTCTCTGTAGTCTTTCAAGAGTAGAAGATATTGTCTGAAAACATCCTTGAATACCTTGAAAAAAGAAAAAAGATTTATCAATAATTTTTTTAAAATTTTTATCTTGAAGAAAAAAAAATTATGTTGCTCAGTTCATAACAATTGCAATCCACTACCAAATCATTACCAACAAACCATTACCAAGAAACATACCTGAATTCCACCATTTTAAAATATTTTCCTTGGATGCAATCTGAAAGACAATTGTTTAAAGCATCTTAGAGAAAGATATGGTTTAGCTAAAACAACTTAACAATTATTACAAAACATAAATAAAATTTGGAGATCATAAATAAAACTTACTGCCACATAGAAGAATTTTAACTGTTATTTCATGTCAGACATCTAAATTTTAAATTGTCACTTATTTCATTTGACTCAAATTATTAATCTGATACTTTCATATTTTATAACTTTCAAATGTTTATTATCTTTAAAGACACAATAAGAGATAAGAGTAAGTTCTCTGATGTAACGCATATAAATTATTAGTACCTGTTTCTTACACAACACATAAAACCTACATGTAAAAAAAAAAAAATTACTGAAACTATAAGATCAGATAGGCAATACCGCCTCCAGGCTTTGTACTACTAGCTGGAGTAAGCACATCTGTATGAAAAAAAAAAAAAAAAAAAGAGACACCACCTCCAGTGTTATGCTTGAAAAGCTCTACAAAATGCAGTCATGCAGGCCATGGATTTTGTACAGAAGAAATTGATTGAAATAAAAAAAAAAAGATCGTTTTGGTTGAAATTTATGAAATGGGAAATGCTCAGAAATTCCATATGTTCGAATTTCATAAAATACTGTTATTTTTGACAGGAAGTTGTCTGCCCCTTGCTAAGCCTTATGTTACCCAACATTACAAATTCATGGCAAATTACCATATTTCACATTTTATTTTGACCACCACATTGTACTTTTTGATATACGTAGTGCAACTCATAAACCGTATGAAAAAAAAAAAAAAAAAAAAAAAAAAACATACACCACCTACAGTGTTGAGCTTGACAAGCTCTATAAATTGGAATAAAAAAGAGGTCTCTAGCAATTACGGTTTCAGACTTAGAAAAAGTTTTCAGTTTAGGATCTAATGGCCGCTTCTTCCATGAAAATGGACCGATTGACCCCAAACTCAAGAAGATGAAAGATGACCCTAAGGGTAACACCTGGCCATTATATTATAGGTATGGTCTGTGTAGTTTCTTAAAATCGGCACAAATAAAAACAATTTTGCAAAAAATTCTGATTTTTTGAAGATTTTGGCCTGTTTGAACTTGAATAAGGTCAAGGGTTAAATAAAATTATTTATTTATTTCCCTGGTGTCAGAAAAAAGACTTTAAAATGCACCTCTACTTATTTTTTCTCTAGTCCATAGAAAACAAAAAAATAAGCAGAAAATATTTGCGCAAATATGTTTCAGAAAATAATGTAACAAAACTCTGTTGTATTTCTTTAAGTTATAATATCTGAAACTAAATGGTGGCATTTGGCAGCCATAATTTGACATAAGTACTAGGCCAATTTGCAATTACCTGTTCATTTAACCTTTCAATCTTGGGAGTTAAGGATTTATTTAGCACTTGGAAAGTCTTAGACTGTTGATCACTTCTCCAAAAGCCATCTTGAATTACAAGATACAGTGTCCCAGCACCAATGACAGCCTTGGCACCAACCCTGGAATAGTAGCAGTTATTATGGATTACATAAAAAGACATCACAGTGAATATTGAGTTCATTATTATAGCCAGTTGCATGTAGTATAAGTTACCTATACCACAGTGTTCAGCAATTTGACCTATATTAATAATTTCCTTGTCCCAAACTCTTATCATTTTATAGTCTCGTGTGACTTACTACAATGACTGGATTGTATAACTCCCACCTTCATTTTTTCCAGCACATCATTGTAATTAATGCACATATAAAACCCAATATTTTTGTGCTTTGAATGTATTGTTGAACATCACTTGAACCATCAATTTGTAGTTTGCCCTAAGGGACCCCTTTGTCTAGGTATTTATAACAATGCTTTGGTCCCATAACAGGGGTCCCTGATGGCCAGCTATAGCTAGTCTTTACAATGTCCGGAAG
This sequence comes from Lingula anatina, assembly GCF_051362555.1. Taxonomy (NCBI): domain Eukaryota; kingdom Metazoa; phylum Brachiopoda; class Lingulata; order Lingulida; family Lingulidae; genus Lingula; species Lingula anatina. The sequence goes on along the minus strand of NC_141768.1, from coordinate 38,133,912 downwards.
TGTAAGGCGGAAGTGTAAGGCTGTGGGAACGCTACCCACTGATAGTATCATACCATCTGGTAATTATGTATTGGGAGTTTGTGATTATCATGCATAAATTGTAAATGATGTTCATAATAAAAATATAATAATTGAATCTGAGGAAATGTGAAAAAACAGTATAACTTCTAAAATAATGGCCCGATTATGCTGATTTTCGAACTCTACCTGCGTTTTAGTAAGATTGACCACTCCTGTGAGTATAATTACAATTGGCCAATCCGTTTTTCTTATATTGTGTTATCAGTGTTGCATTTATATTGAAAATAGTGAAAAAACAGCATAAATTCCCTAAAAATGGCCCAGTCATGCTGATTTTCGAACTTGACCTGCGTATTATGAATATTCATCAGTTCTGTAAGTTTCAAGTCAAAAGGTAAAATGGTTTTCCACTTATCGTGTTATCGGTGCTGCATATATGCTGAAAAAAGTGAAAAAACAGCATAAATTCCCTAAAAGTGACCCGATCATGCTGATTTTCGAACTTGACCTGCGTATTATGAATATTCATCAGTTCTGTAAGTTTCAAGTCAAAAGGTAAAATGGTTTTCCACTTATCGTGTTATCGGTGCTGCATATATGCTGAAAAAAGTGAAAAAACAGCATAAATTCCCTAATAGTGACCCGATCATGCTGATTTTCGAACTTGACCTGCGTATTATGAATATTCATCAGTTCTGCAAGTTTCAAGTCAAAAGGTAAAATGGTTTTCCACTTATCGTGTTATCGGTAAAAGTGCACGGCGACGACGGCGACGACAAACGCAGATGATGGCTATATGTACAGACACATCTGTGTCTGTACATAAAAAGTATCTATGAAAAATACTAAATGTAAAAAAAAAAAGAATCATCCATTCTAAGGGGACAGCCCAACCCTCAGTTGCACTAAAATTCCAAAGTGTCGATGTATATCCCTAAATGATAGGTCTATCAATTCAGAAAGTTTCAAATCACCCCCCCCTCTCCCCCAGGCAGCCCAACCTCCAAAATTACACTAAAATTTTTAAGTGCCCATGAGCATCCCTGATGATAGGTTTACCAATTTCCAAAGTTTCAACTTCTTCACTGCAATGGTTTAGGAAGCAATAGGATGAACTGTCTTGGTCTTTTTATTTCAGTTACGCACTGGGTATCTCTGCTACCACGCTGGCACACCATATTGAGATCTTCCTTCAATTTTTCTTTTGGAAACTGGCCTCACCTTCCACGTGAGTCACAACATGGTGAGCTGAAGTGCTAGCAGAGATACACGGCTAGAATAAAAAGACTGAGACTTTACTGTCCTTCACGTAGTGACTGACAAGAAAGCGTTTTGAATTAAATTTAGATGTACCTTGTATACTGTATACACGACGGAGGACACATAAAGATTTTCAGGACATGGATATTCAGAGGTATTTAAGGGCCACAAGGTTAAAACATGTATTGCTACGAGGCCTTACCAGTAGTAAAGGTACCGTGAGCATGTAAGTTCGAAAATTTGGAGGCAAGGTGGACGTGCAATCTGGTCGTCATTTTACACTTTTTGGGGTTTAATGTTTCATGTGTTAACAAAGAGTACGTATCAAAAATCATCAACAGGAATGCTTACACATGAATTCCGTACATATATAATAATTTTAATACTATAAACTGCAAAATCCAAATTCAAACGCAATAAAACTTTAAAAGTACCTAAGTACTAAAAAACTAACACTAGATCATGTTCTGTATGGAACATTGGCTACATATGGCACTCAAGTCACATAAATTCACTTCAGCATTATGGCAGTTTCATGTTCACTGAATAACTTTTTCAGGATAAAAAACGAACTTACATTCTTCAACGCAAGTTCAACTCAAGTTCAAAGACTTATATAACCAAGTCAAACTGAAAAATTAAGTGCACGTGTAGCACTTAAAGTCAACTAGGACGCTGAACAAACAAAGCATCATGCCCTGTTCTATAAGCGAGACCAAACTGAATCTTTCTGATCGCTGTGTTTGATAATTGTCACTATGTACCTGAAACTCATCTTGCTGATCAAAGTGCCGAAAGTACCAATGACAAACGTGCTCCCTTTACACGGAGTTGTGTGCAATAGTGCAGTATTGTTTCGTTATTATATATCATATCAAACTCTATAAAAATGTAGTTTTATTTTAATGAAAAAATACTAACCGTTTCTTTGACTTTGAAATTTAACAAAAATGAACGTCTTGATAGCAGGGAACAATGAATATAAATGCAAAATGCTCCCAAACATGACCTCCGCCGTATTGCCTCGCTTCGGAAAACATTATCGGAAGACTTGGACCGACACACCGATCTCCTTGTCAAAGGTACTATATCACACAAGTTTAACTTAAATTCATTCCTTTGTAAAAATATTTTGGTAGCCTACCTTATACACTGTGGATGAGGTTTTCTCTTTCCGTAATTGTCTGCATTACCCATGTGTACTTTGCTCTAGTGAAGCCTCAACTGCAAGGAGGCGTGTGCATGTAAATTTAATTGATTCAATTTCGACATTTTTGTAAATTGTAGACATTCCCACACAGGAATGGTGTTCTAAAGACGTTTCCCGAGGTTTTAAGGTCAGTTTTCCGGATTGATTAACCAATCAAGGTGACAGTTGAGCGTGGACACTCCTTACATTTTACTATTCACTTATATTTTATATTATATTCATATATCACTTATGAAGTAGTTAGCTTATATACAGTACTGTATGTATTTTGGTATTTGAATGATCTAAAGTAGTTATACTTATTTAAGCTTATGTGCACAATTTATGTAAAACTGTAGTTTAGAGAGCTTGTAAAATGTAACTGTACACATTTTAATGCTCAATAAATTATAATAAATATATTTTATGTGGTGCGATGTACAGCTATAGGATGGAAAAGAAAATCAATGTAGCTGTCATCGGAGGGGGCGTGGTTGGACTGTCTACGGCACTATGCATTGCAGAAAGTGTTCCATCCAGTGTTGGAGTTACACTGATATCTGAGAAGTTTTCCCCAGAGACTACTAGTGATGGATCTGGAGGGTTTTGGGAACCACATGTTTTGGGAAACACACCACTCCACTTGCAAAGGTTTTTTTTCTTTTTTTAATTTTTCTTTTAGTGTGATTTACATGAATTTAAGTCATGAATTTGTTGTTGAATTACTTTCAAAGTTGAGACTTGTTAAAAACAGATTTGTATTTTTTCTTAAACAGTATCATGTCATGATAAGCTTTATTCTCTTACAACATTGCACATTTGTGTACAAAATATTTCCACCAATAAATTAAGTTACATTTGAGATCAGTCATTCACCTTTTACAATTTTGGTAGATCAAATTAGTCAATTATGTTTTATTTTTGTAGAATAAATACATGTAGTTTCCAATTTTAGGCAATGGTCAGATAGCACCTTTTACCATTTGTTAGATTTACTCAGAGGTGAGAGGGCTGGGGAGATTGGAGTTGGCTTGTTGTCTGGATTCTTTTGGATGGATGATTTTAGAGAGGCATGGCATTTTTCATTTTTAGTAAAAAGTTTTGAAACTTCATATAAAATTTCTCAGATTTTTAAGGCTGGGTTAAGGTAACACAAAACACTAACATATGCTATGGGGCAATTAATTTGCAGTTGGACTTTTTTTGTAAAATTGGCTTTGAAAGTTTGAGTTAAGTTGTGGATCTGTACATAGCATGTACATGTATTTACATGTATTTACAGTAACTGCATGTAGGTTAATATGGCAATGTTAATTGCCCTTCATGAATGGTACAACCAGATGCATTGCTTTTTTTTTCAATCTAGGAATACTATAATGTCTATGGTTTATTTTTTTAGTATCCAGGTCCTCAATGTGCATTTAAAAGAGCATAACTTTTTGTGGAAAATATAGATGTAAGGGGTGAAGAAGATTTGGATTTAAACTATTTCAAATTGCATTATAACTGGTACCAAGAATATATTTATTACCAATACTGGTACATTTATAATGCAGCTCTGAGTGTTAGTTCAGATATTTGACAATTGAAATATCACTTGCATTTGTTTGCAGGATCCATATTGGTCAAAGACTGTGTTTGGATTTAGGCATCTAAGTCCACAGGAGCTTTCTTTCTACCCCAAAGCAAAGTAAATTTTTACAAATAAAAATTGAATTTTTTTCTTAAAAAAAATGAATAAATAAATAAATGGTCAGTTATAATATAAGTTGCACTAAGGTATTAAATTAAAAATGGAATGAAGCATGAAATCCAAGTGTAGGGACAGGTTGAGAAATAATTTGTGATTAGGAAAAATGTCTTACTCAAGGAAAATGCATTTTGACAAATAAATATGCACAGTCTCTTTGATAATTCTATAATTATATTTAATGAATTGTTGTGGCTTTCCTATTTATCAGTTACCTGGTTGTTTATTTGATCTTTGTTAATGACTGATTTTTTTTTTTGATAATCTTCATGCATGTCATATATTCCAGACATGGTTGGTTTTACACCACTATCAAGGTTGAAACAAGTATGTACTTAAGATGGCTTTTGAAAAGGTAAAATGTAATTACCATGCTGTGATGATATCATGACATTAAAGCCAGCTGTGAAATTACTGTTCAAAATTATTGTGAAATGGCTTTTCATATTGAACATAGTTTTAGAGAAGGTTTTTAATCTTTTACATCAGAACCAATGTGCAAGGTGCAAAGCGTTGGGTTTTCCTAAAAAAAAAAAAAAAAAAATACTCAGCCAATTTCTCTGTGACTACCTTTGTTCCTCTTTTCTTGGCACTTTCCTTAACTCTGTAGCAATCCGGTAAATTTCAGGTTTGAAAGCAGGAATGGTAAAGTATTGAAGAAGAAAATCAAAACCTTGGAAGAGGTATTAAATTGACTTTGATTCTATCTCACGATTTTCATTATTCTTATTCTTCATATTGATTTTTAAACAATAATCAGTGAACAGTTATCTCTTTAATTGCAAAAAATTGCATGAACAGTTTCAAGAAAACAAACATTATATCATCATGAAAATTATCATGTATTGTGGAAAGTTATTTTGTTGTAGCTTGCATATGATTTTGATGTGGCTGTCATCTGCACTGGTCTTGGTGCAAGAGAGCTAGTGGGAGATGCAGATGTTGTACCTGTTAGAGGACAGTTGATCAAGGTGTGTGTGTGTGTGTATTACTGGCTTCAAATATCTCTTCATTTCTCTTTATATCAGGTATAATGAAAGTGCTTGAGGCATTGTCAGTCAGTTACAAAATTAGCCTTTAATAAACACTCAAAAATACATTCAGGGTATTTCCACATTTAAAGAAGCATTACCACCAACCTAATACTAGTACATGTGCTATCCACAGTACACTTAAAATCCAGCATTGAAGTGCTGTTTTTATATTTTAGGCCCATGCACCTTGGTTGAAGCATTTTCTAGTACATAGTACTAAAACTTCTTTCAATTATATGCTTCCAGGGTAAGCAAGTTTATATATTTATGTTTTTGATCACTTTCTCATTATACCTGTAGCCACAAGAAATTGAAATTGCAAGAGCGATAAACAGTTTAAAAAAACAGCTTTGAATTTTGAGTATTACATGGCAAGTGTATTATTGTATTTTCTAATTTATGACTTAAAACAGTATCTGTAAAATTCACAATTTTTCACATTGAAAAAATCAAGTTAGTGTCATAGCTGTAAAAACTTTTCAGGAAGGTCACAGAAAGTGTTCACAATATCTTTGCTAAAATTTGTCTTCATTCCAATAGGTTAATGCACCATGGATAAAAAATTTTTACGGTATTGGGAACAGCACTTATATATTTCCAGGGTGAGTTACTTTACTAAATTCCTCCTTAAAATATTGCTTTGAAGTCAAATTTTAACATGGATAATACTGGAATCTTTTGTTGAACAAAGATAAAAGAACAAATTTAAGGGGAAATAATGAAATACTTATTTCAGACTGAATGAAGTAAAACTTGGTGGAACACATCAGACTGGAGACTGGAATACAGAAGTAGATGTACAGGATGGCATATTCATCTTGAAGAGCTGTTGTGAATTAATCCCCAGTTTGAAGGTGAGATCACTATTTAATGAAATAATTTCAAGAATGTTCAGAAAATGCCAAGATTAGTTACACACTAAGGGATGCCAGTTAAACATTTACTTACTTAACAGTTAGCATTGTCAATTATTGCTTTGTTTAATCAAATAATGAGTTTTCCCCCCAGCATGCTGAAATCAAAGGACAGTGGGCTGGACTGAGACCTTCTAGGTCGGCTGGTATTCGGCTGGAGAAAGAAGAAAAGGTTTTTGATGGAAAACTGCTGAAGGTACAGTACAGTGTCCTACTTTGATACTGTTTATAGAAAGTGGTTTGCTTTCTTAGTAAGTTCAAGATTTTTGGAGTGACCAAGAAATCAATCACATAATGCCATGGAAAATTATCATTTAAATTTAGGTAATAAGAACTCCGATCCATCACAAGATAATAACAGAGTTCTTCAAATCAATTTTTTCCCCCATTTCAGATTGTTTACAACTACGGTCATGGAGGTGGTGGTATCACAACTCACTGGGGATGTGCAAAAGAAGCAGCAAAATTAGTGGCCCACTCAATAGGTGGCACTAGTGTGGTGTCCAAACTTTAAACATGTGAAATGGACATAAATTATAAAGAAGCTTACTTTATAAACAGTATTATTTACACAAAGAATTACAATAATGGGGATAATGAAATTGTAGAAGGTACAGTTTTTAACAAGGAGAAATGAGTATAAATGTTTATATATATTCAGTATATATTTGTTTTTAGACATCTGATATTGACATAAATTGTGAGATTGTGCACAAAGAGCTTTGTCCACAGCTCCTCAGTTGAATCCTGCAGATGTGCCGCTGTGGAGAGAATGTCAACCTTTGCAAAGTTATAAACAAACTTAAGAATTCGTTCGGTTGTTATGTGAAATATCTAATGTCATGAAATAAAATTTCTTTTTTCATATCACACTTAACTAAATGTTTGATATATATTATAAAAAATATGACTTTATGATAATTAATAATGATCACGAGTCTTAACATACTTGAACCTGGTATAGACCTATCACTTTGACAATGGCAGATTTGGGGGGGGGGGGGGGGGGGGAGGTCTTGACTCTCCCTTTGATTTCTGAAAAAAATCACACCTATTGTTGCCTCTTGAAATTAGAATTTTGACCAGCTAATTCACAATTCTAAACCGTACCAAATGGCACCGTTTGCCCACTGAAATACCAACATTTTTCGGGACCTTCAGCAGGCCCCAAAAATGAAGTTTTGAACTTTTAAAGATGCAACTTTCAAAATGAACCTTGCAAGGAGTTTCTTTTTTTAAGAAAATTAAAGATATTTAGAAGTGTCTACAGCTTTTGGACGGAATTTCTTTAAGATATTCTTGAAGAATGGGAAAAAAAATACCACTTTCATTTGTTTGCAGGATCCATACTGGGCGAAGACTGTTTGGATTTAGGGCGTATTCCCAGACATTTAGATCGATCTATACCCGTAGGGAGTCTCACTAGTTTACTGTCAGATAATCCGGCTTAAATGTCCTTCCCGCCTACTACAAGCTGTAAGGGGTTAATTAACTTTCATGCCCGCTCGGCTGACAGCTATTTAGTGTGAACCCCCAGGGAGTTAGGTCGATCTAGTTCGGATCGATCTAATCTCTGGGAATGGGGTCTTGGACAACAAACCCCACAGGAGCTTTTCTTCTGCCCCAAAGCAAAGTAAATTTATGGGAATAAACATTAAAATCTTCTTTAACTAAATAGCAAAGCTGGCAAATATGCAGACACCATACAGGAAACAGGGCAGCAAAGCTGTCAAATGTTCAGAGAGCATACAGAAAAGTGCACAGAATAATGTTTTGGCAAATTTTGATCCACTGTTACATAATGCGTTAAAACAGGATAATCACTCTTACCCTCTTACATTATGTACAACAGGTAACATAGACATTGAAAAGCTAGCAAGTGATTCAGTTCCATGGGATTTAAAAGCCACTGAAAATGCTTATGTGTGAAAAATGGAAACTTCACAAAAAAAAAAAAAAAAAAAAAAGGAGAGTAATTACCGTAAATGTAAATTGATTGTGCCGATTTTCGAAAGCAACCTGCCTCATAACCAAACAAAGCCACTCAGTAAACGTAACACATTGAAAGGGGTCAAGAGGTATCAGTTCTCAAGATACACACACCCACCTTTTAAAGTAAATGAAAACAAGAATAGCTGCAAAAATGCTGAAATTCAACATTTATTTGACCAGCAAATTTAGAATGATCATGGCTTGTATGAAAATCCAAACTTCATCTAAAAAAGTACAGCTTTTGATCTACAATTTCAAAATAATTACTTTTTTGATCTTTAACTGGTTGACACAGTAGTCACTGATTTTAAAAAATAAAGTTTAAAAACCAAACACTTTAGGTTGCAGTTTCTTCCAGCATCCATTAGGAAACCTAAATTTAATTGAGCATGATTGTTCTCAACCAAACACTAAAACTGGTTGTGTACTTGTTGTGTGTCCAAAAATAGCATCTGTCTTCGGTATTGCAAGAAAGGCCAATGAGCCACAACAGCACATTTCTGATGAAGAAGTCAACAAACTTGGAGAGGACGGTAGTGCTTCAATTAACTGACTCTGATAGCAGTCAGATCCTTGTGATCTTCCAACATAATGTTTCTTCCATTGTTTGTGGGACTGACACCTACACTTGCAGTTACCATTTTTCAAAAGTCCATGTTCCGTGTTGTCACCGGTCACTTGTTCCCTAACCCAAACACCAAAATTAGCTCCACCTGGGATTTTAGAATCATTTATCAAAGACTGTGCTCTCTGAGAGTGCAACTGACTGTAGGCTGCACCAAAGAATCTGATCAGTATTTCAACCAAGGTGGACACGTGTGTGAACTTCACTTGAGGAACCTCTGGTTGAAAACTGTGACTGGGACCAGAAAGCTGAGATGCTGGTGTCTGGAAGGCAGTGTGGTTTTGGGGCAATGCTGGTTTCATTGGTGGTGTTGTAGTCCTCAAATGCAGCACCAAGACAGTGGAAGCAGCCACGGTTGCAACACTCAGAACATAAGCGATTGAGCACACTGCAATGACCTGCAAAACAATGTGGACAGTTTTAATAGGCTACCAACTTTTTATGAAAGTCAGTTACATGAAGCAAGCTCTCTCACCCATTTATCTTACAGCTCCATGCAAATAGAACTTTTAGTTTGGTTAACTGCTCAGCTTAACATAAATGCGCATAAATCTTTCAAAAGACAGAGGATCTCCTGTTTGCCACAAGCTCTCTTCATAAAGGCAAATGGGGATTTTTAAATAAATTACTGATCATCATCCTCATACCTTAGACACTTCATTAATAACTTGCTTGATGTTCTGCATCCATTTCTTGTTTTCAAGAAGTACCAGAAGATCTGTGTAAGAAAACCAGCCACGATCTATACCCTGGCTTAAGGCAATTCTGAAAGATACAAGGAATATAAAACTTCTGAAAAGAAATGTATTCAACATCACCTCTGTCTTCATCTTAAAGGTGGTCTTGAATGACTTGAAACTCTTTTTCCAAACACTTCTATGGAATTTGTCCTCTAATTTAGTAAACTAATCATGGGATTTAAACACAATGTCACTGTGGCCACAATGAATTTATGTTCATTTAGCATAGAGTGAGACATACCTCTGTTCTAATGAAGCCACTACTGCTTGAAACTCCTCTGGTTTCACAAACAAATGCCAGTCCTAAAACAAAGCACATACTAAAGAAATATCTGCAAAGCCTTCAAAGCAATACTGGTATATATACTGTAAAATGTGAGCAAAACAATGTTTTGAAAAAACCATTAAGGCAATGTGTCATGTATATAGGAAATTGCACAAATTGTTCCAACATTGTTCACTGGATCGAAATGTCAGACCAAACAATTTTATTTCAATACTCAGGTCAGGTTTGCAATACCCCATACTTTATCAATTTGATTTCAAACCTTACCAATGCTGCTAGGAAATCTCTTTCCAGTTCATTAAGATCCTCCAGTTCCAGGTTGGCAGAAGCTGCCCATTCATCATTAAGAACTTCATCATCCACTCCTTCATCATACATGAATTTGGAGGCCATCAACTGAAATATTGATACTTTTAAAATGTTATATGGCACAGGCGTATGGCATGGTGGATTTGGCATCTTAGTTAGTATCCAGATTAAATTCAGAGGTGCATGCCTGCACACACAAATATACTCATGTAATATTATTTTCTTAAAAGAATCTTAAAAATCTAGTTAACCATGTTTAGAGCTGAACTTAAAGGAGATTGAAAATGTCTTACCACAGATATCAGAAACAGGTCGGAGGAAGAAATTTTCTGCAGATACTGGGGGTTCTTGTGCTTGAGACGTTCAACATATAACATTCCTGTCATCATGCCACTGGGAGACATACAGGCATGCCTAAAATATCAAAGCAGCATAAAATTATTTGATTTAGTGCATACAATGTTTATGTATCTAATGTAAACCAATGTAAGTATGATCAAATCCATTATGACATATAAGATGGGTATCTGCACAAAGAAAATAATTTCTACCAACCATTTTCTTGACTTAACATTTTTTGCATCAATTTGCAAAAAATATATATATAATGTTTATAATGAAGCGCTGAATATGTGGAAATTCCAAAACATTTGTCTCACCACCATACAATCTAGGCATCATAACAAAAATATAAAGGGAACAAAGCCATTTTCTGAAACTCACCTTGAAACAGCAGCTGCACTCTCCATATCAATCCGGCCAAGTCCTCGTGGAGCAGCATCTTGGAAGAAATTGACTGCAATTTCTGAATACCAAAGCATTCCATGCATTAATAAATATCTCAAAGAAATAATTTTGTCCCACACATAACTTGTAACATAATACATTCAATGGAAAGTGAAATATTCTGTATTCTCTTCTTTAATCAAGTACCAAAGTAAAATAGACCACACCCAATCGTACAACCTTAAATATATAAAGATATCATGATTTCGTTAGTTGCTGCTTTACCTGTTAAAGGCAGTGAAGGTCTGTCAGTACCAGGGAGTTTTCCAAAATAAAGAGTTTTTCTCAATCTTTCTGTGAGTTTTTCATGTTCTTCATTCTCCTGAAAATAAACAAGTGTTGGTGAGAAATAAAAACACCAAAGACACTCCAAGATCACTTTAGCAATGTTTATTTTGTGATAAATGTTGAACATATTCTAATTCGGAAAAATGAAACAAAACAATGTTTCAAAGCTTCATAAAAAAAAAAAAAAAAAAAAAACAACAACATATGAGTCACAATTTAATTTTTAGGCTTTTAAAATCATAAATGCCAATCTTCAAAACATTTTGGTTATGAATCCATTTCCAATTTTTTGACAATGCCTGATTGATCACTCAGGGCGACATTTGTTGGGAAATTATCTCTGATGGGAATTCAGTTATGACTCAACGTAATTCATAATAAAAATCTCAAAGATACTTGAGCCGCATCTCATCCCACGAGTATGAAACTGGATTTCAAGTCTAGAGCTTTTGGCATTAATGTTGTTTTGGGTGGGAGCAAGTTGGAAGATCACATTGCCAAAAAATGTCATGTCCCCGAGTCTGGCAGTCTGCCATGCCAGTCTGTAAATGCTTAGATGTTATATAAACTGAACCCATTAGGTTAATCTATACTAAATGAACACTGTATATCACTGTACATCACTTTTTAAATGTGTGCAACAAAAAACTTGTTAAAGTCAGCTCAAATTAAAATAACCATATACAAAACTACCTGCAGGCACAGTAATGAAGCCTTATCAAATCTAGCTAATGCATCAAGAACATAAATCCTTATCTCTACTTCAAAGGTCCAACCCTTCTTCTTGTAAAGATGCCATATTCCTACCTCTGATATTTCGATGCTTTTGATCTTAGACGGGGAAGAGCTGGCCACATGGTGTGTTTAAAGTAATACTTTCTATCCAGTACCCAGTCATATGGCATTTTGTTTGTACTTTCCTTTCATGGGTTATGTCTGAGAGCACCCGGTTTATGGACCCTCACCTAACCAGCCTGTGCCTGCCTGCTAGGTGATACATGAATGTGTCAGTTATAAAAAGTTAGCCTAAGGGAAAACTGTGGATGCCTTCACCTCTGACAGTCGCCGGGTATGGGATTATATCTACATCCTAATCACATCTCGCCTCATAGTTCAGGCCTGAATGAATAAAGGGAGAAAGACGGCTTTTTGCCAGTTGGTCTAGAGAATTAACAAGGACAGGAACTGACCAAAAACCTGGGCAACGATCTAGAGAATATTTACCAACTGCAGCTTCTCTGTTTGTGCTTTGTGTACTAAGCCAGGCACTACAACTGGATATGTATATCCAATGCCTCTACACTCAAAAGTATGCATGAATTTATATAACAATGCAATGCCACAATATAACACGACAGGGATTGGTTGTTTTTTAATCTAAGATAAATGTGAAAAAACTGTGAATTCTGCAAGGTGAGAAGCACATCTAAAGGATCCCGCAAACCAAACTACAAGACATCAGTGCCACAACATCTGTAGCAGTCACCATGTCTTATTATGCTTGTTCAAGGATGGAATTTCAACAACAGTCCAGCAGACAGTGGAACTCACAGATAATGAATGAGAGTTGGTACCATTATGTGAAGCATCAACAAGTCCATGAGACTTCCACTGTAAACGAAGCCGTGTGCTATGAGATTGACTTGGACACACATTCACTACAGGGTATGTACTCTATTAATTGTAGAAACAATGTTAAGTCCAAATATATTAGAAAAATATGTGCATGAATTACAAAATCTTACTCAAAAACCATCTGACGCACTTGAAACTGAATTCCCACAAATGTGTTCGCTTAGTTACCAAATGTTTTGAAATTTGTTCTACTTTTTTCACCAAGCTTTTAACTGGTTATAATCAATACATACCAAGTTTGAACGTGAAAATCAAATGAGGTACTGTGGTCAATAATTTTGTTAATACTGTTGCCCTGCTATTTTTGATAAGAAATCACATGCAACAAGTCTAATGATAAGTAAAATGGGGAAACGCGTGGCGAAATTATTCCCTAGCAAAAATTATCAACAGACTCTGCGATATTATAAACCATCGTTCTACACTTTATTAGTCGAGGATCTGATTACAAATTTTACAGCCGACAAGTAAGAAACATCCCGATTGCTGCCACGTGTTTCACCTACTGACAGATTCCTTCGATTTCACCACTGTCACGTCAGAAAATGGCGCTAGTTTCTCAAGAATGAATGAAAATCCTCAAGCATAAGCAGATAATTTTTGGTTATCGACCTACCTCAAAGTAAATGTCTTCATCTTCTTCGTCAACTAGACAGTTTATCATTTTGGGTATGAACGTCATTTTTTATTTACTTCGAATGTTATTCACTAAATAAGTGGATGATGAAGCTAACTCCCAGTCGCCATAACCTCGAACAACTCTCGCGCACTCGTCTGATTACGCGAGACTTAGGTGTGGTATAAGTCACAAAATGGCGACAGCAGGAAGATCGGTTTAAAAACATTGGCATAGACCACGGCAAAGAAAAATCTGTGTTAGGAAAACACAAGAGGATACAATGGCTGAGTTAAACATCGATATCTCTAAACTTCCCCTAGATGTCCGAGCAAGACTTGCCGAGCTGGACCTCGAACTTTCAGAAGGTAGTTGATAAAACCAGTCTCAGGAATTATTATCATAATAACTTTTGCTACTTGATTCAGCTTGTTTATAAATAGTCTTGTCATTATACAAATAGAAGAGCATGCAATATTTACTTGTCTGCAATAATTGTATCCTCTCATGTTGACTCAGTTGGAAAAAATTTTTTGTGCCATCTTGTTTCGTGATGTAAACTGTACCGACATTGTTCATGTTATTGCAGGGGAAAGAATACAGAAACTCTCTCTCTCTCTCTCTCTCTCTCTCTCTCTCTCTCTCTCTCTCTCTCTCTCTCTCTCTCTCTCTCTCTCTCTCTCTCTCTGAGTCTTGCAAATTTAACCATGTGCAAGTTTTTGATTTGAGTGTATGGATTTGGCTTCTTTTAAGAGACCAAAGATAAGTTATTCATTTGTTAGTTCTGTCATGGGGATTAGTTAAAACATTTTTTCAAGATAGTTCTTAATCCTCATATCCAACACATTTTCTGTTTTAATTGCCAAAGTTTTCCTCATTTGTGCAGAATACATGAAGGCATTACCCTTGTTGGCAATAGTTACTTGGGTGTCCAGTCATTTTAATGGGTGATATAGAACTAGTAGTTGTCTGGTCGTAATGCATTTGCTAATGACACTTGAAAAAGGTTTGGCCTTGATTGAATTTTGTTATTGCTTGTGAACATAAGCCCTCATTAATACTGTAAGAAGTAAAAAATATTCAATTTAAAAGCACCATAATATACCACTTCTTATTATGTTGCCACAACAGAAGGATATGACCATAATATTCTTAGTCTTTTAAGTTTGTTGAAATGCAAGTTGTGAAATCCCTGCAAAAGACTGATATATACTGAGCACAGCACTGAGCAGTTTATAAAAAACTCAAAATGGATAAAGGGACAATTTTTTTTGCATTTGTCTGTTATTCATCTTTTCTTTTAAGGGTCTTCAATAATTAGTGTCCAACTTTTTGTTCTTGTTTGATAGTGCTACTGGTTAGGGAGATATTGATTGGAATTTTGCGTTTACCTTTATGCATATTATAAGCTCCATGCACATGATCAAACATGTAAATCTTCTTATTCTTAATCTCCTCGTATACCTCCCTTTTCCTGATACCATACCTTACCTATCAAACTTTTCAAACACTTTTCTTTTATGTTCTTTTATGTTCACACATACATATGCACACATTCAAAGTGAATATACATAGATGACATAATGCCTGCATGGACTAGAAAACTTTAAACACTCCTAGATGTCCCTGTTACTAAAAAAATTTGTTAATTATACAACTGATTGTATAATAGCAATTCCCTCCCATATTTGTACATGTCAACAATGGGCTCTTGATGTCTACCAATAGGGCATTTGCATCTGTGGAGATGCATCATTAGCCTTGGTAAATTTTACTCCTTAAGTACTCTTGCATATCTTGTTAGTCTGCATAAGGTGGATGAGACTAATAGACGCTATTAATAATGTGCAACATGTTACTTGCATGCTAACAAGGATCCAGAAGGACTCTGTAGGTAATTGTTCTTATTAAGAACATGTGGAGTATATGTATGCTGTCAGATTTTGAAAATGACATGCAAGTGTCTAATTACAGAATGGACTCTGTTTGACAGCATTGCAGGTGCTAACAGACATCTCTTGTTTTAGATATTTAATTCTAAAAAAAAGATCATTTTTTTTAGTTAATTGAAAAAATTTGTTACTTTATCATCACAGAGGTCAGTATTGTAATGTTAAGACTCTTAAATTAAAAGGCCATGTCTTACTTAGAAAGTTGAATTCATCCTTTTTTTTGCATAAAAATGTGATAGCATTCCCTTATTTGAGTGCAGAACAGTAGTGTCCTGAAGAAATGTGATCCCGCTGCTATTGTTTCAGATGATAATGCTGCATGAAATAGTTGAAGCCACGTGGTGGGACTGACTTGACATGTCTGCATACCCTGTCTGTGGCGTGATATGAAAACTGTCGACTTGTCTGCAGCTGGTATATGACACAATCATTGCTCCATTTCTGTTAAAATCAAGTAAAATCATTTTCTCTCTTAGGATTTAGTTCGTCCTGGAGATAATATAACCACACAAAAAAGTGATGCAATTGATAAAAAGTCTCTTTTACCCATTGAGTGTTTCTCTTCGTCATTGTCAAGGGAACACAGATATTTGTCTTTCGTGGGATTTGATGGTTCAGATTGCCAGATCTGTCAGTTTGCCATAAAATGTGCCCAAACATGAACTATATTTATATAGTAGCTTAGCTATGTATCTCATGACCATTGATTTGAAGAGTTGAAAAAGCAAAGCAATTTTCTTCTGTCATTTTTTCCCTAAATTGCTTATTTTCTTTTTAACACTTACAAGTGCTGGACTACAGTTGACAGAGAGATTTCATTAGCATGGCTTTGGTGCCTGGGCAATCCTCATGTCCACCTTGTGTAAAACAGTCTTTCTTTTAAAATATATTGTGTGCATATATATGCAGAATGTGAAAGAATTAGTATGAAAATCAACACATTTTATCGAATTTAGTGGTAAAATTTATTGCTCTTCAAATGTCAGGATGTTTTATATACTTAAAGCATATGTTTGAAGCTTCAAACAGGTAAATGAGTAAGAGCAACCATTAAATGTGCAAAGCTAGTGAGTCATTAAAGAAAATCACTAACAGGAAGCTAGCTGGTATTTGAGGCAAGGGCATGAAAGCACAACATTTTGTGAAGAGCAACAGTTTGTATTGACTTGACTAATAAGGATTTTTATCTTCTGTATCTAGTGTGTAAGTTATATCACTGTCTTATAAAGGTAAATTTCTGTCCCATACTTATATAATCTCAGAACCAAGTAGTATATGAGTCCACTAGTTATATAAGTCAGACTCATCTTAAGTATTTTAGGGATTGTCTCGCTTCACTGCCAAGATGGCCTACATGATACTATAGAGGATGTGCATTTAGAACAAGACTGTCTGCTTTTAACACCAGTGTTAGCTTTGATGGGATACATGGTCATGTTGTTTAGGATAGTTTTGAAAATATAGGATTTAGTTTATATTAGGTTATTTTATTTGATTTTCTTTAAAGTCTACTTACCCTATCTCACAGTTTTGTGAATCTATATAGAACATGCAAATTGTACTTGAAATATTTATTCACAAAGTTCAAATTGAAATACATGTAGAAATGGTTAATGTCTCATAATTTTGACATTTTGTGTTAGTTTTTGTTGAGGACATCACCTTTCCCAGACCTGTAGCACCCAAGAACCTCTGTAACCCATTACACAGCAGGTTACAGTCTGTTACACACACACATCAAAGCTAGAAGACCCATGCTAGACACCACTGTTACTCAACATCATATGAGAGACCCTCTGTCTGTTACTTAGGAAGGAGGATACCAAAGATGAAGATCTACATTTCTAATATAATGGGATCATGCCCTGAAGCTACAGACTTTCTGTGCCTCTTAATATTTATAGCAAATGTTTGACTTGTTTTAAATGGAGGTGTTTGGCTTGATGATTGAATTGAAAGGTTATCATTATGATGAGTGGATGATATATTTTTGAGTTTTTGCTGGTCGCAGGTACATAATTTGCTGGGAGAAGGATCTGTTCTAACAAGGTATCACCTGAAGAGTCTATGTTACAACATGTCATTAAAGAACTGAGAAGTATAGAGTGTATCCTGTCGTTAAACCTGTCTCTTATATGGAAGATGGAACTCCTTTGATAAATATTCTATTAGCAGGAAACAATGTCCATCCTTCATTGTGGATCATTATGGGGATGGTTAGCTTGAATGTCACATTAAGTGTAATGATGTATGCTTTATATGTTTAATGGTTTAATTTCCATTGAATACAATATCCTGCAGTTCTTTCACTATATGATGACATGTAGTCTGTATTAGTGTAATGTTACATTTTGTCTCGTGGATAAAGTACCATTCAGGACAATATGTAGGGCAAGTCTTATTTGTTTTGGTGGGGACAGACTGAGAGATTCCAGACTGTAGCATGACTTATTTTGGGCCTTGTCAGCCTGCAAAGTAAAAGAAAAGTGAGTTGTTGTGTTTTATTTTAGGATAGATGAAGGTAAAGAAAATGATGGAATGGAAAATGCATCCTTTATGTTTGTGTTGATGTCTGAAACTTAAGTGAATATTTACCCAGATTTTATCAAAAGACTGTCTCATGTCTGATTTATGTTGCTCAGCCACCTATGTTTTCATGAATGTCTTTGATTAAAGATATGTAACCGTTGCAACCATGTTTATTAAATATGAAGTCCAAATAATATTATGGTTTTTTTGCTTCTGTTTGAGTGACTAGAGTAGTTATGGAACCCTTTTCAATATTGTTAGTTATATATTGCTTAATTTGATAGATGTAATGATAAGTAGCATGAAAAATATAAGATACAGAAAGTGTGGATTTACTTGTAGATTACTTTGTATCACATTGCCATTTATTTGTCTGGTAAAATATTATTTTTCAAAACTCAGATATAGATGAATGTGCCCCACATAAAACCAGACTGCTTTCACCAAAATCTGGATCAAAATACATTTTGACCTTAACCTAGAGATAAAACAGTCAAAATAAAGATTCCAAGTATAGCTTCTCTTTAAAAAAAAAGTTGATCCTCAGGCAGTTCTCTGGCCTAATGTTTAGGTTTGGCAATGAGACCCACTTGGTTTCTGTGGTCCAAACACCCATGCATTTCAACCATGTCTATGTTACTGTTGTTCTTGAGATAAGCAGTTTAGCAGTATGGCAGGTGGTCATTAACATTTTACTCTTAGGAGATTTTGATCAGACTTTCTGTCTATTCCTTTGTCTTGTGTCTTCTCACATGGACTTTTCTATGTCATGGTCTGCTGTTAGTCTTGTTAGCCATCCATTGCAAATAGCAGTGATAATGGTGATCAGTAAAATTGGAGAAAAACAGACCTGTGTCACTTCACCTGACATTTTTGGCCAAATTGAGGTTCAGCCACAGTGTTCTTGAACAGTGAGAATGTTAATGGTAGACAGGTGTTGATAGAAATAAAGCTGTTGGTGATGGTGTGAAGTATGCTGATGAGGGTGGTGCTTTAACTCAGTCAAAATGGTGGCACACTGTTGTTTACAGAATACCTCCTGATTGTGAGAGAAGGATGGTTTCATTTTGCCTGCATTGAGCATTTCCTGGTATACTTGAAATGATACATGATTAAGAATGTGTATAATTGGTAATTTTAGATGGTATGTTTTGGAATTTAGAGTTTAAACCTTTGTATTGCATACAGCTCTGAAATGACTGTGGAGGGTGGCTTTAAATAACTCATTATTAATATTATTTAAAATCATCAATGAGAAGATTTAATTATAATTATAATAATTATAATATTATTGATGACTGGTATGATGTCTGTCGTACAAGTGATGGTATGGATTTAAATTATGTAAAATGATATGTTTTAATCAGTTGAGGAAAAAATTCTGTATACATTAAGGTAACAGTGTTTCTACTGTATACATACTGAATGTATCTACAAATTAGACTGATGTTATGTTATGAAATAGAAATTTATGTCATATTTGAACAAGTTGTCCTTTTTACCCTCATAAATCCTAGCTTATATACAACAGCATCTCTCCATTATTCAACAGCTTACAGTTTGAACTTTCTTTTCACTATTGATTTTCTTTCTATTTCAGGAGACATCACACAAAAGGGGTTTGAGAAGAAACGGGCTCGCCTACTTCAACCATATATGGCCAGCGGGGCTGTAACAAAAGGTAGAATGGGCCAAATAGACATGTTGTTCATTAATTATCATGTTTTTTCATTGTTACAAGTGCCTCATTTTGGTAAATGTCCCATTACCTTAAAATATTACAATCTAGATGTCATAGACATGATTTGGTTCTTAATTACAGATTGACTTGCATGCCATACACACATTTGATTGCTTTACGTTTCACTGTATTGCAATCATTTTCATCAAGAAAAATTTATTGGAAGAAGCAGGCTTTTTTCTGTATAAAGAACATTGTTTTATATCGCACTTTATCAATTAAAAGTTAGCGTCATGAATGCTAATCTGATGTAGACATTCACTTAGAAAAAAATTTATGAAGAACTAATAAAGGTACCCTCTGTTAGGTCATACAAGACCCTACTTATCCACATTTAATATTTCAATTAAGTTGCTCAGGGCAAAAACCATATTTGATTGAGATTTAATTTTGACCATATTTCCCCATGATAAGAATTTATCAGGAATGAATAGAATTGAAGTAGTTGCACATCTGTCGCTATTCACAATTTTTCTCCGGATTGGTCATTGTATGATATTGTGGTATATGGAGTATGGTTAATAGGAGGGGGATAGGTTTCTACTTCAGCTGTCTGTACAAACAGGAAGCATGTGTGACATATGGCCAGATATGTGTGCATTATACTGACTGAAAGTTTCCCTCAACCTGATAGATTGATTTACTTTTTAAACTCCTATTCTAGCAAGCCTGATTTTTACCAGTAGAACTTAGCATTAGTTTGTATTTTAGCAAGACTGAATTTTACCAGTGTTATTGTAATATTGAGTACATGCATGTATTGTAAACCCATATAGCACCAACTACACTGCTCAGATCAATCAATCATTTGCTGTGAAAAAAGACGCCAATTAAGCTATGCCCATTTTTGTTTACAGCTGTATCGGGTCCACAGAACCCCAGCCCGGCCACAGCAGCCCAGCGCAAGGCATCCAGACGAGCCACGCGGGAGGATAACAGGTACCAGTCAGGTGAGTATGGGGACACTGGAATAACAGGACAGAATCACATGTGGGCAGCTTTAGACAACTAAAGTTATACAACTAACCAAAGTCAGCAGATGACCAGATTGATTTATCTTAGAGCTAGTGAAACCTCTATGTAATCTTGCCATCTGCTGCTGTAAGTTAGTCTAATTCAAAGTCTAAAGTCTCTTAGTGAATTGTTATTTTTTATATAAACAAGTGGTGTTCTTTTTTACTTGTTCCTGCTTTAGTTTCTTTTTTAAGAGAAGGAGAAAAAGTAAAAACGGAAAATTGGTGACATTTCTTGAAATTCGTGCATATCATTCTAGTTTCTTTCTTGACTGAACAGGCTCAAGTACGTTAACTTGCTGCCATTAATAAGCAGTATAGATGATTGAAATTGTAATTTGACCAAATAAAGTCTTTCAATTTACAAGAGGTACAGAGTATAATTCAAAAGTCTGAACGTGTAATAGAATATTTATCCTTCATCAAACTACCTTAGTTACCTGTATGGTCAGTAATATCCTATGGAGAGCATGGGCATTCCTTTCTCTCTTCTGATAATGTTTAGGAAGTCTGGGTTCATAGATACCAGCAGATACATATATATGTACAAGGTCAAACCTGAAAAACAATTTCCAGCAATAGTTTCCAGGGGTTAAGACAAGGCCAGATGCATGATTTCATGGCACTTGAGAGGGAAAGGCATCATGTTTCTCCTATCTATAACTTAAACAACATCATACATTTTTTGGTTTGTTGTGCACAGTGCATGGGCATTTCACTGCACAATATCAGTAGAAAATGAGAGGTTTTGTGTCGGACTTGTGAAAATATTGATTGTGGGTAGACAGTTCAGTCGAAAGTGTCTTGTAGTTTTGTAGTGCATGCAGTGTTTTCAATGTTAACACAAGATTCTGTTTTCCAACACTGTTTAGCCAAAGGCTTTCAACTTTCTTAATAGTGAACATAGAATACATTGTATTGATGAGAGCACTTGTATAGTTAACATAGGATACATTGTATTGATGAGAGCACTTGCCTGTATATATGTTGGTGAAATGGCTTTTGATCCATATGTATAAGAACTTGCAATGTCACACTTGCAGGGTAGAAGTTATATTGTTATTGCGTGCTC
The DNA here is from genome assembly GCF_051362555.1 of Lingula anatina. Lineage (NCBI taxonomy): Eukaryota > Metazoa > Brachiopoda > Lingulata > Lingulida > Lingulidae > Lingula > Lingula anatina. Next base: position 38,112,160 of record NC_141768.1, on the reverse strand, counting down.
AATAGTATATAGTACCAGTTATAGCCTATCGCAGACATGTGAATTATATCAAATAGAATGACCTCAACACACCCCCCTTTTACTGCAGTGGTTGGCATCTAAGTGACCTAATAATATCTTACCAGAACAAAAGAATTTCATGCTGCTTTCATTAGGGTAAAATATAAATGTTTTATGCACTAGTGCATGTGAATCGATCTCCTTTGGTACTTAAGTTTTGTAAATGTCACAATAAAAAATCAACATGGAATTACCAATGTAAGGGAGGCTTAGTGGTTGGCTATGAAATTATGAAGTCAAGCATGCATTCTTGAATTTAATATACAACTGTGCAGAGTCTAGACAGTGTGAACTCTACACAATATGCTGTATAAATATTTTTTGTCCCTTTTCCTCTGTAATATGAATATATAGGTAACGACTGAACAGCAGATGTTAAGCACATCCATAAGTGTTTAACATTGAATGAATAAGAGTAAAAAATATGTCATTAGATAAACCTCAAATTGAACATTAGGGCAGGGAGAGGTCAGTTTTAATGCATGCTTTTGCGCTGACATCAGTAAGTTCCTGTGATCAGGTGCATAGAACACTGCATCCTCCCTAGGCAGCTGCATGTAAGCATGCTTTAGGTGTTTAGTCTTCTCCTTACGTCATGGACAGAGACATGGAGATTTCACCGAGAAAATTGATTTCCAATTTTAAGGGTACAACTAATACACATCCACCCTATTATACATTCCCTTCAGGGAATTTATGTCACATTTGGCATTCAGAAATGCAATGATGAAGGATGAAATATTCTGTTTTATGATGTTTTTTCCTAGTGATTGTGGTGATCTCAAGCAACTCATTGATCTGCATCCAAATATCAAAGATGTAGGTTTTGATTTTACTCTTTTATCAGTTCTAGGAATAGACATTTGCACTTGGTGTGTGATCCAAATGCAAGAAGTGGAAAATATTCACTAATATGCTGAAATACTGGTATTACAGTTCATGGTTGAAGTCTGTTGTTTTTATGGGATTTCATCACATAGTTTAATTTTTGCATTGTCTTTTTTATAGAAATCCGCACAGAAGCAGTAATGCAGGCTCTGGCTCTCCATGGACCCCGAGTACCTGTTATGCCTCTGCCTTCCAAGAGAGTGTCAGCATACAGTCCGAACAGAAGAGAACAGCGAAGGGGAACAGGTAAAGAATGTCACTGGGGAATTATTTCTTAGTTTTATATGCCAACCAGGGTAATGTGATTGTCCAAATGTATGAAGATGGACTGCATATATTTGGATAGACTTCTACAAATTAAATGGGTGAGCTGGGCTATGTTCACATCTGAACTACAGTTGTTTTCAGTCAATTCGAAGCAGCCTTTCAGGGAACATCAGAAATTTCAGCAGACCATATAATTATGATCAGCTTGCCAAAAGAAGTCAATCTAACAGTTTGTGATTTGCTTCTATGAGAATCATAAAAGATAGTCTAAAGTCTTACAACTTGGCATAAAATCATTCAAGATTTGGCTGGATTAGGAAGAGAGTAGTATGTGGTAGGACAACAGGATTAGATTGGCTACCTGTAGTGACCTAATCATAACTAGACATAAGACCTTTGGGGTTATGGTGGCTGTGGTTGGGACAGAAGGATTAGATTGGCTACCTATAATAATGTAATCATACCCAGACAACCTGCTTGGACAGTCATTCCATTTGAGACTTATTAACGTTGACTTGATGTGGTCCAATAGATGCCCTATCATTGATTAAAAATTAAAATTATTAATTTCAATCATATTTATTATATAATATGAGCATAAGTGATGTTAGTTAGAGGATATCTGGTTTAAGATAGCCTGGATGTGAATGTGACTGAAAAAAAAGTGTTATTTGCATTATGAGCACAGGGAAGTGTAAGTAGTGGCAGCTTGCCAAGGATACAAGGTTTGAAGATGGGTTAGTCATAGACACACATGACAGCATGGAATTGCATTGTCATGATTAAGGATGGCTGAGTCTTGTGCTTTGTAGGAGATCCTGAGCCAAATTTTGATTAAAATTATATCTCTGAGTTGAAAAGTTAGTTTAAACTGAATATTGTTACAAGAATGCTTAAAGACCTGTAGTAATGATATTCACTAGCCAGGGGATATAGAATCATTGTAAAAATATATGTACCACAGACAAAATAGCATTTGATAAATGCACTGTAGTGATGCATATTAGGTTGGTTGCCCTCTTATCTTTGTTATTCGGATGAGAGACTTCATGCTAGAAGGGAAATCCAGTTGTAGAAAAAAAGGCTGTGGGGATATAATTATGGATTGATGGCAACAGTTTGAATTTCAAGTTGTCTCTAGTATTTTGAATGTTTTTTTTTCTTTTGTCTGATGTTAATGGAGATGTTTGCTTGATACAGTTTTAGCACTAAGACCACAGTTTATGTTATCCAGGTTTATAAATATTTGTAATTTGTTGCAGGTTATTAGGTTAATCTCTTTCCTCGGATTCCTTGGCATGAATGTTGTTGCCAAATGAGTTCATTAAGCCCAATGAAAATGTATTTATGTGTTTCATTATATTGTGTGGGGCATAATTGCTGTGTGCTGTGCTGTGCTGTGTTCCCAATATAAACCAAAGTCGGTAGGTTGGCGAAGACCCTCAGGCAAATACATGGTTGCTGTTCTTAGGAGGTACCTAATTCTGGTTTTTAGGTCCTTTTTTGTAGGCTTGTTTTATTGGATTTTTTTTCCTCATAAACATGGTCTCAGAATAATGCTATTTTCAAAAATTGCTTTCTCTTTTGAGACATTTTGATTAGTGTTAGTAAAAGTTAATTTTTATTTTATTATTATTTTTTGTCTTTTTTTATGAGCCAGTTCATTTTCACAGGACTTGTAAAGTGAGTTGGAGAAATATCTGATTGAGCCAGACTTATGGAAAAAGCAGTATATCATCAGTAACAGAGGATCCCACACCTAAAACTATTTTAACTTAGATCTCTATTCAGTTTGAGGTCTTTTGTAAAAACATTCCTAAACAAAAAACAAAAAAAAAGAAGATTTTGTGGTTTCTGTTTTTATCATAGGAGGGGCTGACTTAAATTTATGGAGCTAGGTCACTTATATCTGTAACACATATGAACTCTGTCTATATTAGTTGTCACTATACCTGCACCAGGGATAATAGGAGAGAATGTCAAAAATGGACGGTAACACTGACACTGTTGTTGGTATGGTTGGGCTATGTTTTTGATACATAATTCTTTTCAGTGATTTTACACTGGAAGTTGAAGCTCTGAAGGTTGAAGATCGGGACCTCTTTGTAGCAAAATATTGGAAGTTGACATTTCAGTTAATTTTTGTTATGATTGTTGGGATGAGCTGTGGGGTGTTATGTGATTTATTTCCACAGGGATTTATTCAGCCAAAGCTTGTTGTTTTGAGAGATAGAGATCTGTTAACCCAGAGTAACCTCTAATTCACTTTTTATTATTAGACTAAACTTTGGGTTTATAGAATGTTACGCATATTTTTCTTCATACTTGAATCAGAGAAACCAGAATGTTATTCTTGTTTATCAGATGAGCACTACATGTACCTACTTCAGTAGGCTTAAAAACCTCTCACTGATGGGTTATTAAAATTTTTGTTATGTTTAAAGAAAGAGGAAAAATTGTAGTTTTGATTGCCAGGTAAAAATTTTCCAGAACCCTGTGAGATACCCTCCTTCTTGTGCCTTTCTATATTTTTAACCCGAGTCAGTAATCAACATATTATCTCGTTTTTTTTACCACCACATCTCAAAAGAACCCAGTAGGTGGGTGTTTTCTGTGAATTCCTCCCTCTCTGGCACTGAAGGCAGGATCCCTTCTTCTTCACAAATCTTCCAGTGAGCTGTCAATGCCCCTAACTGATGTTAACATGTGCATCCTTGTCATCTTATTAATTAGCAGCAAGGAGAAGGAGCTAAACAATCTGCAGGGAAGGATGGATGGATTTCGTTAGTCGCTCACGCATGCACAGACGTCTGTGTTTTGTTTTCAAGTTCTATTGTAAAGGGTGTCAATTTGGGATAAAGATATATGTGAGCTGGTGTAAGCTGATATAAGCCATTGCTCAGAGGAAACTGTTACTTTTTGGTGCCTTGCTTCCAGCTAGGCTGAAAATTGATGCTGGGAAGACTGAAGGTCATTTTTAATATGCCTGCAAATCTTACCAGCATACCGCATATGTAGTGTATGGCATCACTGGTTCAACTTGTCTGGGAAAATGAGGAAACTGACTTTAAGATGAACTTGCGTGGTCTTGTGGGAGAGTTCCTGACATTTATTGTATGTATCTGCTCGGAACATTGCAACAGTCATGGATTCCTCTTTGCGGTCACTCATTCTCTATGAATGTAAGTATATGTGATTGCGACCAGGTGCTATATCTGATTTCCAGGGTGAATATAGCATAAGGCATGCTGTACAGTTAATCAGTGAAACAGGGTCTAAGTGACACACCTTCACATGCAAGACTTTAACTCAGACTGTTATATCTTAATATATCTGCATGTCTGCAATGACATATCTTTCCTTAAAGTAAGGGAAACCAGTTTGACTGCAATGCTGTCTGCATGATTGGTAATAACTACTAAACAAACAGTCTAAAGGTAAACATTAGAATAACTTCACCTAGACACAACAAGCCTTCTATGAAGGATAAATGTCACGGTAAACAAAGAGTTTTATAACTCTGGCCTACTTCTTTAATTATATTATGAAGGCACTGGAGGCTAGACAGGAACCCCTGATAGTTAATGTGTATTTGGGGTTTCTCCTGCTTGTTGAAGTTCTACCTGAACACTGTAACAGCAGAAATGTTCTTGCACCTGTTTGGGTGGCATGCTTAAGTGGGATAGGATTACACACTTAGGCCAGGATATTAGGCCATATGGGCTAAGGAGCTGGTGCCCAAGTAGACCAACATGTCTTTATTGGTATAGGAAGTGATTAGTGTTATAATGTTGAGTGAGGTTTAAAGATCATATTTGTATTTAATAACCTTGGCCAGGTGTTGAAGGTGTGTGTCTCTGTAATGACACAAGGTAAGATAATAAGAAGGGATAGGAAGGGGGGCTCTTGTAGAATAGTTAACCTATTTTCTCAAAAGACATAATTACTCTTTCCTGAAAAAACATTTATTATGAATTGATGAGATTAAAATCGACAACTAGCAATTCTGCAGATTATAGAACAGGATGATGTGAGAAACTCTTTTGATCTACAAAGAAGACATTTGTTCCCCTAAAATTTTTCCTAATTTATTTTGAGCTTGATAGGAAAGTGGTCATAGCTGTAAGCCAAAATTTTGTCCCTGTATAGCTTAAATTTTTATCGTTAGGACACAATATATATTTGTGGTAAACATACCAGTAAAGAGAATTTTTCATCAAAATGAAAAAGAGATAATGATAATTCTCTTTATTATTGACAGGAAGGAATTCTTCCACACTTTCAGGCACTCTCTTGCGAAATCGTTGGCTTTGTAAGTATGCAGTGTGGGTTATCAACTATTAATGTATCTACTGTGTGATTACTTTACTCTCTCCTGATAAACATGACATTATACATTTTGTTCATTTTAGTGCATTATGTCCTTTTATTTCATTGTGTGTATCAGTTTGCTTGCCACTGGGTACATAGAACCTTTGTGTGAAGAGGGCTCATTTCAAAATTGAAATTGACGGCACGCAAATGCCAGTGTCATGAACATAAATAATCAGCCTTTTTGATAGCTATGATTTGAAAAATACTAAGAATTGATCATGTCCAGTCTCAAATTATTCACCATTGAGAAGCTTAAATACAAATTATTCTAGATAGAAAAGAGATAATATGAAGACGTGAAGGACATAAAACCATTGAAATAATACACATTATCTCTGACAAAGCATATACTTCTTCTATGGAAATGACTTGAAATTGGATTTCTGTTTGCTTTCCTACAGCATCTAGAGAGTGTTTTTTCTCTTTGGGTTGCTCTGTGGTGTGATATTGATTTTGAGGGTGACTTAATGTTAACAGTGTAGAGAAGAATATGACAGACCAGGGAATGCAAGGGCTTTCACCCATTAAAATTCTGGATATTAAGAAAGGTAAAAAAGAGGGGTATAGCAGAGGAAAGGTTATTGTGTTTATTGATAGGTACCTTGTTGATAAATAAGTGATATATGGTTATAGATATATTCTGTTTTTCCTTAGTTTTCATTTTATTTTGAAATTCGTGATTACATAGACTCTCACACCTGTTCTCTTTTATTCACTCACCTAAGACAGGTGTAGGGTTATGATATGAAAGTGTGAAATGAATAGGATATAATTTAAAATACATAAAAGGTCAAGTGTAAATAGCACTCTTATGGATACATGCTGGAATCTGAATTTCATCTTTCAGTTGATTCAATATATTTTTTTTAGATTTAAACCATTTCACGTCCATTTTTGCATTAGTTATGTATTAACAAATATCAAATAGAAGTATGGGAGGAAGGGGCAGCATAGAAACGATGAAATTATTATTATTTGCTTACAATGTTTGATATGTCTGTATTTGAATTACAGGAAAATTCCCAAGGATAAAATAAGCAGTGATCCATATGTGCAGGTGCATTGCAATTGAAAAATGTGTGTGTATGTAAATATATGTAGTAATAATATCTGAATCTTTCTTCCAGACTCTTCATCAGATGATGACAGTGTATTTGATGATGACCGCTCTAGGCGTGGAAGTGGTGACCAGACGCCCTCTTCCTCCTCCTCTTCCCAGCATTTACGTCCACAGGGAGTACGGATAGAGCCCAGGAGAGGTAGTGCCTATGCCATACTGAATATTCCAGGATCCAAGGGGGGCTTAGCTGATGTTATGAGGGAATCCACCCCAGGTAATATATCAGTTGTCCCCTTTACTAATATATATATATATGCAATGCTTTTGTGTTGATCTTCAGTGGTTGTTGTGTTGACCTGTGATTATTTCTTGGTTATCAATATTAAATGTAAAAGAGCAGTGCTCATTGCTGTTATGTTCTTTTCTATGATTAAGTGGATTTCAGCAACACATTATTTTGGTAGATTGTCACAGTTAGCTGCACATATTTCTGGCTGTCTGAGTAAATTTGTAGTATCCTCATCATTCATATATACATGTGGTATTATAAGCTTGGTTTGGCTATGTGCTGAGAAACAAGGAATTGGGTACTGATAACGTTAACTGAAATATATTCCAGGCCAAAATTTCCAGCAGCCCCCAGATATTACCAGCAACACCAGCACTCTGACCCGTGCAGACCGCGTGCAGCAACGATACAATGCTCAAAGTCATGCACACGTGTCCTCCGTGCGTGTGTCACATTCTGGTGCTGTCACAGGGATGTCTGATGAAAGTGAGTACCTAGACTGAAGTAACTGTTGGGGTGGTTATTGCGTGGGCTTTAGCTGTGATTGATTTTAGACATTATTGTAATGATAATGCATGGTTCAAGATGAGAGAATTACCTAGAGAAGAGTCTAGCAGATTACTGGAGTGAATAAGCTGATATTACCATAGCAGCAGATCTTGATAATGAAAATAATAATGTAAACAGGTGAATAACCTGCAGGATAGCTCATGATCAGTAAACCTAATTGGAAATTTCAAAAAGGTACTAAACAGGCATTTGTTTAGCGACTGGTACATTTTGTTTCTACAATATCTAAGGGCTGGATAGTTTTTAATTGGATGGGCAAATCCCATAAGTATAAGCGTATGTCAACTGTCTGACAGCCATGAACTTTTAATAGGCCTCATCTGTCAAATTGAACTACTCTTGAAGAACTTATTCTTGGATAGATATGAGTGAGCAGTGGCTGTTAATATAGTTTTATTGATCATGTTCATGAGAATAAATTGGTTGAGAAGAGTTCTTATTATTATTTGATGAGGGAACATATATTAATGTGCTGAAAATGAAAGCAAGGAGAGAAAGGTGTTATGAAAAAGTATTCAGTGTAAAAGATACTTATCATAGCCTTGAGTAGCAACAGACAGTGCTAAATGTGTTTTGTATTTTTTTTCTCTAGGTAAGAGTCATGGCAAAGTTTCTGCTAAGATTCAACAGTTGCTCAATACATTAAAGGTAAGCCATGGACCCTGATAAATTATCAGAGATCTCTTCACATGAATTGAAGTGATTAGGTATACAGTGTTCAATTCTCAGTCAACTTAATATCATATTGAATTTTTGTCAGAGGACTTTGCAGTTAGTACATAAAATAAATAAAGAACTATTTTATATATGAACACATTTTGAACATCAATTTCAGAGGCCCAAGAGAAAGCCATTAAAAGAATATTTTGTAGATGATGAAGATGAACTCCAAGGTAAGATTAGGTCACTTTAATTTTGATTTTCTTCACTATGGACACCACACTTTATATTGTGTTAAAATGATTTTTAAATGAAATTTTTAAAAAATCAAGAATTTCTTCATTATAAATAAATTTTAGTAAACCTGTTACATGTATAAGTGTCAATATGTATTCATTAGATATAAGAACATAAAAAGATCATTAATTTTTTTCTTCTCCCTTGTGTCATAGTCCCACCATCAGATCCAAATGCCCCCAAGCCAGAGGGCAGCACCATCTCTCCTGCCATTGGGGAGCAGTTAATCGTGAGTGGAATACTGTTAATTTAAAGTTACATTTAACTATTAACTTTATCAATAATACTTTCAAGGTTCCCTATGGTTTGCTTATAGAATCCCAGATTACACAAAGAATCCCAGATTACGTAAAGAATCCCAGATTACGTCCTTAAATTTGTGGTTTCAAATTGCTATCCTTACTTTGCTATTCTATCTCCAGATTCCATCTGGGTTGCCCAGAAACCTAGAAGCTGCAGTCCAGAGGTATGGATCTGCCTCTTATAAAGCTGCAGCTGTTACCACACTAGACCAGAATGGGAGGCCCACGTCCACTCTCACATACGGTAAGCGAAACGAAGAACCACTCTCAGTTCAACTATTGTTAATGCTGAACTATTTTGAATCCACATATCTCAAAAAGATATCAGATCTTTATGTTTACCCTTTTCTTACCCGCAGTGCAACATGGCAGCTGTAATAAATCAAAAGTGAGCATATACCAGGTCATTTATGTGTTTTAGGTTGATTTGGCATTCCAGTGTCTCATAAATAGCCTTGGCTGCACCTGCCTTAAAAGATAATAGTCCCTCGGTTGTTTAGGGTCATGTAAACTTGGTGCAGGGAATTGAGATAGATGGAGATTTATGATACCTTATTTTGTACTCATTTTTTTCACCTTTAGGAAAATTATTGAGTAGGACTCAGAAAATAGCCTACAACTTGTTACACAAGATAGGTAGCAAGGTGGACCCAGGGGTGAAGCCAGGTGATAGAGTAAGTGGGATTGTGACTCTTATGTTTTTATGTTGTATTGTTTGATGTGAATAAATAAACTTGTAAGTAACCATATTGATACATTAGATCTAAAAAAAAAAAGGGATTTGAATTGAGAGATGACATAAACTTGATGTGAGATGAGGAAAATGACATTTTTTTTGTGGATTCTACTTACATTTGATGTTTCCTTTTATGTTTTGTCACTATCACAACAGTATCAGTATTCCCCGAAAATGAATACACAGCATGGTAAAAACAATGCATGTATTTGTCATGATTTTGTGGTATGTTTCAGGTTGCATTAGTATATCCAAACCATGACCCAAGTTCCTTTATCTGCGCTTTTTATGGCTGCCTAGCTGCTGGAGTGGCCCCAGTCCCTATAGAGGTGCCCACATCAAAGAGGGTAAGTACAGGGTGGGTGTGTGGGTGGGTGGAATGTGGGTCCCAACAAAGAGGGACAGCACAGGGGGAAAGGTGTGATTGTGGTGCTTCTTATAGTTGGAGTTAGGACCAATAACTGCACTCATCTGGTGGAAGCTTTTCCTTACATTTTATCTTCAGTTTGTCCCTGAAAGTGTAAGACAACAGTTAAAGATTATGAAAAGTCTTTCTGTCGGACACAATGTTTTTCTTAAATTTCAAAGTTTATTTGCTCACTGTGCTACTTAGCTTGCCTATTATTTTATTCTATAATCTGTCTCTAAATTTCCCTGTTACTGGTGAGTTTGTCCCTCTCTTCTGTGTTTAATTACCATTGTCAAGGTCCTGGTTTATGTAAATGATCTTTGAACATTGATGTTTTTTATTTTTTCCAGGATGCTGGGGCTCAAGGCATTGGTTTCTTGCTTGGGTCTTTAAATGTTAATGTTGCGCTAACTTCTGAAGCATGTTTCCGTGGCTTACCAAAAACACAGTCTGGGGACGTGATGCAGTTCAGAGGTAAACTTGCTACTTGTACTATCGAAGGCTTTAAAAACAAGTTAAGTCATAAGATACAAAGATGTCAACAGAAATTGAAGAAAAAAAGTTCATTCTTAGATTTTTCTTTTGCTTTTAGGAATGTAGCTACAACTAAGGATAAAGCCAGGGTTTTATAAAAATAAATATTTTTCACTCAGAAGTATTTTTAAAATGTTTTAGGCTGGCCTAAACTCCACTGGTTTGTAACAGAGCACCTAAGTCGACCTCCTAAAGACTGGCTCCCTCCTCCCCGGCTGTCTGATGAAGCCCCAGCATATATAGAGGTATGCTTTATATACAGTCTCTTCTTATATGTCAATTGATTCCAGCAGTATGAACGACATTATATAATGAAATGGTTCTAGAAAAAGAACATTTGTTTGCAAATTTTGAACAAATAAAAAAAAAGAGAAAAAAGTTTTGTTCTTGGTAAACAGTTGTGAAAGCTTTTTGAAATGAAATATGAACATAAAATATTGCATGTAATGGCAGTCTATTGGAGTTTTCTGTTGTTTTTCCAGTATACTCATGGTGGTAAAGATGGCAGTGTGATGGGGGTTACTGTCACTAGGAACAATATGTTATGTCACTGTAGAACCCTCACTGTAGCTTGTAATTATACAGAAGGTAAGTAGCAAACAGGAAAGGTGTAATGAGCAAAAGACTTCTCTTTTTTGTATTGACTTAATTCCTCCAGAAATCACTTAAATATGAGTCTCTAAGTGAATAAGAGAATAAATAATAGTCTATGAATTGTTTCCTGGCCATAATCAGTATTGTTCCAGACCAACAAATAATACCTCTCCTCTTAGAAATTAAACATTGATCCATAATGTTTTCTTTGTTTTATGACACTGCAGTCATTGTTGATAATAGTCTTAGGTGTAAAAATGCTTTCAGAATAAAACAAGTGACTGTGTGGTCATGGTTGTCCACTTTCTTTCTTTCTTTCTTTTTTTCTTTTTTGTAATTTAATTGGTTGTATTTGTCAGAAAGACCCACAGCCAACTTGAATATATGACAGGTCAGATGTTATAACTTGGCCTCAATACAGGTGAAACCTACAAAAATAAAAAGAGCTGTTGTAATGTATGGTCACATTAACCCCCTTGACTCTCTCAGAACTAATACTGTGCCTATACCAACTTTACTTGAATTATATTTACAGTGCATCTCAAAATGAATTCAAAAAGAAAGAAAAAATAGAACCATAAACTTGTTTTTGTTGTTTCAGGGGAGGTTATGGTATGTGTATTAGACTTCAAGAAAGACGTAGGACTATGGCATGGTATTTTAACAGTAAGTATATCAATATTCTTTCATAAAATCAACATGCTTGATATGTATCAGCACAACATCTTTCTTGAACAAAAATATTTTTCCAAGTCCATCTTTTAAAATAGGATTACTTCATGTTCTGTGTTCTGTTTCAGAGTGTCTTCAATGGCATGCATGTAATCTTTGTCCCATATTCTCTGATGAAAGTTGACCCTGCTTCCTGGATGAAGATGGTCACAAGATTTAAAGGTCAGTGTGGATGAGAAAATGAGGATTGTTAAAAAACCTGTCTACTAAAAGCTCCCATTGGGAGACAAAAGTTTTTATTTTATGCAATAGCTGCTTTGTAGAATATAATTTTTGGAAACAATTTTATGAGTGTTCCAAAATTAATGCTTGCTTTTAAAGTTGCAGTTTGTGAACACATTTGGAAAGCCATCATCAAACCGGTTTGTCCAGAATTTATACTGTACTTCAAAAGTTCACAGAAATCCCTGCTATGTTTTTATATGTATTATTATAGCAACAATAGCAGTGGTGAAGTCCCGGGACATGCATTGGGGCCTGCTAGCTCAGAAGGACCATAAAGATGTCAACCTGTCCTCGTTACGTATGCTGTTGGTGGCTGATGGTGCTAACCCATGTAAGTAGACACATACCCTAGGGCACTTGTTAACATTTATGGCTTCTAAGAACTTAAGTGGTGGATACTCCTTCCTGTGGTTTTAGCTAGGCTAGAAATGAAATCCAACCAGGTAGCGAATTTCTGCACTTTTCCAGGGAAGTTTCCTGTTTACAAACAAAAAATTCACTGTGGCAGCTGTAAATTGGGGAAGAAATAATGTATTTAGTGTTAATGGCCAAGCTTTTAGTTAGGATACTTTGTACCTTTTTCGTTAATGTTCTGTTAAATGGCTCATTTCTGTGTTGTAGTTCAATCTGTGTCACTAATACCGTGGACCCTGTCATTGTTTTTATGTACAGACACAGATGTGTCTGTACATATTGCCATCACCTGCGTCTGTCGTCGCCGTCGCCGTCGCCGTCGCCGATCATGTCGCCGTGCACTTTCAGCGTTAACACCATAAGTGGAAGACAGTTTTACTTTTTGGCTTTATATTTACAGAGCTGATGAATATTCATAAAACGCAGGTCAAGTTCGAAAATCAGCATGATCGGGCCATTATTGTAGAATTTATGCTGTTTTTTCACTTTTCAGCATATATGCAACACTGTTAACACATTTCAAGGAAAACTGATAGGCCTGTTGTCATGAAACTCACAGGAGTAATCAATCTTACTAAAACACAGGTCAAGTTCGAAAATCGGCATGATCGGACCATTATTTTATAAGTTATGCTGTTTTTTCACTTTTCAGCATATATGCTAAACTGTTAACACATTTCAAGGAAAACCCATAGGCCTGTTGTCATGAAACTCACAGGAGTAATCAATCTTACTAAAACGCAGGTCAAGTTCGAAAATCAGCATAATCGGACCATTATTTTATAAGTTATGCTGTTTTTTCACATTTCCTCAGATTCAATTCTTAGGCATGTTAACAGTCTCTTTATTTAATTAATAAGATACGTAAAAGTGTTTGTTTGACATTTCCTGCATCTTTACAACATTGTTAGTTGATTTTGTAAAAATGATGGTAAACCTGTAATCGTGTATTGTGTAATAAGGTGTCAAAAATGGAAATAAACTCATATCATTGCAGTTTGTAAGATTCAATCATTCACTATGTTCAGAAACTCAGAATGGAGGAAATTGGACATTTGACACTGTTCTATTGATATTTTTCCCATCTTATCAATTTTCTTAGTTGATCATATAAAAATGGCAGTAAACTGTTAATTTCGTTTTATGTTAAAAAAGTGTTAAAAATGAAAAAAAAAAAAAAAAACATTTCAGAACAGTGCTGTCTTGTTTACATTTTGGCATTTTCAAGTTGTGACTTTGAAGTTCCATGGGCCTGAAGGCCTTTGCTAGTCACATTTTCTGAATATCCATAATACAAATATTTTATTATTAAAAATTGATGGTCATTATGCTGTTAAACGTTATGTAATATTGCATCAAAATTTGGAAAAAAAATATTTTGGGCACTGCTCCCATGATGACCATTTAAGAAAAATCATGTCACTTACTGTTCTCAGACTTACAGGAAAGAAACATGGGACTAAAATACAGCTTCAGTAGGCAATGCAGTCTGTTTGGTAATTCTTTCTGCTAGTTAAACAGTTTTTTTGTGAAAATTTAATTTTTCACATATTGGCATTTTCAAGGTGTGACTTTGAAGTTCCATGGGCTTGAAGACCCATGCTAGTCACATTTTCTGAAAATCCATGACACGTATATTTTATTATTAAAAATTGACGGTCATTATGCTGTTAACCATTATGTAATATTGCATCAGAATAGAAGAAAACACAATTTTGGGTGCTGCTGCCATGATGTCCATTATGGGAAAACCATGTTACTGATGATTGCAAAACGTTCAAAAAAGAAATACAGGACTAAAATGCAGCCTGAGTTGGAAAAGCAGTCTAATTGGCTTCTTTTTCTGGAAGTTATACATTTTCAAAGTGTGAACTTGAACTGCCATGGGCCTGAAGCCTTATGCTTGTTACACATTTTACTTACATTGGTATTACCTGTTGAGCATAATTAAAATTTGATGTTGAATTTGCAGTTTAACATAATGTACTTTTGCATCAGAATTGACAGTAGCCTGTTTTGTGCATAGTTATTTCCTGCTTTTTGTCTGTACATTTGACAGCTTTGCTGCCTTGTTTTGTATCTGTAGGTGCAAGTCAGTTTCTGAGTGATGTAGAATACATTATGAGTTTGTACTCGGATGAGCCGTGTACACCTCAAGGTGTGAGATAAACTGCATCTATTGTCATCTAGATTGATATCTACTGAATGAGGCTGGATTCTTTGTATGAGGCTATAAAGCATATATTGTTGTATGGATTGAATCTGAATTCTGTAGTTCTGATACAGAACATCAAAGCATTTACCTGAATACCTTTAATATATGTCTTAATTTGTGTTCTTGCTATTAAGGAGTGTTAACAGTTGAATTGTGTGAGACTTGACTAGCACGTTGATGCATGGTAGAATTAGTTTCAAATGCATGAATATTTTATGATTTGAATGTGATTGCCATGTATAAACCAGCCAATTTGATGAAGAATTTTAGCAACAATGTGCATTAGACAAGTATTTATTAAGACAAGCTGGTATGATATGATATGGCCTTTATTGACTTTCTCGATCTATTTGCAACTTTTTAAAACATCTTTGTATCTCATGTGGGATAGATATTTACAAACTGTTCAACAAGTAATGATATGACTAATATTTTATGCAATACACCATCTCTGAAGTGAGCAAAGTGTGCCAAGCCTGACGTGATGGAACCAGTCCAAAGCATGATATAGAGTAGCATCTTGATGTGTCTTTATTACTGGCCTGACAACCAGTTGTCATAATATCATCGCCATCATGTCTGTTTAGGTTCATGACAAAACATATCTGTGTGGCTTTCTATCAAGATATGTCATATACTATTTATTTATTTAAGTTTTTTATTATTGGTTGAAAAAATATATATATATATTTTAAATTAAGAGTACAAGGTCGATTGCAGTCTTAAAGAGCCCTAAGATATTGTTTAAGAAGAAAAGAGAGATTTAGCATTTTTGTTTGTTTCTTCCTTTGATGTGCCCCCTGCCTAATCTGTCAAATGTCCCTGTATTCAGTAGTTCTAGCAGGCACACGTAACATAGCCGTGATCTGTGACCTAACTTTGATCAACAGGAAGAAGTTTGGAGACAAAACTGCTGCCAAGCAAACCTTTTTGATATGAAACCATTTGTTTTTGATGTCGTATGCTGCAGGAGACAAATAAACGGAAGGAAATGCTTTCCATTCAACCCCTAAATTATAATTTGTTGACATAAGGGTTTTCAAAAGGCCATTTTAAAACAGAAACTATATGACAAAACAATATTTAAAGATACTCTTGACTCATGGACAAGAACTTAATTAAATTACTTATCCTTCTGACATCTTTTTAGGGTCGCTGACATCCTGTGATTCTTTCTTGAATGTCTTCCAAAACAAAGGTCTCCGCCCAGAGGCAATATGCCCATGTGCAAGCTCTTCAGAAACACTGACAGTCTCTGTTAGAAGGTATTTTACATATCAATTTAGAAATGTAATAAAGGCTTTTAGTGGATTGATTGTCATATTTTGCTTAAAAATGTCCCAATTTTTTTCTCTAACATATGTGGACATTGTAGTTAAAAGTTTATCTCAACCGAAGTTACAATACTAGTCCCTTTAAACCACAGCTTAATTTGGAGCTATAAGCCCTCATTATATCATGTTTACTAAGACACCTTAGTCAGAGAATGATTTTATTGTAGCCTCCACTTGAGAATTATTGACATGAAATTTACCTTGAGT
Source organism: Lingula anatina (assembly GCF_051362555.1). NCBI lineage: Eukaryota > Metazoa > Brachiopoda > Lingulata > Lingulida > Lingulidae > Lingula > Lingula anatina. The sequence continues at coordinate 38,095,993 of NC_141768.1, read as the reverse complement.
TTACCTGTTTTAAGAAATTAATTTTGGAACTTAGTCTGTATAATACAGATGAAGGACGATGAAGTTCCTTGATGGTTTATGTCTTCCACATTTTGATGGAAATAAACTTCCTGTTTCTGTTTCAGACCTGGTCGTACCAGTGCCAGTGCCACAGGACGAGGAGTGTTGTCCATGCAGGGGTTAAGTTATGGTGTTGTGAGGGTGGACTCTGAGAACAGCTTGACCTCTCTCACTTTACAGGACTGTGGTCAGGTCATGCCGGGTGGTATGTATTGTTAGATACTCTAACAAAATTGGGGATTTGTTTTGTTAGATACTGGAACAAAATATGCATGTAAGAAACAATACTATAATAATATTTGGAACTGTATTGCTAGATACAATAACAAAATTTGGAATAAACCTTTTAAAATATTGTTTTTCTACTTATGTGAATCCAGCAAACATTAGCCATTGTAGCATCTATAAATGACCCTGCCTAGGATTTTTAAATTCTGTAGCATTCTCCTCCCAAACATTGATGGTTTCACTTTCATTTTGCCAGCTACAATGGTTGTGGTGCGCATTGATGGACCCCCATACCTATGCAAAACAGATGAGGTTGGGGAGCTGTGTGTCAGTGCAGCATACTCGGGCTCCGGGTACTGGGGACTGCAAGGCATTACAAGTACTTACTTCAAGGTGTGATATACATTATAGTTATTATATTATCTGACTAGATCCTTATTGCAGTTAATAGTCAGCTAACTTCATTATCACTTTATATGCCTATTTGTTTTATACCTAAGAAACTTGATTTTTGTATGAAGGGTACTATTATTGAGACAATGATGAGCTGTCATTGTCATGGCCTTCATATGTGTCAAAAGAAAATGTTTTTAATTTTTCAATGATGTAGAATATTTTTTAAAAAAAAATTGATATTTTTTTCCAGGTTCAACCCCTCACTGTAGATGGCAGACCAGTAAGAGAGAACCACATGTTTGTTAAAACTGGGCTACTTGGGTTTCTGGGTCCTGTAAGTACAAGTCTCCATAGTTTGTAAACTACAGAATGTATGAAAAAACTACAGGTCTTATTGTACTGCTGCTAATACTGGCATGTGCCAGTGGTAAGGAATTAATACCTTACTTTATAGTTCCTAATCTGAATTTTGAAAAATGTTTCAAATGTATTTGTTGCTGGATGTAAAAATCATATGAGTGAAAATATGAATAAGTTGATGGTTGAAGAGAGAGCATTATAACTGCTGTTTCCAGGGTGGATTGATATTTGTGTGTGGTAGCAGAGAGGGGCTAATGACAGTTACTGGCAGACGACACAACACAGATGACATCATTGCAACAGTTCTAGCAGTGGAACCTATGAAGTTCATTTACAGGGGGAGGTAGGAATGTTCCCATAGGCTAAATATACAGATATATGAATACTGATGAGTATATCAAACATACATATACCAGATATGTGAGCACTTTTATGTATGTTAGATTCCTAAGAGTTATTTTTCTGTCAGCTTTGTGTTTCCCCATTTTATAAATGAGGAATAATATGATTTTGATGACTCGCCTTGATGACACGTTTTACTTTTAAACAAAGTTTCTACCATTAGGGCCAAGCTGAAACTTGTACTTTACACACACGTCATCTCTGTTCCAGGATTGCAGTGTTTTCAATGACGGTGCTAAAAGACGAGCGCATTGTGGTGATAGCAGAACAGAGGCCAGACTGCTCGGAAGAAGAGGTAACAGTTGGTGTTTTGTTCACAAATTTTCATAACTCAAGGATACAATTTCCCCACCTGTACATTATTGTATCCTGGAAGTTCTCTTGAACAAAGACCATTTATGGTGTCTAAATGTTGTGATTCTGCTATCTGTGTTGGAAATAAAAATGTTTGAATTTAATATTTGGGTCTTTTAAGTTCTATTCATGCCTTAAAAATGAGTATGGTTTTATAATTACTCTCATTTTGAGCCTGGTAATTTAGATTTCCATTTTATTGATGTCTGGTGTTTTTTCTTTGTCATTTGCAGAGTTTCCAGTGGATGAGCCGTGTGCTACAAGCTGTGGACAGTATACACCAGGCTGGGGTCTACTGTCTGGCTCTGGTCCCACCTAACTATCTACCCAGGGTAGGTGACACCTGTCTCTCTCACATTATTTAACCAGATATGATAATTCTGAGCATTTAAAGGTAGTGATGTGACTCATTCAAAATGAAAATTAAATCTCACTGAAGATTGCAGTAAGCAACACTGTTTGTGTCTACTTCAAGATAAGATCAAGCTTCTGAGCAGGCATGAAAAAAACCTCACAGATCTCATAAAAAGTGCCTATTTGTGGAATTAACTTCCCAAATTCTGCTTGTAAAAATTATCATCTTTTGTAGCATTTAGAACAAATAGCCAGAATATGAAAATAACATTATGGGACATATATTTGATGTCTTATATATTTCCAGACTCCTCTGGGAGGTATTCACATACACGAGACAAAGAAGCGTTTCCTCGAGGGATCTCTCCACCCAGCCAATGTACTGATGTGTCCACATACCTGTGTTACCAACCTGCCAAAACCAAGAGAACATCACACTGGGGGTCAGTAGAACACAGGGCACTATTTATGTGACCTTTTTTTTTTTTTTTTAGAACAAGAAAGTGAGGCATTTAAAATTTGTGGAGGAAAGTTGTCGTAGTTCATCACATTGTCATATAAAAATAAGAAAGTAAGATTGTGAATTTCCAACAACTTGACTTTTGCATAATCATTGTTTCAGCACATTTTAATGCAGCGCTGATTACATTTTATTAAACAGTTGTGTTTATGTCAAGTTATGAGTACGCCATTTTCTTCTGTTCCAGATGTTGGTGCGTCTGCTATGTACGTAGGTAATATAGTCCAGGGGGCCAGGCTGGCTTGGGCTCAGGGAAGAGACATTGGCTACTTAGATGATGACAGCGACTCAGCAAAAAAGGTAGAAATATCATATCAATATCAATGTATTGGATTCTGAAATTGAATGAATGACAGGAATTTATTCATCAGAAATTAGAACTTGTTTTAGTACTTTCATGGTTGAGAATGGTAGTGTTCACAGTTACAATTCTTAGATGAAATATAGAATCGGCATTGTCATAGTACAATACAAAGAAAAAAAAAGAAAGCTATGAAATGTATCAAGACTTATAAATATTTAACATTGCATTGATTTTGGTATTTATTCTGCATTAAATATTTAATATTTCAAATAATTTTTTAAAGTGGCCTCTTAAATGGAGATTCCAATTTTAAACAAAAATGTTCTTGATTTCAGTATCAGTTCCTGGCTGAAATATTACGCTGGCGGGCAGAGGCCACCCCTAACCACCAACTGTTTACAGTGATGAATGCAAAGGTGAGGATCACACGTTTCCGAGATACTGACAGAAAGAAAACTTAACAAATATTAACATGTCTATAATTTATGGTGAAAATTAGTTTTTGGATATATGCACTCCATTGACACATGTAAAGAAAACTATATTTTTGTTAAGTTGAGATTGAAATAATTTCATTTCTTACAATGTCTGTATGTTGACATCATCAGAATATAAGTCTATTTTAATAGGTTCTTATGGTACTTGTTATCCAACATCCAATAAAAGAATTGATCAAATTGAGTCTGAAATTATGAAAATAATTCCATTTTACCAGGGCCAGCCCCATTTAACCACTACATGCATGCAGCTGCACAAGAAAGCTGAGAAGATCGGCTGTCTACTTGTGGAGAGAGGAAAACTCAATACAGGAGACCATGTGGCCTTGGTGTTCTCACCAGGTAAATGAATGATGTTTAAGGCACCAAATGAGCATTTAACATGTGTAAAGCAAATTTCTAATTGTTCTGGAATTTTCAACAATTTATTTTCTATCACCAAGGTTGTCCTATCCAAAACTATTGATTCATGACAAACCGAGGGAACCTAATGAGCATCAGACTTTTACATAGTAAAAAGTTTAACTTTCCCTGAATCATTAGAGATAATTTGTTAAAAAAGATGTTTTGAAATTTGAAAATCAATGGTTTGCAGAAAATTCAAAGTATTTGCTTGTTGGAAATAACTATATTATTTGAAATATTCCAGGTGTTGACTTGATTGCTGCCTTCTATGGATGTCTGTATGTTGGTAAGTATGAAAAGAAAAAGTGCCATTTAAAATTGACAATCCCCATCTCTTTGTTCTTTCGAGGTTGGAACTATTCTGTACAATAAATCTTCTATATTATGTCATAAGTAATATGCATGAAGAATTGAGGGAAAGGTGAAAATGTGATAACTCTTTTATCTGCTATTCAGAGACATTTAGTGGTTAGTTGTAGACAATTTTATGTTATATCACAATCAATAATCTATCATGTTGGGAGTCATTTTACTAGTTATATTCATAGTCACAAATATGATATCTAAGAAAGCCATTTTACAAGTTGTGTTCATAGTCATGAAATTGATATCTAAGAAAATGAATTTTTTCCTCCCTCCCCAGGCATGGTACCAGTGACAGTGCGCCCCCCTCATCCTCAGAATCTGGCCACCACACTGCCCACTGTCCGCATGATAGTAGAGGTCAGCAAGGCTGTAGCTGTACTGTCCACTGCCAATGTCATTAAACTGTTAAAATCAAAGGTAAGGTATTGTGACAGGTGCTGGTAAAGGATTTCAGGTGTAGGTTAGGCTTACAAAGTTACAAGCTTTTGATGGTTAAACTTAACCAAATATGGATTTTGTTTAAATATGACAGGTGAACAAAAGTCTGTATTGCATATTAACTTATCTTCCCCAGGGGTTTTGGGTTCAAGATAAAAAAAAAAAAAAAAAAAAAAAAACATTTTATAATACATGTGCATAGAGATATGCCAACTGACCTCTAGTTCTCTACTTCCAGGAGGCTGCAGCTGTCACAGACATCAAGGCGTGGCCTACCCTCTTAGACACTGATGATCTCCCCAAGAAAAAGCTGGCTAATTTATACAGGGCTCCCACTTCTGAGATGATTTGTTACCTAGACTTCAGTGTGTCCACCACAGGCATGCTAGCTGGGATTAAGGTGAATTAATATGTGGAAACTATTACTTGTTTAGTCAGTAGACTTGGTTAATATTTAGATTTTGGCTGCCATGTTTGAAGTTATTTGGTATCTAGACAATTTGTATGTGCTATTGATGAGATAAAAAAATTAAAAATTGTTTTCTGAATTCTAAATAGAACTTTAATTTACTCTTAGAATTATTACAACATATATCACAAACATCTCCTTTCTATTTCAGATGTCCCATGCTGCTACCACAGCTTTATGCAGGTCAATCAAACTTCAGTGTGAGTTATATCCATCCAGGGATGTGTCTTTATCTCTGGACCCATACTCAGGACTTGGCTTTGTGCTTTGGTGCCTTTCAAGGTATGGGAGTTTGATTTTTCGATTTCAATGAATATGAAAAAGGGATTCATGTAATTACATTACATTAAAATTTATCCCTAATGTATCATTTTATTTTATTTTATTGCAACCACGAAACTATGAATTAAGTTAAATGTGTGTTGTATTTTTTTTAGTGTATACTCTGGCCACCACTCAATATTGATTCCTCCCTCAGAGGTGGAGATTAACCCAGCAATATGGCTCACTGTTGTAAGCCAGTGCAAAGGTAAGCATGATGAATGGGAAAGAGTATTTTTTTCAAAATCTGTCTAGTGTTGTATCAGTTTTTATGTTGCAATTAGACTGATATTAGACTATTTGACATTTCATATATTTCAGTTTCTCTCATTTTCTTTCAGTTCGAGACACATTTTGCTCATATGGAGTCATGGAACTGTGCTGTAAAGGGCTAGGAACTTCCACAGCAATGCTCAAAGTATGTTTCTCTTTACAGTGAAATTTAGCCTGAAGTCAGTGTTAGAGGCCTTGTCTTGAATTTTGAAAATCCTTAATGTTATAAAGGCTTTTATATTTTTCATGAAAAGTAAAGTTTTATTTATAATAACATTGAAATCTGTCTTTCCAAAAATGCTTTCTGGTTAAGATTATTTTGTAGGACTTGCTAATCAATTATGTTATTGAATATATACAAATGGTTACCCAAAACTGAAACTTTTCATCATTTCATTTATCGACCCCTAACTAACAGTGATATGACACATTGTGTTTATCCTCATTTAAACAAAAATTATTCCCGTTTCCAGACAAAAGGTGTGAACCTGTCTTGTGTCCGTACCCTGGTGGTGGTGGCTGAGGAGAGACCAAGAATTCAGCTGACCAGTCAGTTCACTAAGATCTTCTCCAGTCTGGGATTGGCACCCAGGGCAGTCAGCACCAGTTTTGGCTGCAGAGTTAATGTGGCCATGTGTTTGCAGGTGCCTATAATTCTCTTTTCTTGAAAATAAAAAAAATTTATAGAATTTTATGAGAACCCTTCTGGAGACAAAAGAGAGAAAAAACAAGAAAATAACAAGGAAGATGGGAGTGGGGGCAGGGGGGGGGGGGACAATTCTGATAAAGATTTTTAAAAAACATCTCTTTTATTTTCACAATATAGGACAAGGATAAAGATATTTGTGCAATATTGCCAAGCTAACACTATATACGGCTTCATTCTCTGGCAGTATAATCAGTGCCAAGGTGGGAACAAGTGCATCCTTTAAAAATTGAAACCACAAAAGTTCTCTTTCACAGAAATGACACTCTTATTGTAACATTTTACTGCCATATTATGTTGATTTAACCAAACTATATTTTTATTGTTGCAGGGTGCATCTAGTCCAGACACCACCACAGTCTATTGTGATCTCAAAGCATTGCGCAATGATAGAGTTTCACTGGTGGAAAAGGGAAGTCCTCACAGTCTTTGTTTAATGGAGTCAGGCAAGGTAAGATTTTAGTCTTCTTCCATTAGACAAAGCAAAATGATAACTTAAAAAAAATAGGAATTATATATTTTTTAAGTACTAAAACTGATGCTCAAGACTCAAAATTGTTGGAGCCTTTTCCAAGAACTTCGGACCATTGCCCGTATCCAAGTTTTCAGCTGTAAAATATCCTTAACAAAGATTTCATTGTTTATCAGAAGTGCCCAAATTTGATAAATATTCATTGACAAATCTCCAATTTTATCTTTCAGCTTCTTCCTGGGGTCAAAGTGGCCATTGCCAACCCAGAGACCAAGGGGCAGTGTGCAGACTCTCACCTGGGGGAGGTATGTGTGTGGTCACTGCAATTTACTTTTATGATCAGTATAGGGTACAAAATGACAAAAAATTGTTTTCTTTTTTGTCACCCATCCACCTTCTTAAGTTCAGACAGACTGTCTGTATGTGCACACATCTCTTACTGTACTAATACTAGTCAAATGATACTAATCAAAATGACAGTAGAATGTTAATATGAACATTTGTTTAGAAGTCCTTTTTTTTTTCTTCACAAGCTCATCTTGCTGTATCGTATTATATTTGGAAGGAGTATCAAAATTTAAGTGCCGTGGTTTGTTTATATACAGAAAATGTTTTCTGCACCGTTTCATTTCAGATAGATATATTACAATAAAACTTTAAGAATGTTTTTTTTTTTTTTTAATTTTTATTTATTTATTTATTTTTTTGTTTCAGATCTGGGTGAACACCCCTCACAATGCCAGTGGTTACTACACGATATATGGGGATGAGTCCCTGCATGCTGATCACTTTGATGCCAGGTTGGTCACTGGGGACACACAGACCACCTACGCAAGGACGGGATTCCTTGGCTTTGTGAGGAGAACGGAACTTACACAGTCTGATGGAGGTTTGTTGTGATAAGATGTATTATTATTATTATTGGTAAAGTTAATTGTTCAAAATGGCATAAAAAAAGCATAACTTACACAAAGAATAGCTCGTTTTATGAAGTGGAATCATTTTTCAAAAAAAAAAACAAACTTTTTTCTGCCTTAATGGAATAAGTTCAAAAAAGAATGCAGGACAAGTCCCTACTGATGAATGTTTCATTGCATGCTGAAGGGATTAATGCCCCTGCATCATTTGTTATTGTTTATTTCAGAGCGTCATGATGCTGTGTTTATAGTAGGTGCTCTGGATGAGACAGTGATGCTACGTGGAATGAGGTACCATCCTATTGACATAGAGAGCACTGTCCTCAGGTCACATAGGAAGATCTGTGAATGGTGAGTGGGATCATGTTTATACCCATTGGAAATTGTTTGAATTATCAATATATTCTTGTATTTGGTAGTTTTGCACTGGCATGTAAGCGTTCAGTGATGGATTATGTGGTGTCAATGTTTTTCTTTATTATATGATTATTCCTGATTATTAGTATTGACAATATCTGGGTGAAAAAGTTCAGTGCCAATTTAAGTAGTGCATTAAATTATTATTATTATTTTGTCGTTAAAGATTTAACATTTCAATGACAAAAAAGACCATGTTTAACCTGTGTACCAGTTTTTATGCAATTCAGTGCTGACAGAAAATGCATTTAAAATTTGTTTAAATTAAAATGCTTTTTACAAAACATTTAATATTTCTATTTAACAGTGCTGTGTTCACCTGGACCAACCTCCTTGTGGTTGTAGTCGAACTGGACGGAAATGAGAATGAGGCTCTGGACCTTGTTCCCCTGGTGACAAACGCTGTACTGGAAGACCACTATTTGATTGTGGGCGTGGTGGTTGTGGTGGACCCCGGGGTGGTGCCTATTAATTCCAGGGGAGAGAAACAGAGGATGCACCTCAGGGATGGCTTCCTGGCTGACCAACTTGATCCTATATATGTGGCATATAATATGTGAAGACTTTGTATACTAAAATACCATGTGAGGACTTGGTATACCGTATACTATGTGAGGACTTGGTATACCATATACCATGTGAGGACTTGGTATATTATACAGTTTGTGAGGACTTGGGATATTCCACATGCACACAATGATGATATTGTATACCATATAGTATGTGAGGACTTGGTATAGCATTTACTTTGCGAGTGCTTTCTGTTAGGTAAAAGCAAACATATACACGAGGATAAAACAATTTATAAATTGAAATACCAATTGAGAATTCCACATACAGACTGAGGAAACTGTAGACCTTTTAACCAAGTGGGAGATTCAGGCACTGCACAGACACCATATATATTTATATGGTATACAGTATGAGAATTCCAGATAAAGCATAAGGATACCATAGACTGTTACCATATGGGAAATTCAAAGCCTTAAGTGGAACCATGACTCTATACTGGGCAGCATGTTATCTTTATGGATTGAATTTGCTTGTGGACTCCATACAGAACAAGATCATTCTGTATATTATCCTATATAGTATATTGGATGCTCAGACATCATGCTGACACATTATGCTATAAGTGGGCTGTAAGACGTCCGAATACTGTATCTCACATAACATAAGAGATTTCCAACTGATTCACTTGTACAATTTAAGATGAATACAAAGGAATGCAAAACGTGTATGTCATTGTGAAATGAATATGAGGATCTTTTCCAAGATTCATTAGTCATTTACAGAAAGGTTGTGTTACTGTAATACACCAAACAGTAAAACAATTAAAGTGGACTGTCACACCAAGTTAAAAGTCACAGTTTTGGGACACCACAGTATAATGGCAATGCAGCTTATAAATATACTATATTCTGCCAATATCAATGCAGCTGAAATACATAGTATATTCTGCAACATTTACAATGGATGTTATTTACCTTCCAGTTACGGACATGTAACATTACAGCTGTTATACAGCTGATTATAAAACTGCCAGATTCTATTACATACAAACCATGTTAAATGCCACTATCTCCGATTAGTGTACATTATATTTAAGTATGAGTGTTTGGCTTGCTGCTCAATCTCCAGGCCTATTGTCTCTGTAAAGCTTCAGGGTTATCAAGCACCTACTCTCAAATAAGGAAACCATTACCTGCTTTGAAGCAGGCTTTAGTCAAGTGTTAAGTTGTTAAGTCTTTTAATGCCATTTTGAGCTTTTGCCAGTAAACCCACAAGGTGGACTGATATAAATTGGCTTGACAGTTTTTTTAAGCTGAATTAGTACCAGCTTTTCTCAGATTGAAAACAAGTTAGCTAAATTTTTTTTTTCAGACTGAAGCTATATCAGTCTAACCTATATTTGATTTCCACTTACAAGCTCTGGACGTGTGCCATTTTGTCCAGTCAGTGTTGATGTCATTGGCATCATTTAGTGGCTGGATATACACATTATATACATATATAAATTATCTCCATGTCAAAGTTTCAACTTGTTATGTGATATAAGATATTTAAGAAAGGATTATAGATGTATGTGCTTGTGTGTAAAAGATATTGCACAGTGCAATGAAAGTGTAAACTATAGAAAAATGTTTCTTTTAATTGATCATGTACATATAAAGAATACAGCATTGTAATTAGCTCCTATTGTTATTCTGCTACACTGATGTTTTATACAAAGCAGATTTTGTTCATAGAAAGGAACTCTTTTCTCTCAAAACGCAGACATTTTTAAAGGAAACTCTTAGAACTGAACGTAAAAACTACTTATTTACATATGAAAAATACAAATGCAAATTTGTTTGTAAAAATATATATTGCCAAATGCATCTAATACAGAAAAAGTAGCTTGTTTAAAATTGACAAGACAATGTGCCATGGATATACCATGCATACAATGTTTAAATTGAGGCTCTGCCTTCATTATTTTCTTCAGTTGAAACCTGAGAATAAGGTAATTTTTGTAGAATGACTAAAAAGAGAGACTAGAGTCACAAGAAGTTAACAGCAAATATGTAATGGGTTTCTATTATCCAATTAATAGTTGGAATTTAAACATAATGTACTATTGATGCAGTGTTTTTTCTCAGAATTGCTGATGGATAAATGAATCTGCCAGCATGAAGAGAGGGAAAAGAATATTATTGTGGCAACTGACATTGGTTTAGAAAGAGAAAGGTCTAGTACATATATACATATATAGATATAAAGTGCTACCAGAAGAAGTTGTTTATCTGTACATAATCATGGTTTGGTGTAACCAAATAAACTGTTTCCACACTCCTTGTGTCGATCATTGGTATTTTGTTCAGCTTATTCATGACATACTAAATAAAATCTTCAGAGTAACTATACTTTAAGTTATTTAAATAAAAACAGACCATCACCCAACTCCAAAGTGTGAAAAAAAAGTAAAGATAGACTCTTTTTGCTTTTACATCTTAAAAGTTTTTGACTTTAAAAAAGGTAAATTCATCAGACTCTTTGATTGCTTGTTCGATGAAGCTAACAACTACATAAGATGGATCATTCTGTCAATTTTAAATGTTTTGCTTTAATTTTCAAGATAAATGCTAACTTTATTATTGGAAAATCATTCAGATTGCCTCTAAATTTCTCTGGGACAGGTCTGAGCCGAATATTGCCATGGTTATATTTTATTTAAGTTTTGAGATCAAAAACTGTTTTAACATACCAAAATTGTTTAAGTAGATACCGACCCCCACTGTGGACGGTCTAAAAGGGGCTTGAATACAGAGTATTTCATAGATTTGTAACTAAATCAATTTCCATCTCAGATTTAAATGTAGTTCATTATCCATGTAGTATGCCACTTTTATCGGTAGAGGGCAGCAGTCGACAGCGCTAAACATTTCCTCATTTTGATAGTTGAGACTGATTATTTATATAAGTGATTGATATTCTGTTCTCTTTGAGATGGACTTTGGACCGCTGAGTTGCTTGTCTTTTAAGCATTAGTTTCCACTACAATAATTCATTCAAAGAGCAATTTCATAAATTGGATTTAAAGCTAAATTTGCATTGTGAACTTGAATTATTATTTCTGAGATTTCGAAGTCAAATGACATACATCAACAACAGGGATTTCCTTGCATGATTTGTATCAAGCTCACTTAGCGGGAAGGATGATCGAGCGGCCTGTTTAGTAAACAGCAGTTTATTTCACCACCTGTAGGCGAGGAATGGCTGAAGCGAGAAGCGCAGTTTTAAAACCAAGGGTTCATGACATAGAAGAGGGGAGAGACACGACAAGGGATTTTTTGGTTGCATTTCGCAGATCAACTGTTCGAAGTTTTTATCGAATTAGGTAACTATAGACTGACAAATCCATATAATTATTGATACATGTACAATTGATCATACTGATATACATGCAAGTCTATGAAGGAAGTCACATGTAGATCACAATTTGTTACAAAATACTTTTAATACTTTTTAAACTGTGGTTGTATAGATCTAGTCTGGTATAATAATTAAAGGTAGTTACCGGTAAATATGTGATTTTTAGAACTTGTTCAAATTGACAAGAGAGCCTGCTTGAAATAAATTAATAAGCATCATTGATTACATACAGTATATATATGGGAAAAACATAAGGAAAGGTTTCTATACCCACAGAGTACATGTATACTAGTACTTGTACATGGGCAGTGTATATTTATTTTAAAGTGCAATTACATGTATCTTTCTTTCCCTTTAGAAACCAAATAAAGAATGGCCTGTGGCCAACCTCATTGTGGAACCTTGGTGGATCCGTAGCTGTTCTTTCAACAGGTCTTATTTATGACCCTGAATTCCTGAAGCCAGTCACAAGCTTGTTGTGGAGATTTGGGGGTTTGCTAGGTCTTCATGAAGGTAAGCATTGGGATGGTGGTGGGATAAGTTGTGATTATTAAAAGAATCGCCTTTATGGAAAATTTATAATTGTCTTTTTGGAATATTGTGATATAACATATCTATGTCATTCGTGTAATGATTAATTAGTGTATATAACATCTATGTCATTCATGTAATAATTAATTAGAGTTGACCAATATTTGCCATATCTGTGGTTATCAGTTGTAATAAGGTACATACATGTATATATGGGATGATATCTGGTATACATATCTTCTATCTTATCATATTGGACTATCAATTGACACAAAATCCAGCTCAGATCAATTGTACATTTTGAAATTAGCCATCTTTCAAAGAAAGGAAGATATACTTAACTTCCTTGTTAATTTACAGATGTTTTGCAGTATACAGTACATGGGATTTCCTATGATGAGATGTTATTTTAATATATGTAGGACGGTTTCCTGTTCTTGGATTACTGTTCAGATTGCATTTCATCTTGTCATTATAATAGGAGAGGAATAGTTGAACAGGCAGAGATTTTGTATTTAATTATACTTCCTTGATGTCCATCTTCCATTTCTCTATAGGATTTTTCTGATACCATCACATTTGATGTCATATAGTCTATATTAAGTGCCACTGTTACTTATCTGTCTTAATTAGTGTATTGTCAATTTTATATCATTTTTGCTACAATGAATTATCCTATTTACTACCCAGTACCATATGTTCCAGTGTGGAATTGTTTCAAAGCTTACATTATATGGAATTTTGCATTTATAATAGTTGGATAAATGTGAAGAGAAATGCAAGGATTAGATTTTTCCGACTATTGGCAGATTTTTTTTTTACTTTTGCTGTGGTGTTGGTGCTTACAACATTGTGAATTTTTTTTCGACTATCGGCCAATTGCCAAAAAGCCTCATCCCTGGAAATGTCATTGTATTGAAGGGGTTTGAAAGGGATCACATCATTTTAATAAAAATGCATGTGATATGGGTTAGGTTTTAGAAGTTGATCAATATTTGGGTAACAGAGTCCACAGTTCAAGTACAGGTGATTGTACTATGTTATTTATAAATGGTGAATTGAGGTAGTGTATAATGAATTATCATGCTTGATACTAAATTTAAGGTTATCACAAGTAGTTACATAGATATTGATTAGAATATTTAAAGGGCTTCTGCACTGTTAGGATACACGAGACCTTTTTGAACCATAACGATAAATGGTTGTTGACAATGACATTGTGGGTCGCAAGTTTCACCCTTTAAGTTGGATACTCATATTCATGTTTGAACTGATTTTATTTTACACATTCTAACATGGTAAAATATCATATTTACAAACACCGTGGGTTAGAAATCTTGTACAGTTTTCTTGTTTGGTGAAGGGGATGTTGTTGTTGTCATTGTGTTTTTAATAATTTGGTCTGAAAGGCCTGCAATGATTTTAGAAAAGAGTGTATCAAAGTCCACTTTGTCTGTCTGTGTTGTGGTTTAAGGTGACTCGTCTCCTTTAAAGTTATCAAGACTTTGTACCCTGTAAAATGTCCTTTATTCCGAACATGAAAAAGTATTGAAATGAAATAAAATTGATAATTTTGTATTTAAACAAAATAAAAATTAACATCGATTATAAAAATCCTGGACATGTTAATTAATATTTCTTATGAAACAATTTCAGAAGTATTTATTAGAAAAACTGTTATGATGAGGTGGATTAATTTTGTTTTTCCAGATGTTCCTTACTACCTGCGAGTGTTTTTGATATCTGGTATTGCTGGGACTGGATTCTTCTTTGTCCTCCTACATGTGCGGAGATACACTCTAAGAGCACTGTTGGCATACAGAGGATGGATGTGTATGTGGTTTAACAGCTTGTTCATTAAGAAAAATCTATATACCTGAAATACATATTCCCTATAATACTCTATAGTTATTACCTAAGTTAGTGAGGTTTGTTAAATATTGTAGACATCATTCAGCAATCAGTTTTGCTCTTTGATAATTTTTCTAAATAATCTGTAAATAGGACTCATGAAAAGTTGTTCCAACTTGAAGTTTGATTATTTTAAAAAGCACTTTTAAACCTCATCTTGCTTTATAGACCAACCTCCAAGAACCCAGTCCTACTCCACTATATTCTGGGCTGTGATTGTGCGCCTGGTCAGTGGCAGGCACCCATCTCTATACAGCTGCCAGAGGAGTTTACCCAGAATGCCAGTGCCTCCACTGAAGAAGTCCCTCAAGGATCTGATTGCATCGCTGAAACCATTGTACGGGGAACATTCTGAGGAGATCCAGAAGCTGAAGGAGCAGTCAAAGGTAAATTTTAAAATGTGTGTAGTCAAAATGAAGGAATGCAACTGAAATTGCATTATAAAGTAAAACAGGGAATTTTCCTGGCATTGGTTGGACTTTTGGATAATTTCCAGCAAAGGTAAGTTTAAGCTGGTTGGATTAAATATACTAAAGTGCAAGAAAAATTGAATTTCAGTAGAATTGACCTTTTTTATAACTTGGTGATTTTAAAAATTGGTTAAAGTGACCCAGGTTTTGATCACACCTTAAAGGTGTATTAGTTACTGATTTTAGTGATATTAATCACTAAGTGGAACCAAACAGCTATGTAATGTAATGGTTACGTCTTTTCTGGTGTAATGTAATGGTTGGTTATGTAATGGTTATGTCTTTTCTGACATATTGCATGGAGATCTTATTCCACTGCTTGCAATCTGCCAAAATAGTCTAGCCACCGGAGAGTGCTTAGGTTTGAATTTGTGCTGATGGAGTGATTTTTATTAATATGTATTATATGAAGCTTCCTCTCTCATTTGTTTCTGGGGCATTCCGTGGTATTCATTTTACATTACGGACGGAATTTTGACACTTTAAAAATAAATTCTACAAAAACTATAATACATACATTGTTCAAATTTGGCAGGAATATTGATTAGTGCAAGCCTAAACTTGTGACCAAAAAACTTGAAATAACATTTATTAGTTTTTGAGAAATATTGGTTATTGATCACCATTACGGACGGAAAAAAATGGACAAGCGTTTTTATTAATCAACTTCAACTTCAAAACTCTTCTCTGTTTGTGGCTTTTTAAAGATAAAACTGCATAGACATGACAATTTCATTATTTTAGTTACTAGAAATGTAAAAGGTTATTGAAAAAAAAATTTTTTTGTTATGAAATTTTGAAGTTTAAAAAATCATGTCAGATTACGGACGGAAAATTACGGACGGAAAATTTGTCCACAGTGCAAAACTTACACAGAAGCCATTAAAAAAGTCCAATTAATCATTGATTCATGGTTAAAGTTAACTATTTACTAAATATATACATAATAGAAAGTTATTTTTGACGTCAACTCAAATATTTTTGTGAGCTATTTCAAATTACAAAAATCAACTACAGTGTACACTTTCAGGAATAAGAGATTCCTTGCGTTCTGATAAAGTCATTGTTTAAAATGCTGTGTTGAATGCTCATTCAGAATATCTACATTTTAAAAGTCTTTTTTTTTTCATGCTAAAGTTTAAACAGTTTGTTTTTATTCTGACACATTAAGATCAACAGAGAATTTGTATCTCTGGCGTTGGTCCATCACAGGGAATGGTAAAAGTTTGATAATTTGGTCATTGGAAATCCACGCTGTCTTCTTGAGAAGGAAAGGCAAATAGTGTTTTTGACTTGTCCTTTGCTCGGAGAAAAGTTACTTCTATATCACCTCCATCTATGAATATAATTTGACCTAAATAATCTTTACTGTTAATCTCTGAACCAGGACATACCTGTGTAGGATAATTTCAGGTAAGTGGCATGTTGCCAAAACAAAGGCCTGGCCTCTAGTCATCTTTGATTAATTGCGGTCAGTAATTATCTTAACTGCTCATCTCCCAGGTATATGCAACATGTATATGACAGGTAAGTGATCAGAAGCACATTTTATCTTCAAATTGCAATCAAAGTAACTGGACATAAACTAAGTGTGTGGACATGCTTGTGCATGCACATGTATCTAACTTGGCTTTTGCATGCAAACATTAACAATGATGATAAGGCTTCATGCATCCTATTTGTTGCAGGAGTTTGAGAAAGGCATCGGTAAGAAACTTCAGCACACTCTGATTCTTAAATCCTGGTGGGCAGACAACTGGGTCACTGACTGGTGGTAAGCATTCACATAGCAGGGTGCTGACTATGTAGTCTCTAAGACTGGGTTCCCATGCCTAGATTGATCCATCTGGATCGGTCTAACTCCCTGGGGAGTCTCACTAAATAGCTCTCAACTAACCTGCTAAAATGTCTGTCAGGCCTACAGAATCAGCTAGAGGGTAAAGATAATTACCCCCAGACATTTAAGCCGGATTAAATTATTTAATTATTACGTTGACAGAAATTATAGTGAGACTCTCCAGGGAGATAGATCGATCCAAAAATCTGTGGGAATGGTCCCAAAGTCATACTGTTTCTGCTTTTGGGTTACAAGCAAGCACATTTAATGCTGTACGTGTGAAAGAAGCTTAAAATAGAGGGAATACTGGTATTTACAGTTTCATTATGAATAAAACCAGGTTTCCAAATAATATGTTATTAAAGACATCCTCCAATACAGACATTAATCTCACAGAGAAAGCTCAACTTTCTTTTGTATCAAAAGTGACTTATGTCAACCCAAGGAGTTATAACTCCTTGGTCAACCTAAGTTTAATGATCAAATCAGATTTCATTCATGCTTACTAAATATACCCAGATGTGCTTAAAGAGAAGAAGTGATGCTCTTTGGTATTTCTGTAAGTGATGTTTTAAATTAGTATATATTAGGATTATGCTTAACAGTATAAGTGAAGAAGTTTGACACTCATATTTGGCAAAATTATGTACAGTTATTACTCGATCTTTTCATTGGGCAAAAATGATCAAACTTGCAGGTTCATGATTTTATAATCACAAAAATTTTATTTTTATGTAGCATTTGTAGTACTTGTACTGCATACAGTACAACTCCAGAGTAGCCTGCTTTTGAATTTTGTTGTTACCACTCAATATGAAGGTTTTAATTATAAGAAATTATGATTAAAGAAATACAGTGTCTGTAAAATTCACAATTTTTCCCCATTGAAAAGATTGAGTAATCACCATATGCATTAAATCTCACATAGAATGTTAAGTGCATGCAACTCTACAAAGGAGTAAATAACAAGTGATGCAAATACTGACTTTGTTAGGTGTGTGATTTTGTGTCTGGAAAGGGGAATTGCAGAATTCAATAGAAAATATTGTTTTGAAGAATATTTTGTGTGCTTCTTTTTTCTTCATATTTCTTCAAATTTCTTCATATTTGGTCACTGCTTGCTTGTTTTCTGGCTGAATTGATGAATGGATTGTAGTGGTCTTTTCCATTCAGTGGTGATAGGACAAATGAAGCTGTGGTGAAAACATATTGTATTTCATTTTACACTACAGGAATAAGTATGTGTACCTCAGTGGCAGAAGCTCCTTGTCTATCAACAGCAATTACTACATATTGGACCAAAGCTACTGGTGCCCTACAGACAAACAGTCAGCAAGGTAAGTAAATATTGCATTAATTGTGACTTTTGTGTTGAAAAAATTGTGGTAAGATGATGGGATTTCCATGATAGATCAAATTCATCATCGATAATTTCTATAGTTGCTTTGGATAAAATGGTGATAAAAATTGTTATTTTTTCACTTTTCTTGTTACAAGTAGTGCTAGGGTCCTTTCCTCTGTTAATATTTATTTATTGTAAATATTAGTTTATTGTATCAGTTGTAATCATTATTTTTGTCTTGAACAGGGCTGCAGTGGCT
Organism: Lingula anatina; assembly: GCF_051362555.1. Taxonomy (NCBI): domain Eukaryota; kingdom Metazoa; phylum Brachiopoda; class Lingulata; order Lingulida; family Lingulidae; genus Lingula; species Lingula anatina. Next base: position 38,077,469 of record NC_141768.1, on the reverse strand, counting down.
GCATTTCACTTTGCAGACTTGAAGCAGAAAATTGACCGTGAACAGGTGGAGCCACTTGTCATTCGTGGTACAATTCCACTCTGCATGGCGCAGTATGGGAAAGCCTGCTCTACTGTCAGGTACGTTGGTCTATTCATTGTTTTGTTGAAGAACCACACGAGTTTACATGTTCATGTGGCATGGAGCCCTAAAGCAGTTTATCTTCAAGTATAGTACTGCTAATTAAATTGATTAGGCATAGTATGAAAGCTTACAGTTAGATGGCTGAATGCATAATAAAACCTTATTTTGCCTCATTTTATGGTCCTGTCTTAAAACTTTAGATTGGTCAAAAAGATCCCCCTCCTCCCCTCCCTCCCCCCCCCCCAAAAAAAAAAAAAAAAAAAAAAAAAATTGATATAATATTTATTTGTCTCCACAGGGTCCCTGGTGAAGATTGTGATGAACTGATTACTCACAAGTCCTCCAAGGTGAGTGTTAAAGAACTAGATTACATTTTACTAGTAAATTTCTTTTTATATTGTATGAAATCAAGTTTTTATTTGCAAAAGCAATTTTAAAAAAGCAATAAAATTGAGCAAAATAAAGACATGTTAGAAGTGGCAAAAACTCCCATTTGAATAATTTATCAGTATTGGTTCCTCCTTTATCTTACAGCACATAGTAGTCATGAGGAGGGGTCTTTTCTACCAAGTGGATATGTATGATGCAAATAGACGTATGCTGAATGTCCAGACTCTGGAGAAGAAAATGCAATGGATAATGGATGATGCTGACAAACATGAAGGTGAGGGAAGTTTCTAACGGATACACATGTCAACATACATTTATTTTTACTTGGAAAAGATAAACTGTTACATAGAACAATGTGCATGTCATTGATCATATAAGAAAAGGGTTAAGTATTGAGTTTCATAAGTAAGGCGTACATGTACTGTACAAATAAATGAATAAAAAATTTCCTGATTATGTCATGGTATTGATACTAAATTTTTTGATGTTCAGGTGCCCTTCCTGATGTAGAGAAGAACGTAGCTGCATTGACTGGTTTGGAGAGAACAGATTGGGCCAAACTGCGTCAGCAACATTTCTCCTCTGGAATCAACAAGGAGTCCATTGAGGCTGTAGACAGAGCAATGTTTTTGGTAAGGTCAAGGGTCAGCATTGAATTACTGAAATAATTTTTTGTTGTTTTTATTATGGTTGTTATAATCTCAGCATCATGATTTATAAGTTTCAGTTGAGATTTTATACATGTGCGATTGATGTGTGGAAAATATTGTCAGATTTTCAACAATTATATATATTTTAAATAATTAAATTAATTAAAATTAAACTCTTTCTTAGGTTGTTCTTGAACATCGATCCTTTGAGCCAACTGACTTCACATCAAGGTCCAAATTTCTCCTCCATGGTGATGGGAAGACACTCTGGTTTGACAAAAGCATCACCATGGTGATCTTCAGTAATGCTAAGTTGGGGTTAAACTGTGAACACTCCTGGGGCGATGCTCCAGTGATGGGTCATTTCACAGAATACCTGACTACCAGTGAGTAAGTAGATCTTTTCAAGAGTTAGGTATTCAAACTACTTTCAATGTTTAATCCATTTTTATATATGCGTATGTAACTTAGATATATAAGATCATATTGAACTACTAGGACAGAGGTAATACCACCTGCGCGTTAATTAGTACATATTATCCTCATTTAAATTTAAACTGGTTGAAACAAATTAGACTAAGATCATTTAAACAAGTTGATTGGCTTTTTCAACAAAATATATTTCAAAGTGAGAAGAATTTGAATAATTTTGTTTGATTTTACCAATAATCTTTCAGAGGTCTGAATAGAGATCAATTCTATGATGATGATGGTCACTGTAGGGTGTGGCCGCACCATCTCTGGCCAGAGGCAGCCTCTAAGGAACCAGTCAGGCTGCTGTGGGAAGTGGAGCCAGACCTAGGGGTCAACATTGACAGGGCTATCTCCTTTAACCAAAAGGTACCATTTTATGTTTCACGTGATTTGTCTCAAAGCAATAACTCATAACCCATAGTGGTAGTAACTGATGAGTAAGTCTTAAAGGAATTTTAGATAGATATACACAAAAATTGATATTATTATTATTATTAGTAGTAGTACTAGTTGTAGTAGTAGTAGTAGTTGTAGTAATAGTGGTAGTGGTGGTGGTGGCAGTGGCGGTGGTGGTGGTTTTATAGTCAAGAAAATAATAATAAGAATTTAGTTCTATAAAATATAGTAATCAAAAGAAGTGTGTGTAATATATATAGGGTCAAGGCTGCTCATTGAGACCATTTTTTTTTTTTTTTTGTATTGACAAATAAATATTACTTCAATTTCAGAACAATGAAGACCTGGATCTGTGTGTAAGAGATCATCAAGCATTTGGAAAAGGGGCGATCAAAAAATTCAAGGTACATGGTTGCCCATTTCTCTGCAAGCGGTTTAAGGGTGTGTTCACATTGAAACTATCATACTTGATAGTTCAAACTAACTTTGTGGGGACTCTTGCTGAATGCAATCAGATTAAGATATTAACATGCTTTGTCCTGGCAATGAGTAGAATACAGAAAAGCTGGTGATCAACAAGTGCATTGGAAACAAGAGAAGGGGTGTTGATCTGTTAATGTGATTGCATTCAGCAAGAGTATCCATATCAAGTATGATAGCTTCATTGTGAATGCAACCTAGTACATGGATAGGTATTGTCCTGCTTATAAAGCCCTTGCTCCTTTTTTTATGTATGAATTCAATAAATTGCTGGATTTTCCAAGAAATGCAGGGCATTCTCTCTTTTTGTACTGTAGTATATCTGCTCCTGTTTCTAATGACGTTTAGAGTTTTTGTCTTCACAGTACAGAACAACTTTCATGCTTAGAATAGCTTAAACCAGATGCTGTTTCACTGATATCACCAGATAATTGTATTACCTCTGTGGACTTAAATGTCAAAGACGTAAAAGGGAGGGGGTTGCAATGTTATCTGATTGTTTAATGACATCTGCCCGACTTTTTCTGCTTTTAGTTATTCCAGTCCAAGATGCATCAATTGATTGATATTTAAAACAATGTGAGAGGAGATTGTTGTTTTAAAAAATGGTTGTAAGCATATTCATATTCATAATATTACTAGAGAGCAATAATATTGATGCACAGTTTATATAGTATAATATAATATCTAATATATATCTTATATATAATATCGTTGTTGTATTCTAGGTCAGTCCAGATGCCTTTGTACAGCTGGCCATTCAGCTTGCCTACTATAGGGACAGCAATGGTCAGTGTGCATTGACCTATGAGTCTTCTATGACCAGGCTTTATCTTGAAGGCAGGACTGAGACCGTTAGGTCCCTGACTAAAGAGACTGTGGCCTTTGTCAAGTAAGTACTTTAAGAAATTATGGCATAGTTGTTAGAGAGATTTGATTACTCTTTCTGAGAAATTTACACTGAAAGATAATGCTGAAGTGCTCAACCTGGGTGTTGCTGTAATGTAGCATGCTGTGATGTTAGCGCTGGCTCACATGACAATTTCCAGGAATATTGAAGCTTGGCAAGTGAAATTTTGTTAATTTGTTTACTTAGTGGCCACTGTTTCTGCTCTGGGCCAGTACATTCTTAGAACCTGCTGTCTCCATGTGCCATGTACTGTAGCTTTGTTTTTGGCACTGACTGATGTAACAGACTTTTACGATACTTTGCAGTAAAGTGATGATTGAGTTTATTTTTGTAGTTTTTAGACCTAAGTTACCCAAGCCTGAAATTTTAAAAGACAATTTTATTCTATGGGTGAATTTGAAGTTTGTCAACCTGTATGCCATATGACATATATTATAAAAAATTTAAAAACCTCTTCTTGGAGTTAAACGCTCTTTTCTTAACATTTACTTTGAATCTTCTAGAGCCATGTCCCAGAATAATGTGACTAATGAGGAAAAGATATCTCTGTTGAGAGTAGCTTGTGACAGACACCAGCAGATGTATAGAGATGCTATGAATGGCAAGGGGTGTGACAGGCACCTGTTTGCCCTGTATGTGCTGTGTAAAGGGTTGGGATATGTAAGTACTCATGGACATTTCATGACTGCTTTGTGTCCTTCAGGTGTAAAAATCATTAACATTGGGCTATTTTACATTTGTATAAACAGTTCTACTATTATGTATTGGTCACCTGTACTATATTTCTCTCAACTATTTAAGATATTTGAGTTTTAAAAGAAGACTGTTGATAAAGCAGTGAAATTAGCTCAATTAATCTCTGGTCTATAGTAATATTATAATTCAAATTACAATTAATAAAAGGCTTGGTCTCGTTTTGTGTATACTCAGGGTCTAAATTAACAACTTTGTAGGAAAGTGAATTTTTGAAGAGTGTTCTCACAGAACCTTGGACCTTATCTACTAGTCAGCAGCCCCAACAGCAAATAGCCACCTCCCCAGATGCCAACCATGAGCCTTATCTCTCCATGGTAACCTAAAGAATTTTTTTTTATTCAACGTTAAACAGCTATGTTGTATGCTTTTGATGTATATATATATATATTAGAATGTCATTGCACAGGATTTAAAAAAAAAATTAAACATGTGGCTACTTAGTTGATTTATCTGTATTTATCTCAATTTACCTGTAAGTTATGAATAGCATTCATTGTACTACGTAGTTATGTATAGCAGTCACATTTCTTAATTATAGTATAATCTTTTTTATTCAGTTGTCCCCAGGGGGTGGCTTTGGTCCTGTGTCAGATGAAGGCTATGGTGTGTCCTACATGATACCAGCAGAATCGAAGATGTTTTTCCACATTTCTGCAAAGAAATCTTGCCCAAAGACAGATGCTAAAAGGTTCACAGGAATTCTCTTTGAGGCGCTGGCTGATATGGGGAAGCTGATTGAGGAGCATATCTAATTTTTTTTTTCAAGAGGACAGAATTAAACTAAGTGATATTTTTATTCAAATTTTATTAAAACCCGACTGTAACGTATAATTATGATTTTCTTGCCTACACAGTATTGCAACATAGCATAATTAAAAAAGCAGTATATATGTGTTCAAGTCACCAAGTTTTAGTGGCATCAAAATAATATTAATAATTATGAAATGTTATACAGTGAACAACACTTAAAAAGATAAAAACCAGCTGTGATATGAGATTAATTCTTGCAAAATTTTGAGTGCGCATTGTTACTGACCATTCAAATAGGCAGTGGTATGAACCATTCCTAGTGAGTGAATGTTATTAGTCATCCAGTGGAATAAGAAGGAGAAATATGTGTTACTGTGATACTTGGACTTGCATTTAGCATCTGGCCAATGTTGCGGTATCTACATGAGACATGGATCAAGAAGTTATAATAATCTCATTATAACTTCTTGCATGGATGGACTGGTCACTTGATCTATTGCCATAGGCTAGGAATAGTTTCCAGAGCCCCATCCCATATGTGCGAGAGCTTAAACCTGAGGCCTCCTTTCTTCTTAAATGTTGGATTTTCCATCCGTGCCCAAATAGCTTTATTGATGCCACGTTAGCTGTATGACAGATCATGTGACCAGTCCATCCAAGGCATTTATATAGTGAAAGGTCTCAGTAGGTTGAGACCACAACATCGGTTATTTGCTAAATGTAAGTTCCACTCTCAGAGTTATACATATTTCTCAACCATTCCTACAGTCCTGTAGTCTCTTAAACAGACTTCAGACTGAATTTACCAAATTCTGCCTGTTAGTTTGAGTGTTCCATTGTTACTGACCAGTGAAATACACAACAGTATGAACCATTCCTAGTCTCCTAAACATACCTCAGGCTGAATTGACCATATTCTGCCTCATAGCTTGTTTGTGTATTCCTTTATTCCTTTTTCTGTTTGTTTGTAGCTTTTAAGACTGTTCTGATTGAAGAACCAAAATTTACAAAGCATTACATTTTTGTTGTGCCTTTGTGCACTTTGAGCAGTATTAATGAGAAAGTTACTGTTATCTATGAAATTATTTGTGATTACTTTAGAAACAATGGGATTATTCTATATACTTATGAAATATGCATGAATTTACATGCAAAGCCATGCAATGCAATGGTGACCTTAGTTAAGGTTGCAAATATTCTGAAAGTATGGATTTTTAAATAGTATAAAAATTCATCTGATATGATTCCTTAAAAAAAAAAAAAATTCCACTGGTACAGTTTGCTCTATGAATTACTAGCATATGCAATATGTTTATAGATTTAATTGTGAATGTAAGTTTTTATTTCCTTTTATTGACTACAAAAGAAGGATCATTGTTAAGCATTATACTATTCAAACTATTCCTACTTTTATGTTGTTTTACAATAATAGGCTATTAATAGCTGAAAGAAGTTTGATTTCACTGAGAAATAAAATGTTTTATTTGTCTAAGTTTTTACTTTCAAGTGTATTGCCACCTTTTTGTGGATTTTAAAAAGTGACAAACTTAGCACAATGCAACACATTTTCAATATTATTATTCGACGCCTATTTTACGTATGTTATGGACATTGTAAAAGATCTACACAGTATCATTGAATTATGGTTTATTGGTAATCAAAACATGCGTGAATCCATTCCATGATATTAATTTGAGGCATTTAACAACCTCAATGAAGTTTGGATAAAACAACTTGCATTTAAAGTTTAGAGATTGATGTATGTATTAGTTACAGTATGAGTTGTCTTGTAACTGATGGCTTGTGCTTCCATCGTTATGATAAATGTACTTGTAATTCTTTTATGATAAATGTATGCTTACCAGTATTTGGACAAAATTGCATGCATGGAAGTATGGAACACATTGAAGCAATATAAAATACATGCAATTGAAGATCTATTGTAAGCAAATGCTACTTCAATTATTGTATTGTTTTGAAGCTCCTGTCATGAGATAAACTATCATTATGTCAGTATGTGTCTAGTTTGCTTTCAAAATAGTCTTCTCAAAAGACTGGTGGAAAGTGTACGAGTCTTTTAAAGGTTAAGGTGGCAAATTTTAAGCACAAAAATACATTAATAATTCATCTTTCAATCATGTTTTTGATATTGTTAACCTTAATGTGTCAACTTTGCCTTTCTTTTCATTCAAGATATTGTAAAGGCATATAATGTAGATAATTTTTAATCTTATTTTACCCATAAAAAAAAAAAAAAACGAACAATGGGGATCATCTGAGACAGCCCAAATAAGCACGAGATCTCGGGGGCCCCAAGCCAGCAATTTCAAAAGGGGGTCTTTTTTCTGAAAGAGTGGAGCTTGTAAGGCAATTGTTCTTTTTTCTGGGAAAAGTATACAACATCATCAATTTTCAGCCCGTGCGTGTACCATGAAACCCCTGGCTATGATCTACTGTTAGTCAGATTTTGAGGAGAGTGGGGGTCGGAAATGATGGCAGACTAGCTGTGTGCAACTGGGAAGAAAACGGTTTAACCACAGATATTTTTCCAGTTGTTTTCTTTGAAGTGTTGCACAATAACAGCCTATTGCACAACAGTGTGCAATATTTCCTGTGTCACTTTTGTATTTCTTTCTTAAATGGCTCAATGCCCTTACTGCTCGCATGGAATTTCAGGTTTTTTAGTCTCGTATGATGTCAAATAGTGTTGACAAACTGGTTTTATGTTCTCAGGTGATCCCTTGTTGCTGCAAAATTTGCCTCTGTAGCTTTCAATAATTTATGGATCCAACTGCATGCAGTCTAGTTTAAGATATCCATTAACTTTTCAGTCTTATTTAAATTTGGACATTTTATGCATAATGGTTTATTTCTCACAACAAATTAAAAGATGTTTTGGCATCCTTAATGACACCAACCACTTGGAATTCATAGTATTAGAAGTGGATTTTTTGTGGTTTACAGTTAAAAAAGAACAAAAATGTTCAGGGGCGGATTTAGGCCGTCTTCTGGGTCTTCCAGAAGACGGTCAGATTTTCAAGTTTACATTAAAAGGTATCTTATTTTTTCTGTTGGAAGACGGTCAAAATTGGAGGATAGATCAATAAAGATAATTTGGAAGACTGTCAGAAAATAGCTCTGGATCCGCTCCTGTGTTAATTGTTGGATCGTGGAATAATAAACAGTATTAATGAAAATGATGTTTCAAGAGTTGGCTTCTTTTTCAATCAGTGAATGTCTTTCACATGGTCATCAGTCGTGTTTATACAGTCATACATAAAAGAGAAAGTTAAGTTCTAATACATTGCACTACCCATGCATCTCAGCACATTTTACATTGGACACCTCAATACCTGGTCAGTTTTGGTCCTAATCCAGTCCATGTGTCCTAGCTGCTATATGAGGTGCTGAAATCTAGCCAATGAAAAATCTTTTTTACCTTTGCTTCAACCCTAAAGTGAGGAGTGCCAAACCAAGAGACAACAGGTACAGTTTTATGAAAGACTCACTGGTACGTCTCTAAACAAGGTGGAACCCATCTACTCCTGCTTTGGAGGCAGACACTGACCATAAGGCCATTGAGGTTTGCATGGACTGAGAGAAGAAAAATATATGGTCTTATAGATGAAATAATTTATATTTTATTTACTGACACTCAATATAAAATAATTCTCTAAGTACATTACTGATCCCTTGAAATACACTTGTGTCTTGGTAGAAATGCAGGAAGCACTTATGTTATAAATTCTGTAATCTAAGCAAGTTTCTTAAAACAAGCTATCTGGTGGATAAAGTCATTCTTTAATTCATTACTGTCATTCTAAATTTATTTAGCCTAACGTGTTAATTTTTGTCACAAATGAGTTATTTTCTTCACCTGTTTATAAATTCCCCACAAATCAAAAGAAAATTGCATGTTCCATTGTAACATTTGTCTTCAAAGCAAGAAAATCCAGAATGGTGAAGATTAATATGCATGTTTAAAATTTTCACACAACTCAATCGAAAAATTTGTGAAGCAAATTTTTAAATTTCAGAAGATAAATATCACTAACACCTCTTTTCTTGACCTGCTGAACCTTGTACTGGGCTGTTGTTACTATATTTTTATAAACAAAATTATTGAATTAAAGATCTGATAAAATGTCCAATTCTTTGTGCATTTATCACTACATTTGTCACAGAAATATATATATTTATAAATTTAATTTGTATAATGTTGAGACATGATTTCAACTAACAAAGCAACTGAATGTTTTTCACACCCTTATCCCATCTAACTACTGTTTCGGTAAAATTGCATTCTATCTCTATCCATCACTAATACTGAAATTAAAAGCCCATTGAATAAAATCTGTGTATTATGTGATATGAACCTGAAAATAAGTTAATGAATGGTCAAAATTTACTTTCAAAAAATTTCCCTACCACTTACAACTGTTAGAAAAGGCTCACATCATAGTAATTAACAATTAAGCATCACGTACTCAAAAGCACATCATGTGACCATTAACATAGCAATGACACTGGAATGATATTATTTTTTCAATAAAAAATATCTAATTCGTTTGAAATACACTAAATAAAGTCAATAGAAACACATTTGCTTATCAGTTTATGTTCAGCAGGAATTCAATCTGTTATGCTTCCACTTTGGTGTCTGTGGAGGTATTCATTGAATTCTTGCATGTTATTTATTGTAAACGTTGCTTTCAAAATAGGTATGTACCATAGGAGTGGACAAAACCAATAATCCTAGGCTTTATTTAGAATCTGTTTCTACGTGAGAGGTGTAGAACGTACAGATCTGGTCATAAGGCAGCATTTCTGATTGTTATCTCTTCGGCATGTTTCTTCTGACTTTTCCCTCTTGAATAAATCCAAGATACAGCAAGGGTTCTGTTACTTCAATGAAGTGGAAATCTTGAACATCAAAGTTCAGCTTGTTTTTGGGTAACTAAGTAATAGTAGTAAGCATATGAAGCATACTTATCAAGATATATGGCAAAATATTGCATGGTGCCCGCATTGTCCTAAAGAACATTTCCAGTGTGGGTTTTGGATTTCCTTGTTTGGCAGCCGAAATGTTGAAGAAGTTCAGTACACTAGAATCACCTTTTACAGATAAGTTTGTCCTGTGTCAACTAATTCCATTATCCTTTCCTAAAACTTTGTCTAAAATTGGCTTGTCCAATACAGCACAGTGAAAATAATTTAATAAAATAGTCATTCTTTTAATATTTTGTTTTTCAGATCTATTTCTTCTTCTGCTTCTTTGATAGTTCTTTTTCTTTTCTTTGTTGTTTTAATTTCTTCTTCTCATCCTTCTGTCTTTCTTTATCTCGTAAGCTCTTCACAAGCTTGTAAGAGAAAAATCCTAAAATAAAACAATAAAACTACAGTTACTCACATAATCAGTTTTCGGTACATAAAAGATGTTTAAATTCAGTGTCTTATATTTTCATTTCATTTCAAAAAATTATTTCAAAATTTTTTACATACATCTAGATAACCAGACTATGGTTCAAAATATTTAAAGTAAGCAGGTTATTTACCTCCTCTATCTACTAAAACTGTTCTTAAAGTAATATTCATTTCATTTCAATGCATGATTAAAAACATTTATTCTTCATTTGCATAATTAAAAATGCCAATTCTTCATTTGTATAATCAAGAACACTTGTTCTTTATTTAGTTGACTGTACACATTCATCAAAGAGACAGAATTTGATCAAAAGCATATATAGCAACTGAAGTATTCGGAACACATCCAGACAAAACAATATTCAATATGGAAATAGAACAAATTATAATAGGGCATCTCTCAGGTTTTGTAAAGTTTATATCAAAAAGACTTCAAAAGGGCAATCTGCAACAGTAAGCACACAATTATACCTTAAAATCTTTACTTAATTTTAATGAAAATCAGATAAAGGTCTTAAAGGAACAATATCTGAAACCATTATCCAGATATTTAAAGAGATTTGCTGTATTGTTACTACACATAATTATAAATTCTATGAATGTTGTGATAAAGCAATTGCACTTCTATGTACAGCAGAATGAAGATGACTGACTATCATGTATATTCCATTTTAACCACCATTTGGACAACTAATAGGCAATGCCCTAAGATCAGCTAAGATAACCGTGCCTACTTGGAGGCCAACAGCAAAGGTAAAAAATATGCCTACCTATTACTGAACCAGGGATCAAAATCAAAAGAACAAATAACCATGTACTGTATCCACTGCCTATCTGTTCCACTGTTACACTATCAGGCTCTTGAGGTATCTGTTCTTCCTCCATCTTTTAATCTATTTCTAATTAAGCAACAACTTTTTCTTAAAAAGCTTCTATCAAGCTTCCATATGGCTAGCTTCCTGAATGGCAACTAGAGTACACGTAGGTAGCTTTCCTGGCTATGAACTACCTATCCATATGTCATTATCACACAGAGCACAGTGAGCATGCAAATTGCTAATCTAATACGAGGGTAACATAATGGGGGCCCTATTCACAAGACCATGTGTCCTGCTACAGTGGCACTTTTTAGCGAAAAAGAAAGCTTTTTGGTTTTAACTGTTTCTAGAAATTAAATATTAAATTAAATTTTTAAAAAGTGTAATAAAGAAAAAGAATTTAAGAACTTCTGATTTAATTCTCTTACACCAAATCTTCAGCGCATAAAATCTTAAAACTCATTCAAACATGGTCCAATTACATGCTGAGCACACTTACTATATTATCTATTTTTTTCATGTTAAAGTGCTATCAGCAATGTAAGTTAGGATTCCATATTGTATGCATGTAGTCATGACAACATTAACAACTGATATGGGTTAAACATGGCTCTTTCTTTTCAGACATCTTGAAATTTGAAATTCATAGATAACAAGGTCCAACATAAGGGCTTTTAAAGATATTCATATCTTATATCTAACTTAGGAATGTCTACTTCCTGCACATCCCCTTATTTTTTCTTCTCTTTGTGTTTTTAAATTAATAAACAACATTAAATAAAAGTACCATACATTTCATTTTAGTATTTTATACTGTGGTTTAACACTGTACTACTAGGACACTGGTGACTTTAAAAGATATCAAACAGTTCATAAATAGAACAGAGGTAAATAACGAAAAGGGTTGAAAATCATTAAGACCATACTCTACTTAACCAGATCATAAGTTATATGAAAAATTGTACTTCATCAGGTCACGTCTATAAAAATCATATCGCAAATCAACTATCTACCCTGACAGAATATATCACTCGTCTTGAACAAAGTAAAACACATCCCCTTGATTTCAAATAACACCATTTACCAGTTATCTACAGTGAAATATAAAATATGTAAAAGTTTAAAATTAGTAATTCTAGTACTTTAAATTTTCTACTTGCATTAAAACAGCAAACATGTAAATGGCGGAGAACATTAACTAATTTTTTTACCAAGTCAAAAAAAGAATTATTCTTGAGGAAAAAAGAAAACAAGAGCCTAAATGACCCAAATATGTATGATCAAAAAGATGTGCATTGTCTAGTAATATTACTAATAAGCCAGCTAGTATCATCTTCTTTAAGGAGAAATAATAAAGCTGGTAAATAATTAAAGTGATATTTGTGATTTCTGTATTTAACTTTTTCTGGTCACTTAAGGAAGGTAAGACTGGAATTTTGTTCTGCTGGAGGCACTATTTTGCAACACATTCATCAATGAATAATAATGAACGTAACTTCAAAATCAAAGACCATATACTATATTAATACAACAGCTTTTGTTAACCCTTTATGAATGACATTTTCTAAAGCTACAATTGATTTTTTGGCGTACAATTTCATGTGAACGTATCTAAAATAAAAAAAGAAGTAATGAGCTAACTGAATGTAATAGTAACTTAGAAAACAAACGGAATTGATCGTATGAAACGTGGCAGGTGGTCAACTGATGCCGCACAGACGCCGGCCGGTAACCTGTGCCAGGAATCATAAATTGTTTTCTACCTACCTACTAAAAGTACAATTATAATTCCAGGAATTATAAATAGTGAATTGTCTATTTCTTCTTGAAAGGGCCCCTTGCCTAATTCTACCATCTTTGGAGGAAGAATAAATCGAAAATCTGCTTCTCGTGCACAGAGTGTGGACTCTAGCAGGCGATCCAATATGGCGCTGTGTCAACACAGAGGACTTCGGGTCACGGATTTAATCGGCATGACCATTGCGCTACTGGTAAATTTTAACATTACTTTCACTATCTCATAAAAACCAAATAATAATGTGTAGGAAACCAAAGAAGAAAAATATTAATTGAATGTTTTTTGCACACCCTCTGGATTTGGATTGGAGATTATAAACATTTGGTGCAGAGCTAATGTTTAGGGTTGGTTGCGGTGTTGTGCCAAAATAGGTACGCTGCCAAAATAGGTACGCGCCGCACTATTTGGCACTATAGCTGCCAAAATAGGTACGCTGCGAAAATTAGTACGTCGTTGACAGCTCCGCACTGACGATCTTTGGGCATGTTTTCTTTTTAGTGAAACTGTATGTTTATCGATATGACACTTTACTAAATCAATCACAACGAAGGAAGATAATGTGTAGGTTTATATTTTGAATGATTATATAGTGTCTTTTTCTTAGTAATAAGATTTATAATGCAGGAATTGCTTAACCGCATATATCAAGCCTTTGATTCGATCTTCAAGATAAAGGTGGAATTTTTGGTCACCCAAAAGGTAATAAACATAAAATATTGACATGACCTATTGCGGATCAGTTTTACTACTTGGTTCAAGTTAGCAGGTCATATATTTTTGGTGATTTCTCATAGGAAAAAAGCTGCCAAAATAGGTATGCCAACTGCTAAAATAAGTCCTTGACAACAGCTTACTTATATATGTATATTCTGTCACGGTAGGCCCCAGTTATTTAATATATTTGTAAAATGTGGCCATGATTTATTGTTAGATCAGTTTTACTTCTTGGTTCAAGTTAGCAGGTCATATATTTTTGGTGTTTTGTCATAGGAAACAAGCTGCCAAAATAGGTATGCCACCTGCTAAAATAAGTCCTTGACAACAGTTAACTTATATATGTATATTCTGTCACGGTAGGCCCCAGTTATTTAATATATTTGTAAAATGTGGCCATGATTTATTGTTAGATCAGTTTTACTTCTTGGTTCAAGTTAGCAGGTCATATATTTTTGGTGTTTTGTCATAGGAAACAAGCTGCCAAAATAGGTATGCCACCTGCTAAAATAAGTCCTTGACAACAGCTTACTTATATATGTATATTCTGTCACGGTAGGCCCCAGTTATTTAACATATTTGTAAAATGTGGCCATGATTTATTGTTAGATCAGTTTTACTTCTTGGTTCAAGTTAGCAGGTCATATATTTTTGGTGTTTTGTCATAGGAAACAAGCTGCCAAAATAGGTATGCCACCTGCTAAAATAAGTCCTTGACAACAGCTTACTTATATATGTATATTCTGTCACGGTAGGCCCCAGTTATTTAATATATTTGTAAAATGGAGCCATGATTTATTGTTAGATCAGTTTTACTTCTTGGTTCAAGTTAGCAGGTCATATATTTTTGGTGTTTTGTCATAGGAAACAAGCTGCCAAAATAGGTATGCCACCTGCTAAAATAAGTCCTTGACAACAGCTTACTTATATATGTATATTCTGTCACGGTAGGCCCCAGTTATTTAATTTATTTGTAAAATGTGGCCATGATTTATTGTTAGATCAGTTTTACTTCTTGGTTCAAGTTAGCAGGTCATATATTTTTGGTGTTTTGTCATAGGAAACAAGCTGCCAAAATAGGTATGCCACCTGCTAAAATAAGTCCTTGACAACAGTTAACTTATATATGTATATTCTGTCAAGGTAGGCCCCAGTTATTTAATATATTTGTAAAATGTGGCCATGATTTATTGTTAGATCAGTTTTACTTCTTGGTTCAAGTTAGCAGGTCATATATTTTTGGTGTTTTGTCATAGGAAACAAGCTGCCAAAATAGGTATGCCACCTGCTAAAATAAGTCCTTGACAACAGTTAACTTATATATGTATATTCTGTCACGGTAGGCCCCAGTTATTTAATATATTTGTAAAATGTGGCCATGATTTATTGTTAGATCAGTTTTACTTCTTGGTTCAAGTTAGCAGGTCATATATTTTTGGTGTTTTGTCATAGGAAACAAGCTGCCAAAATAGGTATGCCACCTGCTAAAATAAGTCCTTGACAACAGCTTACTTATATATGTATATTCTGTCACGGTAGGCCCCAGTTATTTAACATATTTGTAAAATGTGGCCATGATTTATTGTTAGATCAGTTTTACTTCTTGGTTCAAGTTAGCAGGTCATATATTTTTGGTGTTTTGTCATAGGAAACAAGCTGCCAAAATAGGTATGCCACCTGCTAAAATAAGTCCTTGACAACAGTTAACTTATATATGTATATTCTGTCACGGTAGGCCCCAGTTATTTAATATATTTGTAAAATGTGGCCATGATTTATTGTTAGATCAGTTTTACTTCTTGGTTCAAGTTAGCAGGTCATATTTTTTTGGTGTTTTGTCATAGGAAACAAGCTGCCAAAATAGGTATGCCACCTGCTAAAATAAGTCCTTGACAACAGTTAACTTATATATGTATATTCTGTCACGGTAGGCCCCAGTTATTTAATATATTTGTAAAATGTGGCCATGATTTATTGTTAGATCAGTTTTACTTCTTGGTTCAAGTTAGCAGGTCATATATTTTTGGTGTTTTGTCATAGGAAACAAGCTGCCAAAATAGGTATGCCACCTGCTAAAATAAGTCCTTGACAACAGCTTACTTATATATGTATATTCTGTCACGGTAGGCCCCAGTTATTTAACATATTTGTAAAATGTGGCCATGATTTATTGTTAGATCAGTTTTACTTCTTGGTTCAAGTTAGCAGGTCATATATTTTTGGTGTTTTGTCATAGGAAACAAGCTGCCAAAATAGGTATGCCACCTGCTAAAATAAGTCCTTGACAACAGTTAACTTATATATGTATATTCTGTCACGGTAGGCCCCAGTTATTTAATATATTTGTAAAATGTGGCCATGATTTATTGTTAGATCAGTTTTACTTCTTGGTTCAAGTTAGCAGGTCATATTTTTTTGGTGTTTTGTCATAGGAAACAAGCTGCCAAAATAGGTATGCCACCTGCTAAAATAAGTCCTTGACAACAGCTTACTTATATATGTATATTCTGTCACGGTAGGCCCCAGTTATTTAATTTATTTGTAAAATGTGGCCATGATTTATTGTTAGATCAGTTTTACTTCTTGGTTCAAGTTAGCAGGTCATATATTTTTGGTGTTTTGTCATAGGAAACAAGCTGCCAAAATAGGTATGCCACCTGCTAAAATAAGTCCTTGACAACAGTTAACTTATATATGTATATTCTGTCACGGTAGGCCCCAGTTATTTAATATATTTGTAAAATGTGGCCATGATTTATTGTTAGATCAGTTTTACTTCTTGGTTCAAGTTAGCAGGTCATATTTTTTTGGTGTTTTGTCATAGGAAACAAGCTGCCAAAATAGGTATGCCACCTGCTAAAATAAGTCCTTGACAACAGTTAACTTATATATGTATATTCTGTCACGGTAGGCCCCAGTTATTTAATATATTTGTAAAATGTGGCCATGATTTATTGTTAGATCAGTTTTACTTCTTGGTTCAAGTTAGCAGGTCATATATTTTTGGTGTTTTGTCATAGGAAACAAGCTGCCAAAATAGGTATGCCACCTGCTAAAATAAGTCCTTGACAACAGCTTACTTATATATGTATATTCTGTCACGGTAGGCCCCAGTTATTTAACATATTTGTAAAATGTGGCCATGATTTATTGTTAGATCAGTTTTACTTCTTGGTTCAAGTTAGCAGGTCATATATTTTTGGTGTTTTGTCATAGGAAACAAGCTGCCAAAATAGGTATGCCACCTGCTAAAATAAGTCCTTGACAACAGTTAACTTATATATGTATATTCTGTCACGGTAGGCCCCAGTTATTTAATATATTTGTAAAATGTGGCCATGATTTATTGTTAGATCAGTTTTACTTCTTGGTTCAAGTTAGCAGGTCATATATTTTTGGTGTTTTGTCATAGGAAACAAGCTGCCAAAATAGGTATGCCACCTGCTAAAATAAGTCCTTGACAACAGCTTACTTATATATGTATATTCTGTCACGGTAGGCCCCAGTTATTTAATTTATTTGTAAAATGTGGCCATGATTTATTGTTAGATCAGTTTTACTTCTTGGTTCAAGTTAGCAGGTCATATATTTTTGGTGTTTTGTCATAGGAAACAAGCTGCCAAAATAGGTATGCCACCTGCTAAAATAAGTCCTTGACAACAGTTAACTTATATATGTATATTCTGTCAAGGTAGGCCCCAGTTATTTAATATATTTGTAAAATGTGGCCATGATTTATTGTTAGATCAGTTTTACTTCTTGGTTCAAGTTAGCAGGTCATATATTTTTGGTGTTTTGTCATAGGAAACAAGCTGCCAAAATAGGTATGCCACCTGCTAAAATAAGTCCTTGACAACAGTTAACTTATATATGTATATTCTGTCACGGTAGGCCCCAGTTATTTAATTTATTTGTAAAATGTGGCCATGATTTATTGTTAGATCAGTTTTACTTCTTGGTTCAAGTTAGCAGGTCATATATTTTTGGTGTTTTGTCATAGGAAACAAGCTGCCAAAATAGGTATGCCACCTGCTAAAATAAGTCCTTGACAACAGCTTACTTATATATGTATATTCTGTCACGGTAGGCCCCAGTTATTTAACATATTTGTAAAATGTGGCCATGATTTATTGTTAGATCAGTTTTACTTCTTGGTTCAAGTTAGCAGGTCATATATTTTTGGTGTTTTGTCATAGGAAACAAGCTGCCAAAATAGGTATGCCACCTGCTAAAATAAGTCCTTGACAACAGTTAACTTATATATGTATATTCTGTCACGGTAGGCCCCAGTTATTTAATATATTTGTAAAATGTGGCCATGATTTATTGTTAGATCAGTTTTACTTCTTGGTTCAAGTTAGCAGGTCATATTTTTTTGGTGTTTTGTCATAGGAAACAAGCTGCCAAAATAGGTATGCCACCTGCTAAAATAAGTCCTTGACAACAGCTTACTTATATATGTATATTCTGTCACGGTAGGCCCCAGTTATTTAACATATTTGTAAAATGTGGCCATGATTTATTGTTAGATCAGTTTTACTTCTTGGTTCAAGTTAGCAGGTCATATATTTTTGGTGTTTTGTCATAGGAAACAAGCTGCCAAAATAGGTATGCCACCTGCTAAAATAAGTCCTTGACAACAGCTTACTTATATATGTATATTCTGTCACGGTAGGCCCCAGTTATTTAATATATTTGTAAAATGGAGCCATGATTTATTGTTAGATCAGTTTTACTTCTTGGTTCAAGTTAGCAGGTCATATATTTTTGGTGTTTTGTCATAGGAAACAAGCTGCCAAAATAGGTATGCCACCTGCTAAAATAAGTCCTTGACAACAGCTTACTTATATATGTATATTCTGTCACGGTAGGCCCCAGTTATTTAATATATTTGTAAAATGTGGCCATGATTTATTGTTAGATCAGTTTTACTTCTTGGTTCAAGTTAGCAGGTCATATATTTTTGGTGTTTTGTCATAGGAAACAAGCTGCCAAAATAGGTATGCCACCTGCTAAAATAAGTCCTTGACAACAGCTTACTTATATATGTATATTCTGTCACGGTAGGCCCCAGTTATTTAACATATTTGTAAAATGTGGCCATGATTTATTGTTAGATCAGTTTTACTTCTTGGTTCAAGTTAGCAGGTCATATATTTTTGGTGTTTTGTCATAGGAAACAAGCTGCCAAAATAGGTATGCCACCTGCTAAAATAAGTCCTTGACAACAGCTTACTAATTTTTGTGTTGTCTGTCATGATAGATCTTTGTTGTGTATTATTTATGTAAAATATGTTAATAAATAATATCAGGTCAAAATTACTGCTATGTTAGTCAAGAACTATGTCAATGTTAAATATAGAAAATTCCAAAATTGAAGAAATGACTGATTTACAAAGATTTATTGTGAAACAAAATTCCTTGGCTCAGTTAAAGAAACAATGTCTATACATAAAAAGTAGTTGCTTAGGAACAGATTGTCATTAACAGTTAAATTGAACAAACAGGTGACATCCAAGTAATATCAAACAAATTTGAAAACCTATTGCCTTTCCCAGCTGCTAGTGTAAAGCAAGATCAATGGAAATGCTTCAGTCCTTTGGGTTGAAACCAGTGGTCTGTTGTTTCCAGTCTGTTTATGCCGCCTTGGTACAGAGTGATCAATCTTAAAAGATTACTGAACAGCAGTGCTCATACAGTTTGTATCCAACACCTCAAACATAATGTCCACAATATCCTCTGTACTGGCACAATTACAAAGATAATCTTCAAATCATTTACATAAATAAATTCCTTTTGACAATTTCATTTTGACTAGGTTTCCATACTTAGATTGATCTGGATCAACCTAACTTCATGGGGAGTCACACTAAATTGCTATCAGCTCAAGAGGCTTAAATGTCTGTCACGCCTACCAAATCAGCTAGGGTAAAGATATTTACCCCTAACAGCTTTACTAGGCCTGACAGACATTTAGGCCAGTTAAGTTGGTTGCAATTTAGTGAGACTGCCCAGGGAGATAGATTCGTCCAAAAATATGTGCAAATGGTCTATTTATCTAGGTCACAAATATATATTAGCCTGTGCTGAATTGAATATATATTCAGCAATTGTAACATTTAAAATATATGTTAAACCTCTTGTCGAGCAGGTATAAAATAGATACTGGAACCACATTGCAAATTGTCTAATGCACATACTACTGTTCAGATGACATCTTACAAAGAGAATCTATACATGTCAAATTCCAGATATTTGGCTTTAAAACATCCCAATGAACATTATTTTCAAGGTAAAGATTAATTACTATGGTTTTTAGTTCTAAATAAAATATTGTAAATTAAACTATTTTCACACTAGACATACATTTATTATAATTCAAATATCAATACAGCTTTGTGATTCCTAGATTGAGAGTTGGAGCTGTGTTGGACCCATAGTCACAATTTTAACTTTGCTTACAAGGCAAAAGTAATATCTGAACTGAAGGTTCAGAAATAAATTTAAAGCTACAGTTGAACACAACTAAAATATCTTAATCACATAAGAGCATGGTATTGATCATTAAAACCTCAAAGTAACATTTTCAGTATATGCCCCTTAAAACTAATTGCAATCAATATTTGCATAGGTCTTGAGATAAAAAGAGCAAGTATATACAATCTTGACATATCTCCAACATTTAAGGAGACTAAGGAATAAGGCACCTATAGTGAAATATAATAATTTCTTCTTTGAATAACAGTAATAATGTATAAGGAGTTATTACTTTAAGGTAGGAATTTAAGGCCCATCAAATGTGTAAATATGCAGGAAACTATATGCTTATTGGTACTTGCATTTTGCAACAAAATTTCTAATTTTGGAACTGAAAAAATATCTCCAGGTTTAACTGGCCAAATGACAAAAGCACAAAATTGTACATGTCAAGAGATACATACACAAATACAGAGCATGGGACCCTATAATGTGACAAGCAGGTCTAGAATCTGATAACACTGATTGACAGATGTGGAGATTAGCACTCAATTAAAGGTAACTTGTGCTTAATTAACCTAGTAAAGTAATTTAACTCTCAACTGTTTCAGCTGAACAATGCATGAAGCCATCTAGCCCTGAATCTTGAAATCAAAAGGTTTAAAACAGACAGCTGTAGTTGTCCACCTTTCCCCTAAATAAAAGAAACATACATACAGCACATTTCATAGTGCTAATTTTCAATTACGCATAAACTAACTTTTCCAAGATTATAAAAATTTGAAATGATCACAACTGTTTATTTGAAATTAATATATCATAATAAAAACATAGTTACTATATCTTAAAAATACTATACATTCTATTTTACCACCAAAACAGGCTTTTCTCATGCTGACCGATTGTTTATGAATCTGCTCCAACATTCACAGTTAGTCCAGGATTTTTTTCCAAAAGTCTGATTAACTGTAATAACCACTTATGTAATGATATTAATCTCAAACTAACAGTATTAATCCCTTTCAATGATAAAAAAAATTAAACTTTTTTAAAAAACATGTACTGCACTAACTTTGAATGTCATAATAGATATATATAATCTTTTGCCCCCCAAAAATTCCCTTTGGGACAGAATGAACAGTTTTTCACCCTTTAAAAAAACTTGCAAACACTTACCATTTACATTTTTTCAGGTTATCCACAATAAGATTGTCCAGTCGGAAGCCACCACCTTCCTTATCAGTCCTTTTAACAGGCATAACTACAAAAAAAATAAAGATAATTTAACTGATATATTTCACTTTCATTTATAAACACATGTGACTCCATAACCAAAAGTATGGAAATTACAGCATTTGTTGTGACACAGTTATATTTTCTTATGATTAAATTTTGGTTAAATTTTATTTCAGACTTTGGTCAGAATAATATCTAATTTTTTTTTACTGCAAACAAGGTCTGGATAATCAAAATGAATGTATACAAAAAAACACCAAAATGAATTGTATTTATTGGGATCTACAAATGGATACAAGGCACACTGCACACACATCTTGCCTCAGGATTTCTGTTGTATTAAATGCTGTACTTGTAGACCCGGCAAGAATTAACTGTACTGCAGTAGAAGGTTGTAATAGAAAATGTAAGCACGATACAATAAATGAGAACATGAAGTGATACAACCAATAAAAATCCAAGATTTGGCTTTCCATGAGTGAATATCTTCTTGAGCACATCTCATTCCTGAAGTAAAATAATTCTCAAATGTTAGCCAATGATATGAACAATACAAGTAGATTCAGCAAAAGTTACAGACATGGTAATTTGCAAGAGAACATCCACTTCAGTTATTTAACTAGAAAAACATACCTTTCGTCATTATACAGTTATCAGTAGAAAAATACACTTCTAAGCCTCAAAACAACCATGTTTAAAAATGGAAGAGACACTTGGGTGATATCTTTCTTATCAATGTAAAGATATTTATTACTTAGATTGTTTGATAACAATTTAAAATATTGTGTTCCAGGTTGAAATTTTTACCATGATACTGCATCCATATGTGGCTTGTAATTCCAAAAGAATTTTCTAAAATTTAAAAAACAATTGATCTAGTCACTGGATAGCCATTATACTTACTCTTGTACACATTTGGGGTAGGTGACTGCTGCATTCTTTCTAATGAAGATTGGAATGGGGGAGCACACATGTATGTAGATGTTACTGAAAGCAACAGAAAAAAGAGACTTTCAAAATATTGCTATTCCAATAGCAAGCTGTGTGGATACAGCCTTAGCTTATGGTTAGGCCATGCACCGAACCTCAAAGCACAGAGAAACAAATACTCACAACAATCTTTATCTAATGAAGACTTTTTGTCTAGCTTGAGAATAAGCTAATAGTGTGAAGACTATTTTAGTTTAATATGATATCATAACATTAACAGTAGAATTATGTTTCAGAAGTTTTAGTGTGGTAAACTTTTTGCAATATCCACTAATTAGTCCATAATATTAAAAACAATTCAAAACTTCGGGCATCATGAAGGCTTAAAAAATTGTAAATTATGTGACTGTCTCAGCAGTGCTATCACAGCAATCTCAGTGCAGTGGTCTCTTCAATACAGTTTTCATCTGGAAAACACACAAAAAAAAAATTAATTATTTTTGCATGTGTATGTGTTTGTGCTTGAGTGTGTTTGTATAGTATGTAATTTTTGTGTGCCCATAACTTTATTACTTAACATGTATTGACACAGTCTTCGAGTGAAAATATGAATGCTATTGTCTATATTAACAATGAGATGCACTAATATCGATCTTTAAACCATTAACTTTTGAGAAATCATTGAAACACAGGATTTTTAGAAAGTTTTTTCAAGTATGATGCTTTATTAAGACTTGAAATCTTGCCCCAGACAAACATAGCATTGTATCTAATTCGGGGGACTGCTTCCTATGGATATATTAATTTTGTATTATAATATTCAAAGATGCTCTATATAGGACAGGAGGGCGTCTCGATAGTCCGAAGGTTCATTGGTCCGAAAAGTGGTAACATTTTCATCGATTTTTTGTTCAAGGGTTCATTGGTCAGAAGGTTCTATAGTGAATTTCTATATAAAATATAGTTCTATATCCTTCGGACTATTGAACCTTCAGACCATTGAACCTTCGGACTATTGCTACGGCCCCTAGGACAGATCAAGTGTTATTTTAGCTAATGAATTTTTATTGTTATGTATAGGCATAATCAGAATGCAGTTAGTTCACAGATCAAATATGGCAATACTTGAAAGTATGCTGCACAATATCCTGACAATAGTACTATAGTAAAAGATTCCCAGCCTCACACGTGCATTGTCCTAGCTAGCAGAGGCAGAGTAATAAAATCTGGGCATGGGACATGCTATATGTGCCTTATGTGATAGCTTACATTTAAAACTAAATGGAGTATTCAGTATCTCCTTCTCAAATTTTACAGATTACATTTAACATTGGATTTTGTGAAGTTTATAGAGTGCCTAACAACACTGTTGATATTAGATGAGTCATAGAGCACCTTAGGAAATGCTTACCAATTTACACAAGCCTGTTTCACAAAACTTAGTGGTGTGCCTTCAGTATGTATATCTTCTCAAGAAACTTCTTCACTGTTAGTTGCTCTCCACACATGCTGCCTTTTCACTGTTGGTCTCCTAAAACATTCTTCATTTGGAAAATTGTTAGCCGTGTCACTAATGAAAAAAACTTTGAAACAGAAAAAAGAAGGTTAGTAATCAAACAGCTACTGGTATATTATTACGGACACCAGCCTACACAGCAATGTAACCTAAATAAAGTACCTAAAACATTATTTGGATCACTTGTTTTTATCTGAAACTCAAACTGCAATAAGAATGTATAAATCAGTACCTAGTATGGTCTGTCACTTTATCATAAACTTACAATGAAAAGCTTTTTGAATCTTTCTTACTACGTGGGTCGTACAAAACAGGCGTCGACACTATCAATACACAAAAGCCCTAAAATATCACTTTTGCATATATCCATTTCACTTGCTATGCACACCAAGTCAAGAAAGTGATCTTTCATCACCTATAAGATACTTTTAATTGGTCAATACACCCTAAAAAATATCAAATTTAGAGTTTGGAAAAATAATTCATCAAATAAAAGGCGACCAGACTGAAACAATTTAAAAAGTCGCTGAATTATCAAATATAAATAAACGTTTCAACAAATACATATATTATAAAAATCAGAAAGTGATCTGTACTCACCAATGGGTTACATTTCGTTGGTCATTGTACTCCCAAATATCTTAAATTCGGAGTTTGAAAAAAATGTTTTACAAATCGGACGTATTTTCGCAGCCGGAAGTTTCGGTAGCCATTTTGTGCGCAAAAGCCCAACGCGCATCCAAAACGTACATATTTTGGCAAGGACTTGTTTTTGCAAAACACCGGCTGGGTGTTACGAGGAAGTGAGATGCAAGCAGAGTAAAGGTTCTGATGATTTGGTAATACTGATTCACGAATTTTTAACGAACTCCTTTCACGACCTGACATATTTGTTTAACTTAAACTTGAATATGGTAAGTTTTGCACTTGGCCATTGCAACATTTGAAAGACTAATAGACAACAATCGGTAAAATCAAGCTGACACAGTGAAAGTGAAAGTTAGGTTATGATTGTTTTCATACAGCGTATGCGGTATGGCTAGCTATTTCTATATATTTCTGTTCTTGGTTGTACTTAAGCACATGCAGTACACCTCAGAAGCCCTAAGTAGGAGTACTAACACGTAACACTTTCATGGATACATGGAATTGAATCGGGGGTTTTCCCAGTATTTGGGGTATAGGGAGTCTAAAATGTGGATGTTTAATTTGGTCAAAGATAAATTTACAGTGAGTCCAGCCCAAGCAAACCAGCCCAAAAATTTTGTAATACATTTTGTCAATTTTAGCAAAAAGTTACGATTTTACAAATACTTGTAAAATATGTTTAAAATATGTTTTTAATTTTTCAATAGATAGGTGGTGCAGCTTCCTGGTAATGAGGAAAAAGAAATCCAAAAAGAAGAAAAAACAACAACATGATGAGTCAACAAATTTCCCTTTCTTACAAGATGCTGATACAATTGCTTACATCAAGAGGTCGCAGGTTGTGTTTATCATGCAAGGTGTTGCTGGCTCTGGAAAGACAACTCTTGCTAAGCTGATCAAGAAGAAGTATAAACACTCAGTATGCTGCACATCGGATGACTTTTTTATGCATGGTTCTGTGTATATGTTCGATATATCACTATTGAATGAAGCACATGCAGCCTGTCAGCAAAAAGCATTAGAAGCCTTAGCTAGTGGTGCACCAGTGGTAATTATTGATAGCACTAATCTCAAACAGAGAAAAACACAGCAGTATGTAGAACTTGCCCATAAATTTAACTATCATGTTATATTAGTGACACCCAAGACATTGTGGAATAAGGACAAAAATGAACTTTTTAAGAAGAATACACATAATGTGCCATTAGATGCTATTGAGCATATGCTTGAGGACTTTGAAGATATGATTCCATTGTATTATGCTTGGTTTTTGAACTATCCTGACTCGGAGATGATACTCCAGCAGGGAATGTCAGTCTATCAGGAATGTTTTACAAAAGTGGATCAGTTCAGAGAATGTATAAAAAACAATATAGGTATGTTTATTTAATTGTCTTTGAGAATTGTTTGGACATGATCTTTAAAAGCATTCTGTGTTCTTATAGTGGTTTTCTGCCTCTCTGCATTTTGATATATTTGTTATATGTCAGTTAAAACCTATGAAAGTTTTAAAAATATTTTTATATATTAAACTTGTATAAAGACATGTTTTATCACAGGCAAATTTGAGTAATCCTCAGTATTTTATCACAGGTTTTGGAGAGAACCGTGGAAGTGCTCAAAATTACTACTCTCGTGAAGGCTTTGCTGGTGGTAAGAAACTTCATTGCACTGCCAAATTTTGTGGCAAAGGAAAAGTGCCAGGTAGTGGAGACTATGCAAGGAGTGATATTGTTCAACAGTCCATGAATCGTTCATCTAGCCTTGAGATTATAGGGATTGTACTGACACCGAAGACACTCACAGCTCGAGTGAGGCTTAGTAAAGAACAGTTAAAGCTATGGGGAAATGAAGATGACTTGAAACGTGATAAGGATGATGGTGCCTTAGAGACTTTGATGAGCAAACTGACTGTCCAGGACAGTTCAAAATCTTCATCCCAAAAGACAAAGACACCACAAGCTGAAAAACAGAAACCTAGACAACATGGAGGTCCTAAAAAAGAAGATTTAAAGAAAGCAGCCAGTCGTAGAGCATTCAGTACATACAATGTAACATCTGGATATGGTAGCAAGGCACACATCACAATTGGTTGCGCTAAGGGATACTCACCTGTACAAGCAGGTGGTGATCTGGTTGAAATGATAAGTATGGAACCAGAGATTTTGGGCAATAGTGCAGTTCAGCCAATTCAAATTTCTGTGGGAGAAGCAGTTTACTTTGGGGATGGCAGATGTATGGTGTACTTTAGAGAACCATTACGTGTAGATAGCATATTTGGTGGATATTATTGACAGCTGTCAGTTTGTCACTACACCAAATTATGTTGAAAGAAAGATTATGCAACATCAGTGTATCAGATCTCGAATTTATTTGATCAGGAAGCCATCTTTGATTAAGATACGAGTCACTCAGGTGAATTAAGTTAATATTTTTTATCATTTACTCATTTTTACTGATGTGTGTACTCTGTATGTATCATGATATTTGTAAGCTTTTATTGTGAAAACTGGTTGACTGATGTTAAAGTTTTGTTTTGCTTTAAACCTTCTTTTTGATTCACATTTTTAAATTATCTTTTAATGATGAAGTGATATTGTACTGTATATACCAGTATGTGCTATATTTTCTACAGATTTACATGTAACAATCATTAAAGGATTTTATAATTAGTTTTCCTTTGAAGGTACTGTGATTTATTGGCTTCAGAAGTTGACATACTAAGTTGCCAAAAATATACAAACTATCATTATTGATCTTCAGCGCCACTATATGAACTGAAGCAATAACAAAAATATTAAATTTTGTGCTAAAATGATGAATTCTTGAGTCCACGCATTGATAAAAGTTGTTGTAGTGTTACACTTTTAGTTGTAAACATGATATGATGAAATAAATACTGATACTATTACTGTAGAAACTGATAGTGACAACAAGATACGCTCGTGCACTCTGGGTGCACTTAACGTGATCAAATTCAAGCCCGTCAGCAGTACAGTGTTTGACTGAATGCGTGCGGGTGAGAAGCTGCGTTTTATTCAAAATTTAAAAAGTAAGGATAGCGATATTTTCATAACCCGCATCAGATATCAACAAAAACAACCACGTGAATTGATTTTAGATCGACAACATAAAGTATATTGTAAATTTAAATTCCAGTTCAAGGCTCAACTGAAGCAATCGGCATCAGGTGAGCGAATGACCTTGACTTCTTGAGATAGCTAGTTATGTCAGGGTGAATGTGGAAGGCTATCTGTCACGTCTATATTGACCACTTCCTTGGCATTCTAGAGCTCCATACCACCAAGCTGACACCGGTCAAAAGCAGAAACAAAAGAGAACGTTTGAAATCATTCGGGATTTTTCACTGTCATCGATTTTGAGGGTTGTCAAGACTGCCTAGTGATTGGCGCCGGCCGGTTTGTCAGGTACGTGTAGCGGAGCACGCTATTCAGACTATTCAAGCACGGGACATTGTCCATAGAGTGAAAACGAATAGGAATTTGGCCCGGAAATATTTTTTACTTGCTCTGGGGGTTCCAATTAATTGATTTTTAGACCTGGTAGCTTTGTTCCCAGTTATTATTGATGATGTTAAAAGGGGCACACATGTAACACGAAAAAGTGCATTGATTCTTAAGAGTTCTTTTAAAAAGAGTGCACTAATATGGGGTCAGGGTATTTGACACACGCAGTGGTAACGGCTTTACATAACAATGCTTTTCATAACAGCCAGCGCTTATCAACCAGAAATAATGAGTTTATATGAACATTTTATGTTGTTATAGCAACAATGTCTGCTGCCACTGCCAGATTATAATTCTCACTGCCTCAGTAATGAAGAATATATGCAAAACAAATTGGTTATTGTAGGCTTAAAATTCAAGCTTTTTTCTTCTATTTATTACTGAATTTTTAAAAGAAATTACTGAAGATGGATTGTTGATGTTTGGTTTGACATTTGCCCAGGTGAAAGTCAAATCTGTTTTTCTTGCTGGTGTCCTGGTTGTTTGTTGTAATTTTGATTAATACCAATATCTCTCAATTTAATGGGACAGCTTTACTTATACAGCTCTGTATTCTATATCACTGTAACAAGTGATGGGGAAGATAATAAAACATTCTTACTAATTACTGGTATTAAATTAGTTATCAAGGTTACTCAAACATGGGAAGTTAAATAAACAGATAACAATTCTTGTTTACATAAATAGTTACAGTAAATTGACTTTATAGTTTTTATAAATGTTGCTGGTAGTGATTACTCTTATGATGTCAGAAGTTTTCCATCAATGTAGCTATAAATGGTTATACAATGCATATAATTCACAAACTGATAAGAATTATGAAAAAAAACTTTTCACATAGATGTATGATTATTTTAAATTTGCTGTAGTCTCTTCATTTCCATGGAAAAAGTGCCATGAAATGGATTTTTCCAGGGTAAACTACAATTTTCATATATTTTCCAATGGTTAATGAATCCATTCCAACATGCAAATTGGTCGATTGTTTTTTGTATAAGTGTTTTTTGTAGTAATCTTTTAAGAGATTATTATGGAGGGTAGCCATCTTTGAAGGTCCCCTTGGTTCAATGGCAAGCACAAATTTTAGAATAATTGCAATCACTGCCATTTGGTGGAAAATTGAGTTAATAATATTTCTCTGAGTTGTTTACAATGTATTTATTGTGGAATTTTGAATCTCATCTGAAGAGTTGTTATTCCCTTTCATTGTTTCTGACCCTCACCTCCAAGTGTTAACACATTCATTTTTAAGTCAAGTGTTTGGCATATAATACCAATGTGTCAAAGTCTAATGTACTTAAGTATTGCTTTTTTAAAAAAGTCTTGGAATAATAATCTTAAATGAGGACTTAAATGAGTTCAGCAATAAATGTATGGCCAAAGATTGGGGGGGGGGGGGGGGGGGTTAGGCCGGGGGTTCGAGGGCTGTGAAAAATGACCCTTTGGCTGAAAGAAGTCCATTCCTAATTTGATCTATGCCATTTCTTAAGTTGAATCAACTTAAAGAAAAAATGTCTACATTTTCAGAAATAGAACCCTCCTAATTAGATTTATAGATCCAGTGTTTGATTATGTGTTATGTCTTTATTGTTTGCAGTGTTGTCTCAATGATTACTGAGTATGTCAGGCTAGGTTGCAGGGGCATTTTAGATGTACATTTTGATATCTCTGAGACTAGGTTGCTGCCCTAGAATTATAACTTATATTAAAGGGATAACAACTCGGTATATAAGATCAAAAATGCCACAATAAATGCATTATTCAGGGGTGGATCCAGAGCTATTTTCTGACAGTCTTCCAAATTATCTTTATTGATCCATCCTCATTTTTGACCGTCTTCCGACAGAAAAAATTAGATACCTGTCAATGTAAACTTGAAGATATGACCGTCTTCTGGGAGACCCAGAAGACGACCTAAATCCGCCCCTGTTATTAACAATTAACACATAAAAATATAATACTCTCCATTTTACCACTGAAATCTGAAATCTGTGCTTGCCATTGGACCACTTGGACCTTCATAGATGGCTACCTCTATAATAATCTCTTAAGAGATTATTACAAAAAAACACACTTAAAAAACAATTGATTAACTTTTAATGTAGAATTCATTAACCATTGGAAAGTGTGGGGAAATTGTCATTGACCCCAGGAAAATCAGTTTAATGTCACTTCCCACCAAAGTGAAGAGTTGTTATCCTCTAAATGTATTATCTAAGGGCAATTATTAGACGGCCTGCCATCCACATAAGCTGACATCTTCCACAGTCAATACAGAAACCAAGTCATACTTTGCCCCTTATTAAATTGCCTTAAAGACAATTCTAACTATCTTTTGGGAGACTCTCAAGGTGCTTTGTATTCTCACTTTTAATTACAAGTTAGGTAAGTGGACAAAAATTCACCTTGGTCTTAATAAGTTCTATCATATATTGGCTTGCCCATAGAATATGGTCTTACCAAGTTCTATCATGGTTTGGTTTGCCCATAGAATACTGCTTTTATCCTTGCTTTTATTCTATGTTAATTTTTCACCAAGTGCTTCCAGGCATCATAGCAATGACATGTGTTTATTGCAAACTAAAGTTCAGAGTAAGATAAAGGAGTGATGACAAAGATGATGAATATGATGGAGACTCAGATTAGCTTATGAAGTTATCCACAAGTTGTCATCTGGTAGCAGATACAGGGGGATGGGAAATTGCCATAAAATCCACAATCATAATAGATCTGTCAAATGCAGACAAGGCACTGATGTGATATATGTTATAACATCGATAATATTTTAAAAAAATTATTTGGTCTTCACTTGTTTTCCAAGCTTGAAGGTTGATCAGCAAACTGGTCATATCATGTGTAATTTGAAATGGAGTTTTGTAAACTGTATGTCTGATAAATTGGTGAACAGGTGATGAAGTTATCAGATTGTGTGTGCCTCTAGTCATGTTTTCCATGTCATATGATTTATTTTACCAATTAATCAAAACGAAAAAATGTCAAAAGCATCTTGAAAGCATGTGTTGTTTAACTTTTCTTAAAGGGAGAATTCTGGTAAATTTCAATGTAATGTGATGTCATGCAATAACACATTTAGATTGTCATTTTAATTTTGATGGATGTGCACAAAAATTTTTAAAAGGCTTAAAAAAATGAAATGTTTTTTGCTTAAATAATATCTGTACATCAAATACAAATTTTTATCAAATTTAGATTTTTTTCACTGCATGCTGGATCCAAGAAGGATCCCAGTTTGTTGCGAGTACATGTAGGGGTAAGGAGGCAGAATCTCCCATAATTAAGTTTGATGATAATTACGTTCTTTTTACTCTCAGAAAAGACTGTAGCAGCATAATGGGGAAAGGAGGACAGGGAAATAAAGGTGGACCCAAGTACCTGACATGGGAGGAAATCAAGAAGCATTCCATTAAAACTGACCGGTGGATTGTTATAGATGGCGAAGTGTATGATGTGACCAGGTGGTCAGACAAGCATCCAGGAGGATCCCGACTCTTAGGACATTACTCAGGACAAGATGCTACAGTAAGTTTTTTCATATTTGATTTTGATTTTGATTAGATCAGATTGACTGGAACTGTGTAAGTTGTTCTTAAGGTTATAGACAGGGTTAAACAAAAACTAAATTACTGTTTTTATGTACTAGTACATGTTTTGGTATATACCGGTAAATGAATCTTAAGCATTTATTGACAAAATCCCTTTGCATTTACAGAAATGTCATTTCACTGATGATGTCATAATTTTGATTTTAGGGTAAAAAATGTAAAATTGGTGTCTCAAATTTCTCTTTTACCTGGGCACCCATGAACGCAGTTTAACACCAATTTAATGACACTATTGGGTATATCAGTTTAGAACAGGCAAAACTGATGTGTTAGCAGATGTCATCCATGACATTATAACATTATGGCCTTAGGAAGACAAAACTAGAGGATCAGAGAGGCGATACCGCCTCCGAATATTGTACCACCAGCTGGAGCAAGCGCATTCGTACAGACCCCCACATACACAAAATAAGGAACACAGCCACCAGTCTTGTGCTTGACAAGCTGTAAAAATGCAATCAACAAGAATTTTCAAAATATGCAAAAAATATATATATAACTAAAAATGGTACAATCAAAGTTAAGTTCATCGTAAGGTAGGTCAAAGGTCAATTCCTAGGTCACAGTAAATTGCCAGTATATGACTTCCTATTCAACTTCAATAGTAACTATGGGCCTATCTCTGCCAGTTTTGGAGATAAAAGGGAAGCAAAATTTGCAAAGTTCAGTTCATGGTGAAAAGTAGGTCAAAGGTCAATTTTAAGGTCACATTTAGATTGCCAGTATATGACTTCCTATTCAACTTCAATAGTAACTATGGACCTATCTCTGCCAGTTTTGGAGATAAAAGGGAATCAAAATTTGCAAAGTTCAGTTCATGGTGAAAAGTAGGTCAAAGGTCAATTTTAAGGTCACTTTAAGATTGCCAGTATATGACTTCCTATTCAAGTTCAATAGAGACTATGGACCTATCTCTGCCAGTTTTGGAGATAAAAGGGAAGCAAAGTTTGCAAAGTTCAGTTCATGGTGAAAAGTAGGTCAAAGGTCAATTTTAAGGTCACATTTAGATTGCCAGTATATGACTTCCTATTCAACTTCAATAGTAACTATGGACCTATCTCTGCCAGTTTTGGAGATATAAGGGACTAAATGGTATAATTTTGGAGTTACCATAATGTGCCATAAATTTCCTACAGAAAAAATTAATTAAAATAAAGAAAAGGTCATTTTGGTCAAAATTCTTGAAATGGGAGGTGCTCTGAAGTTCCAGATGTTCAAATTTGATAAAATAATGTCATTTTTGACTACAAGTTGTCTGCTTTGCCAAGCCTTATGTTTTATTTTTCCAGAGTTCGAAATTTATTATCCATTACCGTACTGCACATTTTGCTTTCACCACCAATATGTACTTTTTGATACAGCGTAACTTTAGAGATAAAAGGGAAGCAAAATTTGCAAAGTTCAGTTCATGGTGAAAAGTAGGTCAAAGGTCAATTTTAAGGTCACATGTAGATTGCCAGTATATGACTTCCTATTCAAGTTCAATAGAGACTATGGACATATCTCTGCCAGTTTTGGAGATAAAAGGGAAGCAAAATTTGCAAATTTCAGTTCATGGTGAAAAGTAGGTCAAAGGTCAATTTTAAGGTCACATGTAGATTGCCAGTATATGACTTCCTATTCAAGTTCAATAGAAACTATGGACCTATCTCTGCCAGTTTTGGAGATGAAAGGGAAGCAAAATTTGCAAAGTTCAGTTCATGGTGAAAAGTAGGTCAAAGGTCAATTTAAAGGTCACATGTAGATTGCCAGTATATGACTTCCTATTCAAGTTCAATAGAAACTATGGACCTATCTCTGCCAGTTTTGGAGATAAAAGGGAAGCAAAATTTGCAAAGTTCAGTTCATGGTGAAAAGTAGGTCAAAGGTCAATTTTAAGGTCACATGTAGATTGCCAGTATATGACTTCCTATTCAAGTTCAATAGAGACTATGGACCTATCTCTGCCAATTTTGGAGATAAAAGGGAAGCAAAATTTGCAAAGTTCAGTTCATGGTGAAAAGTAGTTCAAAGGTCAATTTTAAGGTCACATGTAGATTGCCAATATATGACTTCCTATTCAAGTTCAATAGAGACTATGGACCTATCTCTGCCAGTTTTGGAGATAAAAGGGAAGCAAAATTTGCAAAGTTCAGTTCATGGTGAAAAGTAGGTCAAAGGTCAATTTTAAGGTCACATTTAGATTGCCAGTATATGACTTCCTATTCAACTTCAATAGTAACTATGGACCTATCTCTGCCAGTTTTGGAGATATAAGGGACTAAATGGTATAATTTTGGAGTTACCATAATGTGCCATAAATTTCCTACAGAAAAAATTAATTAAAATAAAGAAAAGGTCATTTTGGTCAAAATTCTTGAAATGGGAGGTGCTCTGAAGTTCCAGATGTTCAAATTTGATGAAATAATGTCATTTTTGACCACAAGTTGTCTGCTTTGCCAAGCCTTATGTTTTATTTTTCCGGAGTTCAAAATTTATTATCCATTACCGTACTGCACATTTTGCTTTCACCACCAATATGTACTTTTTGATACAGCGTAACTCGAAAACCGTATGGAATACAAAAAAACGGAGACCACATCCAGTGTTGGGCTTTACATGCTCTACAAAATGCAAAAAAGAATGAGTGTCTAGCATTAACGGTTCCCGAATTAGAGACAGTTTTCAGTTTCGATATCTTATGGCCGCTACTCCCGTGAAAATGCACCGATTGACCCCAAATTCACGGAGATGAAAGATGACCCGAAATGTAACACTTTCCATTAATATTGTTAGTTAAGTCTGTGTGGTGTCTGAATAAGAGCGCAAATCATTTTTTTTTCGGCAAAAATTTTGTTTTTTTGAAAATTTTGGCCTGTTTGACCTTGAAATAAAGGTCAAAGGTCAAATCCAAGGGCATATTTGAAATCTACACATATGACTTTTGGAAAGCTGTCTGTAGAAATTTTTCCCATAATTCCTTCCGTAGGGGAGATAATTAGCATTTAATTTTGCCATTTTTGGACAAGGGTGCATTGCAATGAATGCCACACCTAGACCCCAATACCGACAAAGCCCAAATTTTACGTGGAACGAGTTGAGATTATAGGTGACCTAAATCCAAGAGATGGGTATGGGGTCCATTACCGTCTAGGAGGAGAAGCGGTAACGGTAACATGGCGGCGGAGCCGGCGGAGCCGGCGGAACGGACCGGACGGGACTAAAACCATGTGTACCGCCAGCGCTAACGCTGGTGGTACAATAATACCTTTGTAACTAGGGGCTCATAAACCCTTGACAAAAACATATAAACCAAAACGATGGTATTGAATTGAAGCCCAAATGCTATCGTCATCCATGCCACTGTTTGTGATAAGATCTTGTTCAGGGTTGAAGTCACGCCCCATGCTGATTGCTATCTCACCTCAATACAGAAAGCTGTCAAATTGACAATAAACACTCCGAGGTGCTTATGTTTATGCTTAGGCCACACTTTTTTATTTTTATGGATGACATCCTCTGCGGACCCCAAAGTCGGTGCGAGCGGGCAAAAAAAAAACAGTCCAAAAAAAAAAACTGCTTAAGAAAAGTTATGTTTTCAGTACACAGCTGGAAACACTAATTTACCACAGAAACACGTATCAAACTAACAACATGTCTTTATCCATGCTCTCAAAATATTAAAGCATTGTGAATAGGGCCTACTTCGTAGAAAGGTAAAAAGTCATGAATATATATGCTGCATATTACCAAATCTATTTAAGGTTATTTCATGCATTCTGTTGGTATAGCATCCAATAAAACAAATATCAAATAAACAGCGTGTCTTAATTTGTACTTTCAGAAAATTAAAGCATTGTAAACACTTCACAGAATTGTTAAAAAAATGAAGCAAAGATAGGCCTATGCTTCCTACTACTAAGGTAATTTCGGTCGATGCCATTTTGTCTACTTCGACTCAAACGCTAGCAGCCAACTATCGGGTGGCCTGTCCGACCTTCAGTCCACCAAATACCACGACGCTCTTGTCGACCCTTTTTTTGCTCCAAAAAGAAACTGGTATGTGCTGCTCTGGACAGAATGTCACTGAAATTTTCCGGGCGATGATCGCTGGCCGCGGCCAGCCTTTCGTATAATTGTAAAAGGGTGATATCTCCATGTCCAATATCAATGGCAAACCAATCCAAAAAGACGGCCCCCGTTCTCTTTATGACTTAATTGTCGTGTATTTTGAAATTTCAAGCAATAATAACTCTTCGTTTCGGCCAGAAAATGAATTTTCCTGGAGTAAACAACAATTTTCCCATACTTACCAATGGTTATGAATCCATTTTTACATTCAAAGTTAGTCCCTGTTTTTTTCTAAAAAGTTTGGTTTTTTGTTAAAATCTCTTAAGAGCTTGCGGAATAAGCCGAGAATTGCCGATTGCATTTTCCTGCAAATTCAATAAGGATGTTTGCAACAACCAACTTCCTTGGGGGGGGGGGGGGGGGGGGGGGGCGGTTTGGGGGGGTTTTTTTTTTTTTTTTTTTTTGGAGAACGGACGAAAATCAGTGCGCGCGCAGGATGTCATCCATAAAATTAAAAAAGTGTGGCCTTAGCAATAAAAAATATAAAAAGCCAATATTCTCTGTAGTCTTCAACAATTTTTAGTTTATATTGACTATTTTTGAGTTTTAAATTGTATGTCATATGCTTTAAGACAAAGATTTGCTTGCGTTCTTTTCATTATTAAAGGTTATTGTATTACTCGTACCCATTTTTCTTTTGTTTTTCTAGGAACCTTTTATAGCATTCCATAATGATCTTTCTCACCCAAAAAAATTCCTCAAGGCACTCCATGTGGGAACACTAGCACTCTCAGAGAAACAAACCAAAGATATCGTTGAAGATTTTGAAGAGTTAAGAAAGAAAGCAGAAAAAATGGTAATATCGATTTATTTTGGTTTAAAATTGTTTAAAATTGTTTAAAATTGTTACCAGATTTAGGCTTTAATTCTAACACATTTTAAGACTAAGATGATCACCATATTGATATACTGACATGCCCATAGATGTTACAAGTAACATGACAACCACTTCTCCATTTGGGGTATGCGGATACTGTTCTGGGACCAGCATCCTAAGTTTGATATATCTGTGGAAGTTCCAGGTTAGGCCAGTTCTACCTCATTGCCACCATGGTTGAGTTTAGTGTTTAACGTGAACAGTTAAACGTAAAGTTAAACGAATTTGAAGGTCTTTGTGATGAAGGTTCATCAGCATGCAGCATCTTTTGTCACCTCCTGTGAATGTTTTTTTTTCTCTTTCTAGGGCCTCTTCCAACCTAGTTATTTTTTCTTTGCTGTGGTTTTGCTACATATACTGATACTGGAGGCACTGTCATACTTAAATATGTGGTATTTTGGAACTGGATGGATACCTTGGATTGTGTCTGTTGTTCTGTATTCCACTGTTCAGGTAAAGTTGTATCACTTCAGTAATATAAGACACATATTTAAATTAAGCTGCTTAGAACTGAAATAAAATTTCATAAAAAGCCATGGTCTTAGGAGATGGAGGGGAGAACTAAACTTGCACCTAATTGAATCTTATTCAAAACTCATTAAGATCATATTTGTTGTGTACATAGGTGTGAAATGTTGTCCATGATACCGTATAACTTTTGATGTACTATTCTCTTTCATTTTAACAGTATTTTGTAAATTCAGTACCATGACATGTCACTTTCACTTTCTCTAGGCTCAGGTAGGCTGGCTGCAGCATGACTTTGGGCACCTGTCAGTGTTTAAGAACAGTAAAATTGACCATGTTCTGCACCAGTTTACCATGGGGTTTATTAAGGTCAGTAAGCCCATTTCCAGAGGGCAATGTAAATGAAAATGTATTATGAATCTCTTTTTCACCTCCGCCACTGAGGTTATGTTTTCACCACTGTTTGTTTGTCCGTCTGTCATCAACATAACTCAAAAAGTTATGGACCGATTTTGATGAAATATTCAGGAACTGTCAGAAGTGGGCCAAGGAAGAGATGATTAGTTTTTGGTGGTGATACGGATCAATAATCAATCAATAATAAAAAATATCGAAAATTTAGGGGTGAAACGGCATTGGATGGAGACTTTGCTGCTTTGACAGAGGTCTGCGCTCTCTGAGTGCTTTTCTAGTTATACATATGGCATTTGTTTACTCATTTGTATCCTGAAGTCTGATTGAATATGCATGCTGAAATTAATAGGTATTGATATCTACTATCTTTTGCCTATTTTGATAATTTCATAGAAAATGCAATTTTTTCTGCATTTTATTTGAAACAAAACATTGACTTTGACAGATCTCTCCAAAAGAAAAAATAGATACATTCATTTGTGTAATAAATTACAAAATAGTACTTTGTAGATATTTAAGGAGGCCCAACATTTATTTTAACAGAATTATAGATCATTTTTATGGAATTTTAGAATACAGGGGAAAGTATTGCAGATAATGTAATTAGTACTCTTCACTTAAGTTGGGCTTAGCTTATTTTTTTTTATCTCTGCCAGGCACCATGACTGTTAAGTGTTTACAAAAGTAGACCTGTTACTCAGAGATAACAGCAAAAGCGGTCACAGCATAGGCCATAGTGCATAGTGTTTGACCTTATGTCAGTGCTATCTAATAAATGTCTACATTTATCATTTAGGTAAAGTCTGATCTGAAGTCAAAGGACAGCAGTTTAAATTAGGATGATTTTTATTAAATATGTTCATGTGAAATGTTTTGTCAATTGAAGTTTGAAAATATAGACTTGAATTTTCCTTTCCTTTGGTTAATATTCATCCCAATTAGGCTTAGAACATGACTAGCTGCTTTATGTAAACATTAGTATTAGACAATGAAATAAAGACTTTATTTTAAAGTTCAAATGATACAACAAACCAGTGAGGGCTGTTTATAAAAACAGTTACCCAAGGAAATATTTTTAAAAAATTGGAGCAAGTTGAATAGTTCATGTGGTATTAAGCTGCATATGACATTCAGTGAACAATTGGTGAAAAACACTACAATAGAACAATATGACAAAGAAGAGACAGATTTTCTTTTTTAGATTTTATCCAAAGAAAGATTATAAAATTTTAGAAATAATTTTTTTCCATTTTCCAGGGTGCATCTGCACATTGGTGGAACCACATGCACTATCAACATCATGCAAAACCAAATGTGGTGAGTATTTTAATTACTAAGTTTTTTGCCTCTTTTTCAAAATCTCTGAATGCCATAATTTTATCTTAAATTTGCAAAACTGCTTATTCCATCTTTCTGATGACATTTCTTAAGTATAAATGCATACTATCCATCTCTGGTCACAATATTGTTATGACAGTTTTTGTATCTATTTATCTATATCACTTGTTTCTGGACATTATTGTTATTGTTATTTTAGATGGGTAAGGACCCTGATGTCAGGCTGGAGGAGTTATTTGTGGTTGGTGAGACTATGCCTGTTAAGGTGAGGGCAGGGAATAGAAACCAACACTTTAAATATGTCTTATCGAAGACAAATCATAAAAGTTTGCCATGCACAAAAGAAAACATTGTTCTAGTTTTCAGAAGTTTTGTAATAAGATTATATTTTTTTATTTCCTGCATTTATTTAATACAGACTGAGTGAAATATAGCATTTGTATATATTCTTTTAGATTGCCAAGAAAAAGAAAAATTCCATGCCGTACAATCTGCAACACAAGTATTTTTTTGTCAGTAAGTATATCTATTTTCTCCATTTGATTTCTCCATTTTTACAAGAATTAAAATACCACCTGAAATTGAAGATAAATTTTTTATTTCTGAGGGTAATACGGATTGTTTTGTTAAATATGATTGTTAGTTGCAAGTAGAGTTTTTGAAGGAATGTGTATGTGTCATTTTTAAGAGACTATCACTTAATAGCTGCTTTTGAACTTCATTCCAGTTGGACCACCCCTGCTCTTCCCAGTGTACTTTCAGATAATGCTGTTCAGACACATCTTCACCAGAAAAAAGTGGCTGGTATGTAATAGTAATTTATTCAGGTGAAATGCTTTACTAAAGAGATACATTTTACATGGATATGTGCTTTATTTAATTGTCCACCTCTGTACAAATGTATCATATCAAATTGCAGACTAATAACAAAGTGTGAATTGTAGACTTAAAAATGATGTGAGTTAGCCAGCTGATTTAGATCATTTTGATGTTCTAGGACCTCTTCACTGTATCATTGTTCTTTGCAAAGCTATTTTACCTGTATACCCCACTGTTAGGCGTCGGAGGAACCATTCTGTTTTATTTTACAATAAGGTAAGGCAATGTTTGGAGAGCTAATTTGAATGAAATAAAAACATTTTTTGTATATATTCTGTAATAAAAGAATCATCAGTGGACAAAAATTTGCAAGTTATATAGCAATGGTTTAGACAGGCATGTAGCTATAACTGTAATCCCTGGTCCCAAATTATAACCACATATTTTTTTAATTGGCCAATTTGTAAAACATTCTTTCATTTTGTTCATAGTAATTTCTCATGGAAGGTTTGTCAAATTTATCTTTTAGTTTGAAATTGAATTGTAAATACAGTAACTGATATAGTTTCAATAAGAATTAACTATGCCTTAAAGGTTTCCGTTGAACTTGGAGTGACAAACATTTTGTTGTCTTATTTCTTGTTGCTGTTTCTTTTATATCTTTTCTACAAACATCTAGTTTGAAATTACTAAATATTCATTATAACAATGACACTTGAATAATTGTAATATGAATTGAAAAGATAATTGATTTCATATAAGCTATGGTGCCCTATATATTCAGATGTGTAGAAAGTCATTGGTTCACTTGGGTTACTCAGAGTAACCACATTCCTATGGAGATTGATGAGGACAAGGAGGAGCCATGGATGCCACTCCAGGTATGCTAGACACATTTGTGTTCCTAATTTCCTAATAACCTAATTACCATAAAACAACTGTCTCAGGAAAACTTTCAAATTAATATGAAACATGAAAAATATGCTGATCCAAACAGCCGTTCTTCGGATTATAAAAAGTGGCTGCTGGGGGAGTAGAACATGAAATGAGGAGGATGGATAAAAGTTCCAAACATTTTCTCTGCAAAAAAGGCTTTTCCTCTGTGTAAAGCACTCAAAGAAAATTAAGCATGTGACAACCACTGCTTAACATTGTCTTTTTAAGTAATCAGAAGGCAAAAATTCCCAAGCTGCCTTATCCCTTTGTGTTCATGGAATAAACACTTATGTGACTTTCCAATTAGCAGGTAAAATATAACATTATTTATTTAGATAATATCCACAAACATAATTATTTTTGTAGATGACAATGTGTATTTGCCAAGTGATACTTGCACTGTTAATTTCTTTCATAGATGCATGCAACATGCGATGTGGAGCAGTCATTTTTTAATGACTGGTTTACTGGACATCTCAACTTCCAGATAGAACACCAGTATGTATGCATTTGTTATTCATTTAATGAAACGTGGTTAAGCAAATATGGATCAATATACAAAGGTGTATTGTCAATATAATTTTGTAGGCAAAGATTTGGTTTGATGGACACGTAGGAATGCAAATATGATATAGTGATTTTTCACTGATGTTTGTTTACTTTTGAGGTGCCAGTAGTTCAAGTAAAGATAGATATTTTGTGTTACTGGTAGTTATGTAGGTTTTTAATTCTCAAGAGTGATTATAAATGATTGAGTAAATATTTGATGTTTTTAGCCTATTTCCAACCATGCCCAGACACAACTATTACAAGGTGCAACCTATGGTGAAAGAATTGTGTAAGAAACATGGTATTAAGCATGAAGTAAAGAAGCTGTCAACCGCCTTCAAAGACATCGTCAGGTATATAAGTTTCATGAATATTTTTCTTTATTTTCTGACAGAAAGAAATGCAAAACAATCATGCATGATTACTACATTTTTTTCAAATTATTTGGAGGTTAAGTACACCTCTGATTCAATTACATAGTTTCATTTGATTAACAGCACTTCCAAAAATTTACCTTCTCAATAATTTTTTTTTACATTTAAATGTTGCATGGTTCCTTAAGCAAATTATGTCATATTTGAGTACATGATTTGAATCGAGTTCTTTGCCATATCTCAAAAATCTGTCTTGTTTTGCCAGAACACTGAAGCATTCAGGAGAACTGTGGTATGCTACATACAGTGCTTTCCACTCTGATTAGAAGCTATGGACAAATTCTACATGCCTAAATACCTAGAGAACAGTTCAAATGAGAATTTGATGAGAGCTACTTTAAAAGGACTACTAGTGAATTTCATGTCAACAATGGCCATCTATAGATTCTATCAAGTAAAACAATTCAGTCACAAAATTGTCAATATAAGGCGAACATTTACGTAAAAAATAGCTAGCAAGACTACTGGTAAAACCTTGATATGTAATACTATGTGTCTTAACTGTTTGATATTATAAGTGGTAGTACAAAATGAAAATGGTGTCAAAATCCCCACCCCGATTGGAATAATATCTCATAGCTTTTGATTGGTCTTACAGTGCAAAAAGTTAATATATGGTGGATAATTATTATATTGTATGAAATGGAAGCTTGATCAGGTCTTGCATGCTGCTTTGGGGAAAACATCCAAAAATAATGTGAAAGTCACTGTGTCAGGCTGGATTAAGTAATAGTGCAATGTCCATAATCAATAGGGCTATCTTTTTTAACAGTGATTTTTTTTTAATTTGGAAACAATTATAGTTACTGTATTCATATCAACTGTCCCTTACAAATAAATTTTGTGATGTATGGCAGATGTATGTATATTGCTGACAATTTTTTTTTTCTTGTAAAACTGGAAACATTAAGGTATCTGTTCATATTTCATTGATAACATGCTCATAATACAGACAACATTAGCTGTCACAATTTTAGTACAAGTGTTAAACAGAAATGACCTCAAATAAGTTTTTCAGTATTGAGCTGATTATGTATTTTAGCAGCTGTTAGTTGATTGAATTTGTTGATCATATACATTTAAGAAAACTTGTGAATGTTTTTTTTATTGTTATAAAGCCATTGAACTACTGCTTAGAATTTAGTCATATTGACTTTAGATTGCAAGCTTGCCTAGTTGTCAAGTGCTTGCAGTGCTCATTATATTGGGTAAACAGAAAAATTCTGCTAATTCCTAGATGATGTTTCATTCTCAAATTACTAAGATCTGTTGAATCAAAGAGA
Source organism: Lingula anatina (assembly GCF_051362555.1). Lineage (NCBI taxonomy): Eukaryota > Metazoa > Brachiopoda > Lingulata > Lingulida > Lingulidae > Lingula > Lingula anatina. Next base: position 38,034,601 of record NC_141768.1, on the reverse strand, counting down.
CAGAACAATGATCAAGGCTGGTGAGACATGTTATTTAACATTGTTATTTTTATCCACCTGATTTACTTAATATATATTTACACTAAACAAATTAATAATAATATTATTATTATTGTAAATTTGTAGTAGATGATAATAATACATTTTTGTATAGGAGGATTATGATCAAAAGAAGTTGATCAAAATTTCCACAATCATTTTGATCAATCTTGGAAAATAGATTGTATTGTTGTGATATTTAGTACATACAGGTGAAGAATAACATTTTTATAAGAAAATTTTGGACAAAACATCGTTTGCTCAAATAATTTACATTATGTCTGCCATGGGTATGTTCACATTTAGTGTTGTTGTGCTATGCTCTAAGAGGTTGCTTTAGCTTTTCCATCTTTTTTACCCCACCAATAGGAGTGTGAAAGTATTTTGAAGGTGGGATAATGTAGGGAGGATGCTTCACATTTATTTACTTATACTATTGGTTTAACTTTAATTGCTCAAGCCCCCGGTATGTAACACTTGATACAGAAACCCACCAGTAGTTTTGTGGTTGTGCACTTACTTGATATTCACTAATAACTAGGGTTGATCACTATTTATACTATTTCTGTGCCAATAGGACATTACAGAAATTGAGCTGCTTGGTAATTTGAGAAAGATTGATTTTTTTCAGACATTACTCACATTTACTGACACACTTTAAATGGTACAAATCTGCTTGTTTATGTGGTTGTTGACTGTAGTTTTAATCTAGATTATGTGTGAGTATACACAATGCGAAGTTGAATATATATATATATATATATATATATATATATATATATATATATATATATATAAGTTGAATATATATATATATATATATATATATATATATATATATATATATATATATAATGAACAAGTTTTCTTTGAGTATAGTATATTATATAGTATATTATATGATATAATCCTACTACATAGCTAGATCTTATAGTAAACAGCTTCCATTAGTAACTTACGTAGAAAAGTTTGAAGAACATCACACTGTCAATGTAAAAATGCTTAGAAATATAACCTCAGTAGATGTTCAGTAAATTTTAGACCTTTGATTGAAGAGGTTGCTGCAGAAAACTGATTAAACTCAGTATTTTGAATTAATTTCACCGGTGATCCTGTTGAATTGACAAGAGATTGTATCTGATTGTCTAAGAATGACTATTTTGCAAATGGTTTTGCATCAAATGTCTTCCTTATTGAAATAAGTTCATCGGTTTGATGATGTTTGGTCACAAATGTTCTTATGTTACAAACTGATAGTTTTTGACACAGACAAATGTTTAAATGAAATTGACATTAAATTGAATGTTTCAGAAAATATTAGTTTGTGACAAAAGAACATCTATGACCAAATGCCTTCCTTTTTGAGGGACAAACATTTGTAAAAATTTGATCAACGGCATATAAAAGGGTAAATTTTCCCAAACTTCATGACTTTTGTTTTCTTTAATGGTGTCACTTGAACAAGAACATTCAACTTCATGATGAAATTTAGGAAAAGTGTTCCCCGTGTTAGTTTTGAAATCAGAATTGACAATAAAACCCAAGTTGATCCAACTATAATCACAGATTTATTGGACTCTATATCACATACATACTACACATATACACTATATAAGAATAAAATAAGTATTTATGGCAATAAATAAAAGCATAATAATGAGAAGCTTTTATTACTAAATCCCCTCGATCTAATATTTATCTGTGACTGCACATTAATTTTTTTTCTCCCAGAGAACTGCCCCACAGATACCTCTGCTCTTGTTTATCAAAATTCACATTATAACATCTGATAATACTTTATCTCCTTTAAAAACAACATAACATATTTCCCCTTGTGCTTCATTTGAGGTGGAATGATGAACATTTTCTGTAAAAAAATCTAGCAGCCAGTACTTCTGTACCACGTTTTACCACATCCACTTGCTGTGTAGGGCCAACCATTTCTCACTGGCTTTCAGGTACATGATTACAAGGGTCTGTTGCACATAATGGTTAATGAGCTGAGTATTATAGTGAACATCATGCAGGGGATACTGTTTCAAGACCTATGGGAAATTCCCCCCCCGAGTACTGAACCCTGGAAATGGTATATCAGGAGCAGTCCTGTGCCAGTAACTATGTTACAATTTAAAATGTGCCCTACAATGCAGAACAGTACTACCTTTCTAAAATGCCTGTCAGGGTTTATGTGGCCTATGAGCTACAAGACAGAAGGGGAATTTATTTTTGTAAACATGGACTACTATCTGTTCTTTGAACACTGTTGACAATCGAAATGAGCATGAGATATTACAGTGTTATTGGGATATTGCATCCTCCCAAATCCAAACTCCTTTGGCCGGCATTATGGACTCAGTCCTGACTGGTCATATACAGCTGACTCTTCCTTGGTCCTCACTCTTTTCCCTGTAGATCATCACCAAGATGTCAAGACAATATTGCTTTGCTGCTTCTTTTCAAACTGGTCAGTCCATCCAAACTATGGGTCCGCTTCAAAGTGGTTTTGATGGAGTCTTTCAATCTATCCTGACACACACTTGACAATGCCTTCAATGAAAGAGAATGATATTAAAGGTAAACAGCAACTTTAAGAGACAAGGTGTAAGACACACTTTAAGAGCACTTCTTGTTGAAGGTATCTCAAGATGAATAATGCTTTTTTTATCATTTCTTGACATAAAAATGCCATGAATTAAAGCTACTAGCTAAAATTTAATTACCACCTGATGAACCTTGCCATCAATCAATATCCTGACATAGATATGAATTGTGCTTAAGTGTGAGTTAGGACTTTCAATTCCCCCACATTGTAACAGAGTTATGGCAGTTGTCAGGACAAAAAGATCCAAGGTTTGAAAGTTGGGGAAAATACCATTTTTTAAAGTAAATTTATAAATATTTGATTTTTTTCGTGAAATTACTACACAACACCTTACATAAAAATTTTAAAATTCTGAAGTTCTCAGAAACATATGCGCAGAAAAAGACACCGTTTCCTCTATCTGAGCATCAACCTACCTCTAGTTTCAAAGCCTTTTCTTTGCTCAGAGCTTCAAATGACAGACTGAGTTCATGAGCATCTGCCAGTGACCGCAGATCAAAATAATACTTGGCATACACACTGGAGGGAACATTAATGTTGAACTGAAGTAGTTCTAGGAACTGACGCTCCAGCTCATTCCTGAAATACAAAAAGATTTATAATGACTTTCACACTATCATAAGTTATCTATTCCTAGTTTTCACTGGCAGGAGTAAAGTTTTGGATCGTGACAAAAACAGCAGCAACATGCCCTTAAAAATTATATGTCCTCCAAAGAGTTTTTTCCAACATCAAGACCATTTGTATACCCCACCTTTTGGGAGATATCACCTTTGAAATTTAAAATGTTTTCAACCCATAAAGGAAACCATGCATGAAGCCAAATTTGTTTATGTAAGGTTGCAATGTGTAAGTATAACCATCTGATATGAACAAAGAAAACCATGAAAAAATAAATAATTCACAATACCAATAAATATTACGTCAACTCACATGTCCTCTACAGACGTGTCCTTTAAAATTTGGCAGAAGTCCACGTTCCACACTGCCTGGTCATCCCAAACCTTCGAGGCCAGCAATATTGCACCAAGCACCATTCGCTTCCAGTTCCCTGGGTGCATCTCAATCTCTGCATAAGTTAGCAGCCGCTCTAAGTACACCTAGAATATGACAAATATACTTCAAATATACTTTAATATACTTTAGTTATCTGTGTGTGTGTGTGGGGGGGGGGGGGGGGGGGTCACTGTGTGTGTGTTTATGAGTGGAGGTGTAATAATGCACGTTTAAGTCTGAAAACAGTCTCAGAACATAACTAGTATTTGACAAACATGCTTTACAGATCTCTGCTTGTGTATATGTGTAGAAGTAGAAACAGAATGAAGATATTAAGGTTCGACACAGTGACTTTTTATCTTAAAAAGCCCTAAATTTGAAACCAGTATATCTCTGCAGCTGTATATCTCTTTATAAGACGATTATATAAGAGATGATGTTTTGAGACCATAGACACCTAAAACTCTGAAAAGACTTCTCACTTACCAAGGTTACAATGGCACATTCTGCTGTTAACTGTGCAGCACTAAATAATGTCCTGATAAATCGATAGATAGTTTTATGTTCAGGGTCCCTTTGATCATAATCATCAGGAACAGTATCACGCTGAAAACAGATAGAAAAATCTTTGTAAATTGTTAAGATCATTTTCAGGATAGGTGCTGGCTTGCCTTTCACACAATGGTCATCTTAAATACTTAATGCTTTTCGAGATATCAATCAGTTTATATGATCACAAATATGTAGCAATTGTTTAAATCATAATTTTAACTATATGACATCAAGTTAAGGAAAACAAAATAATAAACACTACAAAAGTCTTGATTTCCTCAACTTACCGTCAAGGGGTGAAGTTTCTCATCAAATGTCTCTAGAAATTTTGAATCTAAATGGACATGATTGTTTGTTTTGTCTCTGTTCTTGATATGTAAATAACTGGCTAATGCTACGGCTTTGATTGTATTTTTAAGGTTAGGCTGGGTAACCGTGGAGTCATCAAGATAGATCGTAGAACAAGAGCTGTATTTTTTGTGCAACTTGCCATGGTTGTGAACCTGTGGAAATAAGAAAACACTACAAACATGAGAGTACAATACACTTTGGTTGAGAAAAAAAAGAATGGTTTGTATGAAAATTAACCCTTGTGCAGTATATGCTGGTGGTGGTGGTTTGGGAGGGGGGGGCACAGAATCCCTTACAAGTAATACAATAATTTGATATAACTTTGTAGAGTGCACAAGGCCTATATAGGACAAGTATTAGAAGTTTTAGAACCACTGTGATGTCGGGAAATAATGATTGGGAATTCATTTCACTTTCTATAAAACTTTTTAAACCCAGTTATTGCCTGTTATTTATTCACTAGCTGCGAGACTTTAAATTTGGGTAATGGCCAAGTTGCAGTGATAATATATATTTATATTTATTACACAAGTTATTCACTGAAACAAGCATCATTAGGCCAAAAATTATTTCTCTTGCTAGACCACTAACATGTGCCAACACACTTACATGGTTATCATATTGACTTTTGCGACGATTCACTTTGGCGTCTGAAAACATAATAACCAGTGTTATTATACGGCTAATCAAAATGTCAGTGAACAAAAGAAAAACTTATCCATGATCATGCCTTCACTAATGTGCATCTTATTGATGATAAACACATTGCTGGTTTTGCAAAAACCACAATAGGATACATATTTGCACATCACTTAACACCAGTGCATAAGGACCGAGAATTGACATCAATACTGTGTATACAAAACTAATCAATGTGGACGAACCCAAATGACAAAATAAAATCAAATAACAGCAAACAATATCAAGCTGCATGCAGTGAATGTACATATATAAGTCTTTCTCAGACTTAAGTCTATTAACAGCTCCTAGACTAAGGAAAAATATCAGCTTACGAGTTATCATGCAATTTCTTCAGTTGGTACATATATACAACAGGATAATGTTACACAAAGAAATGATGCTGTCAAATATCAACTTTTATATTCTAGATTTTTTATCCTCACAAGATTATGTTATTTTCCAAATATTATTTCAAATAATATGAATAACTTTTTTTTCAAATTTTAAAACAATTCATTGCAAGAAACAGGTTGTTTAAAATATCAAATAGTAAGCTAAACTAGGAAAATAGCCGCTTCCTATACTCACTTGCTAATTTTTGCAGGTCTGCTTTTGATCTTGACAGAAATAGTGTCCCAGTTGTAGGATGATTTGATGGATCACCATCTGTCTCTGAAAATTAAAACAAAACTAAATGAGTCTTTACACATGCTATGTACATAATTATGATTTCAATTACACACAAACTCATTTAATTAAACTAGTAGTATCACTGAAATGATTATACTGGAAACATATCATGGGAAGATTTTGTAGCATAAAGCTGGTGCCTACATATCAACATGAAAGAAAGCTGTTATGAAAAATGTGTCACATACATATATTTGCATATCATACAAAGGTTTACAACATAGATCATATCACTGCATGCATACATACAATTTTAATTTCTTCCCATGCACCAGCATGTTATACATATCAGGCATTGCATGTATCTACCAGAAACCAATAACTGTTAACTTTTACAAAATATTCAAATATTTAAACTTTTATAGGCTTCATACAAAGAAAAAATCATTTCAATTTCTTTTTATGTAGACATAAAAGCACCTCAACCAATTAAAGAAAACAATGATCATTCTAATCTGTATTTATGTAGACCAATGATGAGGACATAAAAGTATCCCAACTTATTAAAAAATGACACTTGCAGATGTTCCTATTTTTTCAAATCATTCTTCTCCAGTTCAAGCTCACACTTATCCATCAATAACATTAAAATCTTAATGGCATGATGGTTGTCTTTGTGAAATTGTAGATCATAAAAGGTTTTGTCATATTTCACAAAATGTCATACAAGTGATACAACTAAACAAATCGGTATGATTTGTTTATGTCGGGTCGTCCATAATATTGCAAAGAAGCATTACTCACCAACATGGCCTACGACCTGAGGGTAAACAAGTCGTGTCGATTTCTTAAGTTGTATCAATGAAAATAATTATCTGGTAATAAATTTTACATTAATATCATCACATTTTGTTAAGAATGATTGTTTCCTGTGTTACTTGGGACTGGACTATTTTTTTTTCTTTTTTTTTTCTTTGTTGCACTGTGCTGCTGCATACTGCTGGAATGAGTATAGTTAATAACCCATTGGTCCAAAATTGCTGGTGGAGGTTGTTGACTGTCTTTGTGGTTTTACTTTTACATCTTCAGATTTCATGGACAGCTTGAATGAGCAATATGTTGAGGACATTACCACTTCAATAATGTCTAATATCTGTCACCTATGAAAGAGTTTTAGGTAAATGTGCTCCCAGAATATGATCAGAATATAACTTGTCATCTCCAATAACACTTATAACTGAACACCTGAGTGATATATAATATGTTAAAGGTCTATGAGCAGTTAGATGTACATCACATAATATAGCTGAATGAAACCTTGGAGCAATTTAAAAACTATTCAAGTTCCTTTATATCTGTGCAACCCCTGAAAGCTCACTTTGTAAACGACCAAAACATACATGTAAATGATCAACTCCCTTCCTTATACCAATGTCTCCCAATAAACCAATATTTCTACTTAACATCATAACTTATCATGATAGCATCGATTAACATGAATTATGGTCATACTGAGGGTTTGGGTTTTTTTTTTCTTAAATTAATACAAATATAACGGGCTAGCTACAGACTGTAAATGAAATGTTAGGCTATACCCGTACTGTACATGTACGATACAAACCTTCAGGCTCCCTCTCGCTAATGTGCTGTAAGTTAGTTGCATTGGGCTGATTTGGTGAACTCTCAGGTTCAGCCGGTTGGTATCGTTCCTCGTATTTCTTTCTGCTGCTTTTTGGGGTACTATAAACACAGCAAGCAACCTTGTTTCCCATCTTTACAAACACCGGGCGGTGACAACGACAAAGAAATCCTACCGCTCAATTCTCGCCGTTGACGTTGTGGTGTATCATGAAAGGCCTTGCTATCGATGAAGGCAGTGTACAATAAGGGACCATTCTGCAACTACCTTACCGCCGCAGAAGTCTTCAGTGTTTCTTAAACCATGTTTTCAAACAAATATGTATAAATAAGCTTATCTTCGCGAGGGTGCAGGTGCAAATTCAATATGGCGGCCAACTTAATCAAGGAATTTGATTGGCTCAATATCTACCGGAAGTTAAGGATTTTAGTACATCGATATCTCCCGCGAAATATGTGTGTGTAAAGATAGAATTGGCAAAGAGAAACATCGTAAGTGATTATTGTCTGGTAAGATTTTCGTTTTTCAGCTCAGTTCTTAGTTAAAATAGTTAACCTTTCCTGAAACCGTCAAACAATATCGCTAGTATTAGATAATGTACTTGGAAAAAGGGGTAAAATGAAACAAAATAAATGTGTGATGATATTAATTCTGTTGGCCGTATTTTATATTCTTTTGAGTCGGAAGGGTACTATAATAAGTTTTAAATTGCTGATTATATGAGTATGGTCTTGTTGGAGTATGATCTCGTCAAAGACTGGTCGTGTTTATTAAAGCCCTGATTTATTCTTACGCTTTATTCAATGTTCAGCCACGATGGATGAGGGCCCGTTGCATTTTCCTGGGAACATTCGCTGCATGGGACTAGGCATGGGCGGCACAAGCACCTGTTGGAAGACTGGGGAGCTTGTAATGCAGCAGGAAAGAGGTGGTTATAGATGCACCGTGAAATATGCGGTTGGGTCCACTGAAGGAAGTTACTTGGTAAATGTTTGCCTAAGAAGTTACTGATATAAAGTTTTTTTCAACAAAAGAGACGTTCTGACTAGAAATCAGACTACATGTAACTCTCATAATAGAAGACTAGTATCAGGAATCCTGTATGCACCCCTTCTCCCCACCCCCTCGACTTTAAAATTACTGGTTTATAAATCTGGTCATCTAGTTTCAGATGTGTGATATACATTGTAAAGTTAATAATTCTTGCGATGGTTTATAGATGCATTAAAGGCAACTTTGATTGAATTACCTTACTGGGGTAGTGCTAACACTCGCCAATTTAGCCAAATGCTAAAACTGACTTAAATTGGCTGAAGAAAAAGGGCTTGATTTGACATGTTTTAGCCAAATTATAACCACTTTGATAACAAATTGACAAAAATGTGGTGATTTGGCTAAGTGAAAAAAATTGCTAGCGCTACCCCAGCCTTATATAAAATAATTTAGCATTTCAAAACACAGCCACCCTTAAAATGATATCAATTTAGAAGATAACTCAGTAATTTATATTTTTCATTTCATGTTTCAGTTAAACAAAGAAACAGTTAAAAATGTGGTAAACAAAAGTCGCATAATCATCCAGTTAAACAATAGTTCTAAAAGCATTCATATCCAGGGTATGGAACCAAGTCAGAAAAAATACCTGGCAGATTTACTGAATAAACTCCGAGCAGGTGACCTTCCATTGAAAGGTAATGTTTTTATATTGGAAATAAACTTTTAAATTGATGAATGTAAGGTTGTGAAATTATGAGGTCTGCATATCCAAATCTTTTCATTTTTTGATCTTATAGATATAAATGATATAGGTATATAAATATTGCTTAAATATGATAGATATATGTAAATGTATATTTGCACAAGTTGACTTTTACAGATCACATTAGTAGGTTAGAAATAAGCTTAATTATTTTTCACATTTTTTACGAATTTTCTGATATAGATGTTAATTCATAAATTGTTACTGAGTACTTACTTCTAGCCCTCTCTGATGTCTAATATTGGTTTGAAGTTTAATTAATCATTTTTTATTACTTAATTCTAGCCATTTTCTGTTGTTGTTCTCCAGGACATATAGATACCTCCAGACCCAATACCACAGTAATAAGCTCCCCAGTGCAACCCTCATTGTACAGGCCAACACCACAACAGGTTGCCACACCTGCCAGGACACCTGTATCTGAGAAACTTAAGCAGGAGTCCAGGTAATTATTAAGACGTTTAATAGAAATTCAGTCAGTCGACAAAAAAGCTTTAAAGAGTGTGCTCAGTCCTCAGACTTAAGCCCCCTTTACACTGGATGGCATCCTTGCTGCATCCCATAGTACAAATCCATTTGAGAGTTTAAATAAAACTGGCCAATTATTAAGTATTCATTTTGCAACCAAAGCGATGCTTGTGCCTCCTTTCTACGATCACAGCAATGCCAGTTTCATGGTTGCACAAAAGACACCGTCCAGGGTAAATGTTTAATCCTGGAAGGGCCTAAATGACATTGCAAGACAAGACTAATTAATTACCCTATTGAATGATGGAGGTCTATATGTTATCATGTTGTCTGGGATGTCCATTTGGCTCTATCTGGTTTAGTTTAGTTCCCATCCAAACTTCCTGTCAAAGTATAGTAAAAATTAAGTGACAGCCAAATATGTTGATAAATTTCTTGCTGTGAGAAGGATGTTCATTTTTGTCCACATTTTAAGAAATGTTTTGATAATGTTAACAAATACATAGAATTTGAAAGTTAATTTATAGACTGATATGAACTGTGATTTTAAGGGTTCCCAAAGGAAAGCATATAATATTTGACATCTCCAGTGGTGAAGATTTAGAATTTGATGAAGAGAAGGAGGACAAAGAAAATAAGGAAAACATAACCAGTGGGAAGTAAGTGAACCATTTTTAACATGTCATTATTTGAAATGGGAATTATTAAGTAGTGGGACTTTATAAAATTTTTGTGATTTTCACAAACTGCGACATGAATCTATAGATTCATGTCGCAACCTCAGCTTGGAATGTCAGATGCGACATGAATCTATAGAATCTATAGATTCATGGCGCAAAATCAGCTTGGACTCTCAGATGCGACATGAATCTATAGATTCATGGTGCAAACTCAGCTTGGACTCTCGGATGCGACATGCACCTATAGATTCCTATTGCACCCCCAGCTTAATTGGACCAACTGGTATTAATTAATAATAGCATTTATAATAATAAACAATAGTTATAATAATGATAAGTAATAACTTAGGATCAAATTTGAGTGTTTCCAGAACCTTTGAAATGGGGGATCTAGGATTATACTTTACATGCATATATAAGCAGTGAAATCACTATGTCTTTTATTCCCTCCTCCATCCCATATGGGATTTGAAGAGCTTAAAGGGGCACCAGAGGTCATTTTTTTATTAGTTGAGTAGGTTTGGATTCTAGCAATAAAGGGGCACCAGAGGTCATCATAAGGTGGGCAGCTAAGCAGATACAGAAGTTTATTGACAATTGTCCTACATTCAGGCATGATCAAATACAAATACAAAAAGGAATCCGCAGTGATTACCGTAAACAGTTAGATATACATTATCATGTCTAAACTAATGCAGGGAAAGGAAAGAGAGGTGAAAAAAAAAGTACAAGTACTACACAATATAGATCAATATGGGGATCACCCCACCCCAAAAAAATCTAATTCAACTAGAATAGGCTACACTAAACCTTATATTAAACTTTCTGTTGTTTAGGGGGATATGAGAACTGCATCATGTGTTTATCTAGGTTTTATTCAGCATAGATGCAATTTTCATATCCCTAGCTTAAAAACAATCAAAAAGAAAGTCAGATGTGCATTTTGTGATATCAAAATCATTACATTGCAGTATGGTAAGAAAAATTCACTGATGGACTCAGGGGCTGCACTGCCCAGTATATCTCTAACCTGGTTAAAATATAAGTCTCTCAGTAGAGCATAGCAGGGAAAATGGAACTCATCTTTGACTGAGCACATGTTGCACAACGTGCATAGCCTTTTCTCTATCGGTATTTTAGGGTTCTTGCGTCCCCCCCCTTGCTATAGCCAGATTGTGTGCACTTATTCTGAATTTGCAAAGGTCTGTAGCTATGGATTAATTATATGTATATTTCTCTTTTAAAATCTTTCTTGAAGGTGCTGTAGGTGCGTAATTTTTTACCCTCCGTGTTCAGGGATGCTAGGTGGGCTTTAAAGGCCGAACAATAGGAGCTTTGGATGAGAGGTTTTATTGTGGAAGAGAGTGAGGTCTTAGGGTGTATTCCCAGAGATTTAGATCGATCCAGAAATTAAGATATAGAGCGACCTAACTCCCTGGGGGTTTACGCTAAATTGCAGTCAGCCGAGCGCGCACCATAGATAATTACCCCTTTACAGCTTTTAGTGGGCGGGGCAGACACTTAAGCCAGCTAAGCTGACAGTAATCTAGTAAGACTCCCCAGTAGGATAGATCGATCTAAAATCTATGGAAATGGGGTCTTAGATCGCATTCACAATGAGTTGAGCCAGGCTTTACAAATCCTGGAACTAAATATGGCGGACGTACATGAAAGAAAAAACGCCTAATCTTTTAATAGTCTCTCCGCCTCTCACACGTCGTCCCTGCGGGGTACAGTCATTAAATTTCGGCTCCGTTCGCCATGCGGAAGCTACCTGAGAAATATTAAGTGCGCATGCTCATCAATTAAACTCGAGGTGAAGAAAGCATGGTGGCTGGAGGCAATCGAAAGAAAAAAAGCTCTTCTGTTCTATAATGTTTCAAAACAGAGACGAAAAAAAATGAATTGGCCCGTAGAGCAGCAATGAATCATCTATCTACGGAGATAATGTCGCCAGAGATATTCACGGAGATACTCACAGAGATACCCAGCCAGGGGGGGATAGTGCATATTGTATTTATTCCATTTTGTATCCATATATACTTTAACTTAAAGGCAGGTACATGTAGCTAGGGTCTCATGAGTTTTGTCTCATGGGGTTCACTTCTTTTTAACAGAAGTTGCATTATGGCAGTACCGTAATGCATTCACCTAGTATTCAGCTATCTTCCAACTTACCCAAAACTTGCATCTACAGAGTTCCAGTTAGCACACTGTTTTATCAAAATTGACCCCCAATTTAAAATGTATTGCGTCTATTTGACACACACTTACATGTATCTCAGTCCTCAGTGTAACATTATTTACTTGTTTTTGTAAATGTCAGTAAAGTTCAGAAAGTTCCATTAGTGACATTCTTTAAATGACCTTGTTCACCTACAGCTTTCATGTGATAAGGTCTGTCATTGATAGGGATGGTCTGGTGGCAGACTACCCCATGTTCAAGCAACTTGTGCATGTTCACAGGCATATGAATTTAGCAAGTTTTTCTAAGCATGTGTTAACAGATGACTACAAAGATTTGTATCCATTCTTTTGCAAGTTGGGTATTATGGCACTGGTTATCCCAATTGGTAGTGTGCCTTGTGAAAGAGGATTTAGTTGTATGAACAGAATCCACACAAAATCGAGGAGTAGATTAAAAGTTCAGAGCATGTGGAGAGGTTAATGTTACTTTCCATAGAGGGGCCAAAACTTGAAGAGTTTAATTTTGGTGCTGCCCTTGCAAAATTTAAAACTGACAAAAACAGAAGGAAGTAAAAAAATAAAGTGATAATAAATGACACTTATTACTAATGTTGTTTTTATTGCTTCTTAAATTTATTTCAATGTGCTTTCAAAATTTTAAATTCTTGATCCCTAAATTTTGAAAATGACCCCCATTGTGGGGGTGAAAATGACCACTACGTGCAAAATCTAGTGGAAACCTTGGTTCTGGTATGTGAAAGTGATATGGGAAACCCAATCCCTTCATCATTCATTTGCTGAAAGGTTTAACTTCACTTAGGAGGTCAGTGTAAGTAGTTGCAAAGGAGAAAGTGAACCTACTGTACATTGTAGCAGCAAAAACCCATTTCCCAACTACCATGGCCAATAGGAGCCTACGCATTTGTCTTTTAGACGCCCCTTTACATGCAAAAACGACATGCAACGTGTCTGTTTTGTATGTTATTAAGCCCTATAGCAGCGGAATTGACAAGGCCCATGCCCAATTTGTCTTTTACTACAGAGCTTTGAGCCCCAAAAATGACATGGATGTGTCTGTTTCGCCACTTACTGAACTCCATAGATACAAAATTGATACAACCCATGTCACTTTCATCCTTTAGACCCCATTCCCAGAGATTACATCGATCCAACTAGATCGACATAACTCCCTGGGGGTTCACGCTAAGTAGCTGTCAGCCGAGCAGGCACGAAAGTTAATAACCCCTTACAGCTTGTAGTAGGTGGGACGGACATTTAAGCCAGATTATCTGACAGTAATCTAGTGAGACCCCCACAGGGATAGATTGATCTAACATCTATGGGAATGCGCCCTTACTGTGGATTTTCGAGCTTCAAATGACCAGCAAGTTACTAAATAAGCATAGCTATGTCAATTTCGTGTTTTATAAGATGCACAGTATAAGACAAATGCAGCGTGGATATGGTCAATACGCATCTATGGGTCTTAGTGAATGACAAACAAGACATGACCATGTGAATTTAGAGTCTTATAACATAGCCATTTGAAGCTCAAAAATCCACAGTTACCTAAGAGACGAACGCGACATGAGTCGTGTCAATCTTGCATCTATGGACACGGAATTAAGTAAGTGGCGGAACAGACACAGCCATGTCATTTTTGGGTCTGTAAAAGACGAACGCGGCATAGACCTTTACCCCATTCACACTACGCTCAGTTATCCAGATAAGTTGCGAATTAGGTCACAATTCGAATAAATGCAGTAGTGTGAACGCAAGAGTATTTCTGTAATGTGAATTTTCAAAAGCCTGCAAGCGAGGTGGATTTCTAAGCGCGATTCGAATAACTTACCGGAATCGACACCTTTACAGATCTTACTGCGCATGTGTGCAGATAAGTGCGAGTATCTTTGAACGCTTGTTTATTACTTTAGCCATTGCACCAAACGTATTTGGAGGTCACCACTCACTACAACATGAGGAAACATAAACTTATTTTGCCATCTTATACTTCTCAAGAATGCTGGAATGTCTTTTGAGTTGTATTTGTCGTCACAAATTTTTGTTGGTATTTTAAGATTTTCTGGGCGGCGCATGCGCGAGTGTTCAAAACAGGAAATTTTCAACGTGTGATTCAGTTTCGCTTAGCGTGTGTGAATGCAATATGGAATCGAATTCCTGACGAAAAATTCAAATTATAGAAATGCACATTTTTGCAACTGTAGTGTGAATGGGGTTCTTGTCAATTCCGCTGCTATATGGCTTAATTACATACAAATAGACACAATGCATTTTGTTTTCTCATGTGAAAGGGCGTCTAAAAGACGCACGATTAGGCTCCTATGGGCCATGGTAGTAAACAATTCTTCCATGGTGATAGTGTTTGAAGGATATTTTTATGTGTATTAAATACTTTCTTTGCTCCCCTAGTGTACTAATATAAGACTTAAATGTTTATCATTGTGTTATATATGAATCTTCAGGCCAAAAGTTCCAAGAATATTCCTAAATGATATGAAGACTATTGCAAAAAGTCTAAAATAGATGCAGATATTAGTAGGAATCAATTTTCCTGCAAAATTATAATTGAAGACAAGAGTGAAAAAAGATCCCAGGTACAGCACACCAAAGAGACACAGAACTGAGGGTGACCCAATTTCAAGCAGCACACTAGACTCATCAACTTCTCCATATACATTTCAGTCACCCCAGAAATCCACAGTTGAATCTACTGCCTTTGCTGTTACAGAGAAATGCATATATTTAGTTGGGAGGAATAACATTAGCAGAAACCTAAATCAAATTTATATTGAAATTCAAGAAGACTATGAGGATAGCACTTATAAATGACAACCCAGAGTAGGAAAGAAATGAGGGGGGGGGGAGATTACCCATGAACATCTTTTAGAAGATCACATACATTGGAATGTGTGCTGACAGGTCACAAATCCCATAAGTAATCTGTAAGGTTAAAGGGATAACAACTGTTCGTAAGATGTCCATGTTTCACAATAAATACATTGTAAACAACTCACAGAAATATAATAAATGCTATTTTACCACCAAAACGGTGACTAACCCAAATTATTCTGGAATTTCTGCTTGTCTTCACATCATGTGACTTCCATAGATGGTTACACTCTGTAATAATCTCTTGAGAGATTGTAAGAGATAATTAAAAAAAAACAAAAAAAAAAAAAAAAAAAAAAAAAAAAAACAGGGACTAATTTTGAATGTGGAAATGGATTTATGAACCATTGGTAAGTATGGGAAAATTGTCCTTTACCTCAGGAAAATCCACTTTTTTGGCCAAATTGAACAGTTGTTGTCCTTTTAACAATGGAATGTGTTTATAATCACTGTAGCCCTATTGCAATATATAACGATTTGTTAATGCTTACATAAACTGTTTATACATTGTAGTACATTAACTTGCAAAAATATCAGAGTACTTTAAGAACCACTGACCACTATGGTATTCTTAAACAACATAACTGGATTCAGATATACCTCTTGAATGTGTGACAACACACGCACATAAATAAATAAATATATATGTGTGTGTATATGTAAATAAATGAATAAATATATATATGGAAAAAACATAGTGTTGTAATTTTTGCCATCAAAGAGAAGTTTGAAGCTACCGACTGAAATCTTGGATTTATATCAAATTCTGAGAGTCCAAGCTGAGTTTGCGCCATGAATCTATAGATTCATGTCGCATCTGAGAGTCCAAGCTGATTTTGCGCCATGAATCTATAGATTCATGTCACATCTGACATTCCAAACTGAGGTTGCGACACGAATCTATAGATTCATGTCGCAGTATATGAAAATCACAAAAATTTAATAAAATCCCACTACTTAATAATTCCCATTTCAAATAATGACATGTTTTTTATGGCCCATACTGCATTGGTGTTTAAAAAGGAAGATAAACGCTAATATCCCTGTATGTATTATAACAGAAGAGGTACAAAAATATATACAGTGATTGAAAAATAACAGTTAACTTTATTAGTATGCCTATGAATGTGCTCTGCAAAAATCGATACCAATTTCTATATACCTGTATAATTATTCTATTACAAAATTTATCTATAATGCCATCCTTTCTCAGTCAAACTCCAAGTAGAAGTGGTTCATCAAGGAGCTTCTTGGAACGAGGCCAGGAGAAATCCCATGAAAGTCTTCGAGCCACAACTGCCAAGCAGTTCTATGGTGCTGGGCTCTCTACACCTAGAGAGTATGGAGGGTTTGCATTTAGGTATGTGTTGGGTGATGAAGACAGAGAGAGGGAAAGAGAGAGGTATTGTTTTATTGATTTATGAAAAGGTATTTGGGCAGGAACATCCTTATCCAGTGACAATGAAATGATTTGCTACATACTTTCTGCTTTTGCTTTATTTAGTCAATGTCAAAGAATAGCTATGTACACAGTCTTATCATAAGTTCTTTGCAGATTTTTAAAAATGTGTTTTGTGTACTTGGGCATTGGGGTTAAGATAAAAAGTAATTCTAAAAAAAAAATAATACTTCTTTGTAAATAAGCTGTTACAAAAAGTCTCCAGAGCAGAAATGCACTAACATTATCTATTTGTCAAATACATACCTGAGTCCTGATTAGCTCTTACTTGTTTTAGAAATTGCACTGCTTTTCAATCATGTTATTTCCAGGACTCACATCAATAAACGTAACCCAGGATTCCTCAGTGATCCTCACCCTGCTAAACGGTCCAGGCTTGCTGATGATGCCTTGTCTTATACCTGGAAGTCTAGTAAGCCAAGTCTACAGGCAGTCAACAAACAACAGTCAGAATTACAAGGGTAATATTATTTGTTGCATTTTGAAAGATTGGTTTCCATGGTGTCCATATAAAATTTTTTTAATAAAACAATTGAAGTTTGCCATATTTAGTGGTTTAAGCCTACGTTGCTCTATAAAGCATTAATATTATTTGGATCTGTAAATAACTGACAATTCTCATGTAGTGATATTTTTGTTTCATTTAGGTTCTCCAACCTTGGTAACACATGCTACATGAACGCCATATTGCAGTCCTTGTATGGCTTGGAGCCTTTTGCTGCAGATCTGCTGAAAACCAAGTCAGTCTTTTTCAAGATGATGAACAAGGATCCTCCATCATTATATTTGTATGTGTTTGGTTTGAACAGTCAGTGCTATTTGTAATTGATTCCTTTAGTCAGCTTCTCGTAGTTATTATATCTGCCAGGATTATATTCTTATCACTAAGTGCAATTGTAAAATGTTTTATATACTTTTGATTAGTATGACAAAGAGTATAGTATAAAGTTTTTCCCAAGCGTAACTGTGCTATTCTTTTCCAACAGGGCCTTGTACAGACTGCTTCTTGCCAAGAAAAGACAAGGAAAATCTCCAGAGAAAAAAAGAGAACTCCTTAGAAATGTGAAACAGGCCATTTCAACTTCTGCAAAAAGATTCTCAGGAAATGAGCAACATGTAATATTTTATTAAGATAGTCTTTTGAGAAGTAGTTGGTACATTAAAAGCAGTATTGTTGTTGGTATCAGAAATCCACCTTAAATAACTTTTGTTGACAGACCTAGAGGGTAAAATATGCAGTATTATTCATTTATGATTATTATTTTCCTGTCCCTAGGATGCACATGAGTTTTTATGTCAAGTTATAGACCAGTTAAAGGAAGAGGTGATTAAAGCCAGTACAGCCACCCCCAGTCCTGACCTAAAAGATAAAAATATGTTCATGCAGTCTTCCATAATCAACCCAACAGTGCAGAACTTTGAATTTGAAGTTCTTCATACTATCCAGTGCCAAGAGTAAGTGCTAGTAGTATCAACTAATCTAACATTGTATAGATTTTAATAAACTTGAGTGAAGATTGCTTTTTTAGCAAATGTTAACAAAATTGACATGTCTTGTCAATTTTTTGTGTAATTTTTTTTTATTATATTAAATCTTTACAAAAAAGGAATATGCCTAATTTTTTCATTACAGTTGCAAAGAAGAAGTCTCCAAAGCCGAGCAATTCAATGACCTGTCCTTGGACATGCCCAAAAGAAGGTAAACTGTCTAGCTCTTTGGATTTTTCAAAGTTAATAAAAGTTATTTTTAATGTTCTGTAAATTCTGATCATTTGTGTTGGTTTTACCCAGGGATAACATTTTCCTGACAATCATCGGTGGACTTCTGACTTTTTGGGTGGTGTTGATGCCTACAACCATATTGAGATTTTTCTCATGTTGGCAAATTGCCAACTTTTTGGGAGCCAAAAGGTCTCATCCCTGATTACATTGGCAGATTTTGTAGTATGTTCTGATATTTTTTATCTACACTGAAAAAGTACTTTGAATTTATAATAATTGGGTGCTTTTTTTTTTTTTTTCAGGAAAGACCAGGAACCTCCACCAACAATCCAAGATTCCTTAGACCAGTTCTTCAGGAGAGAGTTTTTGGAATATAAATGTGAAAAATGTGGAGCATCAAAGGCTCGGGTTACACATAAGTTTACAAAGTTGCCAAGGTAGGAAATGTTGCTTCTGTGTTTATTTAATTAGTCAGATTTGCCATGAAATTATTCTATGCTAGAATGTTTTAGCATAAACCAATTTGAAATTTGTCTTATGAAATTTCCCATGTAACACAATTGAATAATTGAGTTTAGTTAGAAAAATTATATGTTGATCATAATTCTTATGTTTGTTCCTTTATTAACATAATTATAATTGTGTTATAATTTTTTATTCTCTGGTTTCAACCATTAATCAGAATATCCCATCTGACTATTTTTCATTTTATTTTTTAGAATAATAATCTTGCACTTGAAAAGGTATCACTTCAATGTTGGTAATTCCATGCAGGCCAAATCTGGGCGTAGTGTAGGGATTCCTAAATTTTTAACACTACAGAAGCATTGTTTAGAAGAAACCACACCCCCATACCCAGCTGCAGTGCCATCTGCCATACAAAGGTGAGAAAAGTTAATACAAGGTTATCATGTTAACATTGGGACAAAATTATACGTAATTATACTTTTTAGCTGCTTTTGTTTTTGCACTTTGCTCAAATTCACAACCAGATTGATAGCATTGGTAAAACTGGAAAAGGGATACACAGTAATTTGTAATGTTTATTGTTAGAAATAAATCAATTTTTTTACTAAATTTGGTAAACTCACTTAAGTTAATAAGCCAAGTGTAATTGCATGGATACCAAATGTTATTTTATTGATGCTTAGATCAACTGACTGTATACCCAATTGTTAATTTTTTTCAGTCCAAGAAAAACTGCTTTGGATGAGATTTCCCTGGAAAATCGAAACCAAACTATTACTGACACCCCCCGACGCCGCCTAGATTACCCAGTACATAGCAGGTAATAGACAAAAGTTACTGGCATCATGGCTTTCAGTTAACTTTATGCTAGATTTATCCTATTTTTATTAAGTTAGTTAAGGTCCAAAATAATAATTTCATGCAAAATGATTGACAAAAACTTATATTTAATAACACAAAAAGAGGATGTTTACTGTAAAAGACAGGATAGTTTAAGCATAGTGGGCTTTAGATTATTGGAAATATTATATGCAGAGTCCCCAGATACAGGACAGCTATGCTATGGGTATCTCTGTGTACATTACATTTAGTATTTTAATTTTAGTGTATGGTAATATTGAGAGTCACGATTTAAACTAAAAATACACACAAAACTTGGTGTCTGTAAACTTGATTTGTATACAGTATGCAAAACATTTTTTAAACTTTTGTTTTATTATTTTGCTTTTGTTTGTTGTTGTAGTGAGAAGAAGTATAAATTCCAACGTATACGGCCTCCAGCCTCTGATTCAGACAACGACTCTGTGCAAAAAGTTTTGGAACTCAGCAAACATGAGACTTCAAAAGAGGATATGGAACTTAAAAAGGTAAAAAAAATGTGTGATGCCTTTCTCTGAATCCATAAAACGGTTACTGTAATACATTCTAAAAGCATTAGAGTTAATTATACCTTATTGATGATTTTGTTTTAGGCAATTGAGCTGAGCAAAATGGAGAACGTGAAAGATCCCAGTGCTAATGAAGCTGAAGAACTTGACCGAGCAATTCAGCTCAGTCTTGGTAAAGCAGAAGTATGTGCAACATATTTAGATTAGAAAAAACTTAATAATGTCTCAAAAAACACTTTTTAGTTGCATGAGATGATTAATTATTCATTTTTTGAAATTAAATTTATTTTTATCTCTCTATATATTATGATTAAAGTTGCAAGAAAACTTAAAATATTAGTGGGACAGGTGGACTAACTTTGTTTTGTCTCTATTTTTTCTGATGAAGCCATATGTAACTTAATTTTTTTTTTTTTTTTTTGATAACATATATCTTTTTGCTGTTTAACTTTAGGGGTTAAATTGTTATATTGCAGAAGCAGAAGACAGCTGAGGCTGTGCAGTATGATATGGGCAGTGAAGCAGAAAAACAGATGAGCAGTGAACTGGACAGGCATGAAAGTCAGTTTATTAGTAAGTAATACATCAAATATGTTTATTGTAGGAGTGCTGGATGGATTATATAGGTAGGAAACTGAGTTCTGACTTTCCAGGTTCAGTTTCAAAGATAGCTGAATTGTAAGGAAGATTTTCTTTGCAGTAATATGCACAAAACTGTCTTTCTTTCAGAATAAAGACAGCCTTGTCACTGTTTCAAGTAAAGAATGGGTGATAAAGTGTACAAGTTTGCTGAAATCCTTAAGGAGATGCTGTCATCTTCATTATTGACATTATTGAAATTGCTGTAAATTTTATTAATGTTAAATGGTTATTTCAGTAGAAAGCAGTAACATTGAAAGCCTGAGTGAAGAGGACCAGCTCCAAGCAGCACTGGAAATGAGTTTACAAGAGGCAGAAGATGTGAAAAACTCCCAGGATCCAGAAACTGGAAGCACTTTACAGCTTATTTCTGAGCATAATGACATTGACATGGACAATGTGGCATTTGACGATGCATCAAATCCAGAAAATCCCTTTCAGTTAAAAGGTGGTTCAAAGGAAAGTGTTCTTGATTATTATGATAATCAAATTGATACCAGGCAGCAGGAAAAACAAGATGTCCAAGTGCCTAACTCTAAGAGAAAAAATGAGGCAGTAGTTCATGATCTGCCACCAGAAATAATTATTAGCAGTGATACGGCTAAAAGCAGCAGTGAACATGAAATTGACTTCACGTCTTCCACACCTTTAAAGATGACAACTCAAACTTACTCACTGAAAAATTTGAAGCGCTCAGTGGAAAAGAAACCTCCTGTCACTGGCACAAAAGGTATGAATGAGTTCTATTTTGTTCAAGATCAAACTTATTTTATTATGTTGTATTATTTATATTGCACTGTTTGCATAATGTTCACAATCTGCTTAAACCACTGAGCATTTTATATGATATATTTTAAAATTTTTATTAGTATTGGCTCTAATGAAAACCAAAATCTTCCAACTATTCTGATGTTGATTTTGTAGACAAAGAATCCCACAATGAATCCAAGGACCCCGATTGGATAAGGGATCACCAAAGAATGCAAGAAGATGAAGCAATGAAAGAGGCTATTAAAAAAAGTATTGAAGACATGAAAGAACAGGTAGAACAGTGCTGGATGGCGAAATGTAATGTGATGTGATGTGATATGCTAGATGGCGAAATGTGATTAAATGTTCACAAGTATAAAAATATCTAATTCAGATTGCTATGGTAGACAGAATTCTTCAGTTTGCTAATTACACCATATTCTTGACTATTTGTGGTAATTCCTTATAAAACATTTTTCCTTTTTTTTTCAGCCAAGGGATTTTGATAAAGATTTGGAGGACGAACAGTTAAGAAAAGCCATGGAGCT
This sequence comes from Lingula anatina, assembly GCF_051362555.1. Classification (NCBI taxonomy): domain Eukaryota; kingdom Metazoa; phylum Brachiopoda; class Lingulata; order Lingulida; family Lingulidae; genus Lingula; species Lingula anatina. Next base: position 38,012,133 of record NC_141768.1, on the reverse strand, counting down.
TAGCTTGAAAGGTATAAGCTTTTTGAATAGCTGCATGAGTGTTTGTTTGGATTGAGAATAAAATATGAAAAGGGAGATTGAACATAAGAAACAAAAAGCATACAAAGGAAGAATTTTAGTGAGAACATATCAATGTATTATTTAATAATGTATTTTTCAAAAAAAAAAGAATAATAAAAAAAAAGTACAATTTCTTCTCAGACGCCTACCCAGCTGGTGTTATGGCTAACTATGACACAGAAGAGGAGGATATTGAAAACGAGTCGACTTCAGACAGTGATGATAAATGGTATCAAGAGAAACTAAAACATAACATGGAGGTAATCAAGGACAATCATGTTTGCAGCATCATAGTTTTTTCTGTTTCTCTGGGTATAAGGCAAAGCCCAAAGCAAATTTCAATTAAACTTGTATAGAGGGAACAGCAGAAAATTTCTCATAAAAAACTGCACTGTTGTAGGTTTAAGGTTATCAGATTTTGAACACAACTTCTACAGTGTGTGCCATTTTTAAGTTATAAGTGATTGTTGTTTATTGAAAGGGGATAATAAATCTACCAAACCTGTATAATTGTTATTTCAGCAGGGAGACATGCCCTACTCTTACAGATTAATGAGCATTGTCAACCATCTAGGCAGTAACTCTTCCTTTGGTATGTTATTTATGGTTTTGAAACAAGATTCATTAGTACTGCTTGAATTTTTGTTTTTACCCATTATAAATCTTCATTGAAATATAGACGTAAGTGATTGTTGTTTAGAAACCTCATTTTCAGTCCAAAATTGATTGATGACTCTCTGTAATATGCATTATCAATATTAAATATTATGTATGATATCATGTATGTATTAAGAACAAATGCTTAAAAGTTGACTGTCGTATTTTTTTCAGGTCACTATAACAGTGATGTGTATGATCTTAAAAAGAAAAGCTGGTATAGTTATGATGATATAGAGGTCGCCAAGGTCTCAGAGAGAAGGGTACGCACAGACAGGGCAACAACTGGGTACATATTCTTCTACATGAGCAAGTAAGTTATTGCTTATTGACAGTAAGTGGATCTACAAAAAATATGTGTTTTTGACTCTTTCAGCAATTGACAAATTACTCACAATCAAACAGGAATAATTTGTTGACATATTTATTTTTCTTAACAACTTGAAGATTTTTTGACCAATAAAACTGATCAAAACCAAGATCCCAAGAAGTTTCTAATAACAAGAATCCCATCTTTTCAGAGAAATTGTTGACGAACAGGAAAGTGCTTACAAGTCTCTTTTCCTAGAGCAAAAGTCTGTTGGAAGTAGCAGCATTTAGAGTTCTTCCAAATGTAAACCATTAAAGGGAGATCAGAGTTTAAAGAAAACATGCATTCTGTCAAGTTTTGAATAGGTGCATAATCCAGTCTTATTTATGTCTCTCATTATCTCTGAAGGGTTTATTTAAGATTGTTACCCCTTGTAGTTGGTATACTAAATTTTACATAGTAATGTATCATTCATGTATACTACAAAATATTCATTCAATATTATAGTTAAGAATGGTGCAAATGCAGTGAAATGATTGTTGTAATATTGTAACATGAAATTATTCTCTTCATTTTCATGATAAAACAGATGATAATGTATCTTACATGTAGGCTGTTTTAACAATATAATTAAAAAATATAATTTCAAAATAATTCAAATAGGTGCAAGTAAAACCATTGCTGTAATTTTGGAAACGACATGAAACTGTTTCTCTCTTCATTCTTTTGATGCATGATTACATCTTAACATTCCCTTGGCTTCATTAATTTTTATAGAAATTGAATAAAGCTAAGGTGAGACTTGTCAAAGTTTGTGTTTATCACGTTGTATTGGTAAATGGTTGTTTAGAATAAATTACCATTAAGTTAAGTGAATGTGTCCTTGTTATATTTAATGAAGTGAAAGAACAGGCACAGCATGATTACAGCAAGTTTTATTCAGAAAAATATATTAACATGCCTACACTGACAAGTATATATGGAGATGATACTATGTTAAGCACCAGCACTTCTACAAAATTTACATGCATTGCACTTCTATGGCAAGGAACTATCCCCTTTTTTATTCCATGCTCCATTCTTACTTTCTACCAAACATTCAATTTCAAACAAAGCCAAAGATGGTATGTAATTCTTCTGCTTTTAGGGTGAAATGGAGCCTAACTATGGACGTTTTCTCCAGAATATTTTCCAACAAGAGTCCTCACAAGCCATGACATTTCATGACATGATTTCATTTGACCTCATCCTTATAATTATTTTGAGCAATGGAATAAAAAATGATTAAGATAATCAAGGAATACTGAATTGTATTATACTTATGTGCAGAGTTAACTTGACAAGAAAGCACCAGTTCCTTTTGAATAAATGATATGATTAACTTTATATTTATGCTCTATTAATTTAGCCTCTGCCAAAACCTACCAGGAACCAACAATAACACATTATGTATGGAACATTCCAGGCCAAGTAACTCCAAATTTATTTTTAATAAAACATTGAAAAATTTGTGCATTTATAAATTGCTTTCTTTGTTTAACTGTCTGAATATCATTTACAGTTAACTTGAAATATTAAAAAATTTTAGCAAAATTTGGAGGATGCTACAAGATCTCACAAAACTTACCAGAATGGCTGGTAAAAAAAAACTAGCCTCCAGAGTAAAAGACACTTAACATAATTCTGAGACAATTCATTAACAACTTAAATGAATTCAAGAAAATGACTCTTGCAATGTTACAGTTGACATAATTACTTGATGACTACTAACCAACAACTCACTTCAGAGCATATAATTAACTGTGTGTTTATCAGCACTAGTTTTTGTGCTTACAATTTTACTTCAACAAAAATATATATCAACAAAAATACACTATAAAAATGTAGATTAAACACATGTTAAATTGTTTTTAAACATAGTTCTCCGAAAAACAACTTTGTTTCACCTTTCAGACTTAATGAATGGCATGTTGTTCAAGTTTCAAAGTCGTTCAAAGTCCTTATTTCAAAGCAAAATCTTTTTGTCTAATTAACAAAAGAGATTGACTTAAAAATGCTTTTTCACTTTCAAAGTGCGGGTTGATCAGCAATCAAGAACCAGTTTTCAAATAAATCCGGAAACATAAGTGCTAAGCAGCTTACACAAAAGCATTTTAAAATATAAAATGGCTGTGATTGCAATTTACAACGCAACACGAAAACATGGTTTTGCCTATAATAATGCCCAAGTTTCCTTAAGATTCATTCAATCTTAATCATACCCTGTAGCATTTAACAGTCCAATTCTTCCAATGTATAGATAACACTCCAGCAAATATTTACATTTGATAAGCTATATTACCTGTATGCCCAATGACCAACAAATAAATTAGACATTTCAATAGAAAGTATATCACTTCACATTTACCTTTAATCTCCACTAGTCTAACTGAATGTGTCACAAAAACCTTATAAATATTTTGATTTCCTTTTAATTCAAGGAATCTGACATACAAAGAAGAGAAAACAATTCCACATTTATATATACCAGACTTGTGTATATAATTTATTGCTAACTTAATATTCAAACCTTCATTGCCTATTTCAGTTCTTTGCTGTCCTTTGTTTTATTGTATGGATATCACAGATACTTTAAATAATAATGTTCTCAATTTAAATTAGTTCATCTTCTCGTGTTGGATTTGGAAATAACATGCCTACAAAAAGAGAAACATAAATTATATCAATGTATAAGGTATCTAAAGACTACCATGACAGTGCAGAGAAAATTTTTGTTTAATTCAATGTAAAACTAGAAACTTTCAATTCAAGTTGTAGTGTTCAATAATGAAAAAAAACTGATCAAATCTAATATAAGATAATAAATAATTATAAAATTCACTTCCATTGAAAGTATTCTTTTTTCATGCCTTACCCTGAGTGTGGTGAACATGAGTCCTAGCTCCCCATGCTCTAGGTGACCTTCCATTAGATCATCCACAAAGTGGATCTCTGCCCCTAGATGGCGTATGCGTGCCCTCACCACCACATACATGAACACTGGGAATAGATCATCCATGCACCACATGTATTCACAACCAAGATTGTTCTGGACAGCCTGGAAATAATATATATTTTTACATATATGTGTACGGTAATCACTCACAACTGGTTTGAAATATGTTTAGACATGTACAAAAATTTTGGGTTGATAAAATTACCTGAGCATTGTTTTTGTTTGTTTGTTTGTTTTTGTTTTTTGTGAGAACATTAAAAAAACTTACACACAAAACTGATTATGTAACAAAATATATTGTAAGTTAAAATAGTAAAAAACAATTTAGCATTATTACGATTACCTTATTGACCTCATCAAAAGTTTTCTTTATCACATCCAGCTTGTCAGCTGGACCAAAACTGGTGCTGAAATAGTAACAAAAGTTCAGTTGCAGGCTATCACTGTGTAAGGTTTGAGCCCGTAATATGTTGTGTTTGTTGTGATTGTGTTCGGTGCATGTCGTTGATGTTTGTTTGCGTACGTGGAGGTCACAGGTTGGAAGACCACGCCCCATAAATTTTGATTTGCACCTGAAAGTCAGAGGGAGTTGCAGGCAGGAATAATTGAAATAGTTGTTCTAGTGCTCTTGCAGATATTTGTATAACAATAAAGCAATATCAACCCAGAGCTATCGGCCTGTTACATTTGGCACCCGAACAGGGATGCAACTTTGAAGGAAAAGTGATAGCAGATTTGTGTTCCATAGCAGGTATAAAGAAGTTGAGAACAACGCCATATCACGCTATGGGAAATGGGCAATGTAAACGCATGAATAGGACCCTACTTGATATGTTAGGCACATTATTGCTAAATCGAAAGTTAAATTGGAAAAAACACATTGCTTTTCTGGTTCATGCATACAACTGTACGCCTAACAGTTCCACGTCATTTTCACCATACAATCTGATGTTTGGTAGGCACCCTGAGTTACCCGTTGATGTAGCATAGGATGTTTCCTCAGAGAGAGACAGTAAATCTCAGACCGAGTTCATACACGAATTAAAAAACTGATTGCGAGAAGCTTTCAACATGGCAAAAGTTCAAATAGAGAGGGCGCAATCTAGACAAAAGCAAAATTTTGACAGAAAAACAAGGGCGGGTGTTTTGTCAATAGGTGACCGTGTTTTAGTTGGGAATGTCGCATTCGATGGTAAACACAAGATTGCCGACAGATGGCAGAGTGAAGTGTTTGTTGTAGCAGAACAGCCGAATGATGGTATTCCAGTGTATGTAGTGAAAAGAGAAGATGGTGCAAGAAAATCAAAGACACTACATCGAAACATGTTACTTCCTATCTTTGAAATGCACCATGAAGAAGAAGAAAAACAGAATGAACAACAAAATAAAAAACAAAGCGAGGTACGACCCACAAGAACTAGGAACAGGCCGGCATGGATGAATAATCAAGATTGGATATTGTAAATAGAAATAAAAACTATAGCATAATAAATATAAAGCAAAGTATGATGTCGTTGTTTTTTTAATGGTGGAACCCATTTCGGGGGTAGGGGAGAACGTAAGGTTTGAGCCCGTAATATGTTGTGTTTGTTGTGATTGTGTGCGGTGTGTGTCGTGGATGTTCGTTTGCGTACGTGGAGGTCACGGGTTGGAAGACCGCGTCCCATAAATTTTGATTTGCACCTGAAAGTCAGACGGAGTTGCAGGCTGAAACAACTGAAATACATGTAGTTGTTCTAGTGCTCTTGCAGATATTTGTATAATAATAAAGCAATATCAACTCAGAGCTATCAGCATGTTACAACTGTATTTCCTTTTTGGAAATGAAGAAAACTAGCATTAATGTGAAATTGTAAACTATTCAAAAAGTGTCAATACCCTTGTTGATACAAAATAAGTGTTGCCTTTAAACTGTTTGCCTTTAAATTTGGTTTGTGCTCACCTTATTTGTTGAAGTGTCTCCACAGCTTCAGAGTAACATTTATCTTTTATGGACTGTAATTTCTGTAAAATATAACAAACAACTTATTATAATATTCTAAAAAAAATGATCTAAAGTTTTTGTGTCTCCCAGTAAACCCCAGTTTACCACAAACCTTCATAGTCCCATTCACACCAAGAAAGAAGGCAACAAGCATATTGGTTGTTCGAGATTTGGCCGAATAATGCTTTTATTATATAACCCTACTAACTTAATCATTTTAACAATGTAACAGTGTTGCCTGTATTAAATGTTATGGCCATGGGGATAAAAATATATATCAAATATTCAACAAGAATTCAACAAGACTCATCATCCTAAATATTATGTTGCAATGGGTCAACAAAAGTTATTATTTACAAACAACTCAGCACAAAAAGTTTAATTGGTGCAAGAAAAAAAGTATTGACATTATAACAGGTATAAACTGTTGAAAGACAAATATGTACCTGTCTTTTCTCTAACAGCAAGGATTCATCAATCAGCCAGAACTTTCTGTAAAATTAGAAAATGACATGTATTTGACAGAATAAAAAAATATTGGTTGCAGAGGTGAACAATTAATTCACAATCATTTGATGTTTGACTATAGAATAATAATTCTATAACTATAAAATCAGGATTGAAAAACTGTAAGCAAATTTTCTGCCAAGCTTATCAAATTAATAGGTACACTCTCATAATTCCCTATGAAGATCAATCCATTTGCCATACATTGTTTTATATAATGTTATATCACAAGTGTATTTAGTTGAGGCACATTTTTACATATTTTTAGTATTGCTTATACATACATACATACATATTTGCTTTTTTGCTATCAGATTAATATAATTATCCTTTCCACTTTTCCATCCTATACTCACTGGTCTACTCCCAGATATGCCAGTAGAGCCACATCTCCTTGCTTGTTGAACCTCTGCAGTCTGTCCCAGTACTTCTCGTCCTCCTTCTCATTGTGGAGGGCGTACAGAGTGAAGAGAGGAGGATAGATCTTTGGCAGAAGCAAGGGGTGAAGAAGACTGCTGGGTGTTATCACCTCACTGGTGTTCAGAATGAGAAGAAATCAATATCATTATTATATCATATATGGCATGGATGGATTTTGATCAAAAGTCACTGGCATGTTTAAAAAAAATGGTTGGGCTGACCAGAAAAAGTAATTTGATGGGTACTTGTTTTAACACAAGCAGGGTAAGGACAGATTACTGTTGATTTACTAGAATTTATATTCAAACTGTGTGACTACAATTTATTCATAAGATGTTTTTTTCTTTCTTTTTCTTTTTGCATTTGAAGCAAAATTGTTTCAAATTCTATATTTCTTTTGTAACAACAATGTTGGTTCTGCTAGGACAGTGTTGCCTACAGACTGCCTCACCCTTTGTCATCTTCCTCCTCACTAACAGGACTGGGACAGTCAGTATGGTGAATATACATAGGTCTCGATGAAGATGGTAGATCAGGAAACAGCATTCTGGAAATAATAAAATTTTAGATGAGAAACACAACTTTTGAGGAAGAGACCTTCACAATGAAGTATTTCAATAGAGGAAACTGATTTTATTCTCGTGTGGCCACCTCCAGTACACAATTTTTAAGAAATGTTTTAAGACCTAGGCTACTTTATCAAAATTTAACTGCAATCTGCATCACTTAAAATGGAACTGCAATCTGCATCACTTAAATACCGAAATTGAAAGCATGCTGTTATTTTGCTTTCAACGATAACTTAATACCACAAACCTTATGATGTTGTAGGTTCTTTTCACAAAGGAGTTCACCTCATCCCTGGCATGGTGCAGCAGCCTGGAATGTGCTCCCACCCCTACATATGTGGCACGGAACACGTCCACCAGACCCTCCATCAGCTTGCCCAGGGGATGGAAGCATACTTCAAATGCCTTGGAAAGACAAAAAAAAGAATATCAGCAAATGTAAAAGCCGCATATTAACATACCTTTGAGGATTTTTTATTTCAAGTATATTTTATACACGAATGAAGCATATGTGCCTGATCCAACAATAGATTTTGTCACTAGTATTTGTCTGCAGAAACTTTTTAAGTAATTCACTTCATTTACTAATCTATAATTATGAGGTTCATTTCATTATGTGTATATTATATGCATATACCATACTTAAATTTATATTCTATCATATCATCTTACATTTTACCTAATGATACCTGCAAAGCTATGTTAATTGACTTACAGACTTAAAACAGGTGAAGATACTATCATCGGGTTAACATAAGGACAACTTTTAATAAATTATAAGCAAGCGCTTTGAAAATAACCAAACAATGGCAATCATTGTTTTTTAATCACGTCCTCTTTCAGTGCTTTTCCTTTTGTTTCCATTTAATAAAATACTATATAAATTACATTTTTAAACTTCTTGATACATTATTTCTAGTCGTCGTCTATAAGCTGCATATGTATGTTGCTTACTGCTATATAAAGAAGCAAACCCATTTTTTTTTAACATTATCACTTGGACTGTTTTTGTATGTGAACAGTTAGGTTTTACCTACAGCCAAGCACATTTACTCAGCAGCATAAACATATTAGAAATTTAAAACAAGGCAGCAAAGCTGTCAAATGTACAGACAAAAAACAGAAAATAAAGATGCAAAATAGGTCATTTTGCCAATTTTGATGCAATAATAAATAATGCTTATAATAGCACTGTTAGTCAACACTGAATTTTAATCATGCACAACAGGTAACATGGTCAATAACAGGAGCTGACCCAGAGATATTTTCTGACAGTATTCCAAAGTATCTTTGTTGATCCATCCTCTATTTTGATGATCTTCCAAAAGAAAAAAAATAAATATCAGTCAATATAAACTTAAAAATCTGAACGTCTTCCGGAAGCTGACCCAGAAGATGGTCTCAATCCATCCCTTCAATAAGATTACAGTATCAGGACCATGAGAGACCAAAGTCACATGATGAAAGTCTCAATATTTGAAAAATGATGACAGTGCATAAAATAATATTACATAATGTTTGAAAACATAAATAACATACAACTGCTTATGTGGAAATACAGAAAATGTGCAGAGCTTCAGGCGGTTAAATATCACAAATGCAAGTGTTTGAGAAAAAAGTTATTAAGGAAAATAAACAAAACTAGAAAAGCACTCCGAGAGTGCAGACCTCTGCCCAGGCAGCAATTGTTGATTATATATATATATATATATATATATATATATATATATATATATATATATATATATATAAATTACCTGCATAATTTACCTCCATAATTATCACTGCTTCCTTATTATTAATCTAGCAGAGAGCTTAACCTTTGGGAGTTTACAGGGAGATATCAACAAGTGTGCTTTATGTAATCTCATTTAATGGCCTATTAATAATCAATTAGGCAAATTACTTTATAACTCAGAGCTTAGCTAAGTGATACCCAAGGAAAATTTACAGACTGACCCTCTCAAAGACCCTTCAGGCCCATAAGTCACATCTTAAGAAAAGCACAAAACAATAATGCACAAAATAGGAGACTACCAATTCTGATGAAATGATACATTATGTTTAACTGCAAAGTCAACATCATATTTTAATTATGCACAGCAGGTAACACCGACCAAAGTAAAAGCATAAGGCTTCAGGCCCATCAGAGCTCAAGTTTATACTTAGAAAGTGCCAGAATAAAAAAATGAAAATTTCACACAAAATTGCATAAATTCAATAATAAACGATAACCCAATTGACCTAGCTTTCTAATTTTAACTGCATGCCAATCCTAAAAATCATTCTCATAAGTTAAAAATAATAATAAGTAACACAGTTTTCTTTTCATAATGTTTGCAGTAGCAGTGCAAAAAGATTATTGTAAATTTTGATGTAACATTGCATAATAAATTATAGAATAATTATCACCAATTTTTGATTATTGACTACAAATAGCATGGACATGTAGAAAATTTGATTACCATTCGGCTTCATGTCCATGGGAGCTCCAAGTCCCACAATGAATATGCCAAAAAGTTAATGAATATTTCACTCAAATGTATAACTTCCAGAAAATGAAGCCAATTAGACTGCTTTTCCAACTCAGGCTGCATTTTAGTACAGTGTTTCTTTTTTTAAGGTTTGACAGTCATAAGTAACACGGTTTTCCCATCATGGTCATCATGGCAGCAACACCAAAAATTGTGTTTTCTTCTATTTTGAAGCAACATTACATAATGCTTAACAGCATATATGACCATCAATTTTTATTTAATAGAATATTAGTAACATGGACTTTCAGAAAACATGACAAGCAAAGGTCTTCAGAATCATGGAACTTCAAAGTCACACCTTGAAAATGCCAATAAGTGAAAAATTAAATTTTCACAAAAAACTGTTTAACTGCCAGAAAAAATTACCAAACAGACTGCATTGCCTACTGAAGCTGTATTTTAGCCCTATGTTTCTTGCCTGTAAGTTTGAAAACAGTAAGTGACATGGTTTTTCTTAAATGGTCATCATGGGAGCAGTGCCCAAAATAGGGGTTTCTTCAAATTTTGATGCAATATTACATAATGTTTAACAGCATAATGACCATCAATTTTTAATAATAAAATATTAGTATCATGGATATTCAGAAAATGTGATTAGCAAAGGTCTGCAGGCTCATGAAACTTCAAAGTCACATCTTAAAAATGCCAAAATGTAAACATGACAGCACTGTTCTGAAATGGGTTTATTTCCATTTTTAACATTTTTTTAACATAAAACGAAATAAACAGTTTGTTGCCATTTTTATATGACCAACTAAGAAAATTGATGAGATGGGAAAAATATCAATAGAACAGTGTTTAATGTCCAATTTCCTCCATTCTGAGATTCTGAACATAGTGGATGATTGAATCTGACAAACTGCAATGATGAGTTTATTACCGTTTTTGACACTTTATTTCACAATACACGATAACAAGTTTACCATCATTTTTACACAATCAATTAACAATGTTGTAAAGATGCAGGAAATATCAAACAAACACTTTTACGTATCTTATTAGTTAAATAATGAGACTGTTCACATGCCTAATAATTGAATCTGAGGAAATGTGAAAAAACAGCATAACTTCTAAAATAATGGCCAGATTATGCTGATTTTCCAACTCAACCTGCATTTTAGTAAGATTGACCACTCCTGTAAGTATAATGACAATTGGCCTATCTGTTTTTCTTATATAGTGTTATCAGTGTTGCATATATGTTGAAAAAAGTGAAAAAATAGCATAACTCCCCTAAAAATGGCTTGATCATGCTGATTTTCGAACTTGATCTGCGGATTATGAATCTTCATCAGTTTTGTAAGTTTGAAGCCAAAAAATAAAGCGGTTTTCCACTTATCGTGTTATCGGTGCTGCATATATGCTGAAAAAAGTAAAAAAAAACAGCATAACTTCCCTACAAGTCACCCGATCATGCTGATTTTCGAACTTGACCTGCGTATTATAAATATTTATCAGTTCTGTAAGTTTCAAGCCAAAAGCCAAAACGGTTTTCCAGTTATCGTGTTATCGGTGCTGTATATATGCTGAAAAAAGAGAAAAAATAGCCTAAATTCACTAAAAAATGAGCCATTCATGCCGATTTTCGAACTTGACCTGCGTATTATGAATATTTATCAGTTCTGTAAGTTTCAAGCCAAAAAGTAAAATGGTTTTCCACTTATCATGTTATCGGTGCTGCATTTATGCTGAAAAAAGAGAAAAAATAGCCTAAATTCACTAAAAATGACCCAATCACGCTGATTTTCGAACTTGACCTGCGTATTATGAATATTCATCAGTTCTGTAAGTTTCAAGCCAAAAAGTAAAACAGTTTTCCACTTATCGTGTTATCGGTGCTTCATTTATGCTGAAAAAAGTGAAAAAACAGCATAAATTCCCTATAAGTGACCCGATCATGCTGATTTTCGAACTTGACCTGCGTATTATGAATATTCATTAGTTCTGTAAGTTTCAAGCCAAAAGAAAAAACAGTTTTCCACTTATCGTGTTATCGGTAAAAGTGCACGACGGCGACGACGGCGACGACGGCGACGACGGCGACGACAGACGCAGATGATGGCTATATGTACAGACACATCTGTGTCTGTACATAAAAAAAGAAAGAAAGGTTCAATTTTTACTTTAAACAATATAAAAACAATGTGACATACAAAAATATTGCAATATGATTCTATGTAGTATATCCCTGCTGGTAGCTTCATAGTTATCATACTACTTAATTATTGACAAAGTCTGTTTTTTACTTTGTTTATTTGCTTGTTTTATTGTTTTTTAGCAAAATATCTAAATTGTCCAAATAGGACATAACCTGAAAAATTGAAGAAAAAGATACATGACACAAATTAGTATTGGCCCATGCAGGTCACCTTAGGTGCTTTCCGATATATATAACGTGACACACTTGCATGAATATTTGTTGTTTCACACATACCTTACGCAGATATTCCTGAATTTGCTTATAATAGTCAATAGTCATTGTTCCTCTGTTGTAGGGAGGAATCTTTTCTAGGTCATCTGAACTACCACTTCTGTATCTGAAAGATTCTTCAAGACATCAAAAATGTGCACACTGTCAAACCAAAACAAATCATACATTATGCAAAAGTTAGACCTTATACAGAATATTTGCAGTGCTTCATGCATGGTATTGTCTTTTGTATCCATGACAAATATACAGCCTCATAGGTCAAAACCAAGCAATGAGATAACTTTGTGTCATTAATTAACTGAGCCATTAACATCTAGGGATGATAAGCATATAAGCAATGAAGTAAGATATATCCACTGCATGATACAAACCAGTTTACAGTAATGAGTCACTGGCAGATAAAATGATGCTGGTTCGACATGAATAATTTCACTGAATTTACCAGGTTTCACTTATGCAATGGTTATTGTTAGTTTCTATTAGATCCTTTAGTGCAAGCAAGTTAAAAAGACAAGGGCTGTTATTGTGTTTCTGTTAATTCTGTTATGTAATAGTGCTGAAGACCTAAACAGCAATTAGATAATATCAAGGAATGCAACTGTGAATAATTGACCTTCAGATGTTGTACATGTCATTGGTAGGTAAGAGCTTCTGCCCCTTTGCAATTTCAAAAGGCTTAAGAATTGTGAAACAGTTTATTTTCAAATTTTCATGCATTTCTAGAATTTATTTTGCATTCAAAAATATTTTATACCTAATATTGAAAATGATTCAGATGATAGCACTATAATTCACAAAAAATTCAGGTAATTCTAACATTATTTTGATGTATTGCGCCCATGACAAAGCAAAAATAAATAAATAAATATAAGTTGTAATCATTTAATAAATCATCCTTATATTCATTACAATAAGGTGCAATACCCATAATAACATTCAGAGGAGGAAAATCAATGTTTTCATTTAATGAATAAATATGGAAACAAAAAGGTGTGTAGCCTTCATAAAAGATGCAAGATTATAATCAGAATTGGTTGAAACATGTACACATATGCTTTATAACAAAAGCCAAAGACTGGGGATATTAAAGTTACAGCAAATTTCTGGCTTGAGGTCAAATAGCTTTGAAAGGCCTTATATGATTGATGAAAGCTTTATTACTGCTACTGCACTGGTTCTGCTGTTATTGACTTTGCTTGCCCTTTAACATAGAATCCAACCTTCATGACTCTTGATCCTTGACTAAAACTGCCACAGCCATTTCTATTCTAGAACTGCTGAAATATAGCGAATACCACCTGGCATGATTTCACTAGTCATTTACCTGGCTTTGTCCTTCTTCACTGTCCTCTTGCCTGCACTGACCATGACTGCCACTGCCTCCCAGGCCTTGGTTGCTGGGGCAGTGGGACCACCAAGCAGAGATTCACATAAACTGAAGATCTGTTTCCACTTCTGGTCTGCGGGGACGCTGTGCTTGCCAAATGACCTGAGAGAGGACCAGAAATTATGATTATTTTGCTTCTTTTAAGATGTGACCAACAGTAACTTGTAATAGAAAAGTTGGAAATGGGCTTTAGAACTAACAAATTTTGAGGCACCAGTTCACATATACACAGTGATCAAGAACAATTATCTTAAAAAATCTTAAGACAGATCCCAATACACCATCTCTTTTTTTTAATTATTTGCTACAAAAATATCTGTTACTTACTCAGGGTTTGATACACTGGGTTGTTGCTGAACACTTCTTCTTTCCGGATTAATGGCTTTGTAGAAATTTCCACTTATTTTTACTCCATCAGTGAAAGCACCATTAAAACTACCCACAAACTTGTCTGAATTTGGAAGGGTCATGGTGCCCTGAATAATGAAAATCAAATATATTTAGGTCTCATTCCCCAACAGAAATTATTGAAATGTGTATTGCAAATATAGATATCATTTACAGTTGTTACATTTTACAACTAATTTTTTTTGCTCTGCATTAAAACTTTTTTGTATTAACAGAAAAAAGAAATACCATACCAACAAACAGAGAAAAAATAAGATATTTATGTGAAAAGTCGATATAAAATAACAATTATGATTCTCTTCAAGAAAAAAGTAACAAAAGTAGAAATTTTATTAAAACATACAGGATAAAATACTCCTGTGTTTGTCATTAATATCTTTATGAATCTTGTACTACTCTGGATGGAGATATAAAATGCTTACCTTCCCATACAATAAAGAAGATCCATAGAATTCACCCTCATACCAGATGTTGTCTTCAGTTATCATAAGGCCTACACCCTGTTGACAGACATGAAGTCCATTTATTCATATCTTCTATTAAGACAAATACAATCAGTTTATGCCACTCAATTTCAAAATTCATTCCAGCTGTAGCAATAGTCATCATTCTACCTACTTGATTTTCATAATTCTGAGGCAATTTTTCAATTTGGCAAAAAAGACATACCTTATGCTGTTTTTGATAAGCATGCAAAGTAACATGCTATCAAGAGGGTTAATCTGCCAATCTACCACCTTACAAAACAAGGTTAAAAAAGTACTACACCAAACAATGTATGCACACAATGTATTTAAGATATAAAGACTTACAAAAATGCACTTACTGATAACCTATTTTGTATCCAGTTGCCTTCATAATAAAGTCCATCTAAAGTAACAAGTACTCCACTGCCACTACAGAGATCATCATGCCACATGCCCATGTACTTCTCTCCTGAAATAAAAATCACAGCAATAGTTAATATACTTCTTTCTTGAAATAAAAGTCACAGCAATAATTATTGTACTTGTCAAATACCCGCTTTTCTTACCATACATATCAATAAATATTACATCCAGAAAAATAACACCAAATATCAGGTACAGAAACCAACAGTCAGTCCTTTACCTTTGACAATGTCATCAAAAACCCCATAACCGCATCTTTTATCTGCCGCCCACTCTCCTATGTACACACTGGCAGTGCTGGCGGTCAGTTTCCCTGTCTTCAGAACACCATGTCCATGTCTCTGTCCATCTTTGAAATACCCTTCATACACATCCTCACTGGCATATCTGGCAAGAAAAAGACATTGACGTGATATCTTGTGAACTATTCATTATGGTGAATTAGGGAAAGATGTTGATGTTCATGAGATGAGGGGGACAGGGGAAGTAGGGTTTCTTTTCTTAGGAAAAAAACAATATAATATAAGATTTGTGATTTTGAAAAATTTGATAAGTTTCTTTTATAACAAAACATAACATATGGATAAAAAAAGGCTTATTAGTACTTTAAAGTTTTTGTCATGAATAATCTGAACAATAGAGGCTTTTCCACGGTCACGTGACTTCCGCTACATTATCCGTGGGAACGCGAGATTTTTCGGGATTTGAAGTTTCAGGGGGAAAGTGTGGAGTGTACACGACGGACGCCATATCGAGGAGTGCTCATTTCAATCTGAATTTTCAAAGTTTCGTAACATGTTAACACCTGATTTTTTTCGAAAACACATTCATGGGAGCAGTTGGAATAGAAATTTAGCAGAAGTACCTGATGACTTTTCAATGAAAGAACTAAAAACGTACCTAATCGACAGCAAAGATAGGACATTCGGTACTTTTGCAGTATACCCCCCCACCCTGTAACTTCCTGAAACCTTCATTTTTCAAACATTTTTTACAGTGTCTTTTGCACCTATGTCAAAGCTGTTGAAATAAAATGTTTTTGTAATTACCTGTGGTCTTTTTATTAGTTTTAATCACGTTTAATCCACCCCATTGAAATACAGTGTGAAAATTTACAATGTAACCGCAGCTTGCTGCGTTTTCGTTGGCTAACTCTACCTTATTTTATGTGAACATAGGATTGATACATTGTATACTTAGATTTCCTCTGTGAAATTATTATGAGCTACTTGTTCACATAAAATTACCTTAGAGTTAGCCAACAAAAATGCGGCAAGTTATTGACTGCGGGTGTAAATTGAAGATTCTAACTTTGTATTTCAATGGGCTGGATTAAACGTGATTAACACTAATAAATTAAGTCCACAGGTAATTACAAAAGCATTTTATTTCAACAGCTTTGACATAGATAAACAATAAAATGTAAAAAACTGTTTGAAAAGTGAAAGTTACAGAAAGTTACAGGGTGGGGGGGGGTATACTACAAAAGTACCGAAGGCCCCTTCTACTCTTTCCCCCTGGGAAACAGTCCCGCACAAAATGGCGGGAACTGCGCATGCTCACGATTTCGTGGAAAAGACTCTATTGAAAATGTTATCTTCAGTACCAACTGAACATGATTAACAATATGCCTTAGTACAGAGTGGTTTGAACAAAAAGTAGAGTTTTAATACTTTATAGATCCCAGTCCATTCAGTTTGCCCTCCTTCCAATTCCCATCTTGCAGTTCTCTTCTCTTATCATCTTTGGGAATGCTCAACACACCATGACTGAAGAGGAATACAAGCAATATCATACAGTGGAACCAAGTAACAACAACAGATGGGCAAGTGCTGTGTATTTAAATATATGAAAAATAACAGGTGTTTATCACCTTAAAGGCATCTTCTTGACAAGTTTATTGAACTGTCAGAACTCAACCACTCTCTCTCTCTCCCTGTGCTCAAGTGTAAAGTTAGTGGATGTCAGCATCAACACATCTTTTTGACAATTCAAAGTGTACACTCTTACCCATGCTGCACTCCATTCTTTAATTTCCCAACATATTTTTGTCCATTTGACCATGTTATCTCACCCCTAAAAATCAATTCATACAATTAACAGCTGGCTTACAAATCAAATACAAATCGCAACACAACTTATAAATCAAAAAGACATTTACTGTAACTAGTTTTTTTATATCAACAAATTATGTAACCAAACAAAACTAAACTTTATAAAAAGTATATCTATACAGTCAATCTATCATGTATGTTAAAATAAAGCTACATACTGTCCATGCATCTTTCCTGCGTGCCACATCCCAATGTACTTGGCATCTTTGAGGTGTCCAGGTTTGTAAAAGACATGAGTGGCATATCTTGAGAGTGGGAGAGTGCTACGAGCAGAAACAGTGGACTTTCTCTGTAATGTCTGACTGAATGTTGACCCCGATTTCCGGTCTGAGAGTACAGCTTCTATTGCTTGGTGAAATGCTTGCTGCCATTCAGTCTATAAGTAAATTCAAAAACATCTCTTTAGATGCAGATTTTTTGCCCCAGTTTTTTTTCTGCTCACGAAGATATAAACTGCATGCATGGTATTTAGTGTTTAAGAGTTCTGGGACTTATTAAGTGGCATAAATGACAATAAATTCTAAAAAGATTCCTACCTTTTCTTGTGCTGATGGTGCATATACCGTAAGACTTTCTTCTGGCATTATCAAAGTGAATGCATTCCTTCAAGAGGAAAAAGAAAAATAGTTAAAGTAAGAGTACTAATCAATTCTCTCTTCATGCTTCACCAAGAGAAGAATATTAATCAAATTAAGTTAATCATAAATTTCTAGTATCAAACTGTATATAAACATTCAATTTATACAGAATGTTCCTGCTGTTTGATATTGAACAATTAATTTACCAAATAATATTTCCTACTTACTTTATGGTATCTGAATCACAAACTGCTTCTAGCCAGATTGTCGCAAGAGGAAATGCTTGGTGACTGGAATACTATAATAGACATCAAAGGGTTTCAATAAGAAGTTACAGTTCTAGTTTGCATGTCTGACCATATGCAAAGCAAAATTAAACCAAATATTTGAGTTTAAGCAATATAACTTTCATCTGAAACAACTACATAAAATATAATAATAAAATTTCATTAAAGTGATATACAGTATTACTCCCCATTTGTGATCTTAATGCATCTAAGTAAAAACAAATATACCTGCTCACACACATATACTTTACATAAAAATCATTCAAACATGGCCTCTGATAAACATACTGCACCTATTTACCTGAGCGAATACAAGGGCATCATTGAAGAGCAACAACCAATTGAGGGAAAATCGACTGGCATTGGCAACATGGAGAGGATGGGCGCGGCTTTCCCTCAGCAGTCTTCTGCCAGGCTGTTTCAAGGCATCCTATAATCATAAATGGTAGAATTATATTATTCCATACTTTTACCTCCAAGAAACATAAATATCTCACTTTCATTTTTTATTACCAGAATAAGAACTAAGTGAATTCCTGTAATTTTAAGAACTGAAATGAAAAAGATATCCCTCAAAATGCTGTAAAAGCTGCTGTGCATGTTAACAACAGCATTTCGTAAAGACTTGTCACTAGGATAGGAATAACTTAAATCACAGGTCATAATCTGGTCTTTTATTACATGTAACTTTTGTCCTTTAAATACTTAAATGCTGTCCTTTTCTTTTCTTTTCTGCTGATAACATTAACAGACATTTCAAAACTCATTAACTAGTAAACTTTATGTCAATGAGATAAAACCATTTATAACAAATTTTAAACAATCATGTTAGTGTAAAACCAAACCGTACCCCATCAACATATCCTCTCTTAAGTCCCAATACTACTGGACTGGTATAGCTTTATTGTAATTATAACTTTTTATTAATGTACAACACTTTCCTTTTTGGTATGAAGGGAAGATAAATCCTTTTTTCTTTCCATGCAAACATAATTTATTAAACATGAAAAAAAGCTCTTTTAAAGCTAGGCCATAAAAAGGAAGGTTATTTTCACATTAACATATGCTTGTTTTAATGAGGGTGCTAGGACCAAGCCTGCCAGACAAATTATAAAGATGCAAATTACATCAAAGCCATGTGGTATAATTGACATCATCCATTGAAAAAAAAAAAGATTTTTAAAACAGTGCAAATATCACTGAGTTTTTAAATATTTTTCTATTATTGAGGCAACTAAGGTTGATATGAAAATCCCAAATTTTAAGTCAAAATAATCTTGCATGTTAAATGGTTCACCAAAATGGGAAACTGGTATGGGGGAAGTGGGTAAACATGCCATGTTAAGATATTATTAACAGTGTTTAGTGCCAATCACCTTGGATATTGGGGCAATAATAATAGAGATTTATAAACTATAATCTGGTTCTCTACTAAATGTTAAAGTGAACTACCTGGTTTGTTACACCTTTAGTAAATAAACAACTCAAGAACATCTTCTCACCACATTATGACCTCTTAAGTATGAAGATCCAAAGTCAACTTGTAGTTGTCTCATCTGGTACAGCAGAAGCATAAAGTACAGGGGAAAATGATGATTAAAAATAAGAATCAAATACTACAAAAGAGCGAAAAGGGTAAGATGACAAGTAATCGATATCATTTCAGACAGTAAAGGAGTGAATGGATTCCTCAGAGCCACCAACATGCATTAGAGATGTTGATGTGTAAGAAGCACATATGGACAGGGTGAAGTATCCACAACAGACCTAAAATACCAAAGCATGCCTAAGAGTTCAAATATCTACCTGTTAATAACCCTTTGTGGAGACAGGTAACATTCATGCTAAACAAACAACTAATACACTCAAATAAGCTGGTACAGTAGTGTGGTTTGTGTTCAACAATGAGACGGACAGTGTTTTTTCGGTGCAGATCATAATCAAAAATTATTAGTTGCATCTAATTTCTTCACTGTGGTACCTACTATCTCACTATGTAAAATAAACCACCTTTCCAGATAAATGACACAAGGCAGAAGTTAATAAACATACAGAATTATATATAAATAAGTGAGTAGCTGACATAAGACACATTTAATAAGTATGTCCACTGAGCAGTTTACCTTGGCAATTTTCTAAAACAAACAAAAGTTACCAATCATGCCTGTATCTAACATGTGGGAAAAAATTAAATGATCTACAACCAAAGAACTACATCAAGTATATGAGACAGGGGCCAAACAGCCACACTTTAAGCAGTACAATCAACCTGGATCTTAACCAATTCATAAATGAAATCACTATGGGAAAAACACACCACTTTGTTTTAATTTTATTAAATGCTTCTAATTGTACATGGAAGATACTTAGGGTATCTTAGAATATACAGCTATGCAGTAATTTCTAGATTTAAATTGAACTTTGATTCATCTTAGGAACTGCTAACTAACAGAACTTTAAAATGACTTCATAAAATATATAAATCAAACATGACAAGAGGCAGACTCTTTTTGGAGTAACTTACATTGAATTTAGGCATCTTAGAAGATATAAGATCCCAGAACTTCCTGGTATTGTCAGCAAGATTATGGTCTGCAATGGCCGCTTGTTTAAGCTGACCACAGCTGCTGCTTAGCTGGAAAAGGTGGTCACTCTCCATGCTGTGCTATAATGAAACATCATATATTACTCTCCTGTCCTCTGTTATAGCCATATATACTGATGTTGTGCTGCAATGCACAACATCTGTAACAAACTTTAAGGTAAATTTTCTTCTCTACAGTGCAATGACATCTACTTTGATAATGTCATAACCTGAAAACTGATTTATCAACAGAACACTATGAGACAAATGATACCAATGAATAGTTTTCCAGTAATATTTGCATGTGTTAAATCACACAAGTTTTTTTTTTTTTTTTTTTTTTTTTGTTCACAAAGTATAATCACAAGTATAATGAAATCAAACAGTATCATGACAAAATACTTTATATTCAATACAGTTCTTAGCTGTTTAGGGCCTGTTTCTTACATCAGGGTAGCAAAGTGCCAGGTTCTGAGCAAGGCGCTCATACTCCTTCAGTCTCCTTAGAGGAAGTTGCAGCAATTTCATCAAGGTCTTCACATCACTCAAGTTCTTCTCACAATTGATCTCTTCAAGGATATCTGTGACAACATCTCTGATGTTTTTCTCCTTGAAAACAGTGCTGCAAATATATTAAATAAAGGTCATCAAATTCTGGTAAGTCAAATCATTGTTGCTGTAGTTTATTTATTACATGCAAATATTTGTGAATTATGTGCTATAAGCAAATTAATAAGCATCCTAAAATACTGAGCTATCATAAATATATTTAATGAATAAGTGGGCTAAGTAAATAAAATAAACTGCCAGTTTATCAAGGTAAAAACCTGTCTCTATCCACTAAATGATCCCTGACATCCTTTCCAAAATCTCCCAATGCCATACCATTCCAAATGTCCAAGACTTACCTGACAACTTTACTACTCCAGTCAAATGCTCCAATGGCCACAGCATCCCCAAAGCTCTTGGAGTAATGCTGTAATGTGGACAAGAGCTGGTCCTGTTGTCTTAGCATGAACACCTCATTCACAGACAGGGACCCCTGCACAGCTCGGGTCAAACCCACACTATTCATGCCAATCTGAAAAAAAAAGTTGGGTTTTTAAACAAAGGCATCACTATACAATACAATAAGCATCTGTCAAACATCTATTATCTAACATCAACAATAACAATGAACATAGTGACTTACTTTTAGACCTAAATATAAAACAAGCAACTACCAATTAACAAAAAAAAAAGTTATAACTGATACTGCATCAAAGCAATAAAGTAACAATTTACTCCCAAGTCCTGATAAATACTAAAGGAAGTTACATGAAAAGTATAAATAAAAATATGTAAATTTAGTTTACCACACTAGACAGCCCAGTGAATGCATCAAAAAGTACTTTCATAGAAAGTTCAGATGAATGAATCTCTTCAGATGCAAAAGGCTCTGAAACAAAAAAGAAATGTTATAAATTCAAACAAACAAAGAATTCAAATTTGACTTTTCCACATGATAATGGTTTTGTTTTCACATTATTTATTTGCCTGAAGCATGGTTATGATTAAATCTAGAAAATGCCATATATGTCATAGGACATTATAATCAAAAGTATAGAAGTTCTTATAAAGGAAGCAACATAAAAATCTCACGACTTAAAACTTCTCATTAAAATATAAATAGTCATTCAAGTAATTTTGAACCCCACTGCAGAAAGAAAACTATTAATTCATTAAATATAGGTCCTTAAATTGCCTGACATAAGGATGTTACCTAACACGAGTATATGTTACTGATATGTGTATTTTACCTGACATGAATGCATGTTACCTGACATGAGTATATATGTGTTACCTGACATGAGTGTATGTTTCCAGACACAAGTGTATGTTACCTGACATTAGTATATGTTTCAGTACTCCAGAGGCTATAAGTGCCATATGATGAAAGAATGTCCTCTCAGTGCTGGCCAGCTCATGGAGGGCAGCCAGGTGATTAGATGTGTTTCTGTTGAAGACAGCAACACTAAGGCCACCTGCAGCTAAATGCCTCACCCAACCACACTGGAACAACAAAACATGATATACATTTACTTCTTGCAAAATGCACTGTTTGTATAATATCAGTATTCCCAGACAGCCTCAGTGATCTGGCCCACGTCTGGCCCAGATCTGGCAACGTCTGGCAATGTCTGGCAAAAGGTATGGCTTGCCACATGTGGGCCAGATGTGGCAATGTCTGGGCCAGATCTGGCCCAGACATTGCCACATCTGGCCCAGTCCACATTTGCTCATATGGCCAGATGTCGGCCCAGATCTGGCAATATCTGGCAAATGTATGGCATGCCAGATGTGGGCCAGATATGGGCCAGATCATATTCAAATGGGCCAGATTAGGGCCAGACATGGACCACATATGGCCCAGATTGTTTTTTTTTTATTATTTCACATTTGCTCATGTGGCCAGATCTGGCCCAGATCTGGCAATATCTGGCAAAGGTATGGCATGCCGGATGTGGGCCAGATTAGGGCCGGACATGGACCACATATGGCCCAGATTGTTTTTTTTTTTTTTTCTTTTTTTAATTATTTTTAATTATTCAATAAGATAACTATAAAAAAAGACATACAAGATTCAAGATTCAAGTATTTATTCTGTGCTAAAAGCCTAAACAAAATTATTACACATTATATAACCTTGCTGGCAACTAACATGCAACAAATTAAGGGCCACTCCTTGTCTTTTTGTACAAAACAATTTGTATGTTTGAAAAAAAAAAAAAAAAAAAAAAAACCACACTGCAAAAAGGCAAATATACAGACACTTAACAGGAGGAAATGTCACTTACATACATGTAAAGAAAACAGTTATAACAACAATTTTTTTTTCAACACAAAGCTGCTCATCGAATCTGAATTAACACAAATTACAAAAATTGTAATTAATTATGCATGTACATGGGGGGGGGGATTTGAGGGGGAAATATTTTTGCACACCTCAACCTAAATAATATTATACATTGTCATTTTTAAACTAATTCAAACATATCATTAATAATAATAATCACTAATGAATATAGTTTTGTAATGAATAAATCTTGAATAATGAATGAAAAAACATTCTTTTTTAGATGATGGAGAGTTATAACAAAATTATAAATAACCATGCAGTAACTGTTTCAATTCAACTTACATGCTGGCTACAGTACTGTACATACATGTAAATTCTGAAAAAAAAATATGTATACTCCAGCACAGATATAGATGTACAATTAAAAGAGAATTTCATGTGCACAAAAACAAACCCCAGTATCAATGCTTTTGAATTAAATCACATCACGAATCAAATCACTCAATGAATTGAACCAGTTTGCAATGCTTGCGCTTTTTTCAAATCCATAACACTAAGAAATGATACACCCGCCTCCTTGACAAGCTTATAATTATTAAAGGAATCAACAATGGAACAAGTAACTCTACCAAGTTAACAAAAGTTCATTCAAATGTCAAGTCCAAACACAACATCCCTTCCTTTCTTGGAGAGAAACGGTCCTTTCAAAACATGTTAATTGACAGTTCAGTCTTTAAAATGTCTTTTCAAACATTTGCAGAATAGCATATGAACTCCAACTTTTATTCCTTAAACCACACTGAAAATTCTCAAAACTAATCAACTCATATCAAATCCCATGTCCTTTCACTACTACTGGTCTCTTCCTTTGCTTGCCTTTACGTCATATTCAAATGTTCCCTTCACTTTTAAAGGTTTCTCAGACGTGTACATGAATAATACTGTTTGTTTTCTGGTCCTCCACAAGAGCCACATTTATTTTTCTTGGATTTCAGCATTCTCCATGTATTTTCATCAATGATATTACAATATGCACCTGAATCTGGTAATACACTGAGATTAACACCTCCTCTATTTCCTCCATGTCTTCTGTGCATTGGTTCCCACACCAAATATATATGCACTCCTGGATTTTCATGTTCAAAGCTGTCATTTACATGAATAATAGTTTCAGTTTTGCAGAGTTTTGCAAAGTGATCCAACGTTCCATGTTTTCTCAGTCAGGGAGTTTCTACTTCGTTTTTCATGTCTAAACTCGTAATGTTTAGACTGGCTTGGTTTGTCAAATGACTTCAGTTTCATCATACTCAGTTTCTGGTGTTCCAATTTCATTCAAAGCGTTAACTGTCTTATGTATATTCATGTTTCTAACCTGTGTTTGGGAGAGTCCTGAAAATATCTTGTAAGTTGTACACCTGTCCCTGCTGAATACAACATAAGCGCGCGTCTCCTTTGTCATGTATTTTTAATTTTCTATCTTTGTTCATTATTCATGCCGTTCGTTGGTTTTGAAAAGATCAATCTTTTTCCGTCAGCGAAAAGTTTAAACTGTCTAGCCATCGCGTCGAGCGTGACCCAATGTCTCCGGACTTCTGTACGGTTCGAATTCCGTAATTTCACATTTTTTCTCCATTTTTTTCAAAGAAACTTGACTCACAGTTTTGCACTAGTGTTTATCCTCGTCGCCAGTGTTGATGCCTTCGAAATAAATCGCACCACGAATCAAATCACTCAACGAAATTGTATCAGTTTGATACGCTTGTGCTTTTTTCATATCCATAACTCTAAGAAACGCTACATCCGGGTCCTTGACCGGCTTAGCATAAAAAGCGGAATCTTACAACAGCGGAACGAGTAGTCCAAAAAAGTTTTAGATCAGTGAATTCATTCAAATGTCAAGTCAAATTAAACAAATAGCACACTTATGAGGGGACTTTGAAGAAAAAAGAGAGAGATAAATTAAATCAAAATTTATCAAATGACGTCAGTTCAATGCATTCAGCTCACTGGTCAATAAAAAATAAATAAATAGAAAATAAAAATTGAAAATGAAAGTACCATATCTGGCCCAAGTCTGGGCAGCATCTGGCAAAATGTGGCGTAAATGCCAGACTTTGCCAGACTTGGCCCAGATCTGGCAAGTGTCTGGCAAAATGTGGCATAAATGCCAGACTTTGCCAGACTTGGCCCAGATCTGGCAAGTGTCTGGCAAAATCTGGCCCAGATATTGCCAGACATTGCCAGATCTGGGCCAGACGTGGGCCAGATTATTGAGGCTGTCTGGGTTGTTTTTGATATGGAAATCATCATTCTTTTTAATTCAAACTTATTTTCTTAACTAAACAGATCAATAGAAGCTGTGTCTAATTGCTGCAGAAGTTTTTAGAAAGTATCACAAAATGATTTAATTTTAATTTTAACTTGTCTAACCTTTCTTACAACATTGAGTTTGATAGGCTGTGCCACCATGGTGGAGCTCTCCTGGACACTTTCAGGTAAAAAGTACAAATTATTATACAGTCTGACTGAATAAGATGTAACTTGCTTAATGTATAATGTATACTGATGGAGGTATGAATTGGAAGTGAACATAGCAAGTTTATATCAAAACCTGACGATATACAATGGTCGCGTTTGAATGTTTACCACTGATAAATACTTTTAAAAATCTGGATGAAATTCAATGTCAATACGAGAATTTAAGAAAAGTTGGTTTCAATACATAATTCATTTTCAGGCATTTCTTGCAATCAGTGATTAAGAATGATATTTACTCTGGCCTCCTCCCACTGTAGTAAACCTCTGGTGGCCCTCCTCCTAAACAGTCAGCAAGAAATAAGGAATGCTCTCTGCCACTAGCACCATCCCACAAATGAACTTTGGACAAAACCTAAATTATTTGACAAAAAAAAAATTAATTAAAATAAAAATAAATAATAAGTAAATGCGTGGATCCAGTGGAAAGTGTCTATCCCATTTTCAAACTTTTCTCATTATATTGTGGTTGCCAAATTTGCAAAAAAGCAAAAGGTCTTACTTATATCAAAATGCTACATTTGACATATTTCAAAACTTCTAACTTAAATCGTGAAAAACTATGTTTATCAAATAAGTTATACTGTGTATCTTTACATTTACTTCATACACAGCAATATCTTTGTGTTAGTAGTACCAAAGTATTTTTTATCAAAATACCATACTGTGGCTACCATTTCTGATTTTACCCTTTCAACTCACGATAAAAAGCACAGACCTTGACTTTGCCTGGACTGTATTCATTTTCTGTCCTCCCCAGCTGACCATGAGAGTTGGACCCCCAGGAAAGCACCTGTCCTGTACTTAGCACTGCCAGGGTGTGATAGCTGCCGGCACTCACTTTCATCACTTTCTTGGTACTCAGGGATTTGATACAGCATGGCTGGTTTCTGAAACAGGAATATCATGATTGTTCTCTTTTCTAATAGTATTTTGCTAAATAATTGGTGCATACCATTTATACTGACTTTGATACATGCCAGACAAGTTATTTTAATACCATGCAGTCTACATATTGATCATTTGCCATTTAATTGTATGTAGTAGTTTAGTAGTATTAAAATACAAAATCTGTTCCCATCAATTTGTCTGGTTAAACCATTAACTGCACCATCATATAAAATACCTATTCAACATGTCTCCATGTCCCAGTTGTCCTTTCTTTCCCCTGCCCCAAGTCCACACCTCTGTCTCCAAATAGACTTCAGCTAGAATGAATTGTGAGAATATCAATATATGTCCACCAAAAGCACACCCAAAATGTTTTAAGCATGATTATTATATCACTTGTCCTATTGACAATTTTTAGTGGTAAAATTAACACCATTTTAACACCAAAACTAAGCCATATTTATAATTATTATAAACCATTCCACTGCATGTTCTATGCAGGAGATAATATTCAGTGATGAAACAAAATTAGACAAAGGTATAAAAGGTCTGTTATTGATCACAATATAAGACTAGTATTTCAACTAGCTATATATTGTATGTACTGCAGCAATGTTATTTTAGAATTAATTAAAGGTGTGGATCTAAAAAAAAAGGATCAAACTAGTATTTTAGTATCAAAAATGCTTTAGGCATAAGTCTTTCAACTGCCCAACCTAAATGTGTGGGAGGATGACTAAGACCAAAATTTTGAAGTCACCAACTCGGTGAGAGGCATTACAATCTGGTATTAAGGCCCATGGTGTTCAACGGTCAATTTAGAGATCAATTAATCATATCCCATTTTACATTATAGAAATGTTTTTCAAAAAAAATTCCTCAGACTAAAAACACATCATATCATTTAAAATTGATTAACTTTTGTTTTACTAACTATAAGCAACAGTATGTCCCTAAGAGTTCATTCATTGGTATAAAATATGCCATAATTTATAATTTCATATGTTAAAAAATTTAAGGCAAGCTATTACTGTCATTTTCATAGCTTCAGGATAACTATAACTAAAACAGATGGGTTGTGGGCTGTCTTGTACTTTAATCATCATATACAGAAAAATGACTTGTGCCTAGATGCAGGTATGTCATCTCTAGAAGGTAACCATTAGGATGACAAACGGGCAATAATATGTCTTGGACTATCAATTTCTTTCAGCTATATATATAATTTTATGCTTTACAATCCAATTAATCTTGCTTTTTATTTATAACTCCAGCTCAATGCCCATACACTTACACGTGCACACATGCATACATACACACACACTAGTATACATAATTTAAAACTGTTCAAGACTATTTTCTCCTTCATAAAAATGACACTCTTCAACATTTTCAGGTTTGTGAATTTTCACATCACTATAAGAAACCTAGATGAAATCCCAAGCTCATTTCCCATGACGCTTGTATTTGCTTCAGGTAAAGATTTTTTTCTTGAGGCCATGAGGTTATCCTTTACACATTTATGACTATACATTGGGAGAATACTCACTGTTTTGTCTCTTTCTTGCCTCCCATACTGGTTGTGAAAGCTTCTTCCATCTAGTAAATTCCTCTCCTGATTTCTTGAAGTCTAAGGATAAAGAGTGTCGCATTCCTCGTTGATTCTTATATTCGGCTGCAGTCCATGACTGTGACGTTCCAATAAAATCAGAAGCCCTGCGAACCAACTTTGCCCCTGACAAAGGAGAACCCTCATTACTAGTAGATGATCTACTGCTGGATCTATTGCTTTGATCTTCGAAGGAATTTTGCAAAGAATCTGTGCTTCCGCCGGCCTCAAAACTATCCTCTAACTCAATGTTAAAATGTGAAACAAAAGCAAAATTTGCAATTGTTGTGCTGACACTCTTTCTTTGGCTTTTTAAGGCATTTCCTTTCTCTGGAGAAGGTTCAACATCTTTTTTCAAAGGTGAATCAGCATCTGACAAACTTTGTTCTAATGATAATGTTCTTGATAAGTATTGCCTTGCACCATTGACATCACCTAAAAACGAACTTCGCGACCTATGGACCTCTCTCTCAGGGGTTTCACAGAAGACATCATCAGTCTCTTTATCCATCGCATGTGGAAATAATGATTGTTTAGGTATGCTAGAACCCGATGGTGAGAATTGCTCATCAATAAATGCACCACTTCTCCTTCGAACCATCTCTACATCTTGTTTTCCACTTTCAGACTCAGCAGTGGTATCAGGTATTGTTGGAGATGAACTATTTTTTTCTTGTTCCAGTGCAACACTTTGCGTAAATGCTTCAGTTTTTTCTGATGCACTTATCACCTTTGTACTTCCCTGATCCTCTTCTTGATGATTGTCAGCAGCACTATCCTGTGTAGTGGTTGTATTTTGTTTTTCCTGAGCCTTAGGTGAGGCATTTTCTTCATAGTTCTGTACTTCCCAAACTACTTTGGTGTCACATGTTGCTTCTTTATTGCTAGGAACAGTCTCGGTATAACTAACAGCAGTAGCAATTGCAGTTGAAGGACTAGTAGAGGGAGCCTTATCACCGTTTCTGAGAACCCAAACTGAGTCCATGAATTCGTTCTCAAGTCTTTTGGGAGGTTCGCTACCACTCTCAGAAACCCGGTCAGCTTTTTCTGAATCAAGTGCTAGACCCAAGGGGCACTTGTGATCATCACTTATAATACAAGTATCCCCTTCTTCTTTCATGCTATATATTTCTTTTTCACACATGGGGCATGTGGAGGGAGTAATGGGATGCACTACGGGTTTCACAAGTGGAGTCTCAGGGGCATTTGACACTATTTTTGTCTTCTTATCAGATGACTTCTTGATTAGAGCCACACTGTGTTCGGCACCAGCAGACACCTGAATCACAAATCTATCATGCAAAAAGTCGAGTCTTTGAGGAACCAGACATTCTTTCTCAGTGTTCAACCCCAGCTGACAGCCAGCGCCCCACACCCAGATTTCCCCACTATTTGATAGCGCCAAGGTATGTGTGTCTCCACATGCCACCTGAAGCATGCACACCTCACGGTTCTGGCCCTGGATCCCATGAACGCAGATCCCTCCTGGCTCTTTAATTTCAACTTTAGTTGGCAGAGGAACAGCTGTTGCTTGACCACTTCCACACTGCCCACTTTTGGAAGTTCCCCAACAAAACACATGCCCATCCCCAGTCACTGCACCAGAGTGGTTACTCCCACATGAAATATAGCAGACATCGTGTCCTGAAATGACAACAAGGAACATGTGGGAGGCTTATATGCAACTGGTAAAAGTACTAAAAAATCATTAGACAAATTACCATATATATTGAGGACTACGTCACTCTTAAATACTTCAATCAAACCATAAAAAAATCTAGAACAATTACACATACCACCTGCCAAAGGCAAAATATGTGCTAAGCAAAACATTATGCCTGAATACATTCAATGCATTCTAACAACTGTTAATTAAGCCAATATAGCACATCATAAAACACACCGACACATACCCTCAAATGTTTTGATCAGGGATGTCTCTTTGCATTCACCACCTGAAATTGCAAAATAGTTGATCATCAGCACACCCTAGATAGAATTACAGAAATGGTAACACCCAATTTCAATGGCAGACGAGACCTTAAGTGCCTGTAACAAATGCATTTATTTTACAGTACGAGGGCTTATAAATAATATTTCATCAGCCATTTCATTTCAAAGTCAAATGATGTAAGGTATCTATAGATAGCTCCTTATTCCCAATGCTGTTTAATTTCAAACCATATTTTAGCGCAATATATGAATGCATTGAGAACAGTGGACTAACAGATCCAAATATCAAATATTGTGACCCACTAAAAAGTTTAATACCTAATTCTCAATAAGACAATGAACACCCTGCGTGGATTACGCAATAAGCATTCAAGTAGGTCGACTGTATTTGATTCTTGGATCTGTTAGTCGGCTGTTCTGAATACGCTCTGTAATGTACCTATAGTCCCAATGCCAAGCTGACCAAAACTATTGTCTCCCTGGCTGTACACCTTGTGACCAGTGGTCAAGAAGATGATGTGCTTGTCCCCCACTGCCACACTGTGGACAGTCCTCGACAGCAGAGGGCCAGGTGACACCAGGAGGTCACCTGTGGGATAGCCATGCCAGATGGCCACCTGACCCTCGTTCTTTTCTTCACTGGAATGACAGAAATCAGTGTGCTATTTAACAGGAGGGTATATAATGAGACCTAGCTGCTAATTCTGTACTTATAGTGAATGGTTTAGGGCAATCCTGTTGTTTTGTTCTTGTATAGAATATTTGTACATAACTTAGAAAGAAAATTAAGAGGTTGCATATTAATGCTTCAGTATTATAATATCATGCTGCACCTTTTGTATGCATTCTCAGTGCTCTTTTATAATCTTAAAAAGAAATTGTTACCAGCAAGAGATGCTAATGATGTCATAAATGAAGTACAAACTAAAGTAATTAAGGAGAACTAATTCATCATAACAATACATCTTGTTTACTCAAAATTTTGCAATCAAAGTATACCAATCCCTTAGATACAAGCACACGTATGGTTATTCTTCATGAATCATAACATCTTAACCTTCTAAGCAAAAAAAAATCTCAGAGTTTCCCCACTCAGTTTATAAGTTGCATCTATAGCCTGTAAGAAAGTTCATCAAGCATGACAGCTCAAATACACACTTCACAAATCAACACTTGTGAAAATTTAGCCTGCCTTGTTGCAAACATAACATGTGAAACTGCCCAAATGCAGTTATATGCAAAAATGTGGATTTACTGTAATGAAACATTTCCATTTCTAATCAACTAGTAGTTTGTGTCTCCAGACCATATGCATTTCCATATCTCTCCCTCAAGGCGGTGGTACAAACTGGGTACTGATGTCATGCCGCCTTGGCAATGCTGCAAGGCCGTAACTGACAGGAAGCTGCGTGACACAGACCAACAACATACTAATCATCAGTTCTACGGGCGAAATCGTTTGGAGAGGACGTGTTTGACGATGAGAAACCCAAGTAAGTAGTAAAATTTATCAAATTTATCTCAATTTCATTTACCTTTATCATAACTAGAGTTAAAACAACTGACCTTTTTCATAAATATTTTATTCCACAACCAAAGTGTTGCAAGAGAGCATTTTTCATTTTTTTTTTTCACAACTGCTTGTTAATCATACAGTGGCCTTATTTTGTATTCATGTGCAGGTTTTTCAATAGTAACAGCTTTACAATTATTTATTTCCATAAAGATAAACTTTTTCATGAATGTCAATCTTAGCTATAGCTCATGTATATCAAAATAAATAAATTCAAGTAAATATTTCCAATCATTCAAACTGTAATAAGTAAAGCTCCAATTTCAGTGCTTTCAACATTTGGTAAATTTAAATGTCAGTTTTGACTCAACATGGAAAATCTCGATACTTTGCTGCAAATCAGTGGCAAACTTTTCATCCATCTTAATATATCTATTTTCAGCTATCTTATTCTTTTAACACCGAGGCTACCCTAGCACCATGAAGTCAAGTATTCACCATGTCCCGGGGAACAAGGTGGTTCACACTGTGGCTCACAACCACTCAGACCAACCCCAGACACAGGGAGGAGGCGTCTCTGTCATCACCAAAACTTCAAAAGCCCCCTCCTTCCTCGAGCAGACTATCACCAAATTCCAAGTTATTTTGTTTGACTCAGACAATCCCGATTCTGTCTACGCCCCAGGTGATTACGTCAAAGGGCAAATCATTTTGCATGTGAAAAACCCACTGGATCTGCAATTCATTGAGGTGGTTGTCAAAGGAGAGGGTGTTATTTCCTGGGGACATTCCTCGGCCAGACTAGAGAATTATGTCTTCAAGAGGACATTTATGGCTGGTTCGCCAGACAACTCTGTGATAACTGTGCTCCACCCAGGCAGGTATGCC
Organism: Lingula anatina; assembly: GCF_051362555.1. Taxonomy (NCBI): domain Eukaryota; kingdom Metazoa; phylum Brachiopoda; class Lingulata; order Lingulida; family Lingulidae; genus Lingula; species Lingula anatina. The sequence goes on along the minus strand of NC_141768.1, from coordinate 37,979,187 downwards.
ACTGCGTTCCAGTATCATCTGCCAACAGACATACCATCTTCAACAGATTATGTGGCACCCTTGGACAAGTTTAGTTTCCACATTGGGTATGCAGTAGAGGCCAGAATATGTGATTATGCTATGACTAAAGTTACAAAAGGGAAGCGCTTTTTGCGTCAACAAGTCCGTATCCTGCAGGAGGATTCCCACCCTTTTGTAATCCAGCGGCCATTTAGTATAACTGACCTGCCTGGGGCCTTCACACCTATTCAGCATGTAGATGTTTTAACTTCCAGCATACTGAAGCCATTGAAGAGCAATGATGGTGTAGTGAAGTTGCAATTGCATCGCAGTGCATATTCCGTTGGAGACAGCATCATTCTACACATTGAGATCAATGCTAAAACAAATAAACCACCTGTCAGAGGAAAAATAGACTTAGAGCAAAAAGTGACCACAGTCAACCCCATGAGAACATTTGTGGCTGATATAGCTGGAATTGAAGAGAACCTTCTTACTCGCCATCGTCGAGACAGTGAGGTTATGACTGCAGCAGGTGTACATATAAGTAGATACGAATTTGCACTTGAATTGCCTCGAAATCTGCTGCCATCTCACCTTCCTGGCTGTAAACTGATAACTGTGACTTACACCCTCAAGGCACGCGTAGACTTTGCTGGCTCTGGAGGACAATGGTCTGCCAAGGTTCCCCTACAAATTGCTCCTGAGGCAACAAGAAGAGATTCAGCATCAAGCAGCAGCACAGTGTCTCAGACCTTTTTCCGTAGACCTTCTCTCACTTTCCACAATGCAAACAATCATCACGATGGACTTTTTAACTCTCTGCCAAGGCCAAGTCTTACTCCATCCTCATCATCTTCATACCAACACAGAAGTAACTCACTTCCCAGGCCTAGCCAGGGCTCTGTGAGCTATGACTACAGCAGCTTCTCTATGCCACGCCCAAGAAGAGATGAGGATCTGATTTCAAACCACAGCAGAAATAAAGTCCGCACAAAATATAAATCATCACTTTTTAAAAAATAAAAAGACAAGCATTAGACGTTTATCAAGAATATTTAATGATAACCAATGAACATAAATGAAATACCTATTTGTTTTTCTGTGGATCCAAATTAAAGCAGTCTCCAGCAAGATAGACATTCAATTGAATAATACAAGAGCACTTATGTAAAATTGTGTCCCAAGTCTAAATCATCATACAAAAAGTCTAAGAATTAGGCGATTGGAGCCTAAGATGTTCCCACATCCATTAAACCAGCATTTCCTAGGTGGCTGTTCCTGTAGATATATAGCGACATTATCTGTAATTTCTATAAAAGAAAAACACTCAGAAGATATCATAGTTATGTATCATGCAAAATAAAAACCATCTTCAGGACTACCAAAATGTAACCTTCAGGTCAGCAAATAGGTCTAAAGTTAGTAGTCCAGTTTTCAATCACATTATCAAAACAAACAGCTACTTCACCAAACCTTAGGTGCAAAAGTTGATTACCGTATCTATCTTTATGCCACACATACAACAAGATTAGATTAATAGTATACCAAGCTGTTCAGTATAGTGACTGAGATAATTACTTGCCAAAATGTTTTTATTTACTGTAAATAGGGTAATATAAACTTTTTTGTATAAACATTTAGATTTAAGTGTGAATTGCATACAGATCCATTTGTGAAATTCTAGCTTAATGGCATTTATGTTGTTATATTAATCATGTTACTGTATACAACAGAATTTTTGTTTTCAACTTCAATGTTAACCTGAATTGTAAACAACACATGTATATAAATTTATGACAGCAACTATAATGCACTATATCAGTTCAGATTCTTTAGCTCCTGAAGAAACTCAGGGAATGCTGTTAAATAAATGCTTAAAGGAACTAGACTACATTGATTGTTTGTTGTTCACTTTTATTGGAACCCTACACATGCTGTCACTTTTGACTCTACACAAAGACTTGTCTTACAACTTAATTATTGGCAGATGAATAGAGATTGCACTGGGTTCCTTCCAAATCACTAAAAAGTAACCAAGGTCTGCATCATGCACACCAGGCTGTATTGGCACATGATACAATGCAAAAGCATTAATTACTACTGAATGCCTTGACGTATGCCAAGTTTCATTTCAAAGACAAAAATGGCTTTGTCTTAACCTTTGTATATAACTAAACTCCAAGATGTGATGCAATGATAAGTAGAATCTGCATATTAACAAATGTATAAAGTAGAAATCTGCATGTCAGTGCAGACTTTGGCTGAGCACTGTAAACAACTACATACTAGTAAATACTTGATGTTTTGTTTAGGAGGGAGAGAATTCTTGTTGTTATTATTTTTATTAGTCTATGGATATCAGTATCTGCTTTAAAAATTCCAAGCTTGAAACTGTTACTTATATCAATTCAAAAGGACATGAGAAGGTGAATTCAACTTGACATGTGAAATGCAGTACTAGTACAATAATAATGATGATGATAATAAAAAAAAACTTTGTTGACCACTGCATTTGCATATCCATGAAAAAGTTTGAGCAAGTCTTGACAATATACAGTGGAATCTTCACACAATACTGATGCCAAGCAACCTCAAGAGTTAATTTTAACTGTAAGTATACAGTATTTATGCTAAAAATAAAAGTTTTTAAAGTTTCTTCTCAAGATTTGCTCAAACTTCAAAACTTTGTCATTCCATTTGCATGATTTGTGAAAATGAAATTTGACCCCACATTCAAAAATGTTACTGCAATTCATACAAAATTCCTTTCCTGGCAAAATTTCAAAAAAATAATGAATGATGGGTGCATTATCCATCAATATTTGGTCAAAATATTTACCTTAGCCCATATGGTTATTTTATAATTATACAAAATAACAATGTTCCAAACTTTTTCTGGTCGAGTGTACCTGCATTGACTGATGTAGTTGGCTGAGAAAAACCATACCAATATTCATTCATTAATTGCTGACAATTCCATAAAATGATGCAAAATTATAGAAGATGTCTCATTTCAATTTTGAGGGCGAAGGCATCAAAACTTGATTAAAATGGTCCTATGAAGCTTTATAAAAATTATAAAGCCTTTTAAAGAAGTATATCTACATTATAATAAAAAAACACATTTATAATTCCTATAGGAAACTTCATTGTCTAGGCTTGTGTTATATGCTTTACAAAGTTTTCCTTTCACACAAACTTAGGAATTCAGTTTTTTTTTTAACATTTACAGTGAGTACTGCCTTGGGTAGAATACATTTCATATGCTTATTTTAAACCATCTTATTTGACTCTTAACCATTCATTTTGTGACATTCGGGGCAGCAACCACCAAATAGACCAATCATGGACTGTTGTAGACAAATGTAGCACTGTGGGGAAAAATAACTGATTTTTATCCAATATTTTTCCTGACATTTCTTGTGTGTTGTTAGGGTTAATTTTGGTGTCAACCAGCACAGCAAGCAAGGGTGTAAACTACTACCCATTTTTTAATTGGGACCAAGCACAGGTGTCATGCAGAGTGGGACTTCTGGCAGAGGGAGCTACTGACTATGAGCGATGCAGTGGTTTGTTTACAAACAAGAGGGGTCCACGTGTTCAACTTCTGCTGGTAAGAAAATAAGCACTTCTATTGGTGCCATTGGGAGTTATGTCAGTGTGTTTGCTATCCAATGGGGATAGGACAGCGGCGGATTTAGGCCGTCTCCTGGGTCTTCTGGCAGACGGTCAGATTTTCAAGTTTACATTGTCAGCCATCTAATGTTTTTCTTGTCGGAAGATGGTCAAAATGGAAGATGGATCAACAAAGATAATTTGGAAGACAGTCGGAAAATATCTCTGGATACGCCCCCGTAGGACATGTTTCACCAAAGTATTTTGATCCAGCTAATTATTTTGTTCATGCAGTTTTGCAGGCATTTCTTAGTATGGTTGTCAATGGGAAATCATTTGCAGGTTTCTGTCCTGAAATTAATTATCTTACACCATATATCTATATAGGCAACACAATGCTATTTTGATCCAGGAAGAATATAAACATGAAAGGAAATATTCTTTTTAATTCAACGTCACATACAATTGTGCACGTCCACGATACTGCCTGGGTAACAACAATGTCATACTATCATGCATTCTTATTGCAAATCATTTACAGAAGTGTAAACTTATTCACACTGCACACTGTCGTGAACAAGTGGATACACCGAAAGCTTTCAAAAGTACTACACAGTGTAAACAAGATGAAAAATTAGGTAGAATTTGAGAAAAATCAGGGACAACACACTTTTTAAACAAACGACATTTAAATGAACTTGATTCACTCACCTTTGGGTTGGGTCGTGCATACTTTTACTTTTAAAACCAGCTCCACATTACTAACGAAACATTAAACACTCCGGGGTTTTCCTAATTTTCAATTTATGGGCGCAGCCATCTTGAAAACAACTTCTTCTCGCAATGCCACGCGTGAAAATACCATTAACGCAAGCGCAGTGAGCTTGACAACATGCATAACAACCAGCAGGAGCAAGAGAAGCATTGACCAAAATATTTTATGTTCTTGCAAGTAAGTGACATTTTTGAAATATGTTCTTGCACTGTCTTTGACAACAAAACACTATTTATTTCTGACATACTTGCATTGATATCCTGATGTTTTTATAGCCTAATAAGAGGTGTGATGAGTTTTTAAGTAGCCACTTCGTTTTACTGTACCGCAACTACTGACTCCATAGAAGAGGAGTATAACATTAACACTACTGCCACCATGAATTACTTAATGTTACTTTTTTGAAATTTTGAATCTATGACAACGAATAACAACAACATTCAAGACAGTAAACAAACACCACTACCTTTTCTGAATCAAGTACCAAAATTAAGACTAGCTAGGTTTGCTTTTCTGGCCACTGTCACCAAAATGGGACTCTTAATTGTTTGTCAGTTAATGCAATATTGCATTATAGCCAGTCCTTTTAAAATATAAGAGCTCCTACAGATCAGTTACACTATATTTATTCTAATGTACAGAAATGGTAAACCTGCAAAAATGTGTTGCAAGTTTTAGATTATCTGTTTGTAATGTTTTTGTAACTACAATATTCAATAATACGGGTACATACAGCTTTTCACACTGAATTTCATACATTGTACATGCTCATGTATTTAAATCAGAACCTGCTTTTTTAAAACAATTTTTTTTTCTTTTTGATTGTGTTTGACACCCTTCTGCCAATGTAAAAAAATCATGAAAGCCACTTGTCTTTTACAAATATGACTTAGTTTAACCAGGAAATTGTGAAATAAGTATGCACCAATACATATTATGGTACTATCCTAATAGATTATAATATAAGATGTAGGATTATTTAATGGTAGAGAAAATAAATATGATTAAACCAAAGAAGATGGCTATTTAAATTGCTACTGGTCTCATCAGATAAGTAAAGTAATTTGAAATTAATAATCACTTTTTTAGGCTTGAGTTTGATTACTTTTATTCCAATTTTCAATGTTTCCAGGCACATCTACAGGGTTACACTGGTGGCTAAATGTATGTTGCACACTGTTTAAGTTATATTTAGTACATTGGATTGTTTTCTGTTTGGTATGGTTGTGCATGTGATAATATCATGCACTGGCTGCAGGAAGTAGGTACAAAATTAAAAAAAAAAAAAAAGAACAGCTTCTAGTGAATTCTTTTCTCTTAGATCTAATGAACAAACACTCATTTTGCTTTTGAGTTGACTCGGCTGAGTCTGTGAATGCAATGAATCGAGATCACTGATATTGATTTATTGTTGCATAAATTGTTGCCTTGATTTTGTGTGTCCTAGCTGCCACGTAAGTGCATATTCCACACAGTGTAAACAGTATCAGTTTTGTTTTCTTTCAGTTTAATCCACACAAAAATGAGTAACAAGGGGAAAAATGTGAAAGTGTGGGTTCGTATTAGACCCACACCAGAGTTTGCACATGACATTATAGATCTACAACCAGATTCAAAGGTAAGTTTCCCCTCTTGCTAATAACAAGAATTTTAAAATTAAAAGACAACTTCATAGAATTATTTCAAATGAATTTTATTTATCAGCATACAGATAAAATATATTTCATTGGTCTTCATGACAACATCCATTCTGATTTTCTTTTAGACAATTAATATCCACTGCAAACGAGATGAGAAACAAGGAGTTGTTAATAACCAGATATTGGATTGGTCCTTTGGAATGGATGGCATCTTGCATAATGCAAGCCAAGAACAAGTCTATCAGACAGTTGGGCAGAATATGGTGACACAAGCTCTTGAAGGGTTTAATGGTAAGCTCAATTGATTTCTGATATTTATCGGTTCATTAACGTATAAAATTTGGGTTTTAATGTATGTATTAATTGCTTGACAAAAACTGGTTTTAAGTAACAGTGCGGATTATTCATGAAATTGTTGTCAGAAACATTTAATTATATTTTGTTATAGAGTCTGAAACACTATTTTTGATTCTTTTAAAAGAACATATTTAGAGAGCTATAAGAATAACAAACCCAACTTTATCTATGCAGGTACATTGATGTGTTATGGTCAAACAGGAGCTGGAAAAACTTTTACTGTCACTGGAGCAACAGAAAATTACCGCCACCGTGGACTTATTCCAAGAGCCATTTCACAGTTATACAGAGAAATTGAGGACAGACCAGAGTACGCCATCAATGTTAGGATATCTTATTTAGAAATTTACAATGAAACAATGTTTGATCTGTTGTCATCTCTTCCGGAGACAATGAATGCCTCTCAAGGACAACAAATGACTATTGCTGAGGAAGGCAGTGTAGTGTATGTCAAAGGATTGACCACACATTTAGCCCAAAGTGAAGAGGAAGCTTTGAATTTGTTGTTTGAGGTACATATATTTTTCCATACCATATTTTTAGAATGACCAATGTCTTAATTCAAAAGTTAACCTTGTATTTGTATTCTTTTAAAAATCATAGCACTTAAGTTTGCTGGTTGCATATTTACTAAATGGATTGCATGTATACAATAAATTACAATTGAAATATCAATTACAAATGAAATAATAAATCAATAAATAACAGATGAGATAATGATTTGGTATAACTAAAATACATTTAGAAAATAAATTATAGTATCAATATAGATAAATATCATATTCAAGCTAAATGCACTACTAAAAATAATTTGCCAGAACCTTTGAGAAAATTTGATGTTCTAACATGAATTTTTTTGTCATTTTCAGGGTGAGACTAATCGTGCAATTGCAACTCATTCCTTGAATAAACAGTCCTCAAGATCTCACTGTATTTTTACCGTCCACATAGAGTCCAGGTCCCGTGTACAGTCCACAGCTAAATATACAACATCCAAATTAAATTTTGTTGATCTGGCAGGATCAGAAAGACTAGGGAAAACAAAGGTATTGATAGTTTGAACTTCAAATATATTGTTGTCTGTGTCTTAGATAAATAATCATTATTGTTCACTCCCATTCTTCTTCTTGATTTAATTTCATAGGATTAATAAGTTTTTTTTTTTTTTTTTTTTTTTTTTTTTGTTTTTTGTTTTTTTTTTGCATTCTTTAATTACCATCGTTGTTTCCATGATAATTCCAGTCTGGTGGGAAAACACAACAGGAAGCCATGTATATCAACAAGTCTCTGTCCTTCCTGGAGCAAACAGTCATTGCTTTGGCAGACAGAAAGCGTGATCACGTGCCCTTCAGACAGACCAAGCTCACACACTGTCTCAAGGACTCCATTGGAGGCACCTGCAGCACTGTGCTCATTGCTAATGTCTGGGGAGAAGCAGCACAAATTGAGGAGACTGTAAGTAAACTATGACCCAGTAGATTAAAAAAGCACAAACAGTGTATGTAGTGAATAAGCATTTTGTGGGAAATACTTTTTAACTTCTTTTTGCAAAGAGGACTGACAGAGTTGATGAATGTGTCTGAGAAACAAATAATACTTTACATAGATAAATTTTGGCAGTTGGGGAAAAATAGTTGTTGTTAACTTGTGGTTTTATCATTGCAGATCTCCACTCTACGCTTTGCCACCAGAATGATGTGTGTAGCCAATGAACCTGCCATCAATGAACATTATGATCCAGCAGTAAGTTTTTATTTGGTATATACATCTATAATTTAGTTTATTCTATTGAATACTGTTAACAAATTTGATTTTTTATTTATGTATTTTTATATTTAACTCTGAATAAAGTGCCTTTGTGTCAAAAACAATGCTTTCATGCTGTTAAATATTTTAAAAAATTCTCATTTCAGATCATGGTTAAGAAACTGGAAAAGGAAATACTGCACCTAAGAAATGAGTTAGCCATGCATGATACACTGGTAAGTTACTGGATTTAACCAATAAAATAACAAACATTTAGAATTGAAGTAAAATGTGATAAATGGATAGCATTATGACAATTTTTCATTAAACTTGAATAACCTACTTGTACTGTTTCCTTTTATAGACCAATCGCAGCATGGTAACATATGAGCCTTTGTCAGAGCAGCAGAAGTATGAGATCAAACAGCAAGTCCGGAGATACCTGGAAGGGTCCTTGGATGAAATAGATGTGAGTGTTAAATAAATTATCATTGTAGAACGATATATAAATTACCAATAAATGCTACAGAAGTTGTCATACACTTAGACTTAGGTCCTTCTGTCCAACACTACAATTGGTTATAAGACCCCAGATTGAAGAACAAGTTTTTATGAAACTGTTTCATAAGATTTTTTCTTATTCAACTATGTAAATTCATGTTCTCATTTTTTTTCCAGATTGTGAATGTGAGGCAAATCCAAGGTGTGTTTGATTCTTTTAAGGAACTCTATGGGTAAGTTATATTTCTTAGATATTATCATTATGACCATTGTTATTGCTATTATTATGCAAAAAGTTAGGGTACTCTGACATTCATAATATGACCTTATGAAACTTAATTTGTTGATTTATGTTCATTTTATCTGAACAGTAATACTGCTTCCTGAAAGGAGGAAATTAATAATCTTATTCATTTTTCTTACAGCCAAATGGAAAAAGAAATAGAGGAGAAGCTAAGAGTCAAGTACACCTTAGTTGACAAAACAGACCCAGCTTCTATTGCTGCAGCACAAAAGGTAGGAGATAAAAAAAAAAACAATAAGAGTACATTTTCACTTATTTATGATAGATAGCCGTTTGTATTGGAACCCTTTAATTGGATTTGTTTGCAACCTCTAAAATAATCTTAAAGCTTCAACAAGGAAATATTGTTTTTTACCTCAGAAGAATTTATTTGATTGCAGGCTGGAGTAGCTATCACAGATGATGGCACATTGGTTGGTGAGGCAGATGGGCAGAGCTTTGGAGTGGGTGTGGCACCAAAGAGTGCTAAAGCAGAACAATCGGCAACAGTCAGTGCAATAAAGAAGGCTTCGCTGAAAAGGAAATCAAGGGAAAGAGCAAGGTGATTGCAGATAGATTTATTGAAGATACTGTCAGTTATGAAACAGCACAGATTGTATTTTACAAAACAATGATATTTGACTGTGATATTTGACTACCCTTTGATTACAAAAGTGTAAAATCCACTAACACTAAATACTCTGTTTTACAGTCCCACTGCCAAAGGCCCACTCAGTCCCTCCCACAGTGCTAAAGCCCAGGATATCATCTCCCCTCAAACCCCCTCTGGTGAGAAGAAGGATGAGCGAGAGGCTGGAGAACCTACCACTCCCAGTAGCACTGCTCCCCCAGCCCCTGCTCCAGTACAGCAAGAAAGACCAAGCACCCCTCCACCCAGGACTGTGGCATTTGAAGAGTTCAAAGCTGAGAGGGGGAGTGAGATCAACAGAATTCTGTCAGAAAATAAAGGTAAGAATGAAACAAGGCTCTGCAACAGTAAAAAAACATTTGCAAGTTTGCAACAGTACTGAAGTATCAGCACATCTCGGAACAATATGAAGAAATAATCTTCGGAGTGCCTTCCCATTTTAAATAAGATAATCAGCTGTTTTCCTATTAATTGTATCTTTAACTCTTACAGAGATCCTTGCTGTGAAGAAAAAGGCATATGCAGATTTGGCAAGACAGATCAATTCTACAAAAGTGGAAATTGATAAGTCTAGGGATAAACTGGATGCACTGAAAAGAGAAAGAGAATCACAAGGTAATTCTTTTGACATAACTTCACTGATCCTTATGATTTCCCTCTCTTTTAAATGTTTTTTAAACATTAGTGGAATGCAAGATCATATAACTTGAAATTTATGTTGCTATATTCATCCTTATTCCCATGCAGGATTTACCTATAATGAAGATGGGGAGACTATAATTAGTGAGGAAGAGTTTCTTGAGATCAAACAGCTGAAGGAATTTAAGCAGAATTATAGGACAGACCATGAAGAGCTCAAAAACCTCAAATCAGAAGTACAGTACTGCCAGAAACTGGTGGATCAGTGTCGGCAGAGGTTAATTCAAGGTACACAAAACATTTACAACGGTACTGAAGCTCAATAATTTGCAGTGAATTAAGTACATGAGTTGAACAAATAAATTGGTTTTTAAAAACTATTTGCTTGAAAGTGATATTTGTAACCCTTGAAGCATGTGTGTATTGTTGTTGTTGTTTTTTAAAAAAGCTCAATTTTTTTTTCAGAATTTGATGATTGGTATGCAGAAAGCTTCTTACTGCCAGCAGATGAACTTCAGACCAGCATGGCTATGGGGCTGGGACTAAGACCAGGAGCTCTGCCACCATACCCATTGCAAGTGGTAAGTACAGTGGTATTTATAATTATTTGGTAATGGAATATCATATAAAAATTCTAATAACTAATTAAATTCTGGGTATGGATATTAAGGTAACAGTCCCAGCGAAATATTTTAAGTAAAATAATTGTAACCATTAAATGATGTCTCTTTCATCAATTTTCTCCTTTTCCAGCCTGAAGACGAACAAGAAAAATTTGACCGTTTACAAGGAGAACTGCTCATGGAGAATCCAGATTCTGCTGCATTCTACAATGCAAAGATGAGAACTGAAAGAAGAGTAAGTTTACATAGAAACAAGTCCTTCTTTAAAACAAATGTGATTCAGAGTTTGTGAATACCCTCAAAGAAATTTTTTTCTATCTGTACTTATTTTTCTCTTCTTTTAAAAAATTATCTTTTGGTCTTTTCAGAAAACATATGAAGCAGCCATGTCTCAGCCACAACCTTCTATGCGCCGCAAACCAGGCACCCCAACCATGGAAGTTAGAACAAAGCCCCCTACTATGTTGGAAGTTCAATGAAGATAACACTTGCAGCAATGCCATGCAAAGGAAAAGACAATTTTACAAGCTGGATTTTACATAGATTATGAGCATGTTTGCGGTCAAGAATGATCAAATTATACAGAAACTTTGTTTGGGATCATGTCTATGAAGATGTTAAATGCATAGCGTCTTTGGTTCAGGAAGGCAATTTTTATTTTGTAATATGACATTTTTCTAAAAGGTTTCTGCTTTTTAATTATAGATATTTTCATCCATCATGTATATACAAATTGTAAATATTGTCCAAAGCTATGTTCTATAATAAACCACAATAGGTTAAATATAATTTCAGGATTTTCTGCAATCTCGAACTTTAATTTGAAGTACAAACAAGTTCTCCGCAGGGCTTTTTTCTCTCCCCCCCCCCCCCCCCAAAAAAAAGTCATTACCACATTCCAAATGACAGTAAAACTGGCCTCAGACTTACCAAGTGCAGGTTCATTCATTTTGTGCATAGCCAAGTTGTGAAACAAAAGACAGCATCTCTACTAAAATAACCTTTATTGCAATATGGAGCCATCAAAATAGGCGACAGCTTCCACTTTATCTTTTCTTTTCCAACAGCATTTTATCCACAGAAAAAAAAATTTACAATGCCCATCGTTTCTTTCATGAGCAATATCTTTTGTCTTCATCACTACATAGCTGCATTACAGATTTAGGCAATGTAAGCATAAATCAATTGAATTCCTTTCATACAAAATATGGAAATGTGTTACAATCACAATAACCATAACTTGTCAGTCTGGCTCCCTCAGTCTATGGAAAGAATCAATTCCACAAGTTGAATGTTTCATTAGTGCATTCCATGGGTAATAAAATATATCAAGTACTGTCTTTTCTCTCATATCAATCACTGTCCTGCTCCACTTTCATCTTTTTCTTCTTTTTCTTTTTCTTGGACGAACCTTCGTCACCAGCACCTGCAAACACAAGATTGACCTTATAAGGCTGTGTTTCTTCTTTCTTGATAAAATGTTGTGATGCTCAGTTTTATCTCCCCATATCTTATGTTTTTTTAATTTTCGAAATAGATGGAAATTCTTACCAATAGATTCTGTTGTGGTATCCATTATAGAAGTTTCTGCATCTCCAGCAGCATCTTTTTCTTTGTCCTTCTTTTTCTTTTTCTTCTTTATCTTTTCTGAAGATTCTGCTTCACCTAAAAATGTAAGGTTTTCATCTCTTTAAAGATCAGCCTATGCCTTTCTTTAACCAGGATGCTCCAACAGATAATACATACAAACAATACCATGTAGATATACTGTTACTGACACCTAGTGCATGTGAGGTAAATCTAATTCTTTCTATTTAACGTTTCTAGGTCTGTAACCGAATTCATTCTACGAGTCTCAATTATTCATTCAGCAAACCAATAGATTATGTGCTGACTGCATGTAACACTCAAGACTTTAAAGATAGAAAGATTAACCCAATTTTGGATTAAATGGACAACCCATCATATTTCTTACCATTCTGTTCTACTTTTACTTTCTTGGACTTAACGTCTTCACCAGCTTCAGCTTCGTCCAACTTTCTTTTCTTTGGAGTAGTGGGTAGAGTGGAATCAGCCCCAGCATCATAAGTTTTAACTTGACTGAAAAAAACAGGGAAAGCCCTGTCACTACTGCCACAATCAATGTTGGATTCATTAAACAAAAAATTCTGAATCACTTTCTAAGTGTCCCCATAAAAGATGTAAGTGCAAGACCAACAAATTAAACAACTTACCTTTTATTTTCATATTTTTCCCATTTCGCCATCTGTTTACCAGTGCCACTTATTCTTCTAGACTGAAAATACAAAGTGCATGCATATTATTATATTTATTTATTACGGGTAACCTACTTCTAAGGTAAATGCTGTAATTTGTCTAATTATTTACTAAGTTAAGACACTGCCATATTGCTGATACATATTTTGTAAAGACAATTCACAAGTTTTCTCAGTGCCCTTACCCCTCCTTCTTCCATTTGTCTCATCCTACTTTCTAGGTTTGCGCGGTGTTCTATGCCCATTTCATTGGTAGTATCCTCTCCCAGTGCATCTACCCTGATTGCAAGAGCAGCTTTAGCAGCTAACATTCGGGAAATCTTCAAAGAAAATATTTATACATTGAAATAGCATAATAAAATGTTCTAAATACAAAACGCTTCGTACAACCCCCTCCCCACTCCAACTTTCAGCTCAAATTCAATAGATCAAAAATTTATCTAAATAAAAATATTCAAGTTGGGTATGTAGGAATTTATTGATTTTTCCAATTGTTACTCACCTTGCCTTTATTCTTAACATTGGCCTGTCCGACAAGTGAAGCATGATAAATTAGTCCATATTTTGGAGTGTCATGCTTTGTTTTTAATGCTCTAAACAAAGCCTTTTCTGCTCCTAGGATTTGTACCGTTGAAGATGGATGTTTTGCTAGATTTACAAGTGAACCTAGGAGAAAGAATATCTACCTTAAGAGATCATGTAGCAGAAGAAATTAAACTTAATGGTAAACATTCAGCACTTTTTGCATCATGAAATGCACAATTTTCTAAGTATACATTTAAAACAGTGTGTAAAGCTGTAAAAGTTTTAAAAACTAAAGGTTTTTTATTTCACTCACCTGCATGAGCAATTAATCTAGCTCCAACTAATTCTCCTACCAAGACTGTCAAATTAGGTGCTATTGCCATCATCCTGTTTTTTAGATAATCATACAGTTGGGCTCTGTATTCTGTGATTTCTATTACCTACAGAGAAAGGCAAAAACAATCAGAACTGACGCTCATCAACTCTGAAACTAAGATGGTAAGGTGTATCACTGTTACAACCATCGAAAGTAGAGATAAAATGTAACATACCTGGTCACAAAGGTATGTGACATTTATTAAATCTTCCTCGGACACCTCTGTCCCCATGGATACTTCAGCAGCTTCCTTCAGTTCTTGTTCCACTTCCTCAGGCAATATGGCAGAGAGGTCTGTGGTAGCAGCATTGGTTCTATCACCTGCAATTGACCAAACACTTGATTAGCCAGCAGGAATATCACACCCCTTTCTCTGTGTCAATACTACTTCAGGCAAATGTAATTAAATACATATTTTCACTAGAACCACTGCAGAACTATATTAAAATGGACATTTTTATTATTATTATTATTAAGTTCTACCATCTTACCTAATGCCTTCACAACTTTGGCATAGGCTAAGTTATCTGTGATTATTTTGCTTAATTCTGGAAAATGCCATCCATACCACTCTCTTGCCCTCATGATGTAGTTGTTTAATTCTTTGTCTAAATCATCTAGCAAAGCTGCAAAAATGAACAGAGGAACAGTAATAAAAACATTTCTTTTAAGAAATCCGCATTATGACCAATAAACTTAAAAACTTGTAAAAAACCCAAATATCAATTACCATTCAAAATAATCATCTCACAGAATACAGAATGGAACTGGCATTGAAATACAAGCAAAAATCCAAATTTTAATCAGAAGATGGTGCATTTAAAATTAATCATTAATCATTAAGCTGCAATTGTACTTACAAATTGCTTGAACAATCATGGTGTCAACTTTGTCAGGACTGAATTTCAACTTGTATCTCGAAAGGCTGGAATGAAAACATTGTCCCTGATAATTCCAAGTGTAGTGTGAATTATTTTCTATTATAAACAAAGGTTGCCTCAGAGGTAGTGACGAATAAAATGTCTTATCTTCAGTTGCACATCAGAATTTTATATTCCATCATAGGCAACCCAAATGGACAATTCAATATCATAACAAAAACTGTTAGTGCTTTTTCAGTTATGATCACCAGTTAAAGTTCATTCTATTTGCTTAATACCCCCAAATTCTACAACTAGCAAATTTTAATACAATTAAGTTTACAGCAACCATTTTTCCACCTGCCATCAACAATACTTGCCTGGCGTCTGATAATAGTTTTCAGTTTTTATGGTGTACTTCAGTATGTCCCTTAATTTTTCCATTTATCAAAAATTGACATTTCTATGGAACTAAAATTTCCCTCACCAAGGGTAGGTATTTGCTGTAGAACATCAGATGTGGTGTTGTCACTCCCTCTCATCAAAGCAGGCTGTGATATGAGTATACAATCAACACATCACAGCCACTTTAATGGTGGGGAGAGATGCACTTTCTTCCTCTCCTCCATCAGTCAACAAATCAGTATTTTTCCTGAACACTAAATTTCAACATCCATGTCGGTGGTACATAGTGACTGAAAGTTTTAACTGCTGCACTGACAAGAGAGTCATTATATATATATATAACAGGTAAGTCTTTTATGACAACTTTAAGTGTATGTCTTACCTATGTGCCAATCCCAATGCCATAGCAGACATGTCACTCTCTGGAATGGAGGTCAAGCTGGTCATCTGGGACCTTATGCCCCGCATCAATTCATGAACTGCTGAACTAGTGACACATGTAAGATCAAATTTATCCTGAAAATGAAAAACTGTGAAGGTCAGAAACTAGTGCACCCATTTTGTTGACGCAAAAAAAGTGTTGATTGCTTCAATATACATCTAAATATTATTTTATTTCTTTGTTTAGTAAAATAAACAAGATAAAAAAGTTTTAACACTTCTGAATCCCCAAAAGTACCTTGATAACATTTCCAAGTTTAGCATCTGCAACTAATAACTGTTCATGCGCTTCTTTAGCCACAACTTTTTTCAGCAATTTCTTCAGACTCTTGTTCATCTTGCCCTCTACTGCTGCTGTACATGCTAAAAATTGAAATCATAAAGGACAAACATCACACTTTAAATATTAATATTGCTTTCTGACCACTACTTTCAAGATAATCGCTGGAGCACAGATGAAAAATGCACATTTTGTGAATGGGTGTATAAACAAGTTTGGGCATTAGGACTCTATATACCATATTGTAACAGTGCATACTTGCTCAATTTTCTTTTTTAGACAAATTTTACAAGTGGACATTACATATTGCCAATCTTGAAAAATGCCAAATGTATTTTCATGTAAAATGCAAGACTGGTTCATTGATTTTGTTTTGTAATCCCTTTATGGTAATGACAGATACCTGCAAGTGCTTCTGTTGTGTCTTCAAACTTGTGAAAATTTTTCAGTTTAACCCTAGAATAGAGAAACAATTAATTAGCAACATTTTTTCTAGTACTCATCCATCCATTCAGTTCTATTACATGTTAAGCAGCAATAAAATGAACATCGTTCTCAGACCATCGTAAGAAGCTAATCCTCATTCTGTTCAGTAGAGGGAGCATAGATGTCATCATGGATACAGAACGAATACCATTACCTCAACAGCAAAATATCAGTATACTTCATGTTATCATTATCCTTTTTTATCTTAATTTTTTTAGTTATGACTCACACTTTACTTGCTTGCTCTGGTGTTTGAAAATCTTTGTATAAGTTTTCCACTTCTTGCAGCTTCTTTTCATCTAGAAGCTGAAAAAATAAAATAAAATTTAGTCCAAAGTCATTTGACTAAAATTAACAACCCTGTGGTTATACACAGATTCACTG
Source organism: Lingula anatina (assembly GCF_051362555.1). NCBI lineage: Eukaryota > Metazoa > Brachiopoda > Lingulata > Lingulida > Lingulidae > Lingula > Lingula anatina. The sequence continues at coordinate 37,962,323 of NC_141768.1, read as the reverse complement.
GAAAAAGAGAAAAAAACTAGCCCCTCATAGTCTGCCTTATCTTTGATCAGCATGGTACAAATATCAGACCACTACTTTGTGATTAATCATTGGGGCATTTGTACTATGCTAGTTTGGTTTCTAAAACAACAACTTCATTTGAAGCATTCTGAGAATTTAAAAATCCGAGTTACATTAAAATAAATTTATCGACGAGAATTAAATAGTAAATTGAAACCATACAGAGTTAAATATCATGTAAACCAAACTTTCACGAAACATTATATTTATTCATGACTGAAATGCTTCCACTTTCCAAAAATTGCAAGAAACATCAACAAAGTATATATATAAGAAACAGCTGAAACAGTGAAAACGTTGGTGAGTTTGCACGTGGGTCAGTGTCTGCAAACAAATTGCGTGTAAAACACATTTCATTACCAACAAAATTATGGTAACGCTTTTCTAACATTTTGTTAGCATAGTTAAGTATCAAAATTACATTTTAGCAAAAGTACATTTACCTTGAATATCGCATAACCAGCGGGTGTTTCAAACAACACCAACATCGCAAATGCTTCTGCAACACCACGAGGTCTTCTCCGAGGGCACTGCGCATGTCTCATAGCATAACGAGTTTCGGAAATTCTCGCGAGATTTCATAATGAGGAAGGAGAGCAGAAGGAAACTTGAGGTGACTATACATCCAGTATCATTTTCGCTTCTTCTGTTGAAAACAATGAATATTTTATTATTTTAACTGACGGGCACATTCAAATGGATATGTGTAATTCATGACCAAATGTTCTGTAATTACTGAGTACAGTACCACTTTTTAGCAGGGTAATACAATCAACCAACTTTATTTCATTCATAAACAAAATAGATTTGCCCTAATCTCCCCGACTTGGTTATGCTTAATATCAGTAAGTGTGTGAGAGGATTGGTGCCAAAACCAATCTCTTCGGCTACGAAGATGGTATTCTAAATTTTGTATAGTCACCTTCTTTAGGTTTAACTGTTAAATGTTGTAGTTCTGTGGGGGTTGGTTTTTGGACACTTGCAAGTTATTGCCTTTCTAGGCAAGAGCTCACAAAAATCTACTTGCCCAGAAAATTTTGACTAGCCGAAGAAGATATACGCAAATGTGTGGAAGAATCCCAGCTCTACAGAGGTTATATCTTTTACACATATTCTGTTGTACTCTATTGTACAACACATCTGTTAATATTGATGACAGTGCTAGGGAAAATGATTTGGATATATGCATTGATGTTATTACTTATTTTGAGATTATGACAGAAGTCTAATTCTATGAAAAGTTTGAGGTTATGCATTTCATTAATGTTTATATTGGTTTTTATTTCAAATACTTATTTCTGATAGTGGCAAAGTATTCATTTGTGCATGGTATTGAACTCATTTTCACATTTTTTTTTTTTTCATTGTGTTAGATTAAATAACTAACCATGCAACTCTACATATATTATAAACCTCTTTGCTGGATCTCTTTTTTTTCTGTTGACCAGTTTATACTTTATTAAAATAGTAAATTCTAGTAAGAAGGATAGAACAAAGATAGAACAAAGTAAGAATTTTCCTAAATTAAATGACTACCATTAAATGACTATGATTATCTGATTATCTGACTACGGAACTATTAGAAAATGGAGGTAGCCCATCTTAATTGGACCATACTGCAGTTTTAATTCTCTTGTTAGTAACACATGAAATAATAATGATTACCATTTATGCTCTAGATAAAATTGTGAAGTAAATAAGGTTCACTGCTAAATTACAGTTGATGTATAAATAAACCTTATCATATCAGCATGTGGGCAACCTTTTTCCAAGAAAACTTTGAATTCGGAGATTTTTAATTCAATTCTAATGAATTCTGAGATTCCTTAAGATTTTTGTTCCCATGTAAATTATTCAGAGTTTTTTATCCATAAATTTTATACGTATTCAACAGTATTGGAATGTTACAACATATGTTTATTATCTCTTTGCCCTAGCTCTGAGTAATAGAAATCATAGCCTGTAGGTAAACTGAGTCCAAATTTGTCTGGGTGACACATCCTGGGCACATTTTATTAGAGAGCCTGACACAGATTCTGAGAACTATATTTGTGTGGGTTGAAAAAATTGAAAAAAAAAATATCTATCTTGTTTGTATTTTATGTTTCTTAAAGTTTTGAATATACCCTGTTAGTATGTGTCTCTTATGTAAGGATAATATTTGCAATGGATCTGCATATGGTGAATTATGTTGCATTTGGTAAGTACAGTATAAATAAAGACTTCCTGTTTGATAGGAATATGGCCAATAGTAGAGCAATTAAGATAAATACAGTTTGATAGCATCCTGATTTAAAAGAGAAATGAAAATGTTTATGAAAAAGAAACTTTAAAAATGGCTCAGGTAACATATGGATTTCCAATTTAAGCTAAAGTGAAATGCCAGTTCTAGTTGTGGCAGATAGTAATAATTTTAATGTGTATTATAATATGTTTTTTATATGTTGACCTCACCTCAGACTTTGCAGTGGTAGGTCTCTCCTGTTTTGATGTTGTCACTCTATAGTGTTTGCACAGAGACATACCTAGGTCTGATTATGTGCCAATTAAGACCACTTTAAATGTTGTATTTTGATCCCTTCCAATCATTGCTTTATTTGGTGAACACAAAAAAGATAAAATGAGACTTAATGTGAGATAGACTTAATGTGAGTGGTGTATGGAGATCGTTGTATTATATCAACAACTTTATGTTAAGAAGAACAAAGTTTACCTTTTTAAAGTGATAATATGGGCTTAGGTCAAAAGTTAGGCTTATAATTCTTACATTTGGAATAATCCCAAATTTTTTTGGCTGTACACTTTTTGCCACATTTGTCAGTTAAACTTTGCCAACAGAGCAAAATTTTGAAGTTATAGCGCCGTGTAATTGGTGCTTCATATCTCGCTGTGTATTTAATTGCATTCTGTGATGACTCATTTTAACTGTCAACCACACATCTGTCCAACAGAAACTATCATCTTGTCACCGCCAGAGCAGGTGCTTGGTACTGTGGTAACATATGTTTCATCTTTTAGACAAGTGAACATGTTGTCGGACTGGTAATTCTGCATAACTTTTCTTTCTTACCAGGTGACATGTGATCTGTGATGTTTCCTTTTGCGTACCTGACTGTTCCTAAGATTCACAGCTCATGCAGATGCCACCATGAGTAGTAATGGATTTTGGCATAGAATTAAGCATAAATTTAAAGGAGTTGGCAAAAGGGGACGATTTGATGTGCCTCAGGTTGGAACCAGTGGGCAGGCCAGTTTGGTTGCGTTTCGCAGGTTTGGAGAGGATGACCTGCCGTCGTTTGACCCAGCTTTGCGTCCACACAACCAGGTCAGCAATCCATCACATCAAGTAACCGTTAATAACAACAAACCGGCAGTACCACAAAGTAAACAAGATGAAAGAACAACCTTGCAGAAGTCTGAACCAGTGATTTCTTCAAAGCAGCCAACTTCAAATGGCATTAGCATTGCTGTGCCTCATAGTGACGGCACTGTCCCCAAACCACTCCCATCACCTCCCACTGTGCCCTCCCCCATACCTCCTAGCAGGTGCTCCTTCAGTGATGAAGACCCAGACTATGCTACTTTAGAAGAAATAAAAAGAGAGCAAGCTTCTATAAAAGGCACATTGACAGACACCGCTTTCTCTGGTGAGAAATCAAGTAGCGATAGTGGCTATGAGACTGCTGATATTCTGCTGAGAGTCCCCAATACTCATTCAGTTCCCTCTAGTCCTGTGTTACTTAATGATGAGGAATCTAGAAAGCATTTATTGGAAAGTCCTGGAATGAGGAACAGTGTGAGCGATTTCCCAACGTATGACAACTGGCAGTTAAAACAGAGAGAAAGTGCTTGGAGAGAAAGTGCAAAATTCAGAAGTAGCCTGAGTGAGTTCCCAACCTATGACAATTTTCAATTCAAGCAGGATAAAGTGAATCAACAAACGGATGTAGTTGACTCGCAAACTGAGACCTCTCCAACCAAATCAGTTAAATCTGTGGAGGACTTGTATGCTACTCCACCACAGAAACGGAAGAGCACTTGTGGAAGTGGAGAAATTCAGGAGAAAAACAATTTTGACGATTCTGCAAGAGAAGATGCTCCGCCTATACCTGACAGAAGGTATGAACGGTCTCAGTCTTTACTGGAGGTTATAAAGCAACAAGAAAATACTTGTGGGGAAACGGAGAAAGGCAATATAACCACCTTGCAACAAATACCTGAACCATCTTTTCCTGCTGACACTCTAAGTAACACTGTCAAAAATGACACAGGTGTCAAACAAGCAGAAAATTCAGCTACTGACAGCAGCAACGAAGATGCTGAACAAGATAGTCCATATGAAAGTGTAACTTTCCAAGAAACTAATACAAACATGAACAATAACTCTACTAATGCAGTTGAATGTCAGCACTCACATGAGGAACCTATACACATGAGTTTGGAAGAAGTGAGACGGAGCCAATCTAAACTACAGCATGACTGTAGCATATGTCAGCAGGCCAAGCAGTCCACTTGCTCCAGCTTTCATGTTAGCACGGAGCATTCTCCCCACCCTCCAGAGACCCCAAGAGGTAAGTATTTGATTCACTGGAAGACTACTAGTACGTGTTAGGTAAAATTGTTATACTCAGTGATTGCATTATTTGTCTGAAGCTTCAACATGTCAGCTTCAATAATTAAAGATTTACTTCATCAGCATTATGTTCCATTGTGGTGTTTTAGTGACATATCTCTCTGTTTTTTAAACGTAGCATCTTTCATGGAGAAAATCTTTATAAATCTAGTTAAGTGGCAAGGCGAAAAAGCCTTACTGCAAGACATTTGAATTTAGAGTAATGGCTTTACATTATATAAGGAAATCCTTTTAGTCTTAGAAGCAGAAGCTATTTACATGATTTATTGTCCATAAACCACATCGCACCAAACCTGTAGACTGGTTAATGACTTTTAAAGTGTATTTCCACATTTCAGTGGATGGGGTGATTTTATGCATCAAGTGGTTTGTGATATAATTAATACATGAAGTACAGGCTAGCTTGGATAGCTGTTTTGAATAGCAAGGTGGATTATGATCCTGATGATGATATGATTCTGATATGCCATATCATGTTGATAGAAAGTAGTTAAGTTATAAATAGTTTTTTGGTTAATAAATTCTATAAAAAGAACACATGGACAAATTTTGCTGATGACTATGCACATATGTCAGTTATATATTTGTCCATTATGAAGGTGTCAAGCATGAAATTAAACATTCAGATAATGATAAATATCAGACAGAGTTGACTACCTGAGTTTGACAGTCATGTACATATAGCTGTTTACACATTTTTGAAATCAGATTGAATAAGCGTTCAGCTATTTAGCAATACCTACTTCTCTTTTAAGTTTTTAAAGTCATTTGCTTATGGGAAATGTATGGCTTTGAATTTAATTTTTATTTATACAGACACAGTGTTACTGTAAATTTTGTATTTTAACTTTCCTTCCTCCTTTACTACCTTTTTTTTCCTGACAATAATGTTCATGCCCAGAATCACCAAAATTATCTCACTTGTTCTGTCTTTTCAGTTACTAGACGGAATGTCAAAAACAACTGCATTGATGCACTGGAATGCCTGAAGGATGTAAGTTCACCTGATTTTTTTATCTCTTATCACTTTAAATGTAGAACTCTGTTTTATTGAGCTGAAAAACGTCTTATAGATTAAGCTGCTCTTGTGTGGCGAATTTTAGGTTTTTGTCAATACTCGAGGTGATGTTACTAGCACTGAAACAGGTTTCTTTTGCTCTGATAACCCTATTTGAGTATTCTGTGCATATTTCATGCACCCTACTAAATCACAAATGATATTATGAAAATAGATGTGTTGTTGAAATGTTGTAAAGAAATATCATAGTCATTTTGTATTTGTCTGAAAGTGGGGCATGCCTGTAACAAATGTGTGTAAAGTTATGTTTTTCTAAATGAAATTTATAGCTGTCTGTATGATTAAGACCCTGTGGTTTTGTGAAGGAATATTAAATAGAATTTTGACAAGTAATGTTTTTAATCAAAATTGTGCATTAAGGGGAATGCATTTGAGATAATCTTGTAATGATTTGACTATTCTCTTCCTGTGCATCTGTCTTCAGTTTATGAAATGAACAGTTTGTAAATAGACGTGTATTGCATGGGCAAGATTGCGATGAAATTAAGTTTTACTGTTATAAACAGAATGCAGACTCTGATTTAAGCTCCATGTACAAGCAGCGACTCGGTACATAGAAACAACTTGGAAGAGGCATTTGCCTTATCCTAGATATTGCTCTTGTTTTACATCACATATTTACAAAATGAATTATCTTTTTACCTGAGGGCAGTGGTTTTATACTGCAATGCATAAGGGTCTGATGGTATTTCCATGTAGAACCTCTAGTTTGACCAGGAAGTTGTTGTGACCCGATGTTCCTTATCTATAATAACACAAGTGGACATTGCTATATGTCTACTGAAGAGTAAATTTCCATATCATGTCGGATACAACATAGCCCTGCAACCAAGCAGAACACATTAAGACACATGTAATCTATAATAAGCAACAACATGTTCATGTGAAGTCTCTGTAAACGAAATGATGTTTACTTTATCAAGAAAGGGAAGATTTAAAAGTTTGTGGCAATATTACTCCTTAACCACCACACAGTTACCAATAAAACCTAAATGCAGTTTACTAAAATGGTATTTACATAGTTTATATGAATTTTTTGTCTACATTTTGACATATCTCTGTGCATTATATCTATTATTTCAAAATTCAGTTGAATTACTTGAGTTTTGAGTAATGCTATAATACACAAAAAGACAAATTGGACATGAACTGTTCTCCCAATGGCATCTTCTTGCAATTTTCTGTGTAATCTGAAACTAGTTCTGTATTTTTTTACTCCTACATGTACATACAGGTTGGTTGGTACTGGGGTCCACTCAGCTCACAGGAGGCAGAAGCTAAGCTTGACGATAAGCCAGACGGAGCTTTTTTGGTCAGAGACAGTGCAGATGAACACTACATTCTAAGCCTCAGCTTTAGGTCTAATGGCCAAACTCACCATACCAGGATTGAGCATCACAAAGGTATTCAATTTTGAATTAGTACTTTTATATTTAGTGGTGAATGCTGTAATCCCATTCTAAATTCAGTTAAGATGTCAAATGCGTATTGATCTGTTGAAATCTAAAGCATGTACAACACTGCTTGATTCAAGATAATATGATTTGAGGCTAGGTCTCTTTAAGTTGCATTCAAGCTATAATTAACAGTTTATGAAAACAGATGATGCAATTTAAAAAGTGCTTAGCATTTTCAAATGAAAGCTTGCAAGTTGTCAATGAACAATTTTATTTGCCTCCTTGTCCTTCTCAGGTCACTTCAGCTTTTACACACAGCCAGAGTCCCATGGCCATGACTCCATTGTAGAATTCATACAGAAAGCAATGGAACATTCAAGGACACACCAGTTTTTATACTTCATGCGACCTCATGCTCCAGGCCTTCCACCTTTTCCTGTCTCTCTACTGTTCCCATTCTCGCGATACCAAAAAATGCGCTCACTTCAGCATATGTGCCGCTTCATTATCCTGAAATGTGTACGAAGAGATCACATTGATGTACTGCCTTTGCCTTCAAAGACTAGGGAATATTTGGCAGAGGCCCAGTATTATATTGAGGATTCTGAGGAATAGGCTCAGGAATATGTGGCAGAAGCATATAGTGTTATGTTCATGATTCAGAGGAATAAAATAAATACTTGGCAGAAACCATATATAATAATTTGAGGACTCAGATAAATGAACTTTTAAATGAGTACGTGCCTAGGACCTGTTACAAGAAAAGACTCAAGATTTTGGGCTGAACTATAATTGCTAAACTTAGATAGTCCACTATGTAAATTTAACTGTGCAATCTAGATCAGTGTGTCTTTCATGAATATAAAGACTCCTGAACATTAGCTGTGTGTGTTTGTGTGTGTGTGAAAGAGAGAGAGAGAGAGAAGGCTTATGTGTGTGAGATGGGGGGTATTTTGCAGGAATGATTGAACTAGTAATAAGATACATAAATCAGCTGTATCTGCTAAAACTTAATAATAATATTCAGAACTTGCTCAGAGTTGTGCTGCTGTAGATACACAAGCATATAATACGATATTAGGCAAAATAATTTTAAGAGGGCGCTATTGTATTCAAAGGTGCATATAGATTTTTTTTAATGACTGAATAATACCTAATAGATAAGGTAACCTTTTTTAATATGAAACAGGTAAGTTTGTATAATCACTGATGTTAATTGACTGTTTTATGTTGTGCTTTCAACTTAAACTTTGTTGTATGTATGTTTGAAATTAAGAGATATTGGTGTATGCAGACTTATATTGAAAGAAAAAATAACCTTTTTTATGATATTGGTTGAGTTAAGATTTTTCATGGCACTATGTATCTACAGATACAGTAGTATCAGACAGGTGGTCTGTTATGAAAAAATTAATTTTTTTTTTTTTTTGTGCTGCTAAAAGGCATTTCCTGACAGTTGTATGAAACTGTTAGAGCATTTGTCTAACATGAATATGTGTGCATCAAAGATGTCTTTTCATTATATGCTGAGTTCTGAGATATTTTACATATTGAGGTTTAAAGGCAGTGATCCTCTTTTATTTTAAGAAAGTGTTATGATATACCTGTACTTCATGTGGTAACAATTCATATTCAGTGTTTTTGTTATGTATGTGTAGTTGACTATCCATGTAAAGTATATATATGCAGCAGGAATCACTTATTGTGAGTAAAAGGTGGTTCAAAGGAATTGATTTGTTGCAACACCATCAAAGCACACCAAAGGTAAATATGTTGTAATATGTTTATAAGGCATGTAATCGACCAGTTGTACCTGTACACAAAGTCTTCCTGGCAGTTGTTTATCTATAATACACGAATGTTATTTGTAATGCCATATAAGAACTAAGTTAAATTGGATTTGGTACACATCATAAGGGTTGGCATTAGATCGCCTCCAAAGAGGCTGTAGAATGTGTGTAATGTACCATTTATCAATTATACTGGCAATCCAAGTTTAAAGAATATTATTTCTCACTGCAATCTGTTATCGACTCTGTGCAATTGAAGTAAGTCAGAAAGGCATATATGTCCACACACACTTTATCTTGTGGAATTTCTGTATTTTTCATAACTGACCCAGAACTGTATTTTTTCTGCTGCCCAATAAAGAAATGCTCGGACAATTTAACAAGGAATTCCTTTATTAACCATTAAGAAGAACCCATTTTCAGTATAAGACAATACAATTATGCATACCACCTGCATTACCAGTAACAAGGAGATTCAATTTCCATCCAGTTGAAGCCCCTCATGCTGCAAATGGTCAGATGTCGTTTCCACAGTTTTTTTCCCCAATTTCCAGACATTCTTTCCCACTCTTTTTCATGGCCATCTTAGGGTGCCTTCAGAACAAGTTGATTCACATCCGCGGACTGACAGATCCGCAGATCAAATATGACCAACCCACTTTAAAGCAATGCCCCTGCAGCTCCCACAAGTGGCATCCCTGCATCCAGCTCCATTCTGATCAGGCGTAGGAAACAAAACCAATATCAACATAAGAACGAATTGCACCCTGATCAAAGTTGAGCTGAGATTTTATTTCTGTGCCCCTGTATGTTTAGGATGTGGGGAATCCATTAGAGGATAAGATGGCATTGCTTTTAAGTGCTTTGACCATTATTGATCCATGGATTTGTTAGTCCAGGGATCAACTTGTTCTGAAATTGCCACTGTCTTAAGAAATTTGAAAGGAAAAAAAAAAAAAAAAAACACCGAAGGAATCACAAACCTGTGTTTAGGCCAATGGTTATTTAAAAGTATACATATCTATGTTTCTTTTCAGTGCTTCCTTTTTATTAGGAAGACAAACTTGTCATTCTTTGGATCTTGAGCACAACTTTGATCCATTCCTCGTCTAAAGTTATAGATACCTATAACCTCAAGTATACTCTATAACAATGGAAGATGATTGCGCTTTTATCCCCAAACTACTGCTCTAATTACGTAAGAAAAAGTCTTAAGAATATCACAGAAAACCACTCAAAGGCATCCATAAATTGCAATACCCTAACATCACCCCATTGCTTGCAATAACACACTTCCATTAAGTATTTGTCTTAAACCCTTTCCATACAATACCTAAAGTAGGAACCCCATTTTAAAACCTTTACATGACTGACAAACAAGGAGTAACCAATGTGTAACTGTAGCCATTGCTCAATATTCTTCACAGGCAATTGCACTGAACTAGATTCGGAAAAATGGTGCACTTGTTGCATATAAAATATCACACATCTCATGTAAATATTGGCCTGCACGGACCAAAACAAGTTGCAATAAAACAAGTTACAAGGCACAAAGATGATTGAAAAATAACTATCCACTTGCTAGGCAGATGAATATTTTGGTAGAATATTCTTATAGTCTATTCAATTTATAGACTTAAAATATTGTTTAAATCAGGAATGTAAATATATGTAACACATGGAAAAAAATAAAGCTGTCACATGTTACTTTGTCCAGCATGATACAAATGTGGCACCATAAAATACAGCTGAATATTAGAAAACAAAGAATGCATTGCCTTTTCTATGTATATACATGTAGTCTATCTAACATACCCAAAAGGATATACGCTTAGTTCACACATTTGATTAAATAATCCAGTGTCTCCCCATTGTTCGGATATGAGCTTTCTAAACTTCTTTAGAGAGCAGGCCACGTTAAAATGGCAGATCCTACTGGTATTTATAGAATTATCTGGTTCTTGTAACTTCTGCCCAAGTCTTTGTGTGGCAGTACTAAGGAATTCAAGATGACAACTTCTGAGGGGATTTGTACATTGGAGCCTATAAATAAAATAAAATTTCACTACAAATTAGAATCTTGAACTCATCTAGAAATCAAAATGTAAATGATATTATATGGTTGGGAGAATACTAATACATTCAGACAATAAAGTAGCCAGAATCACACATACACTGCTATGCAAGGGAGCCTTACCTATTACAGTAATTGAAGGATTAAGTTTCCCTTCTGAGTTGAAAAGATCGGAGACCTCCAGTTTAGCAAATGGTTTGTTGGGATTGGGATCATTTGGTGTGCCTTCCACTCTGCTCCAGGAACCAACCACACTATTCCAGCCAATAATACTGTACAGAATTAAGGTGTGGTCCTACAAATACACACTTCAATATAGCTTTTGTGCTGCTTAATGCTGTTTTTAATTAAAATATATCATGGATTTTTTACTGAGTATTACCTGATTCAACCATTAACATCTACTGTGGCTCCTTAATCAAATTCTATATTAAGAAAAATGTTTTTTTATTCTACAGTGATAAAACACGTGAAAAAGCCAACCTTCCATTAAAATGTTACTGTATTAAAGGCTGTAAAATCTATTTAATACAGGAAATTAATCAGTTTCATCCAACAAGCCTGTAAACCTACCAGTATTGTTGATCCTTCTAAAACCAGGGACTCTCGAACTCTTACACCTTCACCAATGACTACATTCTTTCCAACAGTTACATTAGGTCCAAGCTGGAAATAAGAATAAACTGTTTTAAAATAATTATGAAAATATAATTCTCACTCAATTCCATTTTTGTCTACTTAGTTATTTCATTTATTTTTGTGACTGCATAAAAAAAAATTACAAAAGATACAATAAAATCTGCACACTAAGTTCAACAGAAAGCACACACCTTTTAAGACATTCAAATAATACATTGAGCTCATTATTTTGTTTTTATTTTATCACTCACATCAGCTGAGAATATTGACTTCCATATGTCTTAACACTTACAGTGGCTGATTCATGCACTGATGCTGATGGATGGATATAGACATCTCCAATGATTGTTGGTTTTCCTTCACCATTCTTGGCCAAGCGGTCAGGGTGAGTGCGGTGATAGATTGCCAGATAGTGACGGTTGGCATAAATAGTTGCCCTAGAGAAATGGTTGAGAAAATACATTACCGCTTTCTGTTCATAATCTAAATCACAATAAGAAGGTGAAAGGTGATGTTTTTTACCTTGAAAACTCTGAACATGAAGATATGTAAGTGTGACAAAGAGAAAACTCACCTAAAATTTCAATAAATATCTGGTGGTATTCAAACAAATATCCTGACAACTATGTCAGTAGTTGAATCACAAAATTTTACAAACAACTTCATTTGATAAAAAATTCAATCATATCATACTAAAATTACAGACTGATGCTACAATTCTTCAAAGAGGAATATAATGGTTCTAAAACAGCAGGACATAAAACATGCAAATATTTGTTGAAATGGGTTTACATTACCATTCTCTTGCATTACCTCTATTTCCAATTCAGCAAATCAAGTTACTAGTAATCAAGTTCCAAAATTTTTAAAAAATGGTAAATAAATTTCCTCTACATCTGTAGCTTTCTCATTTTAAGCAAACTTTATATAATTAATAGAATTTATGACATCTGTATTTAATCATGCAAGCAACCCCTATATCATTAATCAAATATTCTAATATCTTAGATCCAATGTTCTGAACTTACCTAAGAGTCTCAGAGCAAACGTTGACAGGTCATTGCACCATTTAAATACCATACTTAATGCTGTTGACATTGCCTGATAACCCTTTTAATGCTGCCTGACCAAACAAACTTTTGCTTACCCAGCTGACTTCACTTGACTCCAAAAGTTAGTGGTTTGGTACACAAAGAGTTTTCCGGTTGAGGCCAAATCCATGAAAATCTCACTTTCTAAGAAGATACACTCTTTGGTAGAAGGAGATAGGGAGCTTTCAATACTATCAGTGCTGTAAATAAAATTAATTTACCTTATGTCCATGAATAAATAACCTTACCTTTTTGTATTAAGACACAAAGATCACATATATAATGCAATTTAAATATCTTTCAAAAATGAGTCAAACAAGCATAATACAACTGTGCTTCAGTCCAATTTTTTTGCTGCTGTACTAATGGCAGTTTCTTGTAATAAAGCTCACCAGAAATTCTCCTGGTTCTTTTGGAAAGCTGCTGCTAGGTACTTCATGATGTCTGGACTAAAAAGATACGTGCCACAGTTGATGATACTACTCACATAGCTTCCTGGTTTCTCGACATAATGGACAACCTGACGGCGAAGAAGAGAATGATACACAAAGCTGTGGAAAATTAAACAAGAATCCAACATTAAAACAAAAAGAAATATTAATAACTTGACTCATTACTGCAGTGTATATAGTGAAAGAAGTAAATTAACTTGGGACCATTTTGTACAGAACATATACCAGTAAAGTTTTCTAATAAATTACTGACCATCAAAGCAACAGTAACAAATCTTCATTTCATATGAAAGTTAGCCAGTCTTTATTATATAACTGGTATCTATGCACAGCTGGCAAGATTGTACAAGTGCCACACATAATGTTGTATAACGACTTTTCTTTTACCTCATGTGTGTCCTTATTCTCCACAATACACCCATAGTTCAAAGACTGCTGTTGAGTGGCCTAAAGATAAATGTGTTAATTTGTTAAAGAATGTTCAGGTCATAAGAATGTACAGTAATACATTGTAACTGAATTGTTTTGTGATAAATTCCCTTGATGATTGAGCTTTTTTGTATTAAAATTATGTAAAATTACAAAAAAAAAAAAGTGCATGAAAGTAAAACCTGTCTAAAATGTGTTAAAATATTTACCTCTGTTCCAAGCATTGTATGTGTGTCCCCATTCCCTGTCTTTCTGTGGAACTCTAACATCTCGTTGAGAGGAAAGTCACCACACACATCTGCATTCATAACAAAGAAGGCCTCCGGATTGCCAGCCAGTATCTGGTCCCTGAAGTGATACAATCCTCCTGCTGTTCCCAATGCCTGATATTCCTGGAAATATCTAAAACAGAACAACAGCTAGAATATGAGGTTGCTGAAATTGATACACAGTGAAACTACTTTTGATGTTACTTCAAGTATTGATATATGCTGCATGAGTAATTTTTTTCTAAATTAAATAGTATCTGAAGGCAACTGAAATACAAGACTTAATAAAACTATATATAATTGTAGCTGCTGCAGTAGTGCAGTACTTAATGCATATGCTCCAGTAAGTAGCAATTTGTTCAGACTCACCTTACTTGCAATTTAAATTCTTGGTGAACTTCCATAATGAAATGATTTAGAGCAGCATTTGGCTGATAGAAGCCAATCAAAAGCACCTCTTTTAAATCTGGCACCTAGAATGATCAAATTTACAGTGTACTAGAATGATGTGTATAAACAGATATATTAGTAAGTTAAACGTGCATACATAACGGTTTTAGTTGGAAATGATACACAAAAACACTACTTTCACAATGTCAAACACTCCAAATAAACAAGATCTATTTCAGATTCAACATCAAATAGCTCCCAGAATGTAAAAATAAGCATTTACATCTCGTGATTGTAACATACTTTTCTAAAGGCACAAGTCAAGTTTGTGTGTGTGTCACATGTCACCTTTCCTCGGCATATATTTTCAGCAGCACATATAATTTCTACAGTTATAACTGAATTTTTGTCAATTAAAAACCAGTTAATATAGACTCTTTCATGTACTGTATCATATTCACCTTACTACATGCCTCTATGTGGTGATAGATCATTGGAAAACCTGCGACAGGAAACAGTGGTTTTGGAAGTTCTAATGAAAGAGGCCTAAATCGGGTACCTGAAATATTTTTTAAAAATCGATTAACATGTGTAGTTAAATCAAGGTTCAACCTTTTCTTTATTTTCTTCTACTACCTGTATTTGTACAAATTTACCAGCATTTCCACAAAAAATATCTAAGATTTTTTTATATTGCACCGTTCGGTGGAGAATTTTAAATGAAACTGTTTATAAATATGCAGCATTGCATAAACTAATCTTTATGTAATATGACAATTCCATAGCCAATAATTTGCCTGCAGTAAGTCTGATGTAAAGATGCATTATTTATAAAATATTAGTCACTCATATAAAGCACAATTCATATAGTTTCTGACGTATGCATGGCATAGAAAGTATGCTCAATAAGACAACATGCGTGTACTAAATGTTGTCTCGCTCGTACTGAGTAATTTTAACAAGTGTTGTGTAGAATTTGTACTTCGATAGCTCAGTACGTCAACGTCCGCGAAGTGGAAGCGGGAGGTCGAATGACTGCTCGTTATCGCACTAGATACTGATAGTAACAAAAATTCACGATTCAAGTGATCAGAAATGCACCACGCATACCAAAAGACTTTCAGTGTGTTTTTCATATCTCCACTAAATACCTTTCATAGGTCCACCGATTAAAATAATCCCCTTGATCATTTTGTTGTCGCCGTCGTCGTGTCACTAAAAGTAAAGCTGTCCTAAATTAGTAGTTTTGATGCGTTGAAATGATACTGTTATTTCAGTATCAAACATAGTTTTACTTTCAACTTACAACTGTATTATTCAAATGGTTTTAAAATTTATATTACATTATTTACTTTATTTTGACTAATTAGGGCAGATAAGGTCATCCAAAATACGAAACTAAACGGAAGGGAAATTTAGGTGCTGCTAGGTCTGCACGGCACGAGAGAAATTCCATGTGATTTGTGCAATGTCTTAAGATCAAACTTCGGAGAGGCTATGGTAAGTAGATATATAGGAGGTATATTGTACTGTGGATTACATTTGTGACAACTGGACCCTTTTTCAGTCGGTAGCTTAGATATGTTCAACCTGCAACTTTCGGTTTCTCAATCAAGAGTGCCCCTCCTCTGTCACAATGTCAGTGTCAGTATTACATTTACGGAGCAGCCGAGAAATAGGAACCCCTTTCATATTTTAGGAAGACAGTTAACTATATTAACCTGCAATAATACCATGACCTCATCATAAGACTGATCAATCACAGATTTGTCATTTATGATGCTGATGTTATTAGATTTCCGAAATTAACCGAATCTTTGTTAAAATGCAATTTTAATTAAACACACTATGCATAAGTCGACAGAAATAAATGAAACAAACATCAATTTAATTTAGCACAAATTAATTCAGTTAAACACACTACACAAATTGGTACTTAATTAAGTACACATTAAACATGTTAATTTAATTAAGCACTACAAATGTTAGCACGGAAATCCATGCAGTAAAGCTCTGGAATGTTTTTTCTATAAACTGATCAGCTTTACAGGAGTTTGCAGGTTGAGGAGATCAGAGGTACAATAAAGATTTGTGAGCTTCTGCATCATGGTGGATGCGTCATTTTACAGTGTTTGGGCCTTTTGTTTTCATGCATTAGCACAGCCAGTACATAACAGTAACAATATACAGCATACATGTACATGTATAAGAGTGAAAACACAAAATCTTTGTGCTATACAATAGTCTGTACTTTCAGTAAGTTAAGGCTTCTGTAGTACTGGTGAACATTGTGTGGTCAGCAATCACCAAGCATAGTTTAAGTATAACTAAGTGTAAGATACAGATGGAACTGTTAAAAGCCTCATATTGTCTCAGTCAGTAGTGCACAATATTTAGAAGTGA
Organism: Lingula anatina; assembly: GCF_051362555.1. Lineage (NCBI taxonomy): Eukaryota > Metazoa > Brachiopoda > Lingulata > Lingulida > Lingulidae > Lingula > Lingula anatina. The sequence goes on along the minus strand of NC_141768.1, from coordinate 37,945,618 downwards.
AAAGCCCAAGGTATATAATGTAGAATGTGGATGTATATATTCAGTTAAACACGCTACACAAATTGGTACTTAATTAAGTACACATTAAACATGTTAATTTAATTAAGCACTACAAATGTTAGCACGGAAATCCATGCAGTAAAGCTCTGGAATGTTTTTTCTATAAACTGATCAGCTAGCTCTCATGTCAGGATGTTTCTTAGTCATCCAATCACTTAATATGTTTTTTATATATATACATGTATATTTGTTAACTTTTATATTATCCACTTTTGTCAGGCTACAGACGAGTCCTCTCTGAGGACCCTTGAAGGTTTGATGTCAGAGTTCTTTGATGCAAGAACAACAAATGAGAGGAAACGCCAAATAGGTGAGATTAACTAAATTGCATTTAAAACATTGTCATTATGTTTTAATATGACAAATTAATCGCTGTTTTACTCTTTATGACAGTTGTTTTGAAATCAAATGCTGAATGCATGCAATCTGTATAATCTTCAGATTGATATAAATCAAAAATTTTATCAATGAAGAAGTGGTATTACATCCCTGATAACTTGTCTGTGAGGGAGTCGTATTCCAAAATGTCAGCATCTTCATGCTGAAATTGCATATTATTTTCATGTTAATAATTTTTTCAGAGGAACTTTTGAACCACTTCAGTCAACAGAGGGATGCTTGGCATCACAGCCTTTATTTCCTGGCCAACACTAAGAACAATTATGTGATGATGTTCTGTCTAACTGTGCTTGATGTAAGTGGGGTGCTGAATTCTACTACTGCTGCTGCTGACTTATTGATAAAAGGCCAAAAAAGTAAAATGGGGTAAAGGAATTAGGGGTATTTTTGTCCTATGGACAATAAACATGTAAAAGCTATCCTCTCAGAAAGTTGTCTATACTTATAGAAAGAGATACCATATTGCCTTGTATATGGATGGTGAATAAACTCAACAAGGAAATTTTCTTAAAAGGCAATCTTATCTTATACATGAAAATGTTCTTATTTCTCCAGAATTTGATTAACAAGCAATGGCTAGGGCTTGAGGCATCAGACAAGATGGAGATCAGGAATACTCTGAACCGCTTTCTTCTAGAACACCATACCAAAGTGCCAGTATATATCAGAAACAAACTGTGCAAACTTGTGGTGGACATTGGGCGGCTTGACTGGCCACACTTTTATCCAGATTTCTTCACAAGCATGTTACAGGTACCACTTTAAACCGATGGAGTAGTTTTATTACCTCCGCCAAGGAGGTTATGATTTCACCCCTTGTTTGTTTGTTTGTTTGTTTGTTTGTTTGTTTGTTTGTCATCAGCATAACTCAAAAAGTTATGGACCGATTTTGATGAAATTTTCAGGAACTGTCAGAAGTGGGCAAAGGAAGAGATGATTAGTTTTTGGTGGTGATCCGGATCAATAATCAATCAATAATTATCAAAAATCGCTGCCTTGGCGGAGGTCTGCGCTCTTGTTCATATTGCTTTCTTATTCATCCGCTCCTTCATCTACTAATTGCTTATTCTTGTAAAGAATGGACTGACATAACAGCATTTAAATTCACTAATAATGAGAACATCACTCTTGGTATTTATTTATTTATTATGTTAATATCCTATCATAAGGTACAGTAATGACTCATGTCTTTTTACTGGGGAAAATTATCAGTCTCTCAGATATATAATTTGGAATCATTAAAATATTCTATATACCTTTTTAGTGTGTTTACTGTACAGAATGTAACTATAGGGAAGCCCAGGGGTCAAAACAGAATTTGGGCAGGACTGGCCAATACGGACCAGTGGACCTTGGAGGTACTGGTCCGTACCAAGAAGTACTGGTCCGTAAAATTTTACGTTAAAGATTAGTAGTTTCAAGCTACTAGATATAACGAAAACGCATACATGTTTAACATCCATTTTTATTTCTATATAATTATCTAAACACATTCATATTCCAGTCAGTTCCTTTAACTGTTTGTACACATCCTCTTCTGCTAGCTCATCATCATCATAATATATAAAAAATAAAATGGATATATAAAAAATTATTATGAAATAAATATAACTTCTACATATATCCATATTTTAATCTTAAAAAATTAATTTAATTTTAATTGCCGGGGTTGAACGCGAAACGAAAAAAACTTCTCTCAAACTTTACTAGCCCTAACCAAAAAACACTAGCCCAATTTAAATAATTCATTTAAAAAGTTTAAGCAGATGCTGTAAAGAGTTGCGGTACCATACTGTACTTTCTTAAACCTTATTATAGAAGTAGAGCAAGTGAATAACAAAGTCAATCAGGTTAATTTCCAGTTGATGGGGTGGTAAAATTAATTAAAAATATATTTAATTCTTTAAATATTGAAAAAATTCTTTTTTTTTTTAAATTTGTAATACTGAATATAGTTACCCTTACTTTTCATATTTTTATTATATCTTTTTTTCCATTTTTTATATGCAATCAAATCTTTTTTTTTTAAATTCCTATTCTTTTTATTGACAATGGCTCTTTTCTGACAATTTATTTCCAATAACATCGGTATATAATGCCACTTCTAATTTAAAATACATAGGTGCTGTAAGGGTAATTAAACAAACGTCTTACAATTTTTTTGGTAACAATTCTTTTGGTTATATATTTGTAAAAACAACTTTTCAAGGACTTTACCAGGACAAAGTGTGGAGGGGTAGCCATGGCATAAACCGAACTATCCCACATTGTCAAGAATAGTTCATAGGGTATTTATGTAACTGCCATGTATTTACTCATGGACATTAAAATTATAAATAAAAAATATAAACAAAAAAGGAAATAGAACACTCCACCCCTCAGTCTGCTAAGTGGTCCTAACCTAAATGTTCTATGAGATAACGCATACATTACACTTGCTTCGGAGACAAGGTTGTTTTGACAAAACCTGTTGCTAGTACCAAAGAATTCTGGTCTGATCCAGTTTCTTGATTGACGGCAATTTGTAGTCATGACAACAAACTGGTCAAATAAAAAGATGCCGACACGCTGATCAGACAGACTGCTACTATTTATAACTACAGTGAAGTTATTTATAGCAACTAATCAATATTCAGTAGTTTGAGCTAGGTGTGAGTTTTTTCAACTGAGAGGCATATCATACTATCTAGAAACGTCAAATTAGAGGCAGGGACAAAGAAGACTGGCGACTCATATTTTTGAAATCTTACTGAGTGTTAAAATAAGTTCAAAATTACAGCTAGTGCTTTATAAAATTTCAACTAGCCCGGTGCCACTTTAGGTGGGCAATTGCCTCGGGCTAGTGCTTAACGTCGCAGACTGTGGGTTTGGCAACGATGTTCGGCACTTTCCAGCGGTCGCCAAAACGGACCAGTACCCCTGACAGGTTGTCGCCCGGGACGTTTCTAAGTCGCATTGGCGAGTGGGCGACCGTCAGTTCGACCCCTGGAAGCCTGCTTTTCAATTTTGTTGCTTTCACTCAATAGGAAAGTTCTTATCATAAGCATTTATGACTTAAAATTTACAGTATCTGTAAAGTTCACAATTTCCCCCATTTAAAAAAAATTGAGTCATTTATACCATAATATGTTTCCAAATACATCAGAGCAAAAAAAAATAATGTATACTTGTGAGTCAAACTCTTAAAAAGAATTCACAATCAAACGGCTACATATTTAAATAACCTGAAATGTAAAATGACAGTGTCATTTCTTTTTTCAGTTAATTCAGCACCAGGAGACAGTCATTCTGGGTATTGTCCTCATCCAAACATCATCTGAAGAACTGGCTTGTCCCCGGGAAGATCTGAGTGCTGCTCGCAAGGATGAACTTAATAGACTCCTGCTGCAGCAAGTCCCGACTATGCTTAGTCTAATTAGTAGTATGTGACTTTTCATTAGTTCAAAGAGAAAGTCATGGCATTTCCCAACTTGTTATGCTGCATCATAAATGAAAAATGTCAAATTTATGACAAAACCATTGAAAATTGTGCATTAAGTGATTGAGTGAGTTATTGACATTAGGGATAACAGCATATACCATCATCTAGCATGTAATATATCCATTTTTAAAGCATCTGAATTACACACTTATGGACAAAATGCCTACGAGTCAGTGTTTTATTTTATTTTTCCAGATACTTTAGAAGCCATCTTAGAAAAACATCGTCACCTAGTGGCTGCCACCCCTCCTCCATCTCCTACACAAGGTCAGGTGTCACATGCACCAGCCAAATCAGCAACATTTGCTTTATTCACCAATGATCCTATACAGCCAAGTGAGTATATAGTTATGAAACATTGATAAGGCAGTCTTTTTATAATACTACTGATACATTTAAAGGTGGGAGGCAGTCTTAAACATCTAACATAAGCAGAAATTTGTATATTAGATGTTTGGGTATGAAAAGGCATAAGATGATTTTAGTGTAATTAATGAGAGCTATGTTAGTATATGTATATGTTAAAAATCTCTTAGTACAGGCATTTTTGGTTGTTTTTATTATGACAAAATCGACACTATATGATACTTTTTTTGTCAAATGCATTATTATCGAATTCCATTTTAACTTCTTTTTTTCATGTCATCCAATAGGTCAGATACTGAAGAACATGTTCAGCTCCCCTGCCAAGACCATCAAGTATGAATCTATCCCTCCCCTGGACTCCGAGTCACACCATACATGTGTTCTGGCACTCAACTGTCTCTCACATCTGTTCAGTTGGATACCTCTGTCCACCACTATCACCCCAAACCTGCTCAGCACTATATTTCACTTTGCGGCATTTGGCTGCGAATCTGCCTCGGTACACAATCGTAGTAGTGGAGGGGTTTCTTCAGACTTGAATGGTAGTTACACCACAGACTCTGAATCTCTAGGTGTGCTTGCCATGTGCTGTATCAATGAACTGCTCTCAAAGAACTGTGTCCCACAGGAGTTTGAGGATTTTTTACTGCAAATGTTTCAGCAGACATTTTATCTCTTGCAAAGACTTACAAAAGAAAGTACCACGACATCGTCTGGGAATAAGCTGGAAGAGCTTGATGAAAGGTACCAAGTTATTTATTAATATGAATATGCCTAATGTAAGATGTGTAAAAAATTTACGCAAGCTCACATTTGCATTCAAGACTTAAACAAATATAGGAAAACTACTTTCATTGCATGATGTATAAATTCTTTTTCTGTCAGTCATCTCAAAATAATTCCCCCCTTGGTTTATAAAAAAAATATCCATTAGTTGCTTAAAGTAAGAAAAATATCAAAAATGTTTCCTATTTTGCTTTTATTTAAGCTTATAACTTTTTCAACTCCCTTTCAGTTACATTGAGAAATTCACAGAATTTCTGAGACTTTTTGTCAGCATTCACCTTCGACGATTTGAGGACAACAACTCCTTTCCAGTCCTTGAATTCCTGGCATTGTTATTTAAGTACACATTTAAGCAGGTATGAGATTAGTCCTAGTATTGTCTTTTAATGCGCTGTAGGGAGAAGAGGGAAAGGTTAAAGAAAGTTACAAGTAAGGCAATAGTTTTGTCAGGTTTATGGCAGCACTGCCCTTGAGTGTAAGCATGTGACTTTGGGGGAATGATGTTTTAAGATATTAACAGAAAACCAGTTCAGCAGAGCATCCTTTTGCAATTTTGTTTTTATAGTCTTATGTCTGTTAGAAAGCCATTGAAAATTTTGTGTAATGTATATGTTGCAATGATTTCCAGTAAGATACTTACAAGTGAATTCTTATTTTGTGGACTAATGCAGTTATTAAATGCAGCTTTGTGAATGTAACAAAATGATGTTAAAATAAAGTGTAATGAGATCTTTTATAAAGAATCAGTTATTTTAGAAATTGATATTTCTTTTTTCATCTCAAATGTTGTGCGATTTGTTATTTCAGCCCACTCATGAAGGATACTATGGATGCTTGGATATATGGACCATCTTTTTAGACTATCTCAATGTCAAATTGACAAACCGTGCACTAGATGTGAATGCCATAATTTCCAAGTAAGTAATCTTGTCTGGTGGAGTTCAAAGTGAGGTTTTGAATGACAGAGTCAAAGAGATCACCATACACTCCTGATTGTGAAATATTTTAATGATCAGACTGTAAAAGACTGTATAAACTCACATCACATTTCCATGCATGTTGTTGCCATCGCTGTCACCATACACATACTTGTTCAACTTAAGAACTGCTAATATTTTCAAGAATGATTTGTCTTTATAAGTGACAGTCACATGTAGACTGGTAGACTTCCTGTTTCTTTTTTTTTTATCCAAAGTCTGTATATTTGCCAGCCTTGCTGTCTAAATTTATGATTATTAATGTGCTTGTTGATGTTCTTTCTAATTTAATTATATGTGATTTAAAAAATAATTAGCAAAACTTTTTTTATGCTTTGAATGCCATTTTATTGAATACGTTAAAACATATTTTCGATGCAATTCCAATCAGGTATAAAGAAGCCTTGGTATCACTGGTCAGTCAGATTCTGCAGAAGTTACAGTTCCGTTTTAACCAATCTCAACTAGAGACACTGGATGATGAAACTCTAGATGATGATGTGAGTATAGCATGTAGAACTATCACTAAATCCATATTCTCTCTCTATCTCTCACGGTCTCTCTAAAATCATAAGTTTCAGAGTTTATCTTTTTCTAATATTTTATATTCTGCATTTCTATTTTTTTTTTTTTTTTTTCCAGTCAGAAACAGAATGGCAGCACTTCCTAAGACAGTCATTAGAGAATGTTGCTAAGGTTGCAGAAATTCTTCCACCTGATGTTTTTCGGATAGTGGTAAGTTGTGACAGGGATATGAAGTTATACTTGGAGGTTCTGAGAATTTTTACAGTTGCATAACATGCTGATGCCCAGATTTCGAGACCAGCAAAAGGATATTTAAAGTAAGAAACCCAAGTATTTCTGCTCTGTTGTTATCATTATTATCTTTAACAGGGAAATGTCTTTTGGATATCAAGCATTTCTTTGTGTTCTTTCTATGTAGTATCAGCCATTCAGTGACAACATGGAGATTTACCTGGGCTTGGAGCAGTTTCTTACCAATGGCCCACAGGGGAGGAAGCTGAACATCCCTGCAGAAAATGAGTGTCGCCGTCTACATTGCAGCATGAGGGATTTGTCCTCATCGTTACAGGCTCTGGGGAGACTGGTGGATCACTTCATTGGGGAGTTCTTTTCACAGAGACTGCATGATGCTCAGACCTTGATTTCAAAGTAATGTCATTATAATACATAGGGGTGTGGATAGGACTGGAGTAACTTTTTAAGTTTGCCTTTTAAACTTTCTCTATTCTTAGTTGCTTTAAGTTTTGTGGGTATTTTTGATTAGTGAGTATTATTGATAGATATCTTTAAGCTATGTTACTTGGAGAAAAAGTTTTATCATAAGTGTTACGTTGATATGTAATGTAGATTTTTTCAACATACATACATTCATACACATTTGCATAACATTCCATCTTCTTCAGAGTTGTCCAGTGCTGTGTGTATGGAACCAAAGTCAAATTGTATGAAGTCAGCACCTTTGCTCAAAATGTTCTTCATGCAGATTTCATCGAGGTGTAAGTATATAATTCTATGCTAAGATGTTTTCATTGTGTGTTAGGGGAAGTAGTTATTTTTGGATACAATATAAGTTTGTAATAACTCATGTGCTCCGGTAAACTTCATGAAAGTTATGGTGTATTTATTTCCGCACGTGTGACAGGATCATATTTTGGGTTTTTACCAAAATAAACCAACACAATTATCTTTTATCACAATTATAAAGAAGAATCATAATTTCATAAAATAAAATCATAATTCCATGATGTAATATTTAAGACATGCTCAAGCTTTGGCAGCCATGAAGGCTTACTCCCATTGGTTGGCAGAATATTATGTTGAATCGTACAAGCATCAGGAGCAGCGACAGAAGTGTGAGCAGCTGATTATGACAGTTGTCCACACCTGCATCCCACTTTTTGAAAAAGAGGTACATGTAGTCAGTGATCATAAATGTGAACTTAAATGTAACTAATGTGGAATAGATTTCTTATTTTATCTTTCGTCAATAGTAGGGATATCTTAAATATTCTTGCCAAAAGTATTGAATTTCACCTGTCGATTTTGAAATTTGATTTTACTGTAATGGTTTTAATGTTTTCCATTCAATAAAAATTATAAACAAATTTTACTGAACAAGATTCTCTTTTTTTTTTTAAGATTCCAGATAAAATTGTCCACTCTGCAGCACATTTGCTTTTAACACTGATGACTACTGTGAGACCTGCATTCTTGCTAAGACTACCAGAGATACAAACCTTGTACAACAAAGCCAGTCAAGGGTCATGTGCAGATTTGACCACAGAGGTAAGAACAATTTGTGCAAAAGTCAAGTTTTCAACAAGAGACTTGCACTCTGAATTCCCAAACACTTATAATATTTTTTGTTTTGATTCATGTAATCTTTTAATTTTGAAATTGAAATTTGTACCAGGGTTTGCACACGATTGCATACAATTTTAGAATTTTCCTTTCCTTTAGTCTTTTGTTCTTTAAAAATGAATCTGTCTAAGCACATTTAAGCAAGCATCATTTAAAACATCTTGTGATGCCCCATGGTATACAGATACTTTCATTCTGTTACAAAATATCATCTTTAATGTTTTTCTCTTCTCAACTTCAGGTCCAGTTATTACTGTACAGAGCACTGTCAAACCATCTTCTCCTACCCTGGCCTAATCTGGCCGAGGGTGACCAAGACTGGCAGTCCAGGGCAGCACACCATGAAACTTTCATTAAACAGCTTACAACACAGTACCAACAACTCAAGACTATGGAGTCTCTGGCACAAAGCAAGAGCTTACAGGATCAAGGTTAGTTGATGGATTGTAGATGAGGCAATGTTCATGTGGAATAAAGACGGTACTGTTTACAAAGCCTTTGGTATATTTTAATTAATGCCACAGGCCTAATGTATCAACCCAAAATGCAGGTTCTTCAATTCAACAAAGGAGTTCATATTTAACTGACTTTTTTCATCTTAGATCAAATTGCTATTATAAGTGAATTTAGAAGGGTGTTATAAGAACATGGCATATTTCTATTATAAAATGCTTTTGCCCGTTTTTTGCAGCCAAGCCGTGTGTAAAATGGACCCTCCAGCTTCTGACTGACCAGGTCAGTTCCATAGCAGCAGATGTGGTCAAGTCCAAACAGATCTGTTGCCAATCCATTCATGAACTCATTCAGACTACAATGACTTTGTTTCCTGTCTACATGCATCAGACAGGTAAGTCAAGTCTACACCTCATAGTGGTAGTTGTGATGTCAGTGTTGGTTGTACTTTGGTGTTGGTGAACATTGAAAAGTGACAGTAATTCTGTGTACTGGCTCATAAAAAAGGCAGTGGCTGGGTTTCTCAATTTAAAGATTTATTTGATTAATAGCATTTTTTATGAATCTGTACAAGAAGGGAGATTTTTTACCTAAATATTGAAAATCAAGATTAGTTTGTATTTAAATATTTTATGACCTTACATTTCACTTCATTTCAGATGTTTTGGATGACATGCTTGGGTTTTTCCTGACAGTATTTGAGGGCCTAAGAGTGCAGATGGGGGTGTCCTTTACGGAAAGAACTATTCAGACATTTATGAGTCTGTTCACAAGGTTCATAGAAGTTTGACATTTTCTTGCAATTGTTCCTTTAATATGAAGATATTTGGTAAATTGCAATTTATTTGAAATGATGTGTTTTAACTGTCAGTTTATGTAGTAATTTGCATTTAATTACATCATGTGAAATTTCATTTAACTGAAGAAATGAAAATTTAATTTTTATTTATTCATTTTCTATTATTTTCTATTCATTTAGAGAGCAACTATCAGAGATTATCACAAATGAAACCAGTACAGGGTTCAGGGTAGTAGAGAAGTAAGTTACCTACAAATCATTTGCCCTGTCATACGTCACAATACCACAATCAATGCACTTTCAATTCTGACATTCAAACATTTACTCCATAAACCAATGTTTTTAGGTTTTATTATAGATCATTTGTGTAAAGAACTACAAAAATAGAACGTCGGGGTAAATGTCTGGGCAACTAACACAACATGAGATACCTTCTTTGTGAGATGTATAAATGAACATTGAAATAGAACTCCTTAATTTGCTAGGTTAAATGTTTCATCCAAGATTTCTTGTACATGTGACAGAAATAGTAGAAAAGTCACATTTTATATCTATCCTGTGGCCAGGTTCCTGAAGATCCTCCAGTTTGTGGTGCAGGAGCCAGGGGCTGCATTCCGAGCATTCCTTCCTGGTATCATAGTTATCTGCATGGATCAGATCTATCCCCTGCTTGCTCAGAGACCCACTCCAGACATCAAGGCAACATTCTATGAACTCCTGTACATAATACTGTTACATAACTGGAGGTATTTCTTTAAACCTGGTGTGGTAAATGCCAGGTCGTCAATTCAGACAGCAGCTATTGCTGCCACAAGCAAACAAAATGAGCAGGTGGAGCATCAACCACAGTTTATCAGTATTTTACAGGTGAGCTATTGCAGTCGTAGGAATGTACACTTAGAAAAATGTGTATTATATCTTGACCAGTCTTTTACCATCATATGATATTAAGTCATTTAGGCAGGTTCAACATAGAAAAAATTGACCAATTTCAAGGTTATTTCATAATTGCATGTATTTTAAGGACTTTGACTGTGAAAGATTCTTGTTTTATGGCGTATACAGATTTTCAAAGATGCGTCATTGATGAGCAATTGCTAAAATTGTTATGTCTGTTTTGACATACCAAATTGGTACAAGATCTGTTGTGGCTCACTTGTTTGACTTCATATACTATAGAAATTTTAGGTGTCACCACTGTCAAAATGTGGTGTTGATATTTTCAGGCATTTGGACAGTCCTTCCTCCAGCCAGACATTGGTATATTCCGACAGAACTTGGAATACCTGGAAGAACTGAATGAAAAATGGAAGTTGTATCAAAAAGTAGGTTCATGCATGTCATGAGAAATATAAGTAATATATTTAGACTTGTTAATACAAATGTCCCCCTTGTTATACACTTGTTTTATTGGGATGAACTCCAATAGTTACACAAACCTGTGTAGGCTTTTTCTTTTTTACATTAGGTTTTAAAAAAATACTCTCTTTGGTTTGTTCAGGAAGAGGATACTCATTGGATGGTACCTTGAAGGAAAATATAACCTTAAAAACAAGAAAAAATGCCAGTTTTAAGTACTGAAAACATATACTCTTTTTATTTTTCAGAACATCTTCAAGGAAGTGATGCTGTTTCAGTTTCTCAACGTTTTCATCCAAGTGCTCATACACAGGTCACATGACCTGCTCCAAGAAGAGATTGGAATCACCATTTACAACATGGCAGCCGTTGACTTTGACAAATTTTACAGTGCTTTTCTGCCACAGTTTCTGAATGGAACCGAAGGACTAGATGAAAACCAGAGGACCATTCTGGCTCAGAATTTTGAAGTAGATAAGGTAGTATAACATTGTCATGAAAGGGTTTGACACTTGATACTGTAGTGCTTGTTAAAAATTTAACAGTTAATGCTAAGCCATATTAATATTATTATGAAATTAATGAATTTCTGACCTTATCCATCGGGTCAAAATCTTGAATCTGTCCTTACAGCTATCAAAACCAAATTAATGCCATTTAGAAATATAAAGCCAGCATTTAACAAGTTATTTTCTATTATAGGATTTGCCAACATTTACCCAAAATGTACATCGGCTAGTGAATGATTTACGCTACTACCGTCTGTGTAATAGCAGCCTCCCAGCTGGATCATTCAAGTTTGGATAAAAATGAAAGTTATCAATCACTAAAAGCTATATATACAATGAAATAGCCTAAGGTGCTGTGCCAGAGCCTGGGGAAGTCTTTTTTCCTTTGAGCAAGAGAGTTGGACATTGTTTTTACATTCAAGTAGGAGCCAGTATTGGTGAATAATTCTTGAAGGACTTTGAATATTCTTCCATTCTTGCAAACCTATATGTTGTCTGTTTCGTTCATTAAGGCTGTGCTATGAGACAATGCCATAGATCATATTTAATTGAGGTAGGGGCAGCAATGGGCAGCAATGGTGCACTTTGTTGTAGACTTTTTTTGGCAATTTTGGTGCTCATAAAAATATTACAATTAAATTTTACTTTGTTTTCACATTTTTTGGTATCGATAAATTGAACGCATGCAACCTTGTATTTATGTAACTATTTGTTTGAAAATAACTGGAAGCTTTGGTTAATCCCCTAAAAGTCATTCTAAACTGACAAAATACTTTATTTGCGCATGAATCAATTTATGAGTTTAGTTTATAACTTGTGCAATAAGCAGAACTAATATATCTGTCTTGATTTGATTGTCATTATATATTGGATTTTTTACATGTTAACCCACATATCTGTCTGGCCATTACCATTGTATAATATTTTCATGCGACTGTGTAGACCATGCTACATGATGTGGTTCTGTAACTCAATTCTACTCATTTTAATCATAATGAATGGAGCATTGTCTTGTATTCAAGAGCAAGCTATTTAGAGAATAGTTATTGGAAGAATTAGAGGTGAATTTCAGCAGTTTTGCTTGATCTTATAAAAATAATTATATTTGCCAAATGTCTTTGGCTTGTGAATAATTTCTGTACAGTCTAAAATGTATTGGTTGTTAATAATAAAAAATTTATATCATGGAAACGGGTTAAGAGTTCTGAGGGGAGAAATAGATTTTGTGCTATTTCGAATGTGGGCCCACGGATTTGGAAAAGTTTTAAGATAAATATGCACAACTGCAGCAACTAGTGATACAGTTGCCTTGAGGTTGTTCCCACACAGTCTATTTTTAACAAACTTTTGTTCAGTAAGACGAGTGTGGCAAAATTCTACCCAAAATACATGCATCACTGTATCTGGAATCACATGTTTGCTCACCATACAGGCTAGAACTGATGAAGACTGATGTTCTGGATCAAAAGGCTAGTAATAGTAGTTGCATTAAGTCATATTGCCATTACACCTGGAGTGATAAAAAACAAGCCTAACTTTTAATATCAGTATCTCAATAATCTCTTATAATTCAAATAATTCCAATCAATATTGCCTCTAGTTCATAAAAGTTTTGACTCAATTTTTATTAAAACATGCTGTAGCATTTGTTCTAAATTGATGCTCCAAGAGTCCGCTTCAACATTAATATTGCAAGGTGAGAACTGTATAAGACATTGCTGATTCGAATCTAAAAAATTGATTTGCAAACAAGATGCCTGATACAGGTAAATTTGCTGTGTGTTTCGCAGACCAAAATAATGAAAAAGATGATGGGGTAAAGGGAAATGACTGGTATACTAGTAGACGACAACCTAGATTACCAAAGCATGCTGATTTGCAATGTACTTCTATTTCCTGGAGCATTTTTCTTTTTGAGGTATTTCCTAATTATACATGAATCTGATCAGTGTCATGTCAGTTAAATTTCATTTCGTCTACTCAGAATTGTTGTGGTACTAAGACACTACAAATTTGCTTTACATTCAAAATATAGCATGCTGTGAACATTTATATAACTTGGCTCAAGAATTTCACATGTACTGTTGTATGCACTGTAAGCAATCAATAAGCATCTAATAAACTTATGTCTGGTCCTCAAATTTCACCTTGATAGGCTTATGATTTATGTCATCTAAAAATTTCATAAAATCTGAGGGCGTGATCCCAGTACTTGCTGCATTAGACAAGGGGTGAAAATATATCATCTCATGTTTGCCATTGACTAAATCCTCATCTACAATGAAATTCACATCGTTATTTGTGTCATTGATCAATGCAAATGCTGTCACACACCCTTGCTTCACGCCAAGTTTATCAAATAAGATTTCTTCATCTGCAAGTCTTAGTCCACCAGGGGCCCCAACCATTTTTGCCAGTTCATTCAGTTTTATGTTTCTGTCGTGCACAGCGGAGCAGAGCCAAAGTTTTTTCTTTTTGTCCTTCAGGAAGAGGTTTTTTGCAGCTGTCCCTTTCAGGTTTTGTAGCTCAGGCTGAGACATCATGGCTTCAACAGTAAAAACCTGAAGAAAATTGGTTTCATTATAAATAGGAGCTGTTGATTTGACGAGAGGCTATAAGTGATGCTTAAATTGCGTATTTGAACACATTTTTAATTGTTGCAGTTGGTCTGGTGCCCCTTCGATCCCCTCTCCACGTATATCAGTTTTAACTAATTCTACATGCATCAACCAAGTCAATAAAATTGTTAGTGCTGTGAAACTCCACAGTAAAACGGTGATATAGTGGTAGGAAGAAACAATTATTCTTGCTCTAGCACTCTTATTTACAGTTTCTGGTGTGTATTAAATGCACTATATATGCATATTATCAGAAAACGTGAACCACCACGTAATATTACAGTAGGCCTATATTGCAAGCCGAAACTAAATTGAAAGATAAGCCCACAAGTTATGAAAGACGTGAGGTGGACTTTATTGCTAACTAATTACCTCTTGGTGTTCAATAGTCTTGGTTGTAATTCCTAGCTCATTAAATTTTGCCTCTAAATCTCCTCTAGTTTTAAATCGCGCCATGGTTCTCGTTTCAGGTGTGGTATTGACTACGTGTAAGCAATTCCCTGTATTTCCGGTATGTACTCCATGTTAGCTAACGCGATTATTCATTTAATCTTGAGAGAGAAGTGAAATATACAGCGGCATTTTCTACTTAATCATAGGGTCGTTGATCTAGATCTATAAAGTAGCAAATAGAAAGCCCTTTTATCAGATGTTCAGTTTTTATAGGGGTCTTTTTGGGATGTTTTTTTTTTTTTTTTTTTTTTTCAAATTTTCATATTAATTTAAAATAATTATTTACATCACAAAATTTACTTGCTTTTGCTCATGAAGATCTTTTATTAAATGGAAGGGAAAAAAAACTGATAGAGACTAAACCAATTTGTTTTGATCAAAATATTCAGCCAAGTAAGGGAAAAAGGACACATATTTATATCTTTCAGTAGATCTATGTATTTTGTACACAACAAATAAGTACTCAAAAATTGTAGATGAAAAGAGAAAAAAACATTACAATATTAATTTTATCTTTTTATTTTTCAAGACTTTCGATATCAAAAGGATAGTGAAACAGAAATTGCATGAAACTGCCTGATCTAGGTAACAAAAGGCCTGCACTCCAAATTGTTTTCAATCTTTTCTTCAATCTTGACAAAATCCTGTTGAGTAATAGTAACCATTTTTAGGATGGCAAAGGGAAAAAATGGCATTTCATGAACTTTTAAGACTAACATCTTTGCTAATTGCCAAGTATTTTTCTCATCACTTATGTAAAGCAGTATATGTGACTTTCACTGTAAACATAATTTCATTTTCTTTTTAAATACCCTGCACATATGTCTCAAAGGTACGTCTCTCTCTTTTTTCTTTTTCGTAATATAACCGATTTTCTGATACAGACTTCACAATTTTGCCTTAGGTGAAATTGTATAGACTGCATATACCACCCTTTCACTTGTCTGTGAAATATATATGTATAGCTGAATAATTTTTCAAGAAAAATCTTTCATGAGGTCCCTTTCATTATGATATTAGCTGAGATTTGAAACAAATTAAATAAATTTCTCAAGTGTTAGTATTTCACAAACTATTTTGAAGCAAACACAATATTGCACACAAAAGCATAAAGGAAGTAATAAAACAACCAATATCCATATTTTGAAGAAATCAAACTGCCTTAAAGTCACCAATTTTCTTTGTTCTTCACCTAATGTTACCACAAACCAGGACATAAAAATAATTAAAGCAAGCAAAATATGACTTCCATTCCTCATCCTTATTGCACATACAAGTGATAATAGTAATCACACACTTTTAAATACATGTTTAAAAAATTACATCTAATAAAATAGTCACTCAAAACTCACTATACTGGGATTTAAAAGAGAGAGAGAGAGAGAGGAAATGCCCCATTCCGCTCCTTCCTCTTTTTAAGAACAAAAACAATACTCCTTATGGAGGGGTTCTGGGAGGAGGAAGGGGGAAGGAACAAGCAATGACCTCAACTCTATAACCCTGATCCATTCACACTCCACATTTTTCTATTTACAGTTACCCAAATACATTCTCTAGATAAACCTCTATATCTATAAATATACACAATCATGTATCAACAGTGTAATATGGTATGTATAACACAATCTACTTCATAAATCTGTTCCATGTATTTACCATGCTGAAATTCTCTTTAACAATAATATGCACACAGCACAATGTTGATCAGCCCAGTGGACTAACTGATCTACCTAATCTATGTACATTATAACAGCATATAAAAGACTTTCACACAATAATAATAATAAGAAAAAAACCTTTGCGACATAAAATCTTGTCTGGGCTATAGCGAACAGAGAGAACTGAAACCAATGCCTAAACTACTCATTTCAGACTTTCTGCAAGTAAAATGAAAAAAAAACAGTGGTCAATATCAATCAACAAGCATTAAATACTGAACAGTTTTTGTGGTTTTAATAATGACAACCTGGCATGAAATATCCCATTAATCACAGTTTTGAAATTTTACATAATCAAAACTAAAGCCTCAGCTCCAATCAAACTAGTCAGACAACTACCCCACTTGACTACTCAATAAGCTAACAGGTAAATGAAATATGAAGCTTTTTAAAAGCTAAAACAAATTAAAGAAATATCATATTATTTGATATGTGACACATCTAGGTCTTGCCTATGAGGTAACATATCTTCTTTTCTCAACTCCATTAAATTAAATTAGAAACACAGAAAATAAAACCAATTTGTTAAAACTAGATGATGAAAAATTGTTTTTAAAACATGTCTTTCAGCAACTGAAAATAATCCCTAGATCTATCTAATATTTATGTAGCTAACATTTGACTAGCTGCTACAATGTCACTCTAACTGAGCCAAAGCCTTAAAACCAAAATTTCAGTCAGACTAAAAAGAATATATAGTTTTGGCTTCAGGAAGATGTCCTGATTGCAGCACTCTGCTTTGTTATCTTTTATTGTTATCCAAAGCATAGCAGCCACTGCAGTGAACAGTAGTCCCAAATAAAGACACCTGTAGGATGACCAGATTGCAATCAAGTATCAACATCATGAAGTGAAAAATCAATCTTTTATAAGGCTGCTCATAACCCTAAAAACAGGCATGGCTTAACAAGAAAAGAAAGTTAGATGTTGTGTCATTTATGTAAAAAAAAAACAACTAAAAATGAAACAGATTGCTGCAAAGGAGGAGAGAGAAATTTACTGTTAATGCTTACATACTGGCCATACTAGGTTCAGGTCACAGTATGTACAGATTCAAAGGAAAAAAAAACTTGACACCAGGTAATGACAATCTTACTCTGTGGTTGACCATGTTTTAGATCAAAAACCTGAGAAGTGTTATGAAGGCCAAACTGCAATAAAAATACAAAGCAGTCTCATGCAAAGCTGAAAACATACCTTTTTAGCATTTCTAGTCTTCTTTAAAAAAGATAAAAATAAAAGAGAGAGCATGTTATACAACAGCAGGAGAAAAATGAGTGATTGAATACAATAAGCATTAATTCAAAATAGTCAAGTGATTTCTCATATAATCTATATTAACTCTGCCCATTCCATTATACAAATTACATATGAAGTATAAAAATTCATTCATATAATAACAATAACCCAAAACCAGAAATGAATAAGATGTTGTCCACATAAAAACCTATGGGAGATAATATTTATAAACCATAACAATCTTATGCTAATTTCTAAAAGCTGGCACATTATCATCATAAACAAATAATGAGGAGATGAATGATGCAGTCTCTTTTATAGGGATGAAAGCTTTGTGATCACATTTGAGTTAACTTAACCTATACAAAACCATTACTTCAAAAAATTCACTCACTAAAATGACATTATTAATCAATGCCATTGTAGCTGCAACTCTGTATGTACAAATATTCCAGTCTCCAAGCATAAATAACTATACTGGACTTTAATTCTAGCACCTATGGTCCCAGCTGAAGAAGCTTCCTAACTTAAGTGCTTACGTCTTATTTTTCATCACAGCTAATGCTTAATAAAACCTGTTATTTAGTTCCCTGTCAATTTATCTATTTCACCACCAGTGACTGACTACCAAATGAACAGAATTTTCTTTCCTGAGGGGTTACCTTCAGCCCTTGTGGTTAAGAGTGACAAGGACTCTTTGGCATGTGACCCTCTGTTGTATTGCAAATATATATATGTGACACGGTGAGTTATAAAGGATCATTCATCATCACTATCTAGAATGATGGTTTCAGATCTTTTTTGCCTTTTTGTGGCGGATTCTCCATCCGTATTTGAGCCCATCAAAACATGGTCTGTCACTATGGATTCTGCATTACCTGCATATCCATTCCCTGTAAGATCAATCTTCCTCTTGGTTCCTCTTGGAGAAGTCCTTGTGGGGCCATCTACTTTGTGTTTATTTTTTGATGCTACCTGCCCTCTATTGTTTTCTGTTGATGTGTCAACAGCGGTGACAGCATCAGGCATTAGAGCTGCTATCCTGGCTTCCCTGAAGCTAAATATCCCTGAACTTTCAAGATTTGTTGGTGGATTAGATGTGAAGTTTTTCAATGGCACAAAGCCTGTGCTGCAAGTACTAGCATTTGAACTGTTTGAGGTGTTAGAAGTATTGGACAGGTTCCTAACTGGGGACTGCCTGACAGGGGATTGTCTTGCCGGGGACTGACACAAATGTTTGGTGGGTGTCAGAGAGCCCAAAGAGGCAGAACTGTCACTGGAACTGCTCCTAGCATCATTAGAACTCTTCTTAAGTTTCCTTCTCTGTGCTAGGGGCGCCTTTGCCACATCCTGGAGCCGGAAACCCTCCCTGGCTGCCATGTGGAAAGCATCCATAGTTGCATGAAGCTGGAAATTAATGTGGCCACTGGACAAGGTAAGAATATCTGGTGTCATCAGTGGAGTTTCTGAGAATATTTTGTCATCATTGCCTCTCAGCCACTTACTGCGAATCAACTCGCGCATTGAGATACGTCGCCTTGGGTCTACAGTTAGGAGGCCTTAAATAAAACAAAGAAACTTTCTGTAAATACTTGGGTCCATGTCAGTTTTTTCAAAATCCTTATAAAAAAATTCTAAGTTTACAAGAACTATATTTTGTCATCTTTTCATTGATAAATGATTTAAGATATAATACACTAATAACACATACACACCTCTTACCCTGATAGCAAAGGATAACTTTTCTCAAAAATAACAATATATATATATATATATATATATATATATATATATATATATATATATATATATATATATATATATATATATATATGCACAATCCACAAAATCACCTTTTATTAATTTTTTTGCCTCCTCTGACACCATATTCCACTCTTGCCCAGAAAATGTAAATTCACCTTCCTTTATTTTGTGCATTATACTTGCTGCCCTTTCATCTTTGCTGTCAGTTTGAAATGGAGCCTTGCCTGACAGCATAGTGTACTAGAAAGTAAAGATAACGCTGTTAAACAGTTGCCTGAGATTAATATGGCTCTGTTTGAAAGGTTTTGCATAAATAAACAACTACACACTTAGAAATTAATGAAATGTCAGTCTTCAACTTTACCAGTGTAACAGAATCAGTCTACAGGATGTATACACTTTTTTCACACATTCTTAATTTTGAAAGTTTTTTCCACATATCAGTTCACCAAACTCACAAGAATAACTCCTAAACTCCAAAGGTCACAAGATTCATCATAACCACTTCCATTGTTATTATTGGATGTTGTCTTCAGCACTTCAGGTGCAGCATAATGGAGAGTGAAACAAGGCGTCATCATTGTCTGATTCTCTGGCTTCAATCGTGCAAAGCCAAAGTCAACAATTTTGATATTCGCAAGCTCACTTTCATCTTGGAAAAGCAAGTTCTGAATATAAAAGAAAGAAATATTACCACATATGTCTACACACAATATTCCATGATGATGATGATGCATTTTTATAGCAAATTCGAGACCAAAAAAATTAGTTAATAGTTCCTCATATAACTCAGCTTTATGTAATTTTCTTTTACCTAAAATTAATGTAAAACACACATAACTTTCATCTGAAACAATTTATTTGTTGACCATTCTTATTTCTGGGACTGAAACACTTTGTATACTTCTCTCTTGCAACCAAAATAATCAAAATGAAGTATAAACTCATTCATTATAACCTATCTAATCTGGTTAATATCCTCCTACACTCACCTCAGGCTTGAGATCTCTGTGGACAACCCCTTTAGAGTGCATAAACTGCACAGAAGACACCACCTTCCTCATTATTTGACTAGCTTCCGTTTCCGTAAATCTATCTTTCTTCTTGATCCTCTCCAGTAGCTCTCCGCCCCTGAGGTAGTCTAGAACTAGGTAAGTATGTAACTGGAAAAAATAACAAATATTTAATATTAAGTATAGACCTTTATAACATCTATTTGGAGATGTTCATTGCATTATTTCTATATGTACAAATAGCTGCATTGGATCTCAGTTATTTTTTGTTAAACATTTTTAATTTATGATAGATCTACATATCTGATTTACCTGTTCTGTTTAATGAAACATTCAACAGGTAAATCAAATATGTGGATCTATCACATATGAAAACTGTTAAACTATGCATTATGTTTTAAGTTTGATTACAAACATTGCCTACACCTAAGCCCCAATTATATGGTGAATACCTCATCCTGGAAAACATCATGCAGTTCTACTATATTGGGATGTCCCTGGCATAACTTCAGTAGATTGATCTCCCTGCTAGCATCCATCCTGCGACTTATTATTTTAACTGCTCTCTCAGTGCCCGTCTTTTTTAAATAGCATTTCCTGGAACAAAACAGCTAATGTATACTATGGATGATACTAAAGCATGTTTACTGTGTTGTTATTAAAATTTTGCATTTAATGCTTGGTTTATTTAGTAATATTATCAAACAGACCCTTACTGAACTAAGACAAACATTTATGTTTCATATTTATAGACAGCAGTGTTTCCATGTGATATTCATTACTTGGAACAGCTGATGTTTTATACATAACAGTGATATCATCTTCATACCTGCAGACTGAGAAACTTCCATCACCTAACAAACCGGTATTTGTTACATCCAAGTCATAGTTTTGGAAGAACAGCGAAGTCTGAAACAAAGGTAAATGGCATTTAGAGATTTAAAAATACACACGCACAAATAAAGAGAAAGATGGATAACAGATGATAAATAAATTAAGTACTTAATAGTATCAACTAGGACTGCCTGTATACCAAATTAAAAACCCCTTAAGGGGTTAATTGTGCTCAAATGACTACCAATATTCTTATATATTTACCCTGAACTGACTAGCTAAGCCAATTGCTTTGTCTTGTGGTCTATTCTCTAGACTGGGCTTCAGGAAATTCTCTGTGAAGACATTCTGCCCAAAGAGTATTGATGGTGCAACATACGAGTAACCCTGGAAAGATCAAATCTCACTATAAAACATATATCCAAAGGTTAATTAGACTTGTTTAAATGTCAGTATATGTCACCAATTAAGTTTCATTTGTCAACAACTATAGAAGTATTTATCAATTGTAGTGTGTGTGTGTGTGTGTGTGTGTGTGTGTGTGTGTGTGTGTGTGTGTGTGTGTGTGTGTGTGTGTGTGTGTAAGCTTCCAGCGCGTACTTACTGTGAGTGTATATTTCTCACAACATCCACTAACAATTAAAACACCTGAAATCAATCCAATACAAACTGTAGAGAAGTTCACTGGCCCAGTTTACCATGAACTTACCTTGAATATTTTCTCAGCATCCATTGGCACCACGGCAGGAGAATCAGCTGGAATCATGGTAGTGAATTCCTCAGAGAAATTACTAGTGTCCTCATCGTGTTTGATCTTAGGTTTAAATGGAGCTGCTATCAACTTATTAGCTAGGTCATCCCAATTGATGTTCTGAAAGGAGAGTTATGGTATTGCCTGTTGTGAATGACTTAGAATGATGTGCTTAAGAGTTCTAACAAGATCTTCAACAAATCTTCCAAAGATTCTTAACAGAAAAAGATTTGCAATAAGCAGGTGAAGTGTCAAAGAAGGCAGAGTAAGATATTTCTGCCAAAAAATCAATGCTTCACAGTATCTTACTCTCTCTATATATAACCTTAACACTTTGCTCCACCCCCATCCCCCAAAACCATCCTCCAGTACTCTGCCAGACTCTGTTGGAGCCTATTGTCAATACCTACACCAGGCTTGACTAACCTTGAAGAATGGGTGAGCCTTCACATCTTCACTTCCATCAGCACCAAGCCGTTTCTTGGGATCTTTTGTCAAAAGCTTCAGAATAAAATCTCTCACTTCAGGAGAAAACTCTCTTGGCATTGGTGGCTGACATTTCAGTATACGTCTGAAGTAACAAAAAAAAATGTTGCCTTGAATCTAATTTCTAATGGCAATAAAAAAAGAATCTCATAGGGAACAAACTATGAAAGACAAGCATTAGCTTTTCAAGTAATATTTCTTTTCATGTCTACTAGTAAACATTTTTTTTTGTGATAAAAATGGACCATAAAGTATCTAAATGTCTAAAATCAAATATCAGCAAATTTACTTACTTTGAAATTTCTGATTGAGAATTTTTCTCCCCATCTACTGTAAAAGGTGAGGCTCCTGTTAACAGTTCATAAGTGAGGACACCTAGTGACCACCAGTCCACCGTCTGAACAAATAACGAAAATGTTTAATAGTTCAATATCAAGTCATATCTTAAGGAAAATGTCAACTGTAATTAGCCAGATAGAGCTTCCAGATTTTCAGACTTGTTCACACCTGTGTCAGCATTACTGTTTATGTAAAACATGCATCATTATTTCCACAATTCCTATGTTTACAAGCTTACATGCTTTCCCATGTTAATGGCAACTTTTAGAAATAGCAAACAATACTGTAACACATAATTTTGAATACTGTAAGACTTCAAATTACACCCCACACATGCTTCCAGATGCTTCCAGGTGAGATTATTCTATCAAAAGTACTTTATCCTATATATCTCTTAGTTATATAATAAAAAAAACCTAGTCACTTTACTGGAATGCTCCCATCAAGATTTCTTTTTTAAAATGGCACAAAAAATGTAATATTAGAATGCATCACTCAATTTACTGTCCCTCACCTTCATTCTGCCATTTGTTGAACATGAGGATTGTATAATGAGTGAGTGCAATCAAAGTGTCCATTTTTTTTTATTAGTTGGTGTAAAAGAGGTATAAGTTGTGCTGGTGCTGGACATAGTCATACTCACAAAGTTGTGTCCCACGGTTCCTCCTCTGACCACCTCAGGGGCCATATACTCTATAGTGCCACAAAATGAGTAAGTTCTCTGGCTCTGAAAAACATATAAAATTATATTGTTATTATGGTAATTTCAATTGAACATTTCTTTTTCCAATACTTCAGTTCTAGGTGCCATCACTCGTGAACACTAATTTTTTCCTCATCTCTAATGTTTTTCCTCAAACAAACAGGAGATTGTCAAAACAAAAGCCTGCAAAAAATTCTGAAACCATATCAAACAATGGTCTTCACACAGTGAGTGAAAATTCTTCCTTTGCCTAAGCTTTCTCACAGATTAGTAAAGTATGCTTTCCCAAACAACTGATTCACTCTCATTACCTTACTATTATGTTGTTCATATTCTCTTTTAAGAATAACTTAATGTTGACCTTCATCATTTTTCCAGGTTGGAAAAAAAAAACAATAAAAATATGACAAACCAGACAGCAAAAGTTGTAAATGTGCAGTCTTATATGCCAGTAACAAGCATGAAGTTATCCAGTCTGTAAGACATGAAGAGGTACAGGACTTATTGTCATTTTGGACATTACATTGCATAAAACCATTTTAATATTCAACTTTCAGTATTGTTTACATTTACGAAATGTGACCAGAATACAGTTTTAGATCCACATGGTTACATAGGAACATGCCAACATGGACGATTCCAGTCCTATCAATAAATTTACAAAAATTACCATTACTTGTAAATTTATAATCCTGTATTCCAACTTGACCCGTTTTTCACATCTAAAGAAATATTTTGCAGACATAAGTGACTACAGTGATCAACAATGAATTGATGGCTATATGTCCAGACTACAGTCTGTACATAAAATATTTAAGTTTCCCACAGAAGATTACATTTCCCCTACTTTACCACATATCTATAAATTCTTTCCTGTCACATGTTATTGAGATCTAACATACATACATCAAAAGTAGAACAAAATCACAAATGGATTAATTAGGGAAAAAATGGTGAATTGTGAAATATTGTTAACAACATATTAACAGTGTTGCATTAGTAGCTAGCACAAACTTGGCAGGAAACAGTCTAGACAGTAAATACAAATATGACAATGATGCAATATTGCTTGCATCATCAGGGAGATATTACTTCAGCAGTAGTTGTTTTTTTTTACCAATATTACTATATGTGTGTGTGTGTGTGGGGGGGGGGGGGGGGGGTATGTGTGAGGATGCCCACAAGTGTGGGTAAAAACTGGCTTACTTTTTCATGAGGCAAAAATTCCTTGCTCAGTCCAAAATCTGTTAAAACCACATGCCCGTCCTTGTCGAGTAAAATATTCTCTAACTTTATATCTCTGTAGATGATGCCCAGCTGTAAGAAAAGAAACAAATATAACAGTAAGCTTTTTATAAAATATGTCCAACAAATAAGCATGTACTGCAATGTGGATAGCATGAATCATCCACATGTGTGCACATGTGTGCCTGGATCCACTGAGTATTTCAATATGCAATCAAGTAAAATAAGCCATTCAATACTGCACTATACTCATTTCAATTACCACCAGACCTGCCCACATTGTAAACTGAACACTGATTGATCATAAAATGACTGTTTCCCGGAATTTTCACCTTAGAGGCTGCATTTAATAATAAAATGTTTCAAGCTTTTTTTGTCAACATCGTAGACTTCTGAATCCAACAGTACCAGAGCATGAGTTGCTATTTATAATTACAAGCCTGTCAATTTCTTTTAAAAGCTAAAATGGTGTATTTAGATACCATGTGTTTTTTAACACAAGTGAATGTTTATACTAAAGTATGTTTATTTTGTCACAGTTATATTGTAAGCATTGTTTTTCTAATTGTCTGGGAGATGTAAAAAAAGTCTCCTGTGGCCTTACATGTTATATAGTTCTTTGGCAGTGTTAATGTCCTCGCCAACAATCATCTACTTCCCAATCATATATCTTTCAAATTGCTTTTAAATGAATGCGTTCAAGACCAATTTTTTCTCCACTTGCCTTCCTTGCATTTTCACTTTATGCAAATGCCATTTTTGTATATATATTAGTAATATCTTAGGCATGAAAGCACATGCTATGTAAAAATACAAAAAAAAATTCAGAATACAAAATAATGCAAGGTACCTTTAAAACTTAACTTTGTATTAATCAACTATTATAATTCACTTGATTTTACAATTTCTTATTGTCTCTGTCCCCCTAATTATGCACCCAGGTAAGAGTTTGCTTCAGAACATAAGCAAATCCACATTCATATACTAGTAACTTCCTAGAGCTCAAATATTCTGCAGTAAACATAAATGATGTAACAACCAAAGTATATTTTCATTTTACAATGTGCACATTTGTCCTTCGAAAAATACACGCCCTTTAAATATTTTGCTACCTCTGTTGGGGTTTCTCTCTCATTTAAAGTTACTAGTACACAGAATAACTTCAACTAGAAAGCATCTATAAATATCTCAGCCTAAATGACATCCTTTTTTTTCCAACAGAAATCACTCTTTTCAATGGGCCATGCTTTGAATCCTCAAAAACAGGTTTAAACACTGAATGATGACAAAGTATAAGACTACTCATATTTTGAACAGCTGTTAGCTCAGTTACTATGCCAGTTATTTGCAGCTGTAAACTTACTGCTTTCCTTCTTGGCATCTTAACCTGCCCTGCAGTAATCTGTGTGCAGATACGAGGGCATTTGTCATTTATACAGATAGCTCGTTAGGAGAACAAGAACACCTTTTTTTAAACAACTTCAAGGGAGTAGACTAGAACACCTTTTAGAAATTGGGGATATCATATGAAAAATATACAAATGAAAAAAGGAAGAAATAAAACATCATCTTTGATAAAACATAAGTATTAGACAGTGCAACAAGAACATTCTTTTTTTTTTTTTAGTAAGGGTAGAATGAAAAAGAGCTTGTCATTCTTGTAGGCCAAAGCAAAATTTTATACATGTTACAATTTTTTTACAATTCAAATTTTTGTACACTTATTTCTGAGAAAACTGTTATTAATACCAAATAACAAAACACATTTGAAGCTAAAGATCATGATATTACCTGTTGTGCAACTCATTATAAAGCAAATTTATTATCCCATAGTATAATGAGGATTTTAACAAGCAGTCTAACCATAAAAAAGAGTCCCTGGCTCACACAGGTCATCTAAATGAAGGCTACGCGGCTCAATGGCTAAACTTTTGCATGCAAGTCAAGTTAACATTGTACCTATTACAAAACTTGCACGCAGAAAACCAATACTACACAGTACCAATAAAATGTCCAACTTTAAGTGATGAAAAAAGTAGGAAATCCTATCATATATCTACAGGTATACCTACAGGTCTACCTGTACTTTAATGCGAAATGAGAAATTATTTTTTTAGTTCCAGTATGTGCTGACTAAATACACCACTTAAACTAATTACACCATTTCATAGGCAGACATGTTTTTCTGTCCTAACTGGTACACAATTCTCTAAAATGAGCACAGATCTGAAAATGGAGAGGAGACTCCAATCAGTGAAACCTGTTAGATTTGCTTTTGTGTACATGAATGTTCAACTCAGCCTGGTTTTATACCTTATGAAGAGTCTCCAAGGCCAGCACTATCTCTCCGATGTAGATCTTCACCTCTGGTTCCCTGAATTGTTCACGCTGGTACAGATGAGTAAATAGCTCACCTCCATTCACATAGTCTACAAAAGAGAAAAAATAATGATGAAAAGGTAACACATAAACAAATTAAGATAATACATATGGAGAGGAGAAAAATTGCTTCAGAAATTCTGGGTATTGGTATTGTATACAGGCCC
Source organism: Lingula anatina (assembly GCF_051362555.1). Lineage (NCBI taxonomy): Eukaryota > Metazoa > Brachiopoda > Lingulata > Lingulida > Lingulidae > Lingula > Lingula anatina. The sequence continues at coordinate 37,918,335 of NC_141768.1, read as the reverse complement.
CGTTTTATTTTAAATAGCCTGTACTAATGTCCCATGTTGCATTATTTTATAGAGTTATAAAATTATGACACTAGTTCAAAATTGCACTTTACACTAATTAACCTTCACTCTGTTTAAGAAGTGTTAAAACATGTTACTGTAACATAAATGATATACCTACAGGTTGTTTGACAATTTTTTTAAAGATATGGTAATTAAGTACAAGGAAACTGATGAAGGAAAAAGGAAATTCAGTAACTGCATTGTGTTGAAAAAGCTTGATAAATTGCATTTCATGCAAAATTACTTTTACCCGGCCTAGTGGCATTAAAACATATATTCATAAGGCATTTTAACTTAAGATTTTTGTACAGTTATGGTGACTGAATATAAGGAAATTGTTCAGGAAGAAGGGAAATCAAGTAATTGTATTTTTTTGTACTAACGTATGGTTCGAGTGCTTAGATAATGTGTGAGTGAAAAACAAACTCCCATCTGCTGAGTCTGAATGACAGAAAACATAGAGACAGTGGTTAAGCTCTTTTCATGGCACTTATATGGCACAAACTATAATTGAATCCAACTGCAGAAGTACAGTAAACAAATGCATATTTGGTCAAAACCTTTAACTTATGTGGATAAACAGTTCTGTGATGGCAGTTGCTTGACAGTAAAGTCACAAGTCAAAGTGCCTGGATATTTCCTGAAAATGCCTATGACAAAAGTGGTGTGAGTGTGAGTCTTCTAAACTGAAGGGCAATCAAGGTGAATCATAGACAACCTTCCATAACCCTAATTATCAAAATAGAATGCAAACATAACACTTCTGTCCCATCTTGATAGGCATGCTGAGGAAAAAACCCTTCAAGCCTTCTCGTGTCTAGCAAATTACAACATCCATGATGGAGCATAGCTGCTATAATGATAAGATAAGCATAATATTAGGCTCTTGGGCATATGAAAAATGATAAAACTCTGTTTTGTACATCAAAGATGATCCATTACACTATGTCAAGGAACATATTCTAAGAAATGAACTATTTTCATACCTGATCAATTGTCAGTGAAGTTTTTTGTTTGTCTTATTCATATTCCAAGAATGAGAGTATCGGAGCCCGAAAAACATAGCTATAAATAGTCACAATCTGTTTTTTTATCAGATTGAGATAAGTAAGGATGACTTATTATTATACATCACCTCTACAAAGATATTGTTATGAGGTGTATTGTCATTGTACTTCACATTAAACATATCACACCTGCATAAGAGAGGGTAAGAAAACCCTGGTTAATTACAATACCAATCCTTAAAGTCTTAATATAACATTAAATCTTGGGTTGACAACTCTGCAGGTCATGATCAAGTTAAGCTCACCACTGGTAATGACAGTAGACAGAGAACAGGACAGAAATATTATTTATATGACAAGCCTACCTTAATTAGAGAGAACCCACAGACTTTTTGGACAATTGCAACTGATCTCCATAAAGGTGCCTTAAGAGACATGGACAAGAGAAGTGTTCTTTTGCTCTAAGACAGGAAGATGGCACAAATATCCATCAATAAATCAATTAATACTAAATACTTAGTAAATTTATATCACCTTGTATTAAATCATTCTTTCTTAAAGGTGTTCAGCATAAGATTTTCCCAGGGAAAACTCATACTTACAGAATTTTCCTGGGGTTAACATTTTACTCCGACTAACTAACCTTTGATCCCCTTTTCCTGACACTTAGCATAACTCTGTAAAAATCTGGGGTAATTTTAAAGCCCTAAAAAGTCCTCAACCCTTAAGAGTGGGTATTTTTCAAAATCCGCTATCCCTTAGAGATCAATTCTTGCCCTGACTTCTGGGATGCACATGAATCAAAACTGTGTCAAGATAGTTGACAGGGTTCATCAAGAGGTGATAAATTATTTTGGCAATATTTACTCATAGTATTTATCTGTTAAAATGTTATCAACATTAAATTTATAAAACCTACTTGTACTCGTATAAGTTCAACAAGAAGTGGTCTATGTATCAAACATGTTAAAAATCTCACACTGTATTCCTTTTAAAACTTATTTAGTACACATCATAAAGTGTGTGATAGCATGATAAAATTATTACTGCAAAAGAAAATAATGAAGTATTTTGTATAGTTTTCAAGAGCTCTTCTATCAAGACTTAACAATACACACTGCCCCATATAACACTTTAACCTATCAGACCCATGCTGATTATATACATTAGAATTAGAATTCCATGAAATCTGAAATATTATACAGAAAAGGTATTTTTGGATAAGTGGGATAAGGTTCAACACCTTCTCCTGAGATGAGCAGCCAGGCAAAAATATATTTCAATTCTCAATGTGAACCAAAACAAAAGGTTAGGGCAGAGGATAATATCAGGATAGACTATATATCACCTAATTTAGATGAGGAGTATGCATTATAAGCCAGATGTTCATATCAACAGACTTCACTGTTCTTTTCTCCTCCACTGTTTTCAAGGTGAAAAGTTACTGCTGGACGAAAGCCGATTAAAATGTAAAAACCACCTGTTCAAGTAGTTTTCTGTGTAACTCTCATGTATGGTAACCAGTGTAATGTTCCGCAACGGAGTTAAAGTGCAATTGGGTTCACCAAGGTTAATATTATGCTTCTGACCTCAGGAAATCGTTCCAATGGTATCAAATCTGATAGACAGCCTCCACTGATACATAAGTACAATTGTCCTTTCCTTTGTTTTACACAAGAAGTAATGTGCTGCAGCAGCAAATCAGCAGCAAATCAACATGCCGGCAAACTGTATATGTTTTAAACTACACTTTGAAAAAAAGAAATTCACACATTAATGTCCTTGTTAATGTTTCACTTGTCTTGGTGCTTTTAATGAAGTTGCACTCAACCATAATTTACCCTCAGCTACCTTGTGCAAGCCCCATTAATTATACATAACACACAGAGTCAAGCATATACTTTGTATAATTATCTTGAAAATGAAAAACCAAAAGCTTTGTATAAAAGTGCATTCAATAAGCCATATCATATCCACATCAATTCTAGTTTAGAGAGGGATCCAATAAAGTATATATTGAATAAATACTTGGGTCATTTAAGTTCATATGCATGATATATACTCATTAAACAATGAACAATGCCTTGCCTAAAGTCTCAGTGAGTAATTCCCGAGTAAAAAAACTGTAGGCAATTTATGTTGTGTCTGTAATGTGAAATGTTTTACCTGTTAAATAGTAGTTTAAAACAAAACATAAAAGGATATTAAACAGTAAATCCTTTCTCAATATCCATTTGTTAGGCGACCTCAAGCTACAAGCAACAGATGATATCCTTCCAGAGCATATGTCCACAATTGTGGATGTATCACATCATTTACATGATTCTAAATAAGAGGGTAGCACTTAATATCACATTAACTGTTTTTAAGCAACAGGCAGACATCCTAGTATAATTAAATTTGTCTTCTGTATCTACACATGCTCTCTACTAGACTTTAGGCCACGTGAGGAGGCATGTGAGAGATGGAGAGGTCATTACAGGATTAAGTGGTCTTCTTTTCATATAGGTCCGCCATATTTAGGTTGTGGCCTAGCTAGCACTCAGCTCTTCTCATTCTGAATGGCCTCTTAGGCCCCATTCAGAATAGGGGACTAACTAGTCCGAGGGTCAAATATGGCGACCCACTACAAAGCTTGCCATCCAATCCACCAATAGACACTGAATAGATATCCCGTGGGGAAGTATTCAAGTGGGTCGGCCATATTTGACACTCGGACTAGTTAGTCCCCTATTCCGAACGGGGACTAAGTGATAACAAGGTTAAACTTTGTTGTAAACCCTGAATTTAAGACCCAATGCAGGCCAGCATCTTCATTTTCAAATTTCCATACACAAACCGCTATTTGCGTCTGAACTTGAGCAACAATTTGATTGAAGTTAACCATGTCAATCTCAAATGCTGAAAGGTTTATATACTACTAGTATATCATATGCCCTTCAAAAGAACCAATCAATATGGATGACTGGATGGGCACCTGTGACTGGTGAGGTAAACTTCAATCAAACCAGCAGCATGAGTGTCAGCGTTTGGTAAGTGTGAACATGTAGAGGTTTGAAATAAAGAAGCCTGTATGTATCTTACCTAAAGCTCAGGAGAAACTTTGTTTAATTCCTTACATAACCATATTAAGGTTTATATTTTTGGTATCATCTTTTCTTCAACTCACCAAGTATGAGGTGAAGCTTGGCATCTGTTTGGAATGCATAGTGAAGGGTGACCAGGAATGGTGACTGGCGAATGGCTTCTAAGACCTGGCGTTCCGTCTTTGTGTGCTCTGTGGTCTTTGTTTTCTGTACAATGCTGGCTTTTTTCAATACTTTCATGGCATATAACCTCTCCTTATCCCCTCCACGAATTTTTTTGACTAGGAATACTTTGCCATAAGCTAAAATGGAGCAAAGTGGAAAATGAATTAAAATGGCATTTAAACCTTTTCAGTATCTTTCTCTGGCACATTTGCATTTCTGAAATTTACCAAATTGCAACTTTCCCAATATTGCATGAATGTGAAAATAAAAGCCTGTGATTGATCTCTTAACAGCACATTTAACTTTCCTATACATAATTTCTTTCAACAGTCAGTCAGCACAGCGTGTTACAGTGTCTGGGGTAGCGCTAACACTTGCCAATTTAGCCAAATGCTAAAACTGACTTAAATTGGCTAAAGAAAAAGGGCTGAATTTGACTTGTTTTAGCCAAATTGTAACCATTTTGATAACAAATTGACAAAAATGTGGCGATTTGGCTAAGCAAAAAAAATTGCTAGCACTACCCCAGAGTGTAGTATAATAATGACCAATCATGATTTCAGGGCATAGCACTGTGACCTTAGCCACATCCAATAACCTTAATGTATGGACAAAATTAGGTCCTCACCTCCAGTTCCTAGCACCTTTAACAGCTCAAAGTCATGCATGCTGACCCTTCCTTGGCCATCCATGTTAACTGAAAGTAGAAGTAGAAGAGCTAGATATTAAAGATAGTGCAAGATCTACTGGTGGAAATGTGGTTCTAATTATGTGTTGCATATTTGTTTTTTGTTTGGTTGGTTGGTTTTCCAGGGGGCTAAGTGAGGGGGGGGGGGAACAAAATCATTGGCCTGAGACAGGTTCTCAGCAATGACCAATGCAAAGTATTCTTTTCTCTAGCTTGGTCTTACATCTAACCTAAATGGAGGTTGCCTTTAAATTTTATTGTTTATACAATATACACCTTTTAAAAACAAAATGCAGTAAAATCATGTGCAATTCTAACAAAAAAAAAACAAGTTCAGTTACCATATCATTTAAACATATTTAAACAGTATGCGCAAATAGTAGTACACCTGTTCCCTTTCCAAAGCTCCAAAACCCAACATGCAAATTCTTCCCATAGAGATAAGTTGAAAGGAAGGAAGCTACAGCATTTGTCAACTAGCCTAAATACAGCTAGCATTTGTATAATTCAGTAGCACCTGGTTAAGTGTAACCACAACAAAAGAAATGACAGCGCACTAGAGTCAATGCAATCATTATGCCAAACCTATAATTTCCTTTATGATATCCTTAAAATCACAACAGATAACCAATAGGATGAATAGAACAAAACATTACCATATTTCTTACCATAGTTTTCTGTATCTAATAAACCAGATGTATGCCTTCTTTATACCTTCCTAACTAAGTAAATCAGGGAGCACAAAAAACTTTGGTTAACAGTTTCTATGTAAAGGGCTTAACTTATACTATCACTATCAACTACTTCATACTGAGAGAAACTTCTTTAGCATAAAAAGAATAATATAAACTGTGCTCAGACAGACACACATTCCCAATCACAGATCAGGACTATTAATTTGTCATGTTAAAATCCACTAAACTTTCAACAAAACAGTTATATGAACATCATTTTGAAGCAATAAATACTTAGTACCCCCAAGAGCAATACACCAAACTTACACATAAAGCATGCCAAGCTAGCTTATAAGTTCAGCAGTGAGGCGAAGCAGCAGTGGCCTTTACAAGATGACCAGGTGAACTTGGAACAAGGGAACAGGTGCTTTGTCACACTGGGCCACAGCGTGTGTCCTGGGGCACCACCTGTACCAACTGGTCAGTAAATGGAGCTTATTCTTTGCCTATACTGATATGCTCCTTTTCACTCAAAGATATAAAATAACTCAAGAAGGCTACAGAAACTAAGAGAATTGCAAAGAAATAAAGTTCTTGGTCATTTTGGTCAGTCTGTCTTTGCTTGGTGTATTTGCCGACCAATCCAGAATCAACAAGGAAAGATTGCTGCAGGGCTAACTCTGCCTTAGAAGCTGTCACCATTTGCAGTTCAAAAAAAGATCATTCCAGCATCAGATGTGATTAGTAATAAAGTGCAGATAATTCAAATAAAAATTGAAGACGAAAACATTTATAAAAAAATAGAATAAAATAATCAACTTTGGTGAAACAAAGCAGTTTATCGCATATGGTAAAATGCAATATATGTGCTTGTGCAAGCATAGAATAAACATGTTGAACAAAAAAGTCCAAGTTTAAAATGCAATTGGCTCCACTGGCACTGTCGGAAAACACATTGCCAGACAAGATGTGATATCTGAACTTAGTACCTTACTATCCAAGTAGATAGTGAGATAACATTTTTTTAACACATACTGCTTGGCATGAGATTTAATGGGATCGCACAGTCTTAAGACTGAGGTCCCATTCCCAAAGGCATATATGCTGTAGGTCTACACGGATCCACCCGACTCTGCCAGGATACGCACTGAGTGCAGTTCGCTTAGCATATTAACCATCCTCTTTCTGGTGTTACGTAGAAAACAGAAAAGCTGGTGAATACAGGAGTATGTTGGAAACATTAGGAGTGTCATACAGTTAAGTTGATTGCACTTAGCACAACCACCCGCAGAGTTTGGTCGATTCATATACACCAATGGCGTGTCTATGGGAATGGGATCCAAGCAATTACAAGATTTGGAGGAAAGAAAATAAGCAAAAAGTTATCCATGGTTAAATTCTGTCAGTTTTTATTCATTGTTGAACCACACTTTCTAGCCTGCCATAATTTCTAACCTTACTCTATCCAAATCCTATGAAATCTTGCCTGATTTTATGTTAAGTCGTGAAACTTCAGGCTATACTGTATGATTCCCATCCAGATTCACAGAAACCAACAGCAAAACCATGCAACAAGTTTGCTGTTCTAGGGACAATGGCACAATACAATTGCTCAAATATCCCAAGCAAAGACTAGACAGGCTCATCTCCCCATAAAACAAACTCTGATATTTTGACTCAGTTACAATCAAGCCATAATGTAATCAGAACAGTGTCTTACTTATTAAAAGTAACCTACTTTCCCCCATTTCAATACCCTGCAACAAAAATCTCCAAGCAGCATGACTGTAAGCTGATGGATCATATGGTTTTTATGTCATGCACATGAAAGGTGTATGTACATTATGTTACTGAGAAAGGACAAAGTGTGAATTACTTCTCATGACAGCCACTCTGTCACCATAATCAGACTGGCCATTGATATCTAAAGTGCAACAAACTTTACAAGACCATGGTCTATTTTACAAAATAGGGAACAGTAAAAGACATAATGCTAGGCTAATTTTGTCTTTGACCTTTTCCTTTATAACGTGCAACAATGATTGACAGTATAATAAACAATAAAATGACAATAGTGTCAATTTCAAAGAAAATTACATTATTTGCATGCCATGGCAATGGTACTTTTACACTTATTCGTGTCATAAACATCAATCAACACTTTTTTCAACAGACAGAATTAATCTGAAAGACATAAAAAACCAAAAAATCAATTTTTAACACTATGTGATATTCCTGTTCATAGTTTTTCAAAATTTGTGCTCTTTTCTAAACCATGCCTTCGCTATTACAAGTGATTTAGCATTTTTTTTCCAGGTCTCATGCTACTTGTAAACTGGTTGTAAACATTTTTCCAAAACACCTCTTGCAAAAGATATTCAATAGTAAAAACAAACACTTTTGAATATGTTAAAACACGAAGGTTAGTGAGGAAATAGAAAAGCTTAGTTCATCTTTTGTGTAAATGAACCAAGTGCAAAATAAATTGTACTTGCTTTGCAAATTAGATCTACATTCCAAATCCCTGTATATTGGTCGTTATTAGCTTTAACAATAACAACTATGTGGTGCTAAGGTAAATTAAAGACTTTAAGCACAAATAAAAAATCCTAAACTTAACACATCAATACTTTTTGAAAGCAATATTGGGTATATTTCATTTTCCAAACTTATCACAATGAACTACAATGTAAACAATTCACAAGCGACAAAGGGAATGATCACGATGAGATAACTTTATGTGGCACCGAGCAGCTGCGAGTGACCTAAAACTTTGTAGCGTGCACTTAGTGCAAGTAGACAAAACTTACCATCACCAAGCTCGTGTGTGACCATATCAGGGTCCTGACTACCAGACTGGCTTGCTTCTGCAGCAGCCATTGCTACAGATTGTGCAAAATATCGATAAAAACGAAGCCTCCCGGCAGCCGTCCAAAGTTTCTGTTTTGCAGTTGCTCTATCCCACAATGCCCTACGGCCGGAAATCCAGGGGTGCGCATTAAGGCAGTATATACAGCGCGTGGAGATACATTGACCTTCTTAGAAAGAATACATTATTTTTTCAAGTAAAATGAATTATAATATATTTATTAAGCGTAAAAATAATTTTAAATTTATTTAGCCCATGTCTCTTGGAAAATTTTGAGAAGGGCAGTTGTTGCATGTTCATTATTTCAACAGAACACATGCGTGTCTATCAATTACGTTTTAGTAATGGCAGCTTCCATCAGCAAACTAGGCATAGGATTACCACTGAGCAAACCAAACTTTAGGGTTTCTCCTGGCAAGTCGCAATAGCACTGGCACTAGTCTAGCATGATGTACATCCCTTGGATTCCCCTGGCACGTAACGTTTAAACTTTACCGTAGTCTTTGGGATGTTTAAGCAATGCGATTTTAATAAAGATAATCGGCTATTTCACAATCAGACGTACACTTTCAAAATTGAGCATGTTACATTGCCTCTAAGTATTATCAAACCAATCTAGTGCCCACTCTTCGTCCAGTCTGGTAGATGGCACTTAGTCGGAGCAATCAAAAAAATTTTTTGGAAAATCGAACATAGATTGGCAAAAATATACTAATTTGAATACCCTAAATACAGCAGTTTTTAGTTGTTACGAAGGGTCACTGCAGTTGTGTAATAAGTTCAGGTAGTGGATATGGAATTTGGTATTGTAATTTATTGCATTTAGTTTGACTAAAGATATCAGTTGTGAGGTATAATGTTGTTTGAAAATCAGTTGGGCATAATATAGTGTTACATATGAGACAAAAGCCATTGAATGTAAAAGGGGAGCTCTGTTACGGATTTTTCTGTTTTTAACATAGTTGATTTCAAGGAGGCCCTGAAAGGAAATATTATGCTTGACAATAACTTTTCTTCAGTAAAATGTGTTTTTAAAGGTATTTCAATACATTAAAAAGATTACTGTGTCCAAATCCATATTTAACTGAAAATTCCAACAATCCAAAATTGAAACCACATCTTAACACAAAATTTTGTAGCGTCCGTCCCCCTATAGCAAAACGATAGCAGTTAATCTTTTTTGTAAACCACACTCAGGCACTTATGCATTTCACTACCCATGATAAAAATATATACCTAAAAGGCCAGTAGTAAGACACACTGTGGATATACCATTTGATTAGTGGTCAAATGTAGCGTCCGTCCCCACCTGTAGCGCCCGTCCCCAATTTGTATTTTTCGCTTTATTAATGATACACTTGCTGAAATGGATTTTAATTAAGTATATTTTGTAAATACTTATTATAATCTATCTAATGTAGGCAAAGGTTGTCACTGGCGCATTTGGTGCAGTACTTGTAATGAATAAATGGATACATTTAAAACAATGTTATAATATGAAACAATGTTGTTTTTGTTGCTGTGAAACAACACTTGTGTACTTATATTGCTATGAGATGAAGTGACATCACTTGGTTATAGTTTGGACTAAAAAGCCACAGTATATTTTATCCAAGATAATAGGTTGTAGTTTGTGCATTTGAGCTTGGAACAATGATGGAGCAATGATGTTTTTATTGTTGCTGAGGCTGGGTAAACTAAGTCAAAGTAGAAAAAGAAATGCCATGGAAATGGAAGGCATAAGTGTAAGTGCTTTGAAAAAAAGAAAACAATGAGATAAACTCAAGAAAGATCCCAAACGTTTGAAAACTGCCAGAGAAAAGGACAGACTTAGAAAGAAAAAAAGAAAGAGAAAAGAAGAGACTTTACTTAATGAATCACCCAACATAAGCAAAAGCTGGAAAGCCGAAAGAGCAAAGGAAACTAATAGAATGAGAAAATATAGAGAAAAAATCCGAGAACAAACAGAGATCTGTGCTTTATCAGAAGCAGCTAAAGCAAGAGAGAAAAGGAAAAAATACTTTCAGCCCAAAGAGAAAGAAACAGAAAGATGAAACTCAGTGAAGAAGCTAAAAAGAAATAAAGAGGTCTGGAGGGTTAAAGCATGGAGACTAAGGGTTCAGTTACAAGATAAAACACCACAAGGTAAAGACTCAAGCCCGTTTTCATCTTCCTCCACTGAAAAGAGAGTCTTGAAACAAGCAAAAAATGCCCTTCAGAGGTCACCGAGAAGAAAGCTAAAATTTTAGAAAGGCTAATAAGATCTCCTAGTGTAAAAAGCATATTAGAACAGAAAGGAATTATAGCAAGCAAGGAAACAAGCAGAAAGTTGGAGATGGGGGAGACCCTTATTCAAAGTATGTCAGAGCATATAAAGGAAATAAAGTATAAAGGTACAGCATCTGCATCTCAAAATATGGCGTACAAAGTTTTAAAATCAGTGATAAACAAAAAAGGAAAATACATGGTCAAAATGAAACTCAACAAGTCAATGGTGTAGCGTCCGTCCCCAAGTGTATTACGTACCAAGTCATGAAATTTTAGCACTCTTAACATGTTTTAGGTATTTTATTATGTGTCATTCTTAAGGTCAAGTCTTTGTCATATCAAAATAAGAGATTTCAAATCATTGAAGGAATCCCCTGATTTGATCTAAATCACATCACTTTTTATTTTTATTTGCAAAAGAAATGTGGCCATGCATCACGCAACCGCACATTTTGGAAAAAAATAGCTCACAGTTGATTGAAATTTTGAGGTTTTCATTGCAAGTACTATTCATGTGTATAAAATTATGCTTATTAAAATTATTATTTTCCAATAATTATGTTTTATTCAACACGTGAATGTAATTGACTTGTAAAAATGTAGCGTCCGTCCCCTGTTTGAAACCCATCCAGTCATTTTAGTGTCAAACAAAAACAGAGAGAAACGGTGCAAAAACACTTGAAGGGATTATGCCCAAGATCTATACCAATGTCCTACTGATATTCAAACCTCTGTTTGGTGAAGTTCATATTTGGTCGAAAGTGGACCATAAAGTGCTATATTAAGTTAATAATCGGAATCTTGAAAATAACGAATTTTTCTCCTCAGACTCGGAATGACAGCTGCTTGCATAACGCACGTAGGCCCATGAAGCTGCAACATCGTTAACAACATACTCAAACTGGAGTTGCTTTTACCACATAATTCCTAGTAGCTCATTAGGTTTCAGACCATATCATTTGATTTATCAGGGCGAGTGTTAGATCGAGATTCATGTGTTAGCACTCCTATCAATTTTTGACATGTAAGCTGTGCTAACACATGAAAATAAAGTCCTCAAAAGTGTAAAATGACGACCAATTTGCATATCCACCATGATGCAAGAGCTCTCAACTTTACTTCTCAACTGGCACACTCCTGTAAAGCCAACCAGTTTTCCAGTCGACAGAGCCACGAGTAAGGTAAATTTTTCTGCTTGTCTACCAGTAAGGCCGCCTTGAAGTACCTGAAGAAAATTAAGTTTTACGCAGTTTTTTTTCCCCAACAGGAAGCAACTTATTGCATAAAATCGAGTACAATATAAGGCCCATGAGCAATGTGATTATTTGAGAGTTTGTTTTTGTTTGTTAAACTTTTTTTCTTTAATTTCTTGCAAGAAGAAGTCTGTTTGAATCGACCACTTGCCCTCCCCTCATGTGTATGATTCCATACTACCTATGGCAAACTGGTAAACTAGTACATAAATCTTGTCTTACTGGCCGCCAGGCAGTACTTTTGATGGGGAACGGGTTGGCTTTACAGGAGTGTGAGTTAAACTGGTCATCATTTTACTCTTTTTGAGACCTTTGCTTCATGTGTTAACACAGCATATACATATAAAAAACATCAATAGGAGTGCTAACGCATACATTTCATGCTAAATATGTTTCATTGGATCTGCCAAAGTTAGCCTTTCCACCAGAAGTATAATTATGTCTAGAATTCAAGGTTAAATACTTGTTGGTCTAATAATCAGGCAGAGTGCCCAACAAACTATATATATATAGGGTTCGTTTTCTGTTTACCAGATACAAGGGACCTGTATTACCTTTGTGTTAAAGATATGGTCTTTTCAGCTGATATAAATTTAATACTCTTTGTAATAGTTGTGTGTAACAACAGTACCATACCGTTTTTCTACTTCCTAATTACGATCCAAGTTTCTGATTTGTATAGCAATTAAAATGCTCTCTACACCACTTTGCAGATCTTTATTTTTAGAGCAAAGTCAAGGTTAGATTTCTGTAATTTCTGAAGTTATTGCACACTTTCTATGGTTATGCTTTTCTGTGAGCAGCATACTTTTTAATAATATCTTTTTTTTTCTTCTGTAGATCCAGTTTTGAATGCAGGAGAGATTTTAATGGCCAATATGAAGAAGCTTTGGAGTCTTAACAGAAAGAATTTACTCGGACTTGTTGGACAAAGGAGTGGTTGTAATATGTCACCATGTAGAGACCTGTTCCAAAACCATAGTATTTTTGAATTGGCTCCTTTATCAAGTTTAAGGGCTCTTAGCACGTGCACATTTTGCTTGTCAAATGGGAACTACCCTCCCAAATCCTATTCTGTCGTGCCAAATGTATGCACTGGAAAAACACCAAGAAGAGAGCTATCAACAAAATCATATAATTTTAAAAAGGGGGTAAGGAATGTTTGGTTTGCTGCATAGAACTAATTCAAAACTTTTAAACGAGCATCAGTTCACACACACACACACACACACACACACACACACACACACACACACACACACACACACACACACACACACACACACACACACACACACACACACACACACACACACACACACACACACACACTGACAGTGTCTGTATAACTTCTAATTGATCTGTCTGTCCATGTTGTTGCTGTCACCGTCGCTGTCATTTGCCTCATAACTGCCAAACCATATTTTTTTTACTTTAAATTTACCAAGTGGCTTTTTTTTTTTTTTTTTTTGGTTAAAAAGGCAGGTTGCATTCAAAATTTTATGATTTACGATAATTGTTGTTTTTTTTTTTTCGATAATTTTGGTGACGCCCCATAACTTCCAAACTGTTTTTTTTATTACTTAAAAATTACTGAGTAGCTTTGTTGGGTTAAGAGGCAGGTTGCTTTTGAAAATCAGCATGATCAATTTACATTTATGGTAATTATTCTGATATTTATTTATTTTTATTTAGTTAGTTATTTTTCTGAAATTTTCATTTTTCACACATTCTATGGAATTGAATCACTTTCTAGTTTTTCGATGTCCATGGTATCTGTAGTACATAATGTGAGAGGGTAAGAGTGATTATGCTGCTGTAAAACATTGTAACAGTGCATCACAACTGGCCAAAACATGATTTTGTGCAATTTTTTTCTGCATAACGTCTGAACATTTGACAATAACTGCTTTATTTCCTGTATGGTGTCTGTATATTTGCCAGCTTTGCTGTCTAGTTTTAATTTGAAAATGTTGTCTTGAAAAGGTATAATACTTTAGGGTTTTTCTTTTCATTGCTTGTAAGTAGAAGGCAATATTCTGTCTCTAAAATGGTTTTATACAATTATGTTCAGCGATCAATACAAGTATTTAAGAGTGTTTGTTATTTGTTATGTAAACATAGGATAATGAAATGAAGGGATTTATGGGTTTTGTGTTTAAATTCAATTTAAGATTTATTTGTCTGTATTCTATTCATTTCTGTTCATGATGTTTTCTTACTATTTTGCTTCAGACGAAGAAGAACAATTACTCAGCTTTAAATAACTTAGAAGGTGAACAATTTGAAAAGGCAAAAAAAAATATTCTTAAGGTAATGTATTTTATGTTCTGTTTATCCTTTGGAATTGCTCAGACTGTTGTAAAGTCGCTTTTAAGCCTCTATGCATGGAATTCCTTCATGTAGAAAATACTAGCATTGAAAGTAATTATCTAGAGAAAATATCCTAGATCACCCTTTGTCATTGCAGTGGAAAAAAAGTAAGTTTGAAGACGGGCAGCCTTCAGAATCCATGCATTGGAAGAAGGCACAATGGTCTAATGACATAACTAAGAAGAATATGGAGGCACAGCCCAAACCAGAATTTAAGGAGCCAGTTCAAATTCAAACTGTAACAGTTGCTAGTGACGGGAGAATGACATTGCATGATATATGTGAAGCAACTCAGATGAAATTAGGTAGATTGTTTAATACTTACTAATTTTTTGTGGGTTTACATCAATATGTTACCTGATATATCCTGGTCTTTCAACAATTTTGCAGTTATAAACATTTAGCACAATTTGAAACAAATAAAAAATGAACCTACTGTGCAATGTATTACCTGCATTAATTTTTTTTTTTTCCCCTCTGGAAGTTCTCGTGCCAAAGACACTGGGCCTTTTAATTGTATTACATGTATCTTGTGCCTTTGCTCAGTAGTTTACAGTAGTATTAGAGGTGTAGGAATAAAGGTGACTTAAGCCCGAATGTGTGTTGTTTTAATTAAAAGTTAGCAAGGGTACCAACATTTAAATATTTCAACAACTCCTCTGACTACCTTAAACATGGTGAAATCATGTCTTAAAATACTGTCAAATTAAAGAGAACAGTGATTTTCTTATGTCTTTTTCATTCTTATTACCAAAAAGATTCAAAATTCAGTAATTTACTGTTGAAAAGTGCTTTCATTTTTTTCAGTGAGATATTTACCATGTATAATCATATTGATTGATTTACATTTTTGTGTTTTTAAGCTTCAGTTAAGAATGCACTCAAAGCAATAAAACATCAGAAAAAGAAGCATTTCAATTGTGATGCAGATCACAGTAAGTATGCCCCCTTATACTCTAAAATATATTAATGTAATGAGTTGCACTTCAAAAAATTAATTCTTTATTCAAATCATCAGTAGGCATATTTTGAGAATCACTGTGTAGATTTAATGACTTATCTTTGAGGTTAAATGATAAAGAGTACATCTATTTGAAAACAAGTTTCATTTATTTTGTCAACATTTGTTTCAAGTGGTTGAATCTATCGAGGATTTGAAAAAGATAATTGAGCACTTAGGCTTCAAAGCAGTCACCCCACAGGATAAAGGTATAAACAGGAGGTATGTTCTTTTACCTGTCATTCACTGAAACAATTAAACATTTTACATGTATTTGTATCATAAAAATGCTAATGTAGATTAGCAAGGGAATGATAACATTTTCACAAGTAGAAGCCTGATCTAATACTGAACAAAACCAGTATATAATACACTTAATGTAAATAAATGGTTATGTTTTTATGTACAATGTCTGAATAAGAGTACTTATTAATAAGTGTTTGTTTTTTGTTTTAATTTTTTTCTTCCTCTGATTGCAACACATGACTGTTGAAGTCAATCTCTTGATAAATGACTTCAGAAATTACCTACACGTCACCTTGCATTGTTTAATGATGTGTAAATCTTCAGAAAACTGATAATCAGTAGTTATTTATTATTAAAGAACATGGCATTAACATTGATATAAAAGCAATCCTAAATATTACACCTGAAGTTTTGAAAATAAAAAAAAAATTGTAATATTAAGATATTACAGAATATGAAAAAAAAATTCTTGGGTATTTGTGTTTGAATTTTTCTCTTAGACCCCCTCCAGACCCTGCTGTTCTGGTCAAGCGAGCACCTGTGGTCACCATAATGGGACATGTGGATCATGGAAAGACCACTCTTCTAGATGCTTTAAGAAATACTAATGTTGTAGCTCAGGAGTTTGGAGGAATAACACAGCATATTGGTGCTTTTCAAGGTAATTTGGAGAATCAAACCCAACCATCATTATTCCTCATTAACCTTTATTATGAAAAAGAAGACTGAGGATGGAAAATTATTTTTAGAAATTTCGAAACTTTGGACTGCCTTACCATGAAAACTTTATTTTTTGTTTTGTATTTTCTTTAATATAGTAACCGTTTCGTCTGGTGATGTTATCACTTTTCTTGACACTCCTGGACATGCAGCATTTGCAAAAATGCGTGCACGTGGAGCCATGGTGACTGATATTGTTGTTCTGGTTGTGGCTGCTGAAGATGGAGTCATGGAACAAACCATAGAGTCCATTATGTATGCTAAGGAGGCTAAAGGTAGGAGGATTTCAACATAAACTTGGAAATTAAGAGAAAATACAATCGCAGAATTCAGATTAATCGAGTTCTACATTATTTTTGCAACAGATATGATGTACAATATAATGTTATTGAATTAAAAAAATTTTTTTTTCAGTCATTTCAAAAATGCAGTTGATGTGTTTATTTATTTTTTTTTTTTTTTCAGTTCCGATCATTGTTGCTATAAACAAAATTGACAAGCCATCAGCAGATGTGGTGAGTTTTTTTTTTGTTTTGTTTTTTTTTTATGCAAAAAAAAAAAAAAATAGATTGTAACTTTGAATAGGTTTCTTGTTAGTTCTTGGTATTACAGATGTCAGCATATAGCAAATATGCCTGCACACACACCTATATCTGTGTTTTTAGATAATTTACAAATCATAAAATGCATTTTAATTATTCAATAATTGATAAAAATACACAACCAGAAGAATATATGAAGAGGAGATGACTTTATTAAGTTATATTTATTTTTCCATTTATTTTTTGTAGGAAGCAACAAAAAACATGCTTTCAGAACATGGTTTAGTGTCAGAAGAATTTAAGGGAGATACACAGTTTGTACCTATCTCAGCACTTAAGGTAACAGAAACACAATAGCAGAGGCATTGACTTTACCTCAGCTGTGGCTCAGAGTTATCAGTATCACATTAATCTCTGCAACTGCTAAACCATGGTGTTCTAGTGCCTTATATAAATGGACAAGTCAAGGAAAATATTCACATGTTAACACTTATTTTCATGCCTGTATTCAGTTAAAGAATTTATGGCTCCATATTTTGAGTCTTGTGTGGTTTATAGGTTTATTTTTTCTAAAAGGAACACAAAATAAACTTTTCCCCTCATTCAGAAAATGTATCTGTAAGTTTAATTGTGCATATGATCTTCATTCAGAAAATAAATCTGGACAAATTGCAAGAAGCTATCCTGGTCGAGTCCGAGATTATGGAATTGAAAGGTGACCCCACGGGCCTAGTAGAGGGGATAGTAATTGAGTCTAATGTGGATCCTCAGAGGGGGTAAGTACTCCAGTTGAATCCTTGGTATGAATCAGTTCAATTCAAATAGATGAGCACCTTCATATTATTGTGGAATTCATGTCCCAAGTTGGAATTCTAGTAGAAAAGTTATACCTTAAAGTATTTAGAGTTTAGATTCTTACTTTTTTGACATCCTGATTGTGATTTCTTCTAGTTAAATGCACACACTGTTGATAACAAGTGCATAACTAAAGTGATAACTAAACAGAACTGTCAACAGGATGTCAAAAAAGTGTGAATATTTTAACTAAAGAACAAATTTTTTTTCCAGTAAAATTAGTTACTTGTCCAATGAAACTTTTATTTAAATTACATCTAATTATAATTCGTTCATGTTTTTTCATCATATTCATTTTATTCATAATTGGTTGAATTTGACATTTAAAAAGGATCTTTTGTACCACTGTTTGGACTAGCACTTCTTAAATTGAAATTAACATGTTAATGAGAACTCATATTATTTTTCAGCAAAATTGCTACTGTGCTTATTCAAAGAGGGGTGTTGAAACCAGGGGGGTATCTGGTGGCAGGAAAGTGTTGGGGGAAGGTGAGAAGAGGTTCTTGTTGATAAAGATAACCTCCTGCAATATGAACTAAAATAATGATCTTCTTTCACATATTTTTATACAATTGCAGTCATGTCAATTAAATGATAACTACCATTTCCTTAAACTTGTTTCAGTAAAAATATGCTATTTATTTAGAAATTTCAGCTATTTTATCCATTTTCTTTTTATTTTATATGTTGTTTTTTGTATGCCATCTCTTTAGTTCTTCTAAGTGACGCACTCCTCTAAACTTGAAGGTCAAATATTTCTGATAGGTGCGTTACATGTTAGATCACAGACAGCAGCCCATCAGAGAGACATCCTTGTCGATGCCTGTCCAGGTGGTGGGATGGAAGGAGCTGCCTGAAGCTGGGGCAGAGGTCATTGGAACCAACTCAGAGGTGATCAGTGAAAAAAGATACTTTGTAGTCCTGGTTCTTTGTAGAGCTATTTGTTCCACTTTGATGGATGATAAGTTATGAAAATTTTCAGATATAAAGCTTTATGTTGAGAAAATAAATCTTAAATTTTGAAATGTTATTATAATTCACCATTATTTTAAATTTCTGTTCAAAATAAACTGATTTGATAACCATTGGGCAGGTAAAATTAAAGATGTGCACCTCGGTCAAACTGTGGCCTGAATCAAAAGCTCTTGTTTGTCAGTAACTTCTGACACTTACCTAACCATCAATCATTGATCAATCAGAAACCTTTACATTCAATAAATACAACCAGGAGCAGGATCAATATAGTAGTAATTGAAGGAATTGAACCTTTGGAGAATAATGAATCTATCATCAGGGATGTTCATGGGCCCTTTCCCCTTTCAAACCAATACCAATATTTCTGCTACATCCATTCACACCTCTGAGCATCAAGTAAAATATTTACCCACACCATTTCACACATTCAAATCCCTGAGGGTGGGGGTAAGTGAGAATTATAACTATCTGTCCTGCTGTAAAATAGGCCATCCACGTATCAACAAGACAGCTCACTGACTGAACCCTTTCCTTGGACACAAAAGTCAATAGTTTTAACCCTTAAATTTATCATTTTGGTGGGGAAAAAAATAAAAACTGTAGCTTTTTATCAATTTGATTTTTTAATTCCTTTTTTAAAGAAAGAAGCACTAAGCATAGTGGAATGGAATCAAGAACATTTGAATAAGGATGAAACTCTCCAAATGCATCGAGACCTTAACTTGAAAAGACAGGAACACAGAGATAGCCATAGTGTAAAGCTACAGAAACGTCTTGAGATGGGAAGATATACATATGGACTTGTCCATAAGTTGGAAGAATTTGCACACTTAAAAAAGAAACAATCTTATTGGATAGACAGCGGTCCAAGCTTAAACCTTGTTGTCAAAGGTAGATACTTTCATTACATTTGTATGGCAAAAGAGGATAGATAGATACATAGATATTTATATCCCAACTGGAATACACTTGAAAATGGAGCTGTATCACTTCTCTTTGTAGAAAGTATGCTACCATTCCAACAGGCCCAGGGTGGCCCACTTATATTTCATATTCTTTTTGTAAATACACCTTTATTTTATTTCTGAAGGAGATGTTGCTGGTTCTGTGGAGACTCTTCTGTCCTCTTTTGGTGGATATCAGCTAGAACACCTCTGTCCCATCAAGATAATTCACTCTGGTGTTGGTGACATCACCCTGAGAGACTTGGAAATGGCAGAGACATTCAATGGTGATTTTTTTTTTTTTTTTTTTAGGATCTCTCTACTATATTTATAAAAGAGATCATCAAAGATAGTCAAAGGCTTATTATGATATCAAACAAGTGTTTGAGGAGAGTGAGCTCAAATTTAATGGCAGACTAGCAAGTGCAGGATGGCAAGAATTAAATTCTGGCAAAAAATTATTAAGAACTATTTTCCTGCTTGTTTTTTCATATGTTGTGTAGAATTATAGCCTATTACAGTACAGTATAAACTCATGCATTGAGTGTCATTTTTGCATTCAGATCTGATTAACGATAATGGCCGTTTTCTAACAGGAGCCTTAGATTTGGGAGCACAAATGCACACAAACGACTCTAGCCACAAACTAACTACTCCAACATAGAATTACTCGCTGTAAGCTAAGCACTTCTTTACACAATTTGGCCAGTGTTCATCCAGATCTCTTGCTGTATACATAGGCCACCTTAGGGTTCTTTTTATAAAGCAGCAATGCATTCTTGACAAACTGGTACATAAGAGGATAAATGGTTTGTGTAATGAATTTGTGGCTGGAGTTGTTAATTTGGGCGTTTGTGCTCACAAATCTGAGGCTCAAGTTAGAAAATGCGAAATAAAAATTAGCAGGCCTGGTATTGCTTTCTATGAAGACATTTCAATCTTACTGGTAAACTTGAACCCCACTTCACACAGTTTCTTTTATGTGAATGATGTCCTACAGTGCTGATAGCCTTGTTTTAGTTTATGTCAGTGGCACTCTTGTTTAAGATTTTCTATGATTATTCCCATTGGACAAAGCAAAGATTCAAAATATTGTAAGATTGTGTTAAAATCCCTTAATATCTTGAGATGAATCATTTTTATTCTCAATTTCTCTGCTACTTCTTTTGCAGAAATGCTTGGATGTATGTACTGTAATATTTTAAATAATTTTTTTTATATTTCTGTTTATTTTACATAAAAACCATCCATGTTTTTAAGGGATTTAACTCGTTAAAAAGGGAGATTACAAAGAAATAGGAATTTAAGAAAGATAGAATTATTTCAATAAGTCAATTTTATTCAGTATTTTATTTTACAGGGGTAGTATTTGGGTTCCAAGTGACGGCACCAGTTGAAATTGTAGACTTGGCAGAAAAGAAAGAAATTCCACTTAAATTGCACCAAGTGATCTACCATCTATTTGACGATCTGAAAGATGAGATTGTGAAGAAGATTCCATTAGTCAATGAAGATAAAATAATCGGTAAGGGAGCATTCCCACAGATATTTGGATCAATCTGTTTCCCTGGGGAGTCTCACTAAATCGCTATCAACCTGACCAGCTTAAAAGTCTGTCACGCTTAGTAAAGCTGTTAGTTGGTAATTATCTTTATCCCTAGCTGGTTCGGCAGGCATGACAGACATTTAAGCCAGTTGAGTTGATAGCAATTAGTGAGACTCCCCAGGGAGTTAGACTGATCCAGATGGATCTATCTAGGCATGGGAACCCAGTCAAAGTTTATATATACAGACACAGTGAGTGTCTGTATATAGTCTGATTACCTGTATCTATATCATTACCGTAGCTGTTAGTGATACAGGTGCAGTCCAACATGTTTGTTCCATAACAGTTACTGTTGTTTTTCTTGAGATAAACAGGAAAGCTTCATTTGATGAAGGGGCAGCTTAAGTTAGTGTCATGAAAGTTTTTAATTACATACACTGTCTGTACATATGGCTATCACCTGCATCTGTTGTTAGTGCCTTGCATTTTTCACCATTAATGCAATTTAAGGGTAATCATTGGGGCCTAAACTTACTGGAGTGATTTATGGCAACAAAATACAGGTCGAGTTGGAGTAGCACTCTTATTGTAATATTTTTGTATATTGAAGCTATGCAGATTTTTGGGAATTTTTCATTTTTCTCATATGGGTATTTTCATTGTGTGACTGAAATACCATGGGTCCCAGATTTAAACCTTATGCTTGTTACTTTTTCTGAATGTCCATATTACCTGAAGTATGTAATTAACAAGGCAGCAAAGCTGTCAAATGTACAGACAAAAAGCAGGAAATAACAAAATAGGCTACTGTCAATTCTGATGCAAAAGTACATTATGTTAAACTGCAAATTCAACATCAAATTCTAATTATGCTCAACAGGTAATACCAATGTAAGTAAAATGTGTAACAAACATAAGGCTTCAGGCCCATGGGAGTTCAAGTTCACCCTTTGAAAATGTAAAACTTCCAGAAAAAGAAGTCAATTAGACTGCTTTTCCAACTCGGGCTGCATTTTAGTCCTGTATTTCTTTTTTGAAAGTTTGGCAATCATAAGAAACATGGTTTTCCCATAATGGTCATCATGGCAGCAGCACCCAAAATTGTGTTTTCTTCTATTCTGATGCAATATTACATAATGGTTACCAGCATAATGACCATCAATTTTTCATAATAAAATATACATATCATGGATTTTCAGAAAATGTGACAAGCATGGGTCTTCCAAGCCTGTGGAACTTCAAAGTCACACCTTGAAAATGCCAATATGTGAAAAATTAAAATTTCATAAAAAAACTGTTTAACTGGCAGATTGCATTGCCTACTGAGCTATATTTTAGTCCCATGTTTCTTTCCTGTAAGTTTGAGAACAGTAAGTGACATGGTTTTTCTTAAATGGTCATCATGGGAGCAGTGCCCAAAATAGTTTTTTTTCAAATTTTGATGCAATATTACATAATGTTTAACAGCATAATGACCATCAATTTTTAATAATAAAATATTAGTATCATGGATATTCAGAAAATGTGACTAGCAAAGGTCTTCAGGCCCATGGAACTTCAAAGTCACAACTTGAAATGCCAAAATGTAAACAAGACAGCACTGTTCTGAAATGTTTTTTTTTTTCCATTTTTAACAATTTTTAACATAAAACAAAATTAACAGTTTACTGCCATTTTTATATGATCAACTAAAGAAATTGATGAGATGGGGAAAAATATCAATAGAGCAGTGTTAAATGTCCAATTTCTTCCATTCTGAGATTCTGAACATAGTGAATGATTGAATATGACAAACTGCAATGATATGAGTTTATTTCCATTTTTGAAACTTTATTACACAATACACGATAACAAGTTTACCATCATTTTTACAAAATCAACTAACAATGTTGTAAAGATGCAGGAAATGTCAAACAAAAACTTTTACGTATCTTATTAGTTTAATAATGAGACTGTTAACATGCCTAAGAATTGAATCTGAGGAAATGTGAAAAATATGCTGAAAAGTGAAAAAACAGCATAAATTCTACAATAATGGCCCGATCATGCTGATTTTCGAACTTGACCTGCGTTTTATGAATATTCATCAGCTCTGTAAATATAAAGCCAAAACGTAAAACTGCCCTCCACTTATTGTGTTTACAAGGAAAGTGCACGGCGCCGGCATCGCCATCACCATCGCCATCGGCGACGACAGACGCAGGTGATGGCAATATGTACAGACACATCTGTGTCTGTACATAAAAATTAGTGGTAAATATACTGTTCATAATTATGAAACAATGCATCAAAATGGACTAAAAACATTTTGCAGGCAAAGCAGAAGTGATGAAGACGTTCAAGGCAGCAATTGGCAAGCACCATTCCCAGGCAGCAGGATGCTACTGCTCAGAGGGCATTTTGGATTCTAAGAAACATTTTCAGTTAATAAGAGAAGATGAGGTTGTACACGAAGGTACGTCTGGTGGTTTTACCATTTCAGTAATGCTTTCATACTGGCGTAATATTTGCATTATGCCACTTGGAGATACATAACCTACATATTTGATGTGAAATCATTTTATTTAATACAGTGTTAAGAATACCTGGTTTTGGTACACCAGATTTGTCATCATCAATCACATTGCTTGTTTAAAACGTTAAGAACTTTGTTTTGTGCTGTATTTCTTTTCCTTTGCTAAAACACCAGCACAAGTGAATACCTTGTTAAATCTCCACTACAAACTAATACAATACTAAATGGTACCCTTTTCTCTTCATCCCAGGGCAAATTAGCAATTTGAGGCACTTCCAGTCCAAAGTACAGACAATAAAACAAGGCATGGAATGTGGTCTAACCTTTGAAGATCCAAAGGTTCAAGTAAACAAAGGGGACATTATAGTCTGTTTTGAAAGACAACAGAAAAGGGTTGGCAAAGATGATCTAGATTTTGGTTTTTGATTATTTTGAAATTATGTTGTTATAAAATTCTTAGGGGGGGGGGCTGCTTTAAGTACACTTTGATTTGAAACATT
This sequence comes from Lingula anatina, assembly GCF_051362555.1. Taxonomy (NCBI): domain Eukaryota; kingdom Metazoa; phylum Brachiopoda; class Lingulata; order Lingulida; family Lingulidae; genus Lingula; species Lingula anatina. The sequence continues at coordinate 37,894,067 of NC_141768.1, read as the reverse complement.
TATGAGAAAAAAGACAGCAGTGTCCAACTGGTAAGCAGATTATTGTAGTGATTTTTCTGCACCATTCTGTGCTCTCTTAAAATGCACGCGCTCAGTATCAGTATCTTAACAAGGAGCTCATCTCCTGAAAGACTTATTAACTATCATGTTATGTTTATGATGTTTCAAGAAATACTGGTTAATGATCACCGTATTTCCTTTTGTTAATTATTGTCCAAGTAACTTGGAAGAGGTTCATTTACAACTGTAATAAAACTATTTATGATGAATATTAAGATTTTACTCAATTAAATCATTCTTTTTAACTTAAGTTAATAAGAATGGAGGCAAAAATACTGACTGAAAATAACTGCAAAGAAGTTGGCCAAACAGAAAAATCTTTATTTTACCTTATGTCAAAACAGAAGAGTTGTGTATTTTATAACAAGAAGCTTAGTATAAATTAATGCTGCTGGTATTATAAGAATGAATTCCATGTGATTGCACTTAATTAAGGATAAAAATAAATTCTTTAAAAGTTTCCTATTAAAATACCAGGAGAGGAACTGCAGAAATATAAGGTGAAGTCAATCTGACATTGACAAATTTCTTTAAAGATGCATGCAAAGAGAGCATAGATTCCTTGTTCTGCATATAAATTACAACTACCAGGTTCTCAAGTCCAAGTCCACAAACCAAAGGATAAACCAAATGAAGTGCTCCACCAAAAAAGGCTTTAAAACCGCACCATCTTAAAATTTCTGGTCTTAAACTGGTCTTAGTTATCTGTTTGTAAAAGTCTGCCAAATGATTAAACAATGTAGAAGATATTACTGCTGCAATCACATAATTCAAATGAGAGCTGGCGAAAGCAAAAAGAGGGTTGTATATAGCACAGACAGTAAGCAGAAAACATCTGTTGAAGAATCGTCTTTAGGGGAATTATAAATTGAAACCCTGTGGTACTTCCTTAAGTTATACTATTTGAAACTATTTGGTGGCATCTGTTGCATTAAGTGACAATAATTTGACATGCCTTGCTTTGTATGCATCTTTAAATGAAAAGTATAAATGCAAAAATTCTGGCTACTTGCTATTAAATGCAAATAACATCCTTAAAAACCTTAAAATATCACCTTTTTGATAAAACTAGTGGAAAAATTGTGTAAACGTTTTTTAGCTTTAAGTGACAATAATTTGACATGCTTTGTATGCATCTTTAAATGAAAAGTCTAAATACACACATTCTCGCTACTTGCTGTTAAATGCAAATAACATCATTAAAACTTTAAAATATTTGATAAAACTAGGGGAAAATTATGTAAACATTTTTAACTCCATTTCATACCACCCATTAATCACCAAAGAAACTTTCTAATTCCTTCCCCTTTTTTAAAAAAGCAGAAAATGCTGCAACTCCTTTCAATTTATACCTGTAGCCCAGCCAATCTGTCAAAGATATTCTCTTCTTAATCTTCTAGCATTTATCTTAATCTTCTAGCATTTTGCAAGTGACTTTTCCAAATTTCTTCATAATTACATAAATTCATATACATACACATGGCAATTTATGCTAAAAGGTAGCCACCACCTGTTAACCTACAAGAAAATGTTAAATATTTGTGCTCTTATAATGTATAATGTATAGTTACCATACAAAACTTTCGTTGTAATTGCCTTAATACTGCCGCATCTGAACAGATCAAATGGATTTCACAGCTGCCAAGTCTTATCTGATGTCCAACACCCTTTCGTATATATAAATATATATACATTTACTTGTAAAATATGTTGGTTTTAGTAAGATGTATGCCATGACCTAACTGGGGTAATTACAGGCATACAGTTCTGAGTTTATATATATTTCTGATAAATGGTTTCACATAATATAGTCAAGTGACATAGCATAACTGTTATTAGAAATTATGAATGATATAAAATTAACAGGGACTTTACAGAGATGTAAACATGAGACAGATACAATTCAAATAAAACCAACAGCAACACCTATTGGTATGCATTTATATTAAAAACACTCCTGACAGCGTTTTCAATTCTAATGCCTTAAATTATGGCAAACTTAATGTCCATTCTTACAAAGTGTTATTGTTTCAAAGGGACAAATAATCCTCTTTCAACTAACTTATTCAGTGACAGAAGTGCATAGCTGAATCATCAGATTCTCAAACAGACCCCATTTCACCATTTGTCCCTATTTCTGACAATTAAAATTATGGTGACCTGTCCACATTCTGTTCTGATGATTGTAAAATATTTATCATTAAAATGGTTACCTGCGCATGTTCTGTTCTGATAATTGTTAAGTATTTATCAAAGCTAAATATGAATTGAACTTCCCTCATACACACATGGCATGGGTGTTTTCTAGACATGCACAAACCATGGTTTATAAGACCCAGCTTCAGCAGGTGGAAACTGAAAAAATATGTACAGTTTGCATTCAACTGCATGACCAAAATGTCTCATAAATGTCCAAAGAAAAAGCTACTAGTGCTGCAATAAAATGGTAATTAATTTCTTTAATAAATTTCATCCAAATTGATACACCAGCAGAGTTTAGTGCTGTTAATACTGGGATTCTTGTTGACATCCAAGGTTACCAGGAATTCTAATGTAAGTTTAGGGCATGAACAATACTGTGATGAAGGTTGTACCTTACCTGTTTGGTGAATTGATCCACACAAGCCATTCGGATTCTTTCTGGCGTGGCTGGACTGTCAAGTTTAAACAGTCCCGGCACACCTGCATCCGCCCGAGCACTAGAGATGGCATCTTTGATGGCAAAGAATACTGAGGATGCCAAAAACAATGGGGGCTCTCCAATAGCCTAAACCAAAGTATTTATTTCAGATTAAATCTACAAATCATTTCAACAACTGTGTATTACACTACATTAAAGAACTTGATTTAACATTCTTGGGATGAAAAGAGATATTTGAAGTTGTTTAACATTGCATGAAAATTAATTTCTTGATTTCCTATGACCGTTGTGAATGTAGCCATGGCAAACATCAAGTGATTCTCATCATTGCCATCAACTAAAATCTCAAGCAAACAGTTCGTAACTTATCAAGCCACTGGTAGTTACTAAATACACAATGGTATGAACAACAACATGATAATGTTACTTTTAATTCAATGTAAGCACAATTTTAAATCAAAGAATACAGCCTAGGGTACAAAATAATATAGTTATGGTAAATAAATATACTGACTTGACAATCATTTTTCTCAATTTTCTCAAATGGTCAAACATATTACTTTGTGTTTGTTGCTCAACATCCAGTACTAAAAAATCAAAGATATGACTATTCATGCTAATGTTGAAGAAAAAATTAACCATCATTTTTGTCAAACAGCCAGAGTACAAAAAATCATATGGTCTACCTTGGACGAGTATACAGCCCTTGGGTTGGAAGCCCCTTTCAGTAGAGAGACATTGAATTCCACAGGGACATCTCCAAATCCTGGCAACTTATAGGCCCCAGGGCCCCGGTTGATCAGACTTCCCTGTGGACTGAACTTCAGCTGTTCAATGGTGAACATGCCATATCCCTGGAAATTTCAGTTTTCATTTACAGAAGGGGCAACTCTGACAGCATACTGGGGCAGGCTAAAGGGTGGCCCCCCACCCCTAGCCCCCCTTTTCCATCAAAATGTTAGTGGAACAGGAGATATAAACCAATGTATTATATCAGAATCATAGTTCAATACCTTTAATTTGATAATGCATATTAAGATATTTTGACAGTTAATAATGTCCTGTTCACATTACCTGTGCAAATGCCCCTTCAATTTGTCCAATGTCTATTGCTGGGTTCAAACTAGTGCCCACATCCATCACTATATCAGTTCTCAAAACCTGGACAATAAAGAAGACATGAGGGAGAAGACCAGACATGTGAAATAGCCTTTAATTAAGAAGACTGATTCCAAATTTGTCACAAGCACAAGTACAAAATTCCACTGTATTCTGTTTATTCTGACTGAATTAAATTTATAAATGCACAGCTGCAATATGATAATGATAAAGTCAAGATGCATTAAAACGACAGCCTGAAACTATTGAAAATATTCGTTCATGTACCGTATGATCTCCCGTGAGACAGTCGATTTCCACTTCTGAGCATGCTGCACCAAAGGTAAAGTAATTGAAGGGCATCATCCCTTTGTTATTCTCCCAATCAAAACCTTGAATGTCTGGAGTCCTAGAAACAAGGACAGCAGTAAGAATACCATTTTAAAAGAATTTAACTCGCTGGAAACTATCAATTTCAATCACTGTGGTGATAAAGAGAATGTGAACCTAAAACAAAGCTTAAAATTGGGCGACACATTATTACGTATCAACATAATATTTCTTTCATCAAAACTTATTCATTGCTTCTTCAAATTAAATACCTGACATTTTAATTAAATACATTTGTTATTCTTCTTGTTTAATTGTTCTTACTTGTAAAACCCAGTTGTCGATAGACTAACTCTGTCAAAGTAGGCAGCCTTCACCTGCAATGTTATCATGACTAAATCATTAAAATTAAACCTTTAAATAGCTTTCTTAGTTATAGAAAAATATATGTTTACATCATGTGTAATGTAACAATTATATTATATTACAACATACATGGCCATAAAAATGTAAACACCAGTTCAGGAATGAACTAAACTGAAATGAAACACAAAATGTCCACCTGTCAGGAAGGTGCACATGTTGTATCTGAGACACTTTCAGTTATATAATATAACTTCAAATTAAAGAAAATTCTTCCTCTATTTCAATTCACTTATTATTTTCTATCAATCAATTTTATCTATTTTTAAATAAAATTTAAATTATTTTTAATTAAAATTATTTTTATTTATTTTTAAAAATGAAACTGTTTAAAGGAAGGTTTTTATCATGTCAGGCAAAGAGATATGTAAGTGTTTGACAAGCCTGTAAATGTATTTCACTGAAGTTCTTTGCACATAACATACCCATTCTTCCCAAGTGCCTTTCGAGTTGGCAGTTTTGTACGGTTCTATGCGTTCCATAATAATCTGGCAGGCATTCTAAAAAAAGACATGTAGTCGAGTTAATTATAGAATCAGAAAACATCTACATTGTGTTATATTTTCTGCAGAATATAACATTATAAATATCTGTGAGGTTTAGTGACTGCTTACCAAGATTGCCATGCCATACAAATCAGAGCAGGCACTGGCAGCAGATGCTGAGGCGTTTGGTACCATGTTGGTGCTGGTCTCACTAATATGAATCTTGGAAATGGGGATGTTTAGAGCTCTACTAGCAACCTAAAACAGCAGACAAGGGCAGTGTATTGTAAGACCTTTCAGTGGTCACAAATGTGTTTTCCCTTCTAGAGACATTAATTATAAAATAAACAACAACAACAAAAAAGAACTACATGATGCAATTGTGGAAGTCTGTTATACATAAAACCCAATTTTAAAAAATTCTGTATTAATGCAATAAAAAGTGCCTTTCTAAAATGAAGAATTTTTATGTTCCTTATAACATATGTAAAATACATGACTTATCTTTCCAGATTAACTTGTAATAAGCATTCAACTGAGTAAAAGTGAATGAATTATTGCGCTACCTGGCTCATCTTGGTATGAAGGCCTTGACCCATTTCTGTGCCCCCATGTGTGATAAGAACAGAGCCATCATTCTGGTAGACATGGACCAAAGCTCCCCCCTACAAAATTGGTAAAAAATTGAATCTAAAACCTAATTTTATAGAAGAATTGTCAGCATGATTTCTGTCTGCAGTCTGTACTCTGGAGTTAATGGAATTCCTTTCATTTAAAAATGGGTATGTCATTATCATGTCAGGTACCATTTCTGAAGCACTGTTGGCATTTCACATACAAAAAGACTCCAACAAAGTGTGCAGGCAGATTTATATGTAAACCTCATTTTACAATTCCTTGTCACAATTTTTTAATTAACTGTATGCATGCATGTCTTAATATAATGCAACTTACTTGATTAAGAAATGTAGCTGTAAAAGATATACCAAACTTTGTGGGGATGACTGCAATACCACGTTTTTTCCAACGATTCTCACTGCAAAAATGAGAATGCTTGTATTTATTGTTAACTTGGTAGAAAATGAAAGGGCCAATGCAAACATTGTAATCTAAGGAGAGGAAGATATTTTTTGAAGTAAAATAAACCATGCATAACAAGAGTCCGAAAGGCCATTCCAGAGTATGCTCCCCTGTGACAACTTTTACCTCCATAAATCTTTTTTGTTTCTTCATGTGCCAAGGAGCAAGAAAATTAGCAATAGTACTTCATTTCCACTCTCTTTATGTTAATTAGAAGCTATAATAAAGGTAATTATCAATAACTTTTATGGAATTTTAATTAAATAGAGAGAACTTACCTATTGTAAATATCAATTTCTTGTCTTCTTCTGTGAAAGTTACTTTGTTTAATTACTTCATCCCAGCAGCGCCGTATGTTGCAGTTGACGAGTTTTTGATCAAAGTGTGTAACGTCATTCTCTTTGTACATATTCAACTCACGCACCTGAAAATTCATTTTTTTTCCTTGTACAAATACAACTGTCACACTTTCACGTTTAACTGGTTTAAAGCATTATCAATATTTGCTCAATATACAATATATCCATAAGTTTCTAGAGGGAATACTTCCTCATTAATATCTGGTCAATGTATCCATACGTTTCCAGAAAGAATTTTTTCTCATTTAAATTATTTGTGTAAAAATCCAGCTCTTACCTCCAGAGGCGAAACCCCCAAATAGTCAGCAATGTCATTTATTACTGTCTCCATGATCATCAGCCCCTGAGGCCCTCCAAACCCTCGGAAAGCTGTGTTTGATGGAAGGTTGGTTTTACACAAGTGTCCCACAACTCTGACATTATGCAACTTGTAACAGCTGTCAATGTGAAACATTGCCCTCTCCATTACCTGTGAAGAAAACAATTACAGTTGAAAAGAGGTTTGGGCCTTGGGTGAGAAAATCAATTCTTTCATATCAAACTTGAAAAAAATTTTTAATTTCCTTAGAAAATAATCTTTTCGGTATTCATCAGTTACCTAAAGCAGGTATTAATTAACATTTCAATGACAGCAACACCTTATATTTCCATTTTAATACATTGTACAGAGGCTCCTAGCTTGCATTCTGAGGGTTGGAAATCAATTCAGTCTATGCCACAGTATACGTTATGCACTAGCTAGTAATGATGCAGTTAAAACATGGCAACCTTCTTATGTCTATTTTCACTTGTGGAGTTCCTGAATATAACCAAAAAAATTCACTTCATACTGCCTGCTTTAATCTTCAAATGACAATGCATTTAAGGACAAGGTAAATAGAAATTTCAAAAGCTGAGGTCAATTTACCGCCAAAGAGAGATCAGCACTGTTGCCTGCATTGGAGTACAAAGCTGCATCTAAAGCAAGGATTTTACCACTGTTGCTGAATCCAACCTGATGGGAAAACATAAAGAAGAATGGACTTCCTTCAACAAAAACTAACTTGTATTTATTGAAAATTACAAGTACTTGTAAAATCAAAAATTCTATAAATTCATTTTAATAAAACATATTACAACATGGAAAGACAGATGATCAGAACATAGAGACTTAATAAGTGCCTGCATAATTATATTTAAAAAACAAAATATACAAAGATGGTGAATTGACTGATAAAATATACCATACCTTGTATTTGCCAAGAAAAGGGTGTCTCCCACCAGTTACCAACATATCTTCATCTCTATCCAACATGCAGCGAACTGGGCAATTAAGCCTTGTGGAGTAGAACAATTCAATCTAACAATATGATAAGATGCACAAACATGTCCATACACATATATATATGTATATACCAGTAAAAGCAGTTGGGGCAAACTTGACTGCCTATTTGAGATACCTAAGCAGCTCACTTTCAACATTTTACATGTGTGTGCGTGTGAATTAGGACTTGGGGGTCATATATATTTTTTTTTAAATTAGATTTTGTAAAATATAAATAAACTAAGAGGCAATTAATTGTCATCTTGGACTTACTTGAAAGCTGCAACTGCCACTGGTACCATAAGAACATGAAAACGTGTTTCCTTTCCTCCAAAACCACCTCCTATACAACAAATACAACAAAAAAAAAGGAACATTTAGGGACAGTGGGTTTAATAAAAATTCTTAATAAGGAAGAAATGTGATGATATCCCAACCATTTTCAGAATTTATTCTGTGCCACTTGTGATTAAGAGACAGTTTTGAAAATAACTTACCCAATCTTTTTACTCGTACAGTAATCCTGTTGGCTGGAACTCCTAGAGCACTGGCTATCATAAACTGAAATCAAATATATAAATGCACCACCTTACTTCTATAATATCAAGAAACAGCATGTGTAGTGTTTTAATGCAAGATGTACCATATCCATACACCCCAAACAACCAAGCATAATGATCAAACACTTTTTTATTCAAAGCCAACAAATCAAGAGAGAATTGAAATTAATATGTCGCAAAAACATAAGATTAATGGAAATGAAACTGTCTTTGTAATGCTTTTCATTCAATAATAATGTTTGATCCATATACTTTTATTACACCACTATCTGACCAGAATACAGCATGCACCACAAATGATAAATTTGTGGCCAAGGCATTTTTTCACTCGTGAGATTCATTCATTCCACTGACAACAATTCTCCAACTTAAAAAGTATTTACCTGTCCAATTGATGGAGCCTGGGTAGAACTGAAAACTTCCATTTCTCCATCCTCCCCCCTAGGAACAGCTCTGGTCACTTGTGTCTCCAGATAAAAGTGCTCCTGTCCACCAACTCTTTTCTCACCAGTCAGCACGTGGTCAGACTGGGCAAAACCTTGGTCCACATCTCCACAGGACATGGACCTGGCTGGAGGGTGGTAAGACCCTGCTTCAATGGCTTCCTGTAAAGAGTTCAACACCAGACGACTTATTACCCGTGCCAAGAAGGATATCTTTTTGCCTTTGTTGATTTGGTAGTTTTAACTAAAACAGGATGAATAAGGAGGGTGATAGGTAAGGATTTGTAAATTGAAGAATGAGAAGAAACAAACATAAGAGACAGAAAGCAACTATTGTATAAACATACCAGAACTTTGGCCAGTCACGATAAATAATCTTCGTGGCTGAAAATGTGTTTCATTATCTTAAGATTTTAAAAATCGCAAGAAAAACCCATCCCCTTATTTTATCCTACATTCAGATACCTCAATTGTGACAATTGCTGGCAAGTCTTCATATTCCACAATGACAGCCTTGGCAGCTCTCTGAGCATGGACCTGGTTGTCTGCTACCACTGCTCCTATCACCTGACCCACACAAGTCACCTGAACCAAAATTTACAAACATACTTAAGAAAAATACAGAAATATTCTGTTATAACTGCAAGGAGTAAACCAGCACAGCTCAATCAGGAGATTTCAATATCTTTTTACATGTCAATGATAATTTTTTTAAATGAGAGAGATGAAGAAATACTGAAATGCTCATATTTGTGAAACAATAGATATTGTTGATAAGACAACTGCTGAATGAATTCTTTGACAGATCTATCACTTTTATAACCCTGAATTCTTTGACAGATCTTTCACTTTTATAACCCATCTTGTGGATGCCAAAACTTAAAAGAAGTTACGCCACATTTTCTGTTGGTACTTCCAGCTTTACTATCACAATTTGCCTTTACATTACATGTCCACAAATACCTCACCCACACCTTTTCTGATGCAAAAACCTCCTCATCTTTAACTGCAGCTGGGCCCTCCTTATTATTTCCAGGTACATCTTTGTGACAAAAGAAGGCTTTTACACCTGTCATTTTTAAGGCATCACTGGCATCAATATTAAGGATCTTGGCATGAGGTCTTGTGCTTGTGACTAAGGCAAGATACAGCTCACCTAGAACAGAAAGTTATTTATTTTTATTTTTATTTTATTTATTTATTTATTTTTTTCTTGGTCAATTAAATGATAGAGATAATGATAGAGAATTCTTTTCTATTTAAATTCGTTTTTATAATAAATGATATCATTTAGAAACTGGTACAACCTCATATATGAGAAAATGCAAACATGAAATACATAATGGTGAAATTTTTAAACTGTTCAATTTCTACACTAACTGAAAGCATACAGGTAATAGCTATTACAGGTATGCTTTCAGTTAGCATAGAAATTGAACAATTTAAAAATTTCATCATCATGAGTAACGTTACTACACAGATCAATTTCCATCAGAATGAAATAAATGATTTAAATAAACAACAAAATTTCTTCAGCATTATCCATAGTTACAGAGATGACAAAGGGTTCTATTCCATCTACTTTAGGTAAAAATTTACTCCAATCTACATACCATCAGCATAAGGCATATCATCACAGTACTGAGCCTCTCCAGTGGCCTGCTGTGAGCCTGCTTTGTGTGGCAGGGGTCTCCCCACAGCATCCTTCTCTGATTGGGCCTCAGGAACCTCTTCATACACCTGAGTGCTTTTAATGGGTTCCCGGTGATAGACGGGCAAGGCACTTCTGTATGATCTGGGAACATTGCTTAGACCAACCTATGAGGATACAAAGTTAGAAAAGTCATAAAACTATGTACACTTAAATCTGATAGATTAACTGGAAAACCATCATAGTATACCCCTTTGTTTTTTGTTTTGTTTTGTTTTGTTTCCAATGCAAAGTGCACCATATTTGTGTACTTAATTCCTTAAAGACTGATTAAATCTGATTTAAAGGTCTTTCTGACAACTGTGTATTTGACTTATCATTTTCTAGGGGCTCATTTATGGGCTTTTCATCACATTTTGTAGTTTCTTGTCTTTTTCTGAGAAATACAGTTCTAATAATTTAAGGTAAATTTACCTTCTCTTCGCTCAACCTCATTTGCACACTGAGATAAAACTTAAAGAAAAAACTTGTGGTTAATGTCCGCCTGTATTCTGTCTGACCTCCTGGAGCATCAGGGGTCAATGGAAGGTCATCTGCCAGCCAACCACACATATCTGTCACCAGGTCATCTTCCCATTTCCTGAAATTAAAGCAGAACATATGTAAAAAGCTTTCAATTACGTGGCACCTTATAATTGCCCTTCCTGAGACCAAGAGTAGTGCTACTAATACAAAAATTAGTTACCATGCTAGGGAGTATGTACATGTAGCATCTATTTAAAACTAGTTTTTCAACATCTGCTAAAAAACATGTGTTGCAATTGGAAGAAAGAATGTGATGTATGTAATATACATTTTCCAAGTAAAATCAAAATCACTATGGGGGACTCTAGTTTAAAAAATTAACGTTTTACAATATTTAAAGTCATTCAAGATAGAATTATTAATAAGAGATATCAAGACTTCAAGCTAAATAAAACTTGGTTTAAAAAGTCGGTTAAAAATGCTACCTCCCAACAGCTTGCTGAGCTGCCCTTAGAGCCATAACGGTAGTGGGGGCCATGCCACCAAAACTCAGAGCCATTTGTTTGATAGTGTTACCACCCTGTTCCAACTCCACTTTCATGGCAGCATTCACTATAGATATGTCATCTTCTCTCCTCTGAGCTTGCTTGTATGCATAGAAATATTCATTCTGGAAGAACAGGGTAAATTCAACAGACTGAACAATTTCTTAAATATACATTTTATTATTTGTAACATACCAATTCAGAACAAGGTGACTAAAACATTTCTACAGCACTACTCAAAGGCAGGAATTACAACTGACATCTTGCTGAGACATACTTCAAATCTACCTCATAGCAAAACTCATCAGCCCACCTTGACAGATGTGAAACCTACCTGTATTTCACCTTGACTGCTGCATTTACATGCAGACAGTATTTGTATGTATCAACACCTGACTGTACTACTTATTCTTAGTTGCAGGCACCTTTTTATGATATCATGACTTTTACTACCATGTAAAACTTCAATAAATAAAAAATCTTAGTCACTGAGCTCATACATCGATAGAATAGAAAAAGACATTAAGAATACATTTAGTATGCAAGTTTGCAGAAGACTGTGTCAGCAATCATCTTTTCTGAAACTGGCATCACATAGGCATGACATTTTTGATTGTTTTTCTAACTGATTGCCAGAGGGATGTTATAAGAGCCTTAGAGTCAAAAGTTTTCATGCCAGAGGCAATGCCATGAGGTGCACTGTTGTATTGAGGGGAAATTAACAAGACGAGCCTGGGGTTAAACCACGCCTGACCCAAGCTTTCACAATGGTGGTGCAATTAAAACATCATAGATAACTGCTTAGTTATTAAAGTCCAAAATTCAGCACATTTTTTTATCAAAAGTATGCCTTAAACTTCACACCTTAAGTATTAATAATTTTTGAGGGGTTTCTTTTCAAACAATTTCAACCAATTTGGTTTAACTTTCTAGACTTTGAATTTTTGATATATTTTTGATATTACATGTACCTCACTTGTGAATGGTACATGAACTGAGATCAGGACTTCATCAGGCTCCACCACTGTCCTTCTGTATCCTAAGAAGAAAGTGTGGTCCAACAGCAGTTCTCTGGCACCCCTTACTAAAGCAGACAATAGAGAAAACACTATAGTCTAAGTGGAATTGGACATCATTTTGATCAGATAAAACAATCCGTTTCTCATAGATGAGAGTAATCATTTTTAAAATATCAGCACTATATCAAAAAGACAAGGGATCAAAATATGAAAAATGAGTTACAGAAATTTCTGTCTTTAACATATTTCCCTTTTCTCTGTTTCCATATAAATACAAGTATCCTGCGCTAATGTAAAAGGGAACATTAGATGTTTCTTAATTTGGCTAAAGATGCTTCTTAATGCTGAGGGAAAATTTAAGAAAATCATTTAACTTAAAAAAAATGTGACATCTCTAACTCCAGGAGGATTGAATAAGAGACAATCGGTAGGAAATGCAAAAATATTAGAAATTAAATATCAGGGCCATAAAATTTTTAAAGCCCGAAATCTTGTTTAGAATTCCTTGCCATGGGTTAATTTTAAAGGAAACCATCAGATATATGTTCTCCATAATTTTTACCCCAATTTTTTTCTATTTTTTTTTCAAACCCCAAAGACCAGTGTTTCACCAAGATGTCAAATTGCCTCATTGAACATATGCAGGGGAAAAAACAAACACACCTAGACCTTTGGAAGTTATCACTCACCTTTTGAGCAGACAATTAACGAACAACCAGCAGACATAAATATTGGATTCAAATCTGAGATGGGACTAGCAGTCATAATGTTACCTGAAATGGCCTAAAAATAAAAATATTAATAAAATCAATGCAATTATTATCTTGAATTCTTTAAAATAAATGGAGACAAAAATGTATCAATGAATTTTTTTTTCACAGTTCATGTTACTAAGCGGGGGCGGATCCAGATATATTTTTTGACAGACTTCCAAAATATCTTTGTTGATCCATCCTCCATTTTTGACCGTCTTCCGACAGAAAAATGAGATATCCATCAATGTAAACTTGAAAATCTGACTGTCTTCCGGAAGACCCAGAAGACGGCCTCAATCAGCCCCTGCTAAGGGCATCATTTGGATAAGAATAACAAATATATGTACACACTATCAGAACAAGAAGAAAAATAGAAACTTACTGCAACATTTCTGATCTGATCACCTGCAAACCACCTTAGCATTTCAATAATAGCAGCAAACACTCGAGTCTTGTGTTCTAAAAAGATGACATCTTTTATATATTACACATGCCAAATTAAATGTTTAAACTGTGCTTGCATAGATATTTGTTTAGTCAAAATAGATTTAATGAAAAAATGTTATAAGTAAGCATAAGAAAAACAAGCTATTTGAAATGAAAATAGGTAGATAAAAAAAAAACAAAAAAAATCACATACTGTAACTTCAAATATATTTGTTGAACTATAATTCTAATGTAAGAAAATCAGACACTTTTTCTCTAAAACAAAAACATCTCACCTGGCAGTTTGTTTACTGTTTCGACCAGGATTTGATTCAATCTTGACAGTGAAACAGAACTTCCAAAAGTGATGCCTGTATTTGTGTGTTTGACCTCAAGAAGCTCAGGGACATGTGTTGGAGCAATTATCACTGGATAAGTCATGTTTTTAAACTTAACCTCAATACCTACAAATAAACAATGTTTATTATTAGTTTCATCCCTTTAACCTTTGCCTTCTTTATATTCAGCATATTCTTGTCAACATTTGTTAAACCCAGTTCAGTTTTTCTCGAAAAAAAATAAATTTTTCACCTTTATCTTATCCTTTTTACCTTTACTTGGATACCATATTAAAACAAAGAAATCTATAAGGCTCTTTAGTCAGCAATTACAAAGAGGGCTCATTTTCTGAAAATGTGGACCTTTTCCAACCAATAGGACTGTTCTTTCTAACCCCAACTCATGTTTTAGGGTATGTTTTTAAAAAACTAACCAACTTCTGTGTTTCCAACCACCATCCTTGACTGAGGGTGCTTGGCTTTCAAATCCAATAGTTCATTTAAGGTCACAGGCCTCAGCCATGTGGTTCTTTCCCCTCTGAATACAAGCAGTTTATTGTCAAGCTTATTGGAAAGCTGCAAATAAAAACAATCAATTTACCAATTATAAATGTTCTGATTCTATATTGAAATTTTAACATCAAAAACACTTAATTTGGCAAAACATTCTCTACTTTTTAAATAATCTTCAGCAATTATCAAAAGCTCAGACTGTACATACCATTGTTCCATTAGTAAGTCTTTAAAGCATACCATTATACCAAATTAGCATAAATAACAATCGCAGCATACTTCTCTAAATTTCAAGTAGGTTAATATCACTTGGTTAATGACACAACTTGTCATTACTCACTTGTAGTTCGGGAGGGAATATAGGTTCTTGGGTTTGGTCCAAAGGAACAAACTCACTTGGTTCAAACAACCGGTCATTTTCCCTTGGATTCAGTGGTCCATTTTTACAGCAGTTTTCACCCTGCCCACAGTAAAACTCTTTTGTGAAAGTTTTGAAGCCTTCCAGAATTGGCCTGTAGCCAGTGCATCGGCAGAGGTTACCTAGATTTATAAAGAAAACTAGATACTAAATGATTTATAAAGAAAACTAGCTACTAAATAATAACTCCAATAAATTTAAGGTGTGTTTGCATGTGTGTGGTAGGGGGGGCAAGGAGAAAGGGAAAAACCAATGTAAGTGTAATTTTTTTCTCTCATGTCACACAGTTTACTGTTTCCTTGTCACCTTGAATTTCAGATACTTTTTAAACAACAGACATTAATCTTTCAAAAACCTCACCCTGAAAAGCATTTTCCATAGTTTCCATGGAAGGCTGTCTAGTATTCCTGAGCAGGGTGTACATGGACATGACAATTCCTGGAGTACAGAATCCACACTGAGAGCCATGAGACTTTGCAATCCTCTCCTGAAATTATTTCAATACTGTAACAGCATTTTTTAAAGAATTTGAGATTTAAAATACACATGTCAATTATTCAATTTCTACAAATGATCTTCAATTTACATGCTTGGGGTTAACCATTTCCAGGTCATACCACACGGGTGAGAATCCATCACTTCTAACCTTTCTCATTTATCTAGTTGTCTAGTGACAACTTTTTTCAGGTTGTTTACTTATCTAGACAGAAGAACAGTTAGATTGTTTTCTGTAATGCTATTGTTTAAAAACACCTAACTATTTTCAGTTCCAGTTTTCTATTTCACACCAACACTTAATTTTTCCACTTCATTCTTCACTCTACCATGAGGTACCTTTTTTTTTTTTACTGATAATTAACAGCAGATGGGCTAACAAATACAACCAGTATAGTTATAAGGCATATACACGTAGATAAATATGTTATATATAACAAAACAGTCATGTACTACAAGCAACTGCTCAACTTTCTACCCCAGGAGTTAGCTATAATATCATACATAAAATCTGGGTCACAGCATGGAAAGAATATAAAAACAGACCAAAGTAATATATATACTTGCAGTACATACATATACATATATATATATATATATATATATATATATATATATATATATATATATATATATATATATACATGTAGTACCAGTCAGTTTTTGTATTGGAACATACTTCCTGAAAATTTAAAAATAATATTCATACCCCACTGAGTTGATATAAAACAAAAGATAAAATAACAAACACCACATGGTAAAATTAAAGGGACCTTCCATGTTTGAAATCTAGGGTACATATCCCGTTTTCATGACAAGGAGCCACTTGTTACCTTGAACAAAAAAGAAGCTGGGTATTAGCATCAATAAATCACAGCAGTTGAACTCAGGGTGTCAGTATTCAGCCCCCAAACATGCCATTCCACTAAAGGGATCATTCTTTAAAACAAAGGTTAAATAACAGGCAAACTATTAAATAACAGCAAGCCAAACATTACCTCCTTGTCAGAGGTACTAATATTTGCTATACAGTCATCAAATGAGAAAAATAAATGGCCCGTTTAATGATTTCTTTAATTTTATAATATGCTGTCAAACTTGCAAATCTGCCGACTTCAAACCCTTACCTTTAACTATCCTTTAGATTCAATCAAACTAATGAACTTGTGCAGCTTGTTTCATTCAGGTAACTAATATCCTCCTTACGGCATAAACCTTACATGTATTCAAATGATTATGCCAAGGCCTATGCTGCAATATGTTAGCCTACAGTATAAAAATGTGGCATCTATTACCTGTACTGGATGGAGCTGGGTCTTGGTGCTACCTATTCCCTCAACAGTTGTGACAGCCAGGCCATGCATGGCACATACTGGGGCCAGACAAGCATTCACAGAATAGTGTCTGCAATATGATGTTGAAGGAAAAATTGAAGTGAGTCTCTTTTCCCATTCGTAAACATGCAACTAATAACACTCTTGTCCTCTCTCTCTCTCTACACACACACACACACACACACACACACACACACACACACACACACACACACACACGCATACACGCACGCACACATACACACATACTGGCAAACCAAAACCTCATACTCTAACCAACAATCATCAATTTTTTTTACAAAAGGATACATTATATTCCCTGATGGGCGCTCACACTTGGACACCATCACTGTGCAAGCTCCACAGCCCCCCTCTGCACATCCCAGTTTTGTACCTGTCAGTCTCACTAACATATTGAAGTCAAGGATATTAAATCATGTATAATTACATAACAAAATTTTAAAAATATATATAACCCAATTAGGCTAACTGATGAAGGAATAGCATTTAAATGTAGATTTAAATTAATATGATTATACTTTTCATCTATTCTCATGTCTCACACTATATATTACAGACACTATTAATTCATGAAATCAATTCGAGTTATGTTTTATTACATAAGAGTATTCATCAATTTACTAGTAGCTAGGTGAACTATTGAAAGGCAATGACAGAACTACATGGTCTAATATTGTCACTTGATTGATGATTCTATGAAAAGGTGACTTCTGTCACTGTAGACTGGAGGTGCTGAAGGTTAGCAAGAATCAAATTCTATGCAGGTCATTATTATAGTTTTTGTTGATCATCAAGATTCATAGGATAAATTATGATTCCAATGACAGTATAAAGGATACACTTAGTTCTCAAGTAATGGAGCAAGGTTGTTTCTGGGTCTGCATTCTTTTCCACTACCTAAAAAAACAGAGGTTAATAAATTTAATCAAGTCAAATATATATTTGTATACATACTGTACATAAATATTGTCGTTGGGTCAGAGTGCTCAATGATCTATGCACCCCAATAACAATCTATGATTTGGCCAATACAAACACAAATAGGCCATTAAGGTTATCAAATAGTCTACATGACAATGCATTAGATCTAAGTGCAGAGGCAAGGCAACAGCAAAGCAATTCCCCCACCCCACCCCCCCACCCCCAAACCACCACGTATATTATATATGTAACCACAGGAGTCCCACTAGCACGAAAATTCATGCGTTAGCACTCCTAATTGACGATTCTGATATGTACTGTCTGTGCTTAGCCTAACAGGAGTGCTAACGCATGAATTTTCGTGCTTGAGTCCCACGGCAAACACACCAAAAAAGTTTTTCTTGATTTGCTATAGCTACGCAAATTTCACTAATATTTGGTCGTAAAATAATAATAGTACAGTATTAAATGTTGAGCTGTGGCTTACATAACATCAGGGAACTTGATTTGAAGTCTTGTACGTCTTAAAGGGCACATTGTTAACATGAGAGCCTTCCCTGTCCCTTGCGGTGCATAGGCTATACTACATGTAGTACAGTGTCGTAGTAGTATTAGGTAAGAAGGAGTTCAAATAAACTTGAGAAAGTGCAACGATAAAATCAACGCTTTAAGGTGACTTACCTTCTTGCCATTAACAAAGAACACCAGTTCATCGCTATCACAGTCCATCTTTATGGTTGACCAGGTCAGAGGGTCGACTGGGGAACTTTCTGCTTGTCCTGTTGCAGTCTCAGACTCTCGCACTGTCCTATCAGTGTTGTTGGCTATCTCACGGCACACTGACCCTGACCTATTTCTTCTACTTATCATAACTCCGCCCTTGGCGGGTCTGACGTGTTTGATTGACAGGCGCAAATTTTCTTTTTCGTTTGTTCGTACGAATCCCAAGGTTTAAATAATTTACCTGACCTTTATAATGGGATTTTTGAGTGAAGAAATACAATGAACAATGAATTAATTTTTCTCTGGTTGCTCAACAACTTTTTATTGCTTAACGAGATCAAAACCCCAAAAGCCTCTGTTAATATGAAACCTACGATAAAAGATCGATTTCAGAAATTTTAGAAAACTTGCACATTCATAGACTGGCCGACGAAAAGACCTAACATGCGGGGGGGGGGGGGGGGGGGGAGGGGGGGGCTAGTTAAAAAACCAACGACAAATCATTGCTTCATCACAGAAAAGGTCCTTCGTGCACACAGGGCCTACCAGTACCCCCGGTACCTTAACATAGGCTACTGGACACACGCTCTCAACATTTCACTCCATTGTAAAAAAAATTTTAAACTTTTGTTACTGTCGCTCGCAGCACCATCTCACGTTCTCCAATCGATCTAGTTTATTTTTTATTAAAGTAGAAAATTGCAGCTTGTCATAAAGCGAGTTTGATGTGTAATGTCTCAGAAATGTTCAGAATGTTTATTTTAAATAACTCAACAAACAGCTGGCGACTACTTTCGCGGTATCGCCGGGGTTTTGAAAACTGAAAAAACCTTCGCTGCGTCTTTTAGTGCAGGCCATCATTTCAGTTGTTTGGTAATCATGTAACGTTTTAGCCATTATAAAAATCTCCAATTTAGTAACCCCCATGAAAAACTAGACGATATGGCGACAGGGCACAGATAAATGTTTGACACGAAACACGGTAAAGCTGCATTCTCAAAAGAAAGTAATTTGCAAACCTTCCTTACCAGGTATTGTGAAAAAATATACTTGAGGTTGAGGACGAAATGCGTCTGTAAAATAAACGCGCATATTGTAATAGGCATACCCCTTTAGCACAGTCTAATTTTTGTCAGCATTAATAACGTGCGAATATTATCAAAAAGGTTGTTATATAAAATCTTTCGTTACTAAAACAGCTGAAACCTTCGTTGCTAAATACAAACATTTCCCCATATACTAGCAGGGGATGGATTCTTACATTTTCATGATTTACACAAAAAGCTAGATAGGCCTATATCACTTAAATTTCTGTCACCAAAGATTTAGAAAAAGAATGATTTGTGAATATCTTTAACTTCCTTTTTCACCTTCTGTTTTCTTCAAATAGACCTTTATATAGAGAATGTGTGATTATTATTATTATTGTTGTTGCTGTTGTTGTTGTTATCAACCTTAAAATATGCTTTATTTCATTTTGGGAGCATCTTTAGGCCACCTCTTTATAAAATTAAAATCCTCAAACTGCTTATTAATAAAGCCGGTTGATACTGTAAGTAGATAATGTTAAGCCCTTTCTGGAACATTAGTGTACGAACAAACCAAGAAGTTGTAGAGAAACAAACACATCATTCATCCTTAAAGTGTTTATCCAAAGCTAAAGCGAACAAAAAAAAAAATTAAAATAATTTAAGCATATTATAATAATAGAACCTCCCAGATTTTGTAAGCGTTTTCTTGGATATCAGTTCAGTCTTTGTGAACAAATATACGTCAGGTAAACTTATTACAGCCTCTAGGAACATCAACCCGATTAACACGCCCAACACGAAACACAGATAAATGCTTATACACACAGTTAAATAGTTGGACAGGAAACATATTAAAACAACTTCATCTTATTAGAACTTTACCGTTTATCAAATGTGCCGAAAGTCTGCTCTGTGCACAATAATTGAAAATGAATGAGAAAACGACAAATAAAAAGAAAGCTGCCGCCCTTTGTCTTCTGCTATAAGTGAATGATCGCTGTCCGGTTCCGTTAGAGGTTTAATTCAGTTTCAGTCCGTTGTTGCCGTCCGTGATTCTTGAATCTGTCCACGTCGGGTTTTCAGTTCGCGGGAGGGAGTAACTGTGAAAAAACGAAAAGCACTAGTGAAAAATATATATTGCGTTTATATACATATATATTTAAATTTAATTTGATATTTTTATTCATTTATTTGAAAAAAGGGTTTGATCAAGACCGCTCAGCTACATGGTAACCAGCGGTATCTATTTTCTAAAAATAAGAATTGGTTGTTTTGATCTGATGACAGTTCATCTAAGAGTTTACCTCCAGACCCTTATATATGTTGGTACAAGCAAACCGGTTACAAACCCAAACCTGCAAATATTTTCTACTGTTTCTAATTTATTAGATAATTAGTCCCAAGAATTACCACATAACTAATATTTCAATAACTCCAGTTGAATCTGAAATAAAATCAACTAAACGCTAACGTAATAAGATATCGGTTGCTTCTTCTTTACCTGCCTTTTCACCATTGATTGCCGTCGTTGTCCCCACATACGCCATATGTCCTAGAGATCCACCTCGGTTCGTCAACGATTATAGTCACACAGCGACCAGGACCAATTCGTACGCTCACTCCCTCATCATTGCAGTGAACGATTACGGTTTGGGGATGACCAGGAAAAAGCGCCACCTCCGCAGCAGGGTTGGGTCCGGGTCCAGATTTCCATGGGATGGCCAACAGAACTGATGTAGCTCCACCTACACTCTGAATGTATAAATAGCCAAACATTAACTGAAAATAGTTTTAAAAGCATCACAAGTTCACACATCAAGTAGAGCAAGCTATGCAGCCGGAGATTTGTACCTTAAATAAATATTAAAAGATTGATTTACCTTAGACTAACGATTACGTTGGAAAAGAAAAGAAAAGTAACACCCAAAATGCCATTACATCAACGAGACTGAGTACATTTTTTTCTTTCTTACTTTTTTTCATTCGGTTTTTTATACCTATACAATGTACATTTATTCATTTTGGGAAAATAAAGTCTACTTACTAGATTTACATCTTTTGGATCCGTATCTGTCATGTCAGATGTGAATACAAGCTGGGTTCCATTCGATGAAATGCAATAAAAAGATACTGAAATAAGCGTCGATCTTGGCCCGCCGTTGTGCAACTCTGTTTGACCTTTTACTTGCCAGCGCCATGGGGTATTGAAGTTGTCTTTAGCGAGAATGTGGCTCCCACCGGGCAGCAAATTAGCAGTCAGTTCCTCCTCATCAAAGGTTACGATGTGCGGGTCCCCACAAATTGTACAGTTATCTGTGGTAAAAAAAAACATGAACGTGAAGCAATGAACATAAAATTATGAAGCTGTTTTATCCAACGCTGCGCGTATCTCGTCTGTTGAAACAAATTTAATTTCAGAAAACAAATTTTAGTAAACGTTTGTATCTCCTGGATGTATTTTTAATGTGTGAATAATATCAAGTAAACGAATTAAAGTTAAAGAAAATGCATGTGATACCTAGAAAATCCAGGAAATTTCACAATTTTTTTCCCCTTATCAGCAAGGTACACAATAACCTTTTTGGACCGCCATTCTATCCCCCATAACCATGCACTAAATTCCTTAATCCTCCTTCCCGAGTAGAAAGAGATTTTTCTTAAACAAGCCCAATATACAGAATGTAAATCTTATTGAAAAATGCCCACAGCACTCTATCTTACATGTCAAACAGTGTTATGTTACAATTATGGTTGTGTCAGATTTAAGGAATGTAATCAAAATCCGATTTCTGCTTTGCAACATGAAAGACATGATACTCACCCCGCGCAGCGACTTGGCTATTGCATTTACCAAACACCGTCATTAAAATGACAACTACCTGTATATAAGCCTGCATGGCTCCCATAATAGTTGTAATCAAAAATTTCAGGCAAAACGTCTAACTAGATGCAAGCGTACTGCATATATAACACACACGCACACCCACGGTAGATGTATCTGGCCAAATCTGATTGGTTATTTGGGTCTTGGTAATTGAAAAATAAAAAATAAAAAAATAAGGAAAAAATAAAGTTTAACAGATGACGTCTTCATGTTATATTCATTTGAATATGGCGTATGATATATGGAAAAGAAATCCACTTTTACAGATTAAAAAATAAAAGTGACCAATTAAAGAAGGTCAATAATAGTTTTTTCTTTGAACAGGAAGAGGAAAATATTGTTTTAGAAAGCGTAGAGCAATAGTAGAAATGATATTATGCTAAATGAGACAAAATACACGGACATGTGCCCGAGATTGAGAGCCAAACCTCCATATGTGCATGTATGGAATAAATTTAAAAATGAAGATGCCGACACCTACATTTGTGTCGGATTTGAAAGGTTAGGGCTAACATCAGTGGCATGAACGTGTTACATGTACACATGCGTCAAAATTGGACTGATAATTATTTCGTTTTTTAATCATATTTTAACAGATTTTTCACTCGCCCCCAGAAAAACATATAATTTCTTTCAAAATATGATGTATCATTATCCTGCATGCCTGTTACCTTTAGCACGTTAAACGGAGAAATATGATTTAAGATTTTTCAGCCGACTGATAAACTAGAACATGCGTTGTTTTTACAGTTAATTATAAAAACTCTGTTATATTGTTCAAATTATGGCAGGCATTTTAAACGCCGGGGAGCCGTATAGTGAGAACTATGAGTTAACTTGGATAAAAGAAATTAAATAATATAACCTTGGAATACAGTTTTCTCTGGTTGTTATAGAGCCATGGTATCAGCAGTTGACACATACAGTATACAAACTGTAAAAAATGCAAATTCGATGCAACTTCTTAGTTAAATAAACATAAAGACGACCAATAATCTAAATAATTATCAATTTTCTCAAAATGTAGAGGCAATTGAGATACTAGCAGAGGGAAACTTTTTCTGAGACCCAATGATAAATGACAGAACGCTTAAACTTGAGTTGATGGGCATGTATCAGAAATTGTATAATGTAAGTGACATTTACGCTTTCGTCATCATCGGGGCTGGCCTTGGAACGTTAAATATATAGCCTCAATAGTATACCTTATGTTACCGTCTGCTTAATGTAACCTTGCGTGATCCAATTGAAAAAACTTCAAATAAAGTAAAATATGTATAACCAGCAATGATTTCTGTCATTTTCTGTCTTTGCTCTTGGCACGTCAAACATGAGTCCATCAATACTTGATTTGTAAACGCCTAATTTTCAAACAGAAAATGCCCGATGCTAAAGGTTTATTCTTATTTATTAGCTTCTTCAAATTCTTGTTGAAATGATACCTGATGCAATTTCATAATAAAGGGGGTATGAGCGACAATTTTTAGATACTTTTTGTCTTGTGATATGCATGTAATTTTTCCCTTTCTCCCTGTGTGTAACTGGTAACTGTCCTCGCTACATCTGAATCCACAACTTAGGGATCTTACAACAAATGTTCTACTTTCCCCTAGCAGAACGTGATGAAATCGGTTGTAAAGAAATAAGGCTAAGAGTTTTTCTCTCTTTTGCTCTAACTTGAGAAAGAAAGTTGATGCGTGTAAGGGGAACAACGAAAAACTCACAACACAACAACATACACCAAATTCACAACATAAAAGTCACAACTCAACAACATGGGCAGGTTAAGCTCGCTTATCTGCCTGGGGGGGGGGGGGGGGGGGGGGTCAGGTCGGCTTCGCATCCGAGGACCCCCCCCCCCCCCCCCCCCTTCAAATAATCCTGGATCATCCCCTGAGGTCTAAGTGTTTTTTGAAAATTGGCACAAACAATTATTTTTTGCAGAAAATACCCATTTTTAGAAAATTTTTTAAAATAAAGGTCAAAGGCCGAATATAAGGGCATATTTGGAATCTCCACATATGACTTTTGGTCAGACTTCTATACTAACTTTTCTCATAATTTGGAAGATTTAATTTTCAAAAAATTGACAAGGGTGCACTTCAACGCGCGTTTCGACTAGGCAAATGCACTGACTAAGACGAAAAAAAAACAGGGGGTTCAAGTTGAGAATATAACAGACCTAAATCCAAGAGATAGGGACACAGGCCCTTCGAGGAGAAGCGGTGACGGGGACTTGCTTCCGGCGCCAGAACGCGGAGCCGTTCAAACCGTACAAGACGAGCCGGGACTAAAATCATGAGTGCCGCCACCGTGGTACTAATATTATCCTTAAAGTATGCTCGTACATTTCTAAACATGTTCCATCAGTATCTGCTGCCTTTCCGTTATTTTTAAAATGCTTTAAGAGTTTGACGGCTCCACTAAGGCCCAAATAAAGTGGCTAGAGTTTTAAAGACAAATTTTGTGGACGAGGGTAATGTTAGTTAGGCCTACAGTGGTCACTCAAAGGTTGGACTAGGTAAATATTTGAGCAGTGTGGAAAATGCAGAAAAGGCCAGTTTATTTCTAAGGCGACCACTTTGGAACTGTTATTTAATGTTTCCAAAAACCTAACAAATATCTGTTTTAATGAATTTACGTATTCACCAGAATAATAAACAAAAAATTAATAAAAATCCTCAAAACAAATCAAATTTCTATGATCTTTTATCCGCTGACTATCTGCACTGCTTATTAAAGATATTGTCAAAAACTTCTTATTTACTGCCTTACAAATATCTTTTGGATCATAAATAAATTTTCAGTGTCCAGTGATTAAATTAACTATTATACACACACATTTCACCTTACGGGTGACGTCATAATTGTGATTTTGGTGTAAAAACTGAAAAATCGGTCTCTCAAATTTCTCTTTTACCTGAGTATCCACGATCACCGTTTTAACGCCGATTTAATGACAGCATTTGGTACTTCAAAACCCTGCAAGTGATTTTTCTTAAAAGGCTTAGTTCAGATTATACCGCTGGTAAAGCAAAATAATGCCTTTGTTTAATGAAAATCTGTAATAAGGGGCTTATAACTCCATAACAAAAGCAGTTAAACCAAAATGAAGGCACGCGATTGTAGCCTATACACTCCTGGTCAACAATGCCAATTTTCGAGATATAATCTTGTTCAGGACTGAAGTTATACCCCATACCGATTGCTATCTCACCCCAAAATAGACGATTAAAACTTTGAACCCGAGCCACAGATTAATGATCACGAACGCACAAATTAACGACTCAAAGCACGATTGCACGACACGAACGTTAATTTTTGCAACCGCGAGCCGGCTGCAAACCACGCACCGTCAACCTATCCGTTTACAATATATTGTAATCCTATATTATCAACCAGATACTGAAAATGAATTTGTTCTTGCATCTAATTATTCAGTAATGCATCTATCTTTGTGCTGATTTCAAACAATGAAATAACCCTCGAAAACCTAAAATATAGGTGTTTATACGTCTGTTACAATGCGTAAACGGAGAGACCATTACAGGATTAAGCGGTTTTCCTTTTATGTAGGGTCTGCCATATTTCAGCCTTGGACTAGTTGATACTCGAATCTTCTAATCTGAATGGCCCCCATCTACCTAACTACGGTATTTGGTAACGAGGTGAAATACTCACCACGGTGTCCTTGTCATGAACGGGATCAACTGTCCATAGAAAGGAGACTATCTGAACTGGCGCAGCTCCACCTGTTTGAAAAAAGTGACCGATTTACAAAACTGTCAGCAAGTTTCGTCGTCATGTTAGTGAACCTTAACTAGGTTGTTTCTATATCTGTCTCTACATCTGTGATCCAAATGCAAAAAAAAATTAAATATTTATAGCCAACAAATACATCTTTCTTTTTCCTAGGTTCGTCATGATATGGGTCCATCAAATTTTGATACACGCCTTTTCATCTCCAAACATCTGTTTTCAAGTGATTTCAAAGTTTTTAAAAATCTCAATACATAGATACGGGTGCCTACCTACATCGCAATACATCAATTAATAATAATCTTTGTCGACGTAACCAAGTGAGCTGAACACCCAACCTTAGTTTCCAGTTGTAGGGTCCAATCTTTTTTCCACATGCTATACGTTGGACATTCAAACTAATTTGTCTTTGCATTCATTTGAAACAATATGAGGCTTCTATCAGGGCATAAAGTTCAAGTACTGATATTCAAACTAATTTGTCTTTGCATTCATTTGAAACAATATGAGGCTTCTAGCAGGGCATAAAGTTCAAGTACTGATACGTGTCTGCAGGTTTGCAACGGAAGTGAGTGTGTTTTTTTCTTTTATCACCCAGAACGTCATTCAGCATACATACAATAACAGACAAGGACAATTTGGCTGTTTTAAAAATTGAGAACACAAGGAAAAATAAATTATTCAGTTTTATCCTATTTTTGGGGGATATGGCGTCCAAGCAGTAACCCAGAAAACACAGAGCGTTGTACAACGTTACCATGACGTTACAATAACGTTTTTGTTTTTGGTTATCTTTCATCATCATCATCATTTAGAGCCTATAGTGTTCCACTGTTGGACAAAGGCCTCAGCATGCTTTTTCCATTGTTTCCTATCCTGAGCCTCAGATTTCCAGTTTGGCCAAGGTTTTTTCTTCCAAGACTTCCAGTAGTCATCTAATTCATCCCTCCATCGTTTGACCGGCCTTCCTCTTTTTCTTTGTCCATACCTTGGGGTCCATTCTGTAAGCCTGATTGTCCACCTATTGTCCTTCATTCTTTTGACATGTCCTGCCCGCCTCCATTTCATTTCTTTAACTGTGAGCAGTACGTCCTTAACTTTGGTCTGTTCACGTAACCATACATTCGTTTTCCGCTCTCTTGGATTGATGTTCAACATAATTCTTTCCATCTTTCTCTGAGCTACTTGAAGCTTGTGTTCCATGGAGGCATTCAGTGCCCAGGTCTCTGAACCATAGGTGATTGCCGGCAGCACACAAGCATTGAACACTTTCTTTTTCAGGCAGGTAGGAAGGTTGCTCTTGAAGATGTCATTGTGTATCCCATATGCTGCCCATCCTGCTTTTATCCTTCGTTGGATTTCTTTCTCCAGTGTTCGATCACTAAGGCTGAACCGTTGCCCAAGGTATATATACTCTTCTACTGCTTCTATCTCTTTGGTGTTGACCTTCACTGTGCAAGGGGTGGTTAGTGGTCCAAACATCACCTTTGTCTTGCTGGTGTTCATCTTTAGCCCACTTTTTGCACTTTCATCTGCTAACGCCTGTAGCATTTCTTCGAGGTCTTTTGCATCATCTGCTACTATTATGATGTCGTCTGCAAACCTAAGGTGATTGAGCCTGGTACCGTCTATGTTTATGCCCTTGTCCTGCCAGTCTAGATCCCTGAATATACGTTCCAATGCTGCTGTGAACAGTTTAGGAGAGATTGTATCTCCTTGGCGTACACCTTTCTTGATCCTGATCTTATTGGTGGTCTTGTGTAGTTTGACTGTTACAGAGCTATCGGTGTATATGTCTCTGAGGACGTCTACGTATCCATCCTCGATCCCTAGATCTTGCAGGGATGCCAGTATATACTGGGTTTCTACTGAGTCGAAGGCTTTTTCATAATCAACGAATGCTACACATAGTGGAATGTTATACTCGAGACATTTCTCTTTGAGCTGGTTGACAGTGTGCATATGATCAGTAGTGGTGTACTGGCCTCTGAAACCTGCTTGTTCCTTTGGCTGCGCTTCATCTAGTTGTCTTGTTAGCCTTTCGGTCAATATCTTGGTGTAAATCTTGTACAAATTAGAAAGTAGGCATATGGGTCTGTAATTCTTGATGTCTTTCCTATTGCCCTTTTTGAACATTATGATCATGTTGGCGTTCTTCCATGCTACAGGAATTTCCTTCAGATGTAAGCACTTTGTGAAGAGCCTGGCTAATTCCTGAGATAGGATATCTCCTCCTGCTTTTACCATTTCTGCTTTGATGTTGTCATTTCCTGCAGTCTTTCCGTTCTTCATTATCTGGACTGCTGACTCTACTTCCCAAGCTGTTATGTCTGGTAGATCGCATGCCTTTGTTGAGATTTCTATTCCCTTGTTGCTGTCATACAACTCTTGCAAATAATTTGTAAAGCCTTCCCTGCAAACACACCACTTTATTATAACATAAAGATAACCATACAACTCTCAGTAGAAGAATTCCATCTACGCAGTTGGTAGATTGTGTTTTTTTTTCTGGCATAAATATGAAAAATTTTAATTTTGATTTTAAAAATGTACAGTTGACATATGCATAGTGTCCCATCCACCCACCCCCAGATATTATAGATTAGCCACAAGTATATTTGGTCACTTATACATCTGTCAAATATTGCATACAACTTTGATATTTTCCTGTTATCATCTCTTAGACCACATAGGTCAGTATACTGGTGATTTACTTCAAGATTGTTAACTTACTTTCCTCTCCAGGTTTAAGTCTTAAACAGGGTTACAACACGTCTAAAAACAAACAAATAATAAATAATGCAACATGTAATAGATAACTGAAAATATTTCTAATATACGTTTGACTAGAATACTTATCTATCAGTAAATCACGGGTCGAAGCCTTCAGCTTAAAGCAAAAAAAAAAAAAAAATCCAATTAGGATAGTTTTCAAACTCGAATCGTATTTAACTACTTAGAATATTTTAATGATAAAAAAGGGTTCTTTAAGCATATACCCTAACATATCTTCTTAAATACAAATGACATATAACCAGTTAAAACATTTAATTTTCTCTTCTGCTCTTTCTACAGAGCATGGCGTGCATCGCCGCGTGCTACTGATTCCAGACAACTAAGCTGTTTGTGACGCATGCACAATAATATAAACTTTCTGTACAACTCGTTACTACAAGAAAAAAATGTTCCCTGAGGTAAAAGTTACCACGGGATCGATAAAGCGATATGAAATAACACGCATTTTCTCAAACCCATGGTTAAATGGTTAAAGAATGAAATGAGAGATCAGTCGAGGAACATTATTCTTCCTGTATCTGTATGTCGCATCTACAGCATGTCTTCGCTTTACCTCGAACACCAGGTAGATGGTTAAATGGATTCCTCGAATTATCAAATAAAATTAGAGTTGGAATGGGGACAGGGTGGCCTCGGCCGGGTACGCTGAATTTGGTCAGGCTGCACCTGGGGAGGACGATTTTTCTTTGATTGCTAAATGTGATGCAGTTGCAAAATGCGGCTCTACAACCCTCTTCTTTGTTCTTAAAACGTGGATTTGCCTATGTGCGCGTTTTACAGACGTTTTTTTTTCACTCGACATTAAAAAGTTTTTTCTTTAAGGGGCTTTCTGTGTCAATACCTAATCTCCTTGCCTTTTTTTTCAAAGAATTATGACCTCAGATTTTAAAACACCTTCTAACCTTTGAGAGGCACGTGTTTGTTTACTAAAACTTCTTGACACAATTTTAACTATTACTTTGCAGTAAAGGCAAGAAGTTCGTGCATGAAATAACACAACAGTTGAACATTAAATGTTTATTTAAAGCAAAAGCGCACAAGAAAGAAAATAAATGATATATGTATATAATTTTAATTGAACCTCCCAATTAATTTTGTGGGCGTTTTCTTTGGTTCCGTCCAATCTGTTTGCCTACATTGTGGACCAACATACTGGTATTCACATTACAAACTGTCTCAAAGCAACATAAGCCTGGATGACAAATACCACACAAAATTCTGCTAAATAGTTCTACACACAGTCAAATATTAGACAGGAAAAATGTTAAAACGCCTTCAATTTACTAAAACTTTATCGTTTATCAACTGTGCCGAAAGTCTGCTCTGTGTAGAATAACTCAAAATGAACGAGAAAACGTCAAATAAAGAAGCGCTGCAGTCCCGCCATAATACCCGCTATGATTGAATAATCTTTGTCCAGGTCCGAAAGTCCGATGTGGCTGTCCATGATCCTTGAATCTGTCCACCTTACGTTTTCCATTTACGGGAGGGAATGACTGTAAAAAAAGGATCTTTTAAGTTTTTTTAAAAAAAGAAATTGGGGGTTTATTTATTTTCTTGTTTGAATCTATTCATTTATTTACAGGACGGATTGGATTTAAACCACTAGCTAGGCTTCAAGGTACATTTAACTACAGGTATCTATTTCTTAAATAAAATATTGTTTTGATCTCATAACGGTTCATTCTTGAGTTCACCCTATACCCTTTTATAGCCCTTTCTTTCTTTCAAAATATACCACCTTATAATAAAATTAATGATATGTTTATTGCAACAAGCTACTGATTACAAAGACTACGGCCTTGCGTGTATATATTATTCAATGTAATGCAATAAAAGGCACGTTAAGTTGCACGGATCACTGCATAAGTATTTTATGGAAATTAGTAATACTGGTTGCAAGAGAGGGAATTTCTATTTTCCAAATCTCGTTCGATTTGTCGCCGTCGTTGTCACCACATGGTCCAGCTGTTCCATCGATCCACTTTGGTTCAGCAACGGTTATTTTCACACAGCGACGAGGGCCAATAGTGATGCTGACTTGCTGGGAGGGGCACTTAACAAAATATATTCAAAGGGTAATTAATAGGGATGATTCACACACACACACACACACACACACACACACACACACACACACAAGAAAAATATCTGAAGTTCAATGATCACAAAGAGTAAAATTTGCCAGAGATTTGGGCATTTAAAAAAAGGTTAAAAAGCTTGTTTGTCTCAGCTTCACGTTATATATAGTTGTTTTCGCTGCTATTGCTAGTAAAACATTTTATTTAAAAAACAAGAAATCGAAAAGAAACACTAACATTGCGGAACGATGAGACCTGCACATTTCCTTTCTTGCTTGCTTTACGTTTTCTATTTTTTTGGAGCGCTTACTTTTGTCTATTCTTTTGTCATAAAAGTGGAAAACTTACATCGAATACTTGTCCCGGACCTAATTGTGCAACTGTCGCCATGTCAACCGTGTCTACATTGTCAGTTCCATCAATCAATTTGCAAGTGAAACTAACTGTTAAAAGTTTCGTTCTTGGTCCACCCTTATGAAACTCTGTTAGGGCTGTAACCATCCAGCGAGGCGGAGTATTCACGTTATCTTGTGAAAGAACATGCCACACACCGGGAACCAAGTTATCACGTTTACGCTTTCCATCAAAGGTTACGATGTGCGGATCCCCACAAACAGTACAATCATCTGTAGGAAATAAATAAACAAGTAACAAATAAAACAAATAAAAGCTGTTTCCATCTTATAGAAAAAAAGAAAATTAATCAAAATTTCAACATTTCCCTTAATCAGCCAGCCACGATTAAAAAATCTCTTCCTTCCCGACCAGGACCCAGTGAACATTTGTTTGGTTTTTGCTACTTCCTGAGGAGTGAGGAGTTCATTGAAAATATTTATGATAAATGCATTGTGCACAGCGTTTAAGGCACATGTAGTATTTTATATTTGTTTTTTTAAACAATGCTATATTAAAATGGCAGTTGTATCAGATTTCAAGTTATGTCTACAAAATGCGAGTTTTTCTGTCTTGCTACAAGAAAAAGGTGAAACTCACCTGTCGCAATAGTCCCTTGGCTACTACATTTACCAAGCACCGCCATCAAAATGAGAACTACCGGTACGTAGGTCTGCATGGTTCCTGTAATGGTTATAATCAGTTGTTACTGTCAGAATGAAAGTGTTGTCTATCTAGACCCAAGCATGCTCCGTAGATATATACAGGGTATATATACACACACCCACACCCACACACCCACAGAAGGTGTATCTGGTAAAATGTGATTGGTGACTTGGGTCTTAGTATTTGATTTAGATCATTAGAATGATAGTTTGACAGATGACGTTTTGCGGTTATATTTATTTGAATACAACGTACGTTCAACAGGAAGGGAAACTTGTTTACAGTTAAAGGAAAAGAAACATTTTAAGATGGTCATACAGTGGGAAGAAAAAAATATTATTTCGGTAAGTAAAAAACAACAAACTTTTCACCATGACCCCGACGTATTGAAAATAATATTATGATGGACATGACAAAATACCCTTACGCACAGACTAAGTATAAGACAGTTTTATTGTCCCATACTCATACTAAATGCACATAATGGATATCTATACGGGGAACGTGAACAAGATTTTTCATTTTCAAATGTCCATTCAGAGATTTCACTGGATTTTCAATCTTATTTTAAAAGACTTTCACCGTCTCCCAGTAAGGTAGCGATTTTTTAAAAAATATGTATCATTACCCTGCTTGCCCGTTACCAGTTACACGTAAATATTGTGTTTCTTGCCATCTAGACGACTAAACGTTGTTGGAACAAGAACATCAAATGAGCTAGTTTATGTTACAATACAACAAGTCAACATTTTGACTGAGGCACATGACATATAGACAGATTGGATTGATGAATTACAAAATGTGTGTTTATTGTATGTTTACTGAGCTTCAATTTTTTCTTGGGTACAATTAACGAATGGTTCTTCTGCAATTTGTGTAACGACATGGAACTGATTATTTTTGCGAAAGAACCGTTTTGTGGTAAGGACTGGGGGCGTAAAAACTGCTGCTTGCCAATAGTCTTAGAACTGACGATAATTGACAGCCGGCAATAGTTTCCGTCCTTGCAACCTTTTTTACACCACAGACCAAACTAGTTCTTTCTTATTGCAACATATGATATCATCAAATGGCGTGGGATTCATCTGCATGCACAGCTGTGTAGTTTAAAAATGTAGTTATCTTTTCTTTAAATCTATTCTTAATTTAGTTATGTAGTGTACACAAACATGTAGTAAAAAGAAGGAAGAAACGCCCAAAGATTGAGATTCTATGGAACCCCTTCATCAATAAAGTGTATACAGACTGACATTTAATAAAAAGAATGAAAAATAATTAAATAAATATATCTTACGGAGATAAATGTATATAAAAAGTCATTATTCTCAATATGTAGGTCTAGAAGATGCAAGTGAAAGACTGGCAAAAGTGAGTGGGGGGGGGGGGGGGGGACTTTCAATCTCACCCAAGAGAGAACACGTACATCTAAAGCAATGGACGTTTTAGTAACAGCATAGCTACCACCCCATTTCCATAGATTTTTAGATCGATCTATCCCTGTGGGGAGTCTCACTAGATTACTGTCAGCTTGGCCGGCTTAAGCGTCTGTCCCGCCTACTAAAAGCTGTAAGGGGGTAATTAACTATGGTGTCCGCTCGGCTGACTGCAATTTAGCCTGAACCCCCAGGGAGTTAGGTCGATCTAAAACTTAATCTTTAGATCGATCTAAATCTCTGGGAAAGCACCCGATTTATATTGGCTGGGTAATATAAGCAGGGGACAGGTGGCGATGTCATAGAACAGGATGCAAAATGGTAGTAGTGTTTTATGCTATCCTTGGATTTTTTTAAGATGCTAAAAATCTATTTTAGCCAGCAAAAACGATGATTGTCATTTACTTGATTTGCTCTTTAATATGAAATGTTTTAGAAGCAGTCATTTAATAAATATAATGCCTTGTTATTTGTAAATACTTTGAATTATATTTACCAGTACCTGTTGCAAATGTTTGCTGTTGCTTGATCATACACAGCAAACTAGCGGCTTTGGAAAAAAACGGCTTTGGGAGCCAATACATACAAGTTCTCCGTCATTTTCAGATTTCCAAATGGATTCTACGAGTTTAGATAATTAGATTTAAGATAATAAATAATCTTAAGAATTAAGCAACTATTCTCAGTAAGAAGAAGATGTTAGTGTTAAGCTGACAGGGGGAGGGGAAGGGGGCTCACATGAAAACACATGGCACAACACATATTTCACTGAGGTATCAGAAACAGTGAAGGTTGGGTCATATAATAGTTATATATTTTTTTCTTTGGGGACCTTGGGGCAGTCTGGGAGCTTCAGAGAGCGTCCCAGCAAGAATTCAACTGAATATCTTCAAACTTCCACGTATTGCCTTCAAATTGTGTCGTGATTCAAATACAAACATATAAAAATTTAATTTCACTATGGTGGCATACAAACAACACTGTGGTAGCATTCAGCGAGATTACAGAGATTAGCGGGTTTTGTAAATTTAATTCTACTACTTAAGCTTTATACGTGATGCACACACATCTGTGACCCAGCATAAAATTTTGCAACCTACACGTAATTCGAAATTTTCTCATTAAGGGGGGGGGGTATCTCGGAAGGCCCTGGTGTATACTGAGAGCCAGTTATATGTACCCGGCTTTGCTACCAGTTGGTATAAGGAGGATTTACCCAAATATCTGAACCCGCTAGAAGTGTTTACTGTCTTTCTTTAATTGTGAATTAAACTACCAGTACTGGGTGATGGATGAGGCAGAAGAGAACGGTAGGCAACTGGAAGAAAAGGGAATGAACGGATTGATTTTGGAAAAATTGAAACTGATGTGATGAGATTGTAAAAAAAAAAAAATGCAAATTGTGGGAAAGGCGCAGATTATTGAGATGGCACTTGTTATGTGTTATGAGAAGAAATGTGGTACAAAGATGGAAATAGTTTCAGATTCAAAAGATCTTGGGTTAAGCATTTACAAATTATGTCTAAAATGTTTTTATGACATAAAACCTGCTAAACCCTAAATCTCTGTTCACTCATTTAACACGATTTTCTTGCATTGTATTTCATCAAAGAAAAAACTGTCGTTATATTCCCCCTCCCATGTTTCAGTAAAAAGCAATTCCATCTGGAATCTGGGTTGGGAAAAACATCGATATTGAGGAAGGAGTGTGGGGTTGGAATGCTTTTCTTTCGTGTTGACAAAGACAGTTTTCATGTTAAATTTGTTTCTTCAGAGAGAAACTTAAATTTTTAAAAGTCTTTGCATCCATATGTTTTTCTCAATAATTCTGTTCACATGTACATTATTTTAACCAAATTGAATATTCCATTCGTTCAACTAAAAATGGGATGGAACAGCCGAGAGCATATAACACCTGTTTTGATGGAACTTCACTGGCTTCCAGTAAGAGAGAGAATTTTATTAAAAATTTTATGTGTCATTTTTAAAGCAGTCACTGAGAATAAACCACTTTATATCTCAGAACTTATGAAGCAACATCAGCATGGAAGAGTTACCAGGTCTTCAACTTTTAGTCATTTACTTTTAGAACACAGTGTCTTAGAGAAAAAAGCTGGTAAATTTTACGGTGAAAGGGCATTTATGATATATGCACCCAAAGTTTGGAACACCTTACCTTCTGAAATACGAGCAGCAGGTGACATAGATACTTTTAAAAAGCTTTTGAAAACTCATATTTTTAGAATAGCCTATCAGTAAATATCATATAGTTCATTTTAGTTTTTATTAAGGTGTACTGTAATTTTATGATTAATTTTAAATGTTGTCACTTTAGGTTCTTATCATTTTAGAATATGAATAATTGGTTCTTTAAATTAGTTCTTAGTCCTTTAAAATTGTAATGTGTTCTTATATTAGTATTGTGTTATTTAGCTCTTTTAAGTGAATGTTGTAAGGCGCATTGAGATTTTTTAATGGAATGCGCCATAGAAAAATAAATTATTATTATTATTATTATTCATTCGCAAACGGTGAGAATTGAAGTAGTGTCGCTTTAGGTCTGAAACAAGACAGTGATGATTTTCTTTCCTCGTTTTATCAAAAGGTCAATTGCAAATATGAAACGGTAGACGAGAACAACATTACCGAAAATTTTTGGAAATTCTTTGGTTTAATCTTTATTTACAAACTGAAATAAAATACTCCTAAAAGAGTGAAATGTAACTTCAAATAAATTATTTCTGTAATTATGCACTTGCATGGCGTTTACTCAAAAGAAAATAAAGTAACAGTGCCAGGAAGGATACCCGTTGCAGCATCCTATGTTTCCAGATGAATTAAATTTTTTATTTAGAAACTCTGGCTAAAATTGTGCAAACTATGAAATAAAATAGAAATTCTAGACACTCATAAAAAGCTGTTCAAATAAGAATCAAAATGACAAAGCAACATTTTGGGAATGTTTTGCTCTTGCAAGGGCAGGATATCTTCAAATATTTTAACGGAACTAAAATTAAGGCTTCAGGATATACGTATAGCAGAGAAAGAGTGGAGCTATTCTAAATTAAGATGAAACGAATCCAAAGCATAACCTGGAAAACTAATTTCCACTTGTGGTCATAGAGCCATATAATATCAGCTGATGGTGTGGTTTAATCTTCATGCAAAGCTGTGTTAATAACAGCTGTCATGATAATATTTTACATTAAAACCTCTGTATGATAGCTGAAATCTGGGGTGCAAGGCTCACGTAGACTGTATACATACCTTAAAAATACA
Source organism: Lingula anatina (assembly GCF_051362555.1). Classification (NCBI taxonomy): domain Eukaryota; kingdom Metazoa; phylum Brachiopoda; class Lingulata; order Lingulida; family Lingulidae; genus Lingula; species Lingula anatina. Next base: position 37,857,279 of record NC_141768.1, on the reverse strand, counting down.
AAGATACACAGTTTTGCACAGTGTATGTCCTAAGTAAAGGACTAGGGGGGGGGGGCGTGTTTAAAAACCATTGCTCGCCGATAAGGCCAGAGCTTCCGAAGATTGCCAGTCAGTGACAGTTCTCATTATTACGGCATGTTCCATCTAACTACATATATCTGTTTCTCATTTTTTGCCACGTTTCGATGACAGCAGCGGATGTTGTGGATTTCTTCCGAAAAAAAAGGCATAACCTACCCTATATAGTGTATACAGAGCAAACGTATTTGAAAAAAAATTGAATGAAAAAACAGCGACTAAAGATGCAGATTCTACGAATTTAGGTGAATAGGTTTAAGATTAAAGATAAAAAATCATCTGAATTACTTTTTCGCAATTATTCTCAGTAAGTACAAGATGCTAGTGTGACACTGGCAGAGAGCCTCAGATTATGATAGCATATGACACAACACATATTTCACTAAGGTATCAGAAACAGTGAAGTAAAAACTAGGTTGGGTAACGAAACGGTCCTATTAATTTTTTTTTGCGGGGAGGGGGGGGGTCTGATCTTGGAGCTTAAAGAGAGTCCCAGCAAGAATTCTACTGAAAAATTTCAGTGTGCCCAAACTTCCACGTTTTGCCTTCATATTGCGTCGTGATTCAAATACAAACACATAAAAATTTAATGTCACTATGCTGGCATACAAACTGCGATGTGGTTGCATTCATACTCGATTGCATAAGATAACTTTTTAAAAATGAATTTAATTGCGCTTCTGATGATAAATTTTGCAACCTACATGCAACTGTAAGGCGATGTTTTGTCAATGAGAGGGGGGGGGGGGTATCTCGGAAGACCCTGGTGTGCAAACAGGGTATACTGAGAGCCAGTTACATGTACCTGGCTCTGCTACCGGTTGGTATAAGAGGGATTTACCCAAGTATCTGAACCCGCTAGAAGTGTTTGCTCTCTTTCTTTGATTGTGAATTTATCTACTGGGTGATGGATGAGGCAGAAGAGAAACGGTAGGCAACTGGAAGAAAGGGAATGAACGGATTGATGTTAGAAAGACTGAAAATGATGCGATGATTTTGCAAAAAGATGCTGGTTTTGAGAAAGGCATAGCATATACAAATTATGTCTAAAATGTTTTTATGACCTAATACCTGATACACTCTAAATCTCTGTTCACTCATTTTACCTGATATTTCCTGCTATGTATTTCATCAAAGAAAAATCTTCTGCCGTTGTATTCCCCCTCTCGTGCCTTAGTAAAAAACAATTCCATCTGGAACCTTGGTTGGGAAAAACGCAGATATTGACAAGGGGCCAAATAATATAGGTGTTTGCAATCAGTTATAATTAATGCTGCTCTCAAATGCGATTCTCGTGGCAAAATCTGCAGATCGGGCGAGGATTGAAGACTCATAAAAGATTCTGCACCCGATGAACAATGTCTTCATCGTTTGCGATGGACTAACGACGCATAATTAAATCACATACTACCTGACATTTTTCCTCATGTAAAAATTTAGGTTAGGTGGTTTGCACCTGCTTTTCTCAGTTACTCTGTTCACATGTACATTATTTTAACGGAATTGTATACTGCAGTTGTTCATGTGCAAAGGCGAGAATTGAGGTACTGTATCTTTAGGTCTGAAACAAAACAGTAATTATATCATTATATTTTCAAATGGTGTCAAATTCCACTTTTGATCTTTTTTATTCTCAGTGAGTAGACATCAATGTCACAATGTTGCCATGCTTTCCATAAAGTTATAGTTACCCAATGAAATGAAACACAACATAAGTTCCAAATGTAGAATCTTTTTCTAAAGGTTAATTGGGGGAACCTGTCTACTAAACTGTATTTGATATCAAGCTTTGAAGTGGCCTTTTATGATTGATAGCTATGCGATATATTGGCTTTTAAACTAACAATCATTTACATTCATCTCTTATTCCTTTAGACTCGGTGTGAAGATGATGACAGAATATAAAATGCTGATGTGTGTCAATGGATTTTGTTTTTTTTCCTTAATTAAAAAACAAAAACAAAATAGCAGACAATTTTGCTGTAAAATTTATGATACAGGGATAGAAAATCAGTCAGTTTTGTCTCATTAATTCACTTCTGATTTTGGATAGTAGAGGGGGAGGTGGGGGCAGCATAGGGATACACCATGCAAGTAATAAAGGTTATCAAGTTACAGGAAAATGAACATGAACATGATGAACACATCTAATTACCAGTTGACAACATTCACACTGTTCACCATGAAAGCACAAGTAAATGTTTTCTTTGACATAATAAAATGTACTGTTTTTTTTTTTAAATTCAGTCATATCTATAAGGTACAATAACTGTCAAAGTGTTAACAACTAATCTATGTGTTATTCTCCCAGTTCACATTAAGTTATTTTAGTTTATTATAAATCCATTTCAGATCACATATTATCTATATCTATAATAAAACATTGGAATTGTTGATATGATACACATTATCAAAATGAATATAACAACATATTATAACATTATGCCCAGTTTTCCACCTTGGTAGTTTGTATTTTTTCTTGGTAAGAACATAAAATCATATATCCCCTTAAAAAGTGACTGGCCCCAGTCCCTCCTCCAGATCAGACAAAATAAGAAATCATTTAGGCATTTATAGATCTGTCAAACATTGCATACATCTTTGATATTTTCTTGGTATCATCACTTTGTCTACATTGGTCAGTATATTGGTGATTCTCTTCAAGCTTGTTGATAACTTTCTTCTCAAGGTTGGAATCTAATATATGATTATGACACACCTAAAATAAAACAAATAAACGACAGATACATGTGACTGAAAAATATATATTATACAAGTTTGAATATAATATGCTACTATTCAAGCACGTCACTGACTGAAGTCTAAGGTATACATAGTCAGCAAATGATTGGTAAGTGTACATGCAGTTTATTAAAATCTAGACTGAATATTTGATCTCTTAGCAAACAGATCACTGATTCACTTGAACTTTGAAGTTTAAAAGTATTCTTTATAGGAAAAAATTCCAATGAGTAATATGACAAATTGTTAAAATTCTAAGAATCCTTCAAACAGACTTAAATACATCATCAGACTTCATTCCCAAAATGGCTGTGGTGAGGTGGATGATATCAGCATGGAACTCCATTGCACTGGTTGCATGGGCATATTACATGACCTATAAGAAATTTCCTTAAGCGTAAACAGAAACACTACTTACATAGTGAAGAAAAACAACAACATCATTCCACCAACTGTCCTGCTTCAAGTCTCCTTTCAAAAATGCTGCCACTATGTTTTCAAGCTGTTTTGCTTTGATTAACTCTCCACCAGCATGGCTGACCACCTGCAAATTAGAGAGCATTCACATCTAAGTTGATCCGTGGACAAACTAGTCCACACATCAAATATGGCGCACATTTGACAATGGATTCCCGCCTCCAACATGCATATTCCCAGCAGGGGCAGAGCAATTAAATCTTGGCACGCTTTCAAGAGGGTGGCGCCATTTTTGATCCGCGGATCCGTTAGTCCACAGATCAACTTGTTCTGGATGTGCCCTTACTTAACACTTATAGAATTGAACAACAAATTCAGTAAAAGTGCAAAAATATGAAAATTACAAGTTATCTTATGCCTGACAAATGGAAACAGAGAAAACCTATTTGTGTTTGTAGATGTATATACTGTGTACACATTATCTGGGTTACTTTATATATTAAAGTCACAGTGTTTTTTTTTCTTTTTTTTTTTCCCCCAAAGAAATTTTACAAGGATATGCTTGACCAACCGAACTGACATCTTTTATATACTTAATATACTCACCAAGTTAACAATTGCTAACACACAGGTTGGAGTCTTTCTTGCTTCAAAGGTTTCTAGCAGTGTGGTCAGCATGAATCTATTCCATGGCTGCTCTACCAGACTGTGGCCTGCATGAGAAAACATTTCAACAATTTTCGAAAATGTAAAAAATCAAAGATGTTATGTTGCTCAAATTGTTTATTATAATAGCAAGCTGGGGAAGACAAATACCATTTACAGATAAGAGATAACTGACATGTTAAAAAAAAATGTAGGCTTGCAATTGGATACTGCAATACAGTGCTGTTAAAATAGAATTAGCTGAAAATATTACCTGTTTTCAATACCTGTGGCTTCAAGTATCGTGTCAGCAAGTTGTGAAGACAAATAACAGCAACGCACTGCAAATGCCTATTTTCCTGAAATAAATTTGAAGGAATCAATATAATATCAAGGACCAAAGATAAAAATCAAATGTCTAACTTTATTTTTTGCAAAACTGAATTTACTTACTAGAAAAACAAATAATTATTGGCCATTTTCCACTTGTTTTGGAAATTTAAAGCAAAATGCAAATCCCGTCTCATTGAAGCTAAAACAAAAAGCCCTAGATTAAAAAAAATATGTATGCAAAGAAATGCAGCAGCATGAAATATTATCTATACCTGTGGCATTTACATTTACATAACATTTACCTTAAAAACAGCCTGCTGAATGTAAATAAGCAACTTCCTCAAATACTGGGTCTTTATGTGCAATTGTGTATTGTCTCGACCTACAAGATCTGTGTGATCTGTGTCATCCAGTAACTCCACTATAGCACACGATCCAGAAAAGTGAGTGGAGAAGTAGACCGCCCAGAACTGTAGAACACTGATCTGCTGAAGATATACTTTGGACTTAGTTCTTTCTAGAAGCCATGCCAATTGCAGTTGAACCTGATTTTTCTAAAATGTAAAGTAGAGCAATGTCAGTCTAAAAAAACTTTAAGTACTCAGACTCAGTGAGAGTAAAATATATTCTGAGTAATGGACAATCATCCTGACTTACAAGAACCTGTAGCAGACATGGAATCAGTTTGCAAAATGTTTGAAAAAAAAAAAAAAATTAAAATATAACTTATAAAGACACACTTGCAAAGTATTGCAAAATTGCATAGTACTATTATTATAATTCAATCAGCTTTTATCCTTCAATGGAGAGCAATGCTTCCGCTTCTGATTTATAAAGTTCCAATGAAGCTACATTCTAAGCACATAAGAACCCAGACAGACACAAATTTAATTTTCAAACACATTTTAATTGCCCAATAGCTGCAACAAATCAAATGGCCATGCTTATTAGTATGGTGAAGAGAACAACAACACTTATACATGTATGAAATACTTAAACATACAGCAAGATGGGGAATACTAAAATCTGCCTGCTGGAGTACAAGTAATGCCAGTAGCTGCAGTGCTTTGGTGGAGACTATGTCCTCATTTGACAAAATAAGGTGTTGGAGAATACAAAGGAAACTTTTGTCTGTCAATATAATGGTGGCAACTGAAACAGCAAAAAATACAGTATGCAATAAAAATATCTTCTTTAGGTTAGTGAAACTTTGTTTTTAGTGTAGTAGTTTACAGATTTTTGATGAATTGAGTGCTGTTTATATAAAATATGGGAAAGAAAGAGATAATTAAAAACATATCTTATTGTTGCACTGGTATTTTAAAAACAATATGCATCAATTTTGTATTACTAGTTTGACAAAACATAAATATTATCTCTAGCAGGCTCTTACATCCTACAAATTTCTCATAAAATACCTCTGTTGTCCTGACTTTTCCCTGCTTGTAGTAATAAATTGGAAAGGAATTCTTCAAACATAAAAACCAACTGTTTTGGAATCTTTTCATTGTCATTCCCTAGTAGACTGCAGACTAAGAAAACAGAAAAACCACTATCTTATCAATTCTTGAAGATGAACTGTTAAATATTCTGCAAATTCACACTGGGAATTGCTCACAGAAAACATATTGTGTTAAAGCACTCCATATGAATAGTTGCAATATTAAACTTATGTACCTTGGTTCACCAACTTGAGGTCTGTTGCATTAATGCCAGTGACGAACTGATCCTGCATAATCAGCAGAATTTCCAACATTGCTGTGAGGTTGTGTTCTGAAACATAGGAGATTATCTCACATCAAATAACAATGCAAAATAAATTTTAAAATGCATTTCAATCTATGGGAATGGGTCTCAAATCTATATTGAAGTCACTAGGGGGGGTGATTAAAAGCAGTTCTAAAGTTAAGAATTTCCTAGAAAAACATGCCATATTTTCATTTACATATGCTAATAATATCCAACTTTTAATTGTACTAAATATCATATTTAAAATAATTTAATTGCCCTTTCATTGAAAGTTGAACTTTGAATGGCTGTGAATGTAAAGAATTTTAATTGCAATCACCATAATCTTTTTATCACCATAAACCAGTAAAATATGAGGTTAAACACAGAAATTATCTGTCCTTGTCAAAAGTAATATATTGAAGATTGTTTAGAGCAATAGTTGAGAGCAGAAAGGGCATAAAGGGATATTAACAGAAAATACATGTGGACTCACCTGCTTTCTTTACAGACTTAGCAAGGAAAATTCTGTGCACTACATCAGACAACATTTGTTTCAATGTGCTGACAGTTTTGGGGTTTGGTGATTGTTTGCCATCCTAAAAACAAACAAAAAGAGAAACACTAAGTTGTTAAGCCTATTTCATATAGGAGGCTTTATTTTTTATATATATATATATATATTCAAGATCAACAAAGATTTCAATATATTGGGTGTCAAGTGCACAGTATGGAATATGATTTGTCCTACCTCTTCAAATACTCTTCCCAACAGAAGGGTTACTTTGGAAACACTTTCCTCATCCCCATCAGTCAGGATGTCCTTTAGAAATAAATGCACTATGACAAATATCGAACATATAGAAATTGAGAAATGAGGCACTGACAAAATTAAACCACCAAATGGAAAAGAACCAATGTATTTCAAGCTATCTGATAATACATGTTATTTTTGTATTGCAACAAATGTTTGACAGTTTAATCCATTTTCTATACATAAAACTTTCAAATTAATACAGTGAATAGATCATCTTTAAGTAAAAATGGGATAAAAATGTAAAGAAAAAAAAAGAAAAGAAACTTACCAATGCAGCTTGTAAACATTTAGTATTTTCTTTGACCAGTGTAAACAGTTCTGCCCAACCTGATTCTTGACTCATGTCCAATGGGGAGAGAGACATCTGGGCAGGAATGATACTCAGCCACTGCTTCAACTGTGGAGATTAAATGCCACTAGAGTAAGATACCACTACTGTTTCCTTTTATGTAAATTTTCACCATGCCATAGTCAATCCACATATCCATCTTTGAAAATAATAAATTCTTTCAAATAATTTCTGACATTTAAAAATAAGATTACTTGATATCTCATTCATATTTAGATGGAGATACATCTGTGTTGAAGTATAAAGTTTTTATAAGGTCATATTCCCACCCCAATGGCAAAGGTTTTGGGTGAGACAAAAACCGAGGCAAGCTTCAGAACATAAATCAGATATAATAACTTCAATACACATTTCATTTGTGTTACATTTACAAGGATAATTCATCAGCAAACTCACGCCTACTGAAACTGAAAAAGGTGCCATAAAAGATTAAACTTACCACATGTTTTCCCTGCATATTGGAGATCTTTGGATTGAGAAAACACCACTGGAATACCTTGGGATGGCCAAGAAGCCATGAGGATGTGCTTGAACATTTGGACAGACCCACTGACAGCAGTCGCAAACCTATGTATAATTTTTTTTTTTTTTTATTTTACATATTCTTTTGGCTTAAAAAGTTGTAAAACGGTAGATGAAAATTTCAATCATACTTAATGTTCTCCAATGTTAGGAGAGAAGAGGAATGTAATGTAGCATTAAATCTGTTGTACTCCCCTTGGCTTTCTATATATTCATTTTTAGTTTGTGAATTATAAAATGACCACAAAAATCATTCATTCAGGTGTTAAAGAGCTAGAGAAAGTCTTAATCTCACAATTAACTTTTTCTTTTTTTTTGTGAAAAAAAATATAAATGAAATAAAATAAATATAAATAAATATTAAACTCTTTAATGTACTACCACTAGTGGGCTAGATTTGGTCTTAAAATGCAATTTAAGTTCACAAGTGATCTTACACGATCTTAATCATTACAGCAGTAGTCTTAAAATGGACTGTATCTGCTTTTAAGATCAAAAATGATCTAACATCTACTTAAGTGGTCAAGCAGTTTCCTCCCCTCACAATGGGGGATACCTCCCCTCACAATAGAGGACACCTCTGCTCACAATAGGAGAATGTGTAAGGGGAGACAACTTAATTGGCTGTCAGACTAGAAATGGTCTTACTCATGTCTTAAGATCATGTAAGACTATTTGTGTTCTTAAATTGCATTTTAAGACCAAATCTAGCCCACTAATGTACCTTGTTGTTGTTCCTTTTTCGTATGGGTCTGTGTGGAACCAGTGCATACCTAAGGGGTATGAACAAAGTTGAAACTTTTAACAAGAGGAAAAACAAAAAAATTCTTACTAAAACTCAAACCTATACACACACACACGCACATGCATGTGCATAGTTACATGCACATGAATTCACATCTAGGAAGGAGTATATTATCCGTATAAATATTGAAACTTGTCCTTATGACTAAATATATGACGCCTCTCTCAGGTAGTAAAAATTATGGTTAAATTTGAACAAAAAAGTCTGCAAATTTGTCTCACACTCATCTTGAGCTTCAGAGTGCTACACTTTAAAGGTACATCAACCCTTCAGATACTGTACCTCCCAATTACTGTATAGTGGCATGGACAAGTTTCTATTAATCTTTGAAACTCAGGGTGACAAGCCTTCATTTAAAATGCATCAATGATACTAACAGCCATAAGGAAGACCAAGCTTTTAAGAGCAGTGTTGGGAAGGAGGTGCACATCTGGGTGGAGACAGAGATAAGCACACAGAGTGTCAAACAGCACACTGGGGGAAACACACCTGGAAGATTGGTTTTAAGGTTTTACAGAAGATAGATACAAAAAAAAAAAAAAAAAAAAAAAACTAAATAAAATAATAATAATAATAATAATAATAATAATAAATAAAAAGAGCTGAAAACGCAGCTGGAATCAATTAAAAAAAAAAACTCTTTCATACTGGACATTAGTAACTCACCAAGAAATTAAGAGTGTAAGTACAGGTATATTATAGGTATTCATGGGAAAAGGTTGCTGAGGTATGTGTTGGGAATATACCTTTAATTAACAAAGTGGTAGTTAGTAAAAAGGGTGAAATTTTGCAAGTAGACCTTACAAAACAAATGTAACTGACATAAAGCTGGATCAGATTCAAAATCCCAGAAATCAATTAATTTCATAAATAATTACATGCAAGGATGCGATATCACTAAGGTAAAATAAAAACTTGAGAATCACATCTTTCAGTAAATAAATAAATAAATAAATAAAAGAGAACACAGACCTGTCCCCATGTTCATAGCTGAGGTAGAGGAGGTATAATAATACATGTTGCTGAGCAGTATGAACATGATCTGCCTCTACACCAGTGCCATCTGCATGCTGGTCTAATACAGTCAAAATATCCACCAGACTGCCTGAAATTATGCTATTACAGTTTTGAATATTGCATCAAAATTAAAAGAAATTTTCAACAAGAATTACAGGCATTTTAAAAGTCAACATAGCATTAATGCTGCAGTCCATCTAAGATTTAAAAAAAGCTGATGACTTTGAGAAAAGTTATTAATCATCATTACCTTTACTCATATGTTTAGAACTTGATGAAGACAAAACTTACCTTGCAGAAATGTTAATCCTAGCTGCAACTCTCTTTTGAAATCTTCATCTTGGTCACTGGAACCAAACTGGCACAATTCCAACAGGAATTTGTCAATCACTTGTTTAACAGACGTTGATCTATCAGATATCAAAATGTGACTGATTAACATAATATTTCATAATTTTTAGTAGAAAAAATTGTTAAATATGTAAAAACCTGTCACGGTGACTTCACAATTAAGCTGCCTCTGATATCAGTAAATACAAACATATTACTATAAAAGTTTAACTTTTAACTTAGTCACAAATAATAACAAAGACATGTACATAACCATTTTAATTTTAAAAAATGAATCATTCTATGAACCAAAGTACGGAAAAAAAAAGCTTTTGTTTATGCACACCATTAGTTACAGAGGAATGATGATGGATTTCTTTTCTAACCAGCATAATAATAATGCAGTCTGTTTGATCTGACAAGCTTAAAGGTATACTGTGATGAAAAAACGGGTTAAAACTATCCATTAGGTGCCCAAAAGTCATTTTTGAGTAATGAAAATAAAGTTCTTACGTTTATTTAGTTTTTAAAGCCGATTTTATGCAGGTGTGAATTTAGTTTATGATACTCCCGCGTGGTGGCGCTTTGAGGCGAGTGACGTCGCTTGCGTCGAGGCTCAGAAAGCCATATTCGATTCAGCTATCCGCTTGCTAGCAGTGCAAACTAAAAGCGATACACGCAATTGATTACTACATGATCATTTATAAATTCAAACTTTTGAAGATAGATACACAAAAGAAGATGAATTCCCTACGTGGTTATCATTTATTAACCAACAAAATACACCAAAACTATGTTAACAGTAAAGGTTTGGAAGCAGGGCAGCGAACATAGTTTTTCACACATGCCCATCTGTCGCGTCGGCTGAACGTTCTTATCCCGACTGATAAGAGAAAGTTACCTTATAATGCAGGTGTGACAGCTAACATTATTTTTCACACCCGTGCAGTTTACCAGTGTCATTCCGGGAGAGCCAGGTCAGTGGACAAAAGGCCAAAGATATCGGACTGATAGCATCGGACACTACATTTCACACCTCTGCAACTTACCTCGCTACTTCCGCCTTACACGTGATCAGTGCAGCAGTATGTCGAGTAAAAATTTGAGTCCACTTTCATGTTAATATTAAAGTTTTCACTAACATAACCAAAAAATTCGACAACGTAATTCTGCTACGAACTTTTTTTGGGCTCTAGAAGCTGCTCTCTTCTTCCTTTCGACGGCCGCATCATGCACACACCCTACAGGTAAGACTCTCGTCGGCAGCGCTCTGGTATTTACTGTCGCATTTTGGTACTCCGAAAAATCGAATATACTGGGTACAGCATCATCTTTTAGTTTTCTCCGTGCTTTTCCACCGCACAATTCAGCTCGCAGGTCACGTACGAAGCATTCCGGCTCGAAGTGGTCGCTACAGATCCTCGCGTGTTTTGACAGGCTTTACAAAGCCGGTGACCACTGTGCTGGGATTTTTTAACTTCAGAGAATTGAACCAAATTTTACGTTTTGCGGCATCCGCAGGCAGGATATAATAGCAGATGTCTTTCTAATCGTAACCTACATTACGGCACCCGGGAGCAACACATTTTGTTTTTCTGACACCTGGATGTTTAGTCACCTACTGCATAGTACTGGATATACTATTACTAGTACAGCTGTGGGAAGCTACTACCCAGGTTACGTCACTAGAAACTGACCAATCAGAATTTTCTCATCTAAATCTCATCTTTTCTCTCTAAAACTTAAAAAGAACAATTTTTTGACGTCGATTTATAGTTTTTATACTGTAGAAAAAGCAGTGAACGTTATGTGTTCCTAGAGCACAGTAGGCCTTTAAGGTTAAGCTGGTAACTACACCCACTAGAACCCAAAACACAGGCTCCAGTTTCACAAAAAAAAAAAAAAAAAAAAAAAACTTAAGTCAGCTCCTTGGCTTAGTTGACTAGAATTTCCATGAGAGTATTGTTGCACTGCTCCTGATAGGGTAACATATGCCCATGTGACCATGTAACCTTGGTAATTAAGCTCTAAGAGCGCATTCTCAACGAATTAAGCCAGGCTTTACAAAGCCGGTGACCTAAAAATGGCGGACGTACATAAAAGAAAAACCGCCTAATCTTTTAATAGTCTCACACGCCTCCCCACACGTCGTCCCTGCGGGGTACAGTAATTAAATCTCGGCTCCGTTCGCCATGCGGAAGCTACCTGAGAAATATTAAGTGCGCATGCTCATCAGTTAAACTCGTGGTGAAGAAAGCATGGCGGCTGAAGGCGATCGAAGGAAAAAAGCTCTTCTGTTCTATTATCTTTGAAAACAGAGACGAAAAAGGAATAATTTTGCCCGTAGAGCAGCAATGAATATCACCAGAGATATTCACGGAAATATTAATGTTCGGAGCCGAGATTTAATTACTGTACCCCGCAGGGACGACGTGTGGGAAGGCGTGTGAGAGGCGGAGAGACTATTAAAAGATTAGGCGGTTTTTCTTTCATGTACGTCCGCCATTTTTAGGTCACCGGCTTTGTAAAGCCTGGCTTAATTCGTTGAGAATGCGCTCTAAGCCAGAGAACCTGACTTAAGCAACTAGACCCCTAAACCCAGGGTGTATACACCATACAGGTGTGGGAGGTCAAAACATAACTCACTCAGTCTTGGCCTTGATGTGCAGGGCTATCCTGATCACCCCAGTAGAGGTCAGCTTGTTGTAAAACCTGATGACAAGTTCTTGTGGACACAGCTGACCAACTGACACCAATGATGTAAACAAACTAGTATACATGTACACCTGGTTGTTAGAGATCTGCTGATAGTGAGTCTACAAAATATATGTTTAAATATCATGGAACTTTTTAAATAAATGCTTTTGTCACAAGTGAGTTTCATGGACATATCAGAAAGGATTACATATAAAATGAGTTATATCTTTTAAACACCTTTGTTAAAAAACTTAAGTGATTGATTTTTTATCTTGATTATATCTTGATTACAAGTTTGAAAAATAAATTGAACATCCCAGAGAAAGGGATTTGTACCAGAACCAATGGGACACAGCACTCATCTAGTGCTTGCAGCAGGCAGTGAACAAAGTTGTCCAGTCTTGACCTAGCCACTGGGGTACCAGGAGCCAAGAAAGACTCCATGTTGGCTGCTGGATCTGACTTGCACTGTACAGCAAGGCTGGAATAATAATAATAATAATAATAATAATAATAATAATAATAATTTGTACGTTATTAAGGTTTATTAGTCCATGGAACATTCAATTTTTTAAAAACAATATGAACATGCTACCCAAAGTGAGGTCCTACATTCCTGAAACAAAGAATATTGATTTAAATTAATGCAAATTGCACAATTGGAATCCCATTTCAAAATTATCGCTATCCTTTCACTCAAATTCCACAAATAACAAATATAATAAAGCTAAAAGTAATAAAGCAAAAACGTACATAAAAGCTGCTTCCAGAGAGCACACAAGTCCCTCTATCCTACTCTCAGCTCTGGTCAACTTGGACTGAACTTCTGCCATCTTGGATTTACCACTGATATCTTTTCCCACCATGGACAAACCCTGGACTCCATGCTTACAGAAAAGTTTCTCCAACTCTACAGACTTACTCATCAACAGCTGGAGGGGATCAATGAGAGCATCATAGGGTACTGGGGAAGGAAGGATCTCTCTCCTGGAAAGTCATTTCATCAATCAACTGGTGCCTTATGTTGGCAGTAAGAGAGTTTACATATTTTTTAATATGGCTACATGAGGAAAGTTTTCTTGATTTAAAACCATATTTTGGATTAACAGAATGTATTTTTATCACAAACTTTAAGCATTTTATTTTCTACTTAAAATGGAATTTAAAATCACAGATATAGAAAAAAGGAAGTGTGTGTGTGTGTGTGTGTGTGTGTGTGTGTGTGTGTAACAAGGTCTCAATTACCTCATTAGATATGTCAAGGCCAGAGCACCACTTTCCATAATGCTGTGGTTATGATGCTTGACTGCTTCTGTTATCACTGACAGACACTTGGTCACCAGAGCAGCACTGGTCAACAATCTCACATTGACAGGGTGTCTGGAAAATATGGAACCTTATGACCAAATAACAAGACTTTAAAGCAATAATAACTCTTCCTTTGAGATTCAAAATTCCGCAAGAAATACATTGTAAACAACGCATGGAAATGTATTCTATTGCATTTTACCACTAAAACGGCTGTTATTGTAGTAAAACTAAAATCTGTGCTTGTCAATAGGGCTTTCGATGCCTTTCTTCCCGGTCGTCAAGGCATCTGTTGCCAATGACGTTAGGGTGTCATGTGGATTCTCGCGTTCATTGGAGACCAAAATACAATATAGCGCCAAATGCCTGATGCAATCGATGCAATCGGCAGACGTAAATTGGGAGTGTTTGTACAGTGCGTCGGATAACGAAAAGCCCAGAATTGTACACATTGTAGATATAGTTGCCTTTTGAGCAATAAGACGAATATATCTTATGAATCTTATATTATTGTTATATATTGTTGTTGTTGTCTGCTTTTCCCGCGGTTTTAAGAAGGTCACCAGAAAATATCGCTCGATATAGCGTGACTGAAGAGATTTTAACAAAAAACCAAACTTTAGGAAAAAAACCCTGGACTAACTTTGAATGCAGGAATGGGGTCATTGACCATTGGTAAGTACGGGAAAATTGCCGTTTACTCCAGGAAAAGCCAATTTTTGGCCAAAACAAAGAGTGATTATGACTTTAAGTGTGCAGAACTCATATATGAGGATAAGATGGGGTTAATGGTTATTGACAGAAGACACTGTTTTCACAGCACTTACACAAGCGACTTTATAATAGACTGTACTACTAATATTACCACATTTTTAGGCAGTGTAACATGATAAGTAATGTTGTTTGATAGGTGATAGGGGCATCTTTATCAATAGAATTCAAAATTTAAAAAAAAAACATATATATTGCATTTACTTCTCTAAAATGGCAGCTAATAGTCTCATTCCATGAGAAATAATTTGAGGATTCCGCATCTTAAAAGTGTAATCTAAAGCTGTGAGAATGGGTTCAAAACCTAGAAAAAAATGACAATAAAATTATTTTTTTCTGGTTTGATCATCAAGGTAATTCAATCATAAACTTGCATTCTATGCCTACATCAGTACCATCACAATAATATTACAAAAACATTGCCTTCAATGCAGGTGATTTCAGTAAAGTGAATTCTGATACAAATCACAATGCTCCTACCTTCTGATACATTGGCTTAATTCAAAAACAACAATAAGTTCTGACCACTTATCTAAAGAGCACAATTTATTTAATACATTTTAATCATTCATTTTAAACTAAACTAGCACTAGCACCAATATTATTTACCATATATCACATGGTTCTTCTTGAAGAATACTTCAACTTCTGACAACACCAACATACAGCAAAATATGGAGCTAATCAGAAGTTCATTGGTAGTTGCAAGAGCCTCAAATAAATATTCTGTAATGGAATGAAGAACAGCATTTGGAATTTAAAACAGTGATACTGATTAAATGTTATATATTGTTATCAGTAAAGTAACACCATTTTATTGCAAGTTGCAACAAAACAGATTAATTATTTCAAATTAAATTCATAGAATTTCAATGGCAATTTTGTTGAGTCAGATCAATTTGTGTATTTGGTATACAGAGGCAAACAATTTGTAGGGTATAAATTCACAAACAAAAGGCATAATATGAGGAATATTTAAGCACAATGAAATGTTTTTATACCTGCTATATCAGCTTCAAGAAGGAGTTGAGAAAACTGCTGAGTGGTGTCTCTTGTTGTTAATGTAATGACACACTGCACTGCTGCCACCTGCAGTATATCCTTGTTACTAATCAAGATCTTCTGCAGAGCACTGACCAGGTAGGAGGAACTCTTCATGTACAGTTTACACACACTCTCAGAGTTCAGCATTTGTTTTAAAAGAGCTAGAACAAATAAATAAGAGCCACTTGCTTTTTTATAGCTTTATGTCTAAAATAGTAAAAGGACAATAAACTGATACAAAGTCAGTAAAATAAAACCAACTTGCACAAAGAAAAGTTGTAAAAGTCTAGCACAATGTTACAAATGCAACTGGGTTACCAATACTCACCACATCTATATAGTCCAGGAAATTGGTGAAAAATTGTGCATTTTTTACCTACAAGCATGAAATTTGGCACACTTATGGACAATAAAATTCTAAGCAAATTTGGATATATGGGCATGTCTGAAAATTCCAAAATGGCCGTCAAATCCAATATGGCCACCAAAATACCTTTTCAAATTAAAACTTCAAGTACATAGTCTTCTAATGAATTAAAATATCATATAAAGGTTAGAAAACACCATGGTATGAATCCTTCAGGTGTATTAAATCCAAAATGGCCGCCAAAAGTAAAAAAGCAGACCATTTATTCAAGATATCCATTTGAATGGGGAATTCATCAAGCACTTAAAACTACAAGCATAAAATTTGGCAGGTTTGTGGAAAATGAAATTCTTAGCAAGTTTGAATGTATGGGCATATCCGAAAATTTAAAAATGGTCTTCAAATCCAAGATGGCCTCCAAAAATACGGCTTCTAATTAAAACTTCAAGTATATAGTCTTTTAAGGGCGTAAATATCATACAAAGGTTAAAAAACACCACGGTATGAATTCAGAATCAATATTTGCTTTTTTAGGTGTATTAAATCCAAAATGGCCGCCAATAGTAAAAAGCACTGTACTAATCCAAGATATCCAACAGAGTGGTTAATTCATCAAAAACTACAAGCATGGCATTTGGTACAGTTGTAAAACAGGATTCCAAGCACTTTTGGATGTATGAGCATGTCTAAAAATTTCAATATATGGCCCCCAAATCCAATATAGCCGACACAAATACCCGTTCAAATTAAAACTTCAAGTATATATAATCCTATAATAACTTAAGATAACATTTTATGGTTAGACAAGACTATGGTATGCATGAAGTATCAATATTTGATTCTTTAAGTGTATAGAAATCCAAAATGGCCTCCAAAAATAAGACAAACAGGCCACTCACAGCAGCAGTATGGTGAATTCATCATGCACTTAAAACTACAAGCATGAAAATTGGCTCAATTGTACAGAACAGGATTCTAAGCAATTTGTTATATAGGGACATGTCTGAATATTCTAATATGGCCACTAAAACCCTTTTAAAGTAAAAAAAAAGACTTCTATATAATCTGACTGACAACAGTCTTTACTCTTTTTTGGTTTTTCGCTCCTTTAGTTACATTTAGACCCAAATGACCATAGAAATGGAACAGGACTCCTTTTGGTCTACTTGTGACACCACATGCAGCAATTCTATAAATGTCAAGGATATGAAAATGTCAAGGTATTTTCACAAATAAGTTTCAAATTAACGAAAGTTATTTTATCAAGTAAGTGTTGCACATTTTATGGGCGGTCAACCTTTTACTTTAGTAAATGGACAATATCTCAACAGAGGATAACAGCTAGCTACACCGAAATTTCTACTTATTTGGTTAAATAATTTTCATTCATTAATGTGTGCCTAGCTTTACTAGTAGTTGTGTTTCCCTCAGCTTTCCCAGTATTTCCTTAAAGCTAAAGCTTCTACATGTAATCCACTTTCCCCAACAAAATACCAAGAGGCATTGGTCGTTTTTAACACCAGAAAGCATCAGTTTACATGCATGAGGGTCAATAGGAATATGAAAGTGTGGTAGGGCATAGTAGTAGATGTAGGTTACTAGTGTGAACCCTTATAGGACCAGTCTTCCAATGCTTCTGACTCAGTTTACAGACGGTCCATAGGAATATGAAAGTGTGGTAGGGCATAGTAGTAGATGTAGGTTACTAGTGTGAACCCTTATAGGACCAGTCTTCCAATGCTTCTGACTCAGTTTACAGACGGTCCATAGGAACATGAAAGTGTGGAAGGGCATATTAGTAGATGTAGGTTACTAGTGTGATCCCTTATAGCACCAGTCTTCCAATGCTTCTGACTCCCCTCACCACAGTTAGCAACTGCACACATAACTACAAACAGATGTGGTAGGAGCTACCTGGTAGATTTTGTAAGCTGGGTAAGTGAATACTCCTCATGGCTTCATTCTGGATTGTCCCACAGAGACAATGATGCCGGAAATCTCATGAATTTTTACCTTTCAAAGTCCATATTGCACTAATTTCTTGGTGTTATCCTCAGAATACATCGTTTTTTGAAGTTTTGTATGTATTAACTGTCTGGAGGATTTTAATTCTTTTATTTTCATGTTCAGTTTTTTGAAAGTATAAGTTTGTAACTAAACAAGTTGCCAAATGATCAAATGAAAACCAAAGTTTGGCGCCTATAGATCAGTGCTTCTTTTTTAGTGCACGAAGTGTGAAGTCTGCAATGCAACTCTTGGATACAGCACGTATCAACACCTGCCCTCTGTTTGGGGTACAGGTATTTCTTTGCTCATAAATTTTCACTAAATTCTCGATAGCCATTACTGCGAATGTACTAAAGCCAATTTTTTAAATAAGAAGCTTTTCTAATTTACTTTTGAAGCACAAGATAACATCATAACATTATCGAGTGCAAATGTGCCCCACTTTTAGTACTTTACCAATGAAAAACACCAAATTGTTGAGACCTGTATGTTTGATTAGCTGTCATAACCAACAGACAAAATTGGTACACCCCAAGTTTTTTATATTTGCCTCTTTAAGGCTAAATTATTCTGGTGTTTCTTTCACATTTTATGGATTTTGCACGATACTTTTTTTCTTAGAAAGGGGGAGTCACTCATGAGTGCCATATAAGAAGATTGCTAACTGGGAATTGATCTAAATGAGAATCCAGAGCAAAAAGTCAAACTACTTATGTTGGTTTATCAAAAGAAGGACTTTTTTCAGTACATAATAAATGTATCATGCTTGATGGTTTTTTTTTTTAAACTCTGTAGAATAGCTCCTGCACAGGTAGGAATATGCTGATTATACAGGCAGTTTGCAAAGCCCACATGCCTATTCCCGAGTGATTACAATTCAATAGTTGTGGTCTGCTGACTTTTGGAGGCCATTTTGGAATTTTAAAACCTTAAGTGGCAGATACTGATACTTCATACATACAATGGTATTTTCTAACCATTAAATGATATTTTTATAAAAGACTATACAAATAACTTTCACCTTGAAAGGGTATTTTGTGGGCAATATTGAAATTGGCTGCCATATTGGAATTTTCAGACATGCCCCTATATCCAACGTTGCTTAGAATCATGTTCTACATAATTGTGCCGATTTTTATGCTTGTAATTGTAAGTGCTTGATGATTTTACAAAACTGCTGCATATTTTGCGTAAGTAAACTGCTTATTTTACTTTTGGAGGCCATTTTGGAATTCTATACACCTGTAGAAGTGGATATTGATAATTCATTCATAGCATGATATTTTCCAGCTATAAAATGATATTCTAAACCATTTTAGGACTATATATTAGATGTTTTAATTTAAAAGAGTATTTGTGGTGGCCATATTGGATTTGGCGGCCATACTGGAATTTTCAGACATGCCCATATATCCAAAAAAGCTTAGAATTCCATTATCTACAACTGTGGCAAATTTCATGCTTGTAGGTAAAAAACGCACAATTCACCCTTTTTTCTGCACCAATTTCTTGGACTAATAAGAATAAACCACTAAACCTGCACAAGTAGTTAAGTTGTGAGAAACAGGAAAAGACACCAATTGTGTTTGGATGTGCACTTTAAAATTAAACCACCCCAGTGCAACACAATCACAGTTGTGTGGATGCACAGAGCACAACCAAGTAGTTTTGAATGTGCTTTTATCTAAATTCCTTCTTAGAACACATCCAAACAAACAAGATTGTGTTTTCTCTACCCTGTGTCAGCCAAGATTGTGTTTTTGTCTACATCCTATCTTACAGCACACCCCAACAGCAATGATTGTGATGCTCTATGCGCAGTATAGCAACTAAAGATATTACTTGCCAAATATGGCTAAATTCTCTACATAACTGAGCTTACAGCTGTCAACCCATCCCCTATCTTAAGAAATATACCACCTGTTCCATTGCATTTACGTAGAAGTTTTGAAAATAAGACTGAACACACAATTCCTTATTCTGACGAAAAATGGTTTTTGTGAATGCAAACAAAATGCATTGCTGGGAGTGATAAACCAAAGTTTTTAGGGAAGCGCAGTCCAAATAAACATTGTAGGGATGGGTGAGGCAAGTTTAAAAACAGATGCTCCAGTTAACTGATAATCCATTCAGCATACATTTCTTCTTTTTTTTTTTTTTTGGTCAGCGTTGGAATAACTTTTCCACCTTCGTAATCTGAAACCAATTTGGTCAAAAACATTGGAGTGTGTCATGTGCACTAAAGAATCTTCTAAATGATATATATGTACCATACCTAATGCATTGATGAGCAGGCAATCAGAATTAGACCTGGCAATAACACACATCACATCCTGTGCTATCTGTTCACTGATGTTGACTGGAATGACACTTTCTTGATCTTCCTCTTTGAACAATTTGATAAGAATGAAGAAGAGACTAGACTGTACTGTCTCATCTGGATACTTCAGCCCTGATACCATGTAGTCCAGAAATGATCCTAGAATATGAAATACATAACATTGGTCTAGAGGCCCATTTTAGATAATCCTCAGGTTTGTCTTACCTTTTTAAAACAGTTTTGTCTACTTAAAAAAAAAAAAAAAAAAAAAAAAAAAAAAACATGAAAGAAAACAACTTGTCTCTCACACAAAAAAATTGGGTCAAGTGGCTGTCAAGTTTTTTTTTTATTTTTGTGAGCTTAAGAGCATCCTGATCATTTCAAAGTTAACTATTTTTTTTAACTCAATTAAAGATAAACCTTTAAATAAGCTTACTTAGGTAAGGGTGGCAGGCTGAAGTTTCATGGGATAAAAAGAGCTCTTGCAAGAAAGATTCATTTTAATCTGATAAATGGGATGATGATAATTCAATCTGATAAACGGGATGATGATAATTCAAAGCTAAGAATCATGTCCAGGAATAAATATGTGAATGATGCATCCACGCACCCACACGGTCAGAGAGAGAAAGAGAGAGAGAGAGAAGAAAGAAAGAAAGAGAGAGAGAGAGAGAGAGAGAAAATGAATTAAGGGCTCTCTTATAGCAACATAAACACCAATGACATATAACACGTGCCCCTCCTTCAATGAAATGCGTCTGAGCTTCTGCTGGCTTTGTAAAATGTTTACCAACGCAAATTGTGGTTCCTTCTGGCAGGCCTAGAGAGCCACCATCTGTTTTCGTTTCTTTTTTTTCCCTATTTATTCCAATTTCAGACAAGAAGCACTATGCTTTAATTACCAATAATATACGTATCTACATGGTCATTCAATGGTTTTATGATACTTGGGCATGTAAGACATACATCAATGATTCTTACATTTTTAAAGTCCAGACCAGCATCACCTTATACACTGCATCTTGACAGTGTTTGTAATAACTTGTAATTTAAGGCAATCATGCTTAATGCATACATGGCACAACCATGTCTTGAGATATGTGGACTGCATGTGCACTGGGGTTATTGTACTTAAATCAAGTTAAACACACAGGTTTTCACCATATTTCAAAGGTACCAGACATAACCACAGAGGCAGGCTTGTTATCATATTGCATAACTTCATTCCAAAGTCCCATTCTTCTGTTTATAAATACTAGCTCTTTTTTTCTGAAAATCTTTTTGAAGTTTGTAACGTCATCCACGCAAAGATAACTGCACAACAACATAAAATACACTTAAGGGAAGTAATTTGTTCATTATTTGAAAAAGAGAGGCTCTGCAACAGCTAAATAAATCTGCTAATTTTTGACAGCATCAGACAGCTTTAAATATAGGAAGGAAGGGAATAATTAAATAATAATAGCTGTATCCCCAAGGTGTGCGTCTATGTTGGTGTTAGACAGGTGAGAAGAGATCAGAGAATACACTGTATTGAGAGATTTCTAGGAATACATCCACACTGAGAAGATGCACCTGGACTGCAGGAAATCCTCCAGAATTTTGAACAGGATCTATTTCTCAAAGAGGCTACAGGAAAGGGCAGATTAGTTCTTACAATAAACAGTATTTTAATTACAAAAAGAAACTTCCTTTCTTTGAGATTATGTAAAAGTTCCCTGCTGGACATGTGTTATTCAACAAATGAGAACAAATCTACAGCCATGATTAACCTGAGGTGTCGGAAACTCCAGAGCATTTCCATTTTTTACCCTAGCTTTGTGTTATTTCCCTAGAAGGAGAGACCTACTGCCAGCCTCTCACCTCTTGTAACATGAGCACAGCTCTCACAGCAGGCTCCACACTGTTAGAGAGGTGGAAAGAAGACAAGTACTTCTGAATATTTTGATTTTGGATGAACAGGCATAAGTAAATAGGCTATAAATAGCACTTGTGAAAAATTATTTTGCGGGTGGGAGGAAACTGGTTCTACTGAGGCAGTTCAATTTATATTTCTCAATTTTCTCCAGTGGTTTTCACAAATCTTCACCTGACCCCACCAATGAAAGCCCTTTTTGATGGATTAACTACTAGTGAGAATATTTTCTGGGTTACAGACAACTAGCGTTGGATTACAGAGGGTTGCAATTAACCAGCTTCTGTCAGTTGAGATAGGAGAGTAGACTCTGTATTGAAACTACATGTATGTGGTTTCTCTTCACTGATGTCTGCAGTATGGGGTGAAAAAATAGGGATTCAACTGCACTTAAGCAAACAAAGATAAAGATAGCATATTCACAGAGAAAATGATCCCTGTATAGTTTATTGGGTTAGGGGACATATACCATTTGTTTTGATAGATTTCAAAATTTGAGGTTGATAAAGTAAATGTTTCTACAAATTCTATCAATTTCTGACTTTTGATTTATGTTACTACAAATAAAACTGGACCACTTTGATTGGGACTGAACTGATGAAAACATTTCCATGGTAATGGCCAAAGCTCATCATCTGCAGAGTGTACATCATCTATCTTATAAAATGGTAAATTACCAAAAAATATAACTAGGTCATGAAAAAAGATATCAGCTTCATTCAATCTGTGCACTGCATGCATTATCGCTGCATGTGCATCTTTTAGGTGTAATATTCAGACCAATTATTAAGCTTAGAATGGAGGCATGTCAGTCAACAAATATAATTGCTTTAGGAAGTTCTTCCCCATTCTTGAGCTGACCCTCATCAAATTCCAGGTAGACGCTCACTTGTGAAGCAGGTGATAAAACAGGATAAAACTGACACAGGTCAGACGGTCTGATGGCTGTAGGTTTCCCCTGGAAAAACTCCGATACCTTAACCAGGCACCAGATCAAGTATCATGTACAGCAAGCCAGGAAATTCTTAGATATATTCCCTTCATATGATCTATTTCTAAGGTCTCCATCTTAATTTGCTTCCCCCTCCTCCTCCACAATGGGGATTGAGATTGCTCGATACCTCTGCCATGGAAATTGTTTTTGTCTTTGTTGATTTCTATTTTGATCATGTTTTAGGATAGATCAGAAATGGGTTGGCTTAAAAAAGATTAGATTTTGGTAGTAATCCATTAATTAGTAAATAAATGATTTAATAGTAATGGGATTACATTTTGGTAGTGATCCATTAATCAGTAAATAAATGAATTAATAGTATTGAGATTTGAACAACTTTGGCTGTGACCTGCAGTCTCCTCACAATTACTTTTCTAGTTTTTGTAAAGAATTTTGCCATATTTAATATCCATGTTCATTTATACATCAAACTATCATAATGAATTTCATGTGAAAACTGAAACATAAAATGTTGGTTTCAAATTTAAAGGTGTGGATGTACTGATCTAAAATGATATAAAACTATAAACAATCCAAGTTTCTTTTCCTTGATGAAGTCAAATGGATCTCATAGAGTAAAATGAAAATAAAACATACAAGGAAGAACACTGAAGATCTTAAGAATAATAAATGAAAATCCTTACCCCAGTGTAGGACAAGCTGTCTGGCAAGGGGGGCAATTTTCTCTAGGAGTCTTCCCACAATGTTAAAAGCCACTAAGCTTTTCTTGTAATTGCACAGCCTCAAATGCTAAAATAAATAACACAAGAATATTGAGGCAGTTATATGAATGAGAGTAAGAAAAAAAAGAAAATAAAGTAATAATTATAGTGAATTTTTTCTTTTCCTTTTACATTTAACGGGATGATGATTCAGTTAAATAAATTACGTAAGTTACGCTTCCAGAGATTAAGCGCTGTAAATTGCCCATAATTCTGATCTTTGATCA
This sequence comes from Lingula anatina, assembly GCF_051362555.1. Taxonomy (NCBI): domain Eukaryota; kingdom Metazoa; phylum Brachiopoda; class Lingulata; order Lingulida; family Lingulidae; genus Lingula; species Lingula anatina. The sequence continues at coordinate 37,833,124 of NC_141768.1, read as the reverse complement.
CAACTGACTGGGTCCAAATGTAGTGTGTTTGGACAGTTGTTTTTGCACTCTACACCTTTCACTGGGTGAGGAGAGAAATAAACTCCACATGGTCACACTGAACCAGGTGAAGGAAAAGTTCACGTTTGCTCAATGCTGTATTCTTTGCCTTGCTACATAATATCTACATGTAACATTATAGTATGGTCTTTTTATATATTTTTATAGATATCAATGTTACTCAAAATACGCACAGCATGAAAATCAACATGGCAATTAAAAAAAAAAATTACTACATTATTAATAACAGTTAAAACTGTTTGATCTATTCAATATTCAGTAATAGTATAATGGCATTATTAAAATATAATTATAAAATGCATTAGCTAAAATAGATATAAACACTGACAAATATGTGCACTTCAAACATTTTCACAGTTATATAAAAAAGTTAATATCAAATAAAAAATACCACCCATGCAATAGTTAAAATGAACACATATCTATCAGGGATGGCTAGGTATAGGCCTAAAAATTATCTCAGACTATACCCTACAAAGAGTCTGGGTTTCAGAACCTAACATTCTATTTTCAAATTTCCCACTTGTGTCCAAATTTTTGCGTGTTTCATTAAAGTTTACTGCATACATCAATTCTGTTAATTAAATCACATGTTCACAATATCAGACAGCCAAATGCTGTTTGAGAAGGCATGGTAGTTTAAATCACATACAAAGATGATGGTCAAAATCCAATAAATGTGCCATATGTAGATTTGAAAATGATGAAACTGGGAAACATTGTACCTGAAGCTCAAGACACTGTGAAAATGTCAGAAACTATCTTCCATGTACATGAAAGAAAAACTTTATACTGAAACTTGATACTCTATTGAACCAATTGAAAGCTCCTGCATGATCTTAAATCACAACAAAATGAATTTACGATTTGAACTACATGGCAGCAATATTATGGTTCGTACAAAAAGAAAATCCAACAGTGTGGAATTTGAGTCTTCCCAGCAAGTGCACTGTCCGCTGTAAAAGAAATAAACAAAAAACAGGTAAAAACTCAGCAGGAAAATTTGCTGAAATTCATGTCTGAGGCAGCAAAATTGTGAGCAGGTGGAAAAATACCTCCCTATTCCAGTTAAAGGTATATCCCTTGTACAGACTACAGGCCTTAACTGGGGGTTAACTATGCTACACCAGAAACATCTCAAAACAACATCATCTCCATCTCTGAATAAAGACTCTAGGGTTTCTGACTGCTGATTACAAACAAAAAGCAACCAAAAATCAAATTTGACTGAGAGAGAGAGAGAGAGAGAGAGAAAAGCAACCAAAAATCAAATTTGATTGAGAGAGAGAGAGAGAGAGACAGAGAGAGAGAGAGAGGTGGCATTAAACTTAAACCAATGACGCTGGTGCAATATTGCACTATCTGACAAGGGAGCAGTCACTTAACAGGTTTTATTTCTTATCTTGGGAAATGTCTGCACCTCTCTATGTATAATTAGCCAGGTGTTCAGTAAGCTGTCTCCAGTGAAACTTTATGTAATGTGTTTCAAACTCTCTTGAAAAAAATAAATTAAAAAAGCATGACAAGCTAGAAAGAAAAATAACAGATGAAAATATGATTAATATTTATAGTATTGCTAAAGACTTTTTTAAAATAATGTGATAGGCCCTTTTCTTAAGACTTCAAGTAAAACATGATATACTGAAAATAAAATGCAAATTATGCAAGTTTGACATCTTCTGAGAGTTTGACATCTTCTGTTTGTTTGCTCTGTGAAGGAAAAAAAGGAAAACAAAAATTTTATCAACCTGATATTGAAGTAACTATATCTCTTAGAAGTGATGTCTCAATAACAAAACCTCAAATACTTTTAGTTTATCCCTTGACATCATAAGTTCACTTTTCTATCACTTAATTAAAGCAGGACAGTTTATAATGTTTTCGATGCTGCCCAAGTGATTTGATCCCCAGGCAACTCAAGTGGGCCTCAGTTCATTGAGGATTAAAGGTAGGATTTAGAATAAATACAATTTCCAGTCCACAGAGGGCTCAAGTGATCCTTATTAACTCTGCTCAACTCATGGACACCTTACACAATATGTAAGCACACTACCTGCCTATATCAGTCTTTATTTGCTTTATTTACAACACTATGAGTGCTTAACACAGTCCTTTACATATTATGTAACTCAGCATACACACATTTTATTGGTCATTTCTGAAATGTCTGAGGAAACATCCCCACAGGTTTCCTTCAAATGTCCTTCGCAAACTGTGCCTAAATTAATCCTAAAATCATCTTTATACCTCTATCTTTAAATAAATTACCAACAACAACACAATAATAATAATAATAATAATAATAATAATAATAATAATAATAATAATAATAACTAATTTGTATCTTTTCACAACAGCATTAGACAGGTAACTACATATTATCTATAGAAATTTTGGGTGACTAATACTTTACTCACATTTACTCATGTCAACAGAATTATGTCAATTGATTAATAGTAAGAGGTCAGCATACCACAGGAAACCAATGTCACCTTAGTCAACAACATTGTCTTACTTATGTTTAACCATAAGTGTTCAAAGCAATCCCTCCTTTTAGGATGAAGTTTTAACTTTTGCAGTTTCTTTCTTTGGAATGTGTTATGCAATCTTATATTGATTAAACTATGAATGGTTATATACACAAAACAGATATAACATCATAATCCCATGAAAATACTCAAAAATTCATAATTATTTTTTTTTTATCCGTGATTTTTTTAGTCTCATTAGATTCCATCAAGCAATGTTAAGTTCTTCAAGTTCACCCTATCCACACAATCACATCAATTATCAAATACCATACAAAATTAACCTGAACTACTAACCATAACAATGTCCATAACAACTTCAATAGTGTAAAATTGAAATGATTAGTCATACTCTTAAGCCAGTCATATAAACTTCATTTTTATCAATCCCATTCACCTTAAAAGTTTGTGTTGAAAAAAAGATTTAATAATGACCTACTGCTGGGCACCAAGGTGTTAGGTGCGTGTGGAGTGTGTTTTCACATGCTCTCAGGTATTTTAGTGACCTGACCTATCCTTATAACTGGTGCAGGGGAAACTGATGCTGTACTGCCTGTTAAAATAATCACTTTTTTGATGAACAGACCTGGGTATATACCACAAACTGGGCTTTCTCTGAAAACCTTGTCTGGGTTGTGTGTGTGTGTGAGACAGAAATGCATGGTGGTACAAATACTAGGAATGGTTGTCTGGGGTCCATATATGAGTAGTACCGGTTAGCCCAAAATAATGATGCTAGTATATAGGGGAAAATATCACCAGCATAAAGTAATGAACAAGCAGACCACCATGTCTGCTACACTAGTATACTGCAAGATAACGATTAAGAGGCTTAAAGAATTCAAAATTTTCTTCAAAATTACTGAGGTGCTACAGACATCTCATACCCCGTTCACACTACAGTTGCCAAAATGCGCATTTCTATAATTCGGATTTTTCGTAAGGAATCCGATTCGGTATTGCGTTCACACTCGCTAAGCGAATCCGAATCCCACGTTGAAAATTTCAGGTTAAACTTCCTGTTTTGAACACTCGCGCATGTGCCGCACAGGAAATCTTAAAATATCAACAAAAATTTGTGACGACAAATGCAACTCAAAAGACATTCCACCATTCTTGAGAAGTATAAGGTGGCAAAATAAGTTTGTTTCCTCATGTTGTAGTGAGTGGTGACCGCCAAATACGTTTGGTGCAATCTCTAAAGTAATAAACCAGCGTTCATAGATACCCGCACTTATCTGCACACATGCGCAGTAAGATCTGTACAGGTGTCGATTCCGGTAAGTTATCCGGATCGCGCTTAGAAATCCACCTCGCTTGCAGGATTTTGAAAATGCGCATTTTCAAAATCCTCTTGCGTTCACACTACTGCATTTATTCGAATTGTGACCTAATTCGCAACTTATCCGGATAACTGAGCGTAGTGTGAACGGGGTATCAGATAATTTGCTGATCTAGTTTCCACTGCTGATGCTAGAGAAATGTCTGACTTAGCTTTGTCATCAGCTTGAAAAACACAAAAGAGACCAATGGAAACCATCAAATCTCTTGAATTGGTTTTGATACTGATAGCGAACAAGGCTCTATTCCCATAGATTTTAGATCGATCTATCCCTGCGGGAAGTCTCACTAGATTACTTTCAGATAATCCGACTTAAATGTCCGTCCCGCCTACTACAAGCTGTAAGAGGGTAATTAACTTTCGTGTCCGCCCGGCTGACAGCTATTTAGCGTGAACCCCCAGGGAGTTAGGTCGATCTAAAGTAGGTCGATCTAATCTATGGAAATGGGGTGCAAGATAATGTTTGTAATTTTGATGAGGGTAAATTGAAAACAAAATCATATATTTTAATGGTCATTTTCTAAAAAATGCTATTTTTCAAAACGTAAGCATAATGCCAGACCTATCCATTCCATGTTTGAATATGTTTGTAAACCATAAAGACTAGATCAAAACATTCTTGAAACAAAACCTGCAAAACAGATCCCCTGGCTTAGAAATAAGTGCATTCCGCAACTCAAACCATCTCCATGTTATGATGGGCAATGTACACAGTACTTGCAGTGCTATCAGGGTAAAGTTTAGAATAAGTATAATTTTTCAAGATCAGCAAATCGTAAATTAAAAAAAGGAAACTGCCTGACTTTAATTATGCAAATCAGCACTAGATTTTTAATTAACATTTTTCCATTTTTATTAACCAAAATTAATGTTATCATTTTGAAAAACATAAATAGTACTCTTTTGCAAAAAAATCGGTATTCAATTACATAAACCTACAACTTTTGAACAAAATCACATGCTTCAGTTCCCTTTCTATTAAACAAGCATTAAAGCCACCAGCCATAGAATATTCACCTGAGTGAGAGGTGGAAGATACTATTTCTTGCTCCCCAAATAAGGTTGATGTAATTAATGGAGGGCAATGCTCTGGCCAGCCCTGATATCTGTGGTCTGCCATAAGTGAATATCATAGTGTTTTAATTGGTACAAAAATTCTTTTACAATATTGAATCAAAACTTTTTATAGTCACATCGCAACACACCATTTTTGTGTATGGTTGCAATAAATAAGTTGCCTTGCATAGCCTAGTAACAGGTAAATATATTCCCTGTGTGTGTTCTGTCATGGAATAGTACTGGCACATGGGAAACTTAAATCACTAGCTTTCTATATTATCATGCAACAGACCACCGGCAAAAATAACCAACAATGATTTATTTGGTTTTCCTGCTTTGCAGAAAAAGCTTCAAAGTGTACTTGCTCTCTGCTCTCCCATCTGGAACTTTGGCCATTACCAATGTGGGAGGATTCATTCATGACAGTTGAATGGTACATTCACACTTATTGATATCAGAATGAAAACAATAACTACAAATCTAGATGAAACATAACCATAAATATATATCATAGCTGCTACTGGAATATTAACGGTTTAAGGTAATTTGCCTTTACAGTGCTTATGAAATTCTAGGAAAGAGGAGAAAATCCACATAATTTTTACAATAAGTTTTTAAGTAAATAATTCAAAAATTGCTATCTGATTACCTCATGAGTGATATGATCCAATACAAAGCAAACAAACTGATCCGACTGCATAAGACATGTCAACTGTACCACAGCTGAAAAAAAACATAAAAACAAATATTAATAAAAACATTAAAATGTTACAAAAAACATTATGTATGCTATTTTTTAAGATTAAAAAGAGAACTATACAGAAAAATTGCTAGACTTCTGTGATCACATACACTGTCACCAAATAATGCAGTCTTAGGCCAAGATGCAATAATTTCTGGTAAGTCTTCATAGTTCCTTTACCTTCAGTTACAATTGGGACAAAAGTGTTGTCAGAAACTTGTAAGAACCCTGGAAATACAAAAGATGATATTTCCGCTGGTCACAGACATGTGAAAAGCATATCTACAAACTGACTGTCCTTTGATTGACTGAGAAAGCTTTGCTTTACATCTTTTAAAAAAATTATTTTTTCTGCCTAATGGAGAAACATAGAAAACAAATGTAACCATGTGCTAGTCAATTTTCTAAAATTAAGTTGACTCTAAACTCTTGAAATTTAAATAAGTGGTTATTTGGAATAGAAATAATTAATGTAATCAGATCCATAGCCAGGGAAGGGTTTGGGGGGTTAGAACAAACTGCTTTTTTGATGGGGAATAGGTCAGCTTTGGGCAAAATTTGATTTTGGCACAAGAAGATTCCATGGAAAGAGCTTCCCTTTTTTTTTAGAAAAAAAGAAACTCCCTTTTTGAAATCCCTGGCTATGGGCTTGACAGTACTTAAAAATACTTTACCCAACAAACATTCACAAAGTCTTTCACCAAGCCTCAATTCTGTACACAATGAAGTGATGATTTCTTTTGGTCTGGCTGATAATGCACCTAGAAATTCTGAAACTATGAATTTCTTTTTTATGAGCAGAACATTTTCACTGCTCAGTAGTTCAACTACACAGCAAATGCACAAAGGAGGAGAGTTTATTCTCCAGTGTACTATAAAACCTGAAGGATGGCACCAGTGATCACTTGTCACCAGTATTGTTGTGTCAGCCATAATTCTTGTAGATTTGCTTCTTAGTCACTTCACTCCTACAAATAATGATTTAACCAAATAAGGTATGGGGCAATAAAATGCTAAATAGGGAGGAAACTTGATCCTGACCCTCCCCTGAATTTCCCCCATTGAAATATTTAATTTTACATTGTTTAATACAAAACTCAAACTTTCTGCACAAAATTTTGAACATAGGAAGAAGGAAGTTTGCTAAAGGGAGAAGAATTACATATCTAATCATTGAAATATCAGGTTATATGTTTTCAAGTAAATTATTATCAAGAGATACGTTGCGTGAAGAAAGTAATGGAATGTATAACAACTGCATTATTTTAGCACTACGTCGGCCTGTATCTTGTGAACATTACTATGACTATCAGGTACCAGAGTCGGAGACCAAAGTCAATATTCAAAGGGCCGATCTGAGACTAACGGTGTGACGATGAAAGAACTACCGGTACTAGGCAGTGACAAAATACGCGATTGATGCTGAAAACGCGGTTGCAGGTGACAAGTACTATGTACTGCTCACACTAAGTTTAAAACACTTAAAATAATAATAATACAAAAACGGGATGAAGAAATTAAATATGCCCATCAAACCTATCCAAACCTACATTTTACAACAACCTCGGGTGATTTTGCCGCTTCCAAACTATCTATAAAAACAAATCTTTTTTCATAAATGAGCTCCATTTGCATCTTCCAAGACAAGCTTAATTTTGACACGCTAACACGCTTAAGATATTGCAAATCAGCGCCATACATGAACAAAGAATATGTTAAATTTTAAAATATGTCTAGTCTATTCACATTGACAATTATATAAAAACACTAATCCTTCATGTCTCCTCGTTTACACACAAAATTAACAAACACAAGTAGGCCTATGATGTTCGAAAGTTGGCCGGTGACGGTCGCTATTATTTAAAAATCGCCGTAATAGAATGAATAATGTTATTTAGAACATATCATTGGATAATGTTGAGTAATAGCAATTACGTAAAGTTAAGGCCTGAAAATCTTGCCTTGTTATATATTATCCAAACAAATTTAGCGTTTTATGGGGGAGGAGGCGTGGTTCGATAGGTGACAGGACCGCTTTAATTTCTCTAATATTCTACATCTTTCCTTGTGAACTAAGCAACAGCACAGCCAGTTTAAGAAAAAGATGAAGTGCAGATGAAACATTCAATTGCATTACTTCCAAATCAAAAGAACAATCACATCCTGGATTTCATTCGTGTTCACTGGCACTGGCGGTAATTTAGGTAGGCCTAAGTAAAGTGCCACCCAACATACATTTACGTTCACAGTTATCTTTTATGAACGACAAGTGCTCATATTGGAGGTGGGTTCCAAGTAGTATCTGAAATCCCAGGTACTATACTAATCGCTGGTGCAATATAAAGCAAGTTCATCCTAATAGTGTGTGCAGTGGGCCTACATGTGCATGTATTAATCCCAGGTCGCTTTCTTTTTTTTTTTTTTTTTTTGGATATAATTCATCGTTTAAGATGAAAATTAATTATAAACACATTCTTACTCTTTAACGGGCCGTGCTATTTTTTTATTATTATTTTCATCAATTTCTTTTAAAAAAACTTATTTTGATTTTTTAATTGATATAATTTAGCATAGGTAAAAGGTGCGATGCGTTTCATATATTAGGACGTAGGCCTACATGTAGGCCTATATCTCTAACGTTGATATACAATGCCGAGTAGCCTATTTTCTTGGATCCGCCGACCGGTCGCCCTTATTTAGTACAGAACGTGGCTTTTTTTTAGATATTAAAATAGGCCTACCTATTGCTACGTATATTTCGCAAAATTTGAGTAATGTATATACAACTGTATATATAGGGTAGGGCCTACTAGTAGGCCTTTACGTCCTCCCACTATTTTTAAGTAACGAAAAATTATTTACAATAAAACAGCATCAAATTCTATATAGATGCCATTACACAAACGCTCTGGTCATATAAGCTGCCGGTTGAATATAATGTTCTGAGCTAAAAGTGAACGCGGTAGAACCCATATAGAAGAGAACGCTAAATAGATGCCGAACATATTTGGCGCATCCTTAAATGGGTAATGAGTGTTTTCACTTACAACGGCGGACGGGATTGGTCTTAAGCTATTTCTAATCCGTCTATTCGCCAATTGCAAACACCTTTAGAACTTCCTCAAGGGGCCAATTGACCCTTGGCTCATATATAAACCTCGCCAGAAAACAGATTTCAGCTAGAACGGCTTTGGATTCGTAAGTACAATGCTAACTGAGCATGTTGCTTATCTTTCTGAGTGTGCAAACATCGAGTCTCAAATAGGTGGTCATCAGCATATGGACGGTTAAGCAGAGCAAGCTCGACAACAATACTCAGTTGCCAAAAGTAAACAAGCAACGATTACCGGCTTTACAATACAACCGGTGGAATATTTACCAAAGGTGTTCAACCGACTGTGATGAGGTCGGGATAGAGTAGAGAGCACTTAATAAGAAGGCATTTCAAATTTTGTGCAAGGGAATTGCTCAAGAAGGCAATCGTTGCCGAGGATTTTATAGGCTTCCCCTTTTCTGCACTCATATGTCGGCTTGATGAAACTGGTGTTCAAAAGCGAAAGTGGGCAAGAAATAGTTCCGAAAATCGGAAGTAGTGCACAGGTTTATTCTTAAACCGGCCGGCAAGTGCGTGATCTTTTTACCTTTTAATTCTGCAAGTGATAATAGTATTATAGGATGAAATGAAGTTAAATTTTTTTCCTTTGCTTTCAGAACCGGGGTCTAGTGCTGTTCCGCCTCACTGCTCTCCTTGTTTGTTACGTTCTCAGCGTCCAGAGTCGCACTGCGGTTGCCTACCTTTTCGTTCAAAAGCAGTTAATTTATTTCGTTGGTTGTACGCACTTAACCTGCCATCATGTCGTACGATCCGAATGATCCAGATATGAAATATCTGGCCATCGACAAGAAGGCTCTGCAGAAGGAACAGACCCAGCCGTTTGACGGTAAGAAGAACTGCTGGGTGCCCCACCAAAAGGAGGGTTTCATGGCAGCCGAAATCCAGAGCACTAAAGGGGATGAAGTAACTGTAAGACTGAATGACGGCAACGTGAGTAGCAATCTTTTTATTTTAATTTAAGCCTGTATAATTCGATACATAATATGATATTATATTGAAAGTGACAATTGCAATTTGCCTATACATTTGTTCTGAAATTTTGATTGTGAGGATGTCAGAAACTAGCTTATTGGCTATGAAAAACCATCAGCAACATGGTGTAGAATTAATAGGCAGTTCTCCTTAAATTTCTGTTTTCTGTTTTTCTCAGTCCATACTGACAAAAAAAAAAAAAAAAAAAAAATGGTTATGGAAATTTATTTATTCTCTCAGATGAAGATAAGTGCATTGGAAAAAATGTCACTATGTTGTGAAAAACAAGGTTTTAAAATGAAAGAAAAGACAACATATTTCCAACTTCAAGTGTCTGAAAATTTATGTAGCAAATGAGATATTTTAACAGCATCTAATTTTGTTGAGGGATGCATTGTTTTATGTAACTGTATTGTTTTTAGACCACCAATTTGCAGATGCTGGGTAGGTACCCTGTACACATGTATGAATGAAAGAAAAAATAGATTGTCATTTTTTAGATAAAGGTGCTTTTGGCGTTGACAGGGTTGTTATTGTGTTTTAAAGCTGAAAAATGTATCTGATAAGATTTTTGCTGGCCCATTTATTATTTAGATAAAATGAAAGTTTTTTTTTTCATACACATTTTTCCATACACATGTATGAATGAAAGAAAATATAGATTGTCATTTTTTAGATAAAGGTGCTTTTGGCGTTGACAGGGTTGTTATTGTGTTTTAAAGCTGAAAATGTATCTGATTAGATTTTTGCTGCCTCATTTATTATTTAGATAAAATTAAAGTTTTTTTTCCATTTTTTGTCCAAGATAGTTACTATATAAATTAGTTATACATGTATCCACACGTCATATTAGTTGTGATAAATTTTTTTTTAGATACGTGGAATTGACACATTATTTTCTTGATTTCAAAGATTGTTACAGTGAAGAAAGATGACATTCAACAAATGAACCCTCCCAAATTCACAAAATGTGAGGACATGGCAGATCTAACTTATTTAAATGATGCCAGTGTGTTATGGAACCTGAAAGATAGATACTATTCAAACTTGATCTATGTAAGTATCAAACAAATATTTCATTAAATTTTTTATTCATTATGAGTTGTAACGTTTATTTTGCATTACATTACAGATCGTCACAGTTAAGAAAGATGATATTCAACAAATGAATCCACCAAAGTTTGAAAAATATGAGGATATTGCCAACTTGACCTATTTAAATGATGCCTCAGTTTTGTACAATTTGAAAGCAAGATATTATGCAACTCTCATTTACGTAAGTAAGAAAAACCCCAATTCCAAAAAAGAAACTGAAGTTTTTTCCCAGGAATAGGAATTCTCACCTGGAGTGATTTTATTTGAACCTACTATACCTAGTGCACCAACCCGGGTACTGGATCATTTCAAGCATGAAGGATGCACAGGAGATGTGGATAAAATGCACATTTGTAATATTCCCACCTTCTGATGAAAAGTACACTCTTCTTTAGCTTGGAAACCTGGCCCTTTTTCATGGTCAGTTTCCAAGTTAAAGAGACCCCTCAACCTACTTAGCCCGCCCTCCTTATGATCATGTTGGCACCTCAGTTATATGTGGATCAAACAAATATTATGTTATTATACATCATATTTAGTTGATTTATATTGCCATTATGTAGATTATACCTGAGTAGATTTCCTTTATTTACCTCCAGTCAAGTCACTTGTGTTTACTTCCCCTTTCTTGTGGTTTTGATCAGTATCCTTTGTACACATTATCATTGTTCTCTTGCACAGAGAGAATTTAATAGACAACCATTAAGCCATTGTTTATCTGGTTTTAAAAGTAAAACTGACTAGAGCAAGTATAAATGCATTTGAAGCCTTTCTGACCAGCTCGGGTTAGCTTAATTAACAGAGAACATCTGAGTTAAAGACAAATTTTGATTTTTATATGAAAGATAAGCCATATGACTTTTATTCCCAAGCTTTAAGGATAGAGCTGCAGTTTCTGGTTTCTTCTTTAAAGCTTACACAGTGAACTTTTGATGCCCCAACTAAATATATCATTGCTATCCAAATTTTGATTGCATAGGATCAAACATGTAGAGGATGTTTTTGTAAGAGTTTATAGTGAAGAATTCTCTTATTTCACATAATTGATTTGAAACTGTCACTCAAAGCTGGTTTGAATGGATTTAACTTGGGGTATATAAAAATCCACAGACATTTTAATGAGAAGCACAAACACTGTTGACCTGTCATATTTACTACATTGCTTCAAAAGCTCCATAGGAAAGAGTTTGTTTGAATATCCCAGAGTGTGTGTTCTGACTAATATGAAATATTTATCTTGGGAAGGCTCAGGTTCCAATGCTGATGGAAGTAAATTGACTCCTCAGTAGAGCCTGGATGAGAGCCTATGGTAAGACTATATGCATGGTATGGGCATACATGTGTGCTATACACAGCCGAATGCCCTCCATATTTTGGTCTCTACCTGTCTGACCTGGGGAAACACCATAAAAGGTCTTGCTGTGATCAGGTGTTCAGCAGGAAGGGGTTAGACCAACAGATATGCTGCATCCTGCTGAAGCAGGTGTGGTTAAGTGCTACTGATTGTGAACAGGGAAATGTCTCATATAGCCCCATATAAATAGGTTACCTGTAGAGTTGTTAACTTTGGCACCTTTTAATTACCTATACATCAAACTTGTGCCTGCTATCCATAGAGCGTTTTTTTTTTCTGGGTCTCATTTCTTGTTTTGAAAGATACATGTACTATTTGTAACATTTTTAAAAACAATTGATTTTATCAAGTCCTTATGGAACAATAGAGATAAATAAGAATACTTAAGCTTTGAAGCAGTATCCCAACATTGGAGATCAGCATGCCTTTCAGAATGGGTCTGTTCACCTTTGCAGTGATTGGCAACTGCAGGATAGGATAACAACCTAGCCTATAAATAACACAAGCTTTGATGCCATATATGTCCACCTGGGAAGAAGAAATCAGTGTAGTATATATAGAGGGAATTTTGCTAATGGAAACATTGCCCAGGTGGGGGAGCTATCCTTACAGATGAAAGAAAGCTTCAGTAATAAAAATTGCATTCCAAACTCTACATCTGCAGAGATTTGGGAAGAAGAGGGGAGGTTTTGAAAATTTCACTGTTGATTAATTAATGCAAATTGTTACTTACAGCGCCTCTGATACATGACACACATTTAGTATAAAATGTCTTCAGTTTAGATATGTAGCTAAAAATTTGCACCTAAAAATTATTTGACCAGTGCATGTCAGGTTGTCAGACCTGGACAAATTTATTAGCCTGAACTTGGTATGGTGTGACTACAAACAAACAAGGTTAATTGACCATGGTTAATGAGGCAATGAATTGCGGAAAATTAGACCATTCAGTGCACTTCCACCCTTGGCTTCAGTTGTCTCTGCTACACCTAGAGTGAAAGAGAACTATTGAATTGAATGTAACTCGAGTAGGGAATTTTGACTTCATAGCAAGGAATATGCTTTCATTTAAGTCCAAGCTAATAGAGTCATGTAAACACACCTTTCTCTTCATGGATTGTTATTGAAGTCATTGGTTTGGGGGTTAAGATTACAAGCTTATTTCACTTCATATGATAAATTGTAATGACAGACTCAAGGTAGAAAATAATTTGATAGGTGTAAGATGTTAGAATTCCACAGCATCAAAAATGAAGAAAAGAATGTGTTTTAAAACTAAAAATGCCCTCCTTTGATAAAATGTTATTAGCAAATATACAATGTACAACCCCCCCCCCTTTTTTTTTGCTGTAAGGTGGCCTGAAGAGTACCCAGAAAGCACATGCTAATACCGTTTCTTCTTTTTATGTGCATTCTGCTTAGATTGTTTAATTTTTGATGATTAAACATTTGCAGGAGAAATTTAAAGAAAGCTTTTCAAACAAGACATGTGACCTTAAAATAGCTTGATATTTACACACCTATTTGTGTGATCCTGTCCAAATTTAACATAGCACACAGAACCTGAGAAAGCATTTAAAGTTGGCTACTTTTCCAAGTCTTGCTAGGCTAGCAAAGAATGAAATGAAATTTATAGGTAACATTTACATACAGAGCTCTTCTGGTTTTGGAAAACCAAACCAGTGGGATAATCATTTTAAAGTGTGTATATACTGTAGTTTGCTGGTTTATATGTAATTACATGAAAATTTTTTACTTGATTATTTTAATGGCATTATGAAAGCTCTGGTCAGTTTGAATAACTTGTTGAAAAAAAATGGACAGAAAAATGGAAATGTGGCTGTTATTGACTGGTGGTTAAGTAAAGAAACTGCTCAATTGTATTCATAACAGAAGGAGGCCATTTGGGGAAAAAAACTAAAGCCTTGTCTCAGTTGGCAATCATACCATGTTATTTCAAGTGGCAGGGGTATGCTGTTAATTGTAGTGTTATTGTGGAATTTGGCAAACCTTCTGATATGACATTTTGAACCATGTTAAACCATATTTATTTTATTAAATCATCACCATGTCATTCACATACCATTCATCATACCTTCCCATATTCCCCCAAACCCTGATTCATATATTGAAATTACCTGTTATACTAGCCTTGAATTTAACTCAGTTACCTGACAGGAGATAACAATTCCAAAAACCCAAGGCAGTTCCATGCCTGTTATCCGTCACATTTAACCTATCCCATCAAACCCAAAGTTATTCCTCATGTTTGTTTGTTTTGTTTTTTTGTTTTGTTTTTTTTTCTGGCAAGTTGTTAGAAAATTTTCTACCATGCCAGTGTCTTTATTCCCTTCCAAAGAAGATAAAACCTCATCCTTATATCCTCCCATTATCTATCATTGACTTGGATCTCAGTATCATGGATCAAGTCATTCATAAGATTTGTATCATGCATTTTATTACCTTCTTGTCATTCATTATTACCCAAGATGTCCTGCATTCTTTATTTCTCTTCCTCTTCTCTCAGTTCTTTTACTTTACCTTTTTTTTCTGCAGTGATGGTGACCAGTTTTCAGTTTTATTTCCAAGCCAAAAAGATGATGCACCACTTTCCATATCCCACCATGAACCAACATCACCATAATAGGATCCCCTCCTACACAAATACCAGGTTTTAAAGCACTTTCCAACTTCTGATACCATATTTGAAGTAGCCCACATCCCCTTGGTGGTACCCAAATGGTAAATTTAACAAAGCAGATTTCTTTTGGGGGTATTTAGTTATTATCTCCCACCGGGGCTAATGATTTTTTTCCTGATTACTAACATTGGCTGCATTTTTTGTGTGCTTACAAAACTCTGGATGTGCATATTCTGATTAGATGCTTATTCCACAGCAGAAAAAAGAAAAGCTTTTGCATATTAATGTCTAGTTCCTTTATAATGCCATTTTTCAACTGGAAATCTTTCTATTATCGTATATTATGATTTTGGACAAATCTAAATTGAATCTGTAACAATGAATTGACATGCTGCAAAGCTTATGCAATATGCAAGATGGATTTAAAAAAAAATATTAACTTCTATCTGCTTTTGCAATGGAGGCATCAACACTTAAAGTTGCACTTGTAGAAAAATCTTTTAGCATGTAGTAAATATGTGCATGATAGTTGTCTGTAATCATGTATATTGTATTGAACTTTGTTACTCTTGTTATAAGCCGTTTCTGTATTGATGTACAGTATATGTGAATATAATATGCTTAAAGTAGCAAATGCAGGCATGAACTTTTTTTCAATGTTTTCTATGCAATAATATTACATGTACAGCTTTTGATTATCACTTTACATGATGTTCTGTGCATTTAATGCAATTTTTACATGTAGCAAACATTTCCGCAGTGCTTTTAGAGCTGATAATTAGTGTAAGCTTACTAGCTTTTACTGTATGAAATGTTAATGGAAGTACATATGTATTGTCTTAAATATCTGTAGCATGGCTGTTTGTGCTGTATTTCAGACTTATTCTGGACTATTCTGTATAGTCATTAACCCCTATAAGAGACTGCCAATCTATACCCCGAGCATCGTAGACAAATACAGATTCAAGAAAAAGACTGAAATGCCACCTCATTGTTACGCCGTTTGTGACGAGGCATTTCAAAACATGCTGAGAGGTAATATGAGAGTATCCCAAGACCTTTTGAAAAACCCTCTCTTATTGGTTGACATTATTACTTCAGTGCCCCATATCAAAATATGTCCAAATTCCCACATACCCTTTGAAAAAAACTCTCCTGTTCCACCAAATGCCCTGCACATTTCCCAGGTGAAAGCACACCCTTTTTTTTTTCAAGTCTTTTGAGCAGAATTCCTGTTCAACAAACTAGGTATTATATTATATTGTGATAAGGAATGGTTCAGTGTCTGATGGTAAGTATTTGGTCAAAATTTTCAGATAATAACCAACCATGACTTTATCTTTACCCAACAAATATCGATAAAACCAACAAGTATTTTACCAAATCAACCACCAGAACCCAAAACAAGGTCACCTTGAAACCATCACTTCTTTTTTCTACTGTTCTTTTCTTTTCCCAAAATACCAGTTCCCCAACACTGCATGCCTAATGTAAGCACCCCTACCCTTGTCTTCTCATTTAAGGTTCAGGTTCTCAGTCCGAGGTAATGGAGTCCTCCATTTGGTGTGTATCAACCCTTCTAAAGGGACCGTGTCACCTTATTTGCTTTTCAGACCTACTCCGGACTTTTCACAATCACTATCAATCCTTACAAGCGACTGCCTATCTATACACCCGAGATTGTTGCAAAGTATAGAAATCAGAAAAGGACCATGATGCCTCCACATCTGTATGCTTTCTGTGATCTCGCATTTTGCAACATGTTGCAAGGTAAAGTGTGGTATTCAACACTCCTTGACTTGCATCCTCCATTCAAACCATATGTATATTATACATTTTTTTTTTTTGATACCCCGATTTTTTCACAAGTGTTTAATTCCAACCAAATCCAAATCCTTTTCATCCATCACCATCCTTTTATTGTGAACTGTTTCCATTTTTTATACCAATCCATGAATATCCAACCAGTATCTAGATGTAAAAGAACTAGAAGTTATCCAATGTCCCTTTTCTCAACCTTTTTTATATTTTTGAGACAGTGTGTCAGTCTCTACCCACCCCCTCCCCATCCTCTTGATTTGAAGTGCCTGTACACACTGTACAAGATGTAGGAAGGTAAGGATTCCAGGTTGGCATGTCAACATCATTTCATCAAAGATCTAAAATCATTTCATATCATCATCTTACTCTCATTGATTTGGCCTGATAAAGCCCACTGACCTACCAGTATCTCAATTCTTCAATGAATTTTCAAAAAAATCCCATTGAGATTTGTTGAATTATTCAGTATGGGCTCCATAGATTTCATTTGAGGCTTGCAGACTTCTTTAAATATGGGTTGATTAAATTTCATTCCAGACCTATTCAGGGTTGTTCTGTGTCACAGTCAACCCTTACAAGTGGTTACCAATTTACAATGCGGCCAAAGTTCAAAAATATCGAGGAATTAAAAGAAGTGCAATGCCACCCCATCTTTATTCAATATGTGATGGTGCATATTCAGTAATGTTGCAAGGTAAAAAGACCTAGCATTCTAGGCAATGTGTTTGGGCGTAGTTTATAACCACCTTCTAGAAATCTTATCAGATAATTTAGTGAAATAACTAGAACATCTGACAAAATTTGAACAAAACAATTTTTAGGTTAACCATTTACCAATTTTCCCATGAATTCAAGTTCTAACCAATATCCGGAAAATTGTCATTTTTCATTATCTTTTGTATTAACCAATTACAAACTTAAAAAAACAACAAAAATCTTATTTGTAGACATAACCATTATATCTAACCAAAAAATATCTGAATTTTTTTATATTCCTCAAGGGTATTACTTGAAAATAGACTATTAGATGTCCCTATCCATGAATCATCTGGGAGGGGGTCTCATTTTCACACTTACCATTAATTCATTTTCTCATTGTGTGTTGAATTTTCCATCATAACCAACCTATTGAAACACCACTAATCATTTCTCCTCATATCAACCCCCTTTTCAGACATATTCCGGACTATTCTGTGTAACAATTAACCCATACAAGAGGTTGCCTATTTATGAGAAGAGTGTAATCAACAAGTTCAGGGGCCAAAAACGCTCTCAAATGCCACCCCATGTGTATGCCATTTGTGATGTAGCATATCAGAACATGCTTCAGAGTAAGTAAAAGACCAGGAGCCAGGAGAGAGACAGCTGTTTCATGCTGCAGGTTGAGTTTTACAGCATGAATATATCCCCACCCCTTTGCATTTCCCCACCTCCCTATATGTACAACACTCAATTGTGTTTTTTCTTTCTGTTGCATCCAGTTTCTCTTTTAGATCCTGCAGTGCCGTGTGACCCAACATCAGCATCTTTACTCCTCAGTCTCAGTGTATAGGACTTTACCCCACAAATCACTGAACCCTAAAAAACCTTTGTCACCTGTGTCATATACATAATCGAGTTTTTTTTCTGAAATTTTACTTTCTGCACCCTTCTCACAAGTTGCTGTGTGATTCTATAACTTAACTCTATGTTGTTTTATTTTGAAGTGTCTTCTATTTCAGTGAGCTCTTCTCATTGAAGATTTCAATTCACTGTCATTGTTGCTTACCAGTTTGGAGTTTCATTTACTGTAGTGTGACAAAAAAAATAATAATAATAATGATAATAAAAAAATAAAAAATTCAACAATTAGTATTTTACCAATTTATGATGAAACTTTTATAGTCAAAGAGCTCCAGACTTGGTATTGATTTCTCTGTTTCCCCCATATTTACCCCACTTGCATCCATTTTTGTCTATTACCGTGAAGATTAAGGCCTTAAATCAGTTTCCACTGATACTAGGGCATCTTCAGGTAATTTGTATTGTTTACCACACTTCTTGTAGTCAGATACCTTTCTTGTTTTCTGTTCTCTTACTAATTTAGTGCACCCCTAACTAATTATTTTCCAGACCTACTCGGGACTGTTTTGTGTTACAATTAATCCCTATCGATGGCTACCTATCTATACTAAGGAACTTATAGCCAAATTTCGAGGAATGAAAAGAAGTTCCATGCCACCTCATGTGTATGCCATTTGTGATATGGCATATACCAACATGCTGCAGAGTAAGTCAACAGAGTTCTCGTTGAGAAGTGGGAAATGTTAAAACTCTGCTGCATGGCAGGTTCTGACAGCTAATAGACAAGCGCACAAATGGCAAACTGGATACATTATTTTCTGGCTCTCTGCTCCATGTGCTGCCCATTGTTATATCTGCTCTACAGATTAGGTTTTTGTGTAGCTGCATATGTGATTGTCTTTGTATTGCTAACTTTACTATGTTCCCAAACTCTTGCTGAAGAATACTGGTTGAAGCCAATGCAGTGCCAGGGCATGTCAAAGGAATGGCCTTTTTTAGATATTAGGAAATGTAATTGTTTTTAAAATTTCTAGCCAAATTAGAGGCTTTAACAGCTATCCAATGCTGCAAAATTACAGATTAGTCTGGGATTCCTAAATGCATGTCCGTCTAGGCCCTTTCATACTCGTCATCCTGCTTGCATGTTATACATTATGTTTTTGTCTTGTGTTAATGTTATGTCTATACCTCTCTGGAGGTATGTTATTGAGTATTTGTTCCAGTGACATGTTGTGTCCATATGTGCTTTATGCGTTATACTTTTTGCTTCAGTTTTTTTTTTTTTTTTTGCCAAATATATGCAACTCTGGTATACTCAACTTGAGTTGTAATATTTGTGTATATTTGCATGCAAAATTTCAAAATGTATGGGCTTGGACACATCATAAAGGAAAAGGATTCCAAGTGTGGTAAGTCAAAGAAAAACTGAACAGGTAACAGTTTTTCATCTCCATATTATAACATCATTTTTCCTCACCCCCACTATTTGCAGACCTTCTCTGGACTATTCTGTGTAACTGTCAACCCTTACAAATGGCTCCCAATCTACACAAAAGCCGTAATTGAGAAATACCAAGGCAAAAAGCGTTCACAAGTACCACCCCATATATTTGCAATCACAGATAATACATATAGAAACATGTTGGAAGGTAAGTGAATGTCATAGGTGGATGCATTTTTAAGCAGGTTAAATGAACTTGAGTTTACAATGTTTAATTCAAGTCTTCAATGTAATTATTTAGAATGTAGGTTATTTTAACATTATTCTAACCCTTGCATGTAGCCTGCACTGTCTACCATATAACCTTTTCAACTGTGATATTTAAATGTTCTCTTTCAGGTGGTTCTTAATTGTAAGACTAGAGCGATAAAGGTTGAAACATTTAATGTCATGCTTTCTAAGGATTAAAGATTCATGTCAAATTGAAGAGTTTTCAGATTAAAAGGAAAAAAACATCACTTTACTGTATCAGTGGAGATGCACCTGTCTTGTGGAGTCCTGGTATTCGTTCAAGCTAAAATAAAAGCCAAATTGTTTTTTTTTTTTTTAAGTTAAAGTAAAAAGAAATACTCTAGAATTTTAGAAAACAAACCCATTTTTGTGTCTATTTGCACCTTTAATTTAATGCTGGAACCTTCTCTTTTCCTCCACAGATCGTGAGAACCAGTCCATGTTGATTACGTAAGTATTGCCAATAACACTGCTGACACACATTAGGACAGACCTAGTTTTGTGATGTATTAAATTTTAATTGAATTTTTATGAAAAGTTACAACTATCAGTGTTCTTGTAACCATTTAATGAATGCAAGCTGGTTATTTCACTGCACAATGTGGCTTAGGGTAATTTTTTGGATAAATTGTGGGTTTTACTGTTGTCTTGTTTCCTTTGGTTTATCCAGAGGGGAATCGGGAGCAGGCAAAACTGAAAATACCAAGAAAGTAATTCAGTACTTCGCACAAGTTGCAAGAGCTGGAAAGACTAAAGACTCTCCCCTTGATACCGTAAGTGTCCTCAGTAGCCTCAATAAGAGTGCCACCATGTGATGGAAACTACTTTTGAAGCTCCCTGCAGGACACTGGGAAACATTTTTGATTGTTCCCAAGATGAGATATGGGGAGTGTCACAAAAGTGGATTCCAAAACAAAAAAATGCTCAGACGGACCTATGTCCTGTCTGTTAACGCTTTGATGTAACTTAGATGTTTGACTTTTTTATCTTTCTTAAAATCAGTGGTGAGTCTGGTGCTGGAAAAACTGAGAACACGAAGAAAGTAATCCAGTACTTTGCCTTTGTGGCCGCTGCTGCTGCAAAGAAAGAGGGTACCGCAGAGGCTGAAGAAGGAAAGAAGAAGGTAGAAAGGAATGCAAATTGGAGAGTGGTCAAGCATGTGTCTTCCCACTTGTGTCTTGTTTCCATCCTAATTTTCTGTTTGATATTTCCAGTTCACCACCTATTCCCACATTGTTGTCTCCTGTACTGTATGATCCCAAAATGCAGTTTATATAACCTTTGTTGGTATCACAGTTTTGTGTATTTCTCTTTATATTGTCTGTGTGCCTCACTGTCTTTCCTATTACTTTGAACCTGGAAGATACTTTCTACATTGCTTCACCAGAAAATCCTCAATTGTCATCTACTGGATGTACATCTGTACCTTGCATGATGGAGAAGAATACCTGTAGTTAATAGTGTTTTGTTGTTTTTTTTTTAATCACTTACCACCTTACTTTTCCTTTGTGACTGTCTGACTCCTTAGATACACAGATCATGATATATATATATAATACTCTAGTGGTTGTTTTGCATATGGTATATTTTCTATTTTAGGTATATGTTTGTTTTATTTTATCACTACTGTTTCCCTATGTTTTTTACCTCTAGCAATGGAGTGATAGTGTAACACTGATTTATGCTTTTATCTATTTTTTTATATACTGATAACATGGTTTACTTCAATTGAAAAATGTTTACACTTTATGTGCATTTCATTCTCATTATTGTTCTTATTCGTCTGAAAGGTATATACCATGAACCATATAGGAAAATAAACACATAAATTAGAATTAAAATTTTGTAAAAATTCTTTTATGTAGTAAGTACTTTTAGAATGGTTTATTAGCTTTATCTGCTTTGTTGTTTTATTATGGCTTACAAACATCTCAATGTCATTTTACTCAAATCTTATAGGGTACACTTGAGGACCAAATTGTGCAGGCTAACCCTGTACTTGAAGCCTATGGAAATGCCAAAACCGTCCGTAACAACAACTCTTCACGTTTTGTAAGTAGAGGGAGTATCCTGTCCCTTCCCGCATGCACTGGAGTATAGACGTGTTCTGCACCATCTTGCCACCATATTTGCTGTTTGTACTCTCAAACAGGTCAACCCTCCATCTTTGTTTCAGCTGCCACTCTTCTTATTCAAACCTCAAATGGAAGCTGCAAGATGAAGAACAGTGCATGGATGATTTTTAGTTTTTTTTTGTTTTTTTTTATGTGTCACGTGTGAGATGTACTGCCTTCTTCTTTTTCTTACTTTTTCTCACTCCCTTGCATGTGTGTGCCATTCCAGCGAGGCAACTTAGAGGACCAGATTATTCAAGCCAACCCAGTGCTTGAGGCCTTTGGCAATGCCAAGACTATCAGAAACAACAACTCTTCTCGATTTGTGAGTACCCCTGCTCAGGACCTAGTAGTTGCTAGATTACTTCAGTGGTCACACAATTTTTGATTTGGGGATATGAATGAGGAATTCAAATCAAGTCACCTTATTCAAGATTTATTATATTTCTAGCAGCTACCAGTTCTATACAGACCTCTTGCTTGATATCCTTTTAGACCATATGAATGGAAGCACATTCATATTTAAGAACAGTAGTGTTTCATTTTAGAGTTTGCAGTGATATAGATGTAAATGGGTATAAATATACATGTACAAGTTTTACATCACTACCTATTTCGAAATATAGTTTAATTGGTGATTTTGTTTTAGTGTGCAGTGCTGTGATATAGGTAGCATTTTTTTGTCTAGATTGCATTTTTGGCGAGTGTTTCTGAAAATGTAGATATGATTCATATTTTACTTGTGGTGAGAGTTGATGCAGCAGAATTCAATTATTTGTGGTGAACAGATCACGTTGAAGAAAACATCTTGTGTTGTCCTCTTGGTTTTGTCTTTCTTTTTATTAGTTTTAAATGGTTTATTTTTTATGTTCAAGTAATTGTCATTCATTGTTCTTGAGAACTGATTCAGGGTTGTCATTTAGTATGTGGAATATTTTAACTGAAATCCTGTGGAAATTGTTGAACAAGCAAGTAAGATGTACAGTTACAAAATATGTTTTTATTTCTTTTTTGTGATGCACTAAAATCTGTGTTCATTTTTTTAAATTCTTATTTGTCTTCTCCTGTAGGGTAAATTCATCAGAATTCACTTTGGTACCCAGGGTAAAATTGCTGGTGCAGACATTGAGCATTGTAAGTATGGAGTAAAAAAATAAACAATCATGATCAACTGATAATATTTCTAGGTTTTATTAAATAATTACACATAAATGTAACATTTTTCTGTCAACATATATAATTAAAGTTACTATAGAAGTTACTATAGCATATTACTTTGAGATGTAAATTTTTGACTGTTTATTGAAGTACCTATAGTGAAGTAGAAGTAGAATTAAATACTTATGTTACATGTACCTACCCCAAGACCTGCATTGGGAATCATACCCTTTTACTTATCCACTTCTCTTCTTTCTCCAATTGTTTGACTTTATATAGTTTTTTTTCTTTGACATTTCTGTACCCCTTTAACTTCATTCACTAGTTTGACTCTGTAGAATAGTTTTCTCCTTGGTAATCTCTTTTCTTTGTCCCCCAAGTTTGAGTTATCACAGTTTTCTTTTACCATTGGCACTCCCAGAGTCTTTCTGGTGTGTTTGCCCTGAGGTGTGTGATTCAGAGAGTATTATGATTTGATTTGTCAATTAAGGTCTTCTTCAGTTCTGGTGATCACACCAGTCAGCTGGCAGAACCTATCACCTGATGTATATATATAACCTGTGGAATATTTGCTGAGTAAGGCACACCCTACCCTAGGTATATAGAAGCATCTCTCACCATGGTTTTATATAGCACCAATAATATTATGTTTTATTATTTAAACCCTTATGATAATGGTGACAATATGCACCTACCCTTGAGTACAGTAATTATACCTACCAACATCTGAAGTGAGATACCCAAATGCATGAAAGGCTTGCCGTGG
This sequence comes from Lingula anatina, assembly GCF_051362555.1. Taxonomy (NCBI): domain Eukaryota; kingdom Metazoa; phylum Brachiopoda; class Lingulata; order Lingulida; family Lingulidae; genus Lingula; species Lingula anatina. The sequence goes on along the minus strand of NC_141768.1, from coordinate 37,809,062 downwards.
AAAGATGCTGCCTTGCTGTGGTTTGTGAACCCCTTCTAAACATTGAATTCAAGTGAAATGATTCATCAGCAAAAATTTATATTACTATATCACAGATCTGCTGGAGAAATCTCGTGTGACCTTCCAACTGTCTGCAGAACGTAATTACCACATATTCTATCAGCTTCTGTGTAACTCATTGCCAGACCTTGCAGGTGAGTTCAAAAAAGATATTGTGAGTGAAGGATGCCAAGTATCCAGGATCTAGTGGCCCACAGGCTGGAAAGTGTTTATTTGATTCCCATCCCCTATCCCCTCTTCCCTTCACTTTTGTCCCTCAACCTTCATCTCTTCAACCTCTGTTTGATCTCTCATTTAGATCTATTAGAGAAGTCTCGTGTGATCTTCCAACAAAAAGCTGAGCGTGACTACCATATTTTCTACCAGCTGTTGTCAAACGCTTTCCCCAGCTACATGGGTAAGTCCAATAAAGTAGATCAGATATGTTAGTTTTTGTCTTTGGTACTATAATGTATTGATATACAATTTTGCAGATTTATTGGAGAAATCTAGGGTGACTTATCAGCAAAAAGCTGAAAGGAATTACCACATATTTTACCAGTTATGCTCTGGGGCATTTGATGGATTTGTGGGTAAGATGATATGACCCCAGTAAGCTTAAGCTATTTCTCTCTCAATTTAGAGACTCATCTTTGGTCAGAAGGTTTACTCTATATAGACACTCTACTCTGCTTAACAAAAATTGGGACTTGGAATAAAGTTTAGTTGTGGGTTTTTCCTGTGGTTGTAGCAATTTAGAAAACAAATCTCACTGATATCTCTTCAATAACAATTTCATACATCTTAATTGATATTGGAAATTAATTAGATGGGTGATAAGGTTATAACAATATTCTGAAAAAAAAAACTTTTAACTGCTTAGCAAAGGATTTCAGGTAAGTGAACTGCATGATCCCCTTCCTTATCTTTTATTTTATTTTATTCAGTTAAATATGTATACTTCTGTATATAATCTTTACTAACTGTATGTGAGGAAACTAGAATAATGTGTTATATGCCAGAGAGAGAGAGAATGAGAGAGTGGAGATTGTGGCATCAATTGAAATGCTCTGATTTCAGGTTAGAAGTGGTGATGTAGGCACCCACTGGATTTACAAAAAAAAAAAAAAATGAAACTCAAAAATTTCAATTGATTTTTTATTGTATTAAATAAGATACTGTAATTAGCATAGTTTCGTGTAAACAAGAAAAGATGCTCAGGATTTGAAAAGTCCATACATTTGCAATTACAGTGTGTACTTTTTTGTTTTTTGTTGGCTTCCAGCAAAGTTCATTGTCTAATTAGCTTTGCCTCATGTTTTAATTAAACAGAAAAGCTGCTGGTTTCTCCTGATGCTGGGCTCTACAGCTTTATCAACCAGGGTGTCTTGACAGTAGATGGCATTGATGATGTAGAAGAGATGAAAATCACTGATGTAAGTGAATCTTTTTTTAAAAAGTTTCTACAACCCTTTCTGATATACTGTATATACTGTAATTTAGATAATGGATTTAATGTACACTTCCAAAATGTCAATCATTTTTAGTTACTTTCACACCAGCCTTATTTTGATTCAACAGGAAGCTTTTGATGTGCTGGGCTTCACACCAGAGGAGAAATTGAGCTTGTACAAGTGCACAGCTGCCATCTTGCACTTTGGTGAGATGAAGTTCAAACAGAGGCCACGTGAGGAGCAGGCCGAGGCTGATGGAGCTGCAGGTAAACAGATGTTGAATTTTTCAAAACTTGTCTGCTTTCTATAAAATCCTAAGATTGAAGAAGTTTAAAAAAAGTAATGTAAATGTTAAACCAAACTTAGAACCAGTTATTCTTAATAAATTCAGAAAATATTAAAAGATATCACAAAAGATTATGTTATTGTAGAAAAACAACCCTATGTCATGTACTGTATGACATTGTCTCTTGCTAATAATTATACACTTTTCCAGGTGCCAGATTTCCTCTTTATTTAATTTATTCATTCTTGTCCAGTAAAATAATGAAAGATTTTTTATAGTTCATTCAGTGTTATTTTTATAGTAAAGTTTTAAAATCATCAACAAAAAAGGAAGACTTGTCCTAATGTCAGAAATATCTCAACCACATTTTTTTGTTTACAATAGAGGCAGAAAAAGCAGCATTTTTACTTGGTGTGAATGCTGGTGACTTGATCAAGTCCTTCTTAAAACCAAAAGTGAAAGTGGGCAATGAATTTGTCACCAAGGGTCAAACATTGGCTCAGGTACAATGTTCTGTAGTTGTAGGCATGATACTAAAAACTTGTTTTGTCTTATAAGTTTTATACTCTTAATTTCATTTTCATTTACATCTTATGACTGAGCTTTTCTTACTTGTTGTTTTTAGAGGCTGAAAAAGCAGCATTTTTACTTGGTGTGAATGCTGGTGATTTATTGAAATGCCTTCTGAAGCCCAAAGTGAAAGTCGGAAATGAATTTGTGACCAAGGGTCAAAACTTGAATCAGGTATAGAGGTGTGACCTCTCATCAAGGCAGTGTCCACCCTCCCACTACCTTGCTGCCAACCAGAACCTAGAGATTGTGGATTGCAGTTGTTCACAAGTCTATTCTCCATCCTCTACAAACCCATTTGCAATTCCTTCCAAATCCCTCTCACCACTTTGTACCTTCTCCAGTCATTCCTTTGAAGGTAGCCATTACTGGTTCTTTCTTCTTTCCAGCCACCCATCACCATGGATATGCCGTCTCATTCATACCCCATTAAAGAAATGTGGTACTCCATTGAAGATTGTTTTCCCTTTCATCCTATCAATTGTTTTATCCTTTCCTGTATGACTCCAAGATCAGTATATTTATGAATTCACCATTTCACTTTTCCTATTGTCAAAATTGTTAAACTCAAAGCTCCCACATTGTTAATCATACCTTAACCTGTACTCCATACTTTACCAGGAAGAAGTATATTTTTCACCTCACCTCATCATATTTTACCATTCCTTATTTTAGTCAAAGTCAGGTTTGGTGTTTTATCCCACCTTTTCCTTTCAGAGTTTTCCTTACCACAATTTTGTCACTCTACCTTTCAACTGTTGGGTATAGAAGGCTATACAGTCACCTGTGTCACTAACCTTTCCTTTGAACATCTTCCTCAGCATCTTTGTGTGTCATTCTATTTCTTTGCTGCTTGTAAAAGTACGATTTTAAAATGCAATATTTTCATATAAACTAAATTTGGATTATATATGTTTAAAAGCATGCAGAAAGCTGTAATGAAAATAAGAATCATTAAGTTCATAAGCATGATGCCAACAAAGCTAAATTTTGTTATTATGAATTTCCAGACTTTTCAAACTTGATAGCGCATGTAAATTTTCCATATTTATAAGATTTTTACATGATGCATGGCACGATTGCTTTGATTTTCCCCGCTGACAACACTTTATTGACTTGCTACTGTTATAACTTATAGGTCTTATATGCCGTGGGTGCCCTGTCCAAGTCTCTGTATGATCGTATGTTCAAGTGGCTCGTCCAGCGTGTCAACAAGACTCTTGATACAAAGAACAAGAGACAGTACTTCATTGGTGTACTGGATATTGCTGGTTTTGAGATCTTTGAGGTAAATTGACAAGTTCAACTTTTGAATAGTATCATTATAACTGGCAATTGCATTCATGTGTGTTTTGATTTCTACTGAGAGCTAATTATTTATTTACTTTTCACAATCAACTTACGTACTCTCATTAAACAGCTAAATTCAATCGAAGGACAACTTTGTTTTATCTTTCTCATTCTGCAACTCCTTGGTTTTCAGTTCAACACCTTTGAGCAGTTGTGCATCAACTACACCAATGAGAGATTGCAGCAGTTCTTCAACCACCACATGTTTGTACTGGAGCAGGAAGAGTACAAGAAGGAAGGTATTGTCTGGCAGTTCATTGACTTCGGTATGGACTTGCAGGCCTGTATCGACCTTATTGAGAAGGTGAGTTTTATCATAAATTGTACTACATAGTTATAACTTGAGAAAATTGATCAAAGCAGTTCTTAGCAATCTATTGTTGTGAAATATGAAAAACAGCATGCATTTGTTGATAAGTATGGTCTGAAGCATTGGCTCTTCAACGTTTTTCCCTTTTCTCTCCTTTCTAGCCCATGGGTATCTTGTCCATCCTTGAGGAAGAGTGCATGTTCCCCAAGGCCTCTGATGACACCTTCAAGGACAAGCTGTACAACAACCACATGGGCAAGTCTCCAAACTTTGGCAAACCCAAGCCATCCAAGGACAGGAAGCACGAGGCCCACTTTGAGTTGTACCATTATGCTGGTGCTGTAAGTTGATACTCTTGTTTTTTTTTTTTTTTTTTTTCAAAGTACTTGTATATCCATTAAAAAAAAATTTATTTTGAATTTTTTATAAACAGAAAACCTCAAAACACTTAAATGATGTTGTTTTGAAATGTTTCAGAGGACTGGTAACTAATACTAGTATTTAATTAAGACATATCATTAAAAAACTTGAAGACTCTAGGACACTTTTGGAATTTAATTCAGACCATTGGGGATTTAAAGAATTGCTACATGGTGCCATTGTGTGTGTGTGTGCATGCATGCTTTTGTGATGCCCTCAGGTACCATACAGTATCCAAGGCTGGGTAGAAAAGAACAGAGACCCCCTCAATGAGGGCTGTATTGAACTTCTAAGTAGAAGCAAGGACCATATCATATCACATGTCTTTATCTCAGGTGCCAATGAGGAAGGTAATCTCTGGGATATTAGGTAGCAGGACATAGATGCAGTAACCTACTACTACTACTACCACTGTCTAGAGAAGATGATCACTTCACCAATAACTGATAACATTTGTAATTTATTTCAGCTAATCATACATGTACTAGCTGTAGAGGAATACACATAAACCTTGTTGTCAGTGATTTGACTATTCTGATTTGAAATCTGCTCTTTTTGATGATGTTGCTTTTTGTTTTCTCTCGGCCTTTTAAAATAAGAATATGAGAACCAATCAAAGATTAGTTGATTACAGCTAGAGGTAGAATTTACCATCTAGTGGTGTTGTATTTTTCCTTGGTTAATTATTTGACTTTATAGATTTTAGAGATTTTAACTTCGAAAACTTTGCTTGCTTATATTTGCTTTTGTGTAAATTTGACATAATTCTAAACCCACCATGCCAGTGAGGAAACTGTAATACTGTAACATATTTTGTACAAATTTAAAGGCATGTTGGCAAGCAAAGTTTAATACAAATTTCAGCAGTCTTCTTTTTATCTTCATGTTCTCCTGTGTTTTGTATTTCGGTTTTGTGTGCAGCTGTATTTCTAATGAACTTCCTTAGAAACCTGAGTTTGTTGCTGTTACATCAGGTGCCTTACAACATCTGCAATTGGCTGGAAAAGAACAAAGATCCAGTGAATGACACTGTTGTCTCTCTTCTCCAAGAAGCAAAAGAACCTCTTGTACAAACGCTGTTTGCTGAGCCTGAAGGCGGAGGTAAAACTTCCATCTGTTGTATGTTGAACACACTCCTATTCATCTTTCATTTGTTTCATCCCTTGACTTGGGACTCATCTCCACACATTATATTCCAGGTACTTTTTGCTGACCAGACCCATGGGTATAACTTGTTCACCAAGTTATTTTTTTTTTTTGCATTTACCTTTTTAAGCCCTGGAGGCACAAAATATCTGGCCCTCATCATGCAAAACACAAATGAGGAGCACTTAAATTTGTACACAATATACAGTGGCATTATTGACATGCTTTGTTTCTCACAATCAGGTGGCTTACAATATTACCAACTGGCTGGAAAAGAACAAGGATCCATTGAATGAAACCGTAATTGGTCTCCTTGCCTCTTCCAAGGAGCATCTTGTTGCATTCTTGTTCTCTGAACCAGAGGAGCCTGGTAAGAAGGCACTATCCCGTGATCAACCCTAACCTAATCCACCATGATGGAAAGCGGAATTTTCCTCCTGTACATCTTCCTTTTTCCACACCAGACTGCATTACCATTTATGTAGTTAGTTTGAAATTCAACCTTGATTCCTCTTTGTTTTACAGCTTATTACTATGGGTACAGTGAAATTTGTGTTTACTGTCAACTTTTATAATTCAAAAAGAATGGAATACTTGGAAACAGCATTTTAAAGCTAAGCTATCAGTGAGACTAGTTTGTTCATCAGATTTCTGTGAAATCATGTAATGATAAAATTCTATGGTGGCTGTTAGGTGCCCTACAACATTTGTGGGTGGTTGGAAAAGAACAAAGATCCAGTGAATGTTACTTGTTACCATGTCCTCAGCAAATCCAAAGATCCTACTGTTGCACAATTGTTTGCTGGAATAGATGATGATGAAGGTAACAGTAAGGGGCATGGAAACAATATCAGTGACAGCAGCAATGGCTATAGCAGCTTGCAACTTTTGGAATGCCTTTTTTGTTTCATTATTTATTAAACATTGAATTTTTTTTTCAATTTAACTAATGTGTATAATTTGCTATTCAGCTTATGATGATTTATTTATCAAAAACAAAGGAAAGAAAAAGGGAATTATTTTTATGATTTTAGTAGGCTTCATGCAATACAAAATACTTTTTATTTTTAAAACTTGTCTATCAAAACCAACACTCAGAGCTAAAGGGAAAGAACACTGTACCCATGATTCACAGGTTTAACCCATTCACCAAAACCTCCCTCAAGATCCATGTATCCTGTTAAAATGTGACTTTCACCTACCACATTTCTATCCAAGACAGTGGATTCTAGATCCACTAATGTGTGAAATTCCTACTACCTAAATTTCCCATCACCTCTCCTATTCCAGTAAGGTTCAACTTTCAGTTCTACCATGTGGTTTTAAAAAGTCTTCAAATATATCATTTTCTTTGCAGCTTTCCTTATTGTTCCTTCCATTGTTTTTTTCCCTTTTGTCACTTTATTCCATCCACAAGAGTATTCCATTTTATCTCCAACTCCTCTCCTTTTTTCCAATCTCCTTCACGCCTGTTCCAGTTTATATTTCAGATCCTGTACACCAGGGATGTCGTCTGCCTCTCCCTTGCTCCCAGACTTGCTCACCACATACATTCACCTTCTACAACCTTCACCTTCATACCACATTTTCCTCCATATCTGTCTGATGTATCCATTTTTGTACAACATATGTCTGTTCTGTTTTGTTTTGTTCTATTCATGTTATGTAATCATCTAGAAAGCTTGTCTTGTTCTGTTCTGTCTAATTTTCGTCAGCTTCTATAATTTAAGATCTGATTTTCATTTGATATAATTTCAAGCAGTAACTTAGATGTAGTTGATCATAATTTAGCTTATTGTAGGCTCTTAGATATATAACATTTTCTTTTTTTCATAACTAAAATATTAAACAGAAATACATGTTCTAGAAAAGATTTACTTTTACTGCTTTAAAGATGGGGTAAGTAGCATATGGTTTCACATCCAGAAGTTAAATTGTATAAATTTATTCAGTGATAAGACTCATTTGTTCTATATTTCATCAATTCAGCTTGAGTTATGGTATTTATTCATGAGTTTTTATAATTTTGATAAAATGTGCTATTTGCAGAGGGCGCTGCACCAAAGAAGAAGAAGAAGGGTAGCGCTTTCCACACCATCTCTGCCACTCACAGGGTAAGAATCTGGTCATATTCTAGTTTGAAAAAGAAAAAAATATTGAAAAGTTGTTAGACATGGCAGTTAGGAATAATGGGAAGGAGCGGTTCAAATGAAAGCAAATTAGTATATTTAGTTGAAATCAGACAGTCGATATATTAGCATTTATCTTATGATTGTTGAAATACATGTATCTGCAGAAATCAAATGTAAAGATACAAATGTAGCAATAGCCAACTCCCACAAAAATTTTGAAAGGAGGTTGATTTGATTATCAATGAAATGAAAGCATGCTAATATTTATCCACTATTAGCCTATGTTTATTTCACATTTCAGCCTTCATTCCCTTGCAGCGTTTTTTTCCCTAACTATATAACTAACGTGAGATATTGTGATTACAGGAAAGCTTGAACAAATTGATGATCAACTTGGGTACCACTCAGCCTCATTTCATCCGTTGCATTATCCCCAACGAGGTGAAAACACCAGGTAAAAAGCTCCACCCAGTGTTGCACCCCCCACCAAACCCCATTCTCTTCAGCATTGACTGCAATCACTGTGTGCTGTTGCTGCCATGGATGATGCACTGTGTTGATGTGATATTCTCTGGTTTTGAATGCCTTGTATAACTTCTTCTGTTTCTCTATCCCTCACTGCCAGCGTGGGGATGCCAGATATGTGCGGGTTCACCAATGGAAATGTGTCCAAGAAGTGCACTGATGTTTTTTTTTTTGTAATTCTTGTTCACTTTTTTGTGCACCCATTCTCCTTTCGTAGTAACAGCATGCATCACTCCCTATCTGTTTTCAGGACATTTAGCAGTTTGTCTCATGAAACTACCAATCTTCAAAGAAAAATATTTTTCAAATTGTTATTATATTTAAAGAACAAATCAACAAAATTCAGTTGTTTTACCTTCCCTTTTTTCTTCATTTAAATGTATGATAATTATGAAAGAACCAAAAATTATTATCTTTACATTTTGGGGTGTCCTTTTTTTGATGGAACAATCAAGTGGGCAAAATACATATTTTTTTGCGCTTTATCCTTGATCATTGTGGCTTCTCTTTTGATGTGATGTGATGTATCCATTTCACTTGTGTGTTCTCTGTCTATTTTTCAGATTTCCTGTGTTTGTGATTTTTTTCCTTCATTTCTCTGTTGCAGTTGTCACGAGATTTGTGCCCTACCTGTGCTGTACTTTCCCATGTGTGCTCAGCATGACTTAATTAATATTTGGCTCTACCCATAAACTACCTTTTTTTCCTTGTTGTTAGACACTAACCTTGTGTTTCTCTTTGTCTCCCCCTCTGCCCACCCAACCACACACCTACCTACTCACAGGAGAGTTTAAATAAGCTGATGACCAACTTACGCAGCACTCAGCCGCACTTCATCAGGTGTATTATTCCTAATGAAGTCAAGACACCAGGTAACATCCCTGACCACTGGGCAGCCACCACCGCTGTTGGACACATCATTCATCGGTGACCAGAAGTAGATGTTGTGTTACCTGGTGTCTTGATGTGTCCAACCATTCTGTACAGTGGTCAGGTGCTGCATGATGACCAGTCTAGCTCACTATCTCATACATTTTACATTTTGGTAGTTATAAGGAGAAAGGTTATTCTTTTTATAAAACATGGGTGGTTTTAAAAGTTGAGCGGTTTTTTTTTTCTTTAGTCCTGTCAAAATTTATTTTATCAGGCATATCTTGAAGCTTTAAAATTTGGGGAGGGTGGAGAATGTGTGATTTTGAGAGTTAGAATAGTCTGGCTTTTTATTATGATCTTGGGAAACTTTAAAGGAAAACTGTCTTTGCATGTTGTGTGTCATGTGTTTTTCTTACTATTTCTTTTCACACATATTGCAGTGTACTTTTTAATCTGTTAATTGTCATATTTCATACAAAGAAGCAAAATACAAGTGTAAAGTTTAAGTATGTATTTTTTAATTTTTAATCTTCAAGTCATTATCCCAAAAGTGGTTTTTGTAGACTTATTGAAAAAATGTTCATTTGATTTTTTCCAGGTCTGATTGACTCCTTCCTTGTGATGAACCAGCTGCAATGTAATGGTGTACTTGAGGGTATCCGTATCTGCCGTAAAGGTTTCCCCAACAGGATGATCTACTCTGAATTCAAGCAGAGGTGGGTAGGGAAGAATCTCAGGAAACAGTTTTTCATATAGTTTTATGTTCAAGATGTATGAATTTTTATTGAGTTATATTCTTGAAGTAAGTCAAAATGTATAGTTTGGTATCATCAACAAGAAAAACACCTGACATTCATCCATAGTTTACCTGCCGTTTGTCACTTGCAGATACTCCATCTTGGCTCCCAATGCCATCCCCCAGGGCTTCGTGGAGGGCAAACTTGTCTCCCAGAAGATCCTGGAATCTCTGCAGTTGGATGAGAATGAGTACCGTCTTGGCAGCACCAAGGTCTTCTTCCGTGCTGGTGTCCTAGGTCATCTTGAGGATCTCCGTGATGAGCGTCTCTCCAAGATCATCTCCCTGTTCCAGGCTCACATCCGTGGCTACATCATGCGCAAACAATACAAGAAACTGCAAGACCAGAGGTAAGAAGGGGTGGGGTTTATATTGGAAATAATTAGAATGGATCATGTAGTCTTCACTTAATGTGTTATATATACATTTTAAGTTGTTATAACTATACACAAGTTCACAACTTAACTAAAATTGATTAATCAACTGAAATACTTTTTTTCATTCAAATCATTTATCTATTTAATGAAATTTAAGATTTGTTGATATTAACCTTTACATTTCTCCACTTTTCAGAGTTGGTCTGTCTGTCATCCAGAGAAACATTCGCAAGTACCTGCAGCTCCGCAACTGGCAGTGGTGGAAGCTGTACACCAGAGTGAGTATCTTCTTTAAAATTAAGAAGGAAAAAAAGATAAAATAAAAAAGAGCAATGATTCCAATCCCTCTTCAAGAGCACAACTGAAGAATATCTTTCACTCGGCAGTTTATCAAGTCCATACCTGGTTTATCTACATCCACATAATCCCCTCCCATTTACCTTATTGTCTACCATCAATGCTATCATGTTTACAAGCCCCTTTGTTGACAGTATTTATTATCAATTAGGTTCCTCCACTGCTTTACTTAATGACTTCCCCACACACCTGGACACAAGGTGACCTGCAGGGGTTTGTTTATTGACTGGATTGAGTAGATGTTATCTTTGAACAAGCTTGTTGACTGTGATAAGTCCCATTTGTGTTCCTCATTTGCTGGCAAAGGAAGTGGCCATATACCCCATTAATTTCTTTGTCAATAGGAGAGACTGGGTCCCATAGTACGGGCCTTCTCCACAGTAGAGTAAAGTGATGTTCATTTATAGTCTCCACAAATACCCTGCAGTGTTTACAAGTTATTTTATTGTCTTGGAGAGGTTGCAGGTGTATTTTTATTGTGGCTACCTGATCAAGACATTGCTTCATTGAAAGGCTGCATATCTTGCTACTTATGTAATATGCTGTGACCGAATTAAGCACTCATGGATGGTTAACTGAGAGAAACTATGAAACAATGGGGTCTTGCCAAACAGATGCAATATTATCTGAACTAGACTGGATATTAGAATCAGTTGATTGCGATGTAGATGATCAAGAACTGGAACCTCTGTATATTACTGAAAGTGGGGACGAAGAGGACTCATTAGAAATGAAACAGTGCAAATGCCTTGAAGTTAGAACTAGTGTAGGTTACTGGATAATGATATTATAGTGGCACAAAATTTGCATTTGTGGGAGGATTTGTCACAAGTGCTTAGTTAAAGAGATGAATATTTTCTTTATAGCATATCGTTTCTTTTGCAAGCCAGATATTGAAAATTGCCTTCATTGTCATGTTTAGGTGAAGCCTCTGCTGAACATTGCCCGTGCTGAGGATGAGATGAAGAAGAAGGAAGAGGAACTTGAGAAGTGCAAGGAAGACCTTGCCAAGCTCGAGAAGCTGAAGAAGGAACTTGAAGAGCAAAATGTCACTCTGCTGCAGGCTAAGAATGACATGTTCTTGCAACTGCAGTCTGAGCAGGTAGGGAAACCAAACACATACAACTTCCGACTTAAAATTGCAATAAAAACTTGTTCAGAGTACTAAAGAACATGTGATATATAAATTTTTTTAAAACAATCCTGCCAGTTTCATTTTCTAAAATGGCAAATTCTTTTGATGTTGACTATAGTCTGAGTAAGGGAGCAAAATTTTTAATGTACTTTTGACCCATGTTATAAAGAAAATGAAATATCTTTAGGACACCTTGGCTGATGCTGAGGAGAGAATTGAGAAGCTCATCTCCCAGAAGGTCGACTATGAAGCACAGATCAAGGAAATGGAAGAGCGCCTCATGGATGAGGAAGACGCTGCTGCAGAGCTTGAGAACATCAAGAAGAAGATGGAAGCCGAGGCTGAGGAACTGAAGAAGGATGTTGAGGATCTTGAGCAGTCTCTTGCCAAGGTGGGTTGAACTTTGAGAACTAATTATTGTTAGAACCATTGCATTTGCATTAGGTATTGCAAATACATTTTAACCTTTTGATTTAATTTAAAGATATATCACCAGCTGGTAATAACTGGTCATTTTGAAACTGAACCAGACCCTGATATTAAACAACTTAGAATTTGCCAACCACTTACAAAAGTGTAGATAAAACCTTTCCTTTTTTGCTATTAGGCTGAACAAGAGAAACAGACCAAGGATCACCAGATCAAGACTCTCCAGGACGAAATGGCCCAACAAGATGAACAGATTGCCAAGCTGACCAAGGAGGGTAAGAACACAAGCGAGAACCTGAAACAAACACAAGAAAAACTGCAGGCAGAAGAGGACAAATGCAACCACCTCAACAAACTCAAGCAGAAACTGGAACAGACCTTGGACGAGGTAGGGATATACTAAGACTTGGTTTATCAAAATGAGATTTTAAGTGACTTGAATAATTGAATATTTGATCATTAAGTTAAATTTGATCAGGTTTTTAAATAAACACATTTAGCCTAATTGATCATTATTGCTAACATAAAACCCTATGAACATTTCCTAGATTTTCTTCTATAATATCCAAAGAATACTGTTATGATGAATTAATTGTTGTATAAAATTGAAATTATATGCCTTCTCTTTCTGTCTTTAGCTGGAGGATAACCTTGAGCGTGAGAAGAAACAGCGTGCCGATGTGGAGAAATCCAAGCGCAAGCTGGAGGGAGATCTGAAGATGACACAAGAAAATGTTGAGGAACTTGAGCGTGTCAGACGTGACATGGAAGAGAATGTCAGAAGGTAAGATTTTACAATTTTTTTAGTCATATACCCATTTAAAATGTTCTGCTCTTTGATACTTTTATAATCCATAATAATTATTTTGCCAATATTGAAAATTGACACCCACTTATCCGCAGATTTTGCAGAAATTTTTACAAGTTTTGCCTTTCTCGGTTTCCAGGAAGGATGTTGAGATCTCCGGCCTGAACTCCAGGCTTGAGGATGAACAAAACCTGGTCTCCCAACTCCAGAAGAAGATCAAGGAACTCCAGGTCAGTGAAAGGCATTTTATTTGCAATCATCCTTCTTCATTACACACAGTTAAAGTGTCATTTAATTAGTATTTTTTAAAAAAATCAAAATTCTACAGGGATGAAAAGTACTTCTCTTCTAATACAACAGGGTGATTTATGATGAGTGACATACTTACATTACCTTTCTGATTTTGTGTGACATTAACATCCCAAACAGTAGCTGATCTGACTTGAAGTGGTATTAGATAGCCGTATGTATGTGTTGCCTACCAGTAGCTTTGTCTATGTCTCTTTGTTTGTGTCTTATTTGTGTGATTTGAATAAAGAGATTTATCTGGAGTGCTGTGTTTCTTATCTACCCACACTTTCTTACATTTTCTACCACCACTCTCTATTCTCTGTCACCTTGACAATATCAGTAAATTCTTTTGCCTGCTACACAAACTGTTTCAGTCTGATCTGACCTATAAATTCTACCTTTAGAACCTGACTATCTCACACTATTTCCCCATAAAACAGATTGATCTAACATACAGTGCATCCCATATGTGTGATTAATTAAAGTCATCTTGAAGTGCAAACTAGTACTTGAATGATATTATTGACGGAACAATTCATGCAAAGGTCTTTAATCATTTTTAAGTTACATAAAAGAGAAATATAGACTGAGTTTTTTTTTTTTTTTTTTTTTTTTTTTGCAATTATAATGAAATTAAAATTTGTGAGAATAGAATCATGTCCCTTGAACAAATCTTACAAAATTCATTCAGCTCTACACCAGAGAACAACAATTATCTTCAGTTTATTTAAGGTTCAGTTTAAGCTCTTATATCTCCTCAAAGGACTTAATTCTTATCTTAATCTGCTCTTATGAACTGAATATGTTCATCCATTGAATGTGACTTATCAGAATGAGATGATAATTCAGGTAAACTTTCTTGAATGCATTGCCCCTCCTTAAAGAGATTAAGTAACACTTTAATTAATGAAAATACTCCCAGACTACAGATAGATTGTTGATATAGGACAGTGGAAATATTGAACAGAATTTTTAAATATGAATTTCAACATGCTAGCATTATCACAGCTGGATGTGACAGATGTTTTTGAAATGTTTTACAAATTAGTTCTTTAAAAAAATCATTCTTTTGTCTAGATTGAAGAATTTCTCAAATTAGTTATCAAAATTTTGTGAGTTTTTGAATGAGAGTAAATTATTTGATATTAAAGTAAAATCACCTAAGTACATTTAAAATTGTGTAACCAATAAGTAGCACAAAACATTTAGAACTATAATTTGACTTACTATACTGAACCATTTTAAGTAAACAAATGAACCAAAATTGAATAAGGCATTAATTTTGAGAATCCATTAAATTTGAAAAATATCTGTTAAAAGTGAATGGATAGTTTTCCTTTTTTAACAATTTATATTTACTTTTTTTATGGGGGGGGGGGGGGGGGGGGAGGGAGGCTAGGAAAGTTTACTAGTAGTGCTCATTTATCTATAGACAAATCAAACATAGTATTACTACATGTGTGGAGCATGTAACTAACCCATCCTATTGAAGATGTGTATATACATCTACTTCAGAAACAAGATTTCTACATTACATTTGCTATTGGGATTATTATGATTAACTTCTATTTGCCATCAAAACCGGTATCCAGAAATAGACATCTTGGAGGACAGAATGAAAAGCCTTTCCCTAGAAAACCAGATCCACCTTATCTTCTGACCCCATGTAGGTGGGAGAAAATGTGTTGATCTCTCAGCAGCTTGCTGCCAGATAACTAAATTTGGAAAAGGGAAATCTATGAAAGTTTTGAATGCTGTCTGGCTCCCCTGAAGATGAATGTATGTGTATTAGTAAGTCTGGTTCAGAATGGCTATACCAGACAAACATCCAGGGAAGAGCCAGCATACACAACTATTTCACCTTGGATTTTGGCAAGCTTTCTAGAATATATGATGATGATGTTGCCAGAACTGTATGGTGCCTCAGAATTTTTTCGGGTTATATTGCTCTTTTTCCATATTCCAATTTGACCTTTAACTAATCTTGTTTTAATGATAAGATGCATAACAGGGAAGTGGATGATAAGGAAAAGATACTGGGGTGAATCCAGTAGCAAAGCTACTGTAATTCATACATGATGGCTGCACATTATCCTTTAACATGCATTACCCTCTCACCTCTGCCCTATAACTTGAAAGCTGAATGTTAGCAAAGAAAAATATGCAATGGCCTTTTAAGGCACCAGATGTTGGAATGAGTTAGTCACTTTGGTTGGTGCAGCCTGAGCATCCTCGGGAAAACTTCCAGTTCAACCCTGGCCGTGGGCTTCCCACAAACACACAAGGAATGTAGCTATCTTCTCCATTACCCATTACTTTCTTGCTCTCAGTGTTACCTTTACCTACTCCTCAGTCTGTCTAGCTGTTGCCCTGGCACATACTGCAGTCTGGGAGGCACTGGTAGGAAGGAGGTTTTCGGCCCTCTGCTAACTTCTCTTCAAGTTAGAGGAACTATCACATAGTATTTTGATATTTTTTCGAGGGACTACAACTCCTTGTCAACAAACCTTGTGTGTTTGTAAGGTAATACTGTGCTGCTGTTACTACCGGAGTATAACTGTGCTGAATCTGTCTGTACTACAATATGGCCACCAAAGAGGAAAAGAAAACATCAGAGCAGGTTTCGGTTGATGAGTCTGTGGAAGATGTGCCCATATTCTCAGTGAGTGGAGCTGAGGTGGATAGTGCCACTAATAAAGCAACGAGTTCAGAGGTTAGGGTTGATGAAGGAAGTGGCAAAGATGTAAAGACAGGTGCCCCTCCCAAGGCTGCAGTGACTAAAAAAACCTCTGGCGTGAAATCCTCCAGTGTAGTAGTGGAAGAGTCCTCCAGAAGCTCTTCAAGAACCAAAAAGACCAGGGGCAGTTCGCGCTACGATGATGATTTTGGAGTTGACTTTGATGTGGATTATGAAGTTGGCCGTTCCATAAGGAGTCACCCAACCCTCATCACAAGGACTTCAATTATTAATCCTGTAAATCCAAGACTCACTACAAGAAGTAAACAGATTATAAGGAGATCGGAGGATTTAGCTTTGGTGGCCCCAGGGCTCAAAAACATGCTAGAAGTAATGTCTCTGTTACCTTTATTTTTGCATGTGTTTAATATCTCTGCATGTAATTTGTTTACCATAACAAAATGTAAGGTAAATTGCCACACTTGATGTATTGGTAGAGAAGTATTTCACATCTTTTGAAATGATTTTTAACGTACATCTTTCTTCTTTCTCAGGTGTAAAGAATATTTTTGCATTTTGATAATTAATATGTTTTGTTTTAGGCACGCATTGAAGAACTTGAGGAGGAACTTGAGGCAGAGAGAGCAGCAAGATCAAAGGTATAGTTTTATTTTTATCATTATTGAAATTTGGTCCCCAAAATTGTTGCTTATGTAAACTGCAGGTGAAGCTCTGAAATTTGGAAATATGAATTTAATCTGCGGTCCAGAAATCAATGAGATGTCATATTTAATGGTTCAGTGAAAAATATGCTCAGTCATTCCGAAGAGTATTGCTTCACCTTGAAAAAGAGTGCTTTCACTAATAAGTTTGGAATGTTGGGATTCTATATTTGGTAATCTGATAGAAGTGTGCAGTAACCTTACAGTATGGACTTGCGAAACATTTTTCCTCACATACCAATTGATTCCAGGTGAATTTTGTGTTAACCTGGTTAAATTGCTTGTATTTCATTGTGAGAAAGAGTAAGCCTAAGATGTATGGCGAAAAACACCTTAGAAAAAAAAAGATACACCTGGATTTGCTATCTTTTCTTCCTACTTATATTACCATTTTGCATTAGTAAATTATAGTCTATGAATATTCCTCACAGGTAACCATCTTCTTTAAAAATTGTTCTACCCACATGATAATTATTCTGTAAAATTCATTGTTTTTTACCTTTTTAAACCAGGTTGAAAAGGCCCGCGCTGAACTTGCCCGTGAGTTGGATGAGCTCAGTGAGCGCTTGGATGAGGCTGGTGGCGCCACATCTGCTCAGGTAGGCACTGGTTCTCTTTTTGTTTTTACTTCTCTGGCATGGTTCTGAAACACTATGACAACTGAAGGTTAACTGGCAAGAAAAATGAAAATTCTTAACATATTTCTTGTATATACTTGCCCAAAATGCTGAAATACACAGCATATATGTGTAGACAGAGATTTTGGCCCCATGTGTTGTTCTGGGTAAGATAGGAAACTTTTTCCTAATTAGTATTACAACTAGCAAACTTGTCAATAATTTATCCTTCAAACTTAAAAAAAAAAAATTAATAACCAGAGAAAATTGCCAATTATGATATAAAAATAACACTGCAGTAGTGACCTAAGTCATTCTATATTCCCCTTATGTTGCAACCCTACTTGGAAGTGAGGTGTGTTGGCCCAGTTTGATATCAATGTCTGCATTTCTAGAAAGCAACCCAGTGATGTGCACCATATTCTCTATACATATACTTCTCCCATGATAAAAACTAGGCAGAAGCTAGCAAAGATAGCCATTCAGAATGCTCAGTTCTGGTGTGTTTACTCAGCAATCTTAGAGGAGGGTGGGGAGATAAGGCATTGTACAATGCAAGTTGTTTGATGGGGAAAGGAATCCATTGCTGGATGTTTATCAGAGTCAAGAGATTTCAATGAGAACTGAGTCTGGCATTGTTGAGGTGGCTTTTTCTACAGACATGATGCCTTTTGCACTAGCAGGAGCTCAACCTTTCACTATATGGACATGTTCTTCTCACAGATTCATAGATAATTAGACTTAGGATTACTTTGAGGATTCATATGGATGAATCATTGTTAAACTATTGGCTAGAGGAGGTGAATTTACTATTTAACAATGTGTTTGATATTTCAAGTATCTAGTACTTAATGTAGGTTGAATTGTATGGTTTTAATTGCTACAGCAATATGTATAAAGCTTGGTTAATTTGTACATTTACAGACAAGGTTGTGAATTTAATGAAAGATCTTTTTTATATGTATTTTAATTTCCTGTACTTTAAGTTAGTATGGCTTGGTCTTGAGCATAGTTCTATTGTTTTTCACAGGTTGAACTGAACAAGAAGCGTGAGCAGGAGATCCTGAAGCTCCGTCGTGATCTTGAAGAGGCCAACCTTCAGCATGAAGCTCAGATTTCTGGCCTGCGCAAGAAGCAGCAAGATGCTGTCAACGAGCTCTCTGAACAACTTGACCAACTCCAGAAGGTGAAGGGAAGGTGCGTAGACAATAATAATAATAATAATTATAATAAGATAGGAAATAGATACATTGGGTATATCAAATGGAAAGTTTCTGCTCAAGTAATTTCCAACTCTCAGACTGTAGATGCAGGGGTAGATTATAAGTTAATTTCATTTTCAGGAATTTAACAGATCAAATAATTCTAAGCCTTCATAATATGAAGAACTGATACATGATGTTGGCGAAGGGAGAACATATCTTAGCTTATTGATAATATCTTAAATTAGGGAATATTTTGGTGATTTACCAGACATCAGCCTATCATTTTAGTCACCTTTACTCCGGTTTCATAATTTCTCTTGATTTATCTAAGTAGATGAATTCTTTTCTTGTAAAGCTTATTTTCTGTAGAGTTTACAGTTCTCATCACACATCTTATGCTTACTTTTTCTAATTGATTAAATCATTTGTTTTTGTCCAATTTTGATTCTGTCTTTCTCAGTGCTATCCTTTTGTTACTGTTCCTACTTTTGTCCTGCTGTCCCCTTTCAGAGTAGAGAAAGAGCGCAATGAAATGAGATCAGAAATGGAAGATGTTCAGGCTCAGTTAGACCATGTTAAAAAGAGCAAGGTAAAATGTTTGTCATGGATGATATTGCATGTAGTTTGAATGCAGACATGCATGGGGTAATAGAGAGGGAGGTTAGAGTTACAGGTTTTATGTGGTTTGGCAGACTATGAGGCAGTACCAGTCTTCAGGGGAAGACAGATGATCCAATTTTAGATGGAAAAAAGGTTACACCATGATGGAATGGTAACTCCTTCTACCAGGGTTAG
The DNA here is from genome assembly GCF_051362555.1 of Lingula anatina. Classification (NCBI taxonomy): domain Eukaryota; kingdom Metazoa; phylum Brachiopoda; class Lingulata; order Lingulida; family Lingulidae; genus Lingula; species Lingula anatina. The sequence goes on along the minus strand of NC_141768.1, from coordinate 37,789,748 downwards.
TATAAGGTACTGTGAGCATTTTTTTTTTCTCCCAGAAGTCAGGAATCAGTCATCTTAAAAAGTTTGCTGTGTGTTGATTTGCATGCGATATTCTGTAATTCCAGACTTGAAAAAGAGTGCATGCACCTGCGCACGGAATGCGAAGACTTGTTGAACAGTTTGGAGATAGTTGAATCCTCCAAGGTAGTATAAATGTGCTAGTTGTTCTTTGTTACATCATAGTCTTTTATTCACATTACTGCATGGGGGCTGTTTGGATTTGATGGCTTGCAGTGGCGAATGGGGATATATTTGTTCATCGAAAGTAGCTTTACTGTTGTCATTCTTTTAAATCATGTCTTTCCCATATGAGAGCAAATTTTATTTACATCAATATTCTTAATTTTTGATGGAACAATTCACTGATGATTTGTTTAATCAGTGACTTCAAGCTTTAATAGGATAGAAACTACTTAAACAATCTCCTTTCCCTACAGCTTGCAGCTGACAAGCTCACCAAGCAGCTCGAGTCCCAGCTGTCCGAGGCCAATGCCAAGATCGATGAACACTCCCGCACCATCAATGAGCTCAACTCTGCTAAGGGCCGTTCTGCCAGCGAAGCCAGCGACCTCAGCCGCCAGCTGGAAGAGGCTGAACACACCATCAGCACCCTGCAGAAACAGAAACAACAGATTCAGGCTCAGGTTGATGATGCTAAGAGGTCCCTGGAAGATGAGACCAGAGTAAGTAACATATCTTATTTATCAATATTGTAGTGACAGCATATAAATATATAACGTGAGAAAAAATGAGTAAAATTTGCCAGTTTGATAATTATACTCTTTTTGTTTGAGGTAGAGAAAATTGTCTTGTTAAATTGTAAAATGTGCAGTCAAGTTGCTTCAGAGACCAGAAATGCATTACCTAGAATTATACATGGGATACAACTAGATTTCACAAACACTTATGAAAATATATTATTTATACAAACAAAAACTATAAATTTGAATTTAATCTCTCAGGCAAGAACTAAGCTGGCCAGTGAGGTGCGTAACCTCCAGTCTGACCTGGACAGCCTTCGTGACCAAATTGAAGAGGAACAAGAGGGCAAGGCCGACATTCAGCGTCACCTTGCCAGAGCCCAGGCTGAGGCACAACAGTGGCGCAACAAGTTTGAGACTGAGGGCGGCGCTCGTGCTGAGGAACTAGAGGATGCCAAGTAAGTCAAAAGATGCATAATTTGTCATCTGGTTTCTCTTTTAGTCTTTTTATCATGTTTTATAAAGTTTTCCAAATTTATTATGGTAATTTGATGTAAATTCATATCTTAAACTAAGAAACTTATAGAATATGAATGAAGCAGTGGTTTTGTTGATCAGTTTGTTGAAATTGAGTCCATATGTACAAATGACTCTGCAAGTAAATATATCCAAACATTTGTACTTATAATTCTTTGTATCTTCAGGCGCAAGCTTGCTGCTAAACTGGCTGAGGCTGAGAACCAACTGGATGCTGCCAACATCAAGGTACAGAATCTGGAGAAGGTGAAGTCCAGAATGAGTGCTGAGATGGAAGACCTGGCCATTGAAGCTGAGAGAGCCAATGCTAATCTCATGCAGATGGAGAAGAGGAACCGTTCCTTTGACAAGACCGTCTCCGAATTCCAGGCCAGAATCAAGGATCTTGAAGCTGAGGTTGAGGCTGCTCAGCGTGAAGCTCGCAGCTACTCTGCTGAAATCTTCACCCTCCGTGCCAGAATTGAGGAACACTCTGATGCCATGGATGCTGTCCGCAGAGAGAACAAGAACCTCTCAGGTAGATATCTTTCTAAGATTAACCTGGCATGAATTCTAAGATCCTTGGCTATTACCAAAATCAGTAAAAAATAAAAATATATAATTTACTGTAAAACAGCAGTTAGTATTGAATATTTTGCTCAGTTATTATTGAAATGTACATACCTTTTTCAGATGAGATCCACGACCTCACAGATCAGCTCAGCGAGGGTGGACGCAATGTCCATGAAGTTGAGAAGGCCCGCAAACGCCTCGAGATGGAGAAGGAAGAGCTGCAGGCTGCCCTGGAGGAGGCTGAGGCTGCTCTTGAGCAGGAAGAGGCCAAGGTGATGCGCTCTCAGCTCGAAATCTCTGCCATTCGCCAGGACATCGACAAGCGTCTGCAGGAGAAAGATGAAGAGTTTGAGAACACCCGCAGAAACCACCAGCGCGGACTGGAATCCATGCAGGCCAGTCTCGATGCCGAGGCCAAGGGCAAGCAGGAGGCCATGCGCATGAGGAAGAAGCTGGAACAGGACATCAACGAGCTTGAGGTTGCCCTGGATGCTGCCAACAGAGCAAGAGCTGAGGCTGACAAGAACGTGAAGAGATTCCAACAGCAGGCCAAGGTATGTTTCACATTAAAATGGAAATCTATGGATTATTGTGAATGGAAAGTCTTAACCACCATCAAAATCAGAATAAAAGAGTTTTGTACTATTCTTCACATTTTAGATTTCACTGAAATCTTATGACTAGGAAAATGTTTTTATTCTCTTTTTACTTCTACTACAGGACTTGCAATCACAACTTGATGATGAAGCCCACCAGAGAGATGAGCTCCGTGAGCATGTGATGAGCGCTGAGAGACGTGCCAACGCCGTGCAAGCTGAGATGGAAGAGCTCAGAACTGCCATGGAACAGGTGTGAATTTCATTTTTGAGCAACATTCTTTTAGGCCAAATGAAATATGAAATAAATTTTAATTTTGAAAAATCCAAAATGGAAAGGAATTAAACCTATATCGAACTTAAAATTACAAGAGGTTGAAACTTGGTCATTAATGACTTTTCTTCTTTAGGCTGAGAGAGCCCGCAAAGCTGCAGAGAACGAACTCACAGATGCCCAGGACCGCATCTCAGAACTCACCCAGCAGAGCCAGCACCTTGCCTCCACCAAGAGGAAGCTGGAGGCTGACATCTCCGCCATGCAGGCTGATCTGGATGAACAAGCCAATGAGATCCGTGCTGCTGATGAGCGCATGAAGAAGGCTGCTGCTGACTCTGCTCACTTGGCTGAGGAACTCCGTTCTGAACAAGAGCACAGCCAAAGCATTGAGAGGAGCCGCAAGAGCATTGAGACACAGATGAAGGAGATGCAGGTTCGCCTGGATGAGGCCGAGGGCAATGCACTCAAGGGTGGCAAGAAAGCCATTGCCAAGTTGGAACAGAGAGTAAGTAACATTGTCTTGTCTTCTGACAATAAGAATAGTTTAGATAATAGATCAGTAACTTGTTTTTTCCCCTGGGGTTATACCTTATATCTTATTCTTTTGAAATATTAAATATATTTAAACATTTCAATCCATTTTGCCACTATTCAACATGAAAGTTTCACTGCAATTCTAGGTCCGTGAATTGGAAGCTGAATTGGATGCTGAACAACGCCGCCATGCTGAGACCGACAAGAACGCACGCAAGGCTGACCGCCGCATGAAGGAGCTGGCTTTCGCACAGGAAGAGGAGAAGAAGAACATGGAGCGTCTCCAGGAACTCATTGACAAACTACAGACCAAGATCAAGACCTACAAGCGCCAAGTGGAAGAGGCTGTAAGTAAACTTTGATATAATAAAGTGTACATTTGTTCTTATAGTCATGCAAATTATCATCTGTTATATAAAGGCTGTGGATCTTATGTTTTGTGCTTCTTTTTTATCTTTAACTTGAAATGAAAAGTAAAATCAGTTTGAACTTGTACAAGATCAGTTGTTTCATCATTTTCTAAATATGAGCTCCTTTTTTGCAAAAAAAAACAATTCATGCTAAACAATTCTTCATTTTCTCATTCAGGAGGAGATTGCTGCTGTCAACCTTGCTAAATACCGCAAGGTCCAGCAGGAGCTTGAGGATGCTGAGGGCCGTGCTGATGAAGCAGAGAACTCTCTGTCCAAGATGCGCGCCAAGTCCCGCAGCTCTGTCTCCGTAGGCAGATCATCTGCTGGCTCTAGTGGAGCTGTAAGTAGTTGACATTACTCTCTGCACATTTATTTCTTATTCTCCTATAGTAACTTTCCTGTATAATTTGTTAATTAAGTAATTTTTCTTCAGTATTTTGTTTAAATCTGGACTCATTATTCTTTTTTTAATTTAAAACCCCTATTTATTACTAGAAATGAACAGTCATAGATAGATTGCACATTTCAATTTTACATAAAACACCTTTCTTTATCTTGGCTGTGCGGAGACACAAAATGAATTATTTCTGCTTTTGTCTCTGCTTTATTAGGCATTAATTTTTTTTTTAATTTCTTCAATTTTACTGAGAAACTTTCATTCTGATTTTATATTATTTGAATTTGAATTGTATCCCTACCTTCACATATGTTGATAAATGCACTTCAGAGAAAGAATGCCGACCATGTCCAAGCAACTGGGGGAGAAAATTATTTATATGTTCTTCACATTCCTTTAATTTATGAACTTTAGGTCGGTTCTTCTGCCGTTGTCACAGTTAAGACTGTGCGAACCTCATCAAGCTCTGTTAAAAAATCCTCACATTAAAAACAAGACTTGTAAGTAAAAGCCCGGTTGTGAAAAAAATCTATCCACCCCAAGATTTGGACCATTTGTCACTCCAACACTCTCATCTCTGATTATCCTCTTTAGAGGTTGACCTGTCACTGTGGCATCTTGGGACACTATCTGATTATTACCCCCCCCCCTCCTCCCCCATTGGGGCCACTCTTGAACCTACCCACCATCTATTCATGTGTCTCCACCAAACCCATGTCCTGGGGAGTTTGATCATCTGTTGTTTGTGCAAGTGACCAGCATCACCTATTCTCAACCTTTTTATTCTCTATCCTCTCCTGACCTATTAGGGCGGTACTTCTATCACAATCTCACAAAGCTCCGTCAAACGATCCAGCAGACAGGTTGAGGAATTTTAAGTAGTCTGTAAGTCTGATGTTCGAAGTTTAACCGTTACAGTGTTGAGTTATGCAAATGAAATTCAGACTGTTTCCACTGATTCTGATGTTCTGTACTCCTGTGTCAACCAAACCCTCACCTTGCACGTCCCCAGCATAACTTGGATATTGGGTTTTGTTGACTCATTCTCACCTCAACACCTTGTTTTATTGAGCATGCATTTCCTACCCTATTTCTTTCATCCAGGCATCCATGCTCTTACAACAAGCCAAACAGGCACCAGCAGGAGTTAGAAGGAGTTTCCGTCGCTCAGAGACACCTACTGATTAATTGCTAAGCTTTAACCAATTTGACTGTCTTTGTAAGTCTTTTCCCCTCTCGGTGCATGCTTGCACTGTTATGCAAGGTTTTCATGACTTGCTTGTTTGTTGTTACATTCTGTGCACTTTGTGCTTGGCTTAGTGTTTTCTTTGTATTTTATCGTTATTTTTTTGTCTCTTGTTTTTCTTGAGAATATTGAGTCACTTCATTGTGGATCTTTCAGCCATTCTGGACTGCAGTGTCTTTTTTTATTTTTCACTTCCAATTTTGTTCACTTCAAGATTTTGCCTGATGGTTTTTACCACAGTTAGGGCCCCTCATTATTTTTCTTGCCTTTATAATTTTCCTGATTTCTTACCATTCTATTGTAATAATTTCTGCTTTATTCTGTGTCACCTTTGCTGACCTTTGTAGCACTTCAATGCTACTTTTGTACTATAGGAAGTTGTGGAAGTTATAGAAAGGAAGCGTAACCTGCCATCCACTTGGCGACCTAATCTGGACTGGCTTGAATTCGACCCTAGCTAAAATAGGAGTCACTGAATCCATTGCTGTCCTAATGTGTGGTATGCCTTAACTGTCATCCTAAATGCTTTCTTAATGGTGTTAGTAGGCTGTTTGTGGTTTTCTTTTTCTTTGATTTTTGTTTGTCTTAAATACATCATTTTTCTTGGTTCATTGCTTGGTGAAATCTTTGGTACAGAGGTGTATTAGTCTTTTATTTGGGAATTATTTTGTGAATATTTCAAATTAGAAATTAGTGCCTGGATTTTTTTCAACAGTGAAAGCCAGAAAGAAAGTTCATATATATGTATTATCTTACATATAAAATTGATGCATGAGTGGCACAGAGGGTAAAGGGGATTAGTAGAAGTGGTTAAATGGAAGGGGTTATCTTACAAGAATGGTTTGACTTTTAAAATCAAATAAAGGTTAGAATGGAAAGTCTGTTGGTATGTTGCATAGCCAAATGAGCAAATTGACTAATTTGTGAACTTTCCTTTTCTACATTAACCCAATAACATTTTCAACCTTTTCTGATGGTGAAGGTATTTTTCATATTTGGTTACAGTTCTTATGTCAGAACACATTGTTTATGATTACATGGACTGGTATAATTTGTAGTATGTCTTTTTGTGTAATTTATTAATAGAATAGTGATTTGAACTTTATTTGCTTCATTTTTACCAACAATGTATGATTTAAAATTGCAGCAAAGAAAACCCTATTATTTTACTGCTGTGACGCTTTTGATTACTGTATTAAAAAACCATTCATATCTTCTGTTGCATGGTATCTTATTTAGTACAGCCTCTAATATATCCCTGTTATTTCTTTCAGTTTCAGTATTATACCCCGTCTTCAGTAAGTTCATATAGTAAGTCCAGCAGTTATATCCCACGATCATCCAATCTGACAAATTCAACAGGACACACGTCACATCGCTCTGCCGCCTCAGCCAACGGGGGAGAGGATGAGGAAGAATAGAGATGTGCGGAGTCCACTAAGAAAGACAGTCAACTACCATATCTACGCTTAACTTCTCTATCTAAACCAGTGAGGTTTCGCTTCGAATTGAAAACTGAACTTTGATTGAGAACTATTACGATTTTTTATATATATATAGAACTGGTATTGAAACCGCAGTGAGATTGCAGTGATCGTATATAAGACTGCAAAGTGAACGTAGCTGATCATAGCTTAAGAACTATACATATGGCAAGCAGACTTGCATAAGAACACACCGTGGAAATTGGAAACGTATTGAGACATTGAGGCAGTGAGTTTTTTTGTTATACAAAAATTAGCAGAATGGAGTGTAGGCATAAATCACACAGTTTTTAAACAATAGCTTTTTAAGCCGCGATTGTTATCATAGTTACATTATTGTGTATTTTAGTTCTATCCATCAGTCTTGTGATTGAAGTCTATGTGAATAGTACTTTTGCAACCATTTACCAAACAATGTGTTTACACGCGGGACTGTGTTGTTTTAGTTCTAACAGACGACTTAGACATTTTACACGCGACTTTTAATTCCATCCATTTGGAGGAATTGAGCATTAGACAAGAGCTTACAGGGGAATGCTCTTTAGCATAGTAGTAATAATATGAAGCAGACACGGGGACTGTAGCTCCTCTGCTTGAAACTAGTGAACAAGATGAAAGAAACTTGAATCTACAGTAGAGAGTAGAACACTAAGAACTAGACTTATGTCTCACTCCTCTGTACCCGAATAAAGCTGTGTATGCTGATAAAACATGCCTTGTTCACTTATTTCTTTGGAATTATTGGGTATTCTCATGGCGCTTGCCTTTCTACTTTGCCAAAACTGCACTTTGTTTCATATTTCTTAAGAAGTCGGCCCTTCATGGCAATTTTTCATTTCGATGTCATTTTTTCATATTATGATTTTTATTGACTCTAGAGAATCCTACAAAGAAATTGCAAGACCGGAATTCGTCATAAAAGTAGTCTGACTCTATTAAATATTAATATGCAGTTCCTGTGCCTTTCATAAATGATGAAATAAAAATTAATTTAGAAATAAGAGATTTCTCATCTAACACTTTTGAAACGACTACATGGACTTCGAGACCTTGTTAAACTGGACCTTTGTTTGCAGGTTAACTTTCCTTCACCGCCGTTTATGATGATTCTGGGGAAATCCTTATAAACCAAATAAAAATGCCAACGAACAAAATTCAGAATGACAAAAGGTTAGGGTTTTAGGCATTCGCATAAGAGAGGGTTATTTTCCACCAACTTCTACATTTTCCTCTGTTATCATATAAAGTACCACAGGTATTTCTAGATCTCGACTCAGTTTCTTACACCTTATCGATATTGTGCCGTTACCAAATACATGCTCTAATGCCACTGGTAGTGTAAGTGCTACATGCAAAGGTACTCGACTGGCGAAGTTGACAACTCAAAAGTTGCGAAATATGGTATTTAATCGAAACAATCATTACAAAATTAAAACCAGGAACTATCATGTCAGATTAAAACGTGGTGCATGTCACCATCCACGGGTACTCGCACCACTGCAGTTCTTTGCTATACAAAAGTCCCGGGGGACACATCTTCTCATTGGGTCTGTAGAATGCACAATGGATGAATCTATCACAGGAGTCAGGGCAAGGGTGTGGGTACAGGCCGTGTATTTCTGGACATGTAACTGAAAAAAAATTGAATCAAAGGTCATTTACTTTCAAATTTTAGAAACAGAAAAAAAGCGTGTAATCTTGATTGGCTTTCCTTTATTATCATATTATAATAATATGCATCTATAATTTGTACCGACTGAAAATTGATCGCTAAACGCCTTTGTTCTCGTAGTCTCTGCACTGGCTGTTCTTCTTTACCGCCATTTGCCTCTCATCAAATTTTATATACTATTTAAGATTGAGGACTGGATAGTACGGGAAATCTCCTTGATATATAAAGGAAACTGTCATCCATTGCTCGAGACAACGACATAGGCCTACCCACATATGTCAGAACCCACAAAAACCTGGATGACTAAAAACAACACACTGGACTTACAATTCAAAGTGCACTCCGGTCTAACCTTGGGTTGGTAGACTGTCCCATCCATTGGGTAGATTTTTTCCACGGCTTCAACAGTGAGATTTGACGTCTGCACGAGGTAAGCCGCGGTCAGTAAGGGATACTGGCTCTGGTTACAGAAACTGCCCCCGAAGTCGTCAAGGTCTAAGGACCACATCATTATGCCGCCAAGACCGAGAGACATGGCGTATTTCGTCTGCAAAAAAAGAAACGTTAATATCAATTTTAACATGTATTAATTAACATGCATAAATGTAGAATAACATCCATAAATGTTAATCTTTATAAAATTATATTAGTTTAAATTGTAGAAAAAATTCGATACACATGCCACACATGACACATACCGGTTTATATTCATCTTATGCGTTACATGCTATATATTATTATTTCTTCATCGTACGTAAACATAAAAAAAACTTGTTAAAATACACAAAAACGTACAATGCTCACACACACACACACACACGCACACACACACACACACACGCCCTTATAAAGGGAAAGAAGGAAGATTATCTCAACAATTTCACCTTGATTGCGATGCTTTTAGGGCTGTCGAACCCTACCCAATCCATTGTCTGATTATTGTAGGCGTAGTGCACTTTTTGAGCATCATTCCAGACTAAACTGTACCCGTTGTCAAGCTTACTGCAAATCTACAAAAAATTAAATAAAAATTAAGAAGTTTAAATTATTTTCTCTCTCCCCCTCTCCCTCTTTCACACCCCCTCTCTCTCTCTCACTTTCTCTCTTTCATCGTTTATACACAAATCTCAATGAATATTTACTACACTCTCAAGAAGACAAAGCGTTAATTTATTAGGTATCATGAATACAGGTGAATACCACTACCATAAATCATGTCTCCGTGAACAAGTGGTGCATTCTAATCAAAACATTTTATAATTCCACTCTTTCCTACAAGTACCTCATAATAAGCGTTGATCCCGTCCGTCTTGGTGTAATCCCCCATACCCCCTCCGCCAGCAGCAGGTGCCCCTATGTGCGTCCAGTTACCATTGTACAGGGTATATGTCCGCCCGTAAGCCGCCAGTCCGAGGACTATATGTTCAGGGGGGTAACCGTGTTTAATCCAATACATCACACTCCAATCCTGGGGAAGAAATCGAAATTAAATCTTATCATCAGTTCCATCGGTCTTTGAAATACTTCACTTATCAGGGAACAGAATGCGGTTATTCGTTTTTTTTTTTTTTTTTTTTTTTTTTTTTTTTTTTTTTTTTTTTTGCGCAATAAAACACCTACTTGTGTATCTGAATAGTTGGCCAATATATTATAGATTTTACGCTTCCGTATCACACCCATACCCAATTCTTCGTTAAACCAAACGCACCACGTTCAGTTCTTTGTTGGCCTCCTGCTCCTCAGGGTAGAGGGGCGCGTTATGGCCTGTGGGCGAGTGCAGCCAGGAGCCGTGGTAGTCATAGGTCATAATAATGACGAAGTCAAGCCAGCTAAAAAGAAGAATTTCATATTACTAAAAGAAACATGAGTATACTCTTAGCATGAGCAGATGGGGTAGATTTTTCACGTAGGACGTGGTATCGAAAAGAGAAAAATAATGACTAAATTCATTACAACCTTTTTGCAGCAGCAATAGTAATAAAATGTAATTCTGTAGGACTGTAACGTTTTCCATTAAAAAATCCCCTAAGATAGTAAAACACAACATTCAGTAATACTGTTGTAAGTAAAAATATTCTATAAAACTCCATCAAAAGAGAAATACTTTGATATTTCAGGTATGTTAAATCCGTTATCTATGGCTATTCTACCAGCTGGCACAGTAGCCGTAAGTAAAAGTCGCTGTAGACCGGTCATCATTCCCTCCACTTCAAACGCGAAATAAATATCCTGAAAGCAAGTTGTCAGATTGTTATTATTTTTCAACATTGCAAGTGACTCTTTGCAGAATTCTATCTTGTGTTCAAGTTGTCTTAGTTGTAAATGTGTCTTTGGTATATTTAGTATTAGCCATTAAGAAATTACTTCCAAATCATCAAAATAGACGTTGGGCAAGATCTACGTCAGAAATAAAAATTTAAAAAAATTCTTTCTCTCTTTTATTAAGGAGGTGCATCTCAAATAGGTTACCTTGCTTTTATCTGGGAGGGGAGGGGAGGTTCAAGTAAGTTTTCTCTCTTTAATTCATTACGCCTTATTTATCTCTGTTTAATTACCTTCAGAAGCTCTACATAGTTGACTTTGTCCATCGCTGAGCTTCCATATCGTGATCCGGGGTATTCCCAGTTCACGTCCAGTCCATCGAACCCCCACCGCCGGAGATCAGCTAGGGCATGTGACGCGAAGGTGAGCCGCTGCGAATAGTTCCTGGCAAAACTGCTGAATGGGCCTGAACCCAGCAGCCAGCCGCCCACGGACAGGAGGATCTTCAGGTGGGGGTACTGGTTCCGCACCGCCTGGAGTTCCGCATAGTACACTGCAGGAGGAAACCGACATTTCAGTGGCGCAGTTTTCAAATTCAGCTGTTTATTCGTCAAGAATACAAATGTCAGGCATTACAGGCACGGGTGATCATGTTAATTAAATTGAAAATATAAAACCAACTGAAAGCTTTTAGCAAAGCCAATTTAAAAATTCGTATCAAAAGATTCAATGAAAATAATCAACGCAATCCATAACATTGTGAAACGTTTAGTGGGCCTACGAGCAAACAGTTACAATATGCACGCATTTTCGCTTGAATACACTTTTCCACAAGCACGAATTTCGCATGGACACAAGCAAATATGCACACACACAATCACATAGTCGCACTCATGGAGTAACATACTTCACAAGCGTCGTAGGTCAGGGGAGCTGTCTTCTGACGCGTAAGCTTTTATGACTGCGACAGGATCACCCCCGTCCGATGTTCTTCAGGAGACATGTTTCACACGCACAAAAACTTATGAAGGAAAATGTGGTGCTGTTTTCATACCTTCTTCCTGGGCGGAGTCATTGTTATCCGGTACCATGATTCCATTGACAATCTTGGCAAAGGCGTAAACCACGTGGGTACACAGGGTGCCATTGATAAAGCTTGCGTCAAACCTGCCCGCACCCAGCCTCTCTCTCGACCAGCCGCCGTAGAAACACACTCTTCTCTGATTGACAACTAAATATGAAAATGTTTAAAAAAATCATTATAGTGAAAACATGACAAAAGTTTGTGTGCGTTGGATACCATATCAAGATCAAGGGCAAAATGGTGAATTATTGTTGCAATATATAATAATAATAATATATATATAAAGTTTTGATTACCCTTTGTCCCACATTTAGCATTAAATTTATTCCTCTCCTGGATTTTATCTTTTCATGAATTCATTACTTTGTGTGCGTGCAGCTTTGATGTTATTTTTACAGTTAATTAATCAAAATATTTTAAGTATGGTGTATTTAAGTCAAAGGTATAATCAATAACATAAGTCGCTTTATACTCTTACAAAATAAAATCCGCCCCTTGCGTCTCTCGTTTTGTTCAGAGGATGTCTTACTAAAATCTAAATGAACTTGGAAACGTGCCATCAGACGACCAGGTTTATTAAAGAGGCCGTTAGTGAGATATCGAAGCAAAAGAAAAATATGAGCAAACAAAAAAGTAAAACTATAAATAATGATAATTCTCGGTGTCCGCGGCAATTTTTCTAGTTCTTCTACCATCACTCTGGCTGAGTTCTAATAGTTTCACACCAACCTTTGTTCACTTTGGTGACTTTCTGAATATTAACTTATAGACAGTTATTTAGAGGGTTGCAAAACGTACTTACAAGAAGCCGATAAACACAGAGAAGGACAGTAGTTCAGCGGATGGCTATTTTAAACCGATGAGAATAAAAAGTCATACATGTACCGGACAATCTGAACGGCTTACTTCTATATATTTCGCTCTGCTAGCCCTATTATCGGACTGATAAATAACACAAGCTGATAATCGAACAGACTATTTATATTTTCTTCAAAGTAAGATGTCTCATTATTGTTACATACGGACACAGACTCTGCGGTTGACTGTAAATAATTTAGATGATATAACGGCAATACATGCATGTCACAATAGGGACTACTCTACCTGAAGTCTGTCGTCTGCTTCTTCCCGCCGTCGAGTGATCTTTGCCCAAGGAGGAGAAAACACAACCCCACAGTAGCAATATGGCAACGAATACTCGGATTTCTGAAAGCTGCAAGGAAAATCTAAATACTACTGGGCGGGTTTGTATCTTGATTCATTCAAAATACCTTATATATAACTCAATCACCGTGTTAAATATTTTTTTGGCTATGGAACTGTGCGATGAAATTGCATGATGTTGAATACGATAAATCAAATCAAATCAAAACTCACCATTGTTTTCCAATATCTACTGTTTCACCCCAAACCTTATCAGGAAGAATATCCAGATTTACCGCTTGCTATATCTTATATAAATCAAAAGTTTTAATGAATCCCAAGGCATGACAAATAATAAGTTTATAGCCCAATAAATTAAACGACACTAACAAGGGAAGAGAACCGTGTAGCGTGCAAAGCACTTAGTATAGTGTCTCTATGGTTGTAGACAAGTATAACTCTTTTTAGGTTAATGATGATTTACAATATTTTAATTGTACCTGACATAAGGCTGTCTCATAAATATAAGGTTTGCTGTCACTTTCAATATAATATGACGCTGTAAGATTCTATTACTGAGGTCAATGATACAATGAAACTGAAACTTCTTGAATTTTAGGTCAAGGAGTTCTATACACATTTGTACTACGGTCTTGGTAAGATTCTTACGATTCTGAATAAAAAATAAAATAAAAAACTAAGTGATATAGGTGTATTTTTCTCTTTTTCAAATATTTTCCCCTTACGTTTTGAAAAAAGTGTAACCATTTGAAATTTTCGTTCTGAAGAGGACTGTGTAATCAAACTGGTGAAGTGTAGTGGAAACATAGCAGTATTGCTGTAAGAAATCTGTTGACTCTGTCGGGTTTCAATCTGAAGTTTCTCAAACCTGTTCCTGCAATTGTAAACCTATATATCACATGCGTTCCTTCTATCCCATGTTTTAAACCAGAGTAAAACTAAACTGAGGCCGGGAATGCGTGACTGCTCTTATAAGATATTTGAAATTAACAGATTATTCAAGTTCAAGTATATATATATGTCTAATGATTCAGTGTCATTCTATTATTAATCGTTCGCCAAAAGTTATGATGATGATGATACTGAAACATGGTGTCAAACCAATGTGAAATGCTTATCAGTAAAGCTGTAGCATATATATATATATAGGTCATACATTTCTACGTATTTAAAAACCAAAATGAAAAACAAGGTTTGGAACATAAGGTTGTCGTTCTTGTTTTATAGAAATAACGTTGGCCTAGTTCATCGCAACAAATTGGTGATATACACATGCAGTTGTTCTGACCGTACAATGATCAGTATGTGCGTAAATATTATCCAAAAATATTTTCAGCTTATTGTGTGAGCGCACTGGATCTACCCAAATAGGACAGTGTAAATATAGCGTTCATTATTGATAGTCATTACTATCACTATCAACACAGGATAAGATTTACATTTGCACTGTACATTCTCACTAAAACAATGCATATCTATACTGCGGATCATCTGCAACAGAAGCATTTTACACGCGTTATGTGTATCAAAACAAAATGGAAATAGAAGAACCTGGCTTAAATGACAAAACAGAAAGAAACACATGTAGCAGTGAGTGCCACGGCTGGAATAAGGCTCATATATTAATCCTCTGCTTTGTCGCCCTGGAGAGACTGGCATTTCAGCGGTGCGTTTTGGAGCTTAGTTACGTGGACACTGGAAATACGTACCTCAACTACAGCTCTATTACTCTCGGTGTGGTGGATAATGTCTTTGAAGGGTTTGCTTATTTCTTCCCGATATTTGGTGGCCTGCTTGGGGACATGCTTTGTCCCAGGAAATATATTATTCTAGTGTCATTGCTTGTTTTCATTGCAGGTGAGGGGATGGACAGATTGGAAATCACAATTAAATGGGTATATTCTAGTGTTTTGCATTTTTATTTACATGTAAACGCCGACAAACAAACAGTTCTTTCAAGTTTGCGCCAACGACTTTAAGATATTACAAAGATGCATTTAACTATATTTTATTACTTTATTAGGATCAGTTTTGATTCCATGTGCCGTAGCTATATGGGTGAGTATATTGATACCCCCCTCCCCCCCCCAAAAAAAAGGGTATAATAAAATAGATAGATTAATAAAAAAATTTAATAAACAGATAAAATGAAATATTAATAAATAAGTTTTGATTTTGCTTTTAGTGAGTCACAGTCACACCATTTAGCCCAGCGCACAATTTGTGACTTTAGTAAAAAACTGTATCCCTGCTTATAGGGCATGGTGTGTGTCTCGCTCACACATGAACTTTTCAGTTCCTTTAAAATCTTAAAGGATGAAATTGTGCTCGGATCATGTGCCAGTTGTACAGCTAATCTAAAAATAAAAGGGAACAAATAACACACATTTCTGTTTTGATATGTTTTAGAGATTAGAGCATCTCGTGGCACAAAATTTGAGTGTGGCGGCCTTGTGTCTGTTGGTGGTGGCGGAGGGAGGAATCAGAGCCAACATCGTGGTTCTTGGTGTCCAACAGGGTCCGCCCCGTAGCAAACGGAATAGTTCGTTTTTCCACTGGTAAGAGATAGGATAGGCCTATACGTGTTACGCGGCGTAGCCTTTACAATAACTGACAGAAATATTTTAACAAATCTATGTGGAGTCGTTAGATTTAGAAGGGAAGTTTGATCAAAAGACGGACATGAGTTTCAGTCCCAGATGCAACGATATATCAAGAGAATTCATATCGTCAGAGTGACTATGAGGTACGTTTTGTTAGGTCTAAGTTGAGTAGGCCTACCCTACCGTATACACTATGGTATATTATAGATAAGTTTTTAAAGGCTTATAAAGACTCTCCTTAACTTATAGTGATATGAAAAAAAAAAAATATTATGAAATCATGAAATTCCATAATAAGGCTGAAGTTAATAATAATATTGTCTTAAAAATGTGACTGGCTGGCGTATTTTTCGATTACCCTACAGGTAAACCGTATCTTTGACAGTTCGTAATTCGAATGTTTATTCGAATTCTGGCTCACTCACTTCATTTTTCCTGTATGTTTTCGATATGAAAGCTTATCTGTATTTCAGGTATTATTTTGCCTTGAGTATTGGGTCTTTGTGTGCATTGTTTCTCGAATCTTTTCGGACATACGGCTGGGCCGGCTACCTCGTCATCCCTGCAGCAATCGTGGTTGCGACAATTGTGTTCCTGTCAGGTTGGAAGCTCTACCGCAATGAAGAGGCCGAAGGTAAACAACTTCATCAAGCATGAAGTAAAGTTTAATATAACCATGTAGTAAAAGTATGTTCATTAAATTTTCAACTTTTTAAATACTAAAGGAATGCATTGACTGAATCCCCCCTTTTTTGTCAAATATTTTGATACCAAATATAAACTAGTTTGTGGGAATAATAAAATGACTGTTAGGAAATAAAAAAAAGTTTTTTTTTCTTATTTTTAATTTCTATTTATCAGAAGACGAAAGTTCTTACACTAATTCGGCAAAATGGACTACCTTGTCCCGGAGCTTTTCCGCTATCATGCGCCACTCGCGAGGTTCTGCAGATATTCAACAAGAACAACAAGAAATCAGACCAATACTGACACAACAGCGAGAGATACAACACAAAAATGTAAACCGTTTCAAAAGAATCCTAAAGGTCATCATGATACAAGGAACAATGATCTTATATTGGTCTAATTATTTTCAGGTAATCTCTAGATATAACTTAAAGGGATAATAACTTTTCGTTTTGGCCAAAAATGAATTTTCCTGGAGTAAACAACAATTTTCCCATACTAACCAATGGTTAATGAATCTATTTTTACATTCAAAGTAAGTTCCTGTTTTTTTCTAAAAATCTCTTAAATCTCTTAAGAGATTATAACAGAGTAAAGTCATCAATGGAGGTCACTTGGTCTAAAGACAAGTTCAGATTTCAGAATAATAGTTATAACTGCCGTTTTTGTGGTATATCATATTTCTATGAGTTCTTCACAATGTTTTATTGTGATATATAGATCTCATTCAAAGAGTTGTTATCCCTTTAACTAAGTTTTGATGATTTTTCTCTGGTAGCAAAATTTTGAGGTCTTGACTTTTGATATGGAATTAATTAACACCAAGTTATAAGTATGATTTCTTTCAATATTATACCAATTTAAATGTTTCGTTTGCGCACTTATTTTATTCTATCTAATTGAAATTGCAGATATTTGGTGTATATGACGTCCAAGCAGCAGAGCTCCTTCTTCACCATGACATTCTCATCAATGACGAGCTCCTGTCGCTCCATCTGTGGATGCAGACGTACAATATTGGGGCGGTTTTGACGATGATCCCATTGTGTTTCTATGTCATTTACCCATTGATTGAAAGGAAGCGTGGTAAACCGAACAGATTGCTAGTCAAGATAGGTGAATATGAAGTCTATAAGAGAGCCGTTATGAAGTGGATTATGGGTGGGGGTGGTATAGGGGGTGGTGGTGGTGGTGGTGGTGGTAATGTAAGAGCGCTCCAAACGCAATAGGACGAGACATACATCGTTAAGTCTTAAGTCTATTAACTCCTTTATGGAGTGCGGATTGACCAATACGGGTAATAAGTACAAACTGGGTTTAATTTTCTCCTCTTCAGTATTGAATTTCAGTGCAACAGTGACGAAACTAAAGAGTAAAGCTACGCATGTGTGCTTGCTGTAATAAAGGAAAGATCAAATGTTAATCAGTGAAAACTCACTTGAAGAACTTTTTTTATTTTGTTTTTTCTTAAATATTAGGCGCAGGACTGGCCATTGCTTGTCTTTCGTCACTGGTCGCAGTTATGGTCGAGTTTGGACGCTGCTCGCGACCAAAACCTGTGAAAAACTTAACAGTACACGTCCAGGCTCCCATCTTTCTGCTCCTTGGGTTGTCCCAAGTGTTCGTCGCCATTGCAGGTGAATCTGTCAAATAAACGTTTCAGGGATATTCATAAATGCAAAGTTCTTCTTCTTCTTCTTCTTCTTCTTCTTTTTCTACATGTATGTCTCTGAATTTAGTAATGTGGGATCATGGGGCCGTGACGCTGACAAAGTTGCTTTCCCTTATTCATAATTAATGAATAAATTGAATAAGTAGCATAAAAAACTTGCACACCAAGTTGTACAACATGTTTTTATCGTATGATTTAGTATAAACTTTTTCTTTTTTCCTGGATATAAAAACTAACTTTATTAGTCGAGGACATTAATTTGTCGTGTAGTTTTTTTATTCCCAATCACCCTCCTTTTTAGGTCTGGAGTTTGCCTATGGTTTAGTTCCAAGAGCTCTACCGGGTTTAGCTGTAGGGATATGGTATGCTGCTATGGGAATTGGGAGTTTCGCAATGCAAATCTTGTACCAGATTTCACGTTATGTCTTCGAGAAAGGTCTGTATCGTTCACCTTATCATGGAGAGAGAGAGAGAGAGAGAGAGAGAGAGAGAGAGAGAGAGATACAGCGATTTCTTGGAATTGATTACAAAAAAGCAATGATATATTAGATATGATGAATAATCTACATTATCATTTACCAGTAAACAAACAGAAGAAATCAAAATATACAAAAATATGGATAATATTAATTATTTGACATTTGATCTTTCAGAAGGCAGAGCCACCTCATGCTACCCAGAAGACCAAAGGACAGAAATATTCTTCCATCTGGATTACTACTTCATAACTTTCTTTGTGATTTCCCTCGTGAATTTTGCCTTTTTTGTTCTTATTTCTTTGAAAGCGACAAGGATCGGAGGATACAATGATACCCCCGAAGGATGCCTCGACGACCAGTTCAGTCATTCCTACGAGCTCCAGGCCAGAAGACGTGGGTCCAACACTGCCCAGTACAGCTAAGCAAATATGTGACCACAGACTGAGAGAACTGATGGAAATTAATTTTTTGTTTTGTTTTGTTATTTAGATTTGAAAATCAAATATGTTCAATCACGCTTAGTCGTTTTTAAGCGAGTTTAGCATTTGAAATACAAAACATTCATGACTACTTATAAGCCGTACATGTACCGGGGTATCTACCAACATTCTTTTTTTTTTTTTTTTTTTTTTTTTTTTTTTTTTTTTTTGGCAAAACGGTGTGCATGCGGTGGGGAATAAAGAAGGAAACAGAAGGTAGACGATCGGTTGCCTTGGCTCTGTACAAAAGTAAAACGTATAAATACACCATTTACAGGAAAATGTTTAAACCTTGTGTTGCATAATTCCATATGCTTTGATGTTTTTTCACATCAGTGAGCAAAGGACATGCATTTCTAGTCTTCTAGGCTGTCAGCTCTTCTTTATTATCATAATTCACAATGAAATCTAATATTATGGAATAATTATGTAATCAACAGACAAGGTAATGAATGATCCAATGATTTCTTTGGCCATTTGATGAAGTGGGCCATTTACCGATTATAGACATGACCACAGCGTCCGCCAACTGCCACACATGGTGTGTGCGTGCGCACGTGTTAAAATATCATGAAAAAAAAGGACAATATTGCTCACCTCCCAAAATATAACCTTTCAACCACTTAAAGGATATGGAGCAAATTTTTGGAAAAGGCGATACGCTTATTTTACCGTTTACTTAAAATGAACGAAAATAACCATATGCTGCGGTGTCTTAAGATCGTAACAGTGAGTAGAGGGAGATGAGCATTCCTCGATCAGCGGGGTTCTTTCGATTCTTCATTGTCATAATTCTATGTAATAGTCGTGTTGTAGACGTTAATACGTAATCCATAGACAGCGGTCATAACATGTGACTCTTAAACTACTGAGATACGGTCTTCTGATGCATACACAAAACACAAGTTAGTAGCGTCTTCGGCTTTAAAATGAAAAGAATAACATTTTGGCAGTTTTCTTCATAATGATTTTATCCGTTAGAGATCTGTTTGAATTACTTATTGGATGTTTGTGATAGCGTGTGCATGTGTCTAAGCATGCGTGCATACGAGTGTGCGCGTGCGTGTGCGCGTGCATGTGTGTGTGTGTGTGTGTGTGAGAGAGAGAGAGAGAGAGGGGGCGTCGGTCAGTCAGACAGATACGGAAAAGAAGGGGAAAATAAAAGATACCGACATATATCAACTGTTACATAAAATGGAGAAATATTGCATAGCATTGTATGCTTTGATGTTAGATCACGTCACCGGGCGTAACATTCCACATTCCAATTTCAGTGGGGATTCAGTTATTCCTTATTGTTGTTTATGCAACACTGTCTAACGTTACAGATTAACTACCTAACTCAGAGACATCGATGATGGAGCTGGATGTTTCAGACTGTCGTCTTTAAATAACAGTGTCGATTGATAAATGTAACATCTCAGCGTTAGTATTAAATCAGGAGGTGAATAAAGTCCCGTTAAGGTGTGCTTGATTTGACTGACTGATTACAGCGGCACAATACCACACGCAATCAACTGGAAATCTATTTGCGCCTAAGCCAACAAAGGCTTGATGGAATTTTAAACAAATAATGCCCGAGCTGGGGTATATTAATGCCGCGTTTTCCTCTAGCTCTAAACTCCGTGGCTCTTGCCGCTAGGTATCACTTCACTGCTGAATTCATTTGATTTTCTCCAAGACGCAGAGGGTTCGCCTATTGCAGCGATATTTTCATCTGTTGAAAATGTTTGCCGATATTTTTACCGATGAATATATTGCGACAACGTGGATGGGAGAAGATGTCTACAATGACAATTCTTTGGATTGCACAAACTTTGCCATACGAAATTCACCAATGGAAAGTCTGCCACCGCAGTTTCTCAGCAAATTGGAATTTTGGGAGGAACCGAGCCTAACAGTTACAGAAGAATCAAGAAAAGAAAACACACAGTCAACCAAAACCGAGTGCCAACCTTCAAGAGAAAGAACTTGTCTAAAAGTGACCCAGAGAAAAATGAAACCAACAAAATTTGTCTCCCCAAAAGACGAAAGGCAGCGCAAGAAACGGGAGGCCGCAAACGCTCGGGAGAGGCGCAGAATGCATGGTCTAAATAGCGCGTTTGACCAGCTGAGGGCGGTGGTCCCACAAATAGGAGGGGGAGAACAACAATTATCCAAGTATGAAACTCTTCAAATGGCTCAGACCTATATACAGACTTTACAGGAGCTATTGGCAAAGACTATGCCACATACGTACATTAATTCTGATTCTGAAAGTCTGGATGGAGAACAGAACTATTGTGAAAATATTCCAAGTGCTTACTAACTTTAAAGTTGAAATTCCAGAAGTTCTTGTACTTTCAGAAGATAATCAAAAAAGTGTGATGACTAAGAGGATAATAATAATATGTATATATTTAACTGATATTATACATTAGCATTTTAATTCTTCAAATTTAATTCCAATGTGGATTAACTCTCACTCGGTAACTACGATGAAACGTACATAAGAAAGTGCAAAGGTACTGGTGACACAACGAGACGAGAAGAACTAATGTATAAACTCATTAACAAAGATGATGACAGATTAAGTTATTAGCTGTCATCATATTACATTGTCAAAATAAAGTTACGACATAACCGTTACTGTTACATGTTTGCACACAGTGCGTTTTTGGCAATTCCTGTTTACGAATGAATAAACTTTGGGTATTTATTCTCTCTAATACCTCTTGGTTCTTTTGTTAATGGCTTTGTATTGGGGTGTAATCGATTGGTTTTAGAATAATGCTCAGTGATTTTATCACACGTGGCACTCTTTCGGCACACTTTGCAGAAAGGAAACGCGCGTGTGAGGGTCTATTGAAAAAACATTATACTTTCATTTGAAAGGAAGGTTTGTGTATATTATCTGTTCGATTCCCTCTTTTTAAAACAACTGATTAAGCAAAACAATTTTGCTTGTGGGCTTAAGAGGTGCGGGATTAACGGGGAGAAAATCCACTGTGTGTGAGGCATCTGGCACGCGTTCTTTTCAACACCTTTTCACTGAAGTATTGAATAAAAAACAGCCGTATCTAGATGGTATCTTCGTTTCAACTCGCGTGAGTTTTATTGACATTAACGTCTGATAGATTTCTAAATAAAGCGAGCAAAACGCATTGTGTTAATCTTGATTCACCACCAAATGAACTCAATTTTTTTTTCTGAATGAGTGCTGTCACTTGGGAGCCGGGAGGTCCCGGATAGTTCAAGGTAACAAAGGGGATAAACTGGGATTGAATAAATGCAGCACGCTGTGAGGAAACACTCTCTTATCAACAGTATATCAAACAGATCAATTTTCAATTTGCAAGGCAGTTTTACAACACTAAACGTTGACACTTTACACATGCTAGAAGCATGGTTTGCACAATAAATGCGACCAACGTTGAAAATATTCCAGCTACAAGCAGAAGAACAAACTTTTCAAATCCTCACACTCATTTCTAAACATATGCATAGCCGATTGGAGCACGGGGTTGTCATATTTGTTAAAATAGTGTTTGCTATTCCGATGCAAACGTAGTACTAATTGACCGGCATTTACAACCACGCGCCTTTATTTTCAAATAATGCCTCATTTAAATAAAATCCACGTGCCTGCTGGCAGTTTCGTCCGTCGTATTCCATTGCAGTAATTATTAATGCACCACCTGCCTGTTTACTTAATCTTAAATTAAATGTATCGAACTGTGAAAATTAGCATCTATGCTTATCTCATATCTAATGAAAATTATCCTAAATATTTCTGTTTATATAACATGTCACGAACGGTCGACAACGTGGCTTATCAAATGATTATACGCATGAGATACTTAAGCAATAATAACCCTTACCTTATAACTTAAGAATATAAGAGATATTAGAACATAATGACATTTCTAAATCAAACATTGTTACTTTGACTGCCCAAGTGCAAATAATCCAGAGAAAAGAAAGGATAGACACGCGCCCTGTGTTTCATTACATTTAAAAGATTTATAATGGTACTTGCTGCTACTAATTTTTCTGTATATAGATTTCATCAAACTAGTGGGCATATCATTACAAACACAAACACATTATGTTACTGTGCACACATTTTATCGCTGATAACCATCTTTTTTAAATGGAGACATTTGGGTTAGTGTAGAATTGAAAGGTTACCACACTGACCGTGAAATATTTGACCATTAAATCTAGTAAACTACGACGATAATCACAGGACGCCGCTGTATTTTGGCTCACTGGAGTGCGCTCAAAACAGGTACCCTTGGCACACGAAACATTTTAACAAAATAGTCTCTCATTGTCACATATTTCAAACACGCCTTCCCCTGGGGCCAGTCGGTTTGAATTCAAATGTGAATATTTTGTAGTAAATCCTTACTAAACTGTATTATTGTTATAGAATAGTCACGCACTGGTTTAGAGAAAATAATACAATAATTTTTGACATCGTTCTTATACAGCACACAACCCTAGTTGGTGCAACTGCAATCGGCTTTTTTTCCAGGAATCCCTCTCTATTTATCTCTTGTTTCCCAGTTTGCTTGACAATCAATCAGATTGAATCTTACAAATTAAAATTTCCAAAGGATTTGACTCCACACGGAAACCGGACCATATACTTAGTTTGATAAGCTGCCAGCTTTTAAGTCTTTACTACACGGTTAATACGCAGTCTCATTTTAATTTTCCTTTAAGAACTTTTTAAAGCTGCAAGTCAGATTGTACCTTTTCATTTTTGGGAGGAGACGCGAATCCGCCTTCAAACAAAGAAACACTCCTCAGAAAAGAGAAAAATGCTTGTATATATTTCAATTGTTTATTTTTAAATGATTTTCCACATTTTCCACAAAATATTTTTTAAAAAATTCATACATCATTTTGATTTACTGTACTATAATACTATCTGTTAATTCATATATTTTAACACTATGCGCTATCATTTCAAACTTGGAGATTTTCTGGCAGGCCATTTTAACGAACGATGCAAACTTCAACTGCAATGACGTGTACCAGACAGTCTTCGAGGCATGAACATATAAATATTGGCAATAAGTCAACGAGTGTCACACTTGTGAGAAATGATGGCATAAATAATAAAAAGCTCAGCTGTATTGGCTGCCACAATTTTTAATTAAATATTAATTATTTCCAATCTCCACATATTCAAGACTATCCTTTGTAATATATTATATTAGGAAAACATTGAATATCTGTTGGTAAAATCCTACCAAAAGTCTTTGATACAACAGCTGATTGTGCTGATAATTATTAATACATTATCACAATTAAGCATTGGATTTAGCATAGCCAATTATTAGACATAGGCTGTCTCAAAAACAACTGTACTAGATGTCCATGTAAAATATAAACTAGAGGATCAGAGAGGCGATACCGCCTCCGAATATTGTACCACCAGCTGGAGCAAGCGCATTCGTATAGACCCCCACATACACAAAATAAGGGGTGCAGCCACCAGTCTTGTGCTTGACAAGCTGTAAAAATGCAATCAACAAGAATTTTCAAAATATGCAAAAAATATATATAACTAAAAATGGTGCAATCAAAGTTAAGTTCATTGTAAGGTAGGTCAAAGGTCAATTTCAAGGTCACAGTAAATTGCCAGTATATGACTTCCTATCCAACTTCAATAGTAACTATGGACCTATCTCTGCCAGTTTTGGAGATAAAAGGGAAGCAAAATTTGCAAAGTTCAGTTCATGGTGAAAAGTAGGTCAAAGGTCAATTTCAAGGTCACAGTAAGATTGCCAGTATATGACTTCCTATTCAACTTCAATAGTAACTATGGACCTATCTCTGCCAGTTTTGGAGATAAAAGGGAAGCAAAATTTGCAAAGTTCAGTTCATGGTGAAAAGAAGGTCAAAGGTCAATTTCAAGGTCACAGTAAAATTGCCAGTATATGACTTCCTATGCAAGTTCAATAGTAACTATGGACCTATCTCTGCCAGTTTTGGAGATAAAAGGGAAGCAAATTTTGCAAAGTTCAGTTCAAGGTGAAAAGTAGGTCAAAGGTCAATGTCAAGGTCACAGTAAGATTGCCAGTATATGACTTCCTATTCAACTTCAATAGTAACTATGGACCTATCTCTGCCAGTTTTGGAGATATAAGGGACTAAATGTTATAATTTTGGAGTTACCATAATGTGCCATAAATTTCCTACAGAAAAAATTAATTAAAATAAAGAAAAGGTCATTTTGGTCAAAGTTCTTGAAATGGGAGGTTCTCTGAAGTTGCAGAAGTTTAAATTTGATAAAATAATGTCATTTTTGACCACAAGTTGTCTGCTTTGCCAAGCATTATGTTTTATTTTTCCGGAGTTCAAAATTTATTATCCATTACCGTACTGCACATTTTTACGGAAGCCGACTGGTGCCATATGTTGAAAAAAAAAATTATCTCGAAATTTCGAGATAGCATTTTTTTTGTTCAAATTTCAAAATACTATCTCGAAATTTCGAGATAAATTTTTTTGCTCAAATATCAAAATGCTATCTCGAAATTTCGAGATAATTTTTTTTTTGTTCAAATTTCAAAATAGTATCTCGAAATTTCGAGATAATTTTTTTTTCTACATATGGCACCAGTCGGCTTCCGTACATTTTCCTTTCCCCACCAATATGTACTTTCTGATACAGCGTAACTCGAAAACCGTATGGAATACAAAAAAACTGAGACCACCTCCAGTGTTGGGCTTTACATGCTCTACAAAATGCAAAAAAGAATGGGTCTCTAGCATTAACGGTTCCCGAATTAGAGACAGTTTTCAGTTTCGGTATTTTATGGCCGCTACTCCTGTGAAAATGCACCGATTGACCCCAAATTCACGGAGATGAAAGATGACCTGAAGGGTAACACTTTCCAATAATATTATTGGTTAAGTCTGTGTGGCGTCTGAATAACAGGGCAAAAATTTTTTTTTTCGTAAAAAATTTCATTTTTTTGAAAATTTTGACCCATTTGACCTTGAAGTAAAGGTCAAAGGTCAAATCCGAGGGTATATTTGAAATCTACACATATGACTTTTGGAAAGCCGTCTATAGAAATTTTTCCCGTAACTCCTTCTGTAGGGTAGATAATTAGCATTTAATTTTGCCATTTTTAGACAAGGGTGCATTGCAATGAGTGCCACACCCAGACCCCAATACCGACAAAGCCCAAATTTTACGTGGAACGAGTTGAGATTATAGGTGACCTAAATCCATGAGATGGGTACGGGGGCCCTTACCGTCTAGGAGGAGAAGCGGTAACGGTAACATGGCGGCGGAGCCGGCGAACGGACCGGACGGGACCGAAACCATGTGTACCGCCAGCGCTAACGCTGGTGGTAAATTTTTTTGTTCAAATTTCAAAATAGTATCTCGAAATTTCGAGATAATTTTTTTTTCTACATATGGCACCAGTGGGCTTCCGTACATTTTCCTTTCACCACCAATATGTACTTTTTGATACAGCGTAACTCGAAAACCGTATGGAATACAAAAAAACCGAGACCACCTCCAGTGTTGGGCTTCACATGCTCTACAAAATGCAAAAAAGAATGGGTCTCTAGCATTAACGGTTCCCGAATTAGAGACAGTTTTCAGTTTCGGTATCTTATGGCCGCTACTCCTGTGAAAATGCACCGATTGACCCCAAATTCACGGAGATGAAAGATGACCTGAAGGGTAACACTTTCCAATAATATTATTGGTTAAGTCTGTGTGGTGTCTGAATAACAGGGCAAAAAATTTTTTTTTCGTAAAAAATTTCATTTTTTTGAAAATTTTGGCCCATTTGACCTTGAAGTAAAGGTCAAAGGTCAAATCCGAGGGTATATTTGAAATCTACACATATGACTTTTGGAAAGCCGTCTGTAGAAATTTTTCCCGTAACTCCTTCCGTAGGGTAGATAATTAGCATTTAATTTTGCCATTTTTGGACAAGGGTGCATTGCAATGAGTGCCACACCCAGACCCCAATACCGACAAAGCCCAAATTTTACGTGGAACGAGTTGAGATTATAGGTGACCTAAATCCATGAGATGGGTATGGGGGGCCTTACCGTCTAGGAGGAGAAGCGGTAACGGTAGCCGTCCGGCGGAGCCGGCGGAGCCGGCGGAGCCGGCGGAACGATCCGGACGAGACCGAAACTATGTGTACCGCCAGCGCTAACGCTGGTGGTACAATAATGCATAAATGTGAAGGAAATGAAATAATTCTGGTATGAAAGACCAGAAATTACATTTGGTATCAGTAGTTGACGATTCTGTGCTTACAGCATTATCAAAGATGATGAATACATGTACATCTATTCTGAGTCATCTGCATGATTACAATCACAACATTCTCAAAATGTTCTGGAACTTTTGAGAATTTTTTTAAACTGATAATAAATGTCTGCAAAAAATCTGGACTTTTAGCCATAGGTGTAAATCACATTTCTGATTGCAAAAGGGGTAAAGCTAGCTTTAAGCTGATGTAACTTGGAATGTTCTGATCTGCATTGGCTGCAGCTGCACAGTGAGGTCATCTCCAATAGGTGTCACCACATGCTCAGGAGTACCTTCAAAATAAGATAATCTCTTTATATCAAAGGTAATAGTATGGTATTGTAAGAATTTTTTAAGGAATATGATAACAGAAATAAGCAGACCTACCTGAAAATTGTTTGTAGAACTTGATTCTTAATTTGCCTTTTCATCATAACAGTCTTTGAGCTAGGTATATTGGGTATATGTTTAGCATCAGCAGGTAACATTTACTTACTCAGATACAGACAGCCTTTATACCATTACAATATGAACTTTTTAATTCATAGCATATCATGTGTGAACTCAAAATAAAGAAAAAATAAAGAGTTTGTACTTACTGAGCTGTGTCTTGTACATCCACTTCAGCCGTTTCATGTCAGCCAGTTTTTGATTGGCGCCCAAATTCAGTTCAACTGCTGAGCTCACATCAAATGGAGTAAACATTCCCTGTAAAAAGGATCCCACAATAAAAAGGTTGAATCTGAACATAAATGTGTGGGGTGCGAGATAATTAATACTAATTAAAAGATATAACAACTTGAAAAGTAATAGTTTTCTCTGTGGCTTTTTAATAAAAATGCTGGTAAGCGCTCCTGTTACATCTCTAGAACTTTTTATAGAAATTCAACAAGAGGTCACAAGGCAGAAAAGGAACAAAACGATAAGTACTTTTTACATTCATATTTCAAGTTCTATTTTAGCCCAGCAGTTATGCCCTTTAATTGCTGCATTTATGGTGCTGAGAATTACTACTTAAAATTTCCAGCTACAACCTCTTTATATTGAGTGAGTACCAATCTGCAATGCTCTTTACTATGAACCTTTCAGGGATCAGGCTCATCAAATCCTGCATCAGAGGAAGGCACTCTACCACGCATGAGCCCTATGTTGAGTAATCAGTCATATACTCAGTATTTAAAACAACATACCTTTAGAGAAACCACCGCAGGCTTTGACAGTACATCATCTTCTCCCTTCTCATAGAAATGTTCCAGCCTCAGTAGAACTGTGGTGCCAGACCACTGCTCCAGGGTCAACAGGTGCACATTATCTGGGAGCTTTTGTTTTAATCCACTCCACTGCAGATGAGAAAAAAAATGTAGGAACATTTTCAACACTTAACAATGCCAGCTCAACAAAATTATAATGATACAAAGGTGGTAGAAATATCTGCTTTGTGATTATGAAATACATTGAATATATAGAGTATCTTATGTATTAAAATATTCAAGATGATATGAAATTCTAGAAAAAAAAGATTAAGTCAAGAGTGTCATTTTAACAATTGTCCCAAAAGCAATGGAGTCACCTGACAAAAATGTTAAGGTCTTGCAAAATAATTAGCACTGAAAAAATATGCATAAATAATGTTCACTGACCATTGTATTGTATTGTTTTATCCACTGCTGGAAATCCATCTTGAGGTCAGAGAAGGAGGGCAGGGGTGCCATGAAGAGTTGTTCTGCTAAATCTCTGTGGATGCGACCTGACGACTTGATATCATCTAACACCAAGTAATGTTTACCTGCAACAACAGATAATAAATTATGGATATGGCCTGCAAACAAATTTTTATCTGCAGAAAAAAATCAGAATCAAGGAACAAACCTGCAAAAAAGCCAAAAAGGTGTTTATGATGGGGCATAATGATAAAAACTTAATCAATGAAAAACACATGGCATCAGGCACAAATATATCAGGAAAATATCTTTAAATAAATTTCAATATTTCAATGCAGTATGCAGATGAAGACCTTCATTTACTAACCTCTCACAATCAACCCTTTCCCATCTGACCCAGTCTCATTGAGAGGCTCACCAACGCCAAGACTGTCATCATGAAGATTCCTACGATGCACCATTATTTCTAGGCAGCCATCTTGAATACTTGACCCACCTTGGGAGCGGTCATTCAAAACTGTAAGTTGGACATTCTTAGTCTCATCCTGTAATACAGGAAAAACAGCAACATAGGAATAAACAAGAGCAACCAAACAGTTATCCTGCTTGCTTTGAACTGGAGAAAATGCAATTTTAAGGGCGTTTAAGGTCCTGTTAAAGACAAAATGTGATTATCATATTTTCAAATATACAAATCATTAAGTACAGTTTATAATAAATACAAACATTGTTCCTAAGGCAATGTTCTAATTCTTACCCTGATATAAATCCTGCTGTTGATGGGGTAATAGTTACCAGATACAGGTTCAGTTTGGTTTAGTTTCCATGTTGGACGGAAGTTACGTCTGGAAGGTACATGTAAAATGTAGTTTGGTTTTGAGAACCAACTTTTATCTAACGTTAAGTTTCTTTAACTGAAGCTGCAAAGTTTCTAAGGAAATATTCAACTTAATTACAAAACTGCAGTTGACATTTGGTTACGTGACTTGAACTGAACATTTTCCTCTCATCCTAAATGTTTAAAAGATTAAAATTATTTATTTATCCTTTTGAAGTGAAAAACACTTACTTTCTTTGTAAAATTTCCCTTCCATTGGAATCTGTATAAAAGATTCCATTTGTTTTCAAATCTGTGGCAAAATGGCTGATTACCTCTTTTCCTTGGTTATCACTATACAACAAAACAAATTTTGAAAATTATTTTCAAAAATCACTTCAACACTCCTTCAAATATACAGCAAGTCATACCTTAGTGCAAACTAAAATGGAGATAAAATTTTCATCCTGTGTTCTGTCAATATGATTATTTCTGTCCATTTAAAGTAGTAACACAGTTATACAGGGTGGGGTTCGTTTTCTGAAAAAGTGGACCTTTAAACATAAAACCCTCATCCTCATGTACATAGATCAAATTTTACCCAGAGTGAACCTTTTCCCAGCAAAAAGGGTGGTTCTTTCAACCCCCCCCCCCCCCCCCCCGACTCTCCCTGGCTACGGGCCTATTATATAATAACAGCAAGCTTACTCAATAGGTATAGGTCCCACAGTCCACTCCATCTCCACGTGCCTAGCCCCCTGGTACAGCCTGGTCACCAGTGTGGTCCAGCTGGAGAAGGTCTGGTGAACCTCCTTTACTAGAATGCCCTAAAATGTATATAGAAAAATTGCTTAATATTTACACATAAATATCCACACAAATAAAATGTGCAACGGTACTATATCTACTTATATTAATATCTATGAAGTTCAAAATCATACTGATGAATCAAATTGCATGATTAACAATTATAAAAAGAGAAAATAATTTTAAGTAGACATATTACTAATGGTATTTTCATTCAATATCAAATACATATATAAAAAAGACAACTTATTTTGGTCAGTAGGGGCAAAGAAAATTTTCCCATACCATATGGCAAATCAAATAATGAATAAGGTAAGTTATACTCAGGTTACACAGGTTGTTGAATACCTGAACAGCCAAGAATAAATTAGTAAACTGTACCTGCATAAACTTAGTGACCATGTTTGTCTTCAGTGGATAAGCATCAGTGCCATTAGGTCTAAAGATGTATGCCCCAGAAGCCTCATATATCCCCTTGCTGTTGTTGCCAGCAAAACTCTGGTAATATTTAAACTCATGCTGGAGAGGGATGGTGATCTGCTTGTCCAGGTTGGTCATCTGTTTCAGCAGTCCTGTATTTTGGTCAAATATCAGTGAGATGTGCTGGAAGCAAAAGTTTGTAAATTTTAATCCATGAGTGGAAACTATCCTAACAATATATTTATATCAAAGCTGCATCTCCACAGAAGGCTCATTTTTTCTATGTGGCATAGAAGTGAACTCTCAGTTCTGAGTAATGGCATAGCAAAAATCTTCTCAAGAACTAGGGCCAGTCCTATGCTTTTATTTCAGAACAAAATAACTTAAAACTAATGGAACAATTACCATTTCTTTGAAGAAACAAGAAAATAAAATAATAAAAATCAGACGACTTATGCATTCTCTGTATTTTCCACCAGATGTGTATAGCTCAGTTATTGACCATTACTAATGCAATCTGGTGAAATCCTACCTCATTCCGCAGGTCCATATCTTGATAAAAGGCATTTTCTTTCTCTTGAGTTTGCTGTTGTTTGAACACTTCAAGAGCTACATAAAAAACATCCACATTTAATAAATTGATACATTTCAATTTCAAATTTTCCCTTTTAAGTAATCCTAAAGTGTTTCACGGTAATTTTGATTGGAATTATTATACATACTATAAAAAATCTTATGACATGTGCTATGAAATGTATTTTTGACTTTCTTAAATAACAAAAATGTTCATTACCTGAGTTATAAGACACAAAGTAAGTGGCAAAGCCAAGTGGTGGTGGGCTAACATGGAAAACAAGTTCATAGTTGGCTGGACTCTTTCTCTCTGGAATAGATTTGGTCCTTTTGGAAACAGGCACAATCTGCAAGGAAAAATGTTGCTTGTTTTTAAAATTTTATCTAAAATCACTGGTTAAAACAATGAGCTATACATACACATGTACATGCCCACTGATAAGAATAAATAAGTCTCAATAAATGTGATAATGCACTTTTCTTTCAGGACAGACCAAACAACATCATCAACAGAATTGAGGAATTGGCTGTTTCTATGTACACAATCTAACTATTTCTAATGCAGAACTGTATCTTATACATCTTCTGTAAATGAGATTTCTTTTTTAAAAGATAAAAGAGCTGCAATAATATATAAAATTATTTACAATTACTTGGATTCAGCTGACAAAATGAAAGCTTCAAAGTTTCAAACTTTAACTGTTCAAATTTGATACTGGTGTGCCAGGAAATGGATAAGATAGTTAGGTTAGGATAAGGGTTGTGTTATGCATGCATGGGTTGCATGTCACTTGTACAAAGTATTGAGAAATAGTTACAGCACCCAACAAACAACCATTCCTCTTACACCACAATGATCCCATCTTTTAACATACTTTAGTCAAGACAGAGACAATGGATCTGATGGGATATAGTATTCAATGTTTACCTGAGCAGGTACATTTTTGCCATCTGGGCCGATCACAGTGTAAGCTGACCCCTGTACAGGGAGCCTTAACCAGGTCATCACTGGACGTCCAATAGGATTATACACTGTAACTGTGAACTGAAAAAAATAGGGATTGATGTTATTATGTGTTGCTACATGTATAATTTTATTAAAATATGTTACAAAATAATTGTTATAACAATATTAAATACAACAACATGTACTACTTCTTCTACTACTACTATTACTACTACTAATAATGACAATAATAAAACTATACAACTGATAACGAATCTTTTGAAATAAATCGTTTAATTCGTTCTAAATATACCATCATGGCATTGGAGTCTTCCCTATATGCTTACAATCTTCACAATGTTCTAGTTAGAGATATAGCAAACTCTGTATAACTGGGATACATTGAAACCTGTTCAATATACATATGCATAATTCCAATGTTCACCAGTTTTATCTAAGACGAGTTCTGCAGCCTAAAGAGTATGTGTCATGTGCTTCTTACCCTTTTCAGGAATTCAGTGACATTACACATGCTGATGTTGGTGAGAGTACAGAACATCTGAACAGGAGGAGTAGCACTGTTGTTCTTGGGAAGCAATTTCTTGTATGCATCATTTACCACTTCCTGTAACATTTCATGTTGTTATTCTTAAAAATATGATGCCCCTAAAAAGGTGTTAATTAGCATTAATTGTAGGCTAGTAGCCAGGTGGGGTTCGGGGGTTCGAAGAAACCAACCTTTCTGCTGGAAAAAGGTATGCTCTGAGTAAAAATTGATTTAGGTACACTAAGATTTCATGGTAAATGGTCTGCTTTTTTTTAGAAAACTAACCCCCCCTTTTGAAATTGCTGGCTACGGGCCTGTTTCTTTCTGATTCTTTGATCATTATCTAAATAAAAGGCAAGGTTGCTGAGTAAAGTTTCTGCAGTCCCTTTATCTATTGTACTGTAACTGACATATTCATGAATGTATAAACAGACCTTAATAAATCACATGAAAAGGAAGTCCACATTGTTTTAACATCGGATATAGCAGTATAATTACAAACAATTACCTGGCACATGCTAATCCCCTCTGAAAGCCTCATAGCATAGTCATATGCAACATGTTGCTTCTCTGTACCACTGAAATGACATAAACAAGCCACATACACAGTATATTTATAGCATATCTGACCTACACTATAAACAATATAAATCAAGATCTATATGAGCCATTTATACCTACATAATATCTTTGATGGATTTAATCACACATATAGTTTTTCAAAAACAAATAAAATCCAGCTTTTACCTTACTGCATCATGATGCTGAGCAACACCCATTGCTTGCCCTAAAATTAGGTATAAGAAATAATGTAACAGAATACTGAAAAATACATTTTGTAGGATATATTATATCATATCCTTTGATTCTATTAAAAAATATTGTTAAAAAGTATTTTGATTACTGACAATTTGACACCACAAACTGTAACTAACAACAATTCTGAGTTGAGATGGTAAACACTGATTATTTAAAGTGATCCTTTTTCTTAACCATTCAACTTACTGAGTGTTCTTAGTTTTATTTCACTGTTATCCATGGTATCCAACTTTGACAGAATGTCTAACTGTTTCACTCCCTGGGAATATTGAGAAAATGAACTTGCGTTACACTACAGCCCTTCCAAAAATACAATCCCATCAGTTTTTATCAGTTGAAAGTACGATAAAAAACTAATCTGTAGTTATTTTTCTTAAAAATCAATATTGTAGAAGAATTTCTTCATATAGGTTCCAAAATCTGTCTGTACTCTCAATTCACTTATCACTGCAATGAGGTCAATACTACCTGGCAGACCAAGCATAACTGCGGGATCAACCGTACCTGCAAGAAATTGTTGGTCCACCTGACATATCCTTTAAGAGCTGCTCTACTGGTGAAGTAGCCTGTCCAGAACCCATGATCAACATGAGCATAGGGGAAGAAGTCATCTTCCTTGGTTGTCCAGGTTACATTAGCCAGGTTCTTGGCATAGGTATAACAAGATGGGGTGGAATACAGAGCATTCACTTTGCTCCCATTGGCTTGCTAAAAAGATAAGACAGAAAATTTGTACAATGGGATTTTAATATTGATGCTGTGACAATTAGTATGTTTCTGCCACTGATTAAAGAAGGTTCTTTGCTGTCAACATAACACTTTGAATACAATCTACACAGCCCACAACAATGTCACGTCAAAAATGACAATTCAATAAAAGAGATCTTACATGGATATGTTAAAAAAGCAACACTGTATCCCTGGAAACTTTCATTAATACATCATATCATATTAAAAAGTAAAATAGTACCTGAGCATTGACATAGGTTATGAGCTTGTCCAGGTTCTTGTACCACTGGTGAGCACTTTCAAACTGGAAGTCAGAGCCCATGGTCCACATCAGATGGTTGGTTTGGTATTGCTTGGCCTGGAACAAAAGTACAGGTAAATGTTAAGAATGGAATTGTAATCTTTTTCAATGTAAATATTCAAAGTATAAAGAATATAAGCAAGGAGGACAAGTGAATGTATTCAAGGGCTGTCAAAATTCTTTTCATTGACCTTCTGAAACTATATGAAAATAAGCAAAAATGTTCATTAGCTTGGTAGTTGGATCATATCTGATAATTATCGAAACACAAGCTAAAATATTTTCATGCCATGTGATTTATGGTAGAACCAGAAGTCATGCAAAGTTTAAACTCACCTGCTCCTGTGTGGTGGCAAGGAACTTCTTCACAAGGTCATCAACATTATAGTCATGTAATCGTTTGTCATCCTACAACATCAAGAAAACATGGACTTATTCAATACTGACATGGGTAGGTATCTCAAACTGGCAATTAGTTCTAGAAAGGGTATTAAATAAATTAAATTTCAACCATGGTGTACGGATTAAACTTAAAACTATGTAAGAATATGCAATGTTTTTTTCTATGATTAGCATACTACATACAGGAAAAATTTGCCTTTGTGAAGATTTAAATGTTGTTTATAAATTTAATAGATTTGCTTGAAAAAGACATGAAAAAAAAAGAAAATTTTCCCAATGGCCAATAGACTTGCCTGCACAGGGTTATCATTACAATGGACATCCCAACAGAACCCACCAGGTGGTCCATAATTTCCTCTGGCTAGAGCACCAGTGAAGAGATCTGCTACTGTACCTATACAATTTAATTGAAGGGTGTCCATAAGAAAACATATTTGCCCCACTGTTACATAGCCTAAATTCCAATTTGATATATCAGCTTATATAATCCACAAAAAAATGAAAGATTCTTTTTGGTAACTGTTGGAAAAAGTTAACTGTGGCTAAAAATTCAAAAATAACAACCAAGTATTATTCAAAGGCATGGAACAGATACCTAGATTTTGAGGACTGCCTCTCCACACCATTTCCATTCTTTTATCCTTCTCTCTCACTGCTCTGTCCTGGTAGTCTAGTCTGGCAAAGTAGAGTCCATCAAATCCCATCTAAAACAACAGGCATTACATAACATAGAGCTGCAAAGTGCAAATACAAACCTTGATAACAAAACGATTGTAACTTGTGCTTCACAGTATTATTAGTCATGTTGGCAAATGATCAAAGATGCAGTAGTGGTTTATTTCCTTATTATTACAATGTAAGTTTAACTACGTTGCATGTCGCTGCAGGTAAAACAGCTTTTCAAAAAGATAATTCAGATAATGATGGTAACTTATTTGCTAAAATCTAAAATATACACATTAGTTACTAGGTGACCACTTAAAATAACAATAAAAAAACATAAGTATGGTATTATTCAATGTCAAAAATATGAGTATGATATTATTCAATATCAAAAATATAAGTATGTTAAATTACTAATAAACATTAAAATATAGGTCAAGATTAAAACTTGTACTAGTTGAAAGGAGAAAACACCTTAAAATATTTTATTCCCTTAAAAGTTTACATTTTATTCTATTGCCAAATATGGATCTGCAACTACTCACCTGAGCAAACAGAGATGCCATTTCTCTGGAATGTCCAAATGGATCAATCTGCCATGCCACTCTGGGTCTTCCACAGTCTCCAAATACAGTCTCCAGAAAGCGGAACCCCTCCGTGTGCTGGTCAATGATGGCATTATAATGAGTAGAAGCCTCATCATTCATACACCATCCTCCCAAGATAAACTCTAGTCTACCTGAAGGTGATAATTCTGGCATTAAAATCTTTTATTTTTTAAAACAGTTTTTAAACATTTAAACTAATATCTAACTGTAATTTGCTTTTCATCCCTCTATTCTAAATGTGGACCACAATGGACCCACCGACAGTTCAATCCTTACTATAATGATGCTGACATTTTTTTTTTCAAATTAAAAAAAAAATAGTGTTCATAAAAGACTTGCAATATATCATAATTAACTTTACATTCATAGCCAATAAATACACAGCTTTCTTGTTTTTTTAATTGTAAAGTAATTTAACCTTAACTTAATTCTTTGATGTTGAATATATGTAAGCAGCACTGAGACATGAATGTAGTGCCATATATTTTGGTTATTTTTTTTAATTGTTAAGTAATTTAACCTTAACTTCATTCTTTAATGATGAATATGTAAACAGCACTGAGACATGAATGAAGTCCCATATATTTTGGTAATTTTTTACACATCATTAATATTCATCATCATTATTTTCATTAGTATATAAAAGTATCTGCTTCTCTTAATTAATGACGCTCATTCGACTACTGCCTGGCCCAGTGTAAACTTTTCAGCAAAATTACAAACACAGCTATTGCTATTAAGTAAAACCATGTCACACATCACAAATAATTGAGGAAAAACACTGACTAAGCAACACATCAATGTCCTACCTTGGTTCACCAATCCCTTCACAAAGTGCCTTGTGGGGTCATCCTGCTCATTCCACCACCTATAGAAGAAGGCAATCTCTACATAGATAAACCTCTTGTTTGGATCTTTCCCTAGCGCCTCCACCACTGAATCAAGGATATACTGCACGCCAGCATGCTGGATGGTGTTGTTAGCTTAAACATAAAACAGATCATATTGTTACTTTTAAGGACAAGTATCAAACTGTTATACTGACGGTTCAGGAAATTTACTTAAATTTATCTTATTACACAATTAAACAGCAAATTGACTAACGAGCAACTCCAACTTATGCAAATATGAAGTAAGATGATTCAAACTCGATTACAGACACATTCAACTAAAAGGTGAAAAAATGCAGAAGGTGACCGGTACATTCAAGAAATCAGATAAAATAATTTGAAAAAACTTTC
Source organism: Lingula anatina (assembly GCF_051362555.1). NCBI lineage: Eukaryota > Metazoa > Brachiopoda > Lingulata > Lingulida > Lingulidae > Lingula > Lingula anatina. The sequence goes on along the minus strand of NC_141768.1, from coordinate 37,752,052 downwards.
ATACCACCGTAAAAGTATTGGTCAACAGTCTTGAGCCAGCCCACATCATCATGTGTATGTGGCACTAAATGTACATTTATCATCCCATCCTTGCCAAGATTACAGGACTGAAAATATATATACAGGAATAATTTATGTACATGTATATGAGAGAGAGGCATATTTATCACTGTGCTTATCAGACAGAATTCAGTACACTGATAAGAACCATTCCCTTATCAGGAAACAATAATTTGATTTGATTATGTGGTGTTATGTTTTCTATCACATTTGCCTAGACATGCCCTTCACAAGGTGACCAGCCCTAGATGGTACATGAATTTCATCACAAACAACAAAATACGGGAGTCATGATCATAAAAATTAAACTAGAGTTACTTATTGTGTATATCTGCCAGTAAAAAGGCTACATATAGTTGAAAATTTAATGAGTGGTATTGAAAAAAGTGTTTTCTTGCACTGGTATTTCACATTAATGAATTAGTTTGTCACATAGTATTTATTTTCCCTGTGAAAAATTGTGAACGAGGTGATTTGTTGAAATCAAATATATTTATATCTACTCACATTCGACTAATATTGAGCCTGCAGTGCTATATTCTTAATATAATGACTCCAATATGAGTTAAGTAAGCAATCTTCAATAAACTAATTGTGTAAAGACCACAATAGGTCCATAGGTCAATGGCAGATTTAAAGCAACTGACACATGACAGCACATCTATTCTCCCTGTATGTCAAGCAAACATTTGTCAACTTATTGTACATATCTTTTTTTTTTTTTTTTTAATGTACTGGTACCATATCAAATATTGGTTACCTTGTATCCACAGGTATCTGTTTTCTGTTGTGGACGATATCCATTTAACATCTGTTGTTTATAGAATGAAGCATCTGCAGGCAAAGCACATGTGGTCCCCAGTAATACACAATGTACAGCCAGGAGACTTAGACAGCACATAAGCAGCATTCTGGATGCACTAGCACACAGCATGTAATGCTGGCTATACTGGTACATGTACCTATAACAGGGTCGTGATTATCGAAACAATAGCTTGTAGCTTGTTATCAGTGTCAAAAACCTGAAAGAGAAAAAGCACGTACAAAGTCCTATGTAAGTACAATGCGCATGCATATAGAGTGCTGGAATAGTACAGGCACCACAATTAATGTATGGAGTACTAGTACGTTACAAATATTTTTAAACTATGAAAATCATTTACTTTCATCATTTTAAAAAAGAGCCAATGTAGTATGTCCTATTCAATGAGTTAAAATATATCCAATCTGTTCCATTTAAAAATGTTATGTATTTTTAAAGGAAAAAAATTTGTTGTGTTTTACTATGAGCTTCATAAAATTTAATTTTTAAATTTTTATGTATAAATGAAATTGTACCAGTAAACAGCCAAAACCTATGCCTCAGCTTTTGACTTCTGCTGTATTTTTTATGGAGTGCTGAAGCTGAGCAAAAAGAATTAGGGTGGCAGACAGGGGGTGAAGCTGAAAGATAGACCTAGGGAGATGGCAAGGATGCTGACAAGCCTTATGAGCCGACCATGGCTCGAAGACGATAAGTAGTAATATTTTAAATGTCATGGTACTTCACAGAAAAAAAACTTACAAGTTCTAACTTGAGTTTATGCAAGCTTATGCTTACTACATTGTACCTCAAGTAGTAATTAGCACACGTACAGCTGGGGCGTACAGCTGTAGTACAGCACGCGCGCATTGCACGTTGTAAACATTTAATGTTAGCTAGCCTGTTCATCTGGCTTACAAATTCACTTAATAATTCGGTGGCAAACTTTCTTTTAAATACTAATTTAAGACATTTGCCGTTTAATTAACAGAGATGTAAAATGTTATCTATCGCACATTTGCACAGTGTAATTTCAGTGCCAGTGGTGTTATTCATTATCACATGACTTTCAACTTGTTAGAAATTCGGTAGTTGCCACTACTAAGATTTCTATCAAGAGTATTTCAAAAAGTGAAAGTCCCCCTTTGCGTCTGATTTGAACCCCACAGTTAAATAAGTCAGTCTTTAACCTAAGTCGAAAGAAGTGCCATTTTACTTACAAAATAAGTTCCACAGTACAGGAACCACCTTTCCGAATCAAACAACAGTGAAAGTAGTTCAAGGTCATTGGTAGGGTCAATACTATGCAAGACAAGCTTTTCCTGTAGTTTGGAAAACAACATCGTTAACACACACGGTCAATAATAACCCCGTGTGCTCATCCTGGGACGGAAAACTAAAATGGCTCTTTTTTGTTATGCTTTGATTTGCAACACGCGTTTATCGTTACTGTACTTTGCCAATATCGGATATTTATCGGATATTTGTTATTTAAAAAAAATAATTAAAAAGGGTTTTTAAAAGCAAAAAATATTGCTGATTTAAAACTATAAAAAACGAAAATATAAAACGTCGGCGTTTATATATAGGCAACTTAAAGCTTTAATCGTCACTTTAACAGCTATTTTGAGGGGAGTTAGCAATCAGCATGTTCCCTGAACAAGATTTTATCACGAAAATTGGCAGAGTTGACCACCATGGTGTATAGGCTACAATCGCGTGCCGTCATTTTGGTTTAAATATTCCGTTGTGGAGTTATGAGCCCCTAATTACAGAATTTCATTAAACTAAGACATTATTTTGCTTTATCTACGATAAAATCTGAACAAAGACTTAAAAAATAGCAGGCAGGGTTTTGGAGAACTAAATAAAGACTTTTGGTCAAAGGGTGACAATATCCTAAACCAGCCCCGTAAAACACAAAAACAATCGGAAAATAAACCAACAAACAACCAAATAAGGAAACACATGTAGTGCCTTGGAAATAACAAATAATCATGCGAAATAACAGGAGCATTACTGATTTAACAAATTGTTCTGAGCGAATAATCCCCAAATTCACTACAGCAATTAGGGGTCTATGAAAACATAACAGTGAAATAGCTAGTGGATAAGGCCCTCATGGAAAACAGCAAAGTCTCCATCCAATGCCGTTTCACCCCCCAAATTTTCGATATTTTTGATTATTGATTATTGATTGATTATTGATCCGGATCACCACCAAAAACTAATCATCTGTTCCTTGGCCTACTTCTGACAGTTCCTGAAAATTTCATCAAAATCGGTCCATAACTTAGTTTTTTTATTTTTGATTATTGATTGATTATTGATCCGGATAACCACCAAAAACTAATCACTTCTAAGTAAACCCATTTCTGACCTACCCTGAAAATTTCAAAGAAATTCATCCATAACTTTTTGAATTAGGCCCTATGTTGATGACAAACAGACAGGGGTGAAAACATAACCTCCTTGGCGGAGGTAATTATGCACAACAAGTAATACGGATGTAAGTAAATGTGTAACTACCATAAGACTTCAGACCCAGGAGAGTTCAAGTTTGAACTTTCAAAATCCCAGAAAAAGATAAATGAAAATTTAAAAAAAATGCATAAATTCAATAAAAAATGATAATCCAATCAAGTTGGTTTTCAAATCTAAGCTGTATGCCAATCTTAAGAATAGTTCTTCTAAGTTACAAAATAATGAATAATACTCTTTTCATAACGTTTGTGGTGGCACTCAGAACGTAGGTTTTTCAGTCAAATTTAATGGAATATTTCATAATGATTAATAGCATAATCACTACCAATTTTTAATTAGCATTGCTGACAGCAGGGGCTCGAGAGTAGGTTCAGTTTTTTCTTTATTTAATCCTTAATGTTGAGAAAACCACCATCCCGGTACTTAATAAAAACTAAAAATGATGAAACACACCTACCAGTCACTATAATGACCAAAATAACAACTTTACATTTTGGCGAAAAATAATAAAAAACTGCCATAGCTGGGACTCATCAAAAACATTCAAATCACACAAAATCGACAATTTTCAGATTTACGCAAAATGTGATCAAATATTTAGAATTTTGAAAAAATTGACATCATTTGAAGACAATATGTACTGTATGGAGATGGAGAGGAGTATATCAATAATTGAACCTCTATCATAGAAAGCTAGAGTAAACCCAGAGAGTGGGTTTCATTGTTGGCTATAAATATTTTAAGTTTTCATATCTTGCAAATTACAGCTAAAACAGTGCACTTGTGCTGAAAATATTGAATTCAATTCTTGTTTAGACTCTATTTGAGAACAAAAAAGGTTAAATTCTAATTCTATTGCCCAGCCAAATCTCGTACAGAAATTTAAATTTAAAATTTTATTATGATAGTTTTTATCTACACAGCTGTACAGTGTATGTGCAGATAAAACCACATCACAGCTGATATTATATTAGACTATATGGCTCTGTAACTACCAGTGCAAACCTATGTTTGGATCCCTTTCATCCAAGTAAACTTTGAATTGTCATTAAACAATTACCTCAAATTTTGCTTTTCTGTATGTACATCTTGAAACCTTAATTTTAATTCTGTCAAATATTTTGAGATATCCTGCGTCTTGCAAGAACAAAACATCTCCAGAATGATGCCCTATAATTATGATCCTTATTTACAGCATTCCATGACAATGTTAGGAATATACGCCATATTTCATAATTTGCACAATTTTCAGCCAGTATTTTTTATAAAAATAGCCTACATCTGAAAACGTAGGATATTGCACAGGGTATCTTTCCTAATTTTCCTGCACTGCTCAGGCTGACTGCTTCTTTATTTAATAGGCCTACTTTTGACTCAATCCCGTGCAAGTACATAATGACAGAAATATTTTACAGAAAGAGCTCGAAGCTTGCGTTCTGACGAATGGACCTAGGAGATCCAAAAGCCGTAAATATGTAAATAGTTTATTTTTTCCAAGATGAACCGATGAAGGTCGCTAAAAACCGAATGAAAAGAACATAGACATAAAAATAGAAAAATTAACAAAGAAATGAAATGCACTCAGTGTAATTATTGGGGTAAGGGGTGAGTTTTGAGAATTGATTTTTTTCCCCTCTTTCTTTGGTGAAACGACCCTCTCAAACAATTTACATTTTGTTAAAATTTTTATAAGATTATTTGCATCACAAATAATATTTAATGCGTCAATATTAATTACATTCAGAGTGTAGGTGGAGCTCCACAAGTTCCGGCTGACCCTCCTCCCCCATAGGTGAATCTTGTGCCTGGTTTTCCAACCACCGTAGAGAGTTAAGATAATCATTGGCCACAGGCTTTGTGGAACGCTAGCAGGGGCGGATCCAGGATTAATTGAGGGCGGGTCCGCGGATGCGAAGCCGACCTTACCCCCCCCCCCCTTTTTCATAGATAATAGGTCTCTTGTCAATAAATGTTTTAACACATGCAAAATAATGAAGGTAACGTATACCCAGCCTTCACAGAACGTTTTGATAGCAGGATTATATATTGGTTAGACCATCAACAAGTGTTAAAAGAACGTTATTCTAACGTTCTACAATGCCACTGTCAACATCACTGATACAAGGAACATTGCCAGCAAGTTGCCACAGATTTTGATGAAATTTAGCCTACAAATTATACATTTTTGTTAATTCTGGCAAAAACACATGAACAAAGGATTTAATACTTTGCACCACTACAATTTGCACAACTTAAATCATCACATCTTGTATCAAAACTTTTTAACAATGTTATAAAAATTTTAAAAAATATGTCGGTTATATTTACCAATATAGCAAACAGTAGTCGCGCCATACGCTCTCGGGCATCAAGCCTGCATCATACGCTGTCTTAACTACACCTAGTGGCTGATTACAAATTGGGGTTGGGGTTAGTCGGCGACTAGGGCAATGAGGATTTTAGAACCCACGGGCAGTCGGTACCTACCCGATATTACCGATCGACATGATAAAATGCTTTAAAAAAAAACTATAAAAATAGACTTCAATTATGTAATAAGATTTATCAAAATTATTAAAAAGGTGTTTTCAAGTAATCCTGATAGTTGATTGACGTTCGTGATGAATTAATGGATTGTTTAATCTTCATTTTAGAAAATTCATTCTAATGAATTGCTTACAAGGTCAGCTAGCACAGGAGTAGTGAAAAGGTTTAGCAGTGAAGACTTGACTGAAGCAAGTAAGGCTGAATAGCACGCCACGGTAATCTGATAGACAAGTTGGGGGAATCCTTTCAATTGGAGGGGTTTAGTCGAGTCCACTCCATCTGAGGGATGTCAGGTGGGGCGACTCGATTCCAAATAAAGGGGTGTTATGTGGGGCTAGTCCATTTCATTAGAAGGGGTGACAGGTGGGGCGAGTCCATTGCATAAAAGGGGTTACAGGTGGGGCGAGTCCATTGCATCAGGAGGGGTGACAGGTGGGGCGAGACCATTGCATAAAAGGGGTGACAGGTGGGGCGAGTCCAATGCGTCAGGAGGGGTGACAGGTGGGGTGAGTCCACTGCATAAAAGGGGTGACAGGTGGGGCGAGTCCATTGCGTCAGGAGGGGTGACAGGTGGGGCGAGTCCACTGCATAAAAGGGGTGACAGGTGGGGCGAGTGCATTGCGTCAGGAGGGGTGACAGGTGGGGCGAGTCCATTGTGTCAGGAGGGGTGACAGGTGGGGCGAGTCCATTTCATTAGAAGGGGTGACAGGTGGGGCGAGTCCATTGCGTCAGGAGGGGTGACAGGTGGGGCGAGTCCATTGCGTCAGGAGGGGTGACAGGTGGGGCAAGTCTTGTTATTATCCCGATTTGGTTCAGAGAACAGGAACTGAAAAGATTATTCTGTTTTACCCTCGGAAATAAAAATTTTTGGCCAATTTCAGCTGATCCATTAAAAAAAAACTTGATTTAAGCTTACATCAGAATCATCCCACCTTTTCATTATTATGTTCAAATATCAAATAAAGTATTTATACGTAGAACAAGCCGCCAAATTAAAACGATTCACGATAGCAAAAGCCAAAACCCGTTAAAATTGGACCCTCCCCATATAAGAAAATATAGAAAAAATTATATCCAAACGAATTAGTTCCATATGCCATAGAACAAAAATCTCGTGAATTTTTTATAAACCAGAATTGTAAATTTATATAAATTTTAACTGTAAAATGTAGGTTGTTGGAAACCATTTTAGATATTTTATTTCCGTGCGCTAAAACAGCTTGGAGGGGTAATTTAGAAAATACTGGTTATTTTACAACTATTTAAAATTTAGGTACCACATAAAAACCGCCAACCACAAAAACACTGACATTGTTTACAGATCAGATTGAATTTGAAAGTCGTCAAACACTAAAAATAACCCTTTTCCCATTATGATTACTACTATCCTTATCATAATAACTTCATAACAAAGTGAAAAACAAAATTACAAAAGTTTTTTATTGAGTTTTCATATAATAGATATACGAAGGAGCGTGGGTTCCTGTGTGTGAAACAAAGGCTAGACTTCATAGGTTGCTTTCAGGCGGATGCTGTCCAGAATCTCGTTGAGCTCCTGAAAAGATAAAATAATGTTTACAATTTTGAAGTAAACAGACAGGCTCTGTACAATAATGATAATTAATTCTAATAATGCATGCAATATCACAGGGCAGAGGGCGCATATAAATGGAATGGCGTGCGCGTTTATCAACTAGTCTAATGTTCAGGTTCAGCTAGCGTAAAACCAAAATTATGATCTGGAATTAGTTAATGATATAACTACTTGAGGCCTCTTGTTATAAAAGTAAAATTGATAGCACAACCCGTTTCATTTGCAGGGTGGGTGAGGTTATTGCTACGACCGTTAATATATTCCTCTTGATATTAAAAGTTATAACACGTGTTGTAGTATATGTTGCTGCATCTCAGAGAAAGAGATCATTTACAACTTCTCTTCGAAAATTATAACAAATTTATTGCACATATATAGTAAGTTTTCATACAGTGAACCGCGTAATGGATGGACAAAACACGGCACAATGGAGACGACAGGCTGTGTAAAACATGTATCTGTCAATCATTGTGCAATGAGCACTCGAAATCCTTGGATCAGAAGCTCAGAACGGTGACAAGCATCATAAAATTAATTAATTTGGATGGTTATACTTAAATTTAAACACACACGACATTTTAAATTAGGTCAACATATTCAAAATTAATTGTCAAGGCCGGGGCACACAAAATGTTCAAACAGAGGGTTGCAAAGTGCAGAGGATTTCAAGCAAACTTAGTTTATCATCAAAAATCAGATGAATGCCCCGTTTATCCTGAACATTTGGAGTCCCAATGCACTGTAAGTAATATTTTCTACCATTCTCAGTGATATACAAGTAACAAAGGAAATATAGTAAAAGGATTCATGTCATAAATATTTGCCGTAAATATTTTTCTCATTCTTTTGCGCCTTAAGTATTTAATGGCTGTGGTGAAGAAATAGTGATACTCACAATATACATTTGCTTCCACGCCTTATAAAAGCTCGACCTTCTGACTGCACCACACATACTGTTGCTTCTACACCCGACTCTGTCTAACTGCCAAGTGAGTATTCGGTTAGACAGCTCGCACTACGATGAACAACTTGTTGTTATGCAAATAACAACAGGTATGGCTCATTTTAGGTGAGAGGTTGTTACTGAAACTGTTCACGAATGTTAAATAAGCCTGGCGGTGATACTTCATATGCTCAAAGTCGTGCAAATATTCAATGTCACATACGATACTCTACAAGTCCAGAAGTGTCTAACTGGGCCTACTACACATGCAGCCCAGGTGTAACAGGAATGGGAGTCCGCCAGGAACCGTAGTCCGCTTCCCATTACTTTGTACCGGTGACATTCGTCCATATACTATCCCCAATACTCCAATTAACCATAACCTGTTCTAATCATATAAGAGCCCGGACTTCCATTCCTAGGACTTCCATTTCTGTTACACCTGTTACCCTATGTGAAAATTATTCTGAAAAATCAGCATTCTTGGGTGTCTTACTTTACACACACACACACACACACACACAAATCGATAAGGTCTACTGCCATGCTACGATACATTTTGCTCAGTTAGGGGAATTGGCCTGTTGACTAAAATCAAATTTTCAGCATCAAGCCCACGTTTGCCATTCATGGAATCAGAAGTTAAGGTTTTTAACGCTAACAAAGACGCGAGACGTCAATGATGTATGAATCATATCATTTTGAATTTCTCATTGTCTTATATATATATATATATATATATATATATATATATATATATATCAACTTGCACCAGATTTTTGACGGGTCTTTCATGTGGTCAGGCCCTTGATGAAACGCCAAGGTTCATATGAATGAGTACATGTAACAATTGACCGAATACAGTTTGGTGGGTTCTAGTATGACTACTGAAAAACACGCTTGGTCTCTTTACTTATTTTGTCGACTGACTTATTTACCAATCAGACTGTTAACAGGGGCGGATCCAGGATTATTTGAAGGGGGGGGGTCCGGAACGACAGACCTCGGATGCGAAGCCGACCATCGCCCCCTTGGTGTGGGGTTTGAGGCCTGCTCAAGGCCCCAAATTTTTTTTTGGTTTTCTGGAGAGCAGTGTCCTTTTGTACGGTTTAGAACTATGATTTAGCTAGTCAAAATTCTAATTTCAAGAATATTGGTGTGATATATTTTTCAGAAATTGAAGGGGGGGGGGCGGGACCCCCCCAATCCCCCCTCTAAATCCGCCACTGGCGACAGCTGGAGTATGTGGCGACAACAACGGCAAAACATCGAACGATTAGGTGAGGATACAAATATACTTTGTCACCAATATCAAATTACTATAGCATTCAGTTGATATCAATTTCGGATTCAAGTGGAATTAGCAATATATTAGTTATGTGGCATTCCATGGGACTAATAATCCTGTGTTATATTGTTAAATTTATACATTACTAATGGTTTGGCCACCTGGAAAAGAAGAAAGAAAGAAAGACTTTAAAATGGTCTTGGTTGAAGCCTTAGTCGAACTGCCGTGAGATCAAAACAGACACAGATGTGCCTGTACACATAACCGTCACCTACCATCGCCACCCCCCCCCCAGTCCTCTATGGCGTCTTTATTGACCCCACCTTCAATAATTGCCAACCTCGCTCAAGTATCCATCTCAGTAATTTACCATTTACCTGCTCGAGCAACACATGGTGACTCCCGCTCTTGCCACCAACACCAACCAAAGATGGAACCGAGCAAATGATTTCTTCCTCTCCTTTCATATAGCAACAATAAATACTAAATTATTGGCGACTAAAGGCATACACAACTGTGTATCTTTGTATTTTTAAGGTATGTACACAGTATGCGTGAGTCTTGCACCCCAGGTTACAGCTATTATACAGAAATTTAAATGTAAAATATTTATCTTGAGAGCTTTCATTTACACATCTTTGCATGAAAATTAAACCACACCATCAGTTGGCATTATATGACTCTGTGAACACAAGTGGAAATTAGTTTTCACGGTTATGTTTGGATTCCTTTCCTTCAAATTAATTCAAAATTGCTCCAATTTTGCTTCTTTTCGAAAAGCATTTTTGACAGTGTCTGAAATGTCTATTGTATTTCATAGTTTGTACAATCTTAGCCAGTATTTCTGAATAGCAAAATTAAAATACATCTGAAAACATAGAATGTTGAAACGTGCATCCTTCCTAGCACTGTAGTTTATTTTCTTTTGAGTAAAAGCCATGCAAGTGCATAATTACAGAAATAATTTATTTTCAGAAGTTGCTTTTCACTATTAAGGACTTTTACTGTACTTCAATTCTCACTCTTTGCACATGAACGACTGGCATATACAATTTGTGTAAAATAATGTACACGTGAACAGACTAACCGAGAAAAGCATATGGATGCAAATGGTTAAAGTATTTAGTGTCATCTGAAGAAACAAATGTAACATCAAAACGGTCTTTGTCGGCATGAAAGAAAAAAGTATTCCAACCCACACTCCTTCAAATAACCTAAATTATTACATGAGGGCAAAAGTCAGGTAGTATGTGATTTAATTATGTGCTGGTAGTCAATCGCAAACGATGAAGACATTGTTCATCAGGAGCAGAATTTTTTATGAGGCTTCCATCCTCCGCCCGATCTGCAGATTTTGCCACAAGAATCGCATCTGAGAGCAGTCTTAGGGTGCATTCCCAGAGATTTAGATTGATCCAGAGATTTAGATTTAGATCGACCGAACTCCCTGGGGGTCCACGCTAAATTGTAGTCAGCCGAGCGCGCACCTTAGTTAATTACCCCCTTACAGCTTTTAGTAGGCGGGACAGACGCTTAAGCTGGCTAAGCTGACAGTAATCTAGTGAGACTCCCCACAGGGATAGATCGATCTAAAATCTACGGGAATGGGGTCTTAATTATAACTGATTGCAATCAAAAAAAGAAAAAGGCCTCTTCCTATATTATTATTTGGCCCCTTGTCAATATCGGTGTTTTTTCCCAACCCAGGTTCCAGATGAAATTGCTTTTTACTGAGGCACGGGAGGGGGAATATAACGGTAGAAGTTTTTTCTTTGGTGAAATACATAGCAAAAAAATCGTGTTAAACTAGTGAACTGAGATTTAGGGTTTATCAGGTATTATGTCATAAAAATATTTCAGACATAATTTGTATATGCTTAACCCAAGATCTTCTGAATCTGCAACTATTTCTACCAGTCCCATGTTTCTTCTCATTACAAATAACATAAATGCCATATCTATTATCTACGACTTTTTCAAAATCAGCATCTTTTTACAGAATCATCGCATCATTTTCAGTCTTTCGAACATCAATCCTTTCTTCCAGTTGCCTACCGTTTCTCTTCTGCCTCATCCATCACCCAGTAGATGAATTCACAATCAAAGAAGGAGAGTAAACACTTCTAGCGGGTTCAGGTATTTGGGTAAATCCACCTTATACCAACTGGGAGCAGAGCTGTGTCGTGTAACTGGCTCTCAATATACCCTTGTTGGACACCAGGGCCTTCCGAGATACCCCCCCCCCCTCTTAATGAGAAAACGTCGCCCTACAGTTACGTGTAGGTTGCAAAATTTTATGCTGGGTCACAGATGTGCATGAATCATATATATATATATATATATCTTCAGTAGCGCAATTAAACTTATTAAAAAAAGCTAATCTCTGCGATCGAGTATGAAAGCGACCACACTGTAGTTTGCATGCCGCCACAGTGACATTAATGTTTTATGTTTGCATTGGGATCACGACGCAATATGAAGGCAAAACGTGGAAGTTTGGTCACACTGAAAATTTTCAGTTGAACTCTTGCTGGGACTCTCTTCAAAATCCCAGATCAGCCCCAAGGCCCTCAAAGACAAAAAAAAAAAAAAAAAAAAAAAAATTAATTGACCATTACGTTACCCAACCTAGTTTTAACTTCACTGTTTCTGATACCTTAGTGAAATATGTGTTGTGTCATATGCTATCATAATCTGAGGCTCTCTGCCAGTGTCACACTAGCATCTTGTACTTACTGAGAATAGTTGCGAAAAGTTGTTCAGATAACTTTTTATCTTTAATATTAAATTTATTCACCTAAATTTCGTAGAATCTGCATCTTTAGTCGCTGTTTTTTATTCCATTTTTTTTATTTTTCAAATGTGTTTACTCTGTATACACTATATAGATAGGCCTATAGGGTAGGTTATGCTAGAAATCCACAACACCCGCTGCTTTCATCGAAAAGCGGCAAAAAATGAGAAACAGATAGGTGTAGTAAGGTGGAACATGCTGTAACAATGAAAACTGTCACTGACTGGCAATCGTTGGAAACTCTGGCCTTATCGGCGAGCAACGGTTTTTTAAGCCTCCTCTCAGTCCTCAACTTACGACATACTGTGTATCTTTGTATTTTTGAGGTATGTACACAGTATCCTTGAGACTTGCAGCCCAGATTTCAGCTATCATACAAAAATATTATCATGAGAATTCTCCTTTACACAGATTTGCATGAAAATTAAACCACACCATCAGCTGGTATTATATGACTCTGTGAACACAAGTGAAAAATAGTTTTCACGGTTATGTTTGGATTCCTTTCATTCAAATTAAATTAAATTGGCTCCATTTTTGCTTTTCTATATGTATATCCTGAAACCTTTATTTTGATTCCGTTAAAATATTTGGAGATATCCTGCTCTTTGCAATATCAAAACATCTCCAAAATATTGGTCTTCAATTTTGATTCTTTTTAAAAAGCCTTTTGACAGTGTTTGAAATGTCTATTGTATTTCTTTGTTTGCACAATTTTAGCCAGTATTTCTGAATAGCAAAATTAAAATACATCTGAAAACATAGAATGTTGCAACGTGCATCCTTCCTAGCACTGTAGTTTATTTTCTTTTGATTAAAAGTCATGCAAATGCATAATTACAGAAATAATTTATTTTCAGAAGTTGCATTCCACTCTTAAGGACTTTTACTGTACTTCAGTTCTCACCATTTGCACTTGAGCAACTGGCATATACATGTTGTGTAAAAAAATGTACACGTGAACAGATTAACTGAGAAAAGCATATGGATGCAAATGCTTAAAGTATTTAGTGTCATCTGAAGAAACAAATTTAACATCAAAACTGTCTTTGTCGTCACGAAAGGAAAAAACATTCCAACCCCACATTCCACCAAATAACCCAAATTTTTACATGAGGGCAAAATTCGGGTAGTATATGTGATCATGCCACGGTAGTACATCACAAACGATGAAGACATTGTTCATCAGGAGCAGAATCTTTTGTGAGGCTTCAACCCTCCGCCCGATCTGCAGATTTTGCCAGAAGGATCACATTAGAGAGCAGTATTAATTATAACTGATTTCAAACAAAAAAGAAAAAAGACTTTTCCTATATTATTATTATTATTTGACCCCTTGTCAATATCGGTGTTTTTGAAATGTGCCTATAATATCTGCCACCCTGGTAGAGGGTAGAATTAAGCTATTATACAGAAATTTAAATTTAAAATATTATCATGACAGCTTTTATTAACACAGCTTTGCATGGAGATTAAACCACACCATCAGGTGATATTATATGGCTCTGTGACCACAAGTGGAAATTAGTTTTCCAGGTTATGCGTTGGATTCCTTTCATTCAAGTTAATTTAGAATAGCTCCACTCTTGCTTTGCAATATGTATATCCTGAAGCTTTAATTTTAATTCCACTTAAATATTTGAAGATATCGTGCTCTTTGCAAGAGCAAAACATCTCCAAAATGTTGCTCTGTCATTTTGATTTTTTATAAAAGCATTTTATGACAGTTTTTAGAATTTCTATTGTATTTTATAGTTTGCACAATTTTATTTCTGAATAGCAAAATTAGAAAAAAATAATAAATTCATCTGGAAACATAGGATTTTGCAACGGGTATCCTTCCTAGCACTGTTACTTTATTCATTCATATATTTATTTATTTATTTATTTATTTATTTATTTATTTATTTATTAACCTTTGAGTAAACGACATGCATAATAACGGAAAAAATTTTTTTCAGAAGTTGAATTTCACTCTTTTAAGAATATTTTATTTCAGCTTCTTTAAAGATAAAACAAAACAATTTCCAAATATATAAAGTAATGTTGTCCTCGTCTACCGTTTCATATTTGCTGAGTGAAGCTTTGTGATAAAAAAGGGTTCAACTTTATTTAACGTGCGTGCTGGGTTCCTAAAATCGTAAATCAGAATGATGTTCCCCGATTGTCCTGTCATTTCATTCTTTTATCATGGATTTGACCAAAATGAGTGAAATTTTACTCCAGAGGAAACATTTTGAAACATATCTGGGCATCATTAGCAGCTTAGATTAGCAGGCCAGAAGGGAGTCCCCTAAATTTTGGTCCTTCTGTCTAACCGGGTGACCAAGGTTCATTGGTATCATGTAAACGTTCATGTAGTCAGAATTCAGAATTTGCATGGTTGCAGATGCTTCAATCATGTACATGGCCCACCCCCTCCCCAGACACACATATGTAGAGTCGACATCTCACTCTCCCCCTCTCTAACACCCCAATATCAGTAGACAAAGTGAAACTAACCCCCCCCCCCCAAAAAAAAAAATAAACAAATAAATAAATGAAGTAAAATAAAGTATTCATCTGTGAGTTCTATACTAGTACAGTGTACAGTAAAATTGCCTTCGTCAGCCATTTTGTATTTGCTGATTGAAAAACCCTGGTAATAAAATTGGGAGAAAAACATGTATTAGTGCTTAATTTTGAATTTTGAATCTGAAAGATGGAAACTTGTTGTAAATGAAATTTACAGTTTCATCTCATTGAGTAACTAAACTGAACTTTTGCGATGTTGACATTTAGACACTGAGAATTTCAAAATCAAATACCTTCTTTAAAATCACTTAAAAACAAATATTTTTGTTTAGAGATGAAGCAGCGTTTATCATATATTGGTATGCCAATATTATGAAGGACCCAAATCAACCCAGGAAGTGACAGACATCATCTTTGTTAGCGATAGATATTCCATTTTAAGTTTTTACATTTGAATCATTCAAATTATATTTCAAACAGTACAGTTAGATATTTAGATATGTTGAAACATTTGAGTAAATTCTTGTTGGGGGCCTATTTGTTGCTTTAAGATCATCGCCTTTGACAATATTTGAATGGTACTTCATATTACCCAGCCTAATCACAATTACAGGGGCTACTTCATGCCCAACAATTCAGTCAATTTAAGTATAAGCATTCTTTTATGTGTATTGCATCTTTGTTTTCTTTTCTTTTTTAAGGGTTGTATACAGCTTTACCAAAGATATAGAGGTAAAATAGATGGACAACAGCTACATATTTACACATCTGCTTTGTTATTATTTATTATTTATTTTTATAAGATTTGTATACACTTTATAGATGGAGAATAGATAAAGAATAAATAACTACATTTTTGTCTACGCAGTTGTGCATGCAGATGAATCCCACGCCATCTGCTGATATCACCTGTTGCAACAAGAAAGAACTAGTATTTTCTGTGGTGTAAAAAAAGTCTCTTGCTGGCTGTCAATTATCGTCAGTTCTAAGACTATTGGGAAGCAGCCATTTTTAAGCCCCCAGTCCTTACCACAAAACGGGCCTTTCGCAAAAATAATCAGTTTAAACAAACGTTAATTGTACTTTAGAAAATTTTGAGGTGTGGTCAAATTGCTTTTTTTTTGCGATTATTTCTAGCTGATGTGACATTACAGAAATCTTTGAAACCAAGCATACAATAAACACACATCTTGTAATTCATCAGTCCAATCTGTCCATATGTAATGTGTCTCAGTGTAGAATTGATTTGTTGTATTGTAACATAAACTGGTCCATTTGATGTTATTGCCCCAACTTCCAACGTTTAGTCGTCTAAATATCAAGAAACACAATAATTACGTGTAAATGGTAGCGGGCAGGCAGGGTAATGATACATTTTTTAAAAATTCGTTGCCTTACTGGGAGACGGTGAAGGTATTTTAAAATAAAATTGAAAATCCAATGAAATTTCTGTTTGGACATTTGTAAATGAAAAATCTTGTCCACG
The DNA here is from genome assembly GCF_051362555.1 of Lingula anatina. Lineage (NCBI taxonomy): Eukaryota > Metazoa > Brachiopoda > Lingulata > Lingulida > Lingulidae > Lingula > Lingula anatina. Next base: position 37,735,540 of record NC_141768.1, on the reverse strand, counting down.
TTCCCCGTATAAATATCCATGAGTATGAGTATGGGACAATAAAACTGACAGTCTTATATCTAGTCCGAGCGTAAGAGGTTTTGTCATGTCCATCATGATATTATTTTCAATACGTCGGGGTCATGGTGAATAGTTTGTTGTTTTTACTTACCGAAATAATATTTTCTTCTTCCCTTTCAATGAAAACTTTAATGACCATTTTAAAATGTTTCTTTTTCTTGAACTGTAAAAGTGTGTTCCCTTCCTATAGAATGTACGTCGTATTCAAATAAATATAACCGCAAAACGTCATCTGTCAATCTATCATTCTAATGATCTAAATCAAATACTAAGACCCAAGTCACCAATCACGTTTTACCAGATACACCTTCTGTGGGTGTGTGGGTGTCCGTGTGTGTATATATATATACCCTGTATATATCTACGGAGCATGCTTGGGTCTAGATAGACAACACTTTCATTCTGACAGTAACAACTGATTATAACCATTACAGGGACCATGCAGACCTATGTACCGGTAGTTCTCATTTTGATGGCAGTGCTTGGTAAAGGCAGTAGCCAAGGGTTTATTGCAACAGGTGAGTGTCACGTTTTTCATGTAGCAAGACAGAAAAACTAGCATTTTGTAGACATTATTTGAAATCTAATCCAACTGTCATTCTAATATATCATTGTTGTTAAAAAACAACAAATATAAAAAACTATATGTACCTTCAACGCTGTATGCATTTTGCTCAGTCAATCTGCACAATGCATTTATCATAAAAAGTTTTAATGAACTCCCCACTACTCAGGAATTCCTGGTCGGGAAGGATATTTTTCAAAGATAATGTGTGTCTGGTTGATTAAGGGGAAATGAAAATTTGATGAATTTTCTTTTTTCTATAAGATGGTAACAGCTTTTATTATCCCTGCGTAAGTATGCATCTTTTAAGATTCAATTACGACCAATTAGTTTTACTGAGATTTATGTTAACACATTAGATACCCTTGTACATGCCATGTTGTTTGAAAATGTATTCATAAAATGTGTTACTGACACTTGTTTATTTATTTCCTACAGATAACTGCACTGTTTGTGGGGACCCGCACTTCATAACTTTTGATGGAAAGAGGGGACCTGTTAACTTGGTTCCCGGTAAGTGGCATGTTCTTGCAAAAGATAACGTGAATAACCCGCCTGGCTGGATGGTTACAGCCCTCACAGAGTTTCATAAGGGTGGACCAAGGACGAAACTTCTAACAGTGAGTTTCACTTGCAGATTGGTTGATGGAACTGACCACGTGGACTCGGTTGACATGGCTTCAGTTTCACACCTCGGTCCAGTACAAGTATTCGATGTAAGTTTTCCACATTTATCACAAAGGAATAGACAAAAATAAGCGCACCAATAAATAGAAAACGTAAAGCAAACAAGAAGGGAAATTGTTTCTGTTATGTCAGCGTTTCTTTTCGATAAATGAAATGTTTTACTAGCAATAGCAGTGAAAATAAATATATCGTGACGCTAATGCAAAAAAAGTGTTTCAAACTTTTTAATGCCCAAATCTCTGGCAAATATTACTCTATGTGATCTTTGAACTTAAGATATTTTTCTTTGTGTGTGTGTGTGTGTGTGTGTGTGTGTGTGTGAATCATCCCTATTAATTACCCTTTGGATATATTTTGTTAAGTGCCCTGTCCAGCAAGTTGACATTACTATTGGCCCTGGTCGCTGTGTGAAAATAACCGTTGCTGAACCAAGGTGGATCGGTAATACAGCCGGACCATGTGGTGACAACGACGGCGACAAATCGAACGACTAGGTGAGGAGACTTGGAAAATAGAGGCTCTCTTTGTCACCAATATCAAATTACGAATGTCTATTTAATACTTATGCAGTGATCCGTGCAACTTAACCTACCTTTTAATGCATAACATTTAAATTAAAATTTACACGCTAGGCCGTTGTCTTTGCAACCATTGTGCTTGTTCCAATAAACATTATCATTAATCCTATTATAACGTGGTATATTTTGAAAAAGGGGCTATGAAGGGTATAGGGTGAACCCTTGGATGAACTGTTATCAGATTAAAACAATCTATTTTATATAGATAAAATAGATACCAGTGGTTAAATGTGCCTTGTAGCCTAGCTAGTGGTTTTAATCTATGAAGAGAATCAAACAATAAAATTAATAATTCCCCAATTTCTTTTTAAATAACTTAAAAGATCCTTTTTTACAGTCACTCCCTCCCGTGAATGGAAAATGTAAGGTGGACAGAATCAAGAATCATGGTCAGCCACATCGGACTTCGGACAGAGAGAGCTTTAACGGAACTGGACAACGATTATCCAACCACAGCGGGTACTATGGCGGGACTGCAGCGCTTCTTTTATTTGACGTTTTCTCATTCATTTTGAGTTATTCTACACAGAGCAGACTTTCGGCACAGTTGCTGAACGATGAAGTTCAAGAAGTTCTTACCTTTTTCCAGTCTAAATATTTGACTTTGTGTAGAAGTATTTAGCAGAATTTTGTGTGGTATTTGTCATACAGGTTGATGTTGCTTTGAGACAGTTTGTAATGTGAATTCCGGTATGTTGGTCCACAATGTAGGCAAACAAATTGGACGGAATCAAGAAAACGCCCACAAAATTAATTGGGAGGTTCAATTACAATTATATACATATATCATTTAATTTCTTTTTTGTGCACTTTTGCTTTAAATAAACATTTAAGGTTCAATTGTTGTGTTATTTCATGGACGAACTTCCTTGCCTTCACTGCAAAGTAATAGTTAAAAGTTTTTAATTGTGTCAAGAGGTTTGAGTAAACAAACGTATGCCTCTCAAAGATTAAAAGGGTTTTAGAATCTGAGGGTATAATATAATTCCGTGAAAATAAAGGCAAGGAGATTAGGTACTGACACAGAAAGGCCCTTAAAGAAAAAAATTAATGTCGAGTGAAAAAAACGTCCGTAAAACGCGTAAATTATTCATTCAAATAAGATTTTATTCGTCAGTTCTCTCTGTGGTGCAATGCTCAGCCAATGGACGCTGAGGATTGTTACTGACGTCACTTAGGTACACTCATCTTATCTCGGTGACGCCCACGGACCCAATCAGGGTTTGTCAAGTAAGTTGCATGCCGACCTGTCCGTGGTGGTCCTAGAAATGCTTAAGCTGAGAGGCTGCGGTTAGAGCGGGTCTCCGACGCCAAAAATCCGGAATATGTTATGGCTAAGGAGAAGAAATCCACTTCAGAAAAACCCTGGTCCAGGTTTTTGAGTCTGAGATTTAAAATTTGTGAAAAAAGTATAGGGGATAAGATATTGGCACGAGAAAAAGCAGATACATAAAGTAAGAACACCCGTAAAATGCGTCAATCTTTCGTTTAATTTTTTTTTTTTTTTTTGGTAATTCTGCACTTGTCTGCCAATTGTCACCAACTTTTTCTGTACTACTGATTACTAGGTATGCAACTAAAAAGCGGCAAACACGGAACAAAACGTTCGTGCATAGGCAAATCCACGTTTTAAGATCAAAGAAGAGGGTTGTAAAGCCGCATTTTGCAACTGCAACGCATTTTAGCAACCAAAGAAAATCGTCCGCCCCAGGTGCAGCCTGACCAAATTCAGCATGAAGTATTCTAGTCAAACGTATATAAGAAATATTTTCAGTTACCTATTACATGTTGCATTTTTTATTATTTGTTTGTTTTTATACATGTTGTAACCCTGTTTTAGATTAAAAACCTGGTGAATGATACATTTTCTTGAATTTTTTCCCATAACGTAAAAAATTTTAGAATTAAAAAACCTATGGTATTATACATGTACATGTACATAGTTTTGGAATAAAAATGCTTCAGAATACCGAATGCAACATAAAGGTTAGTGAGAAAAAAAGCGTGTTTTCCTGGTTAGACTGATCATAATGAGAATCTGTGTTTTATTTAATTTGAAGGAAATTGTAAAATTTTAAAATTGTAAAATCTGGTAATTAGTTTACTACTTATAATTTCATTGCTTCATTTAAACATGCTTATGACCCAATATCCAGTATTGGAAATTCAAATAGGTCTGAAAATCCCTTTACTTAAAAAAAGCTGGTTAGACAACCTGGAATGCTCTAGTTGACCCCACAAATGATTTCAAGGAACCAGTAATCATTTTCTTTGCTGTTCCAAAATGGCGAATTCGGTAAGTGCCTTTTGGTTGCTGGTCTGGTATTTTCCATGAAATCTCAGAAACACTCAGCGCCAGTAAGGTAGATGTGCGCTTCCAATAATAACTGTAAAAATATTGAAATTATATTTCATTTGTATATTTCCACATTTACCCTAAATGTATATTATTTAGAATTATCTTGAAATTATATCACTGCAAGGTTATTTTACTTTGAAGATTGTGAAAATGACAAGTTTTCAAGTTTTATTTTCAAAATAATAGGTGTGATAATAGGTCTAAATATATATGCAAAATGTACTGAAACATTTTAGTGCTAAATAAATTATTATTATTATTATAATGAATTTGTAACTTGATTACCTAGTTTCCCAATCAGCATCAGTGAACACAGTTTTCCAGCTTCCATTACTCTGTTTCTTCTCCACTGTGAGGAAACTCTTACCACTCTGAAATCCCCAACATACATGTATTCACAACCAAAGCCATGTATTAAGGAAAAGCGACAAGTTGTCCTATTTAAACTTGCACAATACTGTTTCACTTTTAAAATATGCTGCTCCATTGCCTCTCATTTGTATATCGAAAATCTACTTTACAATACACCATAAAATGTTTTTCTCTTCTAATTTTTTTTCACTTTTCACAACCTCCACTGAAGAGGTTATGTTTTTACCCCCATTTGTCTTTTTGCTTGTCTGTTTGTCACCATCCTCATAATATTGAAAAAAGTTATGGATGGATTTTGAAATCTTCAGGATATGTTAGAAATGGGCTAACTTAAAATGATTTACTGATGATCTGTTAATTAATTTTTTTAACTGTCAGGAATGAACCAAGTAGCAAACAATTAGATTTTGTTGATGATTAATTAATAACATCTGTTTGACTGTTAGCAACATTAGGCAAACAGTTATGAAGGGATTTTGATAAAAAAATTTGAATAAGGATAGGTCCAAAATGAGCTATATTTGGGTGGTGATAGAGTAAATGACTGATTTATTAGTTTATTTATTAGTTTATAATCAGTCCACCACTAATAAAATTCATGAAGCTATAATTAATAAAAAGTTGAGTTAATTAATTGATTGACTGATTTATATAAATATGATAAACGTTAAAGAAAAAGGATTTGCCTTGCCAGAGGTCTGTACTCTGTGTGCTTTTTTAGTTATCCTTACCATTACATTGTTCCTGGGGTTTGCACTGATAAACGACACTTTTACTACATCTCCCTACAATATTGATAAATAATTTTTCTCATCTTTTAGGGAATATATAGTATCAAAAATAGAAAAATATCAATATCAAATCTATAAGATATCAATTATGCTGTACAAAACAATGTATCAGTTCAACTACATGTATGCCAATAAAAAACAAAAAATAAATTCTTTTCTGAGTACATTCAATTATGAAAAAAAAAAGAGATCTGAATAACAAAAAGTAATTACCTGGATGTATTTGGATTTTGGTTGCTTGATTACATCACCAAAACTTCTAAAAAGTGGGGGACTATCATGAAGAACAGGGGTAAGAAAGGAAATCAGTTTTGATGGAAAGTTTGGAGTACTAGGACCAGATGACAATGTAGAGCCCTTAAAATGAGAAGAAAAATAAGGATTATGACCAAGTAAAACAAGATTTCAAAGTTTCAAAGGCTACTGTATACTTTCATTTTCAAATGTGGTATCTATTGGTTAAGCTGAAAAAATTCAAGCTACATGTATTTATATACACGTATAAGCATGTACATAATTACACATGGTAAGGTTAATGCACACTCAGAATTCAATGCCACATGTAAAGATAATTTAAATACAAATCTTAGAATTCCTGAAGAGTTATTTAATTATTTGCATTCTTTGTGGATTTTTTTCTCACCTGGGCCATTGCTGTTGTCAGTCCCTTAAACTTCTGAATAAATGCCAGTAAGGTATGGGGGCCATATATGGTAGATGCACCTTCATATCTCTGAATCTGAATAACAAAGACCAAAACAAATTTCATGTTAATATTTATTCAAGCCTGGTAAATTCTATGTGCTGTCCATTTTTTTCAAATGCTTTTCAGTAGTCAACATAGGGAAAATATTGTAATCATGCATGTTAACATCATTTCAACACAGCCATATAAATAAAAACATTACACTTTTAAAGAATTTACATGAGTAACTCTCTGCCCACATTTTATCTAAGCCTGTATTTTTTTTTTATGCTGACAAAAATGAAAAATGTGAATGCTCCCAATGTTACCCATTTGCAACGCCCAATGACAGGCAACCGTATTCTAAATTCAATTATCCTTGCCTAACCCTTTCAAAGTTTATTGGCTGTTAGATGTAAAAAAAAAAAAAAAAACTGGCATACTTTTCAGTAAAATTATATCCATGATATCATGATATTCAAATCTGAAATTTTTGCCAATGTCTGAAAATTCATACATGTAAATTGATTTTTTTGAATAATTTAACAGGCTTACCTGATATTCCTCATATGTGACAACATAATCTGCATAACTATTAGATAGTCCAGCAACAACAGTTTTAGTGTTGGAGGGGAGACCTTGCTGGATGGCAATCTAAAATTTTGAACAAACCATACAAAAATGTCATATATTTACAGTATGTGAAGACAAAACTGTATCAAAATGTCTGATAAATCTTTAATATTAACATACTCCCAAGTTTCAATGTACTAAATATCGTTATGCACCACAGCCATGTGGGATCATATCTTGAGAAATAATTCACAAGTTTGCTTGATCTCTCATCACCTTATGACCCTGATGCAAACATTGCTGTGTGACATTTAATAATATTAATTGATATATATATATATATATATATATATATATATATATATATATATATATATATGGATATTATCAAGTAATTTGTCACAGTTCTGTGGTTTTTGAATAACACAATTCTCTTCACAATTTTTTTATTGGGGGAGGGAGGGGGGAAATACTAACTAATTTATCTACCTCAACAGGAATACTGTCTGTGTTAAATAAAATACACAAGAAATTTGAACATGAGACAGCATCATTTACAATGAACTGTGTCATGTACCTAAAATATAATTTTAAGAACCCGTTCTCTTTTGCATGATATAATTATTTTTTTACAAGTTATCATCTTAATACAAATAAACCATACCTCAGTGACAGCATTTCGCAATCTTCTACCTGCCATTGTACTGAAAGATTAATGGAGGAATAAGGATAATATCCTTAATCTGATATAAGGTAAAAAAAGCAACATCACATAATCTATTTCATTAACAAGCATTGCAAAAATATAGAGCATTACTAACCTCTACTGAAGTAGATACATGTTACTGAAACAAACATTCTTTATTTTTTCAGATATATTCATGTACATGTACTGGTATGTCATAATCATGGCTCAGAATATAGGAGTTTATGCACCACCATGCACTTGACTGAAACTCAATAAAGAAGCCAGGATAGTTTATTAACTTTTTTGCTTTTTTCATATATTGCGTTTTCAGTAGAATTTCACAAATTATCTAGAGAAATACACATCCCTACTGAATATAAGTTACCTAAATTCTCCAGGAACTGCTAGTATCATCAGCTCCCCAATCCTCAGAATCTGAGTGGGAACTACACTTGGTTGCCATGGATATGGGAAGGACATCTGATGAAAAGTCCATTAAATTTTCAAAAATAAGGCATCTACCCCTTTTGTCTCACAATGTTAGTCCCCCTCACTTTACTTCTCCACATCATTATTCCCCCTACCAAAAGTAATGATATTATCCACATTGATATTCCCCTGCACCTGTGTTGATCCTCTCCAGCACTGTTTCTTATTCTCATCATTTTTTTATGATAAATCAAAATAGTTGCCATTTTTGGGTCCAGGTATTTACAATTATTTTTGAAATTAAGAATTAGTTTTTACCAGAGGTGGAGTAGCAACACAGGGAATCATCAGGGTCGAGTAAGTAAAGGGATGTAAACAAAAATACTATGTACCTTTATCATTTTAGAATTCTGACTCAAGTTGGTCAATACAAATAAGATTTTGAGGAAAACAACTGGAAAAACCAAAATTGCATTAGAGATATATTCAAATTAACCATGTAGCATTTTTGCATTAGGATACCATAATGTTTTGAACATTAACAAGTCACTCAGAGAATGCATTTACATACCTCCCCTGTGTTCAAGAGGATAGGCTTAGGGTGCTGGCACTGGATTTGTGCTCGGCTGGGTTTAGATAAAATGTTACGCACGAAGTTCCAGAATGGGTTACCAGTGGTAGTACCTTCAAATAAATAAGTTTTTTTTTTAATTTTTAAAAGATTATTGATGGCATACATCTTACCAGAAATCTCAGCTGTATACCTTTATATGTGTGTGTGTGTGTGTGTGTGTGTGTGTGTGTGTGTTTTTATGAAAATTGAAATGACTAATTCAAAAGAAGAATACACTTTTAAAGACTCCATACCTTGTGTGAAGTCAAACGAGCCTGGCCCATCAGTGGTTCCTGCAGCAAAACTATATCCCATAGCTGGGGGGCAAGTAGTGGCCTGAAAATAATCTACTGTGAACTATGTTTGTACAAAGGGTAGCAAATATCACACCACAACTGTTCAAGTGACATTGTTTCTATAATTATTTTGTATAACGAGATGTGGAAATAAATGTAAACACTACTTTTGTAAACAGTACAAACAATTTTTATACTCAATATATACATAAACTTACATAATGAGTGGCATCAATTTGGACTTTCTGGTTGGACATGTCCACAAACTGATGCCTGTAGTCCACTGGACCAGTCAGAAGAGTGTTCGCACTATCAAATAATTCCTGTGAAAAAATATTAAATATTATGCACAAACTACACATCATGGTTTTTATATTTCTTCAAGTATGTTAAAATTACATTATGGTTACAATATTAGAAAACGTTTTTTTAAATGCAAAGTAATACAAAAATTACATTATGGTTAAAAATACTTGAAATCTCACAAAGTAATTAAAAAAAGGAGATTGGCATATTTAACTTACTTTCGCTTTCTTGTACTGTTTTTTTCCAATAATCTTTGTGCTTTCATACATGTCCTTCCCTGGACCTGATGCAACACAAAGCTCAGGCTGAAGATATTCAGAAAATAGTTCTGTATATTTGTCATGCAGGAATACATATTCAAATAAAGATTAAATATGTGAGTAGTTAATTCAGTGGTATTCAATAAGACATATGGAAACGTGTCCCATACCTTTCCATTGCATGTGCTGGTTGAGACGTCACATGGTTTCCCTGTATCAATACAGTGTGCTCCTTTGGTGTTTGGAGACACATCACCTTCATTACTCTGGGCAAAGGCTGCTATGAACTTCCCCTAACCAAACAGTGCAACCCATTTAATCATGTAAAAAATAATAATAATTTTGTAATTGTATTTCTTTTTGTAGCATTGTCCTTTTCTTTTTTATGTCTTTTGATTTTTTTATTTTGACAAATTAAAAAAAACTATATTCAACTTTCAGATACAGTGTCCAAATATAAGTGACATAACAACCAAATGTCCCAGATTTACCTCTCCTGGCAGACTCCCTGGGTTCATTTCTCTTTCAAACAGCTGTGCTGCATATCCTTTGTTATCTCCACTTATATAACCATTGGTGTTGTTCATACTGGTGCAATGAACAGCAAACCAGCTGAAAATACAGTGTTAGGAGTGTTTGCATATCTCTTTATGATTAAAATAATACACAGAATCAGATATTATTTTTGATAAGACAAGATCTGTAAGGATTGAGGGTTTACCAAGATACAAAACACTCCACCATTTGATTGTTTTTTTTTTTTTTTTTTGTTATCAAGGAATAAAACCCTACAGTAGTAACTGTAATAAAGAAAATATCATTAAATGTGATATACGGACCTGATCATACCAAGAGGCTGGCCATTTGCATCCACAAATTTCAAAACGGTCATGTCCTTGTCCACATTGTAGTTGTATCTATAAAATTCATATTGAAAAAAAAATCAATATGAAAAGTATAAAAAATTTCAGGAACAAATGCTATATTCTTATATACCATACTGTTTTTAAAAATATGAAATAATGTGAAATATGAACTCTTGAAATTTTCTGTTATATTTTTGTACTTACTTTGCCTTCTCTCCTGGTGGGTTATTCAGGTATGCAGTAGGGCTGCGGTTGATGTTGCTGTTCAGAAGTACTCCTGTGTTAATGTAAATATTTCCTGCAACCATGTTGTTGTGGGCATTTTGGATACTCTATAATTAAATTGACTTATATTTTGTGATTGAATTATCATGATCAAAAAGATAACACATTGCCTGACTCTTTAAGTTTTTATTCCCACTTGTTAAAATTATTTAAAAAGGGGAATCTTTTTTCCTTGGTAGGTTTATAATAAATAACAAAAGCTCTCAAAATTTTACTTTGGCAGAACAGCAATGTCAAGAAAAAATCAAAATTCAAAAGTTATTTTTGCTTCAACAGTCCTGGGATTCATTAATCAGAAGGTTTCATTGATCCTACAAATATGAAAATATAACATTTTTGCTTGTTAAAAAAATAGGAATAAAAGTTCATTGGCTTGACGACTGAAAAGTCCAGGGAATAAATGGTCCAAAGATTCTCTTATTTGTTCCAACTTTCTTCAAGATAAGGTGTTTCAACGTATACAATGCACGTTTGACGTTTATATAAATGAATGGTTTTTCTGGAAAGTCTAAAAATTTGCCGTTAATCACAAGTAACCCCATCCAAAAATCCTGAAAAAAAATGCGTTTTAAACCTATTTCTGAACTTAAAATTTTAATTTTCACTATCATGACAACAACTACCCGCCTTCATTACAAGATTGACTCGAACATCAAAAACTTAGATCTCAAAACCGGACTTAAAAATGTCATTTTGGATACACTACAGTGTAGGGTCTACCTTGATGATTACGAAAGGGGCGTTGAAATTTCCAGATATTAATATTTTGGTGTATAAAATTCTTAAAACCGACGTTGGATTTCAAAACAGTAAACTTTAAAATAACCATATTTTTTCGGCCAATGAACCGTGGGACTATAGAACCGTATCGTGGTAAAGACTTTACACAAATGAGTATACATGCAGTTCTAGTGAATATTCCAAAAAGAGCTTGAAGGGTTCTCTTTCAACTGTACTTGTTACATGACGTACACATGCATTTCGGTGGACGTAGATATTTAATTGATTTCTTCGTTAATACTATAACTAAAACAAAGAGAAAGAATACAAATGCTGACAAAATACAACAAGCGCAACAGGATAACGGGATAACGGTAGGGGGACTGCTATATTTAAACAGACGGCGGTTGAAGGGCGTGGCAAATCCCTCTAGTAGCTCTACCTATACCCTTATGGTACGTAAGTCTTACCTTCACTATTCCATCAACAAGGGGATCCAAACTTTCCTCCACAAAGCCAAGGGATGTGACATCAAACAACACATACCGGTGATATCCCCCAGGACCAGAGTGAGTATGGGTTCCACTCACGCAGACATTGCTTTCATCATAAAGACCATTGTAGAGAGTCTTCAGCTTATTAGCAACCTAAATATATATATATATATATATATATATATATATATATAGTCTATAATTATGTCTCAAACAATATGTCATCATTTTTGATAACTGGATTGTAATTTCTGCCCCAAAATCGCGCTTTTACGCGAATAGAATCATACGAAATAAATTGATTAATAGATTGATAAAAATAAAATCAAAATAGAATAATCACCAAGTGATATAATACTGTTCTTTTTTTTTTTTTTTTGGCTTTATGTGTATCATCCTTTTATTTTTCAAATTTGGCAAATTGTTACAGGAAAATGACAATGACGGACGGCAGATCTTTTTTGTTTATCTCATTTCCATGTTGCACGAACGGTCCATAATCTGTGTAATATTTATCGAAGACAAAAATCTATTCTACATTGCATTCCGCAATATTGATAAACTTTAAAAATGAACTACAATTGTGAAAATAATCGAGATATTTTGAATTACAATAATGCAACTACAAATATTAAGAAGTGTAGTACACTGTGCAACACGCTGGAGAGCCAACTCTACCCTATTAAATTAAAATAGTCCAAATTATCACAGAAAATGATATTGGTTGAGAGTACTTAGCACTGTTTTAACACAAAATATTTTTCGTGGATATTTTTTATAAACTTTACCTTCTTTTTCATAATATCAGATATCATACATGCATCAACATTGACGAAGACTACCCTGGACGTCTTAGCAGCGTCAGCAATAATAAATGCCCTGCTATACAGTCGCATATGGATCCCATGGCTTTTTTGGGATGGATTGGCATACCCCATCTAAAATCAACGACACAATTATTATGACAATTGAACGACTACGTTTTTTTTTTCCACGTGTGTTGAAACTGGATATCATATGTTGCTTATAAAAGAAAGAGAAGAAATAAGTCCAGTAAACGAACGAAATTTCCCGATACGTGACATCATTTTGTGGTTTTCCTCATCTTTTTGAAAAGAAAAAAGGGGGGGGGGGAACCTAAGGGGGTCGAGAGATATTTCACTGAGTCGAAAAAAAAACGTAGTCAAAATGACTAAAAAAGTTTAGTCCCACCTCACTGACAAATATGACAGACGGAATAAGATCCATTTACCACACCTTCTGACTTACCATTTGGTCATATCAGTAACATTTTTGATAAGTTAAACACACTGAAAAAACTATACTTTCCCGCGTCTATTACCGGACAATAGTTTGGACAAACCAGGTGAGTCTTTTTGCTTAATCACTTGCAGACAAAAACGAGGGATGCGGATCAGGCCGAAAAGGTTGGTAGGGTGTCATCATGTAAGTAAATAAATCAAAAGATCAATAATACAAAATAATAGAATAGAAATATTCCATCAAATTCTTTTTCTAAAAGACAAATGCATGATCTCTCAGTGTTTCTTTTCTGCTTATTCCTTATTTATAATGCATTCTTCCCTGGCTCTTTTTCGTTAAGTTTAAGAAAAAGCGTTAGACAATTATAATAATCCGCACTATTGAGCTTAGGCGAAAATATAACAGCGGGCACATACAACATGTGTTGAGGAACCGGCGAAAATTCACCCCCATTGCAAAAAATATTAGTCTCTTTGAGAGAACTCGGACTAAGAAAGGATGTTAATGTTTTTAATTGTATATTATTACTCTGCCTATGGTAACGGCCACCCTCATGAGTCCAGTAAAAGCGAATAAGGTCAATTTGTGGTTTAAAAATTAGTGTATCGCAAATGAAAACAACTCAGTTAAGTCTTGGTCTAGAATAATTAGAATATTAATTACTTAACAGAATTTAGGCATACACACGGCGAAAGAAACAGCCGACCCCCCCCCCCCACACACACACACACACCACCCCTAACCATTACTACCACAGCCGAATTCTCACACTATTTGCACAGAACTATTAAAACCTTTATTTTATTTTTTTTCTGAAAGTAGAATTACAAATTAACGCAAAACAAAACAAAAAAAAAAACTCCAAAAAAAGGTTTACCATATTGACTTCTGCTGCTGGTCCCGTAACATCAGCGATCCCTGACCCTATGTAATAATAAGCAACTCCATAGCAGCCAGTGACCAAATAAAAAAGAAAAATGATTTTCCAGGCTGATACACGGTCCACCATTTCGGTCAATTATACCAGTATAAGTGATTCTATGACATAGACACGTATCTCTTAAATGTGCAATGTAAACATCTAAACCGGGTCAACCAGCTGGCACTTTTTCGGGGCTAGTTAAATGGTGGGCGGATGGACCTCCGTAGAACACTTCTCTTAACTTATCTACAGCCGGCGCTTCGAACAATAGGATAATTCAACCTGTATTTCACTTACACGCTCCACTGTATTTTCATACTCTTCGTTACATTCATCCTGTTTTTCGAAGCGTCAGCCGTGGGATAAGTCAGTTACAACTACTCATCGTCTACTGAGTGCACGACTCGTGTTGTAAATGCTAAATAAATCATATTCAAATATATCCATTATATTCTATTTGTAAGGACTAAATCGACATCCACATCCTTATGAGGAAAGCTTATCTCTTTGTTTCCAAAAAGGGGAATTTTGTACACAATTTGAAATGTACATGATTTTAATTTACATTCAGTTTAAGGATTTGAATATGATTATCACTGAAAACTCCGCAAATATTATGCTGATTTAAAAAACAAGTTATGCAAAATATCCCAACGTTTTTATTAATATATCTTCCATTCCTAAAAGCAATACGTATACTTTCGGGTGATACTAATAGACGTAAAAACTCATAAATTCAAAACCATGTAGTGTTTTGTTTTTGGATCGTTTGGCACTTATTAAATATTTCACTAACGCTATAAATGTATCATATAGATCATTAACCTAACAGTAAAACATCAGTCAGAGAAAGTCGGAATCAAACCAACTTAGATTAAAGAAAAAGTTACTTTTCTCATTTTATCATCCCGTTACCAGCAAAACAAACATCAACAAAAATGTTCAATATCAATCTCATATATGTCAGTCAAAAGCGTTTCAATTTTCACTCTTGTAATCTAATGCCTTTCTTTCTGATCAAAGTTTAAGTCTAAATTTCAACAGTATGTGAACAAATTGTATTATATTAATGGCCTAGTTTCATTTTGTCTTTTGAAAACACGGAAAAACAAAAATAGACATAAGACATAATAGAAAAGGTTTACCATATTGACTTCTGCCGCTGGTCCCGTAACATCGGCGATCCCTGTCCCTATGTAATAATTAGCAACTCCTTGGCAATCAGTGGCCAAACAAGCTAAAAAACAGGCAAACAATATATGCCTAGCTAACACACAGTCCACCATTTTGGTCAAGCACATATGTGATTTTATGACATGCAGCTCATCGAGGTGTAACTTAACAAACTAAACTGGGCCAGCTTGCTGGCGCTTTATAGGGATCTACTTCCCAAGCTCAAGGGTCGTGAATTAAAACGGTGGGTGTATGCAAAGTAGTACTCTATAAAAGGCCAACTGAGCGATGGCATTAATTTCATATCAAAATTCTGGTTGGACAGTACAAAATATTGTCATGAATTAGCCATATCTGTGAATGTCAATATAAAAAATTCGATAAACAATAAATCAATCTGTGTCCCTTGTAAAAGGTGGGTGTATAGAATTTTTAAGAACCATCATTATTAACATCAATTCTTGTTTAGATATTCTTTTAAAACAATCACCTATTCTGCAAATAACGCTGAGTATCCAGGGAAAAATCAAAACCAATTATTGGTTATAAATGAGTGACAATTGGTTTTGATGCGACGCGGGTGTGGAAGACTGAATTTAACCTGTATGCACGTGTGCGTGCAAACGGGCTTAATTGAGCTCTTTGGGGTCATATCAATTTGGCGATTTAACAGCATAACAAACAAAAATGCCTCCGTTACTGTTCGTCTTTTCTCTATGCAGAGGGGGGCGACAATTGAGTTCATGGTGCTATTTATGGAAAAAAAAGTGGTTAAAATTATCCACCTTGACATACAGTACGTCTGTTGGCGTAAATCACCATCCGCTCTCAAAAACACACGAAACTCTATTGTCATTATTTAAAAGCCATCGTGGCCCGAGTATCATAACTGTTCTTTTACGCGAGAGTCCGTCTTAGGAGGGATGGGCGACTATTGACTATGAGGTATAATTTCAAACACTGACGTGCATTATGTATTCACCGTCTTGGATAGCAGCCCACGTAAATGCCCATAATTTACGACAGGTAAGACATGACTGAAAATCGTGTAACTGTCACTACGTTTTTCATCTCCACAATGTTAGGCCTACATTTTGAAATGACTTTGTTGCGGTGCGTGAAAAAAATACACCCATATATAAAACACACCTAGACTTAAAGTAAAAACGAAACGTCCATGAGTGACGTACAAAATCAGTCGTCAGGCGACCTGGGAAATAAAACGATTTAGTAATATACCAAAACTGACACATTCACATACATATTATATAAACTGACAGTAATCGTAATGGATCCCCCAAAAGCCCCTGATCCATGCATTTGCGGTATTCAAAGAATGCGTGTCTGTTCTTCAGAAAGCAGCGGCGCTTTTCTTCCAAGCGGCTGTCGTTAGTGTTGATCGCAAATTTTGTTTGAAAAGTCGATTTCGCGAACGAGGTCCATAACAAAAATCACAAGTTTCGTAACTGAAGGGAGCAAGGACTTCTGAAACAGTATACAAAATTAAAATACGAGCCATAACAATTTTGTAACAGACTACTAGCGCAACCTGTGGCCAGATAGTACAGGAGCTGTTGGTCTTGGTGAAGTCGTGACTAAAATTGATAAATCTTGGGGGATATTCTCAAAACACCATGCACTGCTTCAATTTTCCTTTATTTCGTTTTACCGTCAACGATCATAAAGTTTCATCTGATTTAAGAAATTGAAAACATAAGGAAAGTATATTATCTGAATGATGACCAAATAAAGTACGATAAAAAATACCTGAGTTAATGGTTTTAGTAAGTAGAAAGGCATAACGTAAGACACAAATGAAGATTTTTAAATTGATAAACATACGACTTTATATTGCAAAATTCGCATGTGCCATTCTAACGTTTTACTGCTGAAAGACTTAATATGATGGTAAAGAAAACTGCAATTTATCACTAACTGCATGATCAGAAAAAAGAAATTTTAAAACTATGATTTCATTTGAGTGTCATCACTTCTTTACGACAAAAGTCTAATTTAGTTTGATTGTTTAAATATTATACATTTTAAGGAACACATGAACAATAAATACACAGTGGCTGAAAAAAAGAATAATCATAAATACTAAATTTAGCAATATTTAGGAATTTTAATTCCTAAAATTTAAAAATTGCACAGTACAATTTAAAATTTAAAAATTACTCAGTGCAATTTAAAAATTGCACAGTACAATTTCCTTATATATAATCTGCTTAAATATTGGCTTATCGATAGCAGCTGATCACATCAATATGTGTACAACTTTTTAAAATACTTTAACAAAACATTTACCCTTGAGAATAACTGTACACTCGTATGTATGGCAATCTGAATTTGGATTTCAATTATGTTGGCTTTTACGCTACATTTTCAGTAAGTTCTGACTGCAGCTTGACATGCTTCAAGAACTTCAAATAGCTTTGAATGCCTTTCTTCTCGGACAGGGGAGATGCTGCAACTTGGAATATATCTGTGGAGCCTTCAAATGGAGTTATGGAGCCACCAATCATGCTTTTTGATGATCCAAAATGGCGTATTCTATAGGTGCCTGGCATCTGCTGATCAGGTATATTCCATGTGATAACAGAAATGCTTTCCCCGAGTATTGTGGATGTGCGTTCCCAATGGTAACTAAACAAGAAATTTAAGTCAAAAGCTTAATTACCATCTACATTTTTTACAAAAATACTGAAAAATAATTTGACTGCAAAGCACCACCTCAACTGTCACCTAAACGTATATTTGTAAATACCCAGTTTATTACTAATATGCAATAAACGTTAGCTTTTACTACACTGTTTTTACACATAATTCAGCCAGTTAACTATGAGTATGTCGGAAGTGACTGCTAGCTTTTACTGTATTACAACAACATATAATTATGTAACTTGGTTACCTTGTTTCCCAATCTGCATCAGTAAACATAGTTTTCCAGCTTCCATCACCCTGTTTCATCTCCACTGTGAGGTAACTCTTACCACTCTGAAATCACCAACATATACTAAACAAAACTCAAGAAAGGCAGCAAACTATGTATGTTTTATCCCAACAAGACTTGTATGACTTTACACGCCTTTGGATTTCTTTAAACTACCCCCCCCCCCCAATCACCCAGGCACATAGGCAATGGGGGTTAGGGGTTCAAAATAACGAATCGTTTGGTTAGTAAAAGTCCATTCTGGATCAATATTTCTTCTAGGTTCTATGCCATTTCCGAACTTGGATTAACTAAGAGGATAAAAAGGTCCACTTTATCAGAAAAAGAACCCCCTCTGAAATTGATGGTCATTGGCCTGTTACCCTTACCATTAAGTTGTTCCTGGGGTTTGCACTGATGAAGGAAACTTCTACTGTACCTCCCTGGAAAATATAAATCAACGTGCTTTCTAACAAATTAACAAAAGTGAGATTATACACTTCAGAATCTTGTATAATCCACAAGTTATTTCTTCCATTTGATGATTTTTATATATATTTTTGAAGTCATGACATTGACACAGTTTTAAAAATTCTAATCTAGTGATTTCTATTCCAAACAAATGATTACATATTTTAAGTAAAGAATTTATATAAAATTTCTGTTATAATTACCGGCATATATTTAGGGTTAGGCTTTTTGACAACATCACCAAAATTCTGTCCCATTGGTGCATGATCAAACAGCACAGGAGGTAGGAAAGAAAACAATTCCTTCATAAAATTTGGAGGACTAGGTCCAACTGGCACAGGAGACCCCTAAAAAAGTAAAAAAAAATCTAAGGATTTTAACTTTCAATTTCATAAATTTCATAAGCATTTTTCATATTTAATTTATCTGACAACACTTAAAGCAAAAACAGATGTAATGTAAAAAGGGAAATGTACCTTTTATGACAACTAAAGATGAGTTTCATACATTTCTTTCTCTTCCCTTTTGATAAAAAAATTCTTATTCATTGTCAGTGGCTGACTTTAGTTGCTAAATGAGATGTACATTCCCCAGACAGCCTCAGTGATCTGGCCCACGTCTGGCCCAGATCTGGCAACGTCTGGCAATGTCTGGCAAAAGGTATGGCCCACGTATGGCTTGCCACATGTGGGCCAGATGTGGCAATGTTTGGGCCAGATCTGGCCCAGACATTGCCACATCTGGCCCAGTCCACATTTGCTCATATGGCCAGATGTCGGCCCAGATCTGGCAATATCTGGCAAAGGTATGGCATGCCAGATGTGGGCCAGATGTGGGCCAGATCATATTCAAATGGGCCAGATTAGGGCCAGACATGGACCACATATGGCCCAGAATGTTTTTTTTTCTTTTTTTAAAATTATTTTTAATTATTCAATAAGATTACTATAAAAAAAGACATACAAGATTCAAGATTCAAGTATTTATTCTGTGCTAAAACCCTAAACAAAATTATTACACATTATATAACCTTGCTGGCAACTAACATGTAACAAATTAAGGGTCACTCCTTGTCTTTTTGTACAAAACAATGTATATTTGAAAAAAAAAAAAAAAAAAACTACACTGCAAAAAGGCAAATATACAGACACTTAACAGGAGGAAATGTCACTTACATACATGTAAAGAAAACAGTTATAACAACAATTTTTTTTTCAACACAAAGCTGCTCATCGAATCTGAATTAACACAAATTACAAAAATTGTAATTAATCATGCATGTACATGGGGGAGGGGTTTGAGGGGGAAATATTTTTGCACACATTGTCATTTTTAAACTAATTCAAACATATCATTAATAATAATAATCACTAATGAATATAGTTTTGTAATGAATAAATCTTGAATAATGAATGAAAAAACATTGTTTTTTTAGATGATGGTGAGTTATAACAAAATTATAAATAACCATGCAGTAACTGTTTCAATTCAACTTGCATGCTGGCTACAGTACTGTACATACATGTAAATTCTGAAAAAAAAAATATGTATACTCCAGCACAGATATAGATGTACAATTAAAAGAGAATTACATGTGCACAAAAACAAACCCCAGTATCAATGCTTTTGAATTAAATCACATCATGAATCAAATCACTCAATGAATTGAACCAGTTTGCAATGTTTGCACTTTTTTCAAATCCATAACACTAAGAAATGATACATCTTGACAAGCTTATAATTATTAAAGGAATCAACAATATGGAACAAGTAGCTCTACCAAGTTAACAGTTCATTCAAATGTCAAGTCAAAACACAACATCCCTTCCTTTCTTGGAGAGAAACGGTCCTTTCAAAACATGTTTATTGACAGTTCAGTCTTTAAAATGTCCTTTCAAACATTTGCAGAATAGCATATGAACTCCAACTTTTATTCCTTAAACCACACTGAAAATTCTCAAAACTTATCAACTCATATCAAATCCCATTTCCTTTCACTACTACTGGTCTCTTCCTTTACGTCACATTCAAATGTTCCCTTCACTTTTAAAGGTTTCTCAGACGTGTATGAATAATACTGTTTGTTTTCTAGTCCTCCACAAGAGCCACATTTATTTTTCTTGGATTTCAGCATTCTCCATGTATTTTCATCAATGATATTACAATATGCACCTGAATCTGGTAATACACTGAGATTAACACCGCCTCTATTTCCTCCATGTCTTCTGTGTATATTGCATTGGTTCCCACACCAAATGTATATGCACTCCTGGATTATCATGTTCAAAGCTGTCATTTACATGAATAATAGTTTCAGTTTTGCAGACTTTTGCAAAGTGATCCAACGTTCCATGTTTTCTCAGTCAGGGAGTTTCTACTTCGTTTTTCATGTCTAAACTCGTAATGTTTAGACTGGCTTGGTTTGTCAAATGACTTCGGTTTCATCATACTCACAGTTTCTGGTGTTCCAATTTCATTCAAAGCGTTAACTGTCTAATGTTTCTAACCCGTGTTTGGGAGAGTCCTGAAAATATCTTGTACACCTGTCCCTGCTGAATACAACATAAGCGCGCGTCTCCTCTATCATGTATTTTTAATTTTCTATTTTTGTTCATTATTCATGCCGTCCGTTGGTTTTGAAAAGATCAATCTTTTCCGTCAGCGAAGAGTTTAAAACTGTCTAGCCATCGCGTCGAGCGTGACCCTAATGTCTCCGGACTTCTGTACGGTTCGAATTTCGTAATTTCACATTTTTCCTCCATTTTTTCAAAGAAAGTTGGCTCACAGTTTTGCACTAGTGTTAATCCTCGTCGCCAGTGTTGATGCCTTCGAAATAAATCGCATCACGAATCAAATCACTCAACAAATTATCAGTTTGATACACTTGTGCTTTTTTCATATCCATAACTCTAAGAAACGCTACATCCGGGTCCTTGACCGGCTTAGCATAAAAAGCGGAATCTTACAACAGCGGAACGAGTAGTTCAAAAAAGTTTTAGAACAGTGAATTCATTCAAATGTCAAGTCAAATTAAACAAATAGCACACTTATGAGGGGACTTTGAAGAAAAGAGAGAGAGATTAATTAAATCAATATTTATCAAATGACGTCAGTTCAATGCATTCAGCTCACTGGTCAATAAAAAATAAATAAATAGAAAATAAAAATTGAAAATGAAAGTACCATATCTGGCCCAAGTCTGGGCAGCATCTGGCAAAATGTGGCATAAATGCCAGAGTTTGCCAGACTTGGCCCAGATCTGGCAAGTGTCTGGCAAAATGTGGCATAAATGCCAGACTTTGCCAGACTTGGCCCAGATCTGGCAAGTGTCTGGCAAAATCTGGCCCAGATATTGCCAGACGTTGCCAGATCTGGGCCAGACGTGGGCCAGATTACTGAGGCTGTCTGGGTTCATAGTCCCTCCTGTTCCTTACCCTAGCCATTGCCACAGTCAATGTTTTAAACTTCTGAATATAGGCCTGTAATGTGTGGGGGCCAAATATGGTTGATGCACCTTCGTATCTCTGAATCTGAAATACAGAATCAAAATCTAAGTTCACATTCAACTTTTAGGCTTTACACTAACCTTGAAGAATTTTACAAACAAACTTTATTACCCAATTTGTCAGTGAAGTAAGAAAATCTCTATACTCTTCAACTATTTTCACGAAGTGAACAAAAAACTAATCAGCTAGTATGTGTAGTGCAAAATAAAAGGTTTCCTGAATAACAAACAGTAAAAATCTCACTTTTTGGTCAGTCTTGTCTACATCAGTTTGTGGGAGGGCAAGAAGCATGGCAGATGTAAGCTCAACATTGTGACATTGTGATAATTAAGCTTTTGAATTGAATTTCATTGTGTTTTTTATTGATAATCTACATGAACTCAATACATATTTTTCATTGTTCAGACTCACCTGATATTCCTCATATGTTGCAATGTAATCTGCATAGGCATTAGACAGTCCAGCAACAACAGTGGTGGTGTTGGAGGGGAAACCATGCTGGATGGCAATCTAAAAAAAAAAAATTCCTGAAGTAGTATAAAACTTATCTAGTTATCTAATGATGTAAATGTCGCATACAGCTCTGAAGTATCCCTTAGCAAGTTTTGCTGCATGGAATATCAACTAAAGCAAGTCAAATTTTTGTCTGGTTAAATTTACACTAAATGTGAGATGTTATGTATTATTTGCAGTGAGTATGATGTTTGGTTTTAACACATGTATTTCATAATTTGCACATTTCATCAATTATATTAAATAAGGTCTTTATTTCTGTAAATTAGGCCTACGGCCTTATATTACAATCGATATTACTTATAAAATAAAGGTGTATATATTTGCTACCTCAGTAATTGCATTTCTCAACCTTCTTCCTGACATGGTGCTGAAAGATTAGAAAATCAAAACTATTTTTCCAAAACTTGAACAAATCAGAGTTTCATCAATTTTTTTACTTATATTATCCATCATAAATTTTCTGTGTTGAATAACAATGCTAATAACAGTCATGTTTGATTTGGTCTTTCAGGATAAATACATATCCCCACTGAAAATAAGTTACCTAAATTCTCCAGGAACTGCTAGTATCATCAGCTCCCCAATCCTCAGAATCTGAGTGGGAACTACACTTGGTTGCCATGGATATGGGAAAGAAATCTATTGAAAACCACACAATATTGTGAGAACGTTAATGACCAAAAATCACTACAAGAAATAAAATTTTCATTAGTCTAAGAGGCAAACTAAAATCAACATGAAAGTTTTAGGTTTGCACTTATGGACCTGTAGAATACTATCAAACTCAAATATCATGTAAGTAGCTAAAAAGAAAAATCTACTGTTCAAACCATCTCATTTAATTTTTAAGCAATTGTGTTTACTCAATCAGTATCACTTTTATGGCCTTGTAATAAATTATGGATCCAAAACTGGATGCAACAGGTTTTCACACTTACCTCTCCTGTGTTCAAGAGGATGGGCTTAGGATGCTGACACTTAATTTGTTGAGGAGTGGGTTTGGATAAGAAGTCACGGATAACATTCCAAAATGGGTTGCTTGTAGTTGAACCTATAAACATGTGAGGAACGTGTTAGAAGGGATAGATAACATGCACATTATTCTTTAGGTCTTCAGGGAACCATTTTCAGATTTGAGAGTGCAAAATGGAGCCATGCTTGAATTGTTTGGAGACGTTAGCATGCAGATATTAAGAAGATGAATAAAAAATAACATCTCTGAAGAGGTTGTCAAATGGATATCAATAATGACAAATTGGAGTTCGAATGTATGGTTACGTGAACAGACCAAAGTTAAGGACGTACTGCTCACAGTTAAAGAAATGAAATGGAGGTGGGCAGGACATGTCAAAAGAATGAAGGACAATAGGTGGACAATCAGACTTACAGAATGGATCCCAAGGTATGGACAAAGAAAAAGAGGAAGGCCGGTCAAACGATGGAGGGATGAATTAGATGACTACTGGAAGTCTTGGAAGAAGAAACCTTGGCCAAACTGGAAATCTGAGGCTCAGGATAGGAAACAATGGAAAAAGCATGCTGAGGCCTTTGTCCAACAGTGGAACACTATAGGCTCTAAATGATGATGATGATGATGAAATTGGAGTTCTTTGAATCAAATACTTTAAAAAAAAATTGACATACAAGTACTTTTCCTCTTCAAAGATGTTATAAAAATCTAATTCATTTATAAAATCAGAAAACTGTGGATGAATGACATAAGTCTCTGTAAAGAAGTAGAGAAAGTCTGTGCTATCTTATAAAGTGCATTCCCCAGGGTAAAAAAGGTTATTTATGTTCATTCAGACATCTTGTGGCATGCATGTCCCTCCTCTACCTCTCCAGTATCAAGAAGTATTGGTTTAGGATGATGACACTGCTCCTGGTGTGAACTTGGCTTCTTGACCATATTTCTTACCACATTCCAAAATAATGAGGTTTGCCGAGAACCTTGTCAAGCAAAATGTACATATACACATTTGTAGACTTGTGAGCATGCACTGGTATGCTAAGAAGAATATGAGCTAAATATGTAAAAACAAAAAACTGCACCCAATGTCTGGTCCAATTTGCAGTTATGAACATAACCGCTTCTTACTCCTCAAGATTTTTAAGCAAAAAAAGACATTCCTTCAAGGGCAACAGTCAAGCAAACATAGTGATAGAATTTGAATATTGTTAATTTTCTCACAACATATCTAAGCAGTATGCCTTCTGGTACTTAGTATCCTCAAAGTATTTCTATCTAAAAAAATTTTATTAAAATATTGTTCAAAATATTGAAAGATTATATTTCCAAAATATGAGACAACCTGAACATCATAATTATTTTACTTACATTAATAATAATAGTTTGGCTCTTTAAAAAAGTGTCAGAAGATTTTTTAAAAATATTTACATAAAATATGTTAAGTAGAGAGAAAAAATTGTTTGCATGCCTGCAACTCACCTTGTGTGAAGTCAAACATGCCTGGCCCATCAGTTGTTCCTGCAGCAAAACTATATCCCATAGCTGGAGGGCAAGTAGTGGCCTGAAAAAAATCACTTTTGTTAAAATACATTACAACCTTAAAAATCACTATTAATAGTGATTTAAGTAAAAAAAGATGCAGTCTAAGATATTGTGTAATACTATAAAAGCAATACTCCCATCACATGCATTACTTACATTATGTGTGGCATTTACTTGGACAATCTGGATGGACATGTTCACAAACTGATGCCTGTAGTCCACTGGACCGGTCAGAAGAGTGCTGGCCCTATCAAATAATTCCTGTGGAAAAAAACAGGAAAAACAAGTGATTGGGCATATTTGTATAAAAGAGCTATAACTGTGTGCTTAATCAGCATCAGTGAGGTCCTTTTTTCATTGATATTATTGTAAAAGATTATCATTACATTTAAATGAACTTTTAATTTCTTGTTCTATTTCAATACATCAGACATTATGTAAAGGTTTACAGTAATATATATATAAATTGCTGGTGTAAATCTGTGGTACATAAAACTTACTTTTGCTTTCTTGAACTGGTTTCCTCCAATAATCTTTGTGCTCTCATACATATCTCTTCCTGGACCTGATGCGATACAAAGCTCATTCTGAAAGTATTTAACAAAAGTTATACTCATAACAGAGGGTTACAACTAAAGTGGAATGATTATCTCCAACAACATTTTATCCTACAAATGATATACATTTACATCTTTGGATAGACTTATTTCTTGAAAAAAAAAAAAAAAAAAAAAAAAAAAACAGCAGGAAAAAGAGACTTTGTTAATCTTGTAAATCTTACATAAACCAGATCAGCACATTGAGTAGGTGGGAGCTTGGATTGGTAGATAACTCCTATGCTTGACCAAGTTATATAAGAATCATAATTCTTGCATTCTACAATAACTATTGCTAAAATGGTACTGGATGCAGTAAATAACATATCAGGCAACTCTGCACGAGTTTCAATATGTGAGACATGTCCCATACCTTTCCTTCGCAAGTGCTGGTCAAGATATCACATGGTTTCCCAGTGTTGATGCAGTGCGGTCCCTTGGTGTTTGGAGATACATCACCTTCATTACTCTGGGCAAAAGCTGCCACAAACTTCCCCTAATAAAAGTCAAGTGATAGGATAGGCAAAAATTTCAGGAACATGACAGCAGTAAACTGTGTGACAGCTTATAAATTTACACATGACATTTATGTGCATTTAATCAGTTTCTATCTTCTTGCATGTGAAATAAAAAAAAGACCTTTTAACATACAATTAAAGCTTAATTAATTCTTTCATCAACCAAACATGTTGGAATGGGAATACATTGGGTACATACATACAAAAGAAAGATAGAGTGTCCAAATATGAATACAATATTTACAACCAAATGTCCCAGATTTACCTCTCCTGGCAGACTCCCTGGGTTCATCTCTCTTTCAAACAGCTGTGCTGCATATCCTTTGTTATCTCCACTTATATAACCATTGGTGTTGTTCATACTGGTGCAATGAACAGCAAACCAGCTGGAAATGGATTGTACTGAGTATTTGCCTTCTTAAATATTAACCTCTATAGCTTTATTATGACATTCTTCTTCTTACAAAATTTTATGATCATTTGTGAAAAAAAAAGTAACTTTATTAGAGAAATGCTTAAGAAACACTGCTTCTTTAATAAGACAAACATAATGGCAGGTAAAATTCAAGATCAAAAAAGAGGGTAGATAAAGAATATACCTGATCATGCCGAGAGGTTTGCTGTTTTCATCAACAAATTTCAAAACAGTCATGTTCTTGTCCACATTGTACTTGTATCTATAAAATAAAGTAACATGAGATGATTACGAGATAAAGAGCACAATCAATCATAAGATAATGTCAAATATAATATCCAATCCATTTAAGAAATAAGCACAATGCAGACAAAAAATTTACTGGAAGGAAATCCATATTTTGTAAGAAAATATGAAGAATAACACCTGAATTTTTTTACTAAGTCACGATTAATTCTCACCTGGCCTTTTCCTCTGCTGGGTTATTTAGGTATGCGGAAGGGCTGCGGATGATGTTGCTATCCAACAGTTCTCCTGTATTGATGTAAATATTTCCTGCAACCATGTTGTTGTGGGCATTTTGGATGCTCTATAATTAGAATATCTAATTTTGTACATCAACAGTCTTCAAAAAAGAAGAAGGTTAACAGCATTGTGACATGTGTACCATGTGAAATTAAAGGGCCAAAAATGCATGCTTATCAGAAAATATGATTTTATAATATTGGTGGATGGACCTCAGTGAGGTGCACCAATAAGACCCCCTTTTTCAAAGAAACTATCGGTCTATGTAGATCACTCCAATTATGTGGGGACTTTTACTGACTGACACGCCTCTTCCTGGCCTGAAACCATGGCAGCTTTCAGAACCAAATGATAAGAAACAATTTTCTTTGCAATGGGGATTAAATTATATGTAAAAGAAAGCCAGAAGAATAGTTTTTCATTGATTTAATGTATGTTAAATCCAAAAAAAGTTTGTTGAGCACAAGTACATGTAGCAGTCTACAATGTTGGATATATATATGTGAGTGCAAGCTTTATCCTGGTGACAGCACCAATCCAACTTGTTTATGACAGTATATTGCAACCATATGTATAACTGTGCTTTGTCAATCTTCCTCTTGATTCTATGATTACAATTTTAATACCTACATGTAGAAAGACCCATTCCCAAAGAATTAAAGGCTTACCTTCACAATTCCATTCACTAGAGAATCCAAACTTTCCTTCACAAAGCCAAGAGATGTGACGTCAAACAACACATATTGATGGAATCCACCAGGTCCAGAGTGAGTATGAATTCCACTTAGGCAGACATTAGAATCATTGTAAAGACCATGATATAATGTTTGCAGCTTTTGGACTACCTAAATACAAACAATGTGATGCCATCCAAGTTAATATGTAACTGAATAGGTAATTCATAACAAGTCAAAGTCTAATCTAATGAAATTCTACAATATGTGGAATTCAACAACTTTTTAAAATATTTTTTGTTTTTTATTCACATCTTCTTGTATCCACAAAATATGAAAATTATGAAGTTATGCTTACAAATGAAACAAACAGAAATACTGTATTGTATCTATTCCAACATAAATATAAGAAGTATTTAAATATAGAAGTCAAATTGACTCTTAAACATAATTTGGGTCAATGAAAGAGTAACATTAAAGTTTTTTATATATATATATAAGAAAATCCATTATATTAAAAACATGCACAAAATAACTACTAGAAACAATTTCAATGCAAAATGAGTTAACCTTAAATTTCCTATCTAATTTTAAACTGTACCTGTATTTTCAAAATTTCGGATATCATACATGCATCAACATTGACAAAGACTACCCTAGACTTCTTAGCAGCATCAGCAATAATAAATGCCCTGCTGTACTGGCGGAGATGGATTCCATGGCTTGTCTGGGCAGGATTGGCATAGCCCATCTAAAATCAACCATAAAATTGTTATGTAAAATATCTATGGTTTCTTTTTACTAATTTTAATTAAAACATCTGAAATCCAAAGACAAATTGTAACCATAAGCTTACACTTGGATATAATTCATATATCGTTTTCGCTTGACTTCATGCATTTTACAAAAGGACACCATTTACTTATCAATAAACTAATAGCCAACCACATATAAAATTCATTAAAAAAGTGTTATCATTTTCGTGTTATCATAAGTGGCTTTTCGGGGACCAAAAAGCATCGTCATTTGTCGGCCACTATCTTGGTTGTTAGGCAACATTCGAGACAAAAACATTACTCGAGATGTCCACTTATACCATATCAACTTCTGCCGCGGGTCCCGTAACATCAGCGATCCCTGTTCCTATATAATAATGAGCAACTCCATGACAGCCGACGACAAAACAAACCAAGAAGGCAAAACTACTTTTCCAGGCAACTCTACAGTCCACCATTTTGGTTTGTCATGTGATTCTGGGTCATGTGACTAATTGAGGTTTCAATAAAAACTGGGTCAGCCAGTTGACGTGTTTCACTGTGGTTCTAGAAGGGTAAGTAGTTGTATTTGATCAAAAGCATCATTTAGTATCTATTTGTATAAACAGGTTTCTACCTAAGATATTAAGTAACTGTATAAAGCCCTTAAAGTTCGTACATTTCATTTTTAAAAAGTCTAAAAGCATGAAGCCGATGTGTTTAAATGTTTGTTTAGATCTTAGTCAATGGCAAAGCAATCGGCGCACAATGCCCGGTGTGGGTCATTGCGTATTTGGCCTCTGGGTGGGTGTAGGGACACACCCTTCTCACTGTCTCCACAGGACGTATTATACAATGTAGCGCCTCGTGACTGTAATTTATTGTCTTTTTATAATCCCAGCGCCTCTTGTTGAAATTCACAGTTCATTTTCAGAGCGGAGAAAGATGGAGCTGCTACCCACGGCGAACTTTCTACAAATTCTAGCCGTTGTTACTCTAGTAGACTTTGCGGGATCTGAGGTCTTTACTTCCCTCAGTGACCTACAAAAGGTGCTCCTTACAGAAAAAGATATAGCCCTAGAAATAAAAAGCCATATAGAAATGGAGGAGGAGAGGTTAAAACGATTAAAAAAGTAAGGACTCAGTACGTGCCTTAGCTCAGCTAAAGAGTATCAGATTTCACAGGAAATTGTTCCCAGTCAACGTGGCTGGAGGGATATAAACTGAGGTGAAATTGATGGTTAAAAAAGAATAAAGGTGGTCATTTTATTGCTTGCTTACAACAATTACGCTAAAACTTAGTTGTGTAACTGCAGTGGTTTTGTTTTTGTTTTTGTTTTTTTTTTCATTTTTTTCATTTACTGTACCTAATTTGAGTTTCACATAGACATTTTATAATCACTAAAGTAGTAGCAGGGGGGAAAATAAGAACAATTTAAGAAATGTATGGGGAATTTAAGGTCAGGCAATCAACATGAAATGAGCTTGAGTAGGAAGAATTCATGCTATGTGGTTTTTAAATTAAATTCTACCAGTACTCTTTGACTGGAATAATGCATATTAAACAAAATGTTTCATTTATTGTCTATTTTATTGATATTATTATTATGCAGAAATTAGAGGGTTATGAGAAAATAATTACTGGTGTGAATTCTTTTTTAAATGCACTTAGCATATATTTTTTATGATATAAATTTTACCATATCTGTAAAGGAAATAAAAAATAGACTAATGACACAAAAGGCGATGACCTTCTGTGAATTTTGTCTGCTGCCAATTTTTCCTCTTAGAGAAGAACAAGTCATTGAACCGTTCTTTGATAATAAGTATAAGTAAAAGATTCACCTTTACTGATGTCACGGTTTGGCAAACTTAAGGGGACCATTATCATCGCTTAATCATAAAACCGTGGATGTTATCACAGAGACTACACTATCATTACCCCCAGTCTCCCTTGTAGGAGATAATATCTCGGCTCAATAAGTACTCTCTGCAGTTTGTCTAGACTGCCTTTGGAGATATCAGAGTTTAATTCGGGTGATTACTAAAGGAAATTCTATTTCCTGAATTACATAATGTACATGCTTAGGTGGGTAATTTTTGGATCACATGCTGGTATATTATAATGTGTATTGTAGTTAAGGTACATTAATTGAAGTAGTTTAGATGTAAATTAATTTTAATAGGTTTAGATCGACTTACTGAAGAAATAAATCTATATGCATTTTTGTATAATATGTGGGAACTCTGTGGTTATCAAAGGAAATAGAATTGAAATGAAAATAGCTGTTATTTTTGTTTTTGGTCACATAGCTGGTCTTGTTATTTCCTGTTACATATATTCTGTTTATCTGAAAAATATTACCTAATTAATCTTACTTTCATTAAAAAACATACTGCAAGTTTGCTGGCTTATGATAAGGGAAAGTATAATTTGCAGGTTAACTATATATAATGTCCGTCTATTCTTTACAATTTAATACACACATGCTTTTTGAATTAAGATAATGACTGAGTAATCGTCTGGAATTACTATCCACATTTCAGTGCCATCGGTAAAGCATTTACAAACTATAAAAGTTGGCAGTATACATAGAAATAATATGGCAATGAAAATTGTTATATACATTTAGAAAAATGGGAAATGTGCAATTTTGTTTGATGGGTTTTCACTTTAGGCAGTGGATGTTTTTTATTTAGCCTATGCCTGTAGGCAAATGCAGATAGGGATTTCTGATGATACTGAACATGATAAAGGGCCTGGATATGATAATTTGTCACTTGTCACAAGGACCTTGAATTTTTAGCCAATGTCATTTATTTGGTTATATAGAGACATCATGTCTGCCTTTTCCGTGTTTTAGGAAGAAAAAAATCTGTTCTACCTTCAAGGTATAGGGGCTTGAATTATGACTATTCTTTTGAGTTGAATTAAAATGATTTAGTAGTCTTGTTATCAGGGTTTATCTAAGTAACACTGACACAATTCACAAACAATTGTTGATGAAAACTTTGTTTTTAATGTGCTGTTTTTAATGTGCTGAGAAAATGATATCACTATCAGTATGGTAGTCATCTAAACAGTCATGCTTCTCACACAAAACAGTACTATTTTTATTATTTATTTAGATATGTAGGTTTTAAGATGTTTATGTTGAACTCAGGTATCAAGCAATCTCATTTTTGTATTTTTATTGCATTTGCATGGGTATTGCACATCTTTTTTGTTTTGTTTTGTTTTTTGGCTTATGACTACCAAGGAATAGTGATAATACCTATATATATCATTACAGAGTTGCAGAAGACTATGAGCGGCATAGTCAAGAAGCTTTGAGTGATATAGAAAAGCATTTGGGCAACCCAGTGAATGCATACTTGTTAGTGAAAAGGTTCACAATAGACTGGGAAAGAATTGTAGATGGACTTGTTAAAGCTAATTCCACAGGTAAGACTGATTATGTAACCTTTTGTTGCTCACCGTTATGATAATTCAGTCTTCTTACATGTGGCATGGCCTGTGATCACTTAATGTCGAAAAATCTAGGTGCACACATTTAAACATATGTTCACACTCTGAAGAAAAAGAAATCGACCTCCTATACTTATTCATTAGTTTTAGAGCAAAAGTGTTTAAGGCTAAAAACTCAGAATCAAAGTGTGAATGTCAAACCAAGGGTGACCAGAAGTCCTGACAATAGAGGTGTACACTCCATTATGTGAAATCTTTTACTATTTGCATTTTATATATGATTTTCAGATTTAATTGCTCGGCTTCACAATAGAGGGTCTGAGTTCCCAGTGCAAGAAGACTTCGAGGGGGCTGCAACTGCCCTGCTGAGGTTACAGGACACTTACAACCTCCCAACTGCTCAGATTGCCAAGGGGGAACTGCAGGGAGTCAAGAACTCTCCAGAAATGACAGGTAAGTCTTACCCATAAGTTCTTTCTGCTAGGAAGCTGTTTTCAAATTCTAGATAATATTTGATCAAATAATTTGTGAACTTGGTGATTTGATTTGTAGGGTAAAAATTCACTTCGTTTCCAGGGCAGATTCAGTGGTATTAATTATCATTTTGTTTATAAAATTTGTAAATGTTTAATTAATAATTCCAGTTATCTAAACATACTGTAAATGTTCAAGTTACATATTTACTAGTACTTCAGTATTGCTTTATGGCCTACCAAGTCCTTTACTTCATTAGACATTGATTTCAGATTAAAAAAGTAGCTTTGATTTCAGAATACGATTGTGGGTTGAATATTAACAAACCAATGCTTGATCCCTGGAGCTTGCCATTTAGTATGCACACAGATATTGTAGCTTAGTTGACAGGCCCTTAGGCAAAGGGGGGGGGGGGGGGTTGGAACAGATTGCCTTTTTGGTTGGAAAAGGGTCCACTCGGAATCAAATTTTGATTTAGCTTCTGTGAACACACAAAAAGGTTTACCTTTTCGGATAAAGAACCACCTTCCCCTCCCCCTTAAAATTGCTTGTCTACAGGCCTGGTTGATGTATTTATTAGTTGTTTAGTACTAACTGCTTGGTGCCTATCTTGTTTGTGTGTTTTGTTTCAGCTGAGGATTGCTTTGAATTGGGCAGAACTGCCTACAATGCTGGAGATTATTATCACTGTATTTTATGGATGGAGGAGGCATTAAACACACTTGATACAGAAGTTAACAAAACAGCTGACCGAGCTTTGACAATAGATTACCTTGCCTATTCACTATATAGGGTAAGCACTTAACAGCAAAACCATGTTGCATGTCATCACATGTATATGACTGTGTGTGTTTGTGTGTTCAAGAATGTGAGATGTGGAATGCCTTTGCATGAAACACCCTTGAAGAGAAAACTACAGTTATATGATAAAAAGTGTCTTATAGCAATGTGCATGTAACCCTAGTAAGGCCATACAGACCGTGTCCCATGTACCAGGAATTATTGGTATTTAATCAAGAATTTGAATAAAAAAAACAAAGTGGGTGGAGCAACCAGTGATATGGATGCACAGGTCTGCTGCCTGCTTATACATTGGCTTGGATATAGAAAATTCCAGATTGTTTTGTTGGTGTCTGACACAATGTTGCTCTGTACACAAATGAACTCTTACATTGAGACCTTTGTCCTGAAGAAAAATTGCCCTTTGCCATTAATAGCATTATAAGAATGCAGGGATGAGAATTTAGCATGCGAGCACCGACTAACAGTACCATGCATTAATCAAACCAAGATAACCTGACTTCAGCGAAGGTGCAACATGCTCCTGGTACATATATTCCAAAAACAATACTGCTTGAACAAAGTTATGAAATTGTCATAGAGTTTAAGGAAGATAGCATGCAAGCACCAACTAATTGTTGTAAAATAAAACAGGTCGGAGATATCCAACCCATTATTTCTCTATGGTGTGTGTGTGTGTTTTTAGCGGAGGAATGTTTTGTACTGGGCAAGTATGCCTACACTGAGGGGAACTGGTACCACACGGTGAACTGGATGCAGCAGGCCCTGGCTATCTGGCATAAAGAGGAAGTTAAAACTGTCGGCATGGGGGAGATTATGGACTATCTGGCATATGCTCTCACAATGGTACTATGTTTGGGGTGCAAGTATTTAGATTTAGCTGTCAAAGTATTATGAATAATTAGCAAACTTATGTTATGCTTTTAAGATCCTAGTTGCTACTTACATAAACATTATTTGTCTAATGCTGCTATAAGATATAGCTGCCAGTTATATATATTTGAAAGTTATTTATGGGTGTGTTGTATATCTCATACTGACATGATTGGTTTGGACATGATTGGTTTGGGATTCATGAATCTTTATGCAGAGATGTGTAACATATCATGTGCTTGGTTGCATTGGTTGTGTCCCTGGTGTCATGCTTTTAAAAACCTGATTTAAATCCCCAAACATCTGCCATGGCATGAGCAGGTAGATAGAAATATTTACAGCAGATCCCTGAAAGAGAGAAAAAAGAAAGATAGGGTTCTTGCTCTTGCAGCAAAACTTGGGTTGAATGGACTTTCTTTTTCTTGCGTTGTGTTGAATTTGAAATATTTCAATACTTGGTTTCAGTTTTATTAATTTAATGTAAAAGATCAGTATCCCATGGTTCCAATGTTACTTGAAAAGATTTCATTAAGATTTATTTATCTCACGCTAGACACAAAAATAAGTAGTGTACATTGACTAAAAAGTGTGTGTGTTTGTGTGTGTGTTAATCAGTTATTGAGAAAATTGGTCTTGGGAAAGGAATGTTAGAATTAGAATCCCAGCTTTGGTCTATGGTCGTTTTAGATTCTTGATAAATGCTTTATTGCCATATTTAATGTTTACAGTACTTCCTGATAAATGTTAACTGTTCTTCAGTACATTTTTCCTGTTCATCAAAGTCATTGTTAGTGTTTATTAATGATACTTGAAAATATTCTTTAACAGTTCAGTTTTGTAAAAAAAGTATTAGTTTTATTATAATTTTTCTTCCTTTCATCTTTCCTTCTCTCCTTCTTCTTTGAATTCTATGTTCACCTTTTTTACAGCAAGGGAATATCCGCCATGCTTATTTACTTACTCAAGATCTTCTTAAGATAGGTAAGATCAACATTTTATAAGAGTTACAATGTTTAAATGAATGTATATTTATATATTTTACAGCAAGGCAATGTTGAGCATGCACGCAAGCTCACCAAACAACTGTTAGAACTTGGTAAGCAAGGAAAAGTTTGTGATGACAAAACTTTTGTGTGATGTGGTATGCAGCTCTCTCATGGTCAGGGGCATCTGTTCACTTTCACTGTGTTCATTTCTGAAATCCAGTTGTGCTTGACTTTTAAAAGTGAATTGCTTTCTCTGTTTTCTGTTCTTTATTTCAGTGCTCAGAATTCTATTTGACTTTTAAAACTGAACACATTATAATTTTCAATCTGCACACAAATATCTACAGTCTTCAATTTTGTTCCTCTTTTTTTTTAAATAAATTGACTTATTTATCATCAAGTTGTATAACCAAAGCATGTCTTTTCAAACAAAATGACTAAGAACACACTGACCTGAGTTACAATTGTGCACCATCTAGAACAAGCAGAAGTTAACTCCAGCTTAGTATCCAAAAGTTACTCCTGTTTTTTTTTTTTTTTTTTTTTTTTTAAACTTTCATGTCAATTTATAAAACAATTTCTGATGTATTGTTTGGGTTTAGTGTAACAACTTTTCTTTTGGTTTAGTTTTTGGATCGAATCAAAAAAGTTTATTTTTTCCTTAGTATTAAATTATGACTTCATATCTTTTATGCTTTTTATGGGCATTTTGAAGGTTATCAGCTTCAAGCTTTTTATGTCTTTTGCAGTTATTAATTTCAATTAGCATGTTTTCTAATTTTCACATATTGACATCTTTTATTTTAGGTTAGTAGTATATGTAACACATCTTAATTTTTTTGAAACATTTTTTTGTTTTCTAAATTGTTCCACTTGGAATGAAGTAAACATGTCGACGTAAACAAGAATTCCATCCAATTATATACAAAAAAGTAATCATACAAGGAAATATCAATTAGGGGAAATTATGTTTACTTTACCTTAATTACATTGATGACTGAGTTAATCAATCTGATACATTCTTTTGTCATGAACTACATGATTAGTGGATTAGTTATCATGTGGTAGTGTCCATTATTTGTGTAAAGATATTTATGTCCACAGTGTGGCAAATGAATTGATTTGAGTCAAAAATACCCTTTTAATATTGCCAGATGATGTTTTGTTTTGGGGTCAAATTGCTGCATTTAACTAAACTCTCTGTTTATGTCAGATCCCAATCATCCAAGAGCCGTCAATAATTTACGCTATTATGAAAAACTGCTGGAGACGGCTGATCAGGAAAAAAAGCGCGGAGAAGAGGAAGATTTGCCAGAAATTCAAAACCAGCGACTTCTTGATGATTACAGAAAGGGTCAAGAATTCAAGCAGTATGAAGCTCTTTGTAGAGGAGAGGATATCATTGTAGGTGTTTATGCAAATGATTATTGGTAGCTGTTTCCTTTACTGTAAATGTGATTTCACATAATTTTTTTCTTGCATTGAAGTGTTTAATGTTTTTTCATAAAAATGACAAATATCAAGTTAACATGTAGGAAAATTTGGTCATTGTGATTCATGAACTGCTGTCATATTGTCTCGAATGTTGTTATTAGAGATGAAATGCAAAAATGAGATTTGCAGGCTAGCTCTAGTTATTTCAATATGGTTATTGGTGATTTTTTTCAGTTGGTTTTTTAATGAATTTTTTTCTGTTGAAATATTTTTGGAATCTGATAATTTTTTTCAGCCTGATCCCAACAAACACAAGCTGAAATGCCGTTACACACACAACAATCGTCCTAATCTGTTATTACGGCCTCTGAAGGAAGAGGAGGCATTCTTGGATCCAAGGATTTTGTTTTATCATAACATGCTCTCAGATTTTGAAATAGAGACAATAAAAAGGCTTGCTGCACCTAAGGTAAGCATTCATGTAATAAAAATGAATGATTTATTTATTCATTTATACATCGTTTCCACCCTGAAAAAATATTCAACAAACAAAATCTGAAAGCAAAATTTAGGTCAGTGAATAAGACCTGTAATGGCCGAGTTGCTATGATCCACATGTATGCATGTGCATGGTTATATATTTATATAAAGGTATCCATGTAATATATATATTTATATAAAGGCATGTAGAAAGACCTCGAACTGAATTTTGCTGGTGTATATTAAGCAATGCTGTGGCACATACTGAAACCAGCTAGTGGATCAATGACTTGACATTTTACTCTTTGTCTTGTTGCATGTTTTAATGGGTGTTATGCATGTAGCTTATTATAAATACTATCAAAAGTATAGTTAAATATTTGGATAAAATTGACTGTTTGAGCCGAATTGTTGCATCAGAAATGTAAGTCATTTTTATTCGGAGTAATGCATGTTTGTAAAAATGATCATCAAAATATATGTGTTTTGATAAAGCAACAATTGTTTGTTTCTTACTTGATTTCATTAAATTCATTTGCGTGATGAAAATTGAATTGTATGCTTTAATGTAATCAACATGCACAATTTTTTGTCACACTTTTGTTTTCTTAAAATTCTATCAGCAAGCTTTTATTCAACTGTTAATCTATTACCACTTTAGAATTGTCTCTATTCAATTCATCCATTGCTAGTTGGGTTTATTTGAAATATTTACACAATGAGTGCTGCTCTGTAGAAATGTTTTCTTTTGTTTGATTTAATTGGAATTTGGATAACATGTCATTGGGGCTGAGATAACATTTATTATGAAATTTTATATTGCAGAAAGATATGAAATGCATGAATTGAAATAGAGATATTTGTTACTTATAGTGTAAATATTCTTTGTGAATTGCATGTTCTCTTGCACTCTCTTTATTGGCTATAATGATATGTTTTGTTTTACTGTTGTTATTGCTTAACCCTCTATTTTTTATTTTATCTCAAATTCTTTGTAGTTTCACATAGAATGTGTGCATTTCAGCTTAAACGTGCTACAGTACAAAATGTATATACAGGACAACTGGAACCTGCATTCTATAGAATAAGTAAAAGGTAAAGGAGAGCTTCATAGTTTCAGACCAGGAAGGCTGTGTGCATGAAATATAAGATAGAGGAAGTTGTGTTCTTCAGTTTAAGATGGAGATAGTTTTGTGATTTGGATTGTTTAAAAAGCATGGGATGGCATGTGCATGGAATAAAAGTCCCAATTTAGGTGGAAACCATGATACTCTTGAATCGTATTTTAATGCCTGAAATATCTACTGTGCATGCCTCATATTATCATTATTTGTGCGGGTTTATTTTTTATAGTTGACATTTTAATCAAAATATGTTTTGCAGTTAATTCGAGCCACTGTTCAAAATCCCCAAACTCTTCAACTTGAACCTGCCAAGTACAGAATAAGTAAAAGGTAACAAAGAAAAATAGAATTTTTTTTGGGGAAAAAATGAAAGAAAATGATTGATACTCCACGCCCATCCTTGCTCGTGACCAGCTTAATCCCACATGGGTCATACCATCTTATATTTCTGTTTCAGCTTTGTGCCTCATCTGGGTCAGCCTTTTCAGGTTTTACAGTTATATATTTCGTTCTGCATATCTGGGTTGATCAGAGTATAGCTTCTGATCTTGGGTAATGCTTTTAATTTTCTGTTTCAATTTTTCTTTCCTTCCTTTGTGTTTTTACAGCTTGCTCGGGCAACTGCAATGAATCTCCAAACAGGTCGTTACGAGCCTGCATTTTACCGCATAAGTAAAAGGTAAAGTGTTGCTTGTATATTTCATCAATTTTTATGTTTTGTGTAGACATGTGACTCATCTGTTAGCATGTTTACTAATAACCATACTGTTTCCCTGAGAATGACAAAGTTCACTCCTAAAACTTATGACTGCTTTTCCCCCAAAGGTTTTGGTAATTGGTGATGTTGTCCAAGCTTGGTTCATGATTGGGTTGTTTAGCGTCAGTTAATGTTGAATTTCTGGTGCCAGGTGGTAAAGGTTTACGTTATGTTCCCCAATGTGTCTGTCTAACTCGAGTTAAAATTGGTTGTTGTTTAGGTGTTTTTTTAAAGGCAAAAGCTACATTTTTGTTTTTGTCTGTAACATTTTTTTTCTGAATTTGAATGGCAGCTTAAGTTGATATTGCAGCAAGTGCTGTTCTTTTGAACTTCATTGTTCTATCAATTGAGTGGAGACACTTCCATAGCATTTGCAGTCAATCAGAAGATGAAATGCACATTTTTTTCCTTTCTTTTACTTTTTTCTACTTCTTTTTTAAAACGAATTTTTGTTTCATTGTTTTTTATAATTCTTACAATTTTTCTTAACCAACCATTTATTTTGTTTAATCTTGGATATAATGGGTTGAAGACTTATGTTTTGTTGGTGGCAGGCTTTCAGGAAAATGTACGTAAGATGGTATGTAGCACAGATATGCTTATCTCTGAGCAACCCTTGATCTTTTGTAATACCTTTTCATATTAAATTCGGATTATGAAAGGTATAATACCACTGCTTCCCTAATGCCTCAATACACTCAAGCCCAGTAGCTTTAATAGATCTGTGAATGTAACCCTCTGTGAACTGAAAATGTAATTTTCTATATTCTACTCACAAATGTAAAATACTCATTCTTATGTAAGCAAAATTTTATAAGCAATGTATGGAATATATAAAAGTATTAATTTGAATGGTTGGATTTTAAACTACTCAGGGTTTTTAGGTTTGTTGTTCTTGACCCACATTTAGGTTAGGGACAAATATGTAAAAGTGATTTTTGAAGATCAGCAGGAAGATTTTTGTTGTTATTTTTTGTGAGTTTCTACTCTCTAGATATGTTTTCTATTTGTTATATTCCCTCTACACATATCAGAATTATAAATACCCAGCTTTTTCCCTTCCCTTACCCCAATAATGTTATCAACTATATATCCTATTAGAGAAGTTCCTGGATGGCAGACATATTGTCTGTATAGTAAACAGTTTGCCCTCATAGACATTTTGAATGTCATGTGCCATGTGATTCTGTTTTAGCTTGCCGTTTCGGGTGTGTTTCATAAACATGGAAGGGTACAGTATAGAACTAGTAAAAGGTAAAATTAATAGTCTAACTGTGCAGTTGGTCTTACTGAGTACAGATTTGATTCTTATCTTTTAAACTTTGTTAAACTTTCTGGTCATTTTCCTAGATTTTAACTGTTATGTAGGAGGTGCATATCTGTGCTTCAGAAATGGTAAAACCATCATGAAATGAGAGCTGCCTGGAAGTGGCATTTTTTGTTTAAGTCAGACATGAAATAACTTGGCAATATTTTATGCACAATGGGATAGCTAACACTTGTCTTATAATCCCTTCTGATTTAATATATAACAGAGACTGTTTTAATTTGTTTTTTTTTAACTTTCTGTATCTTTTGAAGTGTCTAACTTATTGAGTTGCCCTTGCTTTTTTCAGCAATTTCTTTTTCTTAGAAGTCTGTAACAAAGTTTTAGTTGAAATTCTTGCAGTGTTAGGCTTCGTTCACATGCAATGTCTATTTTCTATTTTCTATTTTCTATTTTCGGTATGTCTTATGATCACGGTCTGTGCACTGAATATCCCGCGGCGTAATTACTGGCAGCGCGAGCCAGTTACTATAAGTTACTTTAAGTAACTGGCTCGCGCTGCCAGTAATTACGCGGCGGGATATTCAGTGCACAGACCGTGATCATAAGACATACCGAAAATAGAAAATAGAAAATAGAAAATAGACATTGCATGTGAACGAAGCCTTACTCTGCCACACTCTATACTAATGGCATTTTTCACGTTTGCTTGGTTGCATTTAAGTGTTCATTAAGATTCTGTTTCTCTTCACAGTTCAGTTTGCACTCGTACTATTGTGAGTTCACATTGGTACTATTGTGGATTCACACTCATGCTATTGTGAGTTCACAATAGTACTTTTGAGAATTATACTTTGAGTATTATCAGTGCCACAAATGTGGGTTTACTCTGGCACTGCTTACGTTCTCAGCTCTTGTGTGAATGTCTTGAGCACATGCACTGTTATTGGTCTGTGTAGTTCCCATGATGTGCATGATTTGTCATGTGTTGTAGCTGGCACGTTCCACAGTGTTTGATACCTCTGATGCATCAAAGCCATCCACTCAAAATTACCGTACAAGTAAAGGGTAAGCAGCAGGTTTGATTGGGGAGAGCACGAGCAAGGATTTGATAATTGTCTATTTACTGTGTGCACTGAAGTATACACTGGTCAAACATTGAAGAAATATTTTCACTACTTGCTTGGAGTGAAGTGTGCAATATATAAGTATACAAGAAAGACGATTAAAGATTTCTTTACGATTATCAGTTTGATAACTTTGTAATAAGCTATCACAAACATTGATTGATAGTAAATATATCACTCTAAAATTGATACATTTTAAAAGTAGAAGTTATAACTAATGAATCATTATATTGTTTTTTTTAGTTAAGGAGGCCAAATATATATATATATATATATATATATATATATATATATATATATATATTTTTTTTTTTTTTTTGGGGGGGGGGTTTTCTTAAATCTTCCTCCTTTGCCTGTTGATAGCCTTGGTTTATATCCTAAAGACATTTTGCACATTTTGAAAGTACAAGGACTTGTATTCCTGGTCAAAATTCACTTTTAAATGGAATGGAAAGTACAATGAACACATGGAATTGTTCACCTCGTTCAAGCTTAGTGAAGATAAAAGTTTTATGTATAAACATATACTGATAGAGTACTTGTTTGTTTGGGGCTCAGGCTGTTATTTATTTCTAAGCAGACTAAACACATGCATAGGACCCCATGGATAAGAGGACATCAAGCTGCCAGAGTGAAATAAATATAATTAAAAGCAAAAAAAAAAAGTTAAATGAAAATAAAGCCGATAATATTTTGGATGGCAGATAGAAAAGAAAATAGAGCAAAGAGTAGAATAATATGAGAGGTTATGTTGTATTTGGTTTTTTTTTCAATGTGTGATGT
Organism: Lingula anatina; assembly: GCF_051362555.1. Classification (NCBI taxonomy): domain Eukaryota; kingdom Metazoa; phylum Brachiopoda; class Lingulata; order Lingulida; family Lingulidae; genus Lingula; species Lingula anatina. Next base: position 37,693,560 of record NC_141768.1, on the reverse strand, counting down.
TAGCACCATGGTGTTGGGAGTGCTGAGGGCAACCAAAGACCTAAATATAATGGGGAAATTGTTTTGTGTGTGTGTGCTGAAATTCTGTACATGATCTTTTTAACATACTTTTTGATTGGGGGTGGGAATTAAATGTATATCAAAGGCACTTTGGCACTGATATTGATACATGTTTAGTTTGTATATGTATTCAAATTGGTGCTTTTAGCAATTCATAAATTAAGAAATGAATGCAAATTAAAATGAAAAATATTGATTTCTTAATTATTGAAAATATGTATTTCTTTTTACTTTATTTGTTATAATTGCATAGTAACTAGGTAACATTTGCTTTATGCAACAGAAGACAAACCAGTAAAGATTCCTGCTAAATATCCTCCAATGGTGTGTCCAATATTTATATGAAAATGAACTTTTTAGTGCATGGCTGAAGGAAGATGAAGATGCTGTCATTAAAAGAGTCAACCAAAGAATAAAAGATGTCACCCAATTGGACATGACTATGGCTGAAGATCTTCAGGTAATTAGTAACAAATCATTACACTATGTTTTTTTTTCTTTTTCTTTTACCTAGCAGTTTTAGGCTGTATTCCCAGAGCTTTTAGATCGATCTATCCCCGCGGGAAGTCTCACTAGATTACTGTCAGATCATCCGGCTTAAATGTCCGTCCAGCCTACTACAAGCTGCAAGGGGGTAATTAACTTTCTTGTCCGCTCGGCTGACAGCTATTTAGCGTGAACCCCCAGGGAGTTAGGTCGATCTAAAGTAGATCGATCTAATCTCTGGAAATGGGGTCTTAGATCAACTATCATTAGGTACAAATTAGAATAGATTATGTCCATTTTGACATGTTCACTCTGGTGCTCTCTGATGAACTTTTCATCTTAACGGATATTTGTTTGTCTTTTAGTCAAAAGTGTTAATTCCCAGTTGCCTTTGAATACGATGTGTTTTGATCAGATGCAATTTTTATGTACAGACACAGATGTGTCTGTACATATAGCCATCATCTGCGTCTGTCGTCGCCGTCGGCGCCGTCGGCGCCGTGCACTTTTACCGATAACATGATAAGTGGAAAACCATTTTACCTTTTGACTTGAAACTTACAGAACTGATGAATATTCATAATACGCAGGTCAAGTTCGAAAATCAGCATGATCGGGTCACTTTTAGGGAATTTATGCTGTTTTTTCACTTTTTTCAGCATATATGCAGCACCGATAACACGATAAGTGGAAAACCATTTTACCTTTTGACTTGAAACTTACAGAACTGATGAATATTCATAATACGCAGGTCAAGTTCGAAAATCAGCATGATTGGGCCGTTTTTAGGGATTTTATGCTGTTTTTTCACTATTTTCAATATAAATACAACACTGATAACACAATATAAGAAAAACGGATTGGCCAATTGTAATCATACTCACAGGAGTGGTCAATCTTACTAAAACGCAGGTTGAGTTCGAAAATCAGCATAATCAGGCCATTATTTTAGAAGTTATACTGTTTTTCACATTTCCTCAGATTCAATTATTAGGCATGTTAACAGTCTCATTATTTAACTAATAAGATGCCTAAAAGTGTTTGTTTGATATTTCCTGCATCTTTACAACATTGTTAGTTGATTATGTAAAAAACATGGTAAACTTGTTATCATGTATTATGTAATAAAGTGTCAAAAATGGAAATAAACTCATATCATTGCAGTTTGTCAGATTCAATCATCCACTATGTTCAGAATCTCAGAATGGAGGAAATTGGACACTTAACACTGTTCTATTGATACTTTTCCCATCTCATCAATTTTCTTAGTTGGTCATATAAAATGGCAGTAAAATGTTTATTTTGTTTTATGTTAAAAAAGTGTTAAAAATGGAAATAAACCCATTTCAGAACAGTGCTGTCTTGTTTACATTTTGGCATTTTCAAGGCGTGACTTTGAAGTTCCATGGGCCTGAAGACCTTTGCTAGTCACATTTTCTGAATATCTGTGAAACAAATATTTTATAATTAAAAATTGATGGTCATTAAGCTGTTAAACATTATGTAATATTGCATCAAAATTTGAAGAAACCCCTATTTTGGGCACTGCTTCCATGAAGACCATTTAAGGAAAATCATGTCACTTACTGTTCTCAAACTTACAGGAGAGAAACATGGGACTAAAATACAGCTTCAGTAGGCAATGCAGTCTGTTTGGTATTTTTATTTATTTATTTATTTATTTTGGCAGTTAAACAGTTTTTTGTGAAAATTTAATTTTTCACATATTGGCATTTTCAAGGTGTGACTTTAAAGTTCCATGATCTTGAAGACTTTTGCTTGTCACATTTTCTGAATGTCCATGTTACTTATATTTTATTAATAACATTTGATTGTCATTATGCTGTTAAACATTATGTAATGTTGCATCAAAATTTGAAGAAACCCCTATTTTGGGCACTGCTCCTATGATGACCATTTAAGGGAAATCATGTCACTTACTGTTCTCAAACTTACAGGAAAGAAACATGGGTCTAACATACAGCTTCAATAGGCAACGCAGTCTGTTTGGTAAATTTTTCTGGCAATTTAACAGTTTTTTGTGAAAATTTAATTTTTCACTTATTTGCGTCTTTATTTTCTGTTCTTTGTCTGTACATTTGACAGCTTTGCTGCCTTGTTCTTTTTCTTTCAGGTGGCTAATTATGGGATAGGTGGGCATTATGAGCCTCACTTTGACTTTGCAAGAGTAAGCATGTTTTTTATAATCTATTTAAAAATAATTCAAAATTCTGGATTATGTCATAGGTAACAGTATGTTGGTTATATTGGTGTTATAATGAGAGAAATTCTAGTTGAAAGTTTTAAAGAATTTAAAAGCAAAAATGAATTTTTACAAACACTTAAGTCTAATTATGTCTGTACCACTTAAAATTAGTTGCACGTTTTACCTTTTACTACATCAAATTGAAATATATCAGTGTTGCAATAAAACCATTGGCTTCTTAATAGCTAAAAGGAATGGCTAGATGTCTTGATGGCTTTTAGTAATTTAAAACACATTTGTTTTCAGAAAGATGAATCTAGTGCTTTTGATACCAGAGTAGGAAACAGGATAGCTACTCTGCTTAATTATGTAAGTGGCTTGGTTGGGAATAGTGTTTTGGAAAGGATCACAAAATGCGCTGCAGGCTGTAGCCTTGTATTCCCAACCAAGCCAGCCTAGCTTAGAGTAGCCGTCTGTTTGTTGTTTGCATCCTTTACTTACTGCATCTTTTATCTGAGCAGCAGTGCATTGTAAGATACTTTAGAGTTGTGCAGTTAGTATATGGGGTATGTACTGGTTTCTATCTGTTCTTGAATGATGGAAATGTTAGATTGCTCACTTTTTCATCATTTATTGAAATGATTGTATATATTATACTGGTGCTCAGATAAAAGAACCATCACTCCCATGGTGGCAGTGTGCTGTGTGCATGTGTTGGATCAGTCTGGAGAGGTTTAATGGATTATTGTGTATGTTTTGATTTAGAAACAGGAGGAGACTGCCTTTGATTATATTCATGGCAATAGAATTGCCACATGGTTGAACTACGTGAGTTGTTTTCTTATTTTTATTTGATTTTTTGATGATTTAAATGAAATTAATGTTTTCTAAAATTCTTTTTATTTATTCAAAGTAATTTTTTTCAAAAATTCTTTTTATTTTTTTAAATTAGAGGAATACCTTTATGTAAGAAGAAAAAACATATTTTGGTAAAAGTTAAATGTAGTATTGCATTTCAAATGATTAGTAAAGGTACAAAATCTGAGAAATGTTTATGATAGAATGTTTGTTTTGAAACAGAGGGTAAAAAAATAAAGTATCAGTGTTTTTAAATGAGGTGGGGGATCTACTTTGAAGTTTATTTAACTGTAATTGAAAGATAATTGGGGAGTGCTGTCAATCTATGCAAAATCTACATGAAAGACCAGATGTGTAGACATTGTATTATGCATCTGTATGCAGCTCGTTTGATGAAAGCAAACAGCATTCTATTTAGATGGAGCCATTAATGATTTGATCACTAAGCCAGAGCTGAGGAGGTAGATGTTAGATTTCAGGACAAATTGTTTTATCAATGTTGTTTTCATTATTATTTTTTTTTCTTTTTGTAAAAAAGCAGCATAAAATAATAAGCAAATTGGTTAAGTGTGCTCCATTTAGTGTGTACTTTTGGTTTAGGTCCTTCATAATAAGTAAATCAGATGTATAGTATTCATTCAATAATGTGGAGTTTTTACATCTGAATTTTTGAAATTGTCTTACTTAAAACTGATTGGATTTCAGATGAGTGATGTCACTGCTGGAGGTGCCACAGTGTTTATTCCTATTGGGGTCAAAGTTTTTCCTAAAAAGGTAGCCTAATAGTTTTATAGCTTTCAAGTTTCATTTCCCATGTAGGTTTATTATTCATGATGTATCCATAAACATTTTACTGTCATTAGGTGCGGACGGCTGGTTTGTGAATTGGGCATAAATATTTAAAATGGAATTGTTGCACTGAAAATGCATCTTTTTTGAAGCCCCTAAAGTTCACTACCAATATCTAATTCAAATTACTTTTCTTGTCCCCATAATATTATTCTGAGGCATATCCATTAAGACACATGTTTTCAACTTAAGGTGGCTATATACTTGTTAAAACACTTTGTGGGGTTCTTTGTTCAGGGTTCTGCTGTGTTTTGGCACAACCTATACAGGAGTGGAGAAGGTGACTTCAGGACAAGACATGCAGCTTGCCCAGTTTTAGTGGGACAGAAATGGGGTGAGATTTCTTCTATATTTTTAAATATGTTAAAACTGTTGTATTATAGCATATTGTTCATCACTTACTGTTTTGAATAACATGTCAAGAAAACCATGTACTTGTCATTATGATGCCCTTGGAAAGTTGATATTCCATTCTATACACATGCCAACATGGTGTGAGTTCTGGGCTCTTTTCATGTTATTTTTTGTATATTGATGCATTTTGTTAAATGTACATTTCAGAACCTTTTTGTGATTTAAATAATTAGTGTAAAATATTTTCTTTCAGTTTCAAATAAATGGATTCATGAACGAGGCAATGAACTGGTGAGAACATGCGGCCTGAGCCCATATGAATGAAGATCAGATGACAGCCGTTTATTGAGGAACCTGTGAACTTCTACAGAAATCATTTCTGCTTTCTTTTTGTCTTCCTTTGTAGTGTCTGCTAGAGAAAATTTTGTTTTTTTTTTCATCATGAAAAACCCCAAACTGTACATATTTCATGTATATTGGTAATCCTTCTGATATGCTTACCTTTGAAGGTCTTCCTGCCTCTGAAACAAAATGTTTTTTGTTGAAGTTCACATAAACTTTGGCTGAGCTGATGATGAGCTTGACAAGAACAATTTATTAGCTGTGATATTGCTCTGCCAGCTTACAATCCTTGGAGCACAAGTTCACACACCAAAAAATTCTATTTTTGGCTTTGATTTAAATAGGTCACACCATTCACAATATCTAATATTGGGAAGATGAAAATGCTCATTCATGCTGCTGCTTTAAGCTTACCAAATAATGTGGTGTTTTTTCACATAACAGAGCTTTTTCTCTGGGCTTTGATTTTCTATCAACAAAGTATTTTTGTTGTTCATTTTAACAATCAGCCTTAAAGGTAAATAATAGCATTTAGCCTGAAGTTTTTCAACCACTGGTAGTTATTTCAAATAGTTAATAATTGCACATTTAAGTATAAAGATTGGGTTCTGACTGCATTAAACAGCACATAACTGATGAGGGAGTTGCTTACTAATAAAAAGCATGATTGTTACAGTAATTCTCATAAAGAAGAGAAAACTGAGTCCTGAAACACCTAGTTTTTCTCTGTAACAATTTGTTCTGTTTTAGAATGACAGATGTTGGATAATATTAAACTTCTATCAAAAGCTTCATAATAACAATTTTTGAATCTCATGTAACTATTTTGCTGTCTTGTGCAACTTGAAGTGTTCATAAAAATAGCATTTCTTTTATTGCTTTATATTGCAAAGAAAAAAGCATCGACTTCTGTTGAAAGTAAATATTATAACATTATTAAAGGAGTAATGTAACCATTAGTAATTTCTCAATTCATCATAACCTTTCTTTTAGTTCTTGACTACAATAGGAAATAGCAAGCTGCTAAGCATAATTGGAAATTTGTGGCAGAACAATATAACGCAAATTTCTAGGCTTAAATATAACTGAAGCATTTTATATGCTTCTTAATATCACTACAAGTTTGAAGATTATTGTTGTAATATAGTCTTTGTAAGAAAAGAGGTGGGACAATGGAGACAAATGTGGATTGTATATGTTGTATTTATGAGGTGCAATGTATTGTTCCTTTCAGGATTCATATGTTCTAGAATCAAAATATAAAAAAGTTACCAGAATAATATTTTTGGTATTGACAATATATGATAAAAGTTAAATTATTTATGGAGGTAAAGTGTTTAAGTAAAATGATGAAGCAATTTCATTAAAGGTTGGTTAGTTGAATCATATCAAGCACAGCTGTTTTCAACCAACAGCTTTCCTTTTAGTTATCACTTCAGCAACACCAAATGTATAATCCACATTCTGTTTTACTACTGTTTTAATATATCTGTAGTTACTTCAGAAGTGGTTGGTAGAAGTAGTATGGTAGTCAGATCGTTCATTAGAATAGGTGCTTGTTGTTTCAATAGAAGCAACATTTTTTCAAAATTTAATGAGCTCTTTGAATTAATCCATAGAAATGGTTTGTTTATTTGGAGGAGAAAATGGTTGCATATACAGATTTTTTTATCTTAAATATGGTGCTATATTAGTCAAGTAAGGGATTTGAAATGTTATTACTGAGGTTGGCAGTATTACAGAATATCGGTGAATGTGATTATCCCCAGTGGGGACTTGAATATAATCTGAATATTGCAGTGACAATAAATAAAAATATATACATTTTGCCAATATGTCTGTATTTATTTCAAAACTGCAAGTGAAATTGCTCTGCATCAAGTTTGAAAAAGGTTGAGTGCAAAATTTTGCATTTTTTTAAAAAACCAAGAAAGACTAGTTGGAGTGCAATGCCTTTTGGGAACAATTTTAACAAATGCAATGACTGCAGATGAAAAATGGTAGCTACATAGAAGGGCACTTGGGCAATAAAATATAAGTTTTGAAAAAAACGAGAATTAAAATACAACGTAAAAAAGTTTCATCAGGAAGAATGTCTTTACTATCTGGCAATAATCTGGTTTTGTGATGCAGTCGATGGTTCAGATTCAAATCGATCAGTTCAATCCAACCATAAACTATTAATGCCTGACTTATACTCGTCCGTCCCACTGTCAATGACACCGGAGGTAGTGCGACTGAAATGAGAAATCGTAAAATATGTATGAGAAGAGTTTCCGAGTATAGACGATTTTAGATGATGCACTATAAAATGGGCGGAAAGACTATGCATGCAATAATTGGCCTACAGTGATCATTAAATGAATGATATCATTTTTCGCTGTATTCTAATGAATAGTTGATTGTATGTTAAATAAGGCTGTCTGGAAAAACTACGGGAATGGCACGCACATTGTTAAATAAATGTCCGGTCGTATTAGGTCAAACCACATGGAAGTCGAGAACAATTCCACTTTGATGCGATTCCATGCCTAGAAGCCATGAAGTCTCTACGCGTGTGCAGCAAGTCACGTAGGCTAGATGCTACTACATGATCAACATTATGTAGGCTGCACAGAGAGGCACACGTGAAGACTCAATGGCATTCATACAAATCTTTTTTTTTTTTTTTTTTTGTGAATAAAATTGATGTCTTGGCGATTTAGATGCTGTGTATGTTTGGACTTTTTTCTCAATAATTTTGATTACAAGTTTTTACAAACTAAAGCCTTCCTAGCATAACAGTGCGTACCTGGCATGACTTAAACATAAATGAAAATTAAGGCGAATTTGAATTTAAATGGCCACTCACACGACTCTAAAGTGATAATCCGCGTCGATAGTTTGTTAGGTATGCCGCCTTAACCGCAGCGTTCAAAAATGTCTTGAGTCAGGTCAAACCATAACTCACATGTTAATGCACTTATCTTCTGATTCTAGAAGTAAAGGAAATAGTTTAAGCTTCGGGCTGCTTGTTTTAGATCACATATGCTTCTCGAAGGTTACGAGTAGAAGACTGGCCAAATTTTGTAGACGATTTAGGATACACTGGAATAAAATGAATGTAGACATTTGTATACTTTGCTGGCTGGTTATGCAGCTATTTAGGCTTGCTGGAACTGAGGTGTTCACGTCAATGAATGATTTGCAGAAGGTTTTGATAGCCGAGCAAAGAGTGGCCCAGGAGCTCAGGGAACACATCAAAACAGAGGAGAGGAGGCTACAACAACTTCGTCGGTAAGGAGAAAAAAAAACATACTAGACTATATACATGCAGTGGTATCCTTCTTGCTTTATAGTTTTATTGATTATGTGACGATATTTAATATTTGCCAACTGTTGCACGATTGTCTGGGCCACGTTTCACTCATGCACTTTTAATGGTCAAGCGCTTGTAATTGTTGGCCTACTATTAAATGTTTGAACGCAAGTTTTTTTCAACAATACATAGAAAGAACATAAAACAGATTTCACAGACCATTTTAAATATTTTACAACAGAAAACAAGCTATTCTTTTACAGCGACCTTAGATCATGATTTAAAGTTATATTGCACTGTTATATGAAACATAGGAAGCAAATCGTTGCTGCAAAAATACCCCATGAAGCGTTTTTTAATCGCACTAGATAATTTAAAACGCTATGCCCAAACGCGTTTTCCAGATTGTTCTTTGGATTTTTATGGCCATTCTAGTGCCATAATGGGCAATGACTATGTTCTCGAATTTCGATGCCTTTTTACATTAAACATGGTTTTAACGTTTCAGACATGACATATTTATGTTATATAATGGCTTTATATAACAATGCGTACTTTATTTCCGTTCAGTAATTTGTCCTTGTGCCTTTTTAAAGTATAAGACCATGCACCAAATGCTTGAGGTTATTGTAAAAATTGGTGTTTAAAGATGTTATTTCCTAATTACACTTGAACTTGATTCGCTAATTTGGTATTGAGAAAAATTTATATAATGTTTGACAATTATTCAATTTCACAACGATCGAGCAACATGAGGAATATAATTCACGTGAAAGGTCAGTGAAGCCGCGAGGAACGGTGTATGAAAATGAACCCAGAGAAAGTTGTCTAAATGGGATGATGACGTGTGTTAATGGTTATGGTTTCTACTTTAATCATATGTCAGCACCTTAAACTTCATTGTAACTCTATAATAAGGTCATTAGTTCCACTTGTGAGGTTTAAAGGGAAACCTATAGCTACTAGTATTATATTAACTCCGAGGATGTAATGGCAATTTTAATAGCGTGGAGGAGATATAGACTTGCGTTTAAACGAACCCAGGGACTTTTGGTGAGAGTGATGGAATATTCCGACAGAATATCAATCGCGATTTTATTATGGCTTAACTAGGAGAAAATGCAACATTCATGCAGCTCTTCTTTGAGATACAGGTGACATTATGTATCAGATAATACACTGTCATCGGAGCGATATATGCCAGAATACCTCTGTTAGCGAGAAGTGTTCATGGCATGTCGCTAGAGGGTGACACTGTACTATTTGACTTACATACCAATAGAAAACAATCGCATTTCACTGAAAAATACCCCTAAAATTGAATAAAGCATATATTGCAAAGCGTATATTGCATCTCTAAGTTTGTATTAATCTTGTTCTTCAAAACTGCTTGACGGAACCTCTTGACTTGCAATCGAACACATCAGCGACGGGGATAAAAATTTGCATGTCCCTTTCAATATTTTTATGTTTTCCTACACGGTATGCAACGCTACCTAATTAAAATGCATTACTCAAGGGAATTGTACAACTTCGGTTACTTGGTAACTTCCTTAGCCAGTAGTTCTGTGAAAGCTGCTTTAGTGAAATTGAGCAGATGAGGATGTCTCTCTTTGAAATATCCCATCATTTTTGTGAGTGTATAGGTTAAAAAATAACAATGTTAAATATACATTTTAGTTAAATCACTTAAAAATTGCTTACATAGGGACCGACTGCCGTCTAATGCTTTGAACTAACAGTAGAGAACGCTTATAATCGGATCCTCTGATAACACAGAAACATATTGAAAGAAAAACTTTCTAATCAGGAGAAACGAGGTGACAGCTAGGCTTTATCAGCAGTACCCAACTGTTAAATGGATAACAGATATTTATTTATTTATTTATTTATAAGAATCGATTTTACATATTAAAACCAAAGTGCATACGCCTGTGGCTTCTAGTGGAATTTTATTGTATTTTGCTAACAGATACAACTGAATGAGACAACTACGTGTGTGTATCACAAAGCAGAATGCAATGCCACCTATAACTGTATGATGTAAAACTATAATGGGGTATATAGGGTCTATAATCTCCACAAACTCAACCTTAGATCATTTCATGATTTCCCATGGGCTTTTCCTAAATGTATTATTCCGCTTGAATAACCTTACTTCACCCCATTTTTGTTATCCACAACAATAGTATTCTTTGTTGGATTAAATTTCGTTAATGTTTTTTTCTAATTATTTCTAACACGAAAGGAACAGGTATTTACAATGATACAATTTTGTCAATATTCTTATGTGTCAGCTTGGCAGATGAATTTGAAGAACACAGCAACGGAGCTCTAGATGAATATGAAGAACATTTGGGCAACCCAGTCAATGCTTATCTTTTGTTAAAAAAATTGACCGTTGATTGGCAAAAGGTTGAAAATCAACTGGCTGGACCCAATACCACAGGTAAGGGCTACTAGTCACGGTTTATTTTTACAAAAATTATTCAATCATTTTTCTGTAGCAAGCGCGCATTAATATCTGCCTATTTAAAGATGGGTATATTTTTACTTAAACGGTTTTTTTTTTATTTTGTACATGTATGTAGGATCAGAAAGGAAAAAAACTCATGATATGACTGGTCTCAAGCATTAATGAATCAGAATCACTTTATTAATGAATTAGCCACTGGTAAGATAACAGACTTTGCTGGCTGCGGCGTAATAACTTAATATTCAGTTGCCGTTCTTTAAGGCGGTTGTTTTTAATTATCAAAATTCAGAATTTTCTCAGAGAATTCGAGGTTCAGAAATGGAATGTCTCCCAGACGAGGATGATTTAACGGGTGCAATAGCGGCCTTGCTCAGACTTCAGGACACTTATTACATTCCAACATCAGCCATCGCGTCTGGGAGGATAGGCGAAAAGAGAGGAAACAGAATGTCAGGTTAGCCAATATTTGAGAAAAGGACATGATTGACAGGAATTTTGAGAAAGACGAATCATATTGCAGGCTCCAGGTTTTTTATTATTTCTTTCTTTCTTTCTTTTTTGTTCTTTTTTCAGTTGTGAATTATAAGACTTAAACACTTAACTCTTTCGAAAAATTAACATTATTGTGAGTCACTCTTACTTTCTTATTCTTCTTTGTTCGCTTAATATCACAATGACGAATATAAGTATATTTGTTTAATGTTTTATAGAAGGAAGCGTTAGATATCACTGGCAAACGGTCTTCACCATTTTGTTGTCAAGTCCTAGTATCGTTTTTTACTGCTTCGCCAAAAAAAAAAAAATGATGGCTGTAGATATCTGATTATGTAAACTTCAAATGACAATCATGGCCCTTCAACTTATTTCAGCCGAGGATTGTTTCTTAATTGGGCGCCATGCGTACCTGGAAGGGGCGTGGCACCACGTGGTGTCCTGGATGCTACAAGCCTTAGAGGAGTATCAGAGAGAAGACAACAAAACTGCAGACAAAGTAGACATATTAGACCACCTTGTTTATACACTTGTGCAGGTAGGATTGACCAAAGATATCTGTTCGTTTTTCTTTTTTTATGAACTGCAGGATGTGCATTTGTGTTTAAAATGATTGGTAATAATAAAACAAACACCAAGGTCAAAATAAAATTCGTTTTAAAAAGGTGCACTTTATATCACTCTCCTGCCATGTTGGTGAGGCATAAGTAACCATTGTTTTTCTAAAATTAATATTTTCAGCAAGGAAACATAAAACGTGCGTACAATATCACGCTGGAGCTATTAGCAGCAGGTGCGCTGTCATTTCACATCTTCAACACGTTTTCTCTCATTGACCTAATAATTCTCTGGAACGATTTATTATAATAAAATGCACTCCATATCACAATTTACAAGTTGAAAATATTATTAAAATTTACTTGATTCAATTAACGATTGTTTATAATAACAAGGTATAATGAAATAGAAGCAGTTAGTATACTACTCAGATGATAACTACAGTACTGTATATGTCATTTTTGGTCAGACATAGGCCTATCCAATTTAAATACTTATTTGTTTGCCTTATTTTCTTTATTTTGTATTGCGAAACACTCTTCATTGTATCTTTCAAAGACCCAAACCATCCAAGAGGCATACAAAACAAGATGTATCTAGAGGACAAGTTGGCTAATAAACTGAGCGACTTGGAAGATATTCCGCCTTTAAACAATCCCAGAACAGGTGATCTTCAATCTGAAGATCTCGACTACGAGGCCATCTGCAGGGGAGACAAAATTACGGTGGGGTGAACAGTTTGAAGATTCGTTTTGTTTCAAGGCAGTTTAATTGAAACTCTAAGATAAATAAGATCGTGATGTTGGAGTTGACAGTGGGGCAATTTGCTTTTTGTGCGGGCTTGGAAACTACCGCTAAAAAGTTGCTTGCCTTGCATTAAATGCTGCTTTAGTTTTAAGAGTTCGAAATTCGTATTACAAAATTATCCAACTTTTAATTATTTCTAGGAAAACCCTTACAGACACAAGTTGTCTTGCCGTTATTTCCATAACAACAAGCCCTCTCTGCTACTGAGACCAGTTAAACAAGAAACAGTGTACCTAAACCCTACTTTGACATACTACCACGATTTTCTCTCAGAATATGAGATGGACGTCATCAAGAAATTGGCCGGACCTAATGTAAGTAACTTACATATAAAGAAAGAAATTGATAATCTTTACTGGCACATCAATGGTTACCTCGTCAGGGCGTTATATTTGGCTTGGTTTCAATTCTTTAATTTTAATGTTATGTACATGTATTTTCTAGTTAAAACGTGCTACTGTAAGAAACGTGGCCACACACAGATATGAACCCGCACGGTACAGAATCAGTAAAAGGTGAGATAAACTAAGTTTATCGGGACCTTATTTATTTCTCTCTAAAACCAAACAAAAAACTTTAGTTAGATTTTTATCAAGTGTGAGAGAAACAAACATATTGATAAGCTATAATCACCATTTCAGCATATAAGTGTTTTTTCTTTGTGTGTGTGTGTGTGTGTGTGTGTATGTGTGTGTGTGTGCGCGTGCGTGCATGTGGGTCTGCATGTAATTTCTCTCCGTTTATTTTCTCTTCACTTTTAAAGCGCATGGTTTGATGATACGTACGACCCTATGATCGAGAGGGTGCGCAGGAGGATATCAGATGTGACCGGACTGTCTCTAGAAAATGCAGAAGCATTACAGGTCAGTCTAAAACACGTCACGGACATGGTCACTACTGGACTTTCGAAAGTTTTAATGTCTCACAAGGGTTAAGTTTTATAATATCATTTAAGGTGTGCTCTTATTTGTTAAGCTTAGCTTTTTAGTATTCTAAACCCAAGGTTTTAAGAATCAGTTTTGTTTCCTAACTAAATCAGTTGATACAAAATTTCTCATTTAGGTTGCCAATTACGGACTGGGTGGTTATTATGCACTACATCTAGATTGCGCTAAGGTCAGTATTTTATCCAAAATGTTTGGACTGTGTGACGTTAGATTTAGTGCTCAGCGTTTCAAGGCTTTTACCAGCACTTTGTAAAATCTAAAAGGTGTCAGAGAGCAACAGTGATTTACAATTTCTACATTATATTTTGAAAATGGTTTCTTTGTTTCATTCCTTTGTTTTCATTCTAAGAAAGGAGATAACGATGCATTTGAAGAATACAGAGGGAATCGAATAGCAACCTGGATAAACTATGTAAGTACTTTGTAAGCTTTGTCCTTAAAATGTCGAAACACACAGGGTAATGGTATCTCAAAACTGCATGTAAACTAATGCTAACCCTTAGTAGGGACACCAGAACCATATGTAATTTAAACACGTGGAGCTATGCACTATTATTTGCTCCTTACTGTGCTTGATAGTTTCTTTCTTCAGAAATTACTTACCTTTTTGTGTTATAGAGGATTATGCGAGTTACTGCATTTTTTTATATAGACCGAAAATTAGATACAATAAGGCTATCAGAGGGATCATTTTTCAGGTCTACTCTTTATCCATACTTACTTTAGTCACATATACAGTATATTTTATTTAGATGAGCGACGTTGAAGCTGGGGGCGCCACAGCGTTTGTCCGCATTGGAGTAAGAGTCCCACCTAATAAGGTAACCCCTCCCCCCCCCAAAAAAAAAAAAAAGTGGAAGAAGGAAAATAAATACATAAGATGAAAAAATTAATGAATAGATGAAATAAAATTATGTGCTAAATGTTTTCAGTTTCATCAAAGAATCAGAAATTCGAACAAAAAAAAGCAACAATTTGATTCAAATTCTTCTATATTTGATTTAGGGAGGTGCAGCTTTTTGGTATAACTTATTTAAAAATGGTGAAAGCAATTTCCAAACAAAGCACGCGGCCTGTCCTGTTCTTTTAGGGCAGAAATGGGGTAAGTGTCTTCGCCAAAGTAGCATAAAAATTATTTATGCACAGTGTTACGGATGTACTCTATTACAAAAGTGTGCAAAAGGTATATTGATAAATAAATAGAATAATAAATTAGTAAATAATAATAATAATAATAATATTTTAAATGTAGAGATCATGCCTTGGATACATTGGTAAAAGGAGGATAAGAGTGTTGAATTAGAACATTTATTTCTCCATTTCTTTATTTTATCTTTTTTCCAGTTTCAAATTTATGGTTCCACGAAAGAGGTCAGGAGTTCATTCGACCCTGTGGCTTGGACCCAAATGAGTAGTTTTAGCAACACCGCCACCTCTTGCCGCAAACGACATGTATCCATGGTATCCATGGTCGTGTAACAGGCCAACGGTTCAGTGTTTAAAACATGTTTACATTTCAGTTGTGAAAGATTAAGCTAATATGATCATCCTCAACGCTGAGCAAGGCACGCGACTTGACTTAATTTCTAAGATTGCCTCCTTGTAGTCATAAATCATATTTCAAATTTTGGTGAAATAGCACGGTACTAAGTTCAAGCTTTACAACTGGCATATTCAAATTTTAAAATCGTGTTTACCTCTAAGTTTCAAATCGCAAAGATATCGATACGAAGTGATATTGACCACCCAGATTTTTGTTACAAAATAAAAACTAGAATATTTTCATTTTGTCAGAATATCGACGGTCTCTAATGCTTCTGTTACAGAAAATGATTGGTGTTTCTTAAAAAAAGCGATTTGTTGTGAATTGTTAATTTTTTCATATAATTTGGTAAACGAATGGTTGAATCTTAATTATGTAAAATATGTAAACAGCATTTAAAATGAAATGCAATTACTTAATCTTGGAGCAAAAGAAATTGAACGTTTATTGAATAAAAATCGGTCAAAAGTCAGAGACATTGAGGTGCAACGTGTGACAGGAATGGTAGTCCGCTAGGAACAGTAGTCCGTTCCCCATTACTTTGTACAGGTGGCATTCGTCCCAAATACTAACCCCTAATACTCTGACTAACCCTAACCTGTGCTGATCATAGGAGACCCCGAACGTCCATTCCTAGGACTACCATTCCTGTCACACCGGCTTCTTACTGTTGAGAAATGCGTACTGTCTACATGTAGTTCATCCCAATGCTACCGAAACTGTAACGCTTAAATGCATAAGGCCATCAACATGTACTAAAAGTGATGTAATTAAATAAAGTACAACATATACACATTATAATTTAGTTGTTGCATCGTTTTGTCTTTAGAGGGTACTGGTATAAACATTATATCCAAACGCATCTCGCATAGGATTTTTCAATCATGAAGAATTACCAATATGCTTTTTAATCAGCATTGTTGATTTCATATATATTTGTCTAATCTTCTTCTTAATTATTTAGCAATTTTTAGATTTTTCATTATACACTTAAAAATATGAATTTTTGATGTTAGGGCTACTTTCCTTGCCCACTACCCAGCTGTTTCCTGTGCACAGTCCGTAGTGCTTGCTTTCCAGATTATGTATGATCAACCATGTAAGGCCGACACATTTTATTTTATAAATGCAAGAACAATTTCAATGGAATGAAATATGATAAACGATAGTTGGTTAGGATATATTCGAAAAGTGTCACTAGGCCTATCCATTAAACAAAATTGACAACCGTTACCCTGTATTCGGATATAATTGGTCAATTTGGAGTATCGCCAATTGTTTGTTTTGATCACTCAAGTCCTATTTTCCTTAAGATATTCAAAAAATAGGAACAACACTTATCGAGATGTTTGGATCAAACAAAATAGAAATATAAAAGGTTTGCCTCATAAAACTGGTGATATATATTTTTAGAACACGAACAAATTTAGGTAATTGCAGTAGTTGGGCTCAAGAGTGTGTTAGGTGAGATAAGACATAACCAATTGAAAGCCCCGTTTTATTTTCAACCAATTAGATTGTCTTTCACTTACTAGCGTTTAAAAACATGGCGGGGAAGCTAGCACAAAAGAGTGCGATCACGTTAAGAGGATCAACCGATATTGTTGCCGAGTTTTTCAGTAAGCTAAACGTTTTGTTTGATGACTTGCTAATTGGCATAATAATCCACATGCAGTTGATCACTGATACAGTCGCGAAAAAACATGACAACCTTGAAAATGCACTCAAATGTTGAGGCTCCGCTCCACTTGAAATTGAATATCTCGCGTTTTAAATGCTTGCATTGGAGTTTGATTGTAAGATGACATGTGGCTGGTGGGACTAAGTAATAACAATGATCCACTGATATTCTCCACATAATGTGACGCATGCCCCTGGTTGAAGCGCTGCAATTAATGTCATTTAATATATTGTTAGTTACAAGTGGCTAAGACTAAGACCACTTATATATCCACTTAGTGACTCGCGATTAAATTGCACTTCTAAGATGAAGTGGTGCTCGGTTTTAGAGATGTTCATACGGGGGAAATGATGATTGCGTGCAAAGGTGTATCTAGCTCTTCAGTGTTGTCACGTTCATATACCAGGAAATTTCAAGAAGTTTTGAAAAGTCAAAATTATGATCATTATTATCATCATCATCATATTCTCAAAGGCCTAATTCATCAGGGGTCTTACTGCTACTAAATCCCTTTATTCTCCATTCTTGGCATCCATTGTTAGAAACTGGGAATTTAACAATCTTTCTCTGAAGTATATCCTTTTCACTAGTTTTTAACAAGACTTACTTGTGATGCATATTATCATCTTCACACTAAGAATAAACACCGCTCTGTGCTCAATGAAAAAAAAAAATCTTACTGAGATTATGGATACACTGGGCAAAAGTGGAAACAATGATTAGGAAATATAAAAATAAATAAAAAATAACTAGCACATTTGAGGTAGGGCCTATAACAGTGTGAACAATTGCAAAAAAAAATGAATGGTACTATACGTAGGTCTTTTTTGTTATCCCCAGGTTATGGCATCAACAGTATATTGTACCAGAGAGGCATTTACCCACCAGAGACTTTCAGCAGATGTCAAAAGTATGGGCTCACTCTACTTGTCACAACAGATGACACACTCAAAAAATATTTAGCAGAGGTGCTAGCACAGATAAAAGGTAATGTGTATACTTGGGGGGGGGGGGGGTACAGTATTTCATTTAATTCAGTACTGGCAAGAGCTTTAATAGAGAGCAACAGGCAATTCTGCCTTTTTAAGTATACTTTTTATTATTCCACGGGTGAGTGTAGTCAACAGATGTATATCATCTGCCTGAAAATCTGATTACTATTATTATGGTATTGATATTGATACAAATGTGTCCATTCCAATAAATGAACTGGTATTTGACCTTGAACACTGCTTGTTCTTGTCAAAACTAAAATAAATATTCACAATCAATGAGATAGGATTTTGTCATAATTGATATGCATTACATTGTTTGTAGTTAATATTGCCTACTTGTTTTTTTAATGATACAGTTAATGTACAGTAGCCAAATATGAGGTTTAATCAATATTAGTGTCAATATTTCCATATTGATTTTTGTTTTTAAGGTGGCCAACTGCATTTGTATGTATTAAAGCTCTGCTATTTGTTTATATCATTTTGATTGTACTAGTATTTATCCTGTTTGAGCCTAACTAGTGGTCAGTTTTCAGAGAAATTCACAAGACAATTCACAATTTTTTTGTCTGTTTCAAAATTGAACATGATAGAGTCTTGGAATGTGAGGAGCATTGCAGTATATTCGTCAAAAAAAAAAAAAAAAAAAAAAAGGAAACAGAAAACTTGTTATCGCTATTTGATTGAATGATTTTTATTCTCTTGTACACGTATAATGCTCCTTGGCAGTAAGTTTTGAGGAAATTGCTTTGCTCTCAACCAGTTAAAATGTCCTGTAACTAAACTGCATGTCCTTCTCGTTTCAGAATGGCTTTACAGTATGACAGTCCAAAAGTTAGTGGTGGTCATCAAGAGTGTGGACACAGCGGAGGTGCTGGAGAGATGGCAGTTTGATATCGAATGTGACAAATCTGCCAAGGACCCTGGGTGGGTGAAATGGATATATCTTGGTTCACACTTTTGCTTTAGTATTTAACTCAGATGTTTTAATAGAACTATTCAAGATTTAAGAAGTATATGTCAGAGATATCAAATATCGTACTTTGATAATTTTTTGTTGATTTTACTAAGTGAGAAGATGTTATGAAATTATTTATAAAATATTTGTATAAAACATCAATATAGTAATTACAGTCATATTGATTTTTATATTAAAGGAAGGAAACTTTTTCTATAAATAAATTTGATTTTGTAAAAAAAAAAAGAGGATAGATTTTTGTACTGTAGAGTAATAGCAGTTTCCTTTTTTACAAGTGCAAAACCAAGAGAGAAATCTGAAGCTGATATCAACAAAGAAATAAGTGCAGTAATCCGTCAAATCACAGCCACAGTCACTTTCCTGCCACTGTTAGAGACTGCATGTAAGTACACCAACACCACACTCAAATGAATAAATTAGCTTTATGGAGATTCTTAAGGATAGAAAGTTTATATATATATATATATATATATATATATATATATATATATAGTAGGACTTAGTGTAACGGACCCCGAAGGCCAGTTGAAGCACTGAAAACTGAAAGAAGATATAATTTTGTATAACTTAGCTTGATGGATAGTTTTAAGCACAAAATGAAAATAAGATTTTTTTCCAAGTACAGTTTCATTATTAAATCCTTCTATAAAGAGAAATACTTCTTTCTTTTCTAGGTGTCTTTGACCTGTTAGTTTACACAGATAAAGACTTAGATGTACCTGACAGTTGGGGAGAGTCAGGTCCACAGTTTATTTCAAACTCAGAAGAAGTGAGACTGAGATCTTTTACAACCACAATACACAAAGTGGATGCAATGGTATGCTACAAGAAAGATGACTGACATTTGCATGGGTTCATTTTTATTGCTTGAAAATTGCTGCAGCAAGCAAACTTATGGTTGGATGCAGAGAAGATCTCGCCATGTGGAAGGGCAGACCTTAGATCTTGTTGCCTTACACTCTTTAAGACACTCATAATACTCAGAACAACAGCATATTATTGAAAATGGACTAATGAAGGACTGCCACAAACTGATCAAACTACATTCCAGTGACTTAAGGTCCCCCAGCTTATTTGATGCAGTGTAGGAGGAGGGGTGACATTTTGTTACCTTTTCATCTTCATCTTCCACAGTTATTTATGCAAAGAAGGTTATCATTATTTAGGTGATAATAATTTGTATTCTGAGAAATCTTGGGATAACATCATGTGTAATAAGCACACTCTCAGTGTTATCAAGAATATAATACATTCTTGGTGCTGTGTATATACGTAAGGCTTTATATTTAGAGAAGGCATAGAATAACAATCATGTTGATTGTGTCAATAAAAGTGAGTTGTAACTAAGTAGGAATCTGGTTTGCATTATGGAAATATTATCATTAACCCTGACAAATTGTTTTAATTTGGAACAGTAGTGCTTGGGCTACATTTTGAGTTGATGTGATGGCTTGACTGCATGAGGACTTTGCTGTCAATTACAATATCTAACTAGAGGAAGCCAAATGATCCCCCTTGTTATTGAAGTGTAGATGAGACGTGTACACTACAGTGGCTTCCTATGGTAATAACAAATACAAAATCATCTTCCCCACCTTACATAAATATTTAACACAACCAGTTACATATACATATGTGCCTTCAATAAAAGCAGCATCACAAACCATAATCCTTATGTAACCTGTGTAAACAGGGGACTCTAGAATGGCCAATCTTCACAATCTTCATGTTTTATTTGTCCAAGGTTAAAAAAGTAATCACAAACTGGACAGAAGTAATACATTACTTCAAATGTTTATGTGTAAAAAATACCCAACTTGACCTGCTCGTGAATCTGGCAGTGATTGAAATATTGCCAGTATAGAGATAAGGGCAGGCACTGTTATCAGTCCTTGTCTATCAGTGTTATATCCAAGTTGTGAAAAGAGTAGGGCAGATAACTGAACCTTGGGTACAGTTTTAATACTTACAATCGGTAATGGCATACCATGTACTTCTATGGGCATACTATGGGTGGTATTTCCAAACATAAACCCTCTTCCCAGTTTGTGTTGCAGAAAAAAAAATTCATCGAATGAGCCAAAAATTACGCGCGTGAAAAACTACAAGTGGCAAGGCTGGTTACATTCAGTAGCGACATTAATCAACATTCACGGACTGTCGCAAAACCTTTAAGGGGGGGGGGGGGGGGGTCAGTCGAGTTCCCAGTATAATGTTGGTCGAATAACCTGGCAGTAATAGATTTGTCACGGCTTATTTTAAAGCACCATGTGTATAATGGATCTAATTTATTACAACTATAACAGAAACCTCTGCTATGTCCAAGTTTAAAGTCCAAAGAGTCGAGTTGGTTCAGACCGAGACCCCAGGCTAACAGAAACGCTTTCATCCATATACAGTCGAGACTGGGAACGGGTGCCACCGTATACCAAAAACTTACCACAAGTCATGTATTGCTTACTTCAGTGACACTGACCACGCCAATGTCATCCTGTATCGTTACTGATGCTGGCTTCACATTATACTTACTCACAGCCAAGTACGTCGAGGTCCAGAGAACTCCCCAAACTGAGAAATTTGCCCATGGCCCTTGTAGTAGCCAAGGGTCAAAGCCCAGCGTTGAGGAGGCCCCCGGAAATCCGAACCAACCCCTAGCACCCGTAAGGTGATGGCGGGGCCGCTGCGGCACGAATCCCAGAAGCCAGGGTGAGTCCCAAAACAGGAATGTTTCAGGCGTGACGAAGTAAGCTACATGACTTGGGTGGGTATTTGGTTACACGACAACACCCACTTCCAGTCCGTCATTTTGAGGATGCTGGAGTGGGGAGAACCAACCCGACGTCTTCACCCGAGACGGTTGATCTTGGTGTCTGTAGTATCCAGGTACACACGGTGACTTATACTCCATCTACCTGGTGATGACGTCATTTAAGAGAGACGTGATTGGCTGTGTAGTATGGCTAAATATAGATTTGTCACGGGGTGTGCTGACACGAGCATATTTTATGTCGGCATTTTGCATCAGTCAGCGATATTATTTTCGTCGGGATACAATACACGGATAACTAATCATTTAATCTACGCCTATCATTATCTATATAGGCCACCTTTCATCCTCAATTTATCAATCCGATTTATATAATAATAATAATAATAATAATAATAATAATAATAATAATAATAAAATAATAATAATAATAATAATAATAATAATAATAATAACAGCTTCTGAGACAGAACATATCGTAGGCCTACAGTGGTCTTCTTTACAAAACACTTGGTTTGTCCAGTGGCCGTGAATGTAGGTTATCATTGGTTTATGAAAGTTTTTCATTCAACACCGACCATATTCTTAGTTCAGTTCTTTACAAAACACTTCTTAATCAAATGAAAAACAAATCAATACCCGAAAGCTGTTATTGCTTGTCTTATAGATCTCAGGTTTTTCCACTTGCGTTAGTTTGAATATGCTAGGCCTTTTCTTTTCATTTCCCTACATATCGGGGTCAATCATACCACTCTCGGTTATTTTCTTTTACTTTTAGATCCATTAATGTCTTTCCATCGGATTATTAATCTGTAAATTAAT
Organism: Lingula anatina; assembly: GCF_051362555.1. Lineage (NCBI taxonomy): Eukaryota > Metazoa > Brachiopoda > Lingulata > Lingulida > Lingulidae > Lingula > Lingula anatina. Next base: position 37,671,040 of record NC_141768.1, on the reverse strand, counting down.
TGAGCCTCCAGTGAATCAAACGATATTCTAACGAATAGCTACAGTATTAAGGTGAGGGGAGGGAAACGTTAGCCTAATTGCTCTGCACCAGGACCTCTTGACAGACCGGACGAGCTAGCCTAGTGTTAATCTACGTGTCAGGCCCGTAGCCAGCAATTTCAAAAGGGGGGTTCTTTTTCTGAAAAAGTGGTCCTTTTCCATAAAAACTTTATGTAGGCTACCTAGATTAAATTTTACCCAGAGAGGACCTTTTCCCAGCAAAAGGGGTGGTTCTTTCGAACCCCCGAATCCCCCCGAACCCCCCTCCCTGGCTACGGGCCTACGTGTCCTTTTCTAATTTCTTGGGAGGGAGGTGGGGCCTGGATCCGCTATATCTTTCGGTTGCCCACCCTCCCTGGTTTCATCTCTTATTACGTCCAGCAAGTTTTTAAAAATTATCCAGCGAAAATTCAATGAAATTGTTACAATGCCGTTTACACGACCTGCATGTGGAATGACGTCACACTAACACTGTCACGTCGTGCGCGAGTAACGTATGCAACACTTTTGATGTCATTTCTTGCCAACTGCGTCGTTCTCAAGATGTCTTTCGCACATTTCGCCAAGGTATTCAATGATCCTGAAGTGGATCTTGAGGATGACGTATGGGCCAAAAAGACCGGTGCTCGCTGGGATAGAGAATTCCATCGTTTTATTAGAGATGTCACCGAATCTTCAGTCTTCAACTTCATAATCATGTTCACAATCGTTTGTAATGCCTTGTGTATGGCTTTGGAGACCGACATTTCTATTCGAGAGAGTGGCAAAGATTTGTTTCACATTCTAGACGAACTGTTTTTAGCGGTATATACTATAGAGTTTATAATGAAATTATATGCCGAGCCGAAAGGCTACTGGTTTAGTAGTTATAACTTATTTGATTTTGCTGTTTTGGTGATATCCTATGTCCAGATTATACTCGTGTTAATGAATGCAGGAGGCTCGGGCTTGGCGGCCTTACGTATACTTAGGGCGCTGAGAACTCTGCGAACACTGCGCACAGTATCTTTTATAAGAGGATTGCAGGTATTGTATGCTGGAATTTTATTATTTATTTTGTTAAATTTATTTATAATATATTTATAATGAATTAATTTATTATATTTAATTATGTAGTATAGATTTAGTTTTTCTGCATAAGGCATTTAATAGGTGATAGGCCTACTTAGCCTATCATGTTCAGAGAAAAGAACTTTTACAAGCGTATTCATTTCAATGTTGTTGCGTCTTGGTTCCTATAGCCATTTCCTGATTTTCTCTTTGCATCAAAAGGAATGAAAATTTGCTATTTGTTCTCTTTTCAACTTGTTAGGTTTTGGTAACAGCTCTTTTGGACACCATACGCAAATCTGTGTTGAACGTAGTCGGACTGCTGCTCCTTCTGATGTTCCTGTTTGGCATAATGGGGTACTATTTCTTTGGATACAAGGACGACGCAGACAAACAGAATTGGGGATCTCTGGACAAAGCCATGCTTACTCTTTTTAGCTACGTTACCGTAAGTGATCGTTTTCATCGCTCTCTCTCTCTCTTTTCCTGTGAACTCTAATATCCCCACTACGTGTGTATAATTACATAAGTAAAACTCATTTGAGAAATATGGCAAAATTGTATCTACTAGAAAAGATCGCACTCACAACAAGTCGTTATCATTATTTTGATCGTCTACATTCCAGGTTGACGGATGGACAGATATCCAGGAAAGTTTAGATAACTACAACATGGATGGCAGCAGAATTTACACCATCTTTTTTATTTTCCTAGGGCACTTCATTTTTTCTAATGTAATGATTGGCGTTATCATTATGAATATCAGTGAAGCGACTGAAAACTACGCGGTAGGTAAATGAAAGCGTGATCCTTGCTCTGTGTTTAGAGTTGTGTTTCTTCAAAGACACCCCATAGTATTAAAAAAATTGCATGCTGGTTTGATTACCAGCAGTAATAGATATGACACTATATGCATGGAAGAAATATCGGAAATTTCAAAGAAAAAAATGCGACCACTGAATTATTTGCATTATCATCTTCAACGACGCAGATTCCAGAAAAATTGCGATAATCTCCGTTTTGGTGGTAAAATAGAATTTATTATATTTTTTTGATATTTTTATTTTGAAATATGGATCTCATACGAGCAGTTATTATCCCCTTAATTGGCCTGATAGTTTTTATTTGACATAGTAATTAACAGTGTAATGAATTAAAGATTAATGAAATCTGAAGGATTCACATGAAAAAATCTTGATTAAAAACTTGCATTAGGCAGAGCAGCTTGCCGAGAGAGAGGCTGCCCTGAAGCACAAGAAAGAGTTCCTTTTACAACGTCAGCACAATGAAGTTAAACAAATGCTGGAGAAACAGGTAGTATAAAGTAGGAATAATATGAGATGAGGTTATCGTTTCTTTTACGTTTTCCTTTTTAATATTTTCTTTGGAAACATATTTCAGTCGTTTATGCAAACATAAGTTTTATACTGTATGTCTTGTGACAACTTATGTTAAAGTAGATGAGTAAAAAAGGAAATCTCTTTAGTATCATCACTTATGATTCTTATCCCCTTCTTCCATCAGCGAAGGGGTAAGTACTCAAATTTCCACGAAATGGTCCAAGAATTCGAAGATACACTACGTCATGACGATTTTGCAGTGGTCTCAGATATCTCTACAAATCTTATCTGGCTAGACACGTTACTCACGAGTCTCGATCATATGGACAACTCAATGTTCAGGTAAGAGCAACTATTTAGTTCCTGTAGTTTTTCATTGCGTTCCAACACATTTGAATTTTAGAAATGTCGCTAGAAAGTTTCCAAAATGCGGGATTATTTTCCGTACGTATTCTCTGTAAAATCCATAGGTTTTATTAATGCCCTATTCAACTTTGAATCCAGTTCATTTCCTCTTGTTTTCCAGGGTCCAGCAGCTTCACTTTGAACTGTGTGGTGCACTGTCGCAGATGTTAGATGAAAAACTTAGAGCGAAATACGGCACTTAGCCGGTAGTCATGTTTTGGAACAGTTTCATCGATGTGTCATTTGGAATGGACCCTTGTGCCACACAGTTAAAATAAAATAAATCACAGTAGAGGTCTCTTCTATTCCAGTAACTATGTTGTCTAGTTGTCGCGTATAGTTGTAAAAAGCGTGAAAAGACAAGTATACATCTACCAAATGGCACCTTTATTCAACTTTGCACCGCTGAAAACAATCTTTACAACACCTCTGTCGTCAAAAATACACTACACACTCTTTCCATTTGCTCTGATATCGTCTTTGATACAATCTGATTTTGATGCGTTGTACATTACATAATATCCATATATTCTTCTTACTTTCTGTATAACATGAAACAAAATATACAAAAATACATCACAACAATAGTGCCAATATAACGTATGGCATGATACCAGAAACTGTTTTAAAAGTATCCATATAATAGGAGCAGACCAACGACAAAACTGTCTCCTTCCGTGCATGGTTCGTCTTAAAACGGTTTTTGATTGCCCATTCTTGTTCAGGGCTTGTCATTATGACAAAATATATTAAAAAATTCTTTTAAACAAAGATAACTTTTTAAGAAGTACATTTTGCCATCCTATATATTAATGATGTCAAATAATCAGTTAAATAAAGAAAATATATAGTTTATTGAGTCCACTGTATGATAGCAGATATCATGTGCGTTTCACACTTAAAATATATTTGAAAGCAAACATTTTGGCAGTCTTGCAGTGAAAGCTCTAGTGATGCATATCTACACTAAAATGAACTTCAAGAATATAAATTGCATTGAGTATTGCGAGTCTGGTTTGAGTTCCTGGATCGAACAAATATGGTATGCATAGCCGCTGTGATTATTCCTTAGGATTGGTTGAACACGTTCGCCTTAATTCCTGTCCTCTTTCATGCAGCCATTTATTGCAAACTGAAAAGATTTTATAAAGATGAATACAGCTCAGTAAAAGCAAGGATGTATACAATGCCTTGGTACACGACAGCCATGTTTGATAGGCTTTACACGGAGGAGGCAAGATTTAATACAGTCAAAAAACAAGGAATTTAAAAAATACTATTTTAAAAACAAATCGTCGAACTAAGGCCGCATTCAGAACAGATGATCCGCGGACTAACTGACTGACCAGTTATTAGTCCAGTTAGTCCGCGGATCATCTGTTCTGAATGCGGCCGAAGCAACTTTTAAAAATGGTGTACATTTACCACCACGCGGGACGAAGAGCAATGATGATGATGACATTTACCACTACCTTGTGAATCACCTATGGTAGAAGTTAGTGCTTAGACTACATTCTAATAAGAATATGTTCACAGATACTGTGATATTTTGCCTACCATGACCGCAGATAAATAATATGCACTTTTTCCTAACGCACACAGTAGAGAAAAATGTAATGAATTGACTAGATACATATCTGTGAATATCTGATTTAAAAAAAAATCAATTAGTGGGCCTGGGGAGGGGGGGGGGGGGGGTAGTGAGTGATATTACAAAGCGCGTGCTGAGCTTACGTACCCCATTTGGCCCCAGACAGCACCGGACACGCGGCATGTCTTGTACGGTAGTCGCCAATACCACTCCGTCTGAGATTGTACCAGAATGCTGCAGATCCCTAAAATGTAATCAACAAATACATGTATGTTACTTTCCACAGTTTTATAATTGTAGTTCAAAATTGGTCCTTTCAATGACTGAGGTTTGATAAAATAAAAGTAATATTTTAATATATTGTGTCAGTTATTTTTACTATACATACATGTAGAAATATATAAATTGCATTTTAACTTTATTACTATAAAACTTTAACTTTGGTAAATTATTATACCGATATATGCATATGACTACAACGAAAGTGTAAGCGTTTTACAGTTCAAATACAATATGTTTGAGTCTAATTCACCATACACCACTAAATATTTGATTACAGAACTTATGCAACACTCGCACCTTTTTAGGGAAAACTTTAACTCCTAGTTTGGGAAATACTGTGGCGCCCCCTGCTTCCACGTCTGTCATCTTACGACAAAACAGAATGGTAAACATTATACAGTATATCACACATACAACGAACCTGATTTAATTCTTAATAGGACCCAGTATCCTCTTTTTAATGGGTCCTAGATTCTAACAACTGTTTGGCTGAACAATTTAACGTTAGAAAGACGTCACTATTATTCTCGACAACTGAGACCAAAAAGACAAAAAGCTTATCTGACATAGGCACGGGTATGTCGACTGATAGAGTAACAGCATCGGTTACTTCCAGTGCAATTACTTACATAAAACAGAACTGTGGCTATTCTATTTCCTATAGCATCACTAAAAGCGTGGGTTTCTCTCCTCTGGAAAAAAAAGTGGCTTGTCTTAAAACACTACGTAAATGTATAATCCAATAACTTTTAACAGTAAAATAGGTGAATCAGTGTCTCTTGTATAATGATAGTAAACAGGCTATATATTAAAATCCCTTTAATGCTATTTTGAAGCCCTATACGTCACATAAGTAAAAACAATGATGTCTTTACAAGCTACATGCATGTACTTTTTTCACTAATATTAAACTAGGTATTTGTAAATACCCCTCAGATTAGCGAAGTTGATGAGAAAACAATAGACTAAAACACTTGATTTATTTCAAAGTTAATCTTGTATTTTTAAAACTTACCCGGGCAAAATCAAAATGTGGCTCATATTGTCCACCCATCCCGTAATTAGCTACCTAGGTAGTTAGAGAAGAAAAAAAACATAACACATTCTATTGGTGAAAAATTATTCTACACACACTGGACAATAGAAGTGTCACCCCTACTGAACCGATACTTTGAGGGAGATAAATGATTGCGGAATGATATGCTTCTGGTATCCATTTATTAACATCAAATTTCACAAAAAAAATGGTTCTGACTGAACAATTCAACTGTATCGATATTCTGACATTGCTTATATTTCACCTCTTCAGGTTAATAACTTTGATTACTCTGATTCAAGGGGTGACACTTCTATTGTCCAGTGTGTGTAGAACATTTTTCTAGTTTACCAATGTCAGCAAATAAGGTAAAAAAAATATATAACATTTTTTTAATGTGGCAAATTTAGTTGAATGGAGAACTAGCAAGGCGCCACACCTGTAGTCCTTCAGCCGTGGACATATCTAATCCAGTGATGTCTGCGATTCTTTGACTGATTACTTCCACTACGGGGTCGATGTCGCTGTCCAAGAAAACGCTAGAACAGAGAAATTTATAAGAATTTTCATACTCACGGCAATTTTTAACAATTAGTAACACATCGAAGAAGTCTCGTTGTGTACTTGTACTGTCCTCTCATTGAATTGAAGTATTTCACTAAAATAATGATGATCTAACTCACTGCCCACAAAAGTAGGGCCATACTCTAGTAAGCTTGAGCACACTGGTTACATTATATATAAACGAGTTTGATTTCTACTGTAGCATCTCCTGAGGCTCTAACAATTTCGCTTAAACTTTTGCGCCACACAATTTCCAAAACACAAGACGTCGAAGACACTGACCTTTTGCTAACTCGGTATTCCGCGAATTCAAGTTTTCCTGTCACCGGATTGTGAACGGTCGCGCGGTTTAACTGAAATAAATGAATACGAGCATTCATCTAGACAACTGTTAGTTTTTTCTTTTTTCGAGCATGATAATGTCTCTCTTGGCGAGCAATGCGATGTGCGCTGTTATAGGTGTAGGCTACTATACGCGGTTCCAGATGTTCCAAAGTCATATTATATAGATCTTAATACCCTGCAAAGCTACTTATCTTTCCCAATTCGCCTTAGAAATGATAAAACCCATCAAATAAAAGTACCAGATCCAGACATTTCTTTCTAAAATGTCAGGAAGAATATGGTGGTATTATTTTTTGTCAAGGGGGAAAAATCCCGGATAGGAAACTGTTAATACTTTAAATACAAACCATATCACATTTAAGCAAAATGTTAGCCTCTCTTACTACGTACCCGAGGCGTAGCGAGCTCTTTCACTTTCTTCATTTCGACTTCGGACAGCACATCGTGCCACATGACTATCTTAGGGCTGTGATACAATACTTCAACTTTGAATGGTCTTAACAGCAGATTAGGGCTCTTGTTGGTTTCATAACTGCAAGTAAGTTTGTGGGTCCGTTTTGGTGTCTAATCATGAAACGGTAAAAAAGATGCGTTATCTCACATATCAGGTTTTAGAGGTTGCTTTAAAATAATAATAATAATAATAATAATAATAATAATATTAATAATAATAATATACACAATTAAATGTCTTCAAGATGTAAGGTGTCAACGACATTTCAAATGAAGAGGATAATTATACAAATAGCTGAACCTACTTTGAAAGGTTTAATACTATCTCCTCGGCATAGTTTTTCATAATTTTCATATTCTTCATCCCTTACTCCCCTATGTGGCCTTTTATTTTCAATCGTCATCGGCTTGTCAGATTCCTCAAGATTTGATAGAAAATATCTTTTATTCTGTAATGCTCTTTCGTTCTCGGGGTCTGTTAAAAATAAAGGGAATAACTGTGAACTTAGATTGAATAAGTCACTTGATCTATTGGTGACGCCATGTAGTCACTAGTTGGAAATGTTTGTATTTTAGGCCATTAATTATTGTCTCACAAATATCATAAATGAAAATTCGTATTTCAATTAAAGTATTAGTTCAGTGGCATTAATATTTTGTTTATATAGCGCTTACTTGCTATTTGAGCACTTACCTATCTGCAGCATCTCATTTGCAAGAAGAAGCGCGTGTCTCACGTTTCCTTGCTAAAAACCAAAACAGACCAACCTTAAAATTCCGAAATATGCTTTCATTTTTCCCACTTTATGAGCTGAAATATTGTAAGACATTAGCAAACTTCGTTGGACTGTGTATGTCTCGGATGATGCTGGGGGAAAAGGTTAGATTTTGAGTTACTATTTGGTTGCAAGAGTTTACGTTATCTTTGACCCTCCTCTCTCTCTCTCTCTCTCTCTCTCTCTCACACACACACACACACACACACACACACACACACACAAAGTGAGAGATAAAATCACAATAGAGAGAGAGAGAGAGAGAGAGAGAGAGATTCCCCCTTTAAAAAACATACAGACTTAGAAACATTCAAATAGGATGTCTGTTTCTCTAGTCGACTGAAAGCACACAAATCCCCTTACCTTGAAAGTTGCGAACGTTAAGTAATCTAATATGGTTATCCGGTCTATGGGGGAGTCAGGCTCAAATGGCAGTCTATTGAGCGCCTCCTGCATCCACAGAAGTGTGTGGTAGTAATCAGATTGGTTATATGCGTATTTCCCAAAGTAAAAACAGTCAAAGGCTGAAATGAGAAGTTCACCGGTATATTGACTGCAAAACATTTTGGACATAAACTTTGACCGACTATCAGATGTGTTGTAGGTATTTGTTGCTGCATATGAATAATCAAGTATTTGTCGAGGCAAATGTGTTAAGCACGGGAGTTGGAATGAATCATAGCATTATGTTATTAATTTTGCAATTGCTATGCAATTACGCAAACTGCTTTCAAAATTTGGCATTGCAGAATAAAATTGAATGTTACCCAACAAAATATGTCCCGTAAGCCTCACGACCATTGATATTTCCTGTGGATTTTCCTGTGCATCCACTTATTTGATTACATATATCTGATAAATGAGTGTAAAGAAAAACTTTATCAAAGATCCTATCCAAATTAATAATGTCGTTAAAATATCATAAGTATATTCATACCAGATAGACCCGGCGATCTCTTCACTCCCTGCAGTATTCCACTGGCAATTTCGGATGTGTTGAGATTGTATGTGTCTTGTAACCTCATCAGAGCTGCCGCTGCCCCTTGTAAATCTATCAACTGAGGTAAAAATCCCTTGTTTCTGATCTCTTCGAAATTTGCCAAAAGATCTGTGCAAAGAAATATTAAATAAAAAAAATTATAATAAATATTGCGTAATTAAATATTAGGTATTCTGATCACATTTACAGGACACGTGGAAAAGGTGGATTCGTATTATAGACTTCACGTTAATGGCTGCACCTAATGTGTTACACATTCGAGACTATTCTCAGGTTTAATCTAGAGTAGGAATCCATCTAAAATTAACAAATAAATGATAAAATCCATTCAGCTGATAAATATTAAAAATGTACCTCAGAAATTGGGTCATGCACAACATTTTAATTAAAATACTCTATCTACACTACCAGTCATGATTGTGGCAGTTTGTCTGGCTCTAGGGGCCTTTCTTGAAATATCATCAGGAAAGCAATAAAGGGGAACCCAGGGAGTGTGTGTAGGGCATACCATAGCTGTGGTCCTCTCGCAGTAGATGACTGAGGTCTGCCCAGTCTGTCGTAAAGCGTTTCATAAACAAGTACGCGTTGATGGGATTCCCCATGAAACTTTCACTGTTCGCCAACGCTGCTTTGCTGTGTTGTTCATATTCTTCGGCAGCTCTGAAACCATTCATGATAATGCCAAAAAAAACTGATTTAATTTCGGCTACTTCCTACTATTTCGTCCCATTGCATTTATGTGAACCTATTACGCAACACCACATTGCTTTTTAGGCAAATACGTCATGCTTAGACTTAGACGGATAAATATAGTGTATCGGAAACCTACTAATGTATAGCCGCCACGTAGGCAATGCTATCGCGTACGTTACCTTTCCAACTTTTCCAGCCGCACTTTTTCTTGTTTTATATAATCTTTGATGTCTTTCGCCAGAGATTGCTCAGCTTGCAGTGAACGCTCGAGATGAGCGAAGGATGAGTAGACCTCGGCTTGTATTCTGACAATATTTATTACAGCGAGAGCAACGGCCAACGTAAGCATGGCTGCAGTCATGGCGACGTAGGGTTAAGTTTCAGCGAGCAAGAGTAGCAACAGTTGCCGACCTGAATGACCTCGGCGGTTTAATTTGTGCCCAGAAACTAACGTGGAAAAAATTCTAGACACCACGTCACTATAATTTGGTCCAGAAATTTCTTTAGTGTGAATAGGCCTTTGTTTACTTTGAGGTGATGACCCAGTAATGATTTGACGCGTGGCTTCCACCGTAGCATTAACACAACCCGTTTGCTATGGTACGTTAAGTGTTAAATATATAGCTATGTTTTATCGCACATTTATTTTATTATAATCCCAGCAACAAACCTCGTCTAAATATGCTGAATACCACTATTTTTTCATAAGAGTATTCAGTCTTGGGTCAGACTAGCATTGCATGCTAAAAATCATTATCTGTATCTTTAGTGTGTGCTGAAACAAGAGCCGTGTAAAACAATCACGTCTTATTATTATATATAAAGCTGACACGATCTAGGCTCGGTTTGGTATCTCGATAAAACAAATGTCATGGTTCTAAGTACAAAATTATATTTCACTCTCGCTCTTGCTGATTTTTTTTTTTACCAAGATTAATTCTTTTTGTATTAGTGCCCAGATGAGTAAACCAAATTAAAAGTAGATCACTAGGGTTAGCGGCAGGCCCGTAGCCAGGGGGGTTCGGGGGGTTCTAAAGAATCGCCCCTTTTGTCAGGAAAAGGTCCATTTTGGGTAAAATTTGATCTAGGTACACATAAGTGTCATAGTAAAAGGTCCACTTTTTCAGAAAAAAAACTTTTGAATTTGCTGGCTACGGGCCTGTTAAGCGGATGCAAAATTCTAAAAGAAAATTATAGTGGGGACTACTTTCGTTATTCTTAAACAAAATTCTTCAGTTTGTAGTGAAAATCTCTCTTCGGTTTTTAACGCGAATGGAGATCATCCGAGATAGCCTATAAGTAAAACGAGGTTTTCTGCACTGCGCGACCTCTTGCGACGCTAGAAAAACTGGGAGAACCTGCATAAGGTGGGGTAAACTTTTTTTTTACTTTTTTCTTAGAAAGTATTCAAAAGTGACAGGCAAATGGGTGAATTTCGACTGTTATGCATGAGAATGGAAATCTTCCAAACTTTAATTAAGAAAAGCCAAACAAAAATATCAGTGGGTAACTACTGTCAACTTTTATTCGTTCCTTCACCGAACTCGCTAGTCTGCCATTATTTCTTATCCCACATTCCTCAAAATTTCGTAAAACTTTCGCTTGCTTTTACGGTAAGCCGCTGACTATCTTGGGTGATTCCCTTTCTAGCTTTGTAACATTCACAATAGGGTAGTTGAGCAAGGTGTCTTACATGTATGTACATTCTCAACTGTAGCACTGCAAGAGCCCTACATTGCGTTATTCGCTGTGTTGGTTTGACGCAAAAGAATCATGCGCGATAGTTAACGTCTTCCTTGAGTAAGATCGACCGATTAAGCACAAAAGGGTACTATTAGCATTTTGAAAACTGTATTGTAACTGAAAAATTAACAACTGTACAGTTCCTGTAACAAATATTTGAGATATTCCCGGACAAAAGATAGATCAAAATTACTAAGGCAACATATTCATTCGTCCATTGTGAGATCATAATTTAGAAAGGAAAATTTAAATATAATTGCTGACTTTTCAATCAAGTTGCCATTCATTCCTTCGGGTGTCTTGCAGTCGTGAATCTTGCAGTCGTTATATAATTTTAAGAGCGCATCGAATCTGTTATTTATCCAAACCTCTTGATTTGAAAATCGGAGTATTATGAATTCAGCTTTAAATAAGTATTCATAGAAGTATTCAGACAAGCATACATGTACATCCTTCTTTAATTTCTTTCTTTTTTTTTCTATTTCACATAATTTCTTATTTTCGATTTTTTAGCGTCTCCTCTACTTCTTTCTTTATCTTCTTCTTTATTTTCAAAAATCTGCAGCTTGGGGTTATCTTCATTTCTTTTTAATTCAATTATTCATTGAATCTTAATACATCGATATCATATTTCATCCCCCGCCATCTGCAAATGTCTTCTAAGATGAAATCCATGAAAATATGAACCACATCAAGCGACTTCTGCACAAATACTTCATCTAAATCTTTTTTCATAAGTTAAGGATTGAAACCTTAGAGGGCGGATAAAGATGCCTCCGTCTTATATGTCTATTCTTATTCAAGTGGCATATTATAAGTTTTCTAGAAGTAAACCCCCGTTTTCCATAACGCTGAGAAGGCAGCGAAGCTTATCTCGCGCGCCCCTGCTGTCGCGAGCGGCACGAGCCGCCGATGCCATTAAGGTGTCACTTTCAATCTCCTTATGCGAGGGAGGTCGGGCGAGAAAAGACCGGGATGCAACAATGCAACCATGGCTTTCAGTCTTCTTTTAAAACACAGGTAAATGGCAAATCGTTTGTAAGTAATCCTACAGAAGACCAGTGAAGTGATCGTGATTTGATACCGCGGTTTAGATACGGGCTTTTTTCTTCTGACACATGCCTGATTACCTTGGCACTGTCAAGCGATGGAGCACGACTTGCAAGAGGTGCCCTAAGCCACTCGATCCCTGATCGCTGAACGAGAGTTACCGACCCGAATCTAACACTTTTTATTAGCCTTTCAATAATGCGGCTAACCTATCCTGACAATATAATTCAAGTGGAGCAGGGATTTGCAAGCTCTTGCGCTTAGCTAATGAACAAAAAAATAACGCACTTTTCTCCCGTTTGCTGCCGTCTTCGTAAAAGCTGGAACCACGGAAAACATGTAATTTTTCTTTTAATGCCCATTTTCATTTTGGTGTCGTGTTTCTTTTTTGCATGAAACCTATCTAAGTTTAAAACAGCGGGGTTTCGGGCCTCACCGCCGTCGGCAACTCTAGTCCTACGAGGCAAGATTGTCGACCCGTCAAAAACGGTATAATCATCTGACACTAAAATCGACCCTAACTGCGATCACCTGTATGTAATGAATGTGATTTTCTTCAAATGACTTTGGAAAACCTATCAAATGGTTCCTTGGTCCAACGCCCAAACGAGCGATCCAGCTGAAAGATTTCGCAATATTATTTGGTCGACACATTCAAAGTTTAGTAGGGCGAAAGCTGAGAGCACTTATTTTAAATACGTTGCGGAAAGTTCACCTAATTTTCGAACCGACGTCGACTTGATCGGTCGTTCAATGGGAGAAAATAAGTTCTCGTGCCGAGAAAGTGTGGTAAAGTGGAGTAACTATGCCTATCACTTTTGATACTTAATGTAGATAATAAGCAATGGTCACGTCAACAAAAGTTGCAATTTCATTGTTTGAAAAGGGAATTTTTGACACGCGACAAAATTTTTGCGGCCGTCAGCCGTCACTTTAGATTCATAATAGATAATAACGCCATGAAAACCATGGTTGATTAATCGCCAGTGAAGTAATACACTACTTCACCGCAGAACAAAATCAATTGAGGAAGTCGGTGTCAACACAGGAAAACTGGAATAATTGCTGTTGAAAAATCCAATTTTATGTTGCCTGTACCCACTGTTCCTCCTTTCATTAATTAATTAATTCTTCCTATTAGTTTGTCATTAAGCCTCGCGCCTCTCACTGCTCAGCATTCTTAAGGTAGGTAATTAATTTGCTGCATTATCAAATTAGGGTCAGGTGTACAGAGGAGATCCAGGTGAAGCGATACAACAGCAAGCTGCACTGGAGAGTAACCTTTACCGTTATACCAGCATCCTATTCTCTTTATACTTTGCAAATGTTTGCCCCCAAGCTCTGAAATATATTCTTGTCAAATTACAAGATCATTCGTCGTTGACAATAATAGACTGAGTTTTTTACCTAACGTGTAATTACCCGCGTGGGTCTATTTTCTTTAGTTCAATTTTGATCAGTTTTCACGTGTTTGTTCGATTCTTTTTCTTCAATGTTTCTGATTACCCTGCCTCGAAGGTTGGAAAAAAGTTGCAGGAATAATTAGGGTCTTCTTGGTAATTTTCTCTGTTTCATTCACCTGCCTTGCGTGGCTCGAAGGGGAAGGCGACGACCGGCTTCAGTGACACAAGAAGACACACGGCTCGTGCCTTGATAAAAGAAAGCCCATCTTCACGTAAAGGTCCTATCATACACATACCTTGAGGGCTATTTGTTCTGAGGATAATACGGTGATTAAAATGAATTGCCTTCACGAAACAGGCAGGGACTATATGCGTGTGTTACGCGGGATTGGACGGAACTGTATTTAGCATAACAATTGGCAAGCTGTGGGGCCCCTAACGGTTTGGAAAGTCTCAACTCCTGAGATTACACTCCTTTGGAGGATTTCAAAGTTTAAAAGCGCAACTGGATCATTGCCCCTTATCCAAGTATGTGACTATTTGCTTATCATTCCGGACCGCACACCGTTTGGCGTGGTCCACACGTGGCCTTTTCTGAAGTGGCCAGTTGTGTGTTATTCAATTTTCGTGTATATGACAAAATATGTGATGATCTAAATGCCAAGATTCAAAGTAAAGAATGCTTACTCTTAAACATGGAACCGTGTGTGAAATGTAAGCGATCATAACAGTGTAATCAGTTACTAACCAATCATAATTTATACCAAAAAATAGTGAAAATAACAAAAACATATTTTGAACAAACATATCGTTTGATATCTTGAAATTAGTGACTGAAAAGTGCATCATACTGATAATCAGTTTCTCTTTTGTTTTGTTATCCATGTTATTTCAGTATGGTTGTATGTTTAAGTAACGAAAAGATCATACGAATAAAACCATTGAACATGTTATGCATGCTAAGAACTGCAGTCCAATGTGTCGAAAGCGGCCTGGAGTGCAGTATTTATCTTTCGCGCATCTTCCCTGCAAGAAACTTACGTAGTAGGACGTTTTTATGGAACATAATAAAAGTGCAATTTGAGCTTCTCCTCGGCCTCATCAGTTGTGTGTCCTTGGTGGCTTTTGCCGTAACCAGGGTGTCCGGTTGTCTGGGACACGACGGGGCGGCCCCGGGGTCATTGGGACGGCACGCGCGCCCATTGTCTCCCGGTATGTTTATTACCACCAGGCGCACGCCAGCTTTTTCATAAAGTGGATGTTACTTTGTATAAAAGCAGTTTTATTATTAAGCACTCCATCAACATCCCATTGTGCATCCACTATCAAATTTCCATCAAGCTGCAGAAGAAGTGGCTTTTGTCTGTCGTTTTCTTTGGGCCGCGTGGAAAGACGACCATCTTCATTAGCTGATCCGCTTACCCGCCGATGTGGTCTGCGCGTCAAACGATAGGTGACCTTTCAAAAAAGTCTGCACCCCTATTCTTTTGCTAATTAATTTCTGCTTCGTTGCTTAAAGCACTTTTTTTCTTTTTCTATTCTCTTTTTTATTCTTTATCTAAAATAGATAAAGAAGTGCGAAGGACGGTAAATCAAACAGGAGCGCCCTTTATGCGTGCAATTTATCACCATCACTATTTCAGTTTAAACTTTTATTGCTGTTTGTCGTTTTTGGAATTTATTCTATTTTTTGAAAAATTATTTCATAAATTCATATTGTTTTTTGCTTATTTTGTTTCGTGAAATCGCATATCCACTTCTAGTCACTTTAGCATATATGAACGAGAGAGTTGAATACAATTATAGTAAATAACTAGGTATTGCAGACCTCTGCCATGTCAGCTCAGTTCTCATTATTAATTAAGTAATGGATCACCACTAATCGATTCTAAATAAGCCCATTTCTGACCTATACTAAAAAAAAAAAAAAAATTATCACAGTCCGTCCATGCCTTTTTGAGTTAGGTTGTTAACTAACAAACCAACAAAGACAAAAACATTACCTCCTTGGTGGAGGTAAGAATTTTGAAAACGAAGCCATAAAACCGAAGAAAACAGAAATTTAATTAAATTTTCTAAGAGCTCCTTTTTTTGCTTGGCTTTCTTTCTGAAACCTTGATTATCACCGTTCAGCACTTCCTAATCCGACTTCTTATCACCAACTTCAATGCCGGTCGCAATTCTACGTCTGATTAACATGGGGTATTTGACGATTTCCGTAAATATTTTCCGATTGAGTGTTCAAATTAGGTAAAAGGCATGAAGAGATTTAAAGTAATCGTCTTACGCCAGTGGTCCATTCAATTCTCACTTATTCAAGTTCTAATCGCAGCAAGACACACGCGATCTAAGCGTCACTCTTATTGGGTCGACTGCTTTGACAGGCATCTCCCCAGGGAGTGCACTTCTCGGGCCCGCTTGATTGCTTAAAATTATTCACCGGAGTGATAAATGCTAGCGAAAGGGAATCAATCGAAATTATCTTTGTAGTTTCTCGAAAAAGGTTATAAAAGGTGTCGTTAAATGATTTAAGATTAAAAATCCCAATAATGACAAATGACACATTAAAAATGTTAATTGTGTTAATAATAAATAGGTTTATTGAAACTTTTAACTAAAAGCAAAAACAACAACGAAAGCAGATCTGACAAAGATACAAAATAAAACTTAACTTTCAGATGACATAAACATTTCCTTTGGAATTGTTCTTCAATATTTAAATACTGATAACATTCAGATTGAACTCAAATGTTGATAAGAGTTTTGATGTCAAAGAATTCAAAAGACAAATTTATGCAGACTTATCAACACTTGCTTCCTTTGATTAACAATAAAGATGACAAAATAACGTGAAGCTACACATACCTATGTGATGGATCATGATTAAACGTATAAAATACAAATGCTACTAAAAATTATAGCATTTCATGATGTGGCGACTCTAGTATAAAGTGAAAATAGTTCTATAATATCAGTCAAAATATAAATATCCTTGTAAATATATTTGCATAAAGAAAGTATTACCAGATGATGCATAGTGTTTCTGATTGCAATTCCCTCAGAGACAAACGTCAATCGCAATGGAGTTTTTTTTCTATTTAATTTATGGAGCATCTTTCTGTCAGCCACAAGACAAGTCTCACACACTTCCAATAAAGCTGTAACTGTCCGGGCTGTCCGCCGAGTAGAACACACTGTCTCTGCTATCAGAACAGTCTGAATTGGGACTTGAGGGGAAGCTGTTGTCACTGTGATGATTCCTATATGGCGTCCAGCTGGTGGGGTAGGACTGGTCGAGACCCGGTGAAAACTGCTGCATACAAGACACTGGACTGGCTGGGTGGTTATTGTGATAAAACCCGGCTCTGTCACCCTGAGGATACTGGAAGCAGTCTGTGTTTCCACTGTCTCCCGAGATTCCATGTAACATACGCTCTTGTAAATCGCACATCTTGATCGTCTGCGTCATGGCCCATATATAATTATGTGCGAAGCGAAGTGTCTCAATTTTGGTAAGTTTAGCTTCACCGGGGGACGGTAAAATTTTTCTCAAGCTTTCCAATGCATCGTTCAAATTGTGCATGCGATTTCGTTCTCTGTCGTTTGCTTTGACACGTCGAGTTTTCTTTAGTTTTTGTATCATTGCTGGACTCCTGGCTCGGATTCGTGATTTTGTGTAGCGCTTTTTCTTACCGGAGTCGGCACTGTTATGAGCTTGTTCACTATGGCAGTCCATAGGCCTGTTTTCTTGGTGCTGGCGACTGAATATAAGATTGTCATTTTCATCATTGCTTAAAAACTCTTCCTTCATCTTGTCGTTGGAAAAGTCGGACATCTTTGAAAAAGCACGTTCTCGCTCAAGTTGCTGCTTCTTGGGAGTCGAGTTGAGATCTGTCAAGTCTACTCGGATTCGGGTATTTATACAGTTGGTGACAGACAGCCAATAACGGCACGGGAGCCTGCGGCTCACAGCCACGCGAGCGCACAATAGCACACGACGGGGAGAGTTGCGCAAATGAACGTGCGCAGTTGTCGCCCTGCCAGAGACAGTGGCATGCTCTGCTAGCCCCTGACTGACAAGATAATGTTGACAAACAAAACAAATGTGTGAACTTCACGGATTTATGTAAAAGAGGAGCGGCGCATCCACAAAACTACGTTAATTGTTGTCCGAGCCAGCGGGACTAGAAGTGAACGGAATGGTGGTGTTAGGTGCAATTTACTCGTCTCCGGAGGCCATGTTACAGGGTACACTGAGCCAACCAGTCGCAAGATGTTGTACAAAAATTTCAAAGCTTGATTGACAATGTGATATCGCTATTGTTGGGCTCCTTTAATCGACGTAGATGGGACAGTCCATTATCACAGGCGCTGTCATTATCACGCCTTGGTCAAGTAACTGTGGCGGATGACCGTGGCTATGACCATTAGTCGCGACCGGAGTGCCCTCACCGCCGCTGAAGGGTCGGATTAAATACTTAAAATGGCACGCGGCTCAGACCCTGCCACGCTTTGGGGCGGACCAGACAGCGGTTCAAGACAGTGCCGCTTCTACTGGCTAATTTTCTTCATATGTCTGCACATTTTCAACATAAAACTGTCTGGTGGCTGTAGAAAGTCAAACGGTCGCACCGACACCGGGTCTATAACGCCATCTTTCCAAGCGACACAGGCAAACTCAGTTTCGATAAAAGTGTGACTCCTATGTATATAACAACAAAAGCCCCCCCAAAAATAGGCCTAATTTCTGAGCTTCTCGTTGTCTGTTTTAGTCTCTACGACGACCGTGTTAAGGACTGCTTCCTTTCTCAATTGCCTTGATTATCATTCTGTTGGCCCCACAATACTCACCGTAAACTCATCGAAGAGGCAATTAGTTGTGTAATTACGTTCACCATTAACCGGGGAGAACAGTATAACATATGCTGTTTTGAACTCCATTCAGCCGATGTCTTCCCTCATGTGATATATTGTATTATATATGTGTTTTTTATTTTTTTCAATTTACAGTTAACCTTTTTGTTGTTGTCGTTCTCTCAGCTTTTTAAACTAGTGACGTATTTTTCTTTGCCGTCGAGGCTTATCATTTTTGTGACTAATAATTACATAAAACGAAATTGTTTTCTTCAAACCAAGAAGAATGAAAAAAAGTTAAACAGAAAATATTATTAATAAAGCAACCAAAAATGATAGTAATATGAAGTGAATACTTTAAGTGATTTGTTTTTGAGAACAACTCTGGAGACCTCTTTTCTTGTCTGCAAGAAACTCGATGCAACAGCAAATCGCTCTAAGCTGTGAGCTTTGTGTAAGCGTCGCTTTGTTCTCAGGCATTCAGCACGCATGCGTGACAAGTTGGAGGCGCGTTGTTTCAAAAATGCAGCAGAGAGGACAGAGGGAAAAGCGCGCTTAGCGTGGCTCGTCAGTATCGTAAAAAAACTCGCCTAAAAAGTTTCCACGCTCACTGTGTGACCCTATACGAGTCCCAGACAGCGGCAATTGTGGGGTTATGGCTCAGGAAATGTGAGTGGTACAAAGAAGAGGAGCGTGTGCTTTGTCGAACACAAAGCAGCGAGCGTACGGAAATAATACCTCACCTGGTACCACATTTATTAAAAAACGTAATAAATACACTTCTTTCGCGTCTTTTAAATTCTATTGTTAATTGACAGAGCTATAACCTGCATTAATCATTGGTTTGCTTGGTGTTGCATTTTCTCACCTGTCATGAATATTACAGAGTATTGTTCAACAAGCGCGTGGCAAGGAAAATTTCCATGCCTTGGTAATTTTGCTACACATCAGGCAAAACACATGCATGCTAATTTTACATCCATATCCTGCCTGACAGCTTTTTTTAGGTGTTTGAATTGTTTTTTTCCACGTGGCGGAGAGCCAAATCTCTTGTGATGACGCCGCGCCGAACCTCCCCCCTTCGCTCCAAAGGCGCGGAAACCTAATGAGACAATGTTTTCAGAAGCTTTCCCACAAACATTAAATCAAAGAAAGAAGGGACAAATCTCTTTTAAAAACATCGAGACACTTCACAAGGAAGTTTCAGAAAAAATCGAACACAAAAGCGTCTGATAAAACATTGACCCTCCTAATTAAAGTAACGTTGCGGGTCACTTTCTATCACTGGATAAAATGTGAGAAGGAGTCGCGCCGCCGGTAATTGGAACAAAGCTGAAGAGCCGGGAAAATCGTACAAGCTTTTTCGATAATTGCTCCAAACCACCATATGTCGTGTTTATTAATTTCCTTGAGTTTCCATGGATCATCCTTGCGGAAGCGTGCGGTTGAAATAGCAAAGAAGAGCATATCCTGAACAGTAGACTCAAAGAAAAATTTCTGAGACACATTTAAGTCGTTTGTAAAGACGTCAAAATTCATGACGCAGAACGCACACACATTCATAAAAAAACGTTGGGGAACAAAACTTGATATATGACAATGTGAATTAAGTTTGATTAAATTTATTGACACACACACACACACACACACACACACACACACACAGCAAGAGAGAGAGAGAGAGAGAGACAAACAGAGAGGGAGAGAGAGAGAGAGAGAGAGAGAAAGAGAGAGAGAGAAAGAGAGAGAGAGAAACACACACACACACACATATACACACACACAGCGAGAGAGAGAGAGAGAGAGAGAGGGAGAGAGAGGGGTAGGCGAAGGGAAATGATACAGGTACTTCAGCACCGAACAGAGACGCTTCACTTGCAGGCCACGCCCAAATTAAAACCCTCGCCTCGACCTTGTTCAGGCACATCATACATGTACGATGCTTGTTGAATCGAAACACGCAAACCACCCTCCTCAGTCTTAAGCTTGCTGTCACCTCAGCGCAACCTCCAACAAACTCATTCGTCAGTTCACCCAACATAATATCATCAACAACTATGGCGCATAGTAAAGTAAATCCTTAAAATTGCCGTTAATCTTTGCAATCCTCAGTGTCTTTTTCCTTTTATTCAACCATATGTACTGAACGTATTACAAAACATTTCGGAAATCATTTTTTTTGCTTTGGTCGTTGAATTTGATAAGAGCAAGTCTTAAGATCCTTTCCGTCATTTCTGTACTGATTAAATGGGGCAGTGTGTAACAGAAAAGGCTTTTAAAAGACAGCAATTTGTCGGTTAATATTATAGTGACTTGAAATGGATGGTATTTCTCAGGTTGGTTATTTGCAAGAAATAACTTTCTCTCCCTTATATTATCCACGTAATATTAACTATAGGTTAAGTCCATTTTGTCATAGGTGACAGCGTCTCAAAGCCTGTTAATTAAGTGTCCATCCTTGTTAAAGATACGTTATCGCTACCGCGTACGGGCGCGTGCCGGACTAAATCAATTCTATTTCATTCCCTTCGCCGAATTGCGTAAGTTTCATTTAACGGCGTAATGCGAGTTGGCCGAAGTAGAAAGAACATTCCCGCTTGCTTCGGCTCCGGTCTCACTTTGTTGTCACCGCCTGGTGATTTACTTTGGACGCCAATGTCTATTAGGAAGACTGTTAACAAGCGAGCTTGTAACGCTTGTAAACTTCTCACAATACACCACTATTGACTTTAAATGCGAACACCAGCCATAAAACAAGCCCACGTTCATGAAGTGCACTTTCTACACAAAACCATCCTTATCGCCCTTTCCATCAAAAACCATAAAAAGATGGCTATTTATTTTTGTCCATCATTGCAGAGATCGATTTTCACTTCAATCGAGAAATTCGCGCATGACACGTGGACATCGATCTAAAATTGTGACCCCAGTCACTGACAACATGCACAGGTCGATGACGTGACCTCGAAATGTAATCAATGTTTGCTTTACAATTATTATTTCTGTCTGAAAGAATACTGCTGTTTATTTAAGTGATTTAAGTGTGAAGTACAAGCTTGTAAAATGCTATTCATGAACTTAAATTTGAGCTGCGTCTAAAAATCTTTACTTTTAATAGAAAAAATCACCAAAACAGAAAAAATTGTAATAATTAATAAGGTTATTTTGCTGTCAACTTGTCCATTCAGGTATACAGTTACAAATTAATAGAGGTGATACGGTCTTGAATGTGGCATTTATTGAAAAACTCAATTAAAGAAACGATATGTAAGACAATGTGTTCAATTATATCAATGTCGATCAGGCACGGAAACGCGTGACAAAATAACTATGCGTCTAATTGCATCATAAAACTTACAGAGGAAGATTCAAAATCCAGAAATCAAAGAAATAAATTTATATTTTCATTTTCAAAATTGAAATGGGAGGACGTATTCCATTCATACAAATGCTCAAACTGGCGGAAAACTACAATAAGAACAATTATTTATATTAGAGAGAAGAAAATAAATGGACGCAGAAAGGTACCCGAGGTGAACAGACTAAGACAATCTCACTGAACAAAGCCACTTGATCCTCGGCGTGAGTGATGTGGCGGAAAAAAATGGAGAGACGGAGTGACAAAAGGGCAGTGGGCACTCTATATTATTTCCACTATATCCGGAGCGCGGGCAAGCGCGTCTCTAGCGAGACGACACGTTTAGGTACAATAGTACACAGGAAGAAACCAATCCAACGTTGACACCATCGTGTCTTATGGTTAGAAGTGGCTCAGTCTGTCACTTACGTGACATCTCGGAGATCTTCAGTGAACAAATTTGAAATCACGTCATTTTGCCATCAGTGATAGAAGCTCGTCTTTTGCATTTTGCAATGACACCCCTTACAGGTGCCACTTGAAAAACTTAACTTTATTTTACTAATTCCAGCCTTTTTGATCAATAGTTTAGTATTTTAACGTGATGTTATAAAGTTTTCTAATGAAAACACTAATACTTATTAAGTGTTTTTGGAGATTAAATACTGAATGATAAAAACGAAGAGAATGAGAATGATGGTTTTGGCGTATTTCAGTTAATTTTTATCAATTTAGAAAACGATATAAATTTAAAAAGAATTGTGAATCAGAGTCATTTTATACTTGGGCGGATAATACACATTGTGCATCATTCGTCCAAGTTTAATATTTCTCTACATTCAGTTTTATATGTTGAATATCGGAAACTCGAATAATGAATGCAAAGGGCGATTTCAACCAACATCCCCACGACAATGCATTTTTTATAATATTTTGCCGCACCGGCTTGACTTCTGGCTACTAGCTTGCTGGTGAACATAAAAAACCGGACGCTTCATTACACATTTACCATTCCAAAACCAGTAACTATGGCCAAAGTTTACGCTAAATTTCAAGCTTGGTTAATCTGCAAGCTGCAGCTCCAGCGGCGTCTTGCAGGTAATGTCCACTTAGAAAACAATGATGAATGATTAATGTGCCGGCGACCTATAATAATGTACAGTTATCTCGGCGGGGCCACTGGGGAGGCTGTGTGCAGAAACACACCTACTTCCATTGGTCGGAACTGGAAGAGGCTACCAAGCAACCGTGCGACACTCCGGGCAAATTCTCCGCTCTCTCATTCAGTACGTTTTCTGACCCTACCGGATTCCGTTTTGATGTACCGGTATATGTTCAAAAATGCAATTATGTTGAAAATATCAGATGCCCCATTTGTTTGCTCTGTTGAATGCTTCTTTATCAGTCCTGTAACCTGCTACCCATTGATCCTTCTCTTTCGTTTTTCTAGACTTACTTTCAGTGAATGAAGTAAATTAGAGAGTAAATTGTGCTTTTAATACGTGCTTTACGTTTAGTAATTACAATTCATTATACGGTGAAAAACCACCGGCCAAATTTCAATTTTCGACGTCTTTGATATTCCTTATCACCTGTTGATATTGTTTGCATTCAACCCGGGGCCGTAATACGAGCAGGGCCAGAGACACGTGCGGCTCGAGCTATCCACACGACCTGGTCCTAGGAGCCCGCCTCCCGTGTCACTATTCAGCTCATCCGACTCTGTAATAACAGTGTAATGACAGCAGACCGCTCAGCCGGACGGGCTGACTTTTCAATTTTACATGTTAAAATAGGTAATTAGGAAGAGCTGCGCACTAAAAACACGGCAAAATGCGTCTCCGAGGCTTTCATTTGCCATGGCGGCAGGTGCGCGAAGGGTCTTCATATGATTCCTTCGTCTCTAGCCGCGAGGCTATTCAACAGAAGCTTGATGAACTGGGGGCGTTGTCGATAGTTAAATTGTGCACTTGACGGCAGTTGCAGTTATCTTTGATTTACTTAGGATGACAACAAAATGCCTGCCTAGCGTTATAGTTTCAAAACAATTTATTTAAAAAAATCATTCTAGGTATTCGAAATCATAAGCAGCTAAAACTGTAGGCTATTTCACATAATGATAAAAATGTGTTGCTCTAGTCAAAAATGTTTTCTTTTTTGTTATTGTATCATGACGTGATAGTTATTTTTCAGCATCTGTTTAGACGTAAGTAGTGTATAACAAAGAAAACACCCTCTTGTAACACATTTCAATCTTTCTCAGTTTTATATTTTCTTGTGAATTTAAAAAGTGGCCTCTTGATTATTCACATCACGATTTTTATATTCAGCGATGGGCCCAGTACGCAGCTATTGTGTTTCGTTTGGATAAAACTAATGCACTACCAGCCATAGATTTTAAAGCTGGTCAACCCCAGCCGCGACCAGCGGGACTGGGGTGATACTCATTATTGGCAGCACGCGTAGTTCTGGCTTCAGATGTGTGGATTGTATCGGTCTTTCCTGCCTTGACAACACTTGTAAGGCAGTCCAAGTGGGTGATAAAAGTACTTGAGGTATTTGTACATAGTCACTAGTTGACAGATCCCCATGGACTTGAAACAGGAGACTTCCTCTCCGTGTCAAGAGAAAAGAAGAGAAAAAAGCAGAGCTACTTTAGACTTGCTAATTTCACTCAACGTAATTAGCTTCCTCTCCAAAGTGACAGTATAATGGTCGCCGAAATTTTCTCCGCGCTGCGCCAGGGATGAAATTAGCCCCGCAACGTGTTGGTCAGAACACCAATTAGATGACCCGGTGCTCTGCGACCGGGTCAATCCTTAGTAGAGAAGTTCACCCACGGGCCGGAGATGGGGCGACAAGGCAGAAGAAGGTCAGCCGCCGTCTGCGGAGACAACAATACACAATGATAGTTAAAATGAAAAGTTGAGATTCAGGTTAGCCGGAAAGCGAAAAAGAGCGCCGAAGTAATTTTGTTGCTACTGTTGAATTTGATTCATTAATATAAGCCTTTCTAGAAGTCATAAGAGAAAAAGAGTCATAAGAGGAAGGAGTTATCTTCATTTTTAATAATTTTTATTTGGGTCTTTGAACATACACAATTCACCTACAATTCATTAGTAAATGGCTGTTTTCCTGTCACAGATCTGCAGGTTAAATGTATTACTTTGGTAAATCAAAATTTTAATGATAAAACAAATGTAGAGGCTATGCTCAACAATTTGTGTGTGTCATTGATAAAGGTGAATGGCGTAAGTAGAGAGAAACCTCACAAATGGTTTTCGTGAATTGATGAACTGGATATAAACTCGAAAAGTGGGATCATTGCAAAAGAAATATGAAACAAACGCCGTTTTCAACAAAAAACAGACGAATAAATTAACCCCTATTGTCACCATGCAATAGGGGAAACAAGAAAAAACTGCATCATGCCTTATATAAACTTAAGACGACATGACATTTCCGGGTTTCGTTTAAAATATTTTGGTTTGAATCTTCCAAGCTGTGAATAACAACTCCTATCCCCATTACAGTGTAATGGCACTATTTACTTTCATTTACCTGCGTTGTTTGTGATTTCATATAAGCAAGTACCCTTTCTACGCGTGCCTAACTGTAAAGATAATGACTGTGGACAACAATAACTGATTTCTGTTCCGTTAATTAAACATGGACATACAATCAAATATCACAAAGGAACTTTGTAAGAAGGCAGTATATTATGAGTATTTAAGTACTTACTGTTTTGACAACACGCCCCGTTTTCCATTATCAACTTGGCCAGCTTTGCAAAAATTAATGACAACAACGTACAAACTGATTAGGATTACTTAAAGAATTAACGTAATCGAAAAAAGTGTGTAGTTGTTGTTGATCATGTAATACATGCGTAAGTGACCAGACCCTGAAAATCAAAACGATAATCATAGATCGGACGTTAATACCAGGAGAATTCTCAAAGAAAAAGAAAATGATATGTACATATCATTGTACAGGGCATTATTCGCTTCCCTGCAAACGAGCCAGAAACGGCATTATGCAAATCGGTATTTTTTTTTCGTAAATTCATAGAAATAGGACCTTTTGTCGGAAAAGAGAACCATAAGTGTGTTACCGCATAATGATAAGAATATGCACCCACAACTGACTGCTCTGGACCAGAGGAGAGAACGAGAGAAGAGGCATGATCAATGGCCATTCATGGACACTACAGCGCGAACGTTTTTAATGTCTCTCTCTCTAGATTTCAGAAGAGTAAAAAAAAAAAAAAGGAAGTTTTAACATAGAATACAAGGAGAACGTTTATGTCATTCAAAGGCTGTCAAACTGGTCCTCTGGGATAATTGCTTCCTACACTAATCCAAAGTTCGATAGGGAAGTATTGGCTAATAAGCCACATTAACAACAACGAGAAATCTAATTTGGCGCAATTACGAGGCCCAATGATTGCAGTAATCAGTAATTTCTCCTCGAAACGTACACAGCAGAATTGGCTCCCCAAGTCCGAGTCGTGTCGGTGTCGTGCAAATGCCATTGTGGCTGAAACAATGGTTGGGACCACGAGGCAGAGGAGGGCACAGATGGACGGTCAACTAGAATAGCAGAATAGAAACGCACGGGCTTAATAGAGACCAAGACTCATAATTAAACACTATGTAAATGACCTCGCGAAGAATACCCTCTTGTTTATACCTCATCACCCAACTTGTGAAACTATTGACGGACGTGGTAGGGTGGCGTGAGCACTGGAGAGGGGTACAAGTGGATTAACGGCAGAAAGCCCCCAAGCCTTCAAGTCCAAAATAATTACCTCAGATACCTACGACATATTACAAGACAAAACCCTGTTTGCCACCGAGTTGTGTAATGGATTTTTTTTCATAATAATTGGCCAGACTCCGCTCGTTAGCCCCATAGAAGTCCATAGGAGACTCGTGATTAGCCATTTTGTAAAGAGGAACCTCGGCTGGAAACGGGCAAGTGCGGTAAACCACGAAGGCGAGAAGTCCTCTCTAGCGTCCTCTCTGACGCTCTTCACTTACGCCTTAGGAGCGAATTTTGTTCAAGATCTGAGCAAGAAGTGTCGCGAGTTGACCAGCAAGTGTTACTGAACAGTGTCACTTGGTTACGTCCTTACCACTTGGCAACTGTCAGTTGATGAACGCGTTTGTTATCACGACGGCTGTGTAAGTGTCACTTGACAGCCCTGAGAGATCACAAATAGATGCTTTTCTTCAAATAAATTGCTGCTATATCCACTGGAGACACATTTATGCCATAACACAGGGTGTCAAAGGTTTTAGTTCAACCCTAAAGTTATAACAAATGATAGGTTTTTAAGCATCTTTTTAGAGAGACGCGGTAAGCGATTGGTACCAGTAGTTTAAGTACAAGTATATTTTAACGTAATGTATTTGTACACATTTTTTTTACTAACTATAAACAAAGAGCTTGTAACACGTATAAGTACGTATATTGATGCACTATTAACATTGATCAGATGATATTTATTTGGTTTAGATACACATCAACCAAGACACAAAACGGAAATATTTTCAGAAGAAAAATTCGTGTTATTAAATTGCTCCGACTGTACAGCATCATAACTTAAGACAATTATGTTAAAAGCGATTTTCCAATTTTCCACCACCACTACTTTTGCGTGGTTTCTCCACAAACATTAAAACCATAAGTAGTTTTAATGAAACAAAAGGGGTAAAAACGTGAACATCAGTGCTATTAAGTTTTCCACCAATTTAGATCGAATGAAACAAAAAACTACTTGTATATCTCATATCTGATCAAATAGGAACAAAGTCGAGAGGGTTTTGAAAGTAAATTGCATTATTTACATAAATGTCAAGTAATTTCTTTAAGTTCTGATGTTACAGAAAATGAGAAACTACCGGCAAAGAATTGCTGATCAAGGAAAAATCCCGCTGTTCCTAGTGTGTTGAAGAGAAAAAAAGCTCGAACTTGAAGACTATATAAAAGTTAACATCGTAAAAGGACGAAGTGATTGTGTTTACATCCACGTCTCAACTGAAACAATGCTGCACTGAATACCTTCGTAAATGTTCATGCGTCTCGGCTAACACAATGATCCAATAACGCTCTCTATCCAGTCAATTTCACACACACACACACACACGCGCGCGCGCGCGCGCGCACAGACACTCAGTGTGATTAACAAAGCAATATTATCGAAGCAGGTGCCACATTTACCAATGATAAAAGGATAGGATAGGCTATATTTTACACTTTCATATAAAATGGCTGTACTACTCAAACCGTCATCAGACAACACTTCTCTTCCTGTATCGGTATTTTTTGGATTTGTTTGGCGCGTTAAAAGTTTTGTCGCTAAAGAAATACGCCATGCTCAAGTTATGAGAGGGCAAAACGAAAAATAATTATCACGCCCAATGTGGGGCTCGAACCCACGACCCTGGGATTAAGAGTCCCATGCTCTACCGACTGAGCTAACCGGGCTTCTTGAAATCAGGGCGTTAATTTTTTCACCTACTCGAAACGTAATATTACATAACGCACGGCACTTATTTTTCTACTGAGCTGTTGATTTAGAGTGACATGTATACTGTACTTAAAATCTCCCTGCATCTCGTTCATTCACTGTTCTATACATCCATTATTACATTCTACTACTGCATCTACTCAGCAGTTCAGTTTTATCAACAATCTGTTTGAATACGTCAGAGACGGTCCTATCCAATCCCGGCTTTTTACGGCATGTGGCGGGCGTAGATTAGACCCGAGAGATGACGATACTCAAGTCGTGTATGTGTGTGTGACTCAGGGGCGGATCTACAGATATTCTCTGATAGTCTTCCAAATTATCTTTGTTGATCCATCCTCCATTTTGACAGTCTTCCGACAGAAAAAAATTAGACTCCCATCAATGCAAACTTGAACATCCGCCCGTGCTGTGTGCGTGTGTGCACGTTGAACCAATCCTGGTTCCGTATCACGGCTAACAGGTACTTGTTTTACATTTCTGATTCATAACTCTTTTCGTGTGTTATTTTAAGCCTTTGTTGCTTTTACATTGGTTTAATGTAATTATATATTTCGAACGTAAAA
Source organism: Lingula anatina (assembly GCF_051362555.1). Taxonomy (NCBI): domain Eukaryota; kingdom Metazoa; phylum Brachiopoda; class Lingulata; order Lingulida; family Lingulidae; genus Lingula; species Lingula anatina. Next base: position 37,641,957 of record NC_141768.1, on the reverse strand, counting down.
ACAAAAAGGCTATCAACCAGTTATCAAGAACGTCTTTCTGTACATTTCAATAAGAATGCCAAGTACTTTATTTTAATGGTTTATGGTTTTATTTAAGTTCTGAATTAGGAAAGATAAGAAGCTTTAATGGATATGCAGACAAAAATGACTAGTGACATGTAAAGTATACTTTTCATTAATTTCTTTCACATAACTACTGCATTCTTTTAAAAACGTTCACGTAATTTTAATGCATCTCCAACCAGAACACATTTTACAATGTCACTAAAATACAAATGATATTTTCTAAGTAAAGTGACCTTTGTTTACCGATTTTATGATTGGTTACCCTAAGAATAACCTTAATTTCACTATTATTTTGATAGGAGTTTCAATGTTTAGGACCCTTTTAACACCAAGCTAAGAATAGTGCCATTTCCAAGAAAATATGAGCTGCACAGGGCCCACCACTGACTGTGTAAAAATTCAGCGTAAAAAAAATTCCGAACATGTTTTGCTATATACTCAACTTTTATTTCACTTGTACTTTTACATGTACACATAATGTATGTCATGTCATGACAAGACGATAAATGAAACAGAAAAATATTCTGAAAGCAACAAAGAAGTACCATCCATACAATAATAATGATTTTTCCTCTTTTAATCTTTTTAATGCTATGTTTGAGTAATTCCTTCAAATGAAATATGCTCGGTACAGTTTGTCAGAATGCTCAATTTCTTTTCATAATCTGTTCTGTGCTATCAAAGCTCAAAATCACACGAAGAGTCTCATTGAGCAATTAATCTATTCTGAGCAAAAGCGAGCTATAGAAGAAACTACTCAACCAAGCATGTAGCCATGTGTTTTACACAGGTTAAAATGACATAATCCATCCACATCCATATCAGTGATAAATAAACTGTCCAATCCAGGTAATTAGCTTTCTCAGTCTCCATTCTGGTCAGTTGTTTCTACTGTCTATGTCCAACACTGGTCACCATTGGTAAACATATATTGTCCATCTTGTGCTATTATCTTTCATAATAATAATCATAGAAGTTATAACCTTATTTTGGGAGACAACTTGTTACCACGGTAACTATAAAATACTGAAGAAAACTTTCATATCCCCCCTGTTAACTGCAGCTTGCAATTCTTAACAGCTTTTCAAAACCCCAGGATAAAATACATCATCTGTCCCTCAACTACGGTTCCATTTCCAGCTCTTTACAAAACAAAATGGCGCAAATCTTTTCTTTTGAATCCCACTGTCCATGTTCCACTAACAATATCCTCAGATACCAGGAGGAGGTGTCCATGTGGCAGCACTCCATACCTATCAGATGAAAAAGATTAAAAATGTACATTATAATCTTTGAATGGAGAGGCTTGAAAGAGGAACACAATTTGTTCCCCTTTAAAATGAAAAAGCATTGTAATTTTTATCAACACTTTTTACTCTGATCAATAAATTTTTTTGTTAACAAGAATAAAATTTTTTTAGAACTGTGCATTAAGGCAAGTTGTAGAAAACGTCAAATCCGTCACACCATTATGAAATACTATGACATCAAGCTGTGTAACATTGCCATAAACAATACTATAACTTCATTAAAACTGCATGACATCAACATAAACAATACTATCACCTACCCCCGATCTCTTGACCTCTGAAGAGTCTCCCATAGACATTTTCAGAGGCTGACTCCACATTGCACTGATCTCCTCAGGCCCTGGGGCGCCACTGCCACCACCACCACCACTGCCACCACCATAGAGCTGCTGTGACACCCCTGGAGGCAGACCACCTGGCGTGAAGGCTGCAAAGCCCACACTGCCTGTGCCAAGGAACCCCTGATTGAAAAGGTTAGAACTAAGTGATAAATACATTCCATGGAAATCATGTACTGACATATTACCATTATGCTAATACATCAACCTGAGTTCAAGACTTCAATATCAACCGTGTTTTCCTTTATATCACGAAATGTTATTCAAGGAAAACGGGGCCCCACAGACTGCAACAAGTTCTACCAAGATAACTAGGCTCAATTCACTATGAATTCACTACCGTGTTAATTATCACCATCGTGCTAAGGATCCATTACGTCAACATTAATTGTCTGAAATAACACCACAAATTACTCTATTCCTGTTTCTCACTGCTTACCTGGAAAGCCTGGTCCACCTGGCCCTCTCCTGCCCCAGTGTCTGAGAAGCCTGGCAGTCTGCTCCCTCCCATCATCAGTTTCTTCTGCTGTTCCTCACTCTGCTGACTAAAGCCACTGCTCATCACTGTGCTGGTGATAACAGAGCTGCTAAGGACAGATGAGGCTGGGGACCAGTCAGTAGGACCATCTGGAATGAGGGAGCGAGGGAATAGATGAATGAGTGAATGGATGGATGGATGGATGGATGGATGGATCAATGAATACAAGGGTGGTAGAAAGAATGAGAAAACGAGTATGAATGAAAATGCAAACAACCTTTTTTTTTTTTGGAACATTAAAAAAATGAACAAATCTTTCCTTAGATGGCTCAGTGAAAGCCACTATCATAACATTAAAATTTTTTGGTTATTGTTGTATTCAACAGATGTCAAATCAGCATATTGTCCTGCACAATCCCAGCTGTTCAACATGTAATCAACAATCTCGCCCAGCTTGCTTTTATTACAAAAGCTTGTTACATAGTTCATCTGTCAAATACACCAAAGACCTTTTATTCTTATTCTTAGATCTACCATATCTTATATCTGTTAAAAATTTTTTTTTTTTTACAATTACATCTTGGCACGCTATTTCCCTCTTCAACAGAAAAACTACATCATTTTCTCAAGTTTGTAACTCACCATTTCCCAGACTCCAGATGGTTGCAATGTCTCCCATACTGGGCAGGCCAGGAACTGCAGGTGTTGGAGTCTTCCTATGGGCCCTCTCATTGCCTATGGGTCTAGGAAATGATTGGTCTGACGTGGGAGATGGGGAATGACTTAGGATTGCCTCAGATGTATTAGGCTGATGGTCCATGTCACCTGAGAGATGATTAATGAATGTTGTACTACAAGAAAATTCTCCACCCTTTCTTTAAAAACATCATGAAAGATAGGAAAGCTATTTAGCAGTACATAAATAAACTGCACTAAAAGATGTTTTTCTTTTTTCCTTTAATCTAAAACCAAGGGAGAACAGAGACACAAAAGATAGGAATACATTTTACAAATGATAAAGACATCTTTTAGATGTGAACGATTTAAAGAAAGATAAAAAATAGGCCTCAAATGCCTACTGATGGCTATTGAAAAATGCGTTATTATTAAAAAGAGAAATTCTATATGATTGTATTCAGTCCACAAAACTCAAATTTTAGCCACATTTCTACACACCTTTTCACTAATAAAAAACTGCAAGATGCTTGCATCATAAATGATATAATATGTATCTCTTACTTTTAGATATGTACATACTAAAGCAAATGGATTTCTACTCACCTCTAGGAGAAGTCCCAGGGGTATTCCCCCCAGAGAGAGACCTCTGGGGCTGGAACTGAGGCTGACCAGGTGGTCCACCCATCCCCTGGGGCTGGACCCCACCAAAGGCTGACCCAGAAGGTGGTGGTATCCCCATGTTGTTCATACCAGGTGCTCCTGCAGGCAGGCCACTTCCAAATTCAGAGGTTAAGTTACTGTACTGAAGCAAACCTGGAGCGTTGAAGCCTCCAGACTGATTCAGCATTGATGCAGGCAGTGGTTGTGGTAGGCGAGATCCTGGAGCGCCAAAACTGCTACTCCCTCTACCCGAGTGGAGCATGCCCTGCGAAGGGGCCATGTTGTCAGCGGCTTGGCCAAACCTGCAAGTGAAATTTGGGGCATTGGGATTCAAGGTGCTTTCTATTTTCGGCAGAGTCATGGGCTGGTCTGAGCTGAAATATTCCTCTCGGAGCTTTCCAAAGGCATCCACTGGCCCAGCTGACATACTTCTTGGTGGTTCTGTTCCTGCTCTAGGAGATGTGTTGGCTGACGAGGAACTGACTAGAGGTCTAAAGCCACCACCCCCAACTGCTCTGTTCAAATCTGCCTCTGGGGGATTGAACAGACCCTTATGCATGCCCAGATCTCCAGGGTACACAGGGGTAGGGATGCTCACTGACCCAGGCAAGCTAACAACTAGATTAGATCTAAAGACATCATCTGTGTTGGTCTGTGGAGACATGTTCCTCTGTCCATTGGGCTTGTAACCTGGTGCTTTGGCTTGTAACTTGGGGTCTTCTCTCTCTCTAGGGGGATGACCAGGCGGAGCTGATCCAACTGCTCCAACATTGCACATGGGTGGGGTGGATGGTAACACGCCTGCAGCAGCAACACTGGCAAAGTTCATCCTGTTCTCCATAGCATCGTCTTTCTTGCCAAGCATCACCTGTTCTGCTACATTGCTGAAGAGGTTGTTGAAGGGGGAATACTCCCCTGGGGTGACAGAAGAGCCCTGGGGTGCCACTACAGCTGTGGCTGGTACAGACACAACGGGCTGGCCAGGCTGTTTGTTGTTGTTCTTTATAGGCAGAGGCTGATGCTCCATACGCTGCTGCTGGTGATGAGGCGGAACCCTCTGTTGTTGTTGCTGTTGTTGTGCTGCAGGAGGCTGATGTAGATGCTGGTGCTGCTGTTGTTGATGAAGATACTGTTGCTGGTGTTGTTGTTGCTGTTTCTGCTTGTTTGCCAAACGAGGAGGCAGCCTGCTTGTGTTGAGTGGTAAGTGAGCCTCAGATTTTTGGGAGCCTTGAGAAAATTTCCCATCTCCTGACACTGCTTTCCCTCCAGTCTCACCCAAAAACAACTTCTTTGCAACAGTGCCTGGACTCTTAGATGGAGTGTGTGATACGCTCATCGTCATCGTAGTTGACGTGGTCACAGAGGTCACAGCCAGAGGCTTGCCATTCACTGTCCCTCTTTTTGGAGACGCCAAGATGGCGGCCTGGCCTCCCCACGCCGGGCCAGAACTGGACTGAGAATGCTTCGATGGCACAATCTGCACAGACGATTTCTTACTCTGTGATATGGTGGTGGTCACATGGCCATTACTGATGATACTGCTGGTGTTGGCCGTAGTGGTCAGTAGAGTTGTAGTAGTTATGGTGGACAGGCTGATGGAACTGGAGGAGGTTGAAGACTTTGACTTGCTGCTCTTTGGTAAAATTTCCACTATGTCCTTCTCTGGGTCTTTGATCAAGGCTGTGATGAGATTGTGTGCCTGTCTTGTGGCATCTGCAGACCCTCTGGAAAAGAACATATCATATTTAGATCATCAATTTTATACTGCAATATGTAAACCAGTCATTGTAAATTCTATTTAACTGGTGCAGTTAACAGTTTTTGAAATGCTTTTTTTTTTTAATTTGTTTGATGTAAACGATCCTTCACACTTTAGTGCTGAATGACAATGCAACTTGAAACATTTTTGATATAATGTTCCAAAAAACACTAGATGGTATACAGTTTTGCTCTACAATTTCAACATTCTTCAAAATCAGGTATATTTTGGCACAAACAACATTTAAGACAATCTTCTAGATATGCAAAAACATCATGTGGATCTGGGTAATATTTTATAAAATGCTTGAAACTCACTTAATTGTAATGCTTCTTTCCCCACCAGGCCCTTTCTGCTTGTCAATGTCAATGTTTGCTCCAGATACCTCACGGATTGCGTTCAGTTTGGCACCGCCACGACCTAATAACATGCTTGCTGCCGATGCAGGGATGGCCAGCTTTTTAGATCTAAAACGAAACAAAACAATAAAATGTAGATTTAACAATGGATTCTTAAGATTTCTGTATATGGGCATTCCGTGATATGACATTACCTTCTTCTTGTTAATCAAGTCTCAAAGCTGGAAAACAACATTCTACACAAATCAAACCAACATTGTCCATGTACTTTAAAAAATTAAGAAGCCGATTACTTACTATTAATAGAAAATTATTCTGAAGACATCAACACAAAAATTATACACACTTTTTATATCAGGTTTTGTTATGAGGATCAATCTTTTGATTTTATACTAGCAACGAGTACTCACTTTCTGATCACTTCCTTCCAACCTTCTTCTCTCTTTCCGCCTTTTTTACTTGGACTGGACCCAGAATTTTTAGATGGAGTTAAAACCAAGGTGTTGTTCTGATTTGTCAATTTTCCTCCTGACAGCATAGCTGCCAAAGGATCACCATCAAAAGAGTCTCTGAAAACCAAGAAAGACATTTCTGTAAATAAACTGCAAAAATAATACTCTTATTTATACAATATGCAAATAAAATGGCCCAAAATTCACTAAGAATGTTTCAATACTTCTTGGAATGGATCTTATTTTATTCATAGTAATAACTGTACAAATAAACCCATTTTAAAGGTATTTTTTAAAATATCACTTTCACTACTACAAGCCTTTACAAAACGTTGGTATTGAAAAATTACTCACAGCGAACCCATCTTATAATTCTTTTCTTTCCTGTTGCCTGCTGGAGCTGAAGAAAGCCGCATATTACCAGGTAAATCTCCAAAGTCATCTAAATCACCAATACCTGCTCAAAAAAGAAAGAGGTCTCATTAAAAATAGACAAATACAAAAAAAAAGCATGTCAAGCAAATACTTCATTTTGAAAGGTATCAGATTAACTAGTGACTAGTGAAATATGTAGATGATAAAATGTATTATTACAAGTTTTGAAAGGTATCAGATTAACTAGTGACTAGTGAAATATGTAGATGATAAAATGTATTATTACAAGTTTTGAAAGGTATCAGATTAACTAGTGCCTAGTGAAATATGTAGATGATAAAATGTATTATTACAAGTGCACATTTACATTAAACCAGCCACAGTGGACTTTTTCTCACTTGCAGAACTACTGTAACATTTAATTCTTTGACATCAAACCAGTCACAGTTGATTTTTTCTCACCTGTAGAACTGCTGTGTGATATCAAGTTCTTCCTCTTCCTGTTACTTTCCCCGCTGTTTACTTTCCTGGTAGTGGCCGTGTCTTCATGTCGCCCTCTTTGAGAGGACGAAGCCTTTCCACCAGAACTACTCCTGTTTTGATTCAATGAGGTGGGTATTCGCATGTTCTCTCCCACACTGTCTGCTTGCCTCTGTCTGCTGTCTGGTAGTCTCTCTTTCTGCTTTCTGTTCTTTTTGTTTCTATTTTTTGTAGAATCCATGTTATCTTCTGTGTCAATGGTTCCTGCATTTCGAATGTTTTTGGGTTCTCTGGATAGGGTGATACCTGAAAATGCATTTAGTCACTTATTTACTAAGATTAAAAAATACAAAATTCATCAGACCATGATGGCATTTAATTGAAATGAACACAAAAAGTAACTTATTTATAAATAACTCATTTAACCTGCATAATTTTCTATACACATCAACGAATTACAAATTTTCACCTTCTTTATGTCTTGAAGGCTACTTTCTATATGCCTGATAAAAAACTTAGTGAGTAAAAAATTTTATCAGCTACAAAATACTTAAATCATGCTCCATAGCTTAGCTTACTCCTTAGCTTACTCATTAAAAAAGAGTACCCGATCTCTAAAACGCCATACAAAATGCTAGCCATTCTTCCATTCACAGCTGTCAGAGCTTGGAGTGACTTTCAAATGCTCTTGTGATATAAATATGTCAGAGTCATGATTTTGCTATAATTAACACCATGGGTGTTAATAACTAGTTTCAGAAGCAGTACCAAAGGTATGGCAGTTTGAAGAAAATTGGCAATATTGCTTTCTAGCAATTGTGGTAACAAGTATTGAGCATGGCTTCCGCCCTGGCAACACGCACGAATTAAAGAGATAGCAAACTGTAGAAAAAACTACTGTTACAAATAAATAAAAAATCAACTTCATATCACAAGTAATCACCCATCAATATTTGGAAATAAAATCCCTTACAGGGCTTCTCGGGTAACAAAGCTAAACTAGGCACATCACAGTTCCAGCAAAACAGGAGTCTCTCCAGCACTGTTACAATAATACAAAGTCTCATTAAGGATATGATCTACTCTACATCCCAGCAGGTGCTAGAAATATTGCAGTGTTCAATTAGCACCCTCCATAATCAATGTGGTCTCAAAACCAGAAGAGGCAGGCAACATTCTTGGGTGAATATACAACACGGCACATTTCACTGTTGCTGTTCCTCTGAAGGGTTTTAATGGTAATTCTGAGTGGCATCAAAACTTTCTAATATTTTGTTCAATCAAAACTGGTATCTAACTTCTTCAATGGTACTAGGCAGGCAACATATGCTGAGATAGGTAAAAACATTACACGTAGTATGTATACAAAACGGAAAAATCCATGTCAACATCCCTGTATACAACTATAATGTACTGCAGTATTCACATGAGCTGCACCCTTGGTTTCTTAGCAATAAGTGTCCCAACTACAGATATTTGTGCAAAATGTACATAATTCAAGTCAAAGTAAAAAGAAGATAGGAGTGCCAAGTTCTGTTGCACGAAAAGCCAATCCATAATAATACACACATTAATAAGCTGTTCTGAACTTTAGATCCACACTCAAGTTCTTCACTGATGACAGTCTTGAAAGCAAAGTGTCCTCACTTCATCACTCGTTCTGATATGTGTTGAGTGGTGTGAATCTTTGCTGTCACTGGGTGAGCAAAACAGACAGCAGCAAAGAGTTTAAGTATGGTTATCACACAGACTGAAAAAAACAGATGAAATCCTGAGGCAATTTTTTTTTTCACTCACCGATGGTTGTGCTTATGGTAGCAGAAGGGGGTGGTAGTGGAACTCTTTCTTTCATTTCACTCTCTTTACTTTCTTCTTCATTCTCTTCTATGGGTTTACTTTCTTCTGGCTCTGGCGTGGAATTGTTACTGCAACATAAATATTACGTCAGGCTTCTCTGTCTTATTTTGGGCTCCTTCAAGCAAAAATCCTTTGAACCAAATAGCTAACAAAAGCTGAGTAAAACAAAGATAAATGAGTAATTTTTTTTTCAAATGTTTTTCATTTCACTGCTTATCAGAGTGAACTATACATCAATTATATGACAAACACTGTACACAGTAGTGTTAGATTAGTATTTGCTTGATTACTGATTATATTTCCTTGGAGTTACCTTGTTGGCTCTTCTTCCTTCTCTTTCTCCTTTTCTTTCTCTTTCTCCAATTTTTCCTTTTTCTTCTTTTTCCTTTTCTCACGTTTCCTCTGGGCTGCTAGTTTCTTACTTTCTTCTCTGCTCTTCTCCTGATCAATCTCCTCCAATAAAATGGATGCATTTTTGTTGGCTTCGGCAGCTTGGCGGTCTTTGGCACTCACGATGATTTCCATGCACTGGTGACATTTTTTGAGCAGCTCCTGAAACATACAATGAAATACAATTATGCATCACACTGTTTCAAATTATTCTAACCGGAATTTTACTTCTATCCTAAATCCACAATATTGGAATGTGAAACAGTAGGATAGGCCCAATGAAGTCATCACAAATTTCAGTAAGTTTCTATCCTTACATTTACATGGGTTTTTGAAAAATTAAGAGAAACCCTGTACATGAATTTATAGGTTAATGATACTATCATCTGCATTGGTGTGACTAAAGGGTTAAAAAGTATTATCAATATATCGCACATTCCGATGAATATATTTTATATGTGTGGTGGAATTTTACTGATATGTTATGATAAAAACCTAGATACCAAAGAAATATGAAAAGCAAAATCCAATTCAAACAAATCTATAAGAATCATAAACATGTACAAATATGTAAATGTAGATAATATTTGTACGTTTAATTGGGGAATATACTGTTCAAAGCTTGTACTCAGTTTTTGCTATTTACTTTTTTCACTATTACAAGTGTGCATGTAAATTATATGGCAAACATATCTTGGAGCTGTAGTAAAAAGATGAAATGTGCAATATCAAGAGCCATATTTTAGAATCAATATTCTCTTTTGCACATTTTTTATAAACAGTGCTATTTCATCACGTGAGGTTATCACAAAACAGTCTACTGCTTGATAAACTCATTTACATCAGAGAAACACAATAACAGCTGCACAATAACAACACGTTCATATAAAATTTGACATCAATCCCCAGCTTCAGATGCATGCAATACCATGGAAACAGCTTCCTCTACTGATGTTCTCCACATAATTATAATCACCTCTCCAACAACAGATTGGTCTAAATAGATACTGCACAGTTATTATTTCAGGTAGATGACATTTTATTGATCTACAGAGAAATTTCTTTTGATGTCATCTTCCAAGAAAGTGAATAAGTATCATTATCTTCAGTTAAGGAAATAGTATTAACCCCCCCCCCCCCCCAACTAATAAGATATTTAAAAATTACATTTAAAACCCCATAATGATCCCTTGTTATTCACCCCCCCCCCCAAAAAAAAATAAAATAATAAAAATAATAAAAATAAAATAAAATACTAGCTTTTTAGTCTTTAACATTTATTATTTATTCATACCTAACAATACCCTAATAAAACATCTGCTTTACCCTTAAATGTGCCAAGTTAAATAACTTGACCTTAAAACCACAAATGCTTCAAAAAGGTGCTATTAATGACTTCCTCGCTGTGTGAGTTAAGGCTAATGTAGGTGAATTCCTGTTGTGATTACATATGCACAACAAATCACTTTTGCTCTATATTATCGTATTTTGACTCGTGCTGTGAATGATTAACATTAAATGGCCACAAGCAGTGATTTTTGTTTTTATAAATATCAAATATCAAACCTCTTGGACACTGTTTAATGCTGCTTTATATTCTTAGTGCATTTGCTGCTTTTACATAAATACTGCTATTCGGTTCAGGTCAAACCGATTTTATAGGTAAATATATTCAAAATGGAGTCACAGTGCATACATTACTATTCCACAGACTTGCAATCTACCAGACTGTTGTTTTGGCCCATTTATTTAGAGACTATGTTAAAAATAAAACCACCTGTAACATGGCACTATTTAATGTTATAAAGATGCATGTTACATCTTATAATAACTACAATAATTGAAAAACTAATATAAAATAATGAAATTTCAAATATCCCTTTGCTCAGGTGACCAATTATAAAAGAATGTCCCTCTTGATGTAGATGTATTACTACTTAAAGTGTCTAATCTGGAAACTGGAGAGAAAATAGGGGATTCCTATGGGGGCAGAGTGACCGTCTACCCACTGACCCATAAAACAACAGCAGGTTTTCTTTACAAATTAATCCCAGTATAGCCGAGTATTGAACACAAACCCAACAGCAATTGGAATGACTCAAAAATATGCTACGCAGCAGGTTTCACTTCCTACATTCAGACATTCAATACATTACACTAGCTAAGTGAGCCTAATACCAAGGCAGTTTTTTTTTCTGCCAGGGTTTCCATTTTCTACCAGATCAGCTGGAGATGATAAGATATATGTGTCTGCTGTAGCATACAACATTAAGGAAAAACAACACCAGCACAAATAGGGTTCCTATCTGTCATAATCATTAATGGGGACCATCCCTCTGATAGTATACTCTCTAGCTATACACTCCATACTGTTACCACAGTCAATAATGTATTTATGAATTGTATTATATAACTGTCTGAAATCTCTCAACCTTTTCAGATCATATACATAAAAATCTACCTTAGGTTTCTTCATACTAATTATGTAGGTATTACATTATTATAGAGGGCAGATGTCAGGTGCAAGCTACAGGGCATAACAATATGGATGCTAACAGTTGGGAGAACCAGCTATACTTTCCTGTGCTCTTGCCTAGGGTGTTATATGTACACCATGCATAGAAACTTGCCTATGCAAACACTGAAGTTCAGGCTAAGGATTTATGTACACAGACATAAGAAAGTTCTCAGTGAAAGCAAATGGTTGTCAAATAAATTCAAATATGCCAAATTTCTATTTTTCATTTACTTTTTGAAATGAAGTAAACAAATTATGTCCTGGGTGTTCAACATGACTCATTTCAATTTGCCCATTTATTACTCACACTTTTGATTCTACATTTCGGATCAAAAGGAAAACTTCGATAAAATTTATACATTATAAAATTCACGTCCAGGCACGAATCAATACCATGGTGGGTAATATGTATGCAAACATATTTTTAGTTCTAAACACCTCCAATATTTAATAATTTAGCTTGACATACCTAAGGTCTTTTCTAACCGCATAATGCATAGCATCATGGAAGCATCTCTCCTATTTGATAGAAAATCAAGATGATTTATGCATCCACCATTACACCTGCAAGTGTTGCGCGATGTTATGAAATTTCTATTTCTGAAGACCATTTGTCCCATGTCAAACATCAGTCATGAAGAACAACCATCTCCTATGCAAGAAACACCTGCTCATGGGAATGACCCACTTCTCACATTTTTAGTACAATTTCATATGTACATGTACTTGGATCAATATCAAAGGCTGAGCAGTTCTAAATGAATTTATACTATACTCTTAGGCTAGCCAAACCAATAATACTATTGTTAACAGTTTCGGAAAATCAGGAATTCATCAGTGTCCCATGTCTGTTATGACTACTTGAAGGAAAGAGTCCAACACTTGCTGTCAAAACTTGAACTAATGACCTCTCTCTCTAAATACACATAAAGATGCCAAGGATTAATTACACCATCTATTAATAGCATGTGGAGAATTCTTTTATTCACTCAAAAAGTCAAATATTTAAATAAGTGTATCAAAACACCACGTAAAGCATCTACTAAAAACAATTGTATCCCTCTAAAATATAAACAAATATTCCCACCCGGTGAATTTGAACCGAATACCATTTTCTCCGATGATTCTACCATTTTCACCCTAGGCTCAATTTTACAACCAAAACCTATGCCTTGTCTGGTGTTTCTTTCTTCATTCTGAAATCAACCTTCATACTGGACAATTTTTTTATCCTTTTCATATCTTTCTTGGAAATAACAAGAGAAATTACGAAGGGTGTTTCCCTACCAATGATACTCATTCATACATGGCTGACCTACATTTTATCAAGTGGCCTGGAAGAAAGAATCTTCCAACCATATTTTCCCTCTAAAACTACACCTACCTTGTCTGAGAGGGCTAAAAACACTTCATCCACTTTCATCCTGATCATTTTCCATCGATAAAACCCTAAAATCTGTGTTAAAAGCAGCATCCACGTAAGTAAAAATCCACCCCAAGACAGAGCTGTCAATCCACAACACAAAGCTGCCGCTTAAACTGAAAGTAGGTCATCCAAATGCTTTGTGTGTATACCAACACCAGTCAATGCTACAGAGATATGAGGAGGGAGAGCTTATTTAGGGACTAATAATAATAACAGGTCCATTTGGTAATCACTTTTACCACACTGCAAACAGTCACTACAATGATGCTGGTGAAAGGAAACCTGCTGACCTCTTCGTTAATTTAGGTGGGAAGCAACCAGCCTTGGCTAACTGCCAAGGGAGTAAAGCACTGATAGCCAACCATTGTTGGCCAGTGTCATTGTCACCATGGAGTGAGTCATGAATATTCACGTTCATAATAACATTAGTGCATAATTTATCATACTGATTAGTCCACATAAAGAAGCACCGATAACAGGAAAACAAATCATATTCTGAATAGGTTAATCGAAATAGATTATTGACCAAGGCCACGTAAATATACACTCCAGCATTCAAAATTAGCCAGGTGGTGATATTAAAATGTAAACGAGGTCGTATGCTTGCCATTGTGTTCCCTATCTTGACAGCAGACTGGAGGAACATGCTCGCTGTCAGATACACAGGAATAAAATTAATGCAGCAATCGAGACTTCCCCAAACTTGTTTAGCTGGTCCTAATCCAGTGACTCAAGGCCCAAACATGAACATATGTGGGCACATACATATGAATATTCTGAGACCGTGTATGAGTCAAAATGGGGCATTCTTTGATCCTGGCACAGGTAATTGGACTAGACACTTCTTTCTAGGGAAGAGCACTTTCATCAGATAGTAATGCTGTTCAAATAACCAGGTATATGGAAGTGGAGCAGACAACCAGCACAGGTGAAGAAAACACTCTGTGCCATAATTCTCTTGCATTTTGGATTATAATAGTACCACAAGCTCAGTGCTTCATCACAAGAATACCTAATTAACTGAATGTGTGCTTAGTCTGACAGGATGCACAGCAACAAATAATAATAATAATAATTTTTAAAAAATTAAAAATAAAAACAGGGTTCACATCTTTATTTTGCTGTACTTCAAAAGTCGAATCATTTATTATATGCCCACAACTTAGAAAAAATAACTATTCAGTTATAGTTATAGTTCAACTGTATTGCCGACATAATAATGGCCATTGCACATACTTATACCAGCAGGAAATATCCAACCCTAGATTTAACTCAGTAATATGAATATGTGCATGGCTTTAATCCACATGCTTGATGGTTAAGATAAGGGCTACAATCCCATAATGGAATGCAGGCAGTTGGTGTGTATCCACAAAATCCACTCGAAGCCAAACAAAATGTACAGCATGTCTGAAAAGTGATTACCTCATAATTCCCCTATGGAACCTAAATCAAAATTTTTCACATTCATATTATGTATGGTTATAGCTGCATCAGTTTTTTATGATATATCTCACATAAATGAGAAATAGACAGTAAAATGTTCATAAGTTAATGACAAAAAAAAAAAAAAAAAAAAAAAAAAAAAAAAAAAAAAAAAAACATTAATAACTTATCTTAAGATAAAATTAGATTAACAGCACGGTGTTAAACTATTTACAGTGCCCTGGGATGTGATTCTGTGATCGTGACCAGCACCATGCACTTGTTCACCATTCTAGACAAGTGAGGTAAAAGGCCACTTTTCAATGAGCTACTTTTGGAAAAGATCCAAGTTGGAAACCGTCATGGTGTAATCATTATCTAGATAGATAGACAAGGTGAAGTCATCACCTTCCTTGGGACTTGACTAAGCACACTTCTTTTTATAGACAGAAAGTTTTCATTTATGATAGATCAAGATATTTGATTTACCTGTTGACTGTTTGGTCTGTTCACTCTGGCAGACTTGGTCACAACTGAATTACCTGTTCAGGTGAAGGTATCTGGATCTATCATAAATGAAAGCTTTCTGTCTACCAAAACTGAGATCCAAAGAAACTATTTTAACACATCTTTTTGTTTTACTTAATCTAAATGATCATTTCCACTATGTTTTGTGGTAAAACTATTTTGTGGCAAGTACATTGGTCTTTGCAGTCCAACATACACTTGGGCAATAATCCCCAGTTTTTTGGTATAAAATGAAAATTACATCACCTCTAGTCCTAAATATCTTGTGGATTAAAAAGACAGAGAATAATAAGGACTCAAGTTTCATGTGTAGAGAGCACTTGACAGTAAGTCTGATTAATTAACATATGCTGCCATATAAAACATATGCCAGGACTCTTAAAATCATTCATGTAAGACATGGACATGTTCTCTTTCATACTGTGCTTGTGAGTTAAAATGGGCACAACTATTCATTCATCATTTTTCTGTGACGGAAGGAAAAATAATTGCCTGCAGAATTTTCAGTATCATATAATTTTTGTTAGTCAACATGGATCAGTTGCATGCTATATGGCTCTTCATACTTCAGGTAACATAACTCCATTTGTACTTAAGATGCCATCACATTATTGGCTTGCTTACAAATCACATCAATGGGCTACACAAAAGGCTATTGAATTTCCATACAATATCTTTTGGGATTTTCTACTACTGTACATCAGAATACACATATAATGAAAGTGGAAGTTGCTGCTTTGCTCAAGCACTTCAGATAAATTAGCCATCCCATCGAATTCAATGATTTCCTTTTATACATATATATTATCAAGATACAAATCTGCAATTAGATAAATGCTTGTAAAAATGCACCTTACTTTCAACACTTATCAGATGCTTCAACACAAGTTTATATCACCCCTGGCACAGTTTCAATGCACTGGTTTAATGATTTTTTAATAACTTGATGTCTTTCCAAAACAAAACAAGAGTTATCTCAATTATAATGAAGGATTTATCAAAAGATAAGTTAAACATGAAAATGGTCCTGTGTTTATTATAGGGCATTATTTGATAAAAATTATATATCCATGTTGAAAACCATTAAACATGCACTCCAAGTCTTATCAAAATATAAGCCATCCCATTCAGAAGCATAAAAGTGTTACATGAAGTAAAAACAAGTTTCTTATCAGCAGCTCGAGTACTTTTGTTTGACACCCCTAGTGCAAATAATAAAATGTACTAGACTTAGGGTCATCACTTACAGACCTATACTGTTTTCAAGTGCAAATCGTAAATTGTGGCATTTACCAACATAGTACGTGCAGGTAAATGGTTGCCCTGCAGATCCCCCTTCAACCAACAACTCTGACCTGGCCTAAAAACCGACTGAAGTCCTGCTAATTGATTTATGAACAGGTTGTCTTGTTTCCAATATAAACTGTATCAAACAATTTAGTGTAATGACATCTGAAGTTACAAATATAGATTTTTGATCAACCTAAAAGACACAACCACATCTGTATAAGAATATCACCACGTAGAGAACCATTGTCACATCTGTTGACCCTTAAATGATTGAAAAGTACACCAGTTTAGAAGAAAATGTCTCCACGTCAGTGACCAATGCACAGGTATTTGATACATTTAAGCTGTGGCATGTGGGTACTGGACATGAAAAGGATCAAGCTATACACATTTTCAATGCAACTGTGACCAAGTATCTTAGAAGTTTGTGCATTATGACCATTGCCCCAGTGCATTTTGTTTCAAAAAGTACCTTTCTTTATTATCATTAGTATATTAATGACAAATGAGCAAGTGTGAACAATTTAGTCTGCCACTTTCATATGGATTTTATCTCTCTGCCTGATCTACAACAAATTGGGAAAGGAGCTTTTCTTAATATTGTTCCATTACTATGGCAAACTACAAACTGGGCAAACAGACCAATTCATCTAATTATTAGTGCTATTTTTAGTTTAACTTCTGCTTTACTGCTTTGGCCAAATTTCGTTTAACTCACTGGACACAAAACAATTAAAAACAGATCAATGAGATTTGTTTTGAAAGATACCACATGTAAAAGTATGTGTGCCACAGAAAAAAATTCATTCCCAATTTCATGCACGAGAATCATTGAGACAATATAGGAGTTGTAGAGTATTAATAGAGACACTGTGACTATACTTAGAAAGAAATGTTAAATGGAGCATATAATTTGTTTCTGTAAATATGCAACTGTGATTGTTAAACAAAAGAACTAGACCACACATAAATACTGTGACCTGAAACCAAACATGATTTCTTGGAAACCACTATGTTTAATTATTTTAAACAATGATAGAAAAAATTCTGGAGTAATAATGACAATGGTTTCTGCACATGTGTGATATTATCCAAAAAAGTACAATTTTTCATTTACTTTAGGCAAGGTATTAACTGTTTGTCTGGGACGGAGAAAATTGAATAGCCTACCATTACCCAGACACACCAATATACTGGGTAAATATAAAAGATTTCTGTTGCCTTAAATGTTCCTATTTTCTTTTGAGATGGCCTGTGCGTATCTCCAAGACAATCTAAATCTTTTAAAATATTTAAATAAATGTATCTGCCAAGAGTTTTAGGAGAGATGAAAATATAAAATTTGTATCAATCTGCTTGTAGTCGGATTAATCCAACTGGAGAAAATAGTCTTTTAAAGAGTATATTCACACAGTGCCTTTGACTGAAGCTATATTATTAATATCAATATATGTTGGACAGTGTCTCTTATCTGTGATAAGAAATTCATACAGGTGACCCAAACACACAAAAAGCTATTTTTAACCTGAAGGACTAGTGACCGGTCACTAGGTCACAAATATATATGTATATTTCCCTTTGTGATAGTCCAGCATGAGGTGCAGTTTAGTTTACCAAAATTGTCTTTAGACTCATTTCATTGTAAATAACATTGCATGATTTTAAAAATTATAACAACTTGCATAAAATTAGAGAAATTTCTTTTTATGTTACAAATTATACATGAAGAAAATAAAGTGATGTGAAACTAAAGATAGAATATGTTACTGAATACACTGGCGGCAGGTGACATTTGAAGGTGACTATAGTCTATAGTGAGATGCTAGGAATTTTGAGGAAAAAAAAAAGTAATACTGATTGTTTTGCCAAATCATTTATCAAACTATTTGTCCTGAAGGAATGTTTCATGGATCTTTTGCCCAAAGCCATCACATTTGTACAAGGAAATAGTGCAGCATGCCAGGAAAATTTGTTCAGTGTATTTTTTTTCATGCCAAAATCCTGCTCCATGCCTTAATGATAACCACATATGATACAAGGTCTCAAAACCTACTGGCATGGGAGGTCAGAAAATACATCAGGTGGATGACCTGAGCTATACTTTTAATGCACCTTCCTGTTTATTCTTGCAATAACTGGATACGTACTAAGTCCTAAGGCATGATTTCAAACATCATTCAAAAATTATCATAAAAGATGTAACCGAACACATACGGGCAACTTCGAAATGTTCTTCCCTTTGTAAGAATTCATAAACAAGCAAGAAAATATGGTTTGGAACAGAGAATCAACAATAGACCTTTGAAAGAGTCCACGCATTTTTTCCTAATAGTGACGACCAAATTTGGAATATTTACCTTGTCAGTTATGGTGGCAATGTATCGCATGCACTCCTGGTCGGAGGGGAACTGGTTGACGTGGCGCACCAGCCACTTGACCACCTTCACATGGCCCTTCCTGAAGGCAGCCATCAGACAGGATACTTTCCTGTTGTCCTGACTGTCAACATCTGCTCTAGCATTGACCAGTAGCTGGACTACATCTAGGTGTCCACCTACAAACAGAAACTACAAATCTGAGACAAAGGCACTGCTTCAGAAGTGGCCAAAAGCCAAACAAAATCAATACAAGTAACTAGTAAAGAATGAAGGCACTTTCTCAAAGGATCACTCTCTGGAGAGACAAAGATTTGGACATATTTTTCATTACATACTAAGGCTTCTAAAAGTACTCTCTACATTTTGACAAAACATAAATGATCTCCCAAAGAAGATTATGCTGAAGGTTCTATATAGACCTGTTTAGGTCTGTTGAATATTAATTTTAAATAAGTCAAGAAAAACACAGAAAAATCTACAGTAATTTTCACTTGAAAAAAGTTAGCAGAGAAAAATGTTTTTAAACTGTGCTCTAAATGTTACTAGGATAAGACATATGCAGCAACCAAAACTGTGTTGACTAAATCTCATTCTGACAACAAAAAATATTTTCACAGCCAAGCAACTCACTTGAACACCGAACCATCTAACCCAAGCCCTTAGGCATTCAAACTGTGAAATGCAAATTATTATGCACCCCATTTATCATGCAGATATCATAGGATAGGCTTATAACATTACATGAAAATTCAACTCAGGAACCGAATAGCCCCATATTCTTGCTTTTAATAATTAATGCAGAACAGTCACAACTGAGATAAGTCAGCTTTCAAAAAGCAATCACGTAATCTTCCTTACCATTACAAGACAACCACAAAGGTGAGTTCCCTTTCTTGTTCTTTACATCCACTGCTGCACCTCTGTTCAGGAGGAGCTCCACAAATCTATAGTGTCCTTTGTCTGCTGCTATGGTCAGTGCAGTATCCCTGGAGGAGGGCACAGGGGGGGCATTGACATCTGCTCCCTTGTCTAACAGGACACGCCCCACCTCCACATACCCCCCAGAGGCAGCCTCCATCAGTGGGGTTAAGCCAGTCTGAAGATGCAGGATCAGTGATGTTAATACCATGCCAATGTAATTATAGGCATTAAAGACTGGGTACCATGTAGCTTCTAAAAATTTGAATAACTAGCCTAGGCTCACATGTAAAATGTTCTTCTAATGAGTCCATAAATTATTTAAGTTTTCCTTAATATTACAAAAAGTTGACTTAACTAAAACTGTATTTAGCATAGTATATAAGATAAAATTACAATGGAAAGAGATCTCTGAGAAAGCCAACAATATTGATGGGATGGCATGTTTGAGATAATGGGACGTATGGCTTCACTTAGGACCAGTCTACAAAGAAAGTGACCACTGAAATCTTTTCTATGGCCTCAACCTCCCGACTCTCACCAATAATGAAAAGATTGTGAATAGACCATAGATAATCAACATCCTGTGCAATTCTAACTTATCTAAGAAAACAGGATATCTCATATTAACACTATTACACTGGAGAAGAAAAACAAGTAACTAACGTCAGCAAAACCAATGCTTTACGTCATGTTTTTTAATTTGCTGAACAGATTACCATAATCTTTTCAGTTTCCAACATTGCAGCATAACAACATGTTTACATTTAAGCAATAATGTGATATTTTCGGAACTAAAGATATGAATAAAATATGAATAATATGAATAAAAAAAAAAAAAAAAAAACTTTCTATTCTGCATAAAAAGTATAGTATTGCCCAGAAGCTTTATGCTGTCATAAAATAATAATAATAATAATAATAAAAATTACATTTCAAATTACAGTTAAGTAACATGTTTTAGTACATGGATTTCAAGCTTTGCAGAAACTGACCTTAGCTCTATGCTCAATGTTGGCCTTTCTGTCCACCAGTAAACTGACCACCTCGTGGCGACCTTGGAAACATGCCAACGTGAGGGCAGTGTTACGGTTAGTTTCAATCTAATGGATAAGAAAACAAAGAAGATTACATGTAAAGCTGCATAAACATTCCATACCATTGTTTTGTATTGTTCTGGCAAGTAATGATATCAAGTATATTTTTCATTAAGCTTTTTTTCAGCAGAAAAAAAATCACTTTTTTTCCCCAGCAATAAATACAAAATATGCAAAATCACAACTTTTAAATACTTATCGTTATAATTTTTGAATGGGAAATAATAAGGTAATATATTCTTAATTTTCATTTAATTGCTTTTTTTTCAAAATGAAACCACAATGAAATAAATGAAACCACAACTTTTTTAAATTAATAAATAAACACTAATGACATTATTATACCCACGAAGACTTACCTGGGCATTTATGTCACTTCCCATGTCTAGTAACAACTTGACTGCTGCAGTGTGGCCATTCATGGCAGCTAACATCAAGGGGGAAATGCCTAGCTTACTGCCAGTCCTGAATAAAGCAAAAAAATAACCTATATAAATAACCTTATATCAGAGTAACATGTTTTCTGCCAATTATCTCTTTTTCTTTGTCTGACATTAAGAATATCTTTATAGTGTTGTACAAGAATGGTGTCACTGTATTATAGTAACAATATCAAATAATTAAGTAAATATTATTATAAACATCAATGTATCTCTTTTGAAGAACTAGACTTAAAACTGAATTTTTAAGTTTTTTAAAAACAAACCAGTTTACCACACAACAGCTGTTTAAAGCTGTCTTGAAAAATCAAATCAAGATCTTTGGTTTTTCACAAAACTGATGATACACATTTTAGAGAACATCCAGTTGCAAATACTGACCTCTGCATCAAAGAATACATAACAACTACATAACATTACCACTGAAAATAAAATAATCAAATTCTATCTGTTCTCGAATTAAATACACAATCATGAACATTTTTAACTGCTGTTATACATTCATTTTTCTTTTACGGGAAAAGAGACTACAATTCATGCATAGTCTACCTGGAGTTAATCTCTGCCCCGTGACTAAGCAGTAGCTTAATGATGTTGACATATCCCCCAGAGGCAGCCAGACTGAGTGGGGTGTAGTCAGAGACATTGCGGTGTTCCTTGTTTGCTCCTCTGGCCAGCAGTAATTCCACAACCTGAAAAACAAATACTTCTGTCTGTAAAAAATTATCGCTAAGTCCTGTTTTGCTTTCTGATGTGAAGGGCAACAACACTGCCCTGACACATTATTTTCAAATTCTTCAAATTTTTCCTGAAGTGGATTTCTATTTCAAGTGTCTTTTTCTTGAGGTAAAGATTCTGCATCAAAATTCAGATGAAAGCAAGATCACTAGAGGCTGGATTTGACCATGAATTTGAAAATAAAGCACTACTGTCTTTTAATGAAATAGTCATGAAGTTAGTAAAATGCTCAGCATAATAAAATCTCTTCTTCATAATCTAAGGGAGTGTTCCCATAACCCTATGGTACTAGCTGGATTCTCACTTAATTGCATTCAGTTTAAGCTGCTTAAATGTCTGGCACATTTCTTCATAACTAAATTACTTGGGTTAAGTCGGGAAGACTTTGTGGTCTATGATGTTGTTCATGTTGCTTTGCAAGGGGGCCTGCCAGACAATTAAGCTGGTTACAATGACTGCACCTTAGTGAGTCCCCGCCAAGTTGGATCATTCCTGCTAGTATGGAAAGGTCATGGGAACACATTCTAACAATCTAGGTAAGAACAAAGTTTAAGTCATTTTGACCTCACAGCCCATTTTCTGTACCTCATATCTTCCTCCAGAACAAGCTAAAGACAGAGGGGTGTCTTTGGTTCTCTCTGATTGTGCCTCTATGTCTGCTCCATGATTGAGTAGTATCTCAACTATTTCTGCATGACCTGCAGTTGCAGCCAGTATCAAGGGGGTGAAACCTATGAAAAGACAATGAAACATGTATTTATAATTGTGCCAAAAATGGCTATGTAATTGGTAAGGCCATATTTTAGGTAAAATACTGATGAAAATTGTATCATATATAATTAATCTTGTTGAAATTATGTGACATGCACAAGCAGTTTCTTCAAACCTAAACCTCCTTTTATTCTATAAACTTATTTTGTTACAGCTTTAATAAGCAAATAGACAAAAATGAAATTATTACCTTTTTTATCTCTGTGTTCAATGTCTGCACCTCTGGACAACAACAGGCTGACCAGCTCAGCGTGTCCACCAGCACAGGCCAGAGTGAGGGCAGTGTCATGATTACTCTCTGTCTGGGCATCCAGGTCAATCAACGGGTAGATAGGTGGCGTCACATGTGGTGAGGCAGGCGATGGATTGGGTGTCATGGGAAGCGATCCAAGAGGGGTATTCATGTCAACAGAAGCAGCAGAAGTCACTGCATTGATTGTGTTGTACTCGTTGGTTAGTTGTTGATTCTGATGCAACAACTGCTGCTGCTGTTGTAAAAGCTGCTGCTGTTGCTGTTTCAGCTTCTTATTTTTCTTCTGGATGTTCTGCAAATTGACTTGCTGCTGTTGTTGAAGGGCTTCCAATTGTTGCTTCAGAAGTTGTTGTGCTTTTATCTGGTCCTCGGGGCTCATGTGCTCAGAGTAGGCACTGAGGGCCTCGGCATACTGGTTCAGGATCTGTTGCTGGGTCTGATACTGCTGTTGATCAAATGGTGGTGGGTAGCTGTCTGTGGAGCTGGACACTTCATACTCAGCTGAAAAAGACATATAATACATTTCACAGGTGACATGCTATAAATAGATTTAAGCTAATCTAATAAATGTCAAATCTACAATATTTTTAATTCTTTAACAAAGTTGAATATAGCTTGACATAGGTTTATTCTATTCTTTTTAAATGTCACTCAAAATATTTCTAAAAATTCAATAGGAGATTCAACCTTTATATCCTGGGATAGAAAAGAGAACATTAAAGAAAACAGATTAACAGATTTACCTTCTAGGCTTGCTGTTAGTTGTTCTTCTCCAATAGGACCTTCTCTGTAAGCTACATGAGGAAAGTCTGGGTTTTCTGTAGCAGCTTGCATGGGAAAGTCACTAATCTCTGCTGTATCTTTCCCATCCACACTGTCCCCAACAAAACTGGGATTTTCTGACTTAAACTGTTGATCCCCTTCAACTAGATCATTTCTATTTTTCTCCTGTGTATTTATGGATGAGGCACCACCATCCAAGGGCTGGTCTGGCAATTCACTTGGAAGGGGTATCTTATCCAATGGTATATCTTTGGTATCATTTTCCATATCAGGAACATTTTCGGACTGATGAACATCAGGTTCCCTGAATGAGCAACTACTACTGGAACCCTCTGCATTTCTCACAACTTCCAAGTCGTTTTCAATATTTTCAATAATATCCCCACCAGCCTTTTCTTGGTCACTGTCCAACCCAAGCCCTATTTCTACTATTTGGATGTTTTTATTTTTTTCTTTCTGCTGACTGGCTTCTTTTTTAGCTTCAAGCTGATTTTGTAAAGCAATATGCAAGGGGAGGGGAGACCGCTGCTTTTGCTGCTGGGCTAAATGCTGAGCACCTACTTTCTGCTGTGCTTGCTGAAGTTGTTGTTGCTGAAATTTTATCTGCTCTTGTAATTGCCTGTTCAATTCCTGTTGCTCTTCCTGTTGTTTCTGCATCTGCTGTTGTCTCAGTTGCTCTTGAAGCTGTGCTTGAAGTTGCTGCTGAAGTTGTTGTTGTAGCTGGTGCTGTTGAAGCTTCTGCTGATACTGTTGCTGAAGTTGCTGCAGTCGTTTCTGATACTGCTCTTTCTCTTGAAGCAATTTTTGATGCTGTTGTTGCTGTATCTGCCTCTGCCTTTCCAGTTCCTGGTGCTGAAGCTCATGTATCTGCTGCTCCAATTTTTGCTGATTTTCAGACTTCTGGGCATTCAGCAGTAGCTGGGCCTGGGCTTTCTCCTGGAGCTCCCTCTCAACTTTCTGGAGCTCTTCTAAAATCTGTTGCTTTTTCAAAATCTGCTCCTCACGGGTTGTGTTTAACAACTCTGCTTTTTTCATCATTTTATTAATGAAAACCTCCAGCCGTTCACTTGGCTTAAGATCTGGATTATCCTCCAGATCAAAATCTTCTGCTGCATCACTCTCAACCTGCACAGTTTCACTATAATTCTGATCATATTCATAAAACTCATCATCAGAGTCTCCAGAAGTAGACGGATTCCCTCCTCCGCTGCTACCCCCACCCTGTCTTTCAGGCTGACTCTCCTTCTGTGCCCATCGACGTAAGCTTTTTGTTAAAGATCGCTGCATGTTGTGCCGTATCTGCTCATGGGTGCGCCCTGTGATGTTGAAATCTTTAAGATTCAATTCCCCAGGGGTGGCAGGAACATTGGGGGTGGTGGCTGTGGCGACCTGGGGTATCACTACTTGGTCTGGGTCCTGGGGTGGCACTACATTGCTCAACCCATGCATGGGAACCCTTGGTGGCTATAAACAATTATAACCAAAGCATTATCATGAAGATCCACATAATTTTAGCAACTACGGAAATGAAAGCACACAATAAGTTCAGATGAACATCTCATAGCAAGTTTCTGCAAGCTAAAATCTGTAAACCATCTGTGCTGAAAAGATGTAAGGCCATGTGCTGAATGATTTTAGCATAAACCACTCTAATTCTAATGTGAGAAATAAATGAGTCCTTGGAACACAAATACATAGTTTTTCTCTTTAATACAATACCCTTCTAGTGTAAATGACCAGGGAATTTCGTGTAAATGACCAGGGAATTTCACATTGATCACAAAGTAGGAGTTTTCATTGCATCTACTTTCTGAAATCAGAACTAAAATGGCCCTTGCAAAAACCTTCAATACACTGCCCCCCCCCCCCCCAAAAAAAAGATAAAAATTAAAAATAAATAAATTAATAAATAAATAAATAAATAAATAAATAAATAAATAAATAAAAAACATACCAAATCCTGGAGACATTCGATTATGCTATCAGTATCCCTACCTCAGCAAACTCATTGCTCTGTGTGTCCGGTGACTGTGACAGCGAGGTTGGGGAAGAGGTGATACACCTTGGAAAGTCTATCAACAGACTGACCACGGAGGTGTGCCCACCTTTGGAGGCCTCGATCAATACTGTAGACCCATCCTAGAAAGAACAACCCAAAGCCTTTGTTACAGTTTTGGACATCGATAAAAAACAACCAAGGAAAGGTTGTTTTTAGTGTTAGCTGACTTGTATGGTTCTAAAAGCCATGTGAGGGGAAAATGCACAGAGACCATTATACAGGTAAAACTTTATATAAAAGTCCATCACCTATGAAAAGTGAACAAAAAAGGTACAGGTGCCTTTAGCATGGAACCTTGCCAATGGGACCTTAATTTAAAATTTACATATTTTTTCACACCAGAAGATAAGTTCTTTTTGTAATATTCCAACCTTCAGCTTGTGTCCAGGGTCTCCCCCGTGTGCCAGTAACAACTCCACAACAGCCAGGTGACCCCCTGCTGCAGCCAGAGACAGCACGGTGTGGTCATTATTGGTGGTCTGTCTGTTCACATCAGCACCTAAATCAACCAGAAACATATATTACTACTTGAGTCGCCTTTCCACACTGTTACATTATAAAATTAGTGCATCTACACTGCATGGTATATTTAAGCTTAATTTGCACTAATCAATTCTTTTGACAGTCATAAGTTCATCATTCCTGCTAAGTGCACAATGAGTCCTTTATTTTCTAGGAGGAGGATTTCCCACCTCTTTTTTTTCTCCTTGGAACTTTTGGCATCAAAGAGTCTTACCTTTGCTTATCAGAAACTGAACAGTACACAGATGACCAGCTCTAGCTGCTTTCATAAGAGGTGTCCGTCCACCTTCTGACTTGTGTTCCTAAAGTTATACATAAATACAAACAATTTGCATTAAAACCACCAATGTAGCAATTATGCATCACAAAACAATATATGCTCAAATTTTACCAAATCTTTCAAAATGTTACAAGTCTACATAGTTTATTATTGTGAAATAGTATTCTAAATAGGAATACACATCAAGGCTTTAAACAGGGCTCGGCATAAGGCACCGCCCGATTGTCCGGGACAACAAAAAATTCTGACCGGACAAGTAAATTTCAAAGTTACCCGCCCGACGGGACAAGTGGTTTAAAAATAAGCTTATACTCTGTAAACAAGAGAAAACTGGTTATGACACATATTAAATGTAACTAAGAATGAAATAAATTAATTTCACTTAAAAAAGCGTTGAAATTGAACCACAAAGGTTGCGTTACTTGCGTATCCGTGTACTCTACGCATTCCGACGTCTATGAATGATCGGTGTGCATTTCTCACCCACTCGCAATCCGGTCTCAACCGGGTCACAATCGATACACGTGTTACACGATGCTGAAGTTACAGCCGAGCACAAACCAGCTACCTGGTAAAGCCAGCAAGCGACCGAACAGCAGCAATGAAGATAATAAAAAGGAATGGGAGGGGAAAAGGTGAGAAAGTTTCTTGAAAGCTGGAAAAGTAAATGGCCCTTGTTGGAGCACGATTGGTCAGCCATGTTCTGTGCAACCTGCAGGAGGTTTCTGGACTTAGCAGACATGAAAGCTTCTCAAGTCATTTCTTAAATCTATGAAACATTTTATGTAAGAGACATCCTTTCATATTTATTGACTTAAACAGTTATTGAGTGTAAAGTTTCCATTTTGTTTTGAACGCCAAAATGCGAAAATCTATGCCAACGTAAAAACAACTACAGTACGTGACAGTAGTCACTATCAGTTCTTGAGATATTTAAACATTAACGCCCGTACGTTTTTAGCTTTTTCTTGTGTTTCATCTTATTAGTTCATAGATCAGTTTTGTACACTATTTAGTCCGTTTTGATAATAAATTCAGCTTGTCCAGTTGGCGACTCAAATACCCTGAGCTTCAAGCCAGTTGCGGGTTTTTATTCGCGTTTTAAACTTTATACTGGTCGCCATCATTACTTACCCGCATATTGGGCCAAGATAGCGGTAAGAATAAATTCACAAGACGGCCCATATTCTGAGTCTGAAGCTCAGGGTACAACTCAAAGGAAAGTTATGCACATTTTTTGTCTATCATGACCTTATCACTGTTAAAACTACCTTTAATCAGCAACATATGATATAGTATTTTTAAAGTCTAAACAAATATCCCTCAAATTGTCATAATCTTTAAGGTGATGATTTTTTTTTCTTATTTTTAGATCTTCATCAATGTACCTCGGAACCCAAGCCTTTAGGTGTGATGGCTTTCCTGCACATGAACAAAGTAAACAGCACATTAAGTGTTTTGGTGCAGCCCGAGTAGCAACTGCAATTTCAGTTTCATTTGTTAAAAATGCTGGTCATTACAAAAAAAGTCAGCATTGAGTCTTAGCATTAAAACACTTTTTGTTGAGTGTCTATATATTTGCCAGCTTTGCTGTTTAGTTGAAACACAGAATTGAACAAAATCTTAGAAGTAATACTGATATCTCTCTGCAATTTATTTCATTTTTGCAATCACAGTGCCAGGGTTCATTATCAACACATAAATGACTTACCACCCAGATTGTGTCCTTAATCTCAGAACTTTCCACCTGATTATATCATGAACCTCTGTTTTAATCACACTTCATTATGTCATGAAACTCTGTAATCAGAGTATTATTAGCAGTTTAATTTAATCTAATGTTTAGCTATTTAGTTAGGCATATGCATGTATAAGTATAAAAGTAAATTGGGGAAAAGTATGTAAGATAGACAAAAGAGAGATGAACAGTATGGGAGAGAAATAAACATGAGATAGAAAACGTTAGACTCCTGTTGTTATATTCCCTCTCCCTGGACATCGGGCAAGTAGAAATCACAACTGGACAACCAAAATTTTTGTCAACTTGTCCGGTGGACAACAACTCCAAAAAAAGTTATGCCAAGCCCTGCTTTAAATGAGACATTTGGGTAACTGGCAATGATGACATTTCAAATTCTAAGGAGTGACATTTTCAGTTCTACAAAGTGACAAGTCTTTCTACACCTAATTTATGTTGAGAGCACCAAGCATTTCAAAACCACAAATTTATTCCATTTCAAACCACTCACCAACTCAGATCCAGTTTGCAAGAGAACATCTGCCACATCCGTGTGTCCATTTTCACAGGCATAGGTCAGAGCAGTGTCCCCTGTTCCTGTCTGGGCATGGACATTGGAACCTGGGGAGAAAACAAGGGTTTAACATATATGTTCTGTTCATTGGATATGAAAATATTACACAAATTACATTATTCATAATGTTTAATTTATATATTCATTGCCAGCTCACAATATTTTTCCTAAATTGACATTAAAGATGAATTAGAATTGTGCGATGCAATATATACCCATTATACCTCCACTTTCAAACCAAAAAGAGCCAAATATTTCACCCCCTATTACGTGTGTCCTAAATTTAACAGCACAATAAACCTCAAACAATCAAAGTTCAAAAACTAACTTTTTTAAAAATCATCTAACAGATTTCAACCAGTTTTATGCCTACCAGATTTAAGCAGATATTTCACCAGCTCTAGATGACCCTCTTGTGCAGCCTCCATAAGGGGTGTACTACAGCCCAGTTCAATGTCTGCTCCTGCCTTGATCAGGAAGTCTGCCACCTCCAGGAACCCACCGCAGCAGGCCAGTGTGAGAGCCGTCTCCTGTGTTTCTTCAGTCTGACGGTTGATATCAGCACCTAGCATAAAAACACAATGAGCTGTCACTCTCCACAACAAATCTTTTTTCTAACTGTAGTACCAGTAACTGGGGTCTTTTGTATCTGGCTATGAAGCACTTAATTATGAGTCGTGTTGGACAGAGTACCAGGTATATCACCAGATTAAGAGATACCCATAAGCTAGACTGGACAGAGATTACTAAACATCATTTATAAATCATTATACTTTCTAGGTGTCATAAGCCAATGCTGAAACATCTTCATCTTTCATAGGGGAAAGACTACGACTAATACATCAGCAACAAAATTGTGTAGTCCATACACACCATGTGCCAGCAAGAGTGCAACCATTTCCTCATGTCCCTCTCTGGCAGCCTCCATCAGTGGGGTATAACCCTCATCGTTCACCTCCTCCAGGTTTGCCCCTCGCTCAATCAGCAGGTTGGCCAGCTCTACATGTCCTCCACAGGCAGCCAGGGTCAGTGGGGATTCGAAGCTGTCAGCTGGCATATTGACCTGTGCAAATATCATCAACATTGCACAAATAGCATTTGTATCTATTTACAAATATGGAAGTTGTGACAATTCTCTCTTGCTTTTTTTTCTTTACTATTCTGTCCAATATTTGTGGACAATAAATGCTAAAATTATTCATAGGAAATGTGTCTTCTATGTTATTAAAGGTAATATATTCATACTGATGAGATATATGGAGGCTATCTAAAATTGTGAAAACTTGCTCCTAGATAACTTAAACTTGTTAAATTCTACTGGAAGTTTTTACTTACCTGTGCCCCACTGTCAAGCAACAACCTTGCCACTTCTACATGTCCATCCATAGATGCTTCCATCAGAGCTGTGTGCATTTCATCTGTTTTGTGTTCTTGGTCTGCACCTGCATCCAGCAAGAATTTCACCATTTCCAAGTGACCTGGACAAGAAAAGACATTTCTCTGACACACTGCAAAGGTGCTACACAGCAAACTGAACCAGTTTGAAATGAGCCCTGTTCCAAAAACATACATGGTGAAATCTTAAAAAAAAAAAAGAGCTGTACATTTACAAAGAACTGAAGGACATTTTGTCAAACTAATTGTAAATTTAAAATGGCAGCTCTTAGAATTGTTCCCCATCTCCTGGAACAGCTGACTAAATTTCTATCAGTCCTTGCAGATTTTATCTGTCATGACGAGTCTTCTGACTTTTCAAAATAAGTTCCACATCAGCCACTGGGTTGCAATAACAATAAAATGAACTTACATTTCACTACCTGTATTACAAACTAAGCCATTCACTCTCTTGATCTCATTAGAATGTGTTAATCCAAGTCCTGCCATGAAATGTTTCATAATCATCTAGCTAACACCTGAATAATTGAACCAAATGCCTTACCTTTATAACAAGCCAAAGTAAGAGCACTTTCTTTGAACTCATTAGAATGTGTGTTTATCCCAGCTCCAGCCTCCAGTAACAGGCGTGCCACGCCTACATGTCCTGCACTGGCTGCCTCCATGAGTGGGGTGTGACCATTCTCATTGTGTACCTCCACATTGGCATTGGCCTCAATAAGCACTTTGACAACATCTTCGTAGCCTCCACAGGAAGCATAATGAAGAGCAGTATTTCCTAGGAAAACAATAAGATTGGGCAATTATATCTAAGAAATCTTACAGAAATTAGAAATGCCTTTGCAAAGAACAATGGCCTATCCGAAGAGTGATCAGCATGGGAGGACACAACGAAGAGCCTCCTGAGATCTGGTATAGGTCGTTTTAAAAAATACATTTTTGGTGAATGATCCCATCATGTTACTTAAAATATTCTTGATGGGAAAAATAAATAAAATATATTTGATACATATATGGAACTCATTTTAGAAACTATATATTACAAAGATATACAGATGAAGCTGAATAATTTCCATATACACGATGACTGTAGAAGTATAATTCATTTTTCAAGATGTGATCATCTTCCTAATGTCTGTAAACTTATAAAAACTTAATTCAAATAATTATAATAATAATATCTATAATTTAAAAAAAAATTAAAATTGGAAGGTGAAAGAAATCATACCTGATGAAGATTGTGCATTCACATCACCACCATGCCCTATCAAAAGTTTCACAATATCCACATAACCCCCACTGGCAGCCTCCATCAGTGGTGTGCAATCCCCCTTGATGCCCCTGTCTTCAACATTAGCCTTCATGGCAAGGAGAACCTGAATAAAATATGTTATCATAATCATGAAACACAAGCTGAAATATTCTCACAGCATTAGCTTTGCTGAGGAAAATATGTTCATAACTTGTGAATTTACAATTTACACCCTGAATGAATATACTAATATATATATGTGTTGCTGTTTACATAAGCTATAAAGAAACTTACTTAAGTACTGGTTATTTATGTTAAACAAGCTTGGCATCAATGTGACAACCCATCAGCGTGAACATTAATAATTTTGCAGTTAAGAAGTAACAACATAAGGATTAAAGCTAAAGGAGCAACTACCTGGTTAAGCCCATAGTACCAATCACCAATCTCAAAATATTCCATTCATTACTTACCTGTGCCAACTCATAGTATCCAGCAGAACATGCCAAAGACAACAAGCTCTCCCCTTCCTCTGTTGTTTCATGTACACTCCTGCCTTCATCTAAGAGTTTCCTCACTGTTCCAATGTCCCCATCACTGCAAGCTTCAGCAAGCGATCTACCACTGAAATTTACACAAAAAAATTATCACCATTGCTGTATGAGGTATATCATAATAAAAAAATATGCAAATAAAAAGAACTAACACAAGCTTTACTAGACTCTCAAAGGAAAACCTTATCAACCCCACTGGTCATAGCATTTGATTAATTACTTCTGATTTGGACTAAGTTCATCTATGATGCTTTTTTTATCTACTCTTTACATGACACAACATTTCGACCATTAAAAAGTTGCAAACAGCTTTGAAACCATATTCCAACATCTTTTAAATAGAAGGTAAAAATTCAAAACATTTCAAGAACACAATTCATCAATTTGAAAAACAACTACATTTCCTGTATAAATAATCAAGATGACATGTGAAATCTGTGCATTTTTTTTTTCTAAAACTTACCCGTCTCCTTGTGCCAACTGTCCCTGCTGCTCTGCCCTCATCCTGGTCAGTGCTGCTGCTGCTTCATCCAGTGCACAGCTAACTGAAGATGTCAGGCGCCTAAGCACTTCAGGATCGGCAAAGGCCTTTCCATCAGCAGTGGACAGCTTCCCCAGTCCTGTGTGACATAAAAATACAGTTGATCATAACAATACTACCTTTCCATTTTTCCAAGAATGTGGATGGAGTATTTTTTCTCATATGACCTTTAAAAGGCTGCAGTGAAATACATTAAACTCTCTGCTTTAATGTTTATCTTAATTTACCAAAAACACAATCTAACTGGTTTCCATGCAAATTCAAAGGTATCTATTTTATCTTCGATACATATCAAATAAAAAAGATGATTAACAGCAAAATATTTCACCACTTAAAGTCTGAACCAGGATGTCTTTGTCTGACACATCTTAAAATAGCCCAAACATATTCTAAAGCTTAAATATTGACTGTACGTAAACTTGTCAAGACAAGCTTCAGACATAGACTGAATATAATGAGCTGTTCCCAACAGTAACATGGACTCTACTGGCCCAGTTGGAAAAACGTTGGGCTGAGTCCAGTGATATTTTTAACAATTTAACATGATTGACAAAAGAAATGATAAAGGGAGATCACAGTTTTATTTTCCTTTGACAGTTAGAATGAAATACCTACCTGCAGCTTCAAGCAGTGCCTCCAGTCTTGCTTGGGTTTCTGGATCTACATTTCTTAAATCTGCTGCTTCCATACTTTCTGATGTTAGTAGAAATTTAGAGGCATCTAAAATGGGTTCCTCATCCTCAAACTCTTGGTCTAATATAAAGGATTCAACCTACAAGAAGTCCAACAAACAAAATTGAAAATAATAAGAAGAAAAAAAACAATGATCTGTATCAATGACAATGATTGGTAAATGCATTCAATGAACTACTGTAAGATTGAAACAGCTAATTAGACAGAACAAGGAAAGTGTGATTCACTATTTGTGTATTTGTAGCACCAGGTATGTTTTTCCTATAAGTTGCAGTCCCCACTTGAAAAAATTAGTAAAACAAGTCCATTTTATGGCCAACCTTCCCAATAACTATATTGGACACCAATAACTGTGCCTAATTGATTAACAATAAATCAACACAAACAATCACACTTGTTCCTAAAATAAAAATACTTTACTCATTTTTTTTATAGAAAGAAGTTATGATCAGATATCCGTAGAAATGCCAAATACTAGTAGGTCCTCAGGAATACCTGTATTTTTTTTTTTAACTTAAAAAATATGTCACTGACTCAATACCACAGTGATGAAATAAATCATCCTGGTGTGAACATATCTGTCCCACTAATATAGATCTTAGTATCCAAGTTTTAAATCTGTAAGCAAAAGTTAACGTATGTAAAGCAATTTCAGTGCACCATGTAATATGTAAGCAACATGAAAGCTCAGCAAATACCCTTTCAGACACTAACTTTGTAAAGTCTCGGGTCAATATAGAAATACACTAGACTAGGCTAACAGAGAACCGATAGCCAATTAAATTATTAGCATTAGTTCCAGAGAAATACAATCAACATTCATTAATATAGATGCTCAACACGTTTAATAAGCCTTGTAGACTAGGGAGCAGTTCCTATGCCATTCTCAGATTAAATGTGTAGGATTTTCACATTTACTTCATAGAATCATTGGAAATGATCAAGTGGTCTATATTATCAGACATAAATGATCAAAGGAGAAAAAAGCTTTTTAACCGAATTTGTTTTTATTCTTCTTGTCATCAATTTATTTTTTAAGCAACAAATGTCATATATACATAACACTTCATTAAGCAATGGCTGATGATCTGTGATATTGGTAATTGCCTACATCAAGAGATTTCAGCACAGCCTTCACCTCATTACTGACTATTACTGAAAATAATCAAAAGCAAAACACCTTTGATCAAGTGAACATTTCACAGTAATTAAATAATAATAATAATACGGATAAAAAACCTTTCAACTCCCACAGACAGGTCATGATCTGATATAAACATTCACATATCTGTGCATACAATATATACATATATATATATATATATCTGTCCCACTAATATAGATCTTAGTATCATTCATATATATATATATATATATATATATATATATATATATATATATATATATATATATAGTATCATATATATATCATGTCTCTAGGGATTTGTCATCCTTAGAAAAATTAAGTCAGCATTTTCTTTCTTTTTTTTTCCTACTGATAGTTTGGCTGTCGTGAGCTATTGAATACTAGTCCTGTTATCAAGTGGAATTAAGAATAATAATATCACAACCAATGGCCTTGACAAAACAAACATACTTCCAGTTGGAGGTTTAATGGACAAATGTTTGAACAGCACTATCAAATTTGCCTGTATATAATTAAAATTTTCATAAATGCAAAACACTCAAATAAAATACATATGGAAAACAATTTTGAGAATTTCTCTTCAATCCATATGTAAACCTTACCTTTTTCAGTCATTAAAAATGATGCATCAGAAAGTTAATTATCATGTATTTTTTGCCAACAAGCAACTTAAATATAAATTCTGTTTTTCGGGAGCTTCAAATGGAATATCCACAAATACAAAGGACCTGAAAATGCCTCTTTACTACACGAATGCCATTCATTTCATGAACTGTTAACCAGTGCTAGTTCAGTTTTTCATTTATGAGATTTTAGTGTCATCTATTTATAATTTATTTACAGATTTTCATTTGGAATCTAGACAAACCTTGACATTTATTGAATCACATATTAGAAGAGGCCATTTCATGTTATGGCAGAATAGATGTGATTCGAAAACATGTCAATAGAATGCTGTGAGTTTGCATTTCAAATTAACTTTATCATTCTTTTACACTTAAATACAATTCTATTTAGACATGCAAAAAACAAACTTTCAAATGAAATGACCTTTAAAGATGCCGCTTTCTGTTCAAAGGACATAACTGAGCTAATTAAGTACATAAATTGACAAATAATTCAGTTATTACTACCAGTAAAAAAATTAAAATTAAACAAGGACAACTTTTTTTTAGCAAAAAAAGCAGATTAGATTGAAAAAGTAAAGTCAGCTGCAACACAATTGCCAGGCAGAAGTTGAACAAGTTTCAGAAACATATCCAATTAGCCATGAATCACAACTCCCAGGGTTTGAACAGATAGCCATCATTATCACACATTAAATACGTTACAAGTTGGCTGATAAGCGGATGTGTTGTATGCAATATACAAAGTTTGAATGTATCGAATCAATAAAGCACATGGTTTCATGACCTTGCAAGGATTTTTCGTTACATCCAACGTCGTATTGGACGCCATTTTGTACTACTTTAAGCTTATTGTTTTGCAAAATTATGGAACACATTGACGGTAAAATCATTTACCTCAGATACATCGTCTTCGTCACTGTCTGGGATGAAATTTTGAGGCGTAATAATTTGTGTCTTTTCCATCATAGGCGATGAGGGTCTCCCTCTTAATTTTAGAACCTCGACATCATTCAATTCGGTGTTGGACTCATCGTTTGATAAGCGGTCTTCATTCTGCATTTTAAGAACCGTCGATCATCCCCGCATTCCTTGTGATCATCGACGTTATTTTCACAAACTCACAGTGGCTAATTTTAAAATAATTCAAGCATGCTGTAGTAACCACCTAGACCGCCATTATGAAAGTTCGTCATGACAATGTCCCGGATGAACACCTGCGCGCACATGCTCCGGAAGTCTCAGAAAAATATTAGATTATGTGTTCGTACAGTCTTTATTTGAAATAAATTATATCACATGAAGTAGTTTATAATGTGTCAATGTTTAAAATATGAAGAACATTGTCCAAAATAATGAAAAAATGAACAACCCTGCCCGGAAGCCCCCAGGGAGGATCGAACTCCCGACCCCTGGTTTACAAGACCAGTGCTCTAACCACTGAGCTATAGAGGCTTGTTGAGGTGGCAAGGGAAAAATGAATAATATAATACTTTATCGTAAAGAAGCGGATATACAACATAAATATTGTTGAATTTTCTTTGCAAAACGCGAAAAGCGAATAGTATTTCATGTTACTAGCAATTTTGTTGCTAAGCATTATGCTCTTCAGAACTTCATCAAATGTTGATTTATTAAAAGTAAAAGTAGATTTATTAAAAGTAGATTTGCATGGCAATCAGTTACCTGTAACAAAAAAAAAATCATTATAGACTTTGACGTTTTTGTTAAACAATATTGAACAAAAATCGTAGACAACCAAAAATGACTGCTTGGAGCTCATTTCTGGATTACTAATTGGTTTCGACTCGGCAACAGGTGATGGAGAAGTTTCACTGTCAACAAACAGAACACGTGGACACTTCGCACGCATGGACACTATCGAGTGGGAGGGTAGTGAGGAATCACGTTGCTTGTGCATGAAACGGACCTGTGTTCTTCCAACAAGATTTAAAAACCTTGAGTTTAGGTACACACATACCTGCCTTCCAGTTATGAATCATTCATTTATGACAAGCCTCCCCCACCCACGCACAAATATATATATATTAGTACCAAACACAAGCAATTATTTTTCATTTAAATAATCACAGTACAACAGTCGTTACTGTTCAAGTCATTACCAGATTAACACGCCTCCTGGTTTCCAACGTACTCGCTTTATCAATGGTGGAATTTTACAGATACTGTATTTTTTAAATCACAATTTTGCAAAACAATAACATTCCTGTTGAATGGTAGCAACAAAATTAACAGATTTTGATGAAATTTTCAGGAACTGTCAGAAGTGGGCCAAGGAACAGATGATTAGTTTTTGGTGGCGATCTGGATCAACAATCAATCAATAATCAATAATAAAAAAAATTAAATCATTATAGAATGAAAATTTAGGGGTGAAACGGCATTGGGTAGAGACTTTGCTGCCTTGGCGGAGGTCTGCGCTCTGGGAGTTCTTTTCTAGTTTATGTGATTGCATTCAGATAGAGTCTCCACGAAGTTGCATAGATCAAAGTAGAACGATAGTTTCATGAGCTCCTATGATTAAATGGTAAACAGGTCAAAATGTTATTTCATGCTGACATAAACCGTTTTATTCACTTTCACAGATCGGTATCAAGAAATCTTATGTGACTTATTGATGAAAACTCATAAAAGTAATATTTGCTCATTCTTTTTGATGGTCTTAAGATGGATGTCAAATATATCAATTTTTCCTACTGAAAAAATGCAAAGGGAATATTTAGCACCATACAACAATTATGGATTAATACTTTACTAAGGTCTCATTTATGCCCTGCGATAAGAAATAACAACACATTATATCAGCAACATTGTCATCATGTTGACATTTTATAAAGTTCACCATGTCCTTTTCACAACCCTGAATGTCATGCCCTACATAATGACGAGTCCACTTCATTATCAACTGACACATCCAATAAGTCATTTAGCTAGCACAAATCTTCAGGGTGAACAACTTAGTGGAAACTAGCAGAAATTTAAGTAAAACATCATTTCTGCTGATCCAAATGTCAGTCATATTTTTTCTTTCTTTATGTTTTTATGTATTTTTTTCTTTTTTGACTGTCAAACAGGGCAATGATCTAGAAATTACCCTGACAATCCACTGTGAATGAAATCAAATAAGCAATATGTTAGATGCCGTATCACAGACCATGCTACAATTGTTTCCCCACAGCTTCCTCCTCACACGTCTGTATTGGTATATGTGATATGATGCTATGCATCTATCATAAAGAGACTTTGTTGAATGTCTTACTTTAGATTATAAAACTAAAGATTAAGTTATGCAAACTCCAACACATTACAAATGTAGATAGTGATTCAATAAAAATAATTCTGCAATTTAAACAATTTCTACTTTATGTAGTACACTAACAACTAACAAACCCTTTCACAGGTCTGGCTTGCATAAAAAACAGATCAAATCTAATCACTGTGCAATACAGTGGTTGAAAAAGGCATCTAAATATAATCTGACACTTTTTTAGATCTTCGATTCCCAAAATCTATATTCAAGATTGAAGGATTTAACAAGAACTTTCTGCATAACTTCTAAAATGCCAAATAAAAAAGTTCTCATAAAACTAAAATGATTCTTTCATTCCTTACCAAGAGAGTAGCCAATTTATACAAGCAGTTATTTTGATTAGAACTATTAGAAAAAATTTCCAATAAGCAACAAGATTACTAATGAGTTCTGCTGCTGTTATGAAAAAACAATGGGCTTTCACTTTTTACTCAACTGTAGATGAACTGAAAGCTTTGGTATTAGAACTGAGTTCCCCCCTTCCCTCTATAAACATATATCTTTTTACACTGTATTTATATTCTTATCTGATTCCACAACATTCTATTTGGGTTTAAAAGATGAGCAGTTAAGGCTTGGTCTTTATAGAGCCTTGATACAATACACTAGTTGTGAATATTAACATATAAATCAGCCAAGAAAAACACAACAAAAATAGTGGACAAAAAAGCAATGTTCATGCTTTAAAAAACATCTCTCCAACAATACTTCATCCAGAGAAATCTCACTTTTTCAATTGCACCAAGTATAAATCCTCTTTTCTGACTGTGTTCATTACATATGTTTACCAAGTTAGTTATACAGCAATTAGAAACCATTGCATTTTTATCCAGCATTCACTTTGCTTCTTAATTTTCATCTTTTTCTTGGCGGTTACTTGAAAGACATGCGAGTAGCGACTTAGATATCCATATGGAACTGAGGTTCATCCCCTGAGGTTTCTGAAAAAAAATCTCCAATTAATTTCATGGTAAGGAAATAACTGTTGTTGATCTTTTCAAATAAATGTTTGCTTTGTTAAGCCTATTTGAAAAAAAATTAGTATTTCCTGCACAAAGAAAACTTAGTATCGTTTATCTTGCAAACATTACCAATATTACCAGATAAACACAAAACTCTTTTGAAAAACTGCAAGAAATAAAACTTTCTTTTTGACTGAAGTCATTTAAGTTAATAAATGGTGCACTTACACAAGCAACACCAAGCTTAGAATTACACAATTTCTTCCTAAATGGATGGGTTGCTAATGACAAATAAATCTTTGTACCTTTATGATTTGCATTCTCCTTGCCACTTCTTTCTTCCTTCCCCATACCATTTTCCTTCATCAGCTCTCCCTTTTCCTCTTGAACAGTAGTTACACCTGGGATCTTGGGAAGGTTTGGAGGAGGACTTTTGGCCAAGGGAGAATTGCGACACTGCATCAAGAAATGGCGTTCATACACTATTCTTGTACCTGTAACGAACATGACAAAACACATGATAAATGGTGAAATACTGATACTGTTATCTAAGCTCCACTAATATAAAAAACATCACATTTAATTTGGCTAAAGAAGATTTAAATATGTTTAATTAGTTCCAAATATTTGTCAATAATTGGCATATTAATATAAATTATTTATATAAATATATATATGACATCAGGTTATTCTAACCCTGCATGTTTTTGTTGACATAAGGAAATGGCAGTTTTAGACTGGGTTCCCATGCTTGGATCGTTCCCTCTGGATCAGTCCAACTCCCTGGGGAGTCTCGCTAAATTGCTATTAACTAACCAGCTTAAATGTCTGTCACGCCTACCAAATCAGCTAGGGGGTAACAGCTTTACCAGGTATGACAGAGATATAAGTCAGTCAGGTGATGGCAATTTAGTGAGACTCCCAAGGGAGACAGATCAATCCAAATATCTGTGGGAATGGTCCTTTATTCAATTTTTGTACTTATGGATATCGTTTTTCAAATTAAAGCACATATCTTGACAGCAATGTTTTAAACTGATTAATACCCCATCACACTGCCATCTGAAAAATACAGAATTTTCAAATTCGAATTTCTGGCGAAAAATCTGATTTGCTTGGAGAGTTAGATAAATGTAATTTCAAACTGCCTTGTTAAATAAGTATGTGAACCTAACCAGCTGCTTTCAACTTTTAAGGACATCCTAAGTACTCTTCAAAGCTGTTATTAATGCATCCCAAGATAATCAAACAAATATATATGTAGCTCAATAAAAACAAATACTTATCAAGTTATAAAAAATTTAAAAACTCCAGTTAAATATGTAAAAAAAAAAACCTATAAATCATTTTCCACTGAAAAATTATTAACTGTACATATTCAACTGACTCAAATTTCAATTTTGATGTTATTTACATTCTGTCGAGCTATCCAGTCCTGCTTGACATAATGACCTGGTCCTAAGTACTAGCTAGGTGATTTATATCAGTAGGTTATGAATCACCTGAGTGATAATTTTTTTTTTAATTCTGTTTGACACATTGCCAACTGATTGTAAATTATGATGGCTTTACTGATACATAACAGTAAGTACTGCATCATTGCAAAATTAGTAACAAAGCATGGTATTCTGCTAGATGTGGTGAGTGAATCATTTTCCAGGACATGAACCACAACATGGGATCAACGCCAGATATTATGCAAGGTCATTCCAGTACATATTTACAAAATTTAGGTGACTGCGCTGCATTGCGAATGAATATATCCATCGTCAATTATAGATAAAAGAAACCAGCTCATCTATCATGCAACATTTATATCATCTTTCACCATAAATTTGGTCGGTTGTTCAAATCATAAATGAAAACATAAACAATCATAGGTCACATGGCACGTAAACATGATGCAGGAGCGGCCATATTGAACGTGCTCTGCAACAACAAAACGGGGATTTCCTCAAATGCCCCTCTTTACACATTGCATCAGACATGTCATTACCATTCAATCAAATAACAAACACCGTTAAATATAATTATATACGAAAAAATTACACTGATAAATATACAAACCTCCTGGCGTGGTCGAAAATAAAGTTCCACCAGGCGTTGTACTGTAATCGTGTGGAAGTTGCGACGGGTCATTTAAAAGTACCCGACGCGTTGGGATTGCTTGACTAGAGACTATTTGGCGCTGGACTGGAGAGGCAGACATTCTTGGCAGTGTCGCAGTTGTTATTTGTGGTCACGAACAGGCGATGCCTCTGCTTAAAGCTGACTTTTCAGTGGTGTTTACTATTTTCCCAACTATCTTCCACCATAACACACTTTCGGACGACAACGTGATGAATAAATTAACATTCGGAAATTTAAAGGTCAGACATTTTTTATTCACCGTGTGTTATGCTCAAAAATAGGATTGTAAAAATATGTTGAAATAAACTCATATTGAGTAAAAGAAAGAGAAAATTAGAACTATCATGTTGATTTAAATTTCATTGTTCGGACATTTCCGTCAAGCACTACTACTGCCTCATTCTCAACACCAAATGCGTTTGTTGTGCTTTTATGCTAGCTTTGATTGTGTCGATATATCAGGCATTCCTCTGTTCTTCAACTGAGTGCAGGAGATAAATGAAATCTAGACGCACTTTATTGTATTATTTACATAACACATTAATGCCATTACATTGTTAAAATATCTTTAACAGGGTGATTGTAATTTCAAAAGGCATGACCTTTTACTAACTTTATTTGGATGCTCCCACCTCCTAATTGGTACTGGTGGAAAACATTACTTCAACATTTGTCTTAAAAAGGGCATTTGTTTAAAAAAAAGCTATGTCTTGTTGTTTATAGATTATGACACCCCATCTTATTTCCATCAGAACCTCAACACAACTTGTATACCGTGAAAGTTTTTCCAGTTTTCCATTTAAATATTCACTTATTAGATAAACAAAGGTCAAAATTTCATCTCCTTAGATAAACAAAGAATTTTAGGGACCATTCTGAGACAATATTGTACTAACCATGAATCAATCTATCTCCAGACATCTAAGCTGCTTAAGCTAAAAGCAATTTGGCAAGAAACCCCTTGGAGATGGATCGATCCTGTTAGATCAATCTAGGTATGGAAACCCATTCCTATTTGATATTATGACTGACTCAAACATGAAAAGGTATAAAAAATTTTAATAAAATTCACTTATAATGTATATTGAACAATGAATCATAGAAAACATTTCAAACAGGTATTATTTACCCACTGCAAGAAACTATTCATATAATTTTAACTTGCTCACTAGATTCTGATTAAACATGAAAACTGACCACCCAGAAGTCCAGCATTATAAAGTCCTTTCATTTTTAGTCACGTAAGAAAAGTTTAAAATTAACTTAACTCAGTGTTTTTCTTTTGATACATGTGTCTTTTTTTTTCATAACATCAACCTACAGTGAAACTAGTGAACTATTTTGATTAAAAAAAAACAACAAAAAACAAACTCATATTGCTTATAATGATCTATTGTTACAGTTCACATA
Organism: Lingula anatina; assembly: GCF_051362555.1. NCBI lineage: Eukaryota > Metazoa > Brachiopoda > Lingulata > Lingulida > Lingulidae > Lingula > Lingula anatina. The sequence goes on along the minus strand of NC_141768.1, from coordinate 37,598,976 downwards.
TTTCTCTCTTCTGGATTTTTGTATTTCATTCCTATATAGTCAAATATATCCTTCTCACTGGTGATGGGAAGGGGCTCCCCTGGAACACCTAGGAAAATATACATGCTTTAACTTTATTACAATTAAAATAAATAAGAGGTACTTTAGGTTAGTTATATATGATATTGTAATAAAAAAAACATAGTTAATAATGCCCCCCCCCCCCAAAAAAAAAAAAATCGACTTATTTTTAGCACTAGAAATGATCAAGGTACCATTCAGTGATTACTTCTATTAATTGGATTTAGACAATGGTTATCTCTAGGCTCTGGAATTGAGGGTGAACCTAATGCCTGGTACTGTGAATATGGCAAAATATGTTCATTATCTCCTTTACATAAAATCTTTTTTTTTGTAATTTAAAGAGAGGTATGTATACATTGTATGTTCTACCTGTACTTCCAACTGGCCTCAGTGTATATTCATTTAATGTAAATCCTTCTTCTAGAGCTTTAGCTCTCATGTTCTTATTGAAAGCATCACTGCCCGTAAAGTACAACAACGCAGGGTAATACTGGTCATGAGGTATTAACCTGCAAAACAACATGTAAAGTTGTCAACATATCTCCAGCACTAAATGCTGAAGCTAACGTTTTTACATTTACATATAAAAAGTGCTGACATTCAATTCAAACAGGTTGTTCCAATGTTGAAAAAAGCCTGAGCACTTTAAGAGAAAATTGCCATTTCTGAAAATACTTCAAAACTATTTATTTATTTATTTATTTATTTATTTATTTATTTATTTATTTATTCTTTTTTTTTTTTGGCAAACTTCCTCATTGGTTACCTGATATCTATCCTTCTGAATGGATGTTCTTTTCCATCCTTTCCCTCTGGAAGTCTACAAACTCCCTATAAAAAGATTTTCAGAAAAAAAGAAGCCTTTAAGTCTATAAATGAATGCATTTATGTCTGCACCTAGCCTGCATGATTTTAGACAGAAACAGGTTGCCTTATAAAAGTTAAATCAGGACAAACTGACAGTAAGTTAATAAGTACCACATTTAGGGAGTATTCAAAGAAGAAAACCACTCAAAACAGGTTAACAGGTTTGAATATGCTGGATTGTAGATAATGAGTGATAAAATATATCTGTAAAAACATGTTTAAATGTAGAATTACAAGACCATTTCTTAGGATGTGTTTCCAAACTTATCAAGACTATCCTTAGTGTGTGCTTACACAAACCACATTCAGTGGTGCTTTCTCAAGCCATCTTACCATAAACTTGGAATCTCCTAAGGAAAGTGTGTCTGTAATGAAGTCTGTTTCCTTTAAGCTGTCCACTATGTCATGCAGAAGTCTTATCTACAAAAAAACAAAATTTTAATCAAAATGTGTGTTGGTGTGCACCCACATGCATGCATGTGCTTATTTTGGGAAGGGTCTCCTCTAAGGCTGCGTTCACACGAAAAATCTAAATTCTAAAAACCTAAAAATCCATTGGCGGTATCTAGTGATTACGGTCTGTGCCTTGAATACCCTGCGGCGTAATTAACTAGCAGTGCGAGCGAGTCGTTTCCAAAGCTGTAATTAATTCTCGGCTCAGTCGGCTGCGCTCGGAGGAGATTCTGATGCCTGGATGCATGCACAGTCATATCTCTACACTGTGGATTTCTTCAGTTTGCACTCATATCTGTCGTGTGTATATGGACCTCATCTACTTCGTCTTGTTGTTGCACAAAATCGACAAACACAATTTTCAAAGCAACCGCGACCATCATTTTCTTTCTCTCTGCACATGCGTCCAGGTATCAGAATTTCCCCCGAGCGCAACCGAGATTTAATTACAGCTTTGGAAGTAACTCACTCACTCTGCTAGTTAATTATGCCGCGGGGTATTCAGGGCACAGACCGTGATCACTAGATACCGCCAATGGATTTTTAGGTTTTTAGAATTTAGATTTTTTATGTGAACGCAGCCTAAGTCACAACTTATGCTCAAAATTATTTTCATTTTACTCAAAATTTTCATATAAAATACACCTTAGTGTATGTAAATTTTTAGGAATTTCCAGAAGAATTCTTTTCACAAACGGACCAGAGCCTGAGATATCTTGAGGGTGAATAAGTCTCACTATATTAAATGCATCAGCAAGTAGTACCTTTTTCTTTGTCTTTGAAGTAAAACTTGGATGAGTTACAAGTACATCTATATCTCCACTGGAGTCAGCACCTACAAGATGTACAGAAGACTCAAATGTCACTGAAGAAAGTATGTAGGCGGAATTTCAAAAGTCAAATTAAAATGGCAAAAGTCTCATATTTCAAACAGCCTCTGGATATTAGTTTTTAAACCAATTTCATCATTTCCAAATGGCTTCTTTGACTAATAATTCCATTGTTAATTTTTTTGCCTGATTGATTCTGCAGCAAAAAACAAAAACTTCACTTACCTCTCCTGAAGCTCCCACAAACCTTAGCTTCATAGTCTTCATCTAGTTCATTGATTACTTTAAAAGCAATATCCTAAAAAAACAGAAACAGAGTTTTACACTATCATGTTAAAGATGATTCAATTGGCTTTAGACCATTTTGTCACATGAACTGTTAAAATAGTACCAAAGAATGAACACCCAAAGTTTCAAGGGTAGTGATGGTGACTTTTCTCTTTGCAGCATATCCTTTCAGCTTCTGGAATTGGCACTAACAGTACTGTAATATGCTGATAAATGAAAAAATTCCCAAAGGACTTTGAAAATCAAGGTTTCATAATTTCACAAAAATGTTTCTAAGAGCCCATTTAGAATAGAAGACCCGAGGATCTTCTGGGCTCCATAACTCGAAAGCATTGCAAATTGCAACCAAGCGCAAGCGTTTCTATTCCATAACTCAGCATTTACTCGCCCCATATAATAGACTCGAAATGAAATGTGATATCGCTATTGCAATTCGCGTTGCTTTCGAGTTACAGAGCCCTGATCCACGTAACAAATATGACAGACCCTACATGAAAGAAGAACCCACTAATCCGCTGATGGTCTCCCCACCTCCACTATTAAATGGATCAAATCATGGCTCCAAGGTTTAATTGCTAGACCCCTGAAAGGACAGCGTGTGGGAGACCATCAGTGAATTAGTCAGCTCTTTTTTCATGTAGGGTCTGTCATATTTGATCAGAAGATCCTCGGATCTTCTATTTTGAATGGGCTCTAAGGAGTTATTCAGTATTACGTTTACATTGCTAAGTACTTACTTGTAATTTGATCATTTCTTCTCTAGGTATACGCTTCTCAAAATCTTCAAAGTGCCTTAAATTGCAAAACAGTAAGTAATATGTGCACTGATCATAAATATTTAGAAAAATTCACATTAACTTTTTGCACTATCCATTTAAAATATGTTTATCCCAGCTCTGCTGAGCAATAAAATTCCATCAAACATATATTTTTTCACAATAATAAGACAATGCTATTTCTTTTAACCAGGTTAGATTCGCATATAAAAACTTCCTTTCAAAAATACTTTATGTATCTACCTATGTTTCAAAAGTAATGTCAGGTTTATGAGCAAAAGTATCAATAAGCTTGGTAGTTGGATCATATATGATAATTATCAAACGCAAGCCTAAATACTTTTATACAGTTAGCTTACAGTCAACAGTGATGTAGGCCTTCATATGTTGTTATTCACTGACCGCTAGGTGGTATAACGACCAGGACCTTCTCAAAAATGTCATGTAGTTCACCCCCTCCTCTAATTCAAGGATCTTGGTTGAACTGCCATTTCTGGACATGTAATAGAAATCAGCCGCAGTATTGACTGGAGTTCAACCAAGATCCTTGAATCTGAGTCATCTATCCCACACAAGATATGACAGGCTGTCAACATCACCCGTCACCAGACATTCTTGAATAGGGATGGGGGGTCGATCTACCTGACATTTATAAAAAGGTCCTGGCTGTTATACCACCTTGCAGTCAGTGAGTAACAACATCTACTCACATCAGTCTGATAAAGGCCTATGTCTAGGTTTGATAATTATCATATACAATGTTAAGTAAGAGGAAACATAAGTGTTTCAAAAATGACTCTGTGAAATCTCCTCAGCATTCTACAGCATAAAAATCACCTACAGAAACAATCTGGGCTCATGCACAGTTATACATTTTTTTATAAAATTTTTTGAAAAAAAAATTTTTCTACCTAAGTCCAATTTGTTGATGGTGGTTAAGCTTTTCTGGGTGTTTTCTTAAATCTGAAAACAATCGTAACAAACACTTCAAAATAAAAACTAGTCACTGTGAATGAAAACATTGTTTCATTGGGCTAAATAAACACCACACGGATTATCAGGAAAAATATGATAAAGCAGTGAACAAAAGAAAAAAATCTATTCAAAGAAAATATGTTTAAAATATTTATGTTGTAGGTTACAAAAAGAAGCCAGTCAACTTATATATATGATCCAGTGAAATGGCACATGGGTATACTAACGTGAAGGATTCATGTATAATTATGAATAGCATCAAAAAAATGGGCATTAAATTTTCACACGTGAAAAAAAAAAGATAAATCTGTTTAACTCATGACAATAATCACACAATGATACCTTCTATTGTCGATATCCCTTCCTGTACCAGCTTTTGAGCTGCAGCTGGGCTAAAATAGAACAGGAAAACAGTAACAGCTGCTGTGGCGGAAGTGGTGTGTTAACATTTAAGAGGAATGCTAATACATGTGAGCATATTTCTGAATATCAATTCTAGTTTCTATAAAAAAGAATGAAAAAACAACACCATTATGTTAACCCTTTTGCTTTCATTTGAAATATATGAAACAGGAACCATCATCCAAATATATACACAGAACTCTTTCCTTTCTTACTTGAAAGGAATAATAGCAGTAAGGTTAAAACTGCTTGATTTTCATTACAAAATTTGTAAACACTTTTTAACTGGATGACCCCAAACTTTTCCAATTATAAACAACCATTGCATCTCAATCATCAACCCTCTTTCATAAATGCAACCTTAATGCAAATTGTAAACCACATGAAGAAAACTGAGGCTATAAATTTCAATCTGTAATTAACATTTAAATAAAGGCAAATGTGTTTAACCATGTGCGGCAGACAGCACAGTTCATTAATTATGTGAAATGCAGGTTTGTGACATGAGATGACTTACCCTATCCCCGTCACTCGGGTCAGTAGGTTTATGGCAACATTAGTGTCATCAGCTCGGATCTGCATGAAGTTTAAGTAACCTATCAGTGTATGTCAACATCAGGAAAACCACAGAAGTTAATTAAAGACACAAGTTTTCTTTTAATGCCACTTTATAAAAATGAACAATAGAGAGTGAAAATAAAATTTGTCCAACATAAAAACAAATCTGAATTATTGTATCATTATTAGAAGAGACAGAATTTTGTGATTTAATACTAACCAAAAACCATTGTTATGTTAATAGGGTTCAAACCAACAAGCATAAAACCCACTGGCACATATATAAATAAGTAATTTAAATTCCACTAGTGTTTTACTTGTATCATACACTCTTCATGTCATTGTACATTCCTATACTTTTGCTAATGCTATCATATACCAATTACTAAAGAAAGATCTTTGACCTAAAAATAAACAAAGAATATTGAAAATTACCTCTTTGATTTATTGATATGTGGCATCGATTTTCAAATCAAAAATAAAAGTTAATAATATTTGGCAAAATACACTCAAGTACACATTTCAGATGAAACAAATAAACAAAATTTGGATGGACACAACAACAGAATATATTATTCTGTACCTTTTCAAGTTTTTGTAGTTTGCCAGTAGCAATTATCTCATCTATTTTCTTCCCAATCTTATCACCAATACCATCCTGTGAATAATATAATATAATATAATATAATATAATATAATATAATATAATATAATATAATATAATATAATATAATATAATATAATATAATATATATATATACATACTGTATATTTTTTATTTCTTTTCTCATTTTTACATTCAAGAAGGATTGCAAAACATTCTCAGTAAGTGATGTCTATTAATCATATAATGTCAAAAGTGTGTCATGAAAAAATATTTGTAAAACAACAAACAAAAAATGTGAGTAAAAACAAGAAAAAGTAAAAATTTCAGTTAAAGGGAATACTAGATGTGGATTAAACTAAATATTTCAAGACTGTTTTAAACTGGTCCTCAACGTTATAAATTGGAGACAGCATGTTTCCGTTTTCAATCACATAAAAAATGGGATGTTTATACTTTACCAGTCTTTTAGCTTCTGTTCCATTTTTCACTCTTGTTGGATGCTTTGAAAGTACTGATGCAGCTTTTCGATAAGCATTAAACTTATGCATCTGCCTTGTAACATTTTTCTCATAGTCAGCAAGCTCTGTAAAATGTAACTTAAATTTAAAAAAAAGTGCATTGTTCTCATGATGATGGATTTTTAATGTGAGGCCTATTTCATTTATTTACACCAATATAAATATTCCATGTATATGACATATAATCAGCCAAAAGGTTAACTGAATTCAATATGTAGCCACACTGATCAGATGGAGTAATCCCATTCATTTATCCATTATGTACACTAACCAAACTTGTGGATATAAGTGGTCCAGACTAGACTCTTAAGATACAAAATAGGATTGCCAGCCTGAATATGGGGCTATTCAGAATAGAAGATCCGAGTATCACCTAGTCCAAGGCTCAAATATGGCGGACCTTACATGAAAGGAAGATCGCTTAATCCTGTAATGGACTCTCTGCCTCTCACATTGCCTCCACATGCATCTGGTCAAATGGAGTCGAGATTTAATTACTGTGCCCCTGCAGGGTCGACGTGTGGATAGGCCTGTAAAAGGCAGAGAGACCATTAAAGGATTAAGTGGACTTCCTTACATGTAGGTCTGCTATATTTAAGCCGTGGACCAGTTAGCACTGGGATCTTCTCATTCTGAATGGGGCCTAAGAGTTACTAAAAAATTCCCGTTCATAACATAAAAAGTGATCTTAATTTTCAATTTCATATTTATATGCATGTTTTAATTTATTCTTCCTACCTTTGTATTAAATGTAAATGCAAACTTTGAGGATCATTTTGGATTTTCTAAAATGTACAAGTATAATTGCTGGATCTCCACTTATAATTTTATCATTATTTTCGATACAGATTAAAGGCTTAGTCTATAGTAAGTTTTACGTAAATTGGTGGACTATTCTATACCTAGCAATACTTCACATAAATCAGCATTTGGGTTTTCATCTGATGGACCTGCTTTTCTCTTTCCCATTATTTCAAAAATGTAGTAAAACACTGGAAATGCAGCAACCGGTGGAACTAGATATAAACAAAGCAGGCTGCGGCATGAAAGTAGACGCAGAACTGGGTCAAATTGTCCCATAATCCTTTGCGGGCACGCCTGAATCGATTTCATAAAAATAATTTTAGTTAAATTTTACTATTTGAGGGCTGAAACAGTAGATATTAACCATCAATCGAATAATTAAGGATACTTTACTTTTTATTAAAATCAGATTGTTTGGTGGAAGGCGTGGCTTTCATCAACCGGAAGTAAAATCTGAGGTCAGAGGTCACTGTGTATATACAAAAGGACGTGGCATAGCTATTTACCACACTTGGGCTGTCTAAAACCGAAGTGACAGAGAAGATGTGTGGTAAGTATATGGGACGATGTTCTGAGTGTTACGAGGTATAGTAGATCAGTGGTATATACGACAGGATAAGCTTTGACCAGATATATTTTCCACATTCACTGACGTAGAGTAAGCATCCATTAGCTTTTGGTTATATTCGATTGCCTGGTTGTGGTAAATGCGATCGAAATGTTGTCACTAAGATAAACACGCATGAAGTTGAAAACGAAACGAAATGATGCAGACCTGTGTATTTCTCGGAGCAGTTGATATCGTCAGTAGTGATGTCTACATGAAATATAAACGTTAAATGTACAGGGAACAGAATTATTTATTGTAGAAACAACATTTAAATCGATATTAATGAGTTTTTAATGAACACGGATATGAGGCAACTTCCCTGTATTAAGCAATGATCTTGGTAAACAGTTATGCAGAAAGCATTTGATAGTATCTTTTAAAGAGACAAGTCAGAAAGTTGGGATTGCCCCATTGCTTCTAAGACTTGCCAAAATCATATTTCAGCATGAAAAGATGTAATTTAGTAAGAGATCGAGAAAATACAGCGATTTCTCATTGAAAGGGTTCGAGTCCTTTTGACTGCCAGTCACTGGATAAGGTCTCTCTTCTTGAAATCATAAATAGTTTTTCTTTTTCTTCTTCTTCTTCTTATTATTATTATTTATAATTATTTAATTTCAGTAGTTTTAATTTAATATTTGTAGCTCTTGAAAAATAAAAAATTTACATTTTTGACATATTCATGCCTTTTAAATTATGAATTAAGAAATTAAAATCCTCAAATGTGAGATAAATAATTTTTGAACTTGAAATTAATCAAGTTCAGATTTTATTTAATCTTGCTACTTTACAACATTAAAACAGATACCTGCCTGAATGAAAAGCAGACCTTGATAAACTTTTAACAAAAAGTAATTTTCATGTTAAACATATTCAGGTAGATGCCCTCACTTAGCAAGGGTGTGAATAGAAAATACCTAATGAAATCTGCTAATGTGTCACATTGTAAATGTTAATAGGCTTACAGGCAATTATGATATGCATGTGGTCTTAGCAAACTGCCGCGAAGTAAACTTCTTATAAAATAGTGCTGTTTTGATTGTGAAATTTTGTTGTTTGCATCCATGCACTAGCTGTATATGAGAGGTGTTAAGTAATGTCTGTACTTAGTGTCTACACATTCTTGATAGGGGGTTGTTTTCAAGCTGCCCCAGATTTAAATTAATCCACCTTGCCTTATTTAAGACCTGTCACATTTGTATGTGGTCAGTAAAGAAAAATAATACATTTATATTGTTAAACTTAAATAAGGTGAGCAGTGTGCTTTGTATACCTATGTTCATGTCCACCATACTCCCACTGTCTGCTACTCAAATTATATGCCAGACAAGTGGCTTTTGTATTGCAAGAAGTCAGCTCAATGGCCCAAAGTCAGTGTTCATGACGACAACCATTAAGTAGGCTCATCAGGGGACTTAACAGACAGATTCATCACTCTGCCTTGGTTAGGCCGTTAATCAGTGGTCTCATCTTATCATGGGGTTGTGAACATAACCCCTAATCAAGGTTTTACTCGTGTATTAGGAACAGTTGAGGACAACTTTGATAATTTTAGTTATGTGTATCAGGGAAGGATGGTTGTAAATGCCCTCATGTTTCTTCTTTTAAAGATGGGTTCACTCTAGCATAGAAAATTTTAGCTAAATGCTTAATATGTATATTCTAATTTGGTTTAAGACAGTTAAAACTTATTTAAAAAATTGCTTTTTATCTCATTTAAGCACATTCACTGAAATCTGAAGCCCAACAAAAAGTTTCCCCCTTGATATTAAAGTACAGAAATCTGTTTAGATAACATGTGCGACAATCTCTGTATGTAGCACATGTGAGAGCAAGAGGGTCTAGCCCAGTCATTTTGTCTACAATATGCAAAGAGATGCGCACCTTTCCCAGGTGTCATGTTGTCTCCATGGCAATAAATGGCTTGCTGCATGAAATGGGCTGTCTGCTAATTTGCCGTCTTGGCAGTCTTTTCATCTGTTTAGGATGGAAATTTCAAGATATCCTTTATCACATGCAATTAATTATGTACATAGTATAATAAGTGTATGTGGTGCATCAGTTACTTCTTTTAAAATTGTGTACTAGTAGTTGCAATCTTTCCTGTAAGGAAATGTTGGATAATAACCCTAGCAAGTTCTTTTTGAACTTGATGCCACTGTGTGTGTGTGTGTGTGTGTGTGTGTGTGTGTGTGTGTGTGTGTGTGTATGAAGCTGTTAACATTCTCTCACTGTGATTCCACACAATGAAGAACTTCACCTCTGTCTACCTTATTTATCTATTTAATGGCTGCTCAACCAGTAAAAACTTCTGATTTTGCTCCTCCATCTCATTTTGGTAACGTTTTTATTTTACTGACAGTGTTTAAGGGGCCCATTTAAAACAGTGGACTAACAGATCCACTGATCAAATATGGCGACCCACTAAAAAAGCTTGATGCTGAATAGATTTCCTGCGGGGATTACGCAACAAGCATTCAAGTGGGTTGGTCATATTTGACCTGCGGATCCGTTAGTCCCCTGTTCTGAATGAGGCCTAAGTTGAATTTCTTAGAAAGCCAGCTGCCATTTCACAAGTTTGCAACTTTTCTTTTACCAGATGCCCAAAGTAATTTTCTCACCTCAATTATTGTTGTAAGTCGGGTAAAAAGACATCTTATAATTTTGTGTTGAATGGCAATTTTGGAAGAGCCATCTTTTCAATTCCTTCCTCCATAATTTAAGAGCAGAAACTTCATTATTGTGCAAAAGAATGCAATGATTGCTTGAGGGCTGGGCTGTCACCAATAAATCTCTAATGATTATAGTTTCTAACACAGGTGTTTAAGAAGCCACATATTACCTTTTCTTCCTTCAGCTTTCTTTGAACAACACTCACTTGTCAGCTTATTCATTCCTGTGTTGTATAATATATAATAGAATTACTGTCTGCAGGAGGATTCTGGCTCTTGCCTTACTTTTTGATTATGTAGCTTCCATAGGACCTAGTAAATGATGGCCCTAAGGATGTCTCATTAAATGTGTTACTCCAACTTTTAATTATATAACTTTTAATATCCTTGCCAAAGAGTTTTTGCCTACTTGTATGTTTGTTTGTCAGTAAACAGTCTATGGAAGGATGGATTTTGTTAAAATTTTTAAGATGGGCCTGAAATAGGTTACATTAAGATTTTGATGGTGATTAATTAATGATAAATAAATAATTGTGAAAATTGATCTGTCTTGGCAGAGGTCTGTGCTCTATGAGTGTTTTTCTAGTTTTATGTGGTTTGTGTCTCAGTTAGTCAATACACAGTTGTTATCTTAAAATATAGATTTGTTGATGAAATTGAGTAAGAATCTTGTGATTCCAATTACTGTCAACTCTAAAAGTTTTTGGAAAAAAGAACAAAAAGGTGAGACCACAAGTTGTCAGGTTAAAGTTCACAAATCAGTGGCAGTTGTAAATACTTAGGTAAAGAAAATTAAGAAAAAGCTGAGAAGATTAAGAAGTAACAGAATGCACAGTTATTCCGTTTCACCTGATAAGGTACTTTAAGACCTGGCAGTGGCTTGGTCTTAGAACTGTTTATGTGTTTATGCTTCCTTGACACCATCACAATTGAACACCACAATTCCTGTAGGCTGTAGCATTTAATTCACATAAAATTGTATAACAAATGAAGTACTAGTAGGTACAAAGCTGAATACAAATTCTTTCCTTATAAAGAATGAGCTTCCAAAAATAGCATATGCAGTGCAATTTGCTTGAAAAAATGCAGACAAATGGTCCCTTTAAGTTTCAAGTAGATAGTGAATTTGCAGTTGACCAGGTAGAAAATCACAAAACAGACACCCTTAATGGGTATTTAATCGACTTGTGTTCCTGAGTTGGGTACTAAAACTTAGCAAAAACTGTTCAACCCTATTGCCTATTACTGCCAACGAATTTTACTAGTGCCTGCTTTAGCATTGGAGGACTTTCATTCAAGTTTTTAAAAATTTTCTTCTGATTCATAAGCAGGGAACATCCTCATGATGTCCACTCATGCTTCAGTTCTGCTTTCAAAAATTTCAAAATTCATGACTCATGTACAGTGATTCTAAGAACTGGTGTGTGTCATTTACAACATTAAAGATGATATTCTTTGCCAGTCGTAGAAACGAGTCAATGTTTTTTACCCTTTAAAAAGATATACATTGGGGATAGAGAGTAAATTTATTCCCTCTGTTATGTCATTCAACACCTGTAGGCTGTATCCCATTACTGGAGATAAGGGCACATGGATAACTTGAGAAAAATCAAATACACACTTCTTGTTTTTAAAGTGCCAGTGCCATTTTACACAAAAGAAAAAGTCTAAGGTTTGAATGGATAAATTGAGGTATTTGCTTTTAGTTCTTATAATTAAAAAAAAACAAGTAACACCTTTACTTTTTTGTTATTCATTTGTATGTAGGAGCATTTTTTGTTGCAAAGTTTGTCTCGTTGAGTTTCATAGTTGACAAAGGCAATAACAGACTTAATACTGAAGTCAGACCTTCTCATTTTCCTAATATGCACTACCTAATTTAATGATACATCCCTCAATATATATGGTGTTCTTCCAGATTCCGTCCGATCAAGATATGTGACTATAAACAATATTTATGTTTGGGAATGTCATTTGCTACTCTTTCTAAGTCTGATATTTCATTACCATTATAGAACAATTCACAGTAGTAATTTTTAATCTTCTATAGTAACTAAATATGATAAATGGGACTTTCTTTATTTATAAAAGGAGGGTATTGTTTGGATTACTTATTGAGAAGATAAAAAGCATTCTGTTGATACTCACACTGTTGTTCAATTTTAACATCACACAGGAAAAAAAGTAGCATCTGAATGAAAGTACCTAGCTGTTTTTGTGTGCAGTATTTGATATTGCATGTCAACGTGAAATACACTTCTGTCTAATAAGTCCTGAGTAACTAAACTTGATATGTATTGTGCCATTGTCTTTGCAGATCTGTCACACCTTCCATTTATCTCCTCTGAAGTTATTCTACCCAGAACAACTGCCTTTTGATTATATTTTAGTAACCTGTCATAATCACATAGGTATTAGCTCCTAGGCCATTATTTAACAGATATATATTCTTCTTATCTCTTGAGTAGCCTGTAACTTGGGTTGTTTAAATTTTGAGTTACGGCATCCGTTTTATTACCCTGTTATTTTCACTGTTGTTATCTCCCTTAATCAAATATTCATTTTCTACTCCCACATTTTCATTGCAGTTCTAGATCTAAGTATTATGTATGTAAAGACAGTTCTTAATGAATGTAACTCACAGATTCTGGACCCTTGAAAAAATGTTTTATCACATCAAACTCACAAAGCATTTTTTACCACTAGTAATGATGGACACTTCATGGTCAATTATCTAATACATATTTACATAAAGCCTTCTATCACATCAAAAATATTTTAAATAAATGAATTCAAAATTTTACATTTAAAATTTCTGTTAGTGCTTTTATCATTAACTTGGCTTGTAATTGCTATAGAATGGCAGTTTATATTTCCATTGAAAAAACCTTAAATGATGAATTCAAATTTAAGTGTAGGTGGCTGTAAATAACATTCCAGTAATATCCAGGATATCAGTGTTTGATTAACATGATTTGCCTGTTGGTTCAGTTTGCCCTACCTAATAAATACTTCTTCATTTTGTTTGCTGGTATTATGTATTACTTTGCATGTAATGACTGTGCTATAACATACCTACGTCACTGGAAGTTTCTGTAGACTTAGGGAAAAAGGGATTCAGATATGACGTTAATGCCATAATTATTTCTAGAGCTATAAATCTAGGACAGACATGTTCCTGAATTGTAGGAAGTAGCTCTTGAATTTGTTATCATGCCATTTCCAAAATTTGGGTGCATTTCTGATAAAACCTGTATGTTTTGGAACATTCTTTAGTTTTAGATGTTTGTTTTATAAACTACACATAATATGAACTTAGAACATCAACATTGCTCTACATTCAAAGTTCTAAAAGTCATATATAAGTGTCTTCCTCTTGCACAGAAACCAATACAACTAAAACTTCACGTAGCAGGCTTGTAAAATAATGTGTCTGGTACGAGATTCCTGAATGACAAAAATAGAATCCCTCGGGTAGATAAATGCATCCTTGCACTTTGTCTGTTTTATTTGCATAAAGTGCTTGAATATGTAGTCAGATTTAGTCAGATTTAATCATTTCATCTGTATTGAGATAATTTTGAGGGATAATATAATCTATATTTGATGTTATCTTATAGTTATTTTTCAAAATTTATTCAGGAATCTTTGCCTACCTGAACTACCTTGTGCCGGCCAAGAGAGAGGAGATCCTGAGGATCCTGATCAAGGGACTTCAGAGATTGGAATACAGGGGATATGATTCAGCAGGTCAGTGGATTTGAAATGGCAAATTCGCAATTCGTGGGTATAAAATCACAAAGGATATTGGTAGTATCTATTTCAATTTTCAGTACTTTCTTGACCTGCATAAGTATTCTAAACTCACCAACTCTATTGTTCTGCCCCCTCCCCCCTTCAAATCTAATACATGGATTCTAAAAAAGGTAACTGTATTTTTTATTTAAAGTTCATTTTGCCTTTGTGTACATAATGAAATTTATGCATGGATGTAAACACTTTTTAAGTTTGTTGACTTAAAAACATCAGTCTCTTGTTTTTACAGGTGTTGCTATTGATAGCAGCAACAATGCTGAAGATTCTGTTTCTGACATTGCCATCATCAAGAAACGTGGCAAGGTGAAGGCACTGGAAGAAGAAATTGCTGGTAAAATATTTCATTCTTTCAGCATTCTATCTAGCATCAGGATATATACCTTCTGTCACAATTTTTGTCTCCGTTCTTATTAACCTTACTGATTGACAGTTCTGATTACCAAATTGATTAAAATTTTCATTACAGTATATATTATATTATTAATGTTATTTTATCTCTATAGCTTCTACCCAAAGTTTGGATTTTGACCGTGAATTTAACTGCCATATTGGAATTGCTCATACTCGCTGGGCTACTCATGGAGAACCCAGTGCTTGCAATAGTCATCCACAAAGATCTGATCCCAATAATGGTATGTTAATATAGATTTCACCATTTCTCTCACTAAAGTGACTTTCTAAAGGTCTGAATATGGTAAATTATTTTTGCGAATTGGAGTTTTGTGTAGCCATAATTATGAGAATAGTTTATGCAGAAATTGGTTGACAATATTGTCTTATTGGCATAGAAAAAAATAGAATAAGACCTAAGTGGTATGCATAAGAATACATTTTTATTTATTTATTTTTGAGTGTCATATTTATTCTCATTTTTAGAATTTGTTGTTATCCACAATGGCATCATTACCAACTACAAGGACATCAAAACCTTCCTGGTAAGCCTATCTAATGAATTTAACTGAGGAAATATTTTGGTATCCCAGGTATACTTGTTTGTTTTAGCATTTAATGGTACCTGCAGAAGATAAAAAGAAGCATTTGACTTAGTTTTCTTTTCTTTTTCTTTTTTTTTCCTGTTTTACAAATGGGTGACGTGATTAAATGCAGAAGTCTGTTTGTCCTGAAACCGAATTCTCCTTCATATATTATTAAGTCTATAGGTTGAAAATATGAATTACAGGAGCATTTTTTACTGGATCATATATCAGAATGCAATTTTTATACTGGAAATTATTTTGTTTTAAGACAATCTAGGCAATTTAATAAATATTAAGGGGTAAATATTGTACATAAGATAATATATCTTTGTGCCTGAGACAAGCACTGAGACCATTGCCAAGCCAATATGAGAAATATCAAACCACTATTTAACCAATAAATGAACAATTCTCTTGTTCTTTCCATTGCAGGAAAAGAAAGGCCATGTGTTTGAGTCGGAGACAGACACTGAGACTATTGCCAAGCTAATTAAACACATTTATGATACCAAGAATGAGGTGAACTTCAGACAGCTGGTAGAGGCGGTCATCCAACAGCTGGTATGTGGTCAGCTAATTGTAAAAAAAAAAAAAAATACAATCTCACACAGTCTAAGGGAAAATGACAAGGTTTTTTAATCAAAGATATTTTGTTTCCATCGATTTTGACATTTCTTATATGTTTTGAAGCAAAATAGGTCAGTTTTAACATCCTGGTTCATAACAGGTTCAATATTTATTGGTTCAAACCAGGAAGTTAAATACACTTTAGAATGCTGTAAGTCGATCAAAACTTTGATTAATGCAGTTTACGTGTGCTACAGTGCTCTCATTATTTTCAAAGGCTATTCAGAAGAAACACAATAAATCGATGGGTTTTCAACATGAAAGTAACCTTTATTATTATACCAGTTTTAACCCAAGGTTGTTTCACATCAGACATTCTTGTTAAAACTGGTTCAGTGATAATTATTTGTATAGTTCTTAGTTATTTACCAATAGTCTAGATCTTAGAATTAGCTGTGCTATGTTTGCATTTTAGATATTAATGGACCCAGAACGTCACTGTTTAATATTTAAAATCTTTGATTAATGATGTCATTGTCTTCAGAATAGGAATATGATTTCAATACTAATGACATGATTCAAAGAGGAACATGTTTTTGGAAATTGTTTTATTTCTACATACATTGCATTATTTGTTTTAGGGGAATTCATTTTTCTTTTTATTTATTTGTAGGAAGGGGCATTTTCCCTTGTCTTCAAAAGCAAGCATTTCCCTGGGGAGTGTGTTGCCACAAGGTAAGTACAGGCATGCAATGGGCTTGAGAATCAAGGAAAAAATATTTTCCTATAGTATATGCCATGGTTGGGTTTGTAGCACTTTTGAATCTCTTGGCTTAAAATGGTCTCCAAATGACTGTTAGTGAAAAAGAAACTTGGTACTTGGAAGAGTTGGTCACAGGTGTAGTGCCAGAGTATAAGTTTTTGCATTTCAGAGGTCGTTTATACCTCAAGGACACAAAGAGAATGCATCATTCTTTATTTGATACTTTGAGATAATGTTTAGTCTTGGATATATATATGTTTCATAAATGCCAACTTTACTTGTAAATAAAACCCATTGCAGGAGAGGCAGCCCATTGCTTATTGGTGTTAAGACCAGATATAAGTTATCTGCTGATCATTTCCCAGTGTGCTACAGCAAAGGTAAGAAGTGTGCATGAAACTTGGTGTATGTTAACAGCATATATTCACAACTCTCCATACATTTACAGTTTTTATTTTTAAACACAAACAATTATTTTGTGAATGTTAACTTTAAAAGGATCTTATTTATTGATTATGATAATGAAAGGTAAGATGCATTGTGGGTATGCAACTAAATCCCTGCTAAACTACCCCCAGTTACAGGTATAATCTGCTCACTATCATATAATCCATACCATATCGGTTGGTATGAATTATTTACTTTCATTTAGAGTTGAAATTCAAGTTATAGCAGTAAAATGATGTAACATGGTTGGGATAGCACAATTATGCAATGGATATTTTTCACTTGTTGATATTTCTCAGATTGTATAATATGCTGTCACATCAATATGCATAAAACATATCATTCGGAGCTGTTACAATAGAAACCAACAATCCTGCATTCACTGTGTGACTTCCAATGAGATTGCTTCTTCCTATTATGTCACCTGCATATTTATATATTTGATGTTTTATCCTTTGCTTTTCCCCATATATCTATCACAGTTCTTCTGGACTGTTCTTTTCCTTCCTACAGCTGATCATGACCACAGACCTAACTTGATTCCCACTACATCTGAACCACAAACCAGTGGTAAGAGTTTGTAGGGTCGGAACTTATATTATCTAACCTCCAGAATCCTTTCATATCTCGGGTTTTCTCCACCAGGCCTTGAACTCCCCATGGGAATTGTTATGCATTTGGAACTCGTCATCCAAAATAATTAGAAGTTACAATTTGGCCATCTTGTACTTTGTTCTCCGATGCTTTGATTTGAGTCATAAAGATCAAATTTTAAAATCAAGTACTTATTTGAATTTAACTTGGCGTTCCAAATGCTCCGACATTGAATGATACCCCAATGGTCTATTATAACTAAGCTTTATTCTTGTATCATAAATCTTTCATAGCATAGCAGTTTACAGCAGTCTCTATTATAAAATACAGCCAAATTGAGGTGGAGGCTTTTTTTTTTATTCTCATTTTCTGTTGCAATAAATCTTGTTTTCCATCGAAAAAATAATTTAAAAGCAATTTTAGTGGTACCCACATCAGTATCGCAAATTGAGTTATTTAGAAGCCAATGCAGTTGGTTATTGCCATTTAAGTTTGTAAAGCACTAACTCAATAGTGGCTGTATTGATTTGTTTGATTAAAAAATCACACCATACTATATAACACACATAGGCATTTCTTTACCTTTGGTCCTTAATAATTCTATAAAATTGGGAAAGCATTGGGCCTAGATGTCATGTCCACATTTCTTTAAGTGGATAACAATTTGATTAACAGACCAACTTCCCTAAGATCTTATATTTTCTTTTTTCACAAACAAAAACTTTAAACTCACCTGAGATGCTCCAATGTATGTTGAACACCTTCATCAGTCAAATGCAAATATAAGATCTTATAACACTTTACCAAACTTATTACAACATGCTCACTTCTATTACTGTGATATATTAAAAAGGGTTTTATATCATTTTAAAGATGTAAAAAATGGCATGCTTACTTGAACTAAATAGCAGAATAGGATAGTTAGAAAATTGGTTTTGAGGGAATCTATGTGTTTCGCTGTGAAATTCAAAGTGAATGAATTTAACAATTGAATACTTAACGCATGTCATTCCTGAATGGCAAAATATGAATGGGGATATGGTGATTTTGTCAATTTTGCATAATATTTATATTAGTCTCTCATTTTACCTAGTTTAGAAGTCAATCTTATTCTCACGTTGCAAAATATTTATTGTTTCTATCTATATTTATATGGTGAAGGGTAGAAGTTTTTAAATATAATTCTGTTTAAAAATTCTCATGCCTGTTGATATGATTATATATTTAGAATATTGTTATATTTTGTATTCAAATTTATTATTATAAGCATTATTTGAACACATAATGTTTTGCTTCGTCTTTTTAATAAGTAGTCGTGCATGTTGTAGTTATTCTATTTTTAGTGTAAAAAGCTCAGCAGTCCTTGTCTGATTTAAAGATTGTTTCTCTTTAAAAGTTAACTTAGTTCTCATTTATAAGCATGCTCATCGTATGCTGTTTCTTTGTTTGTTAACCTGAATTATTTCTTGTTTTCCATCTATTTCCCCTCTTGTGTTGCTGGTAGATAAAACTAATGAAAAGTCAAAAGGTATATCACCACTAACGTTTTCTACTTTTTTGTGAGTTCTTCTGCATATGTTTTATTATGTTGCTTATGTAGAACAAACCTGCCTTATTTAGTGCATTAATATAATAATTATCTGAAATTTGAAGGTGTGAATTTTTATGGTTTTTAAGGGTCATTCTTTCACCTTTTGAAAATATATATACAAACCTTTATTTGGATGGTACTGTAGATAAAAATTGTGTTTCATTGTCTTGCAAAACAGTTTTCAGTTAAATCATTTATTCAACTAGCACTTTTATCACTGACAAAAGAAACTGGATAATATTCTTTTCTATTTTATGGGAAATGTTTATTAAGGTTGGGTTGTAGGAGAAACTGTTATTTGTGGTTTTTATCTTTATTTACTTTTATTGATATCATATTTATTTCCTGTCAGTTCCTTTTTTTTTTTTTTTTTTTTTTTTTTTTTGTGGAGGGAGGGGATAAAATCACATTTTCACACTATTATGAACTTCAGATCATATTAATAAAAATAAAGAATGAATGTTTTCCAGTTAGTTCAGAATAAAGGTCCTATAATATTACTTCATATCTGTCAACATTTTATGAATGGGTACATTAATTTGAAAATGGGAGTTGGTGTTTTCATTGTCTTTCTCAGTAAAAATTAAAGCTTAATGAAATAACAGGACAGGATATGTACATATTTTTTATAGTTACATTAATATAATTTTTTCCCAAATTCCGGAGGTGGCTTGTTGCAGAATGTGTTTAATTTTTTCATCTGAATCAAGATTTACAATCTTAGTAGCTGACAACCAGTAAATTAATGAGAGAAAAGATGTGACTGGAAATTCTGCTTTTTGTGTGAACATCAATGCTTTTTTCTATAACAGGACAAAGTGGGATATTTGCATATATTTATATTCTGTTGCCCTTAATATGAAATAATAATCCACCCATTAATATATATCTACTATAATAACCGTTACAGGTGGATGGAGTATTCCTAGTCATGATTGGGGTAGGCGCATGCCAAACTGTGGTGATGAAACAAAAAAATTTAAAGTGCACTTTCCCAAATTCATACATAGTACCTACCAGCAGAATGAATGTATTTGGCATATAATAGAGAAAGAAATCATTTTTTGAGGATTGTTCTGTATTTAGGATTTATTTTAGCTTGTTTCCAGGTTTTGCTATTTTGTGGCCATTGAATGAATGGTTGATTCCTGATTGTTGCATAGTGTGATTCAGAAATTTAGACACTCCATTCCATGTATTTGAGCTCATCCCAATTCTTAAACTCAAATAACTTGATAAGAAATGCACAGAAAATGTTGAGTTAATGGCAAACCAATCGACTTTTTGAAAAATGAAGGGCATGTGTTCTAATTAGAAATGTTAGAGATTTTTGCAGGACTTTTGAATGAAACTTTAGGACTTTGGATTAGAAAAAAAAATGAAAATAAACAGCATTTTACACTGTAATATTGCTAAATATGTGCTGCTTGCATGTTCTCCGTGCATTTAATCAAATGAAGCTAGACTTAAGTCTAGCCTTGCTTTTATGCAGCTTGTTAGCAGCATGGATATTAATATTTCTTTATTGTATAAATGCTTGACTTTTACCTCTGTCTTCCTGTGTTATTAACAGCATGTTACTTACTGGATCAATAAAAAATACCAGACCAGGTTTTAATCATTTTGTAAGGTAGTAGAGGTTTATTTTTATTTTTAGGCAGGGCACTATATAAATAAAAAGTTGATTGAATTTAGCAGTGAAGGCCAAGTCTGCATAACTTTCGATATTAAGCATACTTTTTTATTTTTTCTTTTCTTCCACATGTAAATAGTTGTCTCTCTTTTGCCTGGTCTGGCATCGATTTCATTTCAATTTACAGACCTTTTTACACAAGAATGTTATTTATTTATTTTATAAAACAGATGCCCGCCACTCGGATAAATCAACAAGCAACCTGGCTCTTCAGAGGTCTGACAGTACAACAGAGTTTCAGCCTATTGGACCAAACCGTGAAGTGGAATATTTTTTTGCTTCCGATGCCAGGTATAATTTACATACATATTTCCACTTCTCATGAAGATAAACTAAAGATCCATATCGTCAATGTCACTTATTTCACCAGCATGTCAAGATTGTTGCCAGAAGTCTATGTATTTCCAAATCTGCCAATTACTCAAAATGTTCAAATTCCTCACTGTATCAATGCTTTATTTCTGTCAAGATTTATCTTTTTCAGATACTCACAAAAACATACTTTCTGGCATGATCTTCTCTTTATCGTATATTAGCAAAACAACTTTAGGGGAATATCATAAATCATTTTTTTAAATTTTAGTGAGCAGTAACCATATAGTAATCTGTCTTTCAACAAATATGCGTCAGTGTTGTTCACTTCAGTATTCTTTGCTGTCCCTGTTTTCAGTGCCATTAAGATAAAACTTACTTTTAAATATTTATGTCATCCTGGTACAATCTAGTATTGTATGTGTATGAGGTGTATAATAAATTATGCACATGTATGGATGTAGTATTGATATATTGTTAATCGTGATTTTCAGGAGCTCTTGTCCAATTCAAGAACTTAGTCTAAATGTATATAACATGGTCCATGTTCTTCTTTGAAAGAGTTGTACACATGTGCAATGTCTTTTTTGCCAGTCATTTCAATGTAGTTATGTGCATTATTCATCTGCATCTATGTCAAACAAAAACAACCACTTCAGTCTAACCCCAATAAATTATCATAATAAGTGAAATTGCACAGGGGGTTGTAAACAAGTATAATGTTTCCAAGCAGCTATTCCAATGTGTTGATGATTTTTTTGACTCAAATTTTGTTCACTGAGCCTACAACATAGTCTCATGTTTCTGTTTTCAGTGCTATAATAGAACACACCAACCAGGTGATCTACCTGGAGGACGATGATGTGGCTGCTGTCAGCGAGGGAGCTCTGTCCATCCACAGGATCAAGAGATCCATTGATGAGTCCACTGTGAGAGAAGTGATCACTCTCAAGATGGAGATTCAGCAGATTATGAAGGGTGGGTAATTTATTAAAGGGATAACAACTCTTTGTATGAAATCTTTATTTCACAATAAAACATTGTAAACAACTCAAGAAAATATAATATATTCTATCTCACCACCAAAAATGGCAGTTAAAGCAATTATTCTAAAATCTGTGCTTGTCATCCAACCGTGTGACCTCCATAGACAGCTATAGTCTGTAACAATCTCTTAAGAGATTATTACAAAAAAGCAAACTTTCTAGAAAAAAAAAAAAACAGGGACTAAATTTGAATGTAGAAATGGATTCAATTACCATTGGTAAGAATAGGAAAATTGTTGTTTACCCCAAGAAAATTCTTTTTTTTTTTTGGCCAAAATGAACG
This sequence comes from Lingula anatina, assembly GCF_051362555.1. NCBI lineage: Eukaryota > Metazoa > Brachiopoda > Lingulata > Lingulida > Lingulidae > Lingula > Lingula anatina. The sequence continues at coordinate 37,576,464 of NC_141768.1, read as the reverse complement.
GTTGTTATCCCTTTAAGAACTTTGTAACTTCTTGTCCTGTGAGGCCACAAGTCCAGCTGGTGTTTGAGCACATGCAGAGCAAGTTGATCTGCAGCTAACAGATCCCCTCATCAAATATGAAAGCTTGCCACATATTCCCGTAGTTGACATTGAATAGATCCCAGTAGAATGCGACAAGCACGCAAGTGGGTAGGCCTGTTTGTCTGCGGATCATGAATGCGGTCTTACTCATGTTTTTTTTGGGTCTTTCACCAATTGAATGATAATTCTTGACAATTTGCTATAATGACAAGCTGTATTGATTTCTGGAGTTAGACAATGAAGTTTTCAAAATGGAAACAAGTGGAAGGAAGTCGGCTTGTATAAAAGACAAAAAATTAATTTCCTGCAAACATTTTTGAAATATCATCACTTTTTATGTAAGAATGTATGTGTCTTAAAACAAAATGTAGGCAATGGTTTTGCCATGGTCAGTAGTAGATATAATTTGTTCTAAAAGTTCTTCTTTTTTGTGAACGTAAATATTCAGTTGACGAAACATACCCAAGTCTCTCTGAATCTCATTTTTTGACTTTTTTATGTACAGGCAGCTTCAGCAGCTTCATGCAGAAGGAAATCTTTGAGCAGACTGAGTCTGTTGTGAACACCATGAGAGGACGTGTGAACTTTGAGACAAATGAGGTGGTCCTTGGTGGCATCAAGGACTATATGGGAGAGATCAAACGTTGCAGACGTCTTCTTTTCATTGCATGTGGGACCAGTTATCACAGTGCAGTTGCTGTAAGTAATACTAGCTGTGGTTTGTAGTGTTTTAGATCTACTGTTAAAACCTGTAGTATGAGACACACAGTCTTCTAAAAGTGCAGCTTAAAATTAAACTGAGAACTACATGACCTATAACTCGAATCCTGGTACACAGTATGATAAAACAACAATTCAGTCATTTTCAGTTCTCATTTGATACTTACACTGATTAATTGCCTTGTGATTTGCATTAGTAAAATCTGTATGGGTGTTCTTTTTCAATTTTTCTTCTTTTTCATATTTCACTTTTATATCTTCTATATATTTATTAATATTGGTATTATTTTTTAAACAAATATTGAAAGTATTTCTCCATATCATTATGTGTTTTATTTTCAGACTCGCCAACTTCTGGAGGAGTTGACGGAGTTGCCAGTCATGGTGGAGTTAGCCAGTGATTTCCTGGACAGAAGTACACCTGTGTTCAGAGATGACGTCTGCTTCTTTATCAGTCAGTCAGGTAAGGGGGCAGGAAACCGATTTCTTTGATTGAGGTTGGATTGGAACTCCTAAACGTAGGGCAAAGATTTAGCAATAATGTAAGATTAAACATAGGGTATATTCTCTCTAGAGAAAGTATTTTTGGTATGGGATAGAACTAACTTAATCAGTAACAGGCCAAGTAGACTGAAAGAGAAAATTCCTGTTGGAAAAGTTCAAAATGGTAGAAAAGGAAAAGGATTCCAGACTCCTTGAAATAAAACATTTTCCACATTTCATTATTTGCATTCACCTTATTAAAAAAACTTTGGAGTGAACATTCACTGGTTGTGTTGTTATTTTTTAGGTGAGACTGCAGATACTTTGATGGCTCTGCGTTATTGCAAGGGAAGAGGAGCTTTGATTGTTGGTATCACAAACACAGTGGGCAGCAGCATTTGCCGTGAGTCTCACTGTGGTGTTCATATCAATGCCGGACCAGAAATTGGTGTGGCCAGTACTAAGGTAAAGATGGTGAAAACAGTGCTTGAAAATATGCTTATACAAACATTGATATGATGAATTTATTTTGAAGTAATGCTTATTAATCTGTGATGTGATATTACAGTAAATTTAATTGAGTTGTATTTTAGTGAAAATTAAAATAGCTTGTTAGTCTTAAACCAGAAGAAGTAGAAAAAAAGGCCAGAAAATACGTTTCTAGAAATTTGCTTCAAGAGAGATTGAGTTTAAATGAAATCAGTTCTAAAATATTTCAATGGAGATGAGGTGGGGTGCAAAATACCCTCATAGTGATTTTGATACACTGTTACATGTTACATTTCTAGGCCTACACTAGCCAGTTTATCTCTCTGGTAATGTTCGGTCTGATGATGAGTGACGACAGGCTGTCCATGCAACAACGAAGAAAGGAAATTATTCAAGGATTGCAAAAGCTGCCAGGTGAAAGAATATCAGATTTAAATAGATCTCTCTGTGGGTCTTCTTATTAGTGGACAAGTAGATATGATTTTTTTTACGATAGACAATATTATAAGAGTAATGTGCAGTTCTAAGGACTCTAGTTTTAGTTCGCTAGGTAGTTAGTTGATTAATAAGTTCTTGTCTTTTTATTTCAGTATACCATTAGTAAGACAAAAAGGCATATTTATAATTATTTTTGGAAAATCACCTGTTTTGACCCCATGGAGTTGCTAAAATTGCCCCTCATATTTAATTTCTATATTTATCAGAGCAAATCAAAGAGGTTTTGAAGACGGATGAGAAGATCCATTCCCTGTCCCAAGAGCTGTACCAGCAGAAGAGTTTGTTGGTGATGGGCCGAGGATACAACTATGCTACATGCCTGGAGGGTGCACTGGTGGGTTGGAGGAGATCTTAAGATTTTTTCGTTTCTTTTTTTTTTTTTTTTTTCTTTTATTTTACCTAAAATCGGTCTTTTTAAGTAGCTTACTTTGTTACATGTAACACCAGATTTTAAAAATTTGGAATTGCTTTTTTATCAAAATTTACCTGATTTAATTTATTTAATGTAACCTCACTCAAAAGATCATATAAAGTCATATAAATGCATGCCTATTTTGACATGTCTACCAATGAAATGGTCCCAGCAATAAAATATGAACTTTATTAATTGTGTTGTTCTTATCTTCAGAAAATCAAGGAATTGACTTATATGCACTCAGAGGGCATCTTGGCTGGTGAATTGAAACATGGGCCACTGGCTTTGGTAGACAAAGCTATGCCTGTCATTATGATCATAACAAGGGACAACCTGTATCCTGTAAGTATAATCTTATCTAACACTGCTTTATCTGTGAAATATGGCCTATTTAGAAGGCTGTGTCAGTTATAAACACATATACTCTAATTTTACCAAGTGTTACAATGTTTAATTATTATTTTAAATAGTACTGAAATATTGTTACTAATGACCAAATATACATTATTAGGAGTAATGTGTTTGTTTTTCGTTTTCAGAAATGCATGAATGCATTGCAGCAGGTTAAGGCCAGACATGTAAGTATAGTGTGTGCTTGCCAAGAGAATTGGCTGCAACCTATGTCTGTTAAAGATAGATCAAAACATAAAGATCAGTTGAATAAAAGTAGCATGATTTTGTGCACTTCCACATTTTTTAATACATTATTTAAGTACTTTCATTTTATATGAACTGTAATGTATATTGTAACTGTGAAAATTGAATACCATATACATACACAATTAGAAACTGAAATATTGAAAAGTATGCGTTTCATTGACTTGTTGTTTCTTGCATTTACCTTGATAATTGCTTAACTAACAGTTTACATTGATTTTGTTTGCTTGACTACTGAGATAATTTCTATTAACATAAAAGATTGTTTAAGATTGAACACTACATTTACTTTACATTATTGAAAATGGATGTTGTTTAATGCTTGCCATGCCTCTTTACCCTTTGAGTGATATTATTTTGCGTTACTCCTCACAATAAAGTTTCATTGGGATTATGATGTTGCAAGTGCATGACTTAAACTGTAGCCTGAATGATGCCCTGGGCTAAATTTGCAACCTTGTGGCCTCTGACCTTTGCACCTTGTGTGACCTATTTTTCCTTAATGTCTCACTTACTCCACTGTTACTAACTGAAAAATGCATGAAATTGTGCATGAAGTGAAAACTAACAGCCAAATGCATGCCACTACTATCTCACCTGGTATTAACCCATCTGTTACTTGTTGAGAGCTGCAGAAAACTGAGCATGAGGCAAAAGCAAAGAGCCAAATGCAAGTGAACTTTTGCAAAATGTGTAAAGGTTTTTAATGTCCTAATCCCTATTCTCTTATTAACCTTCTTTGTAGAGTAAGGTGTTTTTAAAAATCTTTAGTTTACATGTAATTAAATAGCAACTGGTGTCTTAAGTAGTACTTTGTTGAAAAAATAGTTTGCCTTCGAGGTGTTGTTCTTCCATTGATAATTTCTATATCTGTGCCTCTTATGTTCATTTCTTTGAAAGATTTGATTTGAAGTGGATCCAAATCTCATTTATTCTTTTACCCATATTTGACATTTTTCAAACAAATAATCTGTCTGTGTTTTCTGTATCTGTCCTGTCTACTATGTTGTCAGTGTACTGTGCTGTAGTGTAAAAGGTGATAGAAAGTTTAACAAGTTCCATGGTGTGATTCTCTGCATTGGTCATGGTGTTGGACTCTTTGAGGTTAGGGGAATCTAGATAATAGTTTTGGAGGAAAAATCAGTTCATTCAAAAAATGTTGGACAAGTTGACATTGTTAATGTCAGATTGGGACCTTTTCTTGTAGTGACATAGCACTTATTCTCCTTGAGTTTCTTAATGATAGAAGCTAACTTTTTCAAAGTTAAAAGGAAAACTTATGGTACCAAGAAAGGTAATTGTTTACTATCTTATTTGTAAAACTACTTAATATATACTGGGACGATGGCGTAGACTATTTGAACATGCCCTACTAAATTTTGTTGGATTATAGACAGATAAAGTGGTGGTGGTAACTTAAAACATTCCCTTATTGTGTGTAGTGGCCATTAGTTAGTGAGAGGTCACACAAGGTGTGCAAGTTGAAGAAGTGGCAAATATGACCCTGTTTTTTTTTTTTACATCCATATCTTGGGCCAACTCTTCCTACCTTCAAAAGGAACTTTTGAACTGAGCCATTTGTAGGCATAAAAAATAGCTCAGTTTTACTTTCAAACTACTAAAAATTAATAAAAAGCTCAGTAGTTACAAAACTTTCAAACATGTTATGATGTCAACATGGAATTTTTTTATGAAAAACATAGAAGTTATGATTACATTTTTGACAAAAGAGAAAAGGTAAAACAACAAAGAAAAAAAATCACTGCTTATTATGAACAATCCTCTCAAATTTCCCTTTTCTTTTTGTCTTGTGGTTCTGCTTCAGCTTGTGTTTTGCTAATTGTGGTGTTAATAATGCTGCATGTTGACTGCAAAATGGACCTTGTTTTTAGGGTCAGCCAGTGGTTATTTGCAACGAAGGTGATGAAGAAACAATAAGGATGGCATACAAATGTCTTGAAGTGCCTTTAACAGTGGACTGTTTACAGGGGATTATCTCAGTTATCCCCCTGCAGCTCGTGTCGTACCACATTGCTACCTTAAGGAACCTGGATGTAAGCAATCCAACATTAGCTGTAAAGGGTCACATCATGGCAACACCTGAGGCAACACACTGCTGCTGCCCCCTATTTTGTTTTGTGTGTTTGTATGTTGTTTTCTCCTCACATTGCTTTGCAAAGTAGAACATTTGTGGCCATCTGAATTCACACTGTGATAGGATGTTTCACAATGGATAATTTGCATTAATTTTCAAACAGGCTGTCTGGCAAAATTTTGGTATACGGTGCTTGGAACTTGGAGTGAAAACTCTCCTGTCACTATGCAACCACCTTTTCTCATGTATGTGCTTTGCTTATGGATAAAAAATGATTTATCAAAAATATTAGCAACAAACAAAATTCCTCACCCAACTGCCCATACACCCCTGTATGATAAAAGGCAGCAGCAGATTGTTGAAAGGACTGTGAGAATGTGAGTGAATGGGTTGTTGTTGGTGGTGTGATGTGCATGTCTGGGATTACATTCCCTGGTTCACGTTGCAGGGAAGGCCAATAGTCGTATGCAACAAGGGGGACGCAGAGACTCAGTCCCATGCATATAAAATAGTGGATGTCCCTTACACAGTGGACTGTTTGCAAGGAATCTTAACAGTCATTCCCATGCAGCTTCTCTCCTTCCATATTGCTGTGCTCAGAGGATATGATGTAAGAACTAATAATGCATCCAGCTGCGGAGCAGTTTAGATGTTGTGTTTTGGTTTTCTGTTTTTTGTTTTGGTTTTTTGTTTTTATTGAGGGGTGGGGGTGGATTTCGCCTTCAAGGAGTGTCAAATTAAGGAAGGATGATGAAAATTTTTGTGGGAAGAGTGGTGGGGTATATTGGAAACACCAAGAAACTAAAACAGAGGGGTTGGAAAACTTCAACCGAAAGTGGAAATTTAAAGAAGAGTGCATGCTGGCATGACTATTTATTTTCAACCATTGTCAACAAAGTTCTTTGTTGACACATGGAGATGTATCAGCAGCTGTATACAGGCCAAATTAATCTATTAAACCTGTGCAAGCTTGGCAGGTAACTGTGAGTATTGTGTAATGTGAGATGCCATGCTTGGTGAGGGACGGTGCATATTCCCCCCCAGGTGTTGGGTGACATGTGACAACGGGTGACAGGTAAGTGACAAAATGTCTGTCATGTCCATCTAGTTGTGTCTGTCATTCATGTCTGTGCTGTTTGTGGCAGGGTCAGCCTCTGGTTATATGTGAGAATGGAGACGAGGAGACCAAACACATGGTCCATAAAACCGTGGAGGTGCCCTCCAATGTGGACTGCCTTCAAGGCATTCTCACTGTGATCCCACTGCAACTGTTGTCTCTTCATATTGCTGAGCTCAGAAAGTTGGACGTGAGTTTCCTACATTACATCATTATAATTGTTGGTTCTTTGTATGTACACTATCAAGATGAAGAATTGCAAGTGGGGTTGACTTTTGAATTGGGGGGGGGGGTATCTTTCCAATTTAATTTGCACCTTATTTTAAAAGATTTTGGAATAATACCTAACTTGTACCCACAACTGAGATGCATCTGGAAAGAATGTGAGTTTGTGTGGATATATGTTGTGATATTGTCTGTAGGTTCTTGTGTGAGTATGTGTACTGTGTTATTTATCATTGTTGGGACTTAAAAATGCATCCTGTTTTTGGAGAAGCAGTGTGTTTCTGTGTATATGTGCATGCATTTACATGAGATGCCTCCACAGTAAGTATGTGTAATATTAAGTAAAAAGTGAAATGAAAATAGAGGTCAATCAGTTATCTCATTAAGTGTAAGTATATAGGTTTTTGACTAGCAAAATATTGTAAATATAACTGTTTTTGTTATTTTTTAATTTAATTGTGTTGGTTCCTTTGTTTACAGTAGCACATTTATGACTAAAATAGAGAGCTTGCAAACTGTCTATTTAAAATTATTTTTATTTTCTGTCTCAAAACCTGTAGTTACTATAGTAATTTTATCATTGTGCTTAATTGAAAAAGTGAAACAAGCTCAGGCACTGATTTAAATGGAATATTTTCCTAGTGATCCATTGCTCCTGTCATTATCTTATCAGAAGACTTGACTAGTAGTTGGCTGATAGGAGGACTGACAACTAGTAGTGGAAAATAGAACCAAATCGGATCTGTACTTTTTCAGTACAAACATGCCCTAGGAATGAATGTCTTCTTGCATGATACACAGTCTCTCTTTCTTCTGCTTTTACTTTACCATGATTATGCTATGCTTACAGGTCGATTGCCCAAGAAACTTGGCTAAATCTGTGACAGTGGAGTGAGTGGTAAGTCCATACAGTGCTGCTACCTATGGTCCAGCATGGCAATTACTTAGTGTTAGTTTCCTGGTGCAGGTTCCTAAGGATCCTCTGTATTGAACACTTCAATAAGAATATTATTGCCTCCAGTGCCTGTTATTACTTAGTAGTTATATTTGAATACTTGCCCCTCTCACTATTTATTTCATCAAGTTTCATATGAATTTAGATTTTTTTACACTGAGGACTTTTTCTGGCAGTCTTTTCCAAAGGGATGTTCTCACAACAGTGAAGACACTTTTTAACATCTATCTGGTATTGCCCTCTGTGCATAAAACTTTTTTGAATCTCCAACCCTACCCTCCTGTAGTAACTTCCTACATCCATGATATTTCTCCAACCACTTTGTCACATTTCCCAATGGTAATTTTGAAATCTTTTCTTCTGTATATGAGAATCAGTAGCTTTATTATTTCTGAATTAAGACATTCTGAATATAGCTTTTCCAACATCCTGTTATGTCAACCTGTGTTATTCTGTAGAAAGACCATACTGTGCTAGGGTAGTCAGACTGAGACCTCACAGGCAATTAGTATACAAGCAGTTTTTTTCCAGGATGGCATATTCTGCTAGCAATGGCTGACCTTGTGTTAGCTTTTTTCGCTTTTTCACATACTTGTTCATCATTTGTTAGATTTCCAGCTATGCAAACTCCATGTCTTTTTCTTCCTTGACATGTTCTAAATAAGTTTTTTTGTTGGGTAATGCCTTTCAATAAGTTCAACACGTTTCTCAATGATGGAACCAGTAATTAAATAAGTTTAATTTCTATTCAATTCTTCGGTGAGGTAACAATAGTCTGATAATTTTCTTATTAAATGAAAAGATGTGGTTATTTTTCACTTTTCATTTTTTAATATTTATTTATTTTTTTTTTCAGATTGAACATCCAGGGGGTCTTCTTGAGGTACATACATCCTAAGGACAGTGTATCACAATTTGGACATACACTGGAATTATCAAGAACAAGGCCGACAACTCCAAGTTTACAGACCAACTGGAATGATGAAGTGTTATTCTAACTAAAGTGTGATCATGAAAAGACATTATTTTAGACCATATTTTTTTTCATTAATGTATTTACTAGTCAAATAGTCTGACACTTGATGCTTGTAAAAATATAGCTAGAAAAGTCACTTTTTGTAGTCTGTAAGAATAAAATTTGATGAATTTGAAAAATGAAATTTACATGGGCAGAAGTATTTTCTTTCATACAGGCAGCAGGTGAATATGGTCTTTTTATTGTGTATAAACTTTATGCCCCTGAAAAAAAAGCTATGCACAAAAAAATTGGTGTGTGTGCAAATCTCTAGAAAACCATCGCATTTTCAATCAGTGTACAGGCAGATGGATAAATTCATTTGTCCATTATCTTAATTGTAATTTAATATATATTTTATCCAAGGAAGGGTTTGACAATGTATGTTAGAATCTTAGTTTTAGATAACATAATTAATGTTACCTTAGTTTAGTTGGTGTTGCTATACCATTTATTAAAAAAAAAAAACATTTATATCACCTCCACGCAGTGTTTGATGCCAGCTTTATCTAAACAAACATTTTAACCACAATGCTGCCAATATTTGAAGGTCAGATTGTATATTCCAGACTGGGTCCAGAGTCGATATCATCCAATATTGAAAAAAAGATCTTGCTTGCTTTGAGATAAAGGAAATAGAAACTGGCCTAAGTAGTATCCTTGTTGTGTGCATTTATTTTGTTTATGATGAGTGAAAAAACATGGTTTTCTCAAAGGACATTATCTAATACTATCAAATAAGTAGAAAGTAGTTCAGCTGCCTTTTTAACTAGAACTGTGCAATGTTAGTTTCTTTTGGGCTTTTTTGTTGAAGGTAAAATTCAAAATATGTCCAAAATACTGTGTATTTTGTTATGAAAGATATATTTCAAACCCCTGAAGTGCACTCTGGTCATTATGAAAGTAGACATTTAAACACATGATGCCATCTGTTCAATATATGCCAAGGATAAGGGGTCTCAATAAAAAATTATATCATGAACTGTCATACCCATAAACACATTTCTTTTTAGAAATTTGCATTTAAAAGAATGCTAGTCAATTATGAAGTGTTTGGAAAATTATGTAAGAGAATGCCACTCAGCAAATTGAGTTCACATTCCATATTGAATAAGACTTAATTTATTGCCACCATGGTAATGGAGTGACATTTTTGTTAAATATGAATTGTATGTAATGTCAAATAATTGTTCTGAGCCTTTATTGCATGGTTGTCTGTTTGTATTTTCGTAGTACAAAATCGATCTTATGCAATTCAACTAGGATTATGTAACAAATGTGCATCGACCAGCTGATATGCAAACTTGATTTCTGAATGGAAACTATATATAAACCATTCATTTTATTATTTCTTTGTGTGTAAAGTATCCCTTGATGTGTGATTGCTTTTAACAAAACTTATATACTTGGTTACAGACAGTGAGGTAGTCATATTTGCTTTCAATTAGCATGTAAGGATTGGTTGTGATGTGACTTACTTGAGGAATAATGTCTGGAAAATAAAAAATAACCATGGTTATCATTCTCTGCATTTCATTTACATTTTCTTCTGACAAATAGAAATTGATTATTTAAACTTTCTGAATCAAAATTGACTTATTTTGACTTGTAAAGTCTTCAGTTACATTTCACCAAAAATCCAATCAAAAACTTAACAACCTTAAATGTACGTTTTAATTCTCTCTCTGGGTTGGATGATATTACAGAAAAACTTAATTATCAGTGGACTCAAACACCCAGCTTGCCATCTGAAACCTCTATGCAGTGTCTTAAATCATGTTTATAACAAAAAAGATATGCATAAAATAGGAAAAAACAGACATATTTACATAGCATTTCTTCAATAACATAAAGTGAGGTATTATATCAGTTTAGCACTTTTTTTCTGACTCTTTGTTGTCTGCAACTCCGTCCTTTGTTCACCCTCTCATTCACACTGTAACTGTTTGATCTGAGGACATGTACTTATCCTCCCTGTTCATCCTCCTTATTGGTGTCTGTGACCTCTGATTCTCTGGACTTGAACACAACCTGGGGACTGTCTTTGATATATGGTGGTGGCATGAACTTGATCTGGGGTTTTGCCACCAATGACTGGTTTCTCACATCCACTGATGCTTCTGTTGTTGCCTCTAGAGGGCTGTGTGATGTAGAAATATGATGTGAAATTGGACCTTGCCTCTGCTGCCCTTCAGTAGTGTTCTCTGCATCAGTTTGAATTCTGTGAGTTATTTCAACAGGAGAGTCTTTCTCACTTGTGTCAGTTTGAATTGTGTCAGTGACCTCATCCACACTATCAGCATCTTTGCCTTTCACTTTTGAAGCTGAGGCATCCTCAGGTAATGGGAGATCAACCAGACCTTGTCTCCAAATTTCTCTCCTAGGGTCCACAGGCTCAGGAAAAATGTACTGATACTGATCATCCTGTCAAAAAAAAAAGGTAAAGAAAGAAAGATGTGTATGCCATAGCACAGATTCTTGCTTGATGTCTTAACTGGCTTTTCTGGTTAGGTCTGTTGGAGAATTATGTTCCAGTTAACTATTCTGAACATGCAATGAATGCAAACATAAACTCCAAACTTTGCTACTCACTGCTGGTATTTCATCAGGGCGTCCATAATAGTCATCATAGTAAGCATAATCCTCCTCACCTGGTTTGACTTCCTGGAGTTGATCTGAAAAAATGTTAGATTTATGGTTATTCAAAAATGATGAAAATGGATTTTTTTCTAGTTTCATTGACATTATTTTAGAAAAGAAGTACAAATATAATGTAACATGGCTTCATACATAATGCAAGAACTCCATGATTTAATATCTGGTAGTCCATGCAACCAATTTTTGGTTCCACTGTAAAAAAAATTCAAATGAAACTTTAAACATAAGTTCTTTTATTGATATAGGCCAAAAAGATCAACAGAGATTATATATTTTATTGCTTTCATTTTTACCAATAAAAAATAGTTACCTTGACATGACCTGAATTATGACATACCTTGAAGAGGCTTTGTGGTGGCAGCCACTAATATTTTCGAGTTGCTGGTGACCTGAGCCACATCCCCAGAACCCTCCACTTCACCTGACCCAGCATCAACCTGGGATACCTCCCCGGGTCTCTTAACAATATCCACTTTAGAGGAATTGTGGGAAGAAGCAGTGGTCTGGGGAAGGTCCGTTACTGTAGGAAAAAGAAATACAAATTGTTTTAACTTGCAAATGCTTTATGAAGAGCTGCAAGTTGTGTGTTAAATTTTGATTAATTGAATATTACCACTTATTACACAGAATTAAACAATGTTTTGAAATCTTAATAGAACAATTTCTTTTATTTTATTTTAACTCGAGGTGTTATAAACAGGGTACTGAAATGCAAAGTTTCCATTTGAAATTTAAAAAAGAAGAGTGAGAAAACACCTCGTTTCATCCCATCACAGTTCATCAAAGGCACAGCTTCAATGTGCACTCCTTGGCTACAGGCCTCCACCTCCATTCTGCACTTGTTGGGGTAGAGGACTCCATCTGACCCACACACCCTGGGGCCAGAGTGACGACAGTCCCTGTAGCAAGAGCACCTGTCCTCCTCTTTGATACTGCTGTGGTAGCAGCCGAATACGGAGTTGCAGTCTTCATCTTGTACTGTAGATATATATGCATATGTTTTTTTAATAATTATTTTGTGATCTTTGTGGTCTCAGTGATAAAATAAGAAAGAAAAGTATATGCACCTGAACAAAAAATGTAGAACGTTAGAAACATTTGTACCCTCTCAACAAATGTTGCAGGATAGCTATGCTTCTTTTCTATTACAACTTAAAAATTGATTCTCTTTGCCCTGTTGAAATCAGTGAATTTTGATTTCTATCTTTTTCATTTTACAAAAAAGTTACCCTGTAACACATCCTGATTTTGTCACATTTAGTCGATTGCATAAATTATGTCACTGACTTAGTAATTTATCTTAAACTTTTTCAAACATTCCTTGATCATGAATAATGCAGTTTTCTGAGACTCCTCAAGCAAGGCACCATTGGATTTCATAATAATGATAACGATGCACTGTCAATTCTTACCTTGTTCCTCCTCTTCCTCAGAAATCTCGTTACATGAATCTCCCTCACATAGTTCTCTTGCAACGACACCCAAGTGCTTGCCACTATAGAACACTGTTGATTCGTAGGCTAAAAACATAATAATATTTAAGAACAACAGATTGGATAGAATATTATTTTCAGTCACAAATTCTACAATACTAAAATATTGTCATACCAAGGTACAATGTAGTAGACATTTACTTCCTTGGCCAGGTATACCTTACTTAATTTAACACACCACATCTTCAAAAAGTTGATGGTTGATTTTAAATGTAATCTAAATATTATGCACAGAGTTTCTGGTTCTTGCAAATAAATCAGCTGATTTGAAGGAACTTGATGTAGCTAACAGTTATGAATACAGAGGTTGGCAGTACCTAAATGTTCGTCAATGATTATTTAATATGAAAATATTTTAGTGTGGCAAGAGACCATACATTTATGAGATAAAAATGTTCACAAGAATGTTCACAATTGAGGAAGGGGAGGGGGGGGGTCATATCTGCTCCCTCCTTACCAGGTTCATAGTAGTCATACACCCTGACTGGTGCTGGTCTTGTCTTGCCCACTACCTGTGACCTGTAGGCCTCAAAGTTGATACAAGTCCAGCAACTGTTGGGAATCTAAAGAAAAAAAGGCAAAGCTCTCTGTCAGTCAATGCCAAACCTCTGATATTTGTGCTATAGGCAATGCATGCTTCAAAGGCCATCATGGAAAAATGTTATCAAGTTATAAATTTTTTACTAGTTCTTTTATTGTACAAGTACTGCTCACAGCCAAGAATCTGTTTTGTTCATTTGTAATATGTGGTCAGTGATATTAAATATGAAATATCTTTAAAATTAAAGTGAATTTTGGAAAAAACAGCATATTTCTAAGATAAATGGTGCATCAAAAAATTATATATCAAGTGTATATTTCAAAATTTTACTGCTTCTTTATGTTTTTTTTTAATTCCTACCTCATCAAAGTAAAACAAAACTTTCCTTCCATCGATTTCATATCTTTTGAGTCTCAAATGTTGGTGATTAAGTAGCTTTTCCAAGCTTTCTCTTTCTGGAGTAAAACCTGTTAACAGAGATGCCTCCACCACTGCCATATTTGAACTGCCTGCATGCAGCCACCTTGAAAAAACAACATAGAAAAAAAAAGAAAAACCAAGCATGAAGTGTTAGTATATCAGTATAAAAATGGAAACTTAAGTCTTAGAGAGAATAAACATACAGGTAGATACGAACACTGTCAAGGCTAATTGGTATGAAGAGTCAGTGGTTTAAAATGGATGAAAAATTGACATTCCTAAACTGATAATAGCTACCATCAGGATTAATACTAGTGAGCAAATATAAAAAAGTTATTATCAATGGACCTCAAATTTGTTTTTAATACTGTACAGTTGTCGTAACTCACTTGGTACATGCTTCAATGTTAACCTTCATTTCCCCAGTAACATGACTTGCTGGAATAGACCTCTTGTGGTTTCTTCTTTGCTGCACTACTTCATTGGTGGATTTGTCCTCTGACACCCTAAGGTGTAACTTGAATGAAGGTCTTTGGCTTGGGTCAGGGATGTTGTATCTGACATCAATCTAGAAGAAAATTATTTGTGTGCGTACTTAGGTAGAAAATTATGACAAACTATGAGGTAACATTTCAAAAATGGTCACTAAAACTCAGAGCAAAAATTTAAGTTTTTATCTAATTATTCCAATAAACTTTTAAAAAGGCATTACAAAAGGTTTACTGAAGGAGCACCATATCACTGTCTAGTGACAATAGCTTTTTGCTTTCAAATAACAATAACAATTTTACTGAATGACATATCTTAATTCATTCATATCTAATAAGGTATAATATCTTCGATTAAACCTTTTCAGGCATTTCATTTCTACCCATGATCACTGGCTTTTAATGACAGACACTTCTGTTTTACTAACCTGTAATAATGCACACCCCTCTCCCACAGCACTAACAAACAAACCAGTGGGAATACTAGGAATTCTAGCTGTCTGCAGTATCTCACTGTTCTCTTCGTGTAATGTCAACTTGGTCTCAGGCAGATCCATGTTCGTAGAAGCCATAGATATGGTGAGGTTGACTTTCCCGGTGTAGGCAAGCGTGGCATACTCTGACAGGGCTTGAAGAGCAACACAGGTGTCCTGAAACAAGTTATTATACATAATGTTCTATTCAATACTAGACAGCAAGTATGTCAAATGTGCAGATTACTTTTGGTAATACAATAAAGGCTATCAATAATATAATCTTTTAAATGGGCTATGTAATCTGAAAAATAGTTATGGAGTGTCAACTTAAATCTCATGAAGTATTTTCAAATAAAGACTCTATAATGTTAAAGTTAATAAACACCCAAATATAACCTGTGTTGAAGAGAATCCTCCCAGTGAGTTCCTCTGCCTGGAAAGCCACTTCACAATGGGGAGAGCCGTAGCAATATCTCCCTGGGCTGTGTATGTCAACAAGGCATAAGAAGCCATCTCAATTTCTGCAGATGACACTGAAAGAATGAAACCAATGTTGAGGTTGTGTGTATATGGCTCCGTTCACATGACTAGTCTATTTTCTAAAAATCTATTTTCTATTGGCGGTATCTTGTGATCACGGTCTGTGCCCTGAATACCCCGCGGCGTAATTACTGGCAGCGCGAGCCAGTTACTTCCAAAGCTGTAATTAATTCTCGGCTGCGCTCGGAGTGATCACAAGATACCGCAAATAGAAAATAGATTTTTAGAAAATAGATTTCTCATGTGAACGGAGTCTATATATTAAAAGATGAAAATGACTTGAGCTGAAAAGCAATCTTTGTGAAGCAAATCCGAACAAAGGGACCATTCAGAATCAATTATGTTGACTTAACTAATGCGCACTAACTCCACGGGGACTCTTGCTGAATGCAATCAGATTAACAGACTAATTTAACACGCCTCCTCCTGGCGTTAAGTAGAATAAAGAAAAGTTGGTGATTATAAGAGTACATTGGAAGGAAAAGGAGTGTTAGTTTGTTAATCTGATTACATTCAGCAAGAGTCCCTTTGGAATTAGTGCACATTCTCCATAGTACTAAAAGGGTCATTCTGAACGGTCTCATAAATTTTTTAAAAAAATGTTCTGCTCTGTCAGATAGAAAAATCTCATCTTTAAACTTAAACTATACTATTAGCATTAATTAGCATGTTAAAGTGTGCTACTTATAATATGGCAATACAAAAAGATCTCCCATATTTCTCAGAGGTAAATTTGTAAATTCCCAAATTAAAATACCTGCTCTATTGTCATCATTCAAAGCCATGAAGAAGTCTTCCAATCTTGATCTGCCTACCAGCCTCCAAAATGTTTGGCCATCTGTAAATAAGAGAGTTAGATGAAATTCTTATCTAATAAAGTTTCCAATGTTACTTAATTAACAGCTGCAGCTTCACCAGATGTTATAAAAAACACAAACAAATTTTGAATTGACCCCCCCCCCCCCCCCCAAGGAATGCTTGTCTTAGTTTGTATCATCCCAGGTGACAGTGGTGATTAAATTTCCTCTAAGACTGTGAAATGACAATTATTGTGTTATTTTGCAGATAAAACTTATCACAGAATACTTATTATTGTTGTTGTTGTTGTTCACCAATCATATTCCCCATGCTGGTTGACTTAAAATGTCATGGACATTTTGTTTCTTTTGATTACACCATACCTTTTTTAATGGCCATCTGAGCCAATTTCCTCAATGGGTTGACCACATGGTCACTGCCCAGTAGGGTCAAGGCATAGGCACACAAGGCAGTTGAGTAGGGGTCAGATACTTGGTGAACTTTGGTCTCAAGGTAGCTTCTGGCAGATGTGATGCACATTTTCTCTTCCTATTGCAAATTATGCAGTGATAAAGTAATGAAGAAATTAAGCATAAAACAAGAATTTTAACACATTCTAGATTGGCTTTTGAGGAATTGGTGCAAAATAATTTAATACATTATTAAACTTTTCAATAAGGATGTTAAAATATTGCATCTAATCTGAACTACTTGTTTCAAATCAAATCAAATCAAAATTGATAAGTTTGCAAAATATTAAGTGTCATATAAAAACATTAACCTTAGTTTTTACACCTATCTCTAGCAGTGCTGTGACAACATATGCAGTCAGTGTGATAGGGCCTTGCAATTCACTTTGGACAGCTTTGTTCATCACTCTCCCTATGGGAGGAAAGGAACCATCTCTCTGTTGTTTGGAAACTATCCAGTCCTTGCTGTCTGTAATCTCCTTAGGGTCAACATAGATGAAGGAACGGGACTGGGCAAAGGACTTCAACACAAAAGCTGTTAGCCTGGAACAGCATCATGGATGGACTGTACCATATGCATGCATATTAATCAATTTGATAAGATTACCTAATAATGGTAAAATTCAAAAAGTGCTAGTCGACTCTTTTAAATTGTCTCCATTAAAAATAAAGCAACATGGTCTCCAATGGGAAAAAAGTTTCATTTTGCTTACCACATGCTGCCTGAAGAGTCTCCATCCCCAAATGCACTGTAGGATCCATCTGATCTTTTATAAGTCAGCTGTCTCTGATATCCTGACAAAAGTAAGATATTACACATTAGATAAACTGCAAACATGCCTGTCAAAATCTGTTAACAAAAAAAAAAAAAAAAAAAAAAGTGGCAAGCATATATAGCAAATAAGACACTCGTTTCAACATAGTCTTGGGAAAGATACTAACAAAAATTTTAAAAATATATTCCTGAAAATTCAGGCAATTTTACCATCATCAGAAAACCTAATTGCATGTTTATTCAATATATACTCATGTATACAGAAATACTTGTAAAATGCCACTAAAAGTGCAATAAGAAACTCTGTATTATATGGCCACCATTTAGTATCATTTCCTTATGAAAATTTTTTGCTCAACTGTGAAATTAGAATATTTCAATGAAGAATTCCACAAATAAATCTTGCAGTTAATTTCTTACTTTTTCTACATACCTTGTATCAGATAGTCCAGTGTCTTTTCCTTCACCTTATCAGTGAGTTGTTTTGTTGTCTCCAGATACTTGAGAACAAACACATTGGGGGCAAAATGCACCATGTTCTGCTCACCACAGCCAAATGGCAATCTGAGTAGCTTGTCAAGATTGCTCAAAGTAGGTCCCATTACATCACCTGTTCAGAAAATTCAAATAAAAAGAATCACAAAAAAAAAAAAAAAAAAAATCAGCATTAGGCCAGACAAATGTGATAAATTGTTAAACAAACTGTGGCATGCATGCAAACAGGATTCGTTGACCAAATTTGTGTTTCAGTTTTTTTAACATACGTACCATATGCTATGTAACCAGCATAGCTGGTCATATATTTACTTTAAAAAATTGTAACAAACCTCACTCACCAATCATTTTGGCATCTGCCCTCTCTGACCCAGGCACATAGTTCTGTGGGATACCCAAGTGGAACACTTCCTGATACACGCTGCCACTGTCTGGAACATTGAAAACTGATTCCTCAGTGCTTACCAACCTCTTATAGTTGAGATTGTCAATGCAGATAACTAAATAAAAGTTTTGATTAAGCAGAAAACATTTTACTATGTGTAACGGCAAGAGATTAATCTTTTTATGTACCTTTCTTTTTCCAAACCCTGAATTCTCCTCTAGATCCACGGTCTGTAGAAAACCCAATATATTTAGCTACAGGAGTGGTCTGCAGCTGGTATTCCATTATAATACTGCCATTTTGGGATTTCTCACCCTTTCCAACCTAAAAATTTATTAAAGAAATTACATGTTTTCTCAAAAATTATTTCTAATTATATGCTTGATGCATTTTGTGAAGATACAAGTATTAAAACTGGAACTCTCATTTCAAAATTATCTGAAAAAAATCGTACACAACTATAGCCTAGTGACTGCATAACATAGGATTCTGAAACCTATAACAATAACCAACTTGTAGTAATCTTTTGGTGCCTCAAAGCCAGTTACCAAATTTACCTGCACAAGACCATCTGTCCAACTTATCCAGAAGGATGAAAAAACGTCTGCTGAAATTATCTTCCTTGTAGAAACAGTAACATACTTTGCTCCTGTAAAGAATAAAATTACACATTTTACAATAAGAAATACGGGATAATGAGGATGAAACATGACAGGCAAAAAATATTTTAGGCAGTGTAAACTAAAAGAATGTTCATTTACAAGATTTTTTTAAATACACAGTGACAGGAAAAAGTATTTTCAAAGCTAAAGCATATTGTAACACAAGTCGACGTACATATCAGAGAATAAATTCACAAACTACGGAATAACATCAGATGTTGTTTTTACTCGTTTCACCACCTTGTTTTCCCTCAGCTATCCAAGACAGAGTATTTTCTTTTCCCCCAAGCACTATCTCCAGCAACTGTTTATTGTCAGCTGGTATGGCTGACAAGGCAATGTGGGCACTGTGCCTTGCCTTGACAGAAAAACTAAATGTGGTGAGGAAATCTGGCTTTTTCAAATACTGGAAATGGAATTTGTCAGGGGTGGATATGTGTATCCTTTCTAAAAGAAAATGTAAAATTAAGTGAAAAAAATTTTAAGGTGCCATAACATCTCAATGGGTCAAGAGAGTATGTATTTAAAGTTTTGTAAGTTTTTTTAAATGATCTAGTATTATTTACAATATAGTCTTGAAGATGAGAAACCTAAAAATTGTAAAAGCTTTTGTTGTATTGACATTGTCAAATAAAAGCTGCCCCTGCCTCCCTTTTCTCAGTCACAGAATACAAAGCAACAATCAAAGTTATTTAAACACCAATCTCACCATTTGGGCAGAAAAATACAGTGTGTGTGTAAAACTTTGGCACACCCTCTGGTTCACAGAGTACATGTCTTGCCACATAATCTGATGCCAAAAGTGACCTTTCCCCACTAGAAGGCTTTCCTGCACAGCAACCAGTATCAGCATATGCCTCAGCATGGACTGAAATTTCAATGATAACCAAATCATTCACTAACCCAATATTCCATGCATAATATTATACGTAAAATATTTGAAATTGCAATATTGATATAAAGTAATAAGTTATAACCTACCTGTTAAATTAAGATACCCTAGCTTATTGACTTGCATGACAGTGGGAATAGTCTTGATTTCGCCACTGCCAATACAAGTAGACAGTGAATGTGTGTGGTGCTTGGTGGCCACAAACTTTATCCCTCCTGGTCCTTTTAGTTTAAGATAAATCTGGAAATAAAACAATAAATTTTTAACCAATTTTGCTGCACTTTTATGCAGTAAATTAAAACCAACATTACAGAAAAAGTATGTAGTATATGTATATAATCCCCAAAAGTCCTAGCGTACCCCACCTCTAAAACCTAACCTTTCTAGTTACCCCTCAGACCATGACTGTTAGACTTTTTCAAAAAGTTTAAAAACATCTTTATAAAAGTACTCAACTAAATTTTTACCTGAGCACAAGAATCCTGATAATTGTAAACAGTCAAAGGCAAAGTTACTTGCTCTCCTCTAATCACCGAGTAAGGTAAGGAAAAGTCCACAAAGAAAGATTTAAATGTCTTAAGTTGTGCTGAATCAGCCACAGCAAGCCCATATTTCTGAGAAATAGATATGGCTTCAATGTTCCATGTTGTCACACTGTCTGGTGCTCTAACTCTTAATGTTTCTGTGTGCTTTGAAGAGCTGAAAGAGTGCACAAATGTTCAAATATACAAATAAGCCAAATAATAATGTTTGTTGGAGCTCTTATTACAATACTGAGCTATATTATATGGTACAATACTAGAAAAGTTCAGAACTGAATGTCAGTAAAGAGTTCATAGCAAAAAATACTAAAATGTATAAACACGTTGGCAGTGATTTGGACAATCCAGAAGCATTGTTTTATATGAGCATCTATAATTATCAAAACTTTTTGCTCTCTGCATTTTAATCCCTGTCATCTTAATAACTATATTCAATGTTTAATATTTAACCTGGTATTGAAGCAACTCCAAATCCAGGTTTCTGGAAAATAGGTTCTTTTCCTGTGTAAGACCCTACGGTTGTTTCGAAAGGAACTTGTGAGGGCAGCAACTGAGAAAGTACCTTAAAAGAAAAGAAAATTTACTCTCACATCAAAGATTTCATGTGTAATTTTTCAACCACCACAATATTTAGGCTTTTTTTTTTTAAGTCTACTTGGTTATACATTTTTTAATTCCATATATTAATCCATGAGATTGAGACCATACCTCCAAATGGACTTTGAAACAGAGGACCCTGAAAATCCCTTGGATCTTGTTTATGATTAAGTGAAACTTTGTCAGTCAAGATTATTAATCCAGCCTCCTACAAAATAGAAAAAATAAAATTACAGGTTTTATTTTCAAGTGCTCTGATTGAAAGCAATGGTCGCTGACACTATATTTTAAGACAACACTAATAATTTGATTTCAACACTGAAGAAAAAAATGAAAGTTAATCTAGACATATCCACTGACTTACAAATAAAAAGCTTTACCTTTTTTCCACATCTTTTGTCCCTGTTTGCTATCTTGCTCAGCAACATTTTAGTAATTATCAATTATTTCTTTGAGTATCACATGATAAGTTAAAGGGATAATAACTCTTCGTATGAGGTCTATAAAAACATTGTGAATAACTCATAGAAATGTAATATATTCTGTTTTATGACAAAAACAGCAGTTATAGCTATTATTCTGATATCTGAGCTTGTCTTCAGACCACGTGACCTCCATTGATGACTAACCTCTGTTATAATCTCTTAAGAGATTTTAACAAAAAACCAAACTTTTTAGAAAAAAACCAGGGACTAACTTTGAATGTAAAAATGGATTAATTAACCATTGGTAGGTATGGGAAAATTATTGTTTACTCCAGGAAAATTCATTTTTTGGCCAAATCGAAGAGTTATTATCCCTTTAATGTCCAGTCAGAATAACTGTTAATATTCTAATAACTTACCTCAAATGCATACCTCGCATCACGAGATCTAAAGAACGTCCACCAGGGGAAGGTGGACCTTTTCTTACGCCGCCTGGAGATACCCCACCAATAGGTATCATCAGTTTGATCTGCTGTGACATCAAACTTTTTCAACTCATCAAAGACCTTAAATGTCAATATATTTTTTTAAATAAATGTCTGTAAATTCAAAGAATCAATTTATTTAATAGTGGCATTTCAAAATAGTATTTCATTTCTGCTTAGTTTTGTGAATTTTACCTTTTTTTGTGCAGATCACAAATCAATAAATGAGAAAAATAATAATAAATCCTTTGGGTCCAACGATGACTTCATTGAGACATTCACTGGTCAATTGTGGGTCTCTAGTTTTTCATTACCTTTGCTGTAGTAAGTTGGTATCCAGGCTTGAGTAAATAGACACTTCTGTCCACAGCAGCCAAGCACACACAGCTGGCAGGCTTGGTACTGACACGAAGTCTAGTAAGATCTCCTGGACCCACTTCAGTCTTGGGGAGTGCAAGCGATATCTGTTGTAAAAGATTGTTCATATAAAATAAAAAGGCCACATCATTTTGAGATTTGGGAGAATAATCTTAATATGTCTAAGGAACAATGTGAGTGAATATTTTATGTCTTAGATAAAAAAATCTTCATTCAAAGCCATCAATTTTATGTTTCATATTTTTCTTAACTAAATTTGCATCAAACACTTAATATACAAGGCTGTCCATCAAACACATTTAAAAATTGCAGATCTTAAGAATTTTTAGAATTACAAAAAAAAAAAGACAGAAACAAGATCCTATGATGCAGCTCCATTGTACCTTATTTTCATACCCTGGCTGGACGTCAAATCTGACGGTGTCTGCCACTCCTTCACCAGTGTCCTTGACATAATAGACGAGCAGACGACCAAATGGAGCCATGGCTGCTGTGATGGGAAAGGTTAAGACTGCATGGCAGTTGGTGGATTTAGGGGTTGGATCTGAAATGATAATGTCATGGAAAACTACTATTTGGATTACAAAAATTTAAGCAAATCGAGCATATCTAAGTATCCAGAATAGATTAAGAACAATTTAAAATCTACCATTTGGCTTTGTTGGAAACCTAAAGAGTGACCCTTATGCTTTTTGAAATTAAAGAATAATTTTAAAATTACTGGAGAACAACAACCCCTCCCTTCCCCCCAAAAAAAAAATTATTATTATTATTATTATTATTATTATTATTATTTTATTTTTATTTAGTAAGATTGTGTGTGGTAGAAGTAGTTAATCAACAAGTCAAGGAAAGAACATCTGAAGTGTCATACCTGGTGACTTTGACTGGAAGGTGACCAAAGTCACATTAGCTGCTTCTCTACTATGCCTAGAATGTGGCCTTTTTACTTTGTGTTTTCCTGAGGTTACAATATTTCCTCTAGATAGAACCTCATAATACAGCATGAAGTTACACTGACAGGTGGACCAGATTTTAAATTTAGCAAGGTCTCCAATCTGAAATGATATTCATGATAAAAACACACCCTGTTTATTCAAAATTTTATAATTTTCAAGCAATAAAAATAGCTTTTATATTCAATAACAAAAAAAGCATTTCTTGAAAATATATCTATAATTGCAAAGAAAAAAGTTGCCTTTTAAACATTGAGGAAATTTACTTAAAATAAGTAAAATATAGTAATGAAATTCAAGCTGTATACCTTGTAAGAATCCTCCCTGCTCTCTACAAGCAAATGACACTTACTAGGGGAATACCAACTTGTTATAGACAAGTAAGAAGAAAAGTATGAATCTCTGACATCTTTTCCATAAACCTTTATCACCTTTGCCTAGGAAAATAAACATTTGAGATTATAGACAAATATGCATTTTAGAAAGGCCCTACTTGCAGAAATGTAGGAGAGTAAAAACAATTGAGAAAAAATGACATCCATATTACCTGACGATACTTCACGCGATTAAACCACTGTGTAATACACCTATTAAGATGTTTAAACTAATGTCATTTTTTACAATTTCAATTAGAAATCAATTTTTTTTTTACATTTAAAGACTGCATCTGGCCCGCTAAATTTACCTAGGAGATGTTACTGGACTACACTTACATCTATCCATACTGACTGTGCCATGACAGGAAGAGGTGGAAACTCAAAGAAAACTTGTCCATTTTTACTGACAAGTTCTTGTTCAGAAAATCTATCACCATTAACATCTGCTGCAACTTGCACAGTGATGTCATCTCCTGGAGAACCATCAGGTAAATATACCAAAACCTAAAAAGAAGAAAAAAACAACAAAAAAAAAAACAAACAAGCAAAATGCTTAGTAAAATGAAAAGTTCGCAGCAAATGTGCTGATTTGCTGCAAACTAAAATTTTTCAGTAAGGAAAATTGTTGCTCTACATTTGCTGCTACTTTGCAAAAAATATTCATATTTTTCAAATTTAAAACATATCCTTTTAAATTTAAAACAGGACCTCATTTGCATGGTAAAATTCCTTCTTGCAAATTTGCAGCACATTTGTGGCAACAGTTTGCAAGAGGCCTTAAATTTTGCTACTGGATGTTTGATTGATTGATTGACTAATGACATGTAATTTATTAGTCAGTTAAAAAGACAGGTGTCCCATATTTTAACATCTTTAAATGTATCCATGTGCTTATCACTATCCCAACAAAGTTAAGATACATAATAACTTGCAAAAGTTTGTAATAAAAAATATATTATTTTCTTATTTACCTTTCCCCTATATGGCAATCCAGGTTTAAAGTGTTTGCGGGTGTCTTGAGAAAATTCTAAATCAACAAGTTGCTTATTGACTGCACATGATTCATCAATGGCCTCAGCAGTGTTTCCATCCAATGCAGTAACCACAGCCCTGATGCTGAGAACACCTCGAAAGTATGATCTAGAGTCATAAGGAAAAAGGTCACTGACACATACATTGAGTGCCACAACTCCACGGATCTGAAAAGTTGAAATTGCTGCTTATTAGAATTAAGTTAGTTTTAAAGAAAATGCTTATTTGGAATGAATGTGTAAAACCTTACAACAAAAATATAACATAAGAAACCCAATGTAGAATTTTTTCATCAAAAAAAAAAAAAAACAAGATCTGGTGGTTTTAGATTTTTAAAGATAAAACTTACAAGCAGAAGTTGAATTCAGCAGTTTTCCATGCCCAAGAAAATCATAAATATACAAAAGGGTATTCAACTGACCTAAATAGTATGTTTTACCAATATATGAATCCAGATGAATATCAGAGATATAATTCAATTTACCATAGAATTTGTCACAACTTTGAGTCCTTTGTAGTCTTCATAATACCCTGTTCCTTTGACAGTTACACTTGAAGAAATATTCCCAATAACTTCTTTACCATACAAATACCTAAACAAAAAATTAAAATCTTGGAATGTTTTAGGTGAAATGTATTGCAAAATACCATGGCAACTAAAACTCATATAAAGTGTGGTGAAATTTTTAATATGCCACATAAAATAAACAATTTACACATGAAAGTGCACAAAAAATTTGCATGATTTTTAAGATCCATGACAGATGTTACTGTGACTTGACACTCCATACCTTGCTCGTATTTTAATAGCATGACATTTGGTCCAGTCATCAACATAAGGTGGAGCTTCAATAATAACTTCAAATTTGGGTGCAACTGAAAATATGTCAGTAAAAATCATCATAATATGATGACTCCTTATTTTTTATTTTATTTTAATTTATTTATTTTATTATATATATATATATATATATATATATATATATATATATATATATATATATATATATATATATATATATATATATATATATATATATATATTTTTTTTTTTTTTTTTTGGTCTTAAAAACGAATTTGAAAATTTCATCTCTACAAAGTGAAATAACTGAGTATTTTCTAAATACATTTGTTTCTTTATAAAATTTAAAAATTACCATATTTCTGGACTTCAAAGGTCCTGTTATATTTAACTCCTTGGACCTCAGCAAATATGGTCCACTTTCCCAGGGTTGGTTGGTCAGAGAGGGGAAATGATGTGTTCACAAGACCTTTAAAAAAATTGAGTAACTATCTATGTTAATCTTAAACAAGACTGAATCACATAGCCATAGGGGTTCAGGGGAGGGGAGGGGGGGAGTGAATGAACTCCCCTATTTTACCTGAAAAAGGGTCTGCTCTGGGTAAAATTTGATCTACGTACATGAAGGTTTCATAGTAAAAGGTCCCCCTTTTCTGAAAAAGAGCCCCCACCCCTTTGGAATCACTGACTACTGGCCTGTATAAGCAAAAATTATTATGCATTCTCCTAGATATTCAGTTTTCACATTAACACTGGATTTTTCTTTGGTTAAAATAAATTTGTGCATCTCAAAGATTTATTTCAGACAGGTGTCTAAGTTTTTTAGGCATACTACACTTTTCTGTAAGACAGATTTAGAGTAATTTATGTGAATAGGCCAGACAAAATTGATAAGTTGGTTACTCTCTTTTGACAGGGTTGTAAGTTGCTTTTGTTTTCTAAAGATATGAAGTTTAATAGGCATGACAGCTAAATTTTAGGCTTGGGCAGTGTTAAACATTCATTTTCTCTTGCGGGATGTGAGAAATATGCAGTGTGATTTTTAATTATAAATGTGATAACATTAAGGTTTTTCCCTGTGCCAATTGTAATTTCTAACTATTACCAAACCAATGTCCAATGCATTATTTTCCATTAAAAATGTCTTAAAGGTCTAAAAAAAATGGAATTATTCAAAAAAAGGTGTTGCTCACACTTGTTAACCAATTTGTCAGTTTTGTCTGGCCTGACTGAAAAAAAAAGGCAAAAGTGAATCACATGTACAACAGAGACTGTTTTAACCATTACTCTTCTGTATTAGCCAATAAAAACTCATACTGCTACATGGGTGATGCTTGAAGCAGGCTATAATATTCAACTTACCACAACATAAAGGCTTTAAATCTGCCCACTGGCTTATACGAGAACCCTTTGGCTCCTGAAGTCACATCAAAAACAAAACTTTCAGTGTTTACATCATTACCTTAGTGCTTGTTTAAGTATTTTATCATACATAGGTCAATACACCATAAACAGTATCTGTAAAAAGACAGCTATTCTAAAATAATGATTTTGAACTTTATTTATTTATTTATCATTTACTTATTTGTTTGTTTGTTTTCATCTTTAATTTTGGAGGTCAGCTATTTTAAAATATAATGATTTTGAACTTTATCTATTTATTCATTTATCATTTACTTGTTTGTTTGTTTGTTTTCATCTTTAATTTTGGAGGTCACTGAAAACTCTCCTCAGCAGGTGCATTTTGATAATAATGCATTCTGAAACTCAGACTGTTTATTTCAGTAATCTTACCATAACATAAGCCAACATTTTGTCATCCACAGGCTTAAGATCAGGCCCTGTTGTTAAAATATTGATATACACTGAAATAAATTAGATGAAGAATATGTTATGAATAATATACATATATACACAAAGATTTTAAATAAATAATTTAATAGAATGAAATGTAATATTCAAATCCCATTCTGTTGTAATACGTGTTTGTATATTGACTGCATGAAATAATTAAAAACTGAGGCAGGGTATATTATAGGATATAGCGGTCAAAGATAGGCCTACATGTATTCCCTTACCTCTCTGTCCAGGTTTATAAATAGGTTTATCAGTCTGGATAAAAACCGCTGTACCCGAATCCTCAATATCTATCACTGTTGAATTATAAAAACTGTATGTCCCTTCCTTCGGAAACTGGCAATTTCCACATACTTTAAGTGTAGCACGCCCTCGTGCATCTCGGGGGACCTGAAAAAGGAGCGAGTTCAAGTAAGAAAAAAACAGATTAGCATACCTTTATCATATCTTTCCAAAGCGTGCGTTGTTAAAAAAAAAGGTTTTTCATGCTAGCCTTCAAACCCTTGCAAATGCCGTCACTGACGTTACGTCAACCTTGCCACGGGTTTGTCAAGGGTGCCGTTCGATAAAATAGTATACGATTTTTTTCTGGTGGTTTCATCGTACGAGTCGACGAGCGTGTATGTTTACTTGCATTACGTACCGCAAGGGTGCCGTACCATTTCTTTGACATGACCTTGGGTTCAGGTAGGAAAAAAAGGTTTGACGGTTGAAAAGTGATCATACACTGTATACGAGGCTCTTCCAGTTTCAGTATACTTCCCCCACACCCTCTGTACACCCTCTGTGCGGCTTCATAGACGAGTGATACGTTGTCGGTTCAGGCCCCTCACGTTATAAGAACCCAGTGGGACAAGTAACATCTTATATTAAACCATCATCATGATCACCCTAAGTCTACCGAACAATACCAGGACAGGAGCTGTGCAATATGCCATATACATCATTACTACAGAATTACCATTTTAAAAAATTACCATTTTAAAAAACTGTCGAAATTTTTAGGTTGGCAAAATCGTAGAGGCCTGCCTCTGCGCGATTATATTAGAGATATGACCGGTTAAGGGGCACCGTTCGGACATAGCATGGCAAATGTAATTTATAATGAAAAATAAGGAGCGAAACACAGTAATTCATGGGTTAAAAATAAATATATCCATAGCTAATCCTCAAACAAATTTCATAACTATTCTTAGATTTATGTGAACTATTATCGTAGAGGGGAAATTATCGGACAAAAATAATCATGTGCAAAACAGCTCCATCGACCTATTAAATTGTGGCACTAAAATTCGATTTTATAATTCTTACCTGAATCCTG
Source organism: Lingula anatina (assembly GCF_051362555.1). Classification (NCBI taxonomy): domain Eukaryota; kingdom Metazoa; phylum Brachiopoda; class Lingulata; order Lingulida; family Lingulidae; genus Lingula; species Lingula anatina. The sequence goes on along the minus strand of NC_141768.1, from coordinate 37,547,849 downwards.
AGCACTCCCTTACCTGAAAGAAATAAAATGAAAATCAGATTTTTAGAGAACAGAGTGCATAGTGTCAATTATAAAATAACAAGTTTATAGCATTTATTGAAAGTCTCAGGAATGTGTTGGCCCCCCTACTCCCACTTGTTACGCAGATTTGCTTTGCGTTGGTAAATTCATATCTGTTTTCAATAAGCGTAGATTTTTTGTGAAAAGCGTTATTTACTACCCTGAGTTTCAAAATTGGTCTAACGTTTAAAGTCGTTTGAGAAAACGGGGAACGATCAAGCGTTTTGGTACTTCAGGTTACTATTTTCGTGCCTGCATTCAGATTTGAATTGAATGGTAGGTTACGTCGATCAGGAAGCACTCTCTTTTCCAAATTGAGTTAAAAGTACAAGTAGGTTAATCCAATCAGTAGTTCGAAAGAAAAAAGCGTTTGATTTTTTTCTTGTTTTTCTAAAATTTTATTGAAAGAAAGCTTTTCAGAAGTTTCAGTAGAAACATGGACAAAATTACGATGTTATTATGTCAATGCTGCTACCACCCCCGTCACCCATAAACCTAAAATGAGTAAAACCAAAAGGAAATAGATTATCCAAATAAAAGAAATTAGTAAAATCAACGTACCCATAATTTCTTCCGAAGCTTTAGCGAGTAGTTTGCCGTCTTCTGTGTACAGTTTGGCCAGTATTTGAATAGGTTCTGTGGGCTGGAGAATGGTCACACTCACCACTTCCTCAACAGCTGGCCTGAATACACTGGGGCATGTAACCAGGTACCCGCTAAGCAGAGAAATAATTGGTATAGAATTCAAATAATGTTACTTGGTAATAATGCCAGAGAAAGAATCACGAGAACTTAAATATATTACTTTTACTGAGCTCCTCTTTGAAATCGAAGATATTTAGTAGCGGCCAGTCACCCGTAGCCTACTTGAAAAATAAAGCGCAAGTATCTCTCAAAAATTGCATTTTTTTCATTGTTACAGGAGAGACGTAAATGACTGAATTATATTTTTTTTTTAGCTTGTATCGCGTTCTTTTCTAATAAACTTCTCTTTAATTTTAAGAATCGTGGTATATGCTATGAGATTTTTTCGTAGAAATTATAGGAGGCTCAAACTTGCAAAATTGATTTTCAAATAGCACACAGAGAAGTCTTTCTTTTCATATAACCCAGATATTATATTTTATTATATCTAAACATAGATAACCAGAGCCTTTAGTGTAACACCTGTCGAAGGTTACAAAATGCAGAAAGTCGCGTTTTTGCGGGGGGGGGGGGCAACAGTGGAAAAGTAATATTTTAAGACGATTTATGTGGCAAGAACATGAACGGCTCAGCTCACTGCTGTTATCAAAAATATTGAATTTACCAAACGCGTGTAAAACTTGGGTGTCCTACAAAAACCTGTTTGTCTTGGCAGAAAAATGGTCCATAACACCTTCCTTTGGTTTAGAATAATTAACCTTTCTATACCATGTCATGTCTACGAAAGATTTTCCAAAGGTTGCACCATTTTGAGTCAACGTTAAACAGGGTCTATAGAGAGCACATTTCCGGGGAAACTACTAATCTTCAACTTTCCATCAGAGTTGTAAAACACTAGAATAAATAGGAAATCTATTGCTTATATTGGATATTGCAATTGCAAACAAAGATAATAAAATGAAATGAATTGGCAGCCAAGGTCTTCACTGTAGTATTCGCAGTAGAATTTTGATGACCTCCAATCATTTTACCGGATGAATCAAAACACTATTAGATAAACCAAAATTCCGCAAAAACGCTGCTACTTTTCTTTCAGCCAACCGGCACCACATTCGCGTTAAAACACGAAAATAGAATTAATAATGAAACATAAGATGGGGACCAAATATGTTAGTGAACTTGATCCAGTGAGTACTGCCGAGTAAATGAACTCGAATCAGTTCAACCGTCAGTAGCTGTTTAAATCTCCACGATGACTTGAGGTTTTCAAACATCGGTGAATAAACAATTAGATCCATCGGTAACGACCTTTCTAAAAACTATAGTCAGGAGTATATTTAGAACATAGGGTTTACTGTGGGACCATTAAATAAGTGCTAGGCGATTAGTTGCCTTGCCAAGTAATCAATGTGCTTGATTCGTAAACAGCCAGGAAATGTAAAATAAAAAAGACCAGTATGGCCTTGGAGTGATAGACAGGGCACGGCGAGAAAATCGAATATGTTGACATCGTGTTATGCTTGCTACATAGTGACGATAACCAAAACACCGAACCAAGCTGGGGAAAGCATGTATTGTGCGTTTTAGAGGTCTGCCGCGGCTTTTTCGTCAGGGAACTTCTGTTATATTCGTAAATATAGAGCCTGTACTTAAAATTCCACAACACAAAAAGGAGTGAAGTGAAGGACTTCATCCTTTCACACTAATCTTCATGGCACGTAACATTAAGATATTTGCTTATTGTCCCTTTACTTTGCTAAACGTATTTCCTGAAAAACTGAAAGCTAAATCTACATCTAAATTAACTTTTTGATACCATGTCTGGGTTGTCATAAATGCCACAAATAACTCTAAATGTTGTGCTGCCTAAAATAGCATTCGAAAACAACTGCTGTTTGTAATTCGTCAGTAATTTGAAACTGATCCTAGTTGTGCACTGTGTCTTTTCAACGCAAAAATGATCAGAACTGTCGTCTGTACAATGGTGACGCGGTAGGGTACGTTAGAAAAACATGGAATTTCGCACTTATAGGAACTCAGCGAAACCATTCTGCTGATTTATATCCGACCGCAGCTAGAGGTACGGTAGCTTAAGAAACAGCTGACTGCAGGTCTTTAAAAGATTATATGTTTATGATAAATTGGTCCCAGGCGGTTCTGATTCGCCACAATAAATCTGATAGTCCCCAAAATTCTATATATTCAAATATAGGCTTAGACTTTATCACATCTGATGTGTACTCACTTATTTGCCATCGTCACCAGCCACAAGTTGAAAATTGTTATCAAAAACAATAATATATCCGACATTGTAGAGGAAAGAGTTTCAAAGTCCTGAGAAATGGCGCAAAGAAAGAAAGAAAGCAGGTTGTTTCAAAGTCGATGTGTTTCGTAAATCCTGAGGAATATCCTTGTATGTCGTCGGTGCCTTCCAGCAGAAACACTGAGTTCTTCCAGTGCTTTAATTAAAAGATTACATCCGTGTGTCACTGATTAAGTCTGGACGCTGTACGTCTACGAAAGCTTGGAGAAACTTAGTTTAGCTAACGCGATTATAAAGTTTCCGAGTGAAGCTGTAGTCTGTAAAGTCTGCACCATGTCACAGTTGCTGTTAATGTCTTGCAGAACATTTTGACACAGGCAGAGGCAAATTACGACCGGTCAAAGTAGCGCGTACCGCCAAACACACGTCTGCAACACGTGGATCCAAGTACGCTAGAAGGCAACCCCAGGATTCTTCGCTGTGTTTACCGTGTAAATAGCCCCACTACTTTGATACCTTCTGTGTACTTTCTTCACTTATGGGTAGAAATCCTCAATTGAATTTCCCGTTCACCCAGTGGTTTCTTACTTATAAATTCAGTGCCCGTTGTTGATGTTACTTTGCCACAGTATATATCGACCGTGCTGGATGGGTGGGATGGTTCTGCACCAATTTGAGGCATGACGTCAAAAACGCAAGCCAGCACACTTCGTGAACCAAAATAAAAGAAACAAATGGGAATAGATTGGTCGTTACTGGGGATTTGGGTTTGACTGAACTGTAGAGTTGTCTCTTCAGCGGGTTATATAAAAACATTCAAAAGCCAACTTTTATGAACAGACATACACCTTCTCTTCTGCTGCGATCTTTTTTAAAATCTTGATCGTGATCGTAGCGCTAAAACTTTATTCTCTCAATGTTTGTATTAACACCTTGAGCAGTCTGGGTGCTGTCGAGTGCATGTAAGGTCAATCAGCACTCAGATAATTCTAACCGGCAAGGCACCCTGAAGACGGGAGTGTTTGTGGTGACCTTTTTTCCATCAGTTTATATTGCGGCCACCATTGTTTATGTTAAGGAGAGTCGCCATTAGAACTCATAAACTCAGGGTTGTGGTGTTTAGCAACGCGCAAACCTAAATGCCCGCAAGATAAATTTTGACCAAGAATTATTTTTGTTTTAAGACTGAAGCAGAAGGCAACAGTAAATTTAATTTTAAAACAAAACGCAGACATTGAGCAGCCGACAGTTTGCCATTCTGGTTCATTTTTGTTGGTTTCACATACCGTAACGTTTGATTTGTTGAAGTGGTTCAAGCGATCAATGCATTTGGCGTGGCTTTGAAACAGGCTGCATACCGGGCATAGATCTATGTGTCTTACTTTTTACTTCTCCAATAAAAAGAAAAAAGAAAATATTATTCTTAATTATTTAAAGAAGTGTAAGTAGTTTCACAGATAGCTTTGGTAGTTTTTTAAGCCATTGCGCTTATCTATGCAACTCTGACCAAACAAAAGTTACGTGTTGTTAATGCTTTCACATGTCATCCTAAAATGCATCATCAGATACATGGCAGTATTTTACGGTAGGTATACTTGCTATCTAGTAGGACACATGGTTTGTCACTTGTGATAGGTCACCAACCACGTATGTCTATCATTTATTCATTACATTTTGGAAAAAGCCTTCAGTCCTATTTGAAAAATAATTTTAGTCAATTATCTTGTCACTGGTTTTAGTGTTGTACCCGGTTGAGATTGTGGTAGCGCTACAGGTTGAAAATGTGCTAGCTCGCAACCAACATTGTTCGGTGTCTCTACTAATGCAATGAGGGCTATTTGTATGTCAAGGTCGTTTCATTGATTTAACTTTACTTACCTGGCTGTGTTTGTGTTTCTGTCACTTTGTGAGTCAGCATTAACTATAGATTTTGACTAGTCCATGTGAGTGATTAATTTGCTAAACAAGTAGTTTTATGTCTTCATTTTGTAGGATATATTACTGGACATTTTTGTTGATCTTCAAACATTTTTGTGACAAGAAATGAGTTCACAAATGTCAGAATCAGTACTGTATGTTGTTACTGTAGTTTAGTTTTGCACGATCTTACTGCAAAACTAGCATTGTCAGTAACAAGTGTAACTGAAATTACGTTAGATCTACTAATGTCCATACTGTATGCTATATACTTGTGCTACATACATGTTGAGTATGCATTCAACATGGGTGAAAGTTTTCGGGATTATGCCTGATTTCAGAATTTTCAGTCATTTTTTTCATGTGTTCTAAATGTGATGAGCAATTGTAAGCAACATTTTCAGGATTTTCTGTTTTTAAATGATCCAATGACTGAATTTGTGAAAGAACAGGTACTGTTCATTTACATGACAGTGACACAGTCAGATGTGTATAAGACCACACAAAGCTATTAACAAATTACTGGCACAACCTCGGGTGACTTCCTATATCACCATATTTTGTCATATCAATTTAGTATACATATGAGTTAACTGACATGGCATCATTTCTTTAATTGGTTTTTTCGTTTAACACATATGCATTGACACTTTGGTGTTACCATATATGGATATCTGCCCAAGCAGGTTGTTCATTGTTTAGATCAATAGCTGAAATATATATAACGTTCAGCATGCTTATACACACTTCATGTTACCTTAAAAGGCAGTGATATGTACAAATCAATGATAAACTTGGTGAAACAAATTTACTAGCCATTGGTTATCATAAGATGGTCAAACCGACTTGTTATTTTGTTGGTGTGTAGCTAGCATAGCATCAGCATCTATTTAAGATTTAGCAAGGTGGTTGATGTAATCTTTCTACTGATTGGCTGTTTGACTCATTTCAGCAAATAGGCTCTTTTCTCCAAAAATGGATATGACTGCAGAAACGGGAGCTGGTCCCAAGAATTTTACTCGTATATGGAAAATAATTTTCCCTATATGGAAATGGCTCATGTGAGTGGACATTTTATTTTTGTGCACGACTGTTCGTTATCGGGTATAAAAGCGCTGCAAATTGACAACAGACCATAAAAATATTATTGTATGTGTTAACCAATCTAGCAGTTGGAGCAGCCTATATCCAAGGTAGAAAATCAACAGGCTGAATCTGTTTTTATGATTTTGATGAGAAGAATTTTTAATATTACACGTAAATTTACTGCACTTGTTCAAGGAAAAAATGTGACATTTGATGGATTTTATATCAAGAAGAGAAGTTTAAAGAATGTTTTTTCACACTTTGTCCAGAGCTATATACTTATGAAATATCTTCCATTTCAGGTTTGACAAGAGATTATTCAGTTATGACTACTTATGAAGAAATTGCTGCAGTGGTTGTTGACAATGGCTCTGGCATGTGTAAGGCAGGATTTGCAGGAGATGATGCCCCAAGAGCAGTTTTCCCAGCCATTGTTGGCAGGCCAAGATATCAGGTCAGTTATATTTCTGATTTTCAGCATGTCTAGTTAGAAAAGTTCCACCAAAGATATTTTGAAATTTACCCACAACATAAATTTAAATAAAAAATGAGAAATAAAGATAACATCATGTTCAACAATTTTTAGTCAATGTTGCAATTATATTCATTTTGTAAAAAAACAAACAAAACGAGACATTTGTTGTTATGCAAGTCATTTGAAAGTAAACTTGATTTGCATTTTTTTAAATTTGAAATCAGTTTAATAGATAAATGCTCAAATATTTAATTCTGTTGCTTTTTCCCAACCTAGAAACACTGATAAAAACTGTAACTTGATGAATATATAAAAAATAGGAGTAGAAACAATGATTGAGTAAAAAAAATAATAGAAAAATAAGCCAATAATTGTATCTTTTTAAATCAGATACAAATGGCTGGTATGGGCAACAAGGATTCCTATATAGGTGATGAAGCCCAGAGCAAAAGGGGAATCCTCACATTGAAATATCCCATAGAACATGGCATTGTTACCAACTGGGATGACATGGAGAAAGTATGGCACCATACATTTTACAATGAACTCAGAGTGGCACCAGAGGAGCACCCAGTTTTGATGACTGAAGCCCCCATGAACCCAAAAGCAAATAGGTAGATAAAAGCAGTGAGGGGAAACACTGTTTGACAGTACATAAAATTTTTAGTGGAACAGATCATTTAATGTACCTGTAGATTTGCTGTTAATCGGGATAACATAACACATTTCCTAGTGAAGTGGAGAAAAAAATGTGATATAAGAATCATCTTTAATTGAGGTGCAGTTTTGGGATATATTTTATTAAGATTATTATTTGTTCACTGATATAATAACCAAGTAAAAAGTGTTTTGTTCAGTGATTTTTATGGAAAAAGTGATGGATTTTCATCTAAAAATAGTTGATAGATAATCATTTTTGTTTCTTACTTGCATTTAATTGGTATTATTTTACACCTTGTGAAAACAAAATTATAAAAATTCTGTATGTATTTTCAGGGAGAAAATGACCCAGATTTTGTTCGAAACTTTCAACACCCCTGCCTTCTATGTGGCCATTCAAGCTGTAATGTCATTGTATTCTGCTGGAAGGACCACTGGGATTGTGATGGACTCTGGAGATGGAGTCTCACATGTTGTGCCTATTTATGAAGGTGTGTCATTTTGTAAATACACATTTTTATTCTTTCCAAAAGTAATTCTTGAGCATTCATTAAAAGCCTAGTTTAAATGCTTATTCTGTAGTTGTACATTTAAATTTTTTTCTTGTGTTTCAAGTAGCAGACAAGATATCGACTATAAATTGGAGCACCAGGTTTTGGATTTATACCTACTTGTGAATTGGGTTTTCATGTGCATTTATCATCTCTTGAGACATCATATACCCAAGAACATTTCACTTGATTAAACAGATTAATTTTACAAAGATTATTCTTTTTTTTTCAGGGTATGCTCTCCCACACGCAATCAAAAGAGTGGATCTTGCTGGCAGAGACTTGACCCACTATTTGACAAAGATATTGCACGAGAGAGGTTACTCTTTCACTACCACAGGTTTGTAAATTTGGACATTTTTTGCTCTTTTGAACCTTAAACAGTTAAGAAAGGAACAAATAAGAAACAAAAAAGAATCAAGCTTAGCATGAAATGTAATCTGAAATGTTAACAAGTATTTGGACTACTGTGCCAGAGTAGTTTTTTTCTTTCTAAAAGAGTATTTATTTTGACTATTTCATATAACAGACATTTTTATATTCAGAAAAAAGTGAGTTATACTTACAGTTGTACCTTCATTTATCTGTAGCTGAATTGGAGATTGTGAGAGACGTCAAAGAAAAGTTGTGCTACATTGCTCTAGACTTTGAGCAAGAAATGATCACTGCATCTGGTTCTTCTGCTGTTGAGAAAAGCTACGAGCTGCCTGATGGTCAAGTTTTAACCATTGGAAATGAAAGATTTAGGTGTCCAGAGGCACTGTTTCAGCCTTCTTTCATTGGTGAGTGAACAGTCATTTTCATTTTACAGGAAAAAATGAAGATTTCACCTCAACATTTATATATCTTTATGTGTTTTTGAGTTGTACATTCATGTATGAGTGCCTCTAAGCAAATTAGTTGAGAGGCTAATTAGCAATAGGCTTAATAAGTAATTATAATATTGTTGGACAGTTTATATGATGAAGCTCTTCTTGTGTTGTTTATTATGGACTTTTATTTTTGCCTTTATAGGAATGGAAGATTGTGGAATGCATGAGCATATCTACAATTCTATTATGAATTGTGATATGGACATTCGCAAAGAATTGTACCTCAACACAGTCCTTTCTGGTGGAACCACCATGTATCCAGGTATAACTGACATTCTTGCATCCTTAATTTAGTTCCTTCCTGAATCCAATATTGGCAGTATTCATTGTAATTGTCAGTTTTTTCCATGGTCAATTAATAACATTTCCAAATATTGGTGTATTTTGAATCGAAGATAACAAGATTTAGATGATAAAAATTTTATTTTCTCAAATTGGGTGGAATTTTATTTCAAAAGTATTATTTTAAGATATTTAACATTTCATTGTATTCTTCCAGGTATTGCTGACAGGGTACACAAGGAGTTGATAGCCCTGGCACCAAGTTCAATGAAGGTCCGAGTGATTGCTCCCCCAGAGAGGAAATACTCTGTCTGGATTGGTGGCTCAATCCTTGGTTCTCTGTCCACTTTCCAACAGATGTGGATAAGCAAACAAGAATATGATGAATGTGGACCATCCATTGTCCATCGAAAATGTTTCTAAATTCCATGAAAACTGTGTTTTTTACAGTGACTTTTTACTGATGTGAATATCTTTGTTTATTATCTACTGAGACATGGAGCTTGTACCATCTATTAGGCACAAAAATGTTTAATGGAAAATCAAGGATATTGCTTAGCTGTGCAGGTGGCTCAATGAAAATCTAAGTGAATCCGGAGTTTCTTTTTGTTATTCATAAAATACTAAAAAGAAAAAAAATATATATATATATATATATATATATATATATATATATATATATATATATATATATATATAACTTAATTATTATTGAGATATGCATTTAAAGAAAATGTCTAAGCTACCGGTAGAACTTACATGTACTGTAAAAAGTAATATTTCCATTTCAGTAGGTTTTCATGCTGCACGCACATATTTAACACTGTAAATTAGGATGCTAATACATGTACATATAAAATAATAGTTTAAATTGAGAAATGTCATTTTTAGAGTATCATCAAGAGAAGTTATTTAAACTTACAGACAGTATATTTGTTTATTTATTTTATATATAAATAATATAATCAATGTGTAAATAAGGCCTTGGTGTTTTACTTCTTTTTGTTTGCCTAATTACTAGCTGTACAAAATACCTGTAACAACAGTACACCAATAATATACAGACGTGATGATATCGTAGATCAAGTATCCACTCTACCTGTGAGACTCAAGATGAAAAAAGATAGTAAAAGAAAAAAGCTTACATTATTTTATGGTTTATTAAATTCATCAACAAACACTTAACCCATTTTTGTTACAATATTTGGAATTGTCTGGTATTTTTAAATCATTTTCTGTGGTCTTTATGTTTATTTACAAGGCTCATAAACCAATGAAGGTGACAGTCAAACATGATTTTATTAAAAATATTGATGTCGCTGCATTAATGCGTACATTACTTTTCATTTAATTAGCCCGTTTTGTATGTAAGTGGTTTTGTCTGATAAATTTGTAATGATGAACGTGATCTTTCTCTATTCGGTTGCACACAAGGTGGAGTGCCACCTTCTTCTAACGCGATGTTCTATTGAAAACGAGGCTGCTAAAAGGAGATGAGCGTTATTTTCATGATTGGGTACATGGAAAACTTACCGCCGGTAACTGGTCGCCATATTGGCTGCATGCTGGCGATACGTTTTCGTTTATCTTGCATGATTTCTTGAACATTTCTTGATCAAAAATGCCATCAATCGAGGTACAGCAGCCGGTACCAGTGGAAGTAGATTCAGAAGAACAGAAAGATGCCCCTGGGTTGAGTGGAAAGCCTATTGTTGGTATAATTTATCCACCACCCGAGGTTAGAAGTATCCTTGAACTCGAAGTTGATACAAAAAAGTTGGTCTGATTCTTTACGAATAATGTACGCATGGACATATTGGTGCTGTTTTACAATTACTGTCACTAGTTTTGAATAATATCCAAAGCATTGCGCGGTCTTCATAGAAGAGCTCTAATCAGTGTGTCTCTTGCCAATGACATAAACTGGTCAACACTTGAATTATACCTTTGTGAAACTGATTGGTTGTATTTTACTTGTATCCTGCTCTTGTTAATTTTAAGTAAAAGATCCAATTGTTGTAAGTACATTGATATATATGCACTCATTCTGAATTATATACACTATTGAATAGACCACTTATATCATTGATAATTTCATCTTGTCATGTTCTCTCTTAATGACCAATAAGATATTGTTGACAAAACTGCTAGCTTTGTGGCAAGGAATGGACCAGAGTTTGAGACAAGGATTAGGCAGAATGAGATCAATAACCCAAAGTTCAATTTTTTGAACCCGACTGACCCCTACCATGCATATTACCAACACAAAGTCAAAGAGTTTAAGGAAGGGAGAGGTAAGGGAATAATTTCAATTTTGTATTCTTGTACCTTCATGTTTATATTGATTGAATGTTTTGCATCATTTCCAAAACGTGTTTTGTTCTATGCTAAATAAATTCTTATGTAGAAAAAAAACAATTCACTGAAAAATGTTACATTTTAAGATCAAAAACAATTGTTTTTGCAGGTCAAGAACCAGCTGCTCCCAAGGCCAGTTTGGGTCTCGGCCTGCCAGTTAAACAACAGGAAGTGGTCAAAGCACCAGTCGTCCAGGAAATTGTGCCTAAAGAACCACCCCCAGAGTTTGAATTCATTGCTGATCCACCCTCTATTTCAGCCTTTGATTTGTAAGCACTATTACAAATATTACAAATAAATGAAAGTTTTATTCTGAACTCTTGTGTGAGCACTCAGTCTTTGGAATTTATCAACTTTTACACCGTCTGTCTTCAGGTGTAGGTTTGCTGCCTGACATCTCAGTTTAACTTTAAATCATTTAGTAAAGGTAAACTTTTGGATGTGTATGTGAACATGGATATGCACACACAGTGCACACACACACACACAATTTTGCAGTTGTAGAAACAGCAAATGTGGTTAATATTTTCTATTTTCAGGGATGTTGTGAAGTTAACAGCACAGTTTGTGGCCAGGAATGGGCGTCAGTTCCTTACCAACCTCATGAACAGAGAACAAAGGAATTATCAGTTTGATTTCCTCAGGCCCCAACATAGTTTGTTCAATTACTTCACAAAATTAGTGGAACAATATACTAAGGTATTGTCATAACTATTAAATGTATTAAATTTGTCTTAAAAAGTCATTATGAAGTAATTTTTTACACATTTTTCTGACAGTTTTTGTAAATTTGAGCATTTTTTGTGGATGATAGTAAATATTTGATATGCTTGATGTATTTGTTGCTAAGATTTAAGATTCGATCATGATAATAAGATATTTTCTATTCCGCAGATATTAATTCCACCAAAAGACCTGCTTAACAACCTTAAGAGGGAATCGGATAATCCTAAAGTGGTAAGTTTTGGCATGTTTTCAAGGCACTTTAAAGTAGTCTTTAGGCTGAGGCACTGCCCATTTAATAGGACATCAACTTGTTTATCCATGGCCAATTTTCACTAAAAATTAAAATTTGGTCAGTCTTACCCAGTAACCTCATTGATATTGACTACTGCAGACTTGCTCTCGATTAAAGTCACAGGGTAATTTTGTTCTCAAAGTTCAGACTGACTTTGATGGAACTATGGTCAGGTTTTTTTTAATTTTACAGCAGTGGAATCTGTTATTTCACCAGTTAATCTTTAAAAAAGGTTGGTGTAGCTGTATAGATTTGATCTTTTTCTTTATAGGTCTTAGACCAAGTAAAATATCGTGTAGAGTGGCAGAAATTCCAAGAAAGAGAAAAAAGGAAAGAAGAAGAGGCTTTGGAAAAGGAAAGAGGTTGGTACACAACCCACAATGTTGAGGTTTTGCTTTTTTTACTGAATGCAAGTATATTTAGTTTAAATGGACATCAAGATAAACCCTTCTTCCTAAAAAGGTAATCTTGTTTTATCATTGATATTGATTACCTATTCCTATAACAACTGTGATTTAAGAAATGCTTACAATCAATTTAAAATGGCCCATTAGTATTAAAAGTTTAACCAGTAACTTGTATGTTTTCTTTCAGTTGCTTATGCTCAAGTGGACTGGCATGACTTTGTTGTTGTAGAGACGGTAGACTTTCAGCATCATGAGCAAGGTAAATTATGGTAAAAAAGAAAAATAATTTAAACCAATGTATGGAGAAAAAAAAAGAGAGAGAGAAAGATAATAAACAGAAAAAATATAACACATATTATTAACATATTAACACTTATTTATCCCCCCTTAGTTGACTTGTTCCTGTGAAATGTTAAGGTATTGTAATTTATATAACACTGGAATTCTGCTTGTATCTTATAGGTAACTTCCCTCCCCCAACCACTCCTGAAGAGGTTGGAGCTAGAATGCTAGCCCAAGAGAGAGTTGTAGTTGGGCCGGTAAGTCATTTATATTTATTGTTAAAATATTTTTGGAAAAGCCCATTTTAAATCTGGAAAAGATGAATGATGCAGCAGGTGTTGGAATGTTGGAATTAAATTGTCAAAAGAAACTGGTGTTTTTTTTCTTCTTTCTTTCTTTCTTTCTTAAACATTATGATCTTTTATGTAGAAAAAGAAAAGGTATGGATACTCTCTGACCCAGTTTTTATGAAAAGGGTTTTATTGGGAATATAAATTCATATACAGGGTGAAACTACAGAAGCTGAAATGGAGCTCTCAGATGAAGAACATGAAGATGAAGAAGAGGAAGATGATGAGGGGAGGCCTTTACAAGAGGACAACAGACAAGTTCAGGTAAGTAGAAAAACGTGTTCATTTATTCTTGAGATTGTGACCCATTTTCTGTTTTTGCCCTTGTTAGAATTCTGCTGCATTAATTATATCATGGCTGTCTAAGATTGCTGTTTGGTTTCAGGCCCAGAAACGAAAATAGTTTTGTAATAATAATTAGCCACACTAAGTCATAAAGACAGTTATTGTATAACCTGTACCCATATTGGAGGAAATAAAAAAGTCCTCTTTTGATAGGATATGGAAGAAGAATCAGATGAAGAGGGTGAGACGCCCAGACCACCGAAACCTGTGCAGGAGAAGCCTCCTCTCCCACCCCAGCCCCCAAGTGACAAGCCCCAGCCACCCCCACTGCCACCCACCCCTGACCAGGTCATTGTCAGGAGGGATTATAATCCTAAAGGTAGGTTATACTGAGGCACACAAGAAATATGTTTAACAACTTATAAAATATTTATGACTTCAAGTTAAAAAATATTTAGAATGAGGCGTTTATTGAGAATTGGTACTTGACAATAGAAGATCTTACTCTGCTAATTGTAGAATTTTACCCCACCCCTCCCAAGAACTTTTAAATGAGAAATACGTATTACGGTAGTTATAGTGAAAGTATCCCATAAATACATACAAAATAAAAATAAATTGGGATATGATGGTTTTAACATGACCTGCAACTGTGCCAAAAAAACCTATTTTAAGTAAAACAGACAAGATTAAGTAGTCATGCAGCAAATCAGTATCTGATGGACTGCAACAACTACGGTGACAACATAGACGCAGACTAGTGACTGGAATATATATAGACACTTACTTTGACTCCACACAAAAAGTACAAATTATGAAATTGAAATTAAGCTCCAATAATACACTTGCTTCTAATAATGATCCAAAAAAATGTAAATGCTTTATTTAAATGATCAATAATAATAAAAATAAGTCTTTGGTGATTTATTTCAGCTGCTAAACAAGTTTCAAGCAATGAGCCACCCTCAGACCAGTACTTGATATCCCCCATCACAGGAGAGAAGATCCCAGCCAACAAGGTGCAAGAGCACATGAGGATAGGTGAGATGTTCAAATTCATAGTAAAAATTGATATCTCTCTTTCTTTCTTGTACAGTGTTTCTAGGATTTAACTCGTTTTAAGACTTCTTTTGTCTTCTTTTGCATCCCTTTACCTTATCAGTGAGGGCTAATTTTCTGCAGCTCTGCAGCCTTTGAAATGTTTTTTCTGGGTCAAACTGAAACCTAGCTCCTAACTTTTTGTGGAACAAATTGCAATGAATGCCATGTATTTACTTGTTATGTGATGAATTTGATTTTTAGAAGCCATCTTTGCAAGTAATTTTAACCAACTTGAAGCCTACACCCTCGTGTTGTGATAACCTTTTTCAAGATAAATCAATGTACAGTATATGTGAATATATGAATGTGTTGTTTTTAACAGGGTTGTTGGACCCCAAATGGAGAGAGCAACAGGAACGTACCATTGCAGAAAGAAAAGAGCAAGAGGAGGTTTATGCACCAGGATCTGCCATTGACAGCAGTCTGAAACAGTTGGCTGAAAGAAGAACTGATATTTTTGGTTCAGGTGCAGAAGAGACACAAATTGGTAAAAAGGTACATATCGTCTTTTTTCCTGTATTTTTATCATAACTTTAATTATTTGTGCACCACTTTTCAGTGGCAAGTGTTTTCCACATGTTAAGTATTTGAAATTGAATAGAATATGATAAATGTTTAATTAGTATTTTATCTGTGATTTTATCATTGTAAGGTAAATTCTATGAACAACTGATTTATCCATTATGTGCTATACTTGTTGTGTTATACATGATGTGCTATGCGTACATGTTATTGGTATTTGAAAATATTAAAAATTTTATAGATTGGAGAGGAAGAGCAGAGAACTCGTGAAAAAGTCACCTGGGATGGCCACACAGCCTCTATGGAAAAAGTCACCCAGAAAGCCAGAGAAAACATTACTATTGAAGAACAGATTGCTGTTATTCATAAAGTGAAGGGTCTTGTGTAAGTTTTTATATATGTGAGCTGCCTGTGTTATTTGAAAACATTGTAGTTTCAGTAAAATAATGACATTGATGACAGTAGGCAAGTATGTGAAAGATAATACTGTACAATTTATTTATTCTCTGAATTAAGTGAATCTTGCTGCAACTTTTACTTCCTATTTTACTTTCATCCAACAGTGAAGATGAAGAAAAGGAAAAGATCGGTCCAGCAATGCCCAAAGCAGGTGCTCCACCTTTACCCAAGCCTATTATGCCCACTACAACAATATCTATGCCGAAGCAGCAGGCCCCTCCTCCCAGGCCACCGTCTCAGCCCATTAGGCCCAGTGTACCCCCACATATGCCTCAGATGCAACAACCTGGCATGCTGGTAATGCAGGCCAGGCCACCAATGATGCCACCTAGGCCTATGATGGGTAAGTGCAAAATGAGTAAGGGAAAGTGCTCTTTTAGTCCATTAGCTGATAGTTTTTAATTGAAAAAAAAATGCAAAGCTAGTTATGTGGTAAATTGGCAGTAACCCATCTAATTTTGTAGTAGAAAAAACAACAAATTTTTCTGATTAGTAATTTTAAATGACATTTAGCCATTTCAGACATTCACTGTTGATGTAATCATGCCTTAAGTTTTAATCTGAAAACACTTTGTTTTTCTCCTATCTCAGGTGTGGTGCGGCCGCCAATGCCTCCTATGCCTCCCATTCAGGGTATGGCACCCAGACCGTTTGTCCCCCCTCCCCCACAACCTGTCCAGCCTGCACCACAGCCTACAGCAGCTAAGACTGATGAGGAGCCACCATCAAAGAAAGCCAAGACTGAGGATCAGTTAGTCCCAGAACAGGAATGGATCAGAAGATTTGGCAAGGTTTGTGAACTGGTGAAATCAGGAGTTGTATCACCTTCATTGCGAAGTCTTTTGTTTTCCATGTCTTTATTGTAATTTTCATCAGAGCATGAGCTTATCTTGCTGCAAAGTTTGAAGTTACTCAGTTGTAATGTGTGATTAAAATATTATATATACAATACTGATTCTTGTAATGAAAGTAAATATTCCGTTCAATTTCAACATTTTCAATTTTATTTTCAACATTTTGTTTGGACAGATTACAAAATTATCTATTTAACTTTCAGGGTCCAGTGTTATTCAAGGTACAGATCCCCAACGTTCCAGATAAGCCAGAGTGGAAGTTGACTGGACAATACTTGACCTTCTCCTTCCCATTAACAGATTCTGTGAGTGAGATTTTAGAAAATATCTTTTGGTGTAATTTCATAGAATTGTAGGCATTGTTATTGACGAGTATAAAATTTGTCTAATTTCATTTAAATTTGTCAATCTGTGGCTCTTTATTTTGGTATTTTTTGGTGACATGGCTGGTAAATTACTTTCATGTAGTTTTATTTCAAAATGTGATAGCTGATATTTGTGTCTAAATTACTACATGTGCATTTAAGATTGTCATAACTCATCCTTGAAATGGTGCCACTCAAATACAAATCAACAAATGTTTATCATTAGTTTTCATCGGAGATTTAAAGATTTATTAATTTTTTTCTTTCTAGGTGTCTGTAATTAAGGCTAAATTACAGGAAGAGCTGGGTATGCCAACAGGAAAGCAAAAATTACAGTATGAGGTATATAAAGTTCTATGAGAATAGATATCTCGTAAACACAAAGTTAAATTGTCCTTAAATAGTCTAGTGTTTTAACACATAAATCTAGGCTGAATTTTACTTTTGATACCCATTCCCATTTCTGAATATATGAAATCTTTGGTCATTCAGTCTTTTATGATTTTTTTCTTTTTCTTTTTTTCAGGGCATTTTCATCAAGGACTCCAATACTTTAGCCTATTACAATTTCATGAAAGGAGCCACAGTAACACTTCAACTCAAAGAAAGAGGAGGAAGAAAGAAGTGATGGCTTGAGCATGTTCAGAACTTTGGATTTGATTACATTCAATCATGTTTGATAATACTGGATTTGACACTACATTTTGCAGAGGACTGATTAAGAATTTCTGAAATTGGAAAAAAGAATTACTATACATTTTTCAGTTAATGTAACAATATATTCTGCTTTTCAACTTCCAGACGTAGCATTAGACATTTTCTAAGACAGTTTGTATTTGATAAAAGTAATTGTTACGCAGTCTAAATTAAAAACTCGTCCTATACAACATGGAGTGTGAGCAGAGGCAAAGAAATGCCAGCAGTGACTGATATTTGACTTAAGTAGCATCGTTTCATTTTCAGTGGAGGATTTATTGTATGTTGTACTGTGTAAAAGAAAGAAAATATAAAAAAATTTAAATGGCAGTTTATTTTTACACCTAGGAAAGAAAATGCTGTCAAATTAAGTCTTAGCATATCAAAATTAAAAACATTGCCCTACAAAAGATGTACAACAAGAAACTCAAGTTAAAATTATAAACCAATTTTCTAAGAAGTGCTCAAAAGTAAGAAAGACACCTGATCAAAAAAAAAAAAAAAAATGCAACTGGAATTCTAATGAAGCTTATTATAATATGTTGATCTTTTATCGGGAAGCCTGTATCCAGATAATTTGAGGTTATTTTCATCTTTGGGAGTATTCTTCATATCTGACCTGGCGCGGTGCTCTGAAATTTGTAATTCATACAACTGTTGTGCTGAGAACCGTTTATACAATATTAAACAAACATTTTTTTTTCATTCCAAAAAAACGTCTCTTGAATTAATGTTAAGATTCTGATGACTATGGTTCAGAACCATGTCAGAAAGTTGATGCTTGAAGACAGTCTCGGAACTCCATACAGTGTTCTACTTTACACCCCTCCACCACTGCGGTTGACAGGGATGGCTTGCCTCTCTTTGTCTAACCCAGTGGCAGTAGCTAAACGACTGTGTGCCACAGCTCCAGTTTGAATGGCATGCATCAACTGAAAGAAAGCAAAAGTAAGGCACTTTTCCAGAATTTTTTTACTTTAACTGTTTTAAAATATACTTCAAAGAATAATGCTGAGTAAAAGGAGGAGATGAATGTCTTTACTACTTACAAAAAGCAATTTCTAAGATATTACCAATAAAGTACTATTCACTGCATTGGAAAATTATATTTCCATGCGAACACACTTGATCCTCACTCTAAAAAACAAATGCAACACTACTTCCAATGGCAAATCATACTCTTTTCATGCTTAAGAAATGCCAATGTGTGCACAATATTTTACAGACACATCCAAAAACCATATGCAGCTCTGTTGCAACAATAATAGTGAATTTCAGACAGTCTATTGACTCCTACCTGCAAAAACTCTCCAGTGGAAACTTGTCCATTTTTAGCAAGGTCCACGTCATTGAGAATATCATGGAGCTGTTCACCAGTCACACGCTCACCAGATTTCTGTAAGTTTAGTAAGAGAAACCGCCTGATACATCACCAAAGCTTTTAAGTACTACTTTTAGATTAGCGAATAGGAAGATACCATACCACAACAGCATTTCTCTCCCTGTTCCAGTGGGTACATACAGCAGACAAAGGGAAAAAAGCAAGTGACTGATACCACCTGAAACATACTGCTCCTGAACCACACAAACTTATAATTCTTCAAAGGCTAAGCAAATTCAATAAGCATTTCCAATTGCCTTGTTAAAAAGCAACTGCACTGACCTCACTTTAAATATACATGCTATAGTTCAAATGGGGTTCGATCTTAAAAGATCACTATTTCAGGAACACTTTGTAACAAAGGAAGGCCAGGGCATTATTTGCTGTAAATAAATTTAAGCTTTTTTGGAAAAGCCAATTGTAAAAACATTTGTAAAAGTCATGTTTTATGTCACTTGTGCTGTCTAAAAATATGAGCATATCAGAATGAGTGGCATAGTGGAAACTCATTGATCACTTTATGGTTAAGAGATAACATGCTAACACTGTGATGAGGGAGACAGCATTCTTATGCTTTGTGCGTATCTTACATGTATCACCTAAAAATTAAAGCACTTAAAACAAGTCTTACAACCTAAATTTGCCGAGTCTAACATTCGTATTTATAGTTTTAGGCTTTGCATGATTGTTTCCATGGAGTACTTCATTGAGTGGTTCCTGGATGTGAACATTTGCATGTGCATGTTTTTTTAACAGTGGAAACTTAAGTGCCCAATGATTTCCTTCATCAAAAGTATCCTACAAACAAAAATTCAGATGGATTTTTTCGCTCAGTTTTTCTTGATTTATAATGTATTTCATTTTCTACTATAATGTCTAATTTATAACAGAAATATATTACTAATGAGAGTAACAGTTACTAAAAAAATAATTTTGAATATAAAACAACATGTGTTACAATGAGATTATTGCAAATTAAAGTGAAACCTAATACTTAGTATATGCCTCCGTCACCAATCATGCTGAGGTATGAGACTAAATATATTTTATAAATGCTTAAGAAATGGACCTAATAAGCAGAGACACAATATTACTTGGACAGTGCATTTCATTTAAAACCCCAGTCCCATACCTAGATCAATCTAGCAGGATCGAGCCATCTCCCAGGGGATTCTCAATAAATTGCATACAGTTTCAGCAGCTTAGATGCCTGGCACGCCTACTTAAGCTGCTCAACAATAGTTGATTACCCCCTAATAGCTTCAGTAGGCATGCCAGACATCAGTGCCATTTAAGCTGAATGCAATTTAGCAAGAACTTCCTCTTAGATGGGTCGATCCTACTAGATTGATCAAGGTATGGGAACAGGGTCTAAGGCATTTTAGTGAAGCTTCCCTAGAGAACCAAATGTGCAGATGTTCTCATCCAATACTGCAATTATCTGATACCTTTCCAACATGCAAACATAAAATTCACAGCTTGTTTTCAACCACCTCCTACCCATTGGAAAAAAAAGCTCTATTTGACCATGATCTATGAAGTCTGTGGCAAACAGATGTTTCTGTATACGGAGTCCATAACTATATGATGATCATGCATATCTAAAGGAAGCAAATATCAAAGTGAATATCATATAAAGCAGTAGCTGAAGCTGAAAAGTCTGGTCATATATGTGCATACAGCTAAAATATAAATAGCAACATTTCCCATTTAGCACTCAAAGCAATGATAACAATGAGTAATGTAGTAATGTTACAACCATTTAGTAAAGCTTGAAATGATTTCCAGGTGAGTCAGCCATTTGGTAAAGTTCTCTTAATCAAGGCCAATGGTCTCTGTTGGTCATCTAAAGCAAAAGTTGTAAAAGACTTATCAGACTGAAATCCTCTCACTCACAAAAACACTGCTTTAGTTCATGCTTCAAAGCAAACATTCAGGGGACAATAAAACTGATAATAACCCCAGTTACTCATATCACTCACTAGATGCCTGCTATCAAATCAAGTTTGTGCTTTTTTTAAAGTCAAGTTTGTACGTTGTAATGTCTGCATATTTTTATAACAGAAGTGGACTGTAAACAGTCAAAAAAGCAAAAAAACAAACATTTACAAATATTGTAAGGCATCACACTTGAATGATTAATTTTTTTTTCAGTGAAAAAATTGTACATCTACATTTTTAATTCATGCAGATGACTTTTTCTTGAATGATGAGTGGTGACCCCTCCATTAATGTGCTCTGTAGCAGCATCGAATGAACAAAATGAGAAATGGCACAAGTTGCAAGGCAGGAATACAGTACAAAGCAATGTTAACCCTTATCAAGACTGTATCATACCCTTAAGTATAAATCTGGCTCTTCCTGGGAAACAAAAAATAATTATGGAAAGCTAAATCACTTGTTTAAATCACAAAAACATGGGAATATATGTTTTAAGGAAAAAATCAGGAAAAAGACAGTTATCAAAATAAAAATTATGTGGGTGAAATCCAATTAATCATCAACACAATTTACATTTGTTTAATGTCTTGAATTTTTAATCCATTATGATCTATATAGATAAAAATGTACAACCCTGAAAAAATGGACGTAATGTATCAAGACTACAAGGGAAGAACAAGAAATTGAACTAGAAATTACTAAAAGCACATAAATCATGACTCTAATTCAACAAAATTATTATGTTCATTTAAAACATAGGACACACATTCTGTTTAAAATGGGACACATTTAAGGACTAATGTTTTGACTTGGCTGTTTAAAGTATACAGTTTGACTATGATAATTAACATGACCTGCTTTAACACTGAGAGTCACACATAGACACTAGCTTGATAATACTTTTTTGTACTAATATAATGAAAAATGCTGGACTTACCTTCAAATGTTTCCTGATATCATTAACTGTGATGTAGCCCTTGTTGTCTCCATCTAGCTCACGGAACTTCTTCATGTATTTATCTATGTCTCCCTTGCTAAGATTGACAGGTATATCCCTCAGTCCCTTGCCTAGCTGTAGACCCATTTCTTTTCTGAGGAATACTGTGGCATGCTCAATTTCCTCCTAAAATGTTAACTTATTGTTGAAAAACCTTTTCTTATCTATTGAATATAAATCTATTAATTTGGGCAATCATTAAAATAATACACTTGTACTTACTTTTATGTATATAAACTGACAATTTATATTTTTAAGAGTACAGCATTGATACTTTGATTGATGAATGACTTAATGGGATCTTTCTAATTAACAACCTAAACATCTCTCTCAATATATATATTTCATAAAACATTTCAAAAATGGATATATATATATAAACATCCATTTCATAAAACAACCTTCTTTTTTGCAGCATTCCAACCCAACTCTTCTCCCATAATTTCCACAATTCTTGGCAAGGACTCCTCACAGGCATGGACATTTAGGAAGGAGAGTCTTGTCCGCCGAGCAATCACATCCACAGCTGTCCTTGCATATTCACGACACGCATAACGGACCTAAAGTAGAAGTGATACAAGATAAGCATTTTCAATGCTTGTGCGTCTATGTTCAAAGACTATCTGTGCCTATATAATGAAAAATGGTTATAGTACAGGTAGAAACTGTGTCCTGAGATCCCAAAGTATTTTCCCTTACAAGCCCTGTGAACATATTTACCTCTGCCTCCAAATAGGGGAACTCTTCATGCAATCTTTTGCCCACCACAGGCCATCTCTTTCCAGTCAGAGAGCACATCTTAGCTACCTTGAAAGCTTTATCACCATATGTGTCAGCAAGGTGTTGAGCAACCTGAAATGACAGTGTGTACTGTGTTGGCAAAAGAAAAAGAAAGGAAAACAAACTGAATACATAACAGAATGTAATAATTTTTGAAATTTCTTTGAAAAATTTCTCTAAAGAGTCAAACCTTTTTTGTGCTGCATAAAGCTTATGAAAAAAAAATTTTTTTTTTTTTTTTTTGGGGGGGGGGGGGGGAGTTATGTTATTTTCACAATACCTCATTCTCCAGACCAAAATCCTGCACCAGCTTGATAAACATAGTAGGAGTCCAGCCAGCAGCACCATCAAGTAACAGGCCCTTAGTCACACAGCCATTTTTGGGCTTGAGATTGCAGACAGCTATGGCCTTGTCCACAGTCTCCTCTGCCATACTGCGGTAAGTTGTCCATTTACCACCTGAGATTAAAAAACATGGATAAATATATGTGGACATTTTTTTTTTGTAAGATTACGAACTCTCTGGTCTTCATGTGATACTATGATGCTGTAATTTGTAAAACATGCTGGAATAGTTTTCTCAGAATAGAAGATTGTTCCACATGATTTTTACTTTGCTTAATTCATTGTTTTGTTTTCATTATTCATTAACTTCTAGTCATAAAAAAGAGCTAATATAATTATGTAGTTCATCATAAAATTATATTTTCATAGTACAATTTGTAACATATGCTGGGACAAACTGCCTTCCAAAATACTTATAAGTATGGTTACTGTAGTAATGAACATAACTCAAGCAATGAAGAATGTTACTCATATCACAAAGCAATGCTGCAACTACTAACCTGCAATAGTGATGAGGTTGGTTCCACTGACTTCAATAATGTGATTCCTGGCAATAGACTGAGTATCTTTAGCATTGGGGTCTAACACCAAGGGTCTAATGCCACTCCATGCAGACAGCACATCACCACGGCGCACTGAAAGTCAGTTCAAATCCAATCAATGCAGCCATTTCTTCACTTCCCATACATTATACATATGAAATGTACTTTACATTTTCAGTTTATTCTAGTATTTTTGTTTCTAGGCCATCCAATTAAGTTTCTTGTTTATGCCAAATTGCAAGAAATTCATGTTAGACTGGTAATTTTTTTTAAATTCCACACTATCTGCACACAGACATAAACTGCCCTCGGCTTCTGGGATATGGGCCAATGCTAAATATGTAGCTTATACCTAAATCTAAACTGACAATAAATCAATAATGAATACCCCCCCCCCCCCCAAATTCTTCTGAAGATAGCCCATTTTCATCAAATATTTATTAATTCTTGGCAAGCAAATTCCATTTTGATAGATAGCCTTACTGCATCCCTTGAGTAAAAATATTCAATACCTTCTACATCTGGGCCAAGATATTTTTGAATTTCACGTAAAATAAAAGCAATCTCTTCTTCTGATGGACTAGGGTTGTCTGTGACTTCACATTTCCTATCAGTTGTACCTAAAATAGCATACATTCATTTAGCATACAGCATGAGTTCACCCAAGAAACAATTTTCTGTTTTTTTTTTTGCCTATGCCACATACCCTAACTGTCTAAAATATTTAAGTTTTCTGTTATAAGTTGTATTTATATAACAGTGGACAGCAGCAGAAAACTAACTTTAAAGAAAAAAGTTTCCTGGAGAAATAAATGATCTATTAGGAATTACCTGCCAGAGTGGCCTTCTGCCATGGTAAAAAGAAAATTACTCTGCCATCACTGGTAGATGGATCTAGGAGACCCATTCTCTCTGGGCTAGAAATAGAAGCATTTTTGCCTTTTATAAACATAGCCATTTTTTTTTCATTAAAAAGGTTTTCTTTAAAAGAAATTGCATATTGTCTTTCTTAAGAACTCTAATTTAATATGATAAACTGACTGTTAACTGTGATATTAAACCCTTTTTCTGACGACTGAGGTAAAATCAACAAGAACAGTGCACATTTCACAACAATTTCTACACATACAGCACACCTGTAATAATCTGGTAGTACAACATGAACTCCTGAACTGGGCTGGCAAATTTTGGGTATTGTTTTGTCATCTTTAGTTCTGATTAAATCTGTGTATGGCCCAGTGGCATTGATCACACATTTAGCTTTGACCTCAAACTCTTTGCCTGCAAAAAACAGGCACAATGAAAAATGAAAAAAAAATGTAATAGCACCTACTGGTACATGGCATACATACTTATAAAAATGTGTCAGCAGATTTACATTGTTCAGATGGTAATCCTTAAATTATACAATATATTAAAATGTTATGGCAGATCTACATTGCTCAGATGGTAACCCTCAAATTATACAATATCATAATCCTTGACTTATATGTGAGATTAGCTTTGAGATAAAAATGTATTATTTCCAGTCACCTGTAATGCGATCTTTCATCTTGGCACCACTGCAGACAAGCTTCCCATTTTCATCTTCACTTTTCAAAATTTCTGTCACCTCAACATGATTGGCAATGGAGGCCCCAAGTCTAGCAGCAGTTAGGGCAATGGCAATGTTCATTCTGGCATCATTATGTTGACCTGGAAATATTAATAAATTCCACAATTATTAATATCAATATGTTATTGATTATAATCAACCTACAGTAATAATTCTACAATTACCTTGTAATAAAATATGATTAAAAAGTTAAGCAATATGCAGTATTCATACCTAAAAATAACATGTGAAATGCCATAGACAGTACTCAACTTTAGCTTGACATAGGAATACTACATTATAATAACGATGGGATGGATATTAAACAGTGAATACTTACCATCATAATACACCAAAGCATTCACCAATTGGTCCTTCTTCAACATTGGAAATAGTTCTAAGGCTTGACTCTTTGAAAGCAGATAACTTGATTTCAGTGTTTGTTTTCCTGCCACTAAATCATAGCACTTGATTCCTGCCCAGTAGTAAGGAACAAGCCACCATCTGATCAAAAAGGAGATAATAATTAATTCAAAATAGAAAGCTACCTACCTATCCAAATAAATGCAAATAAAAAAAGATAAACTTTAATTCGCCTTTTATCTTTGAAAAAAAGATAAACCTTAATTCCTCTTTTATCTTTGCATCTCTTGTCTTGGTAAGCAGTCAACATAAATCTCTTTAAAAAATCATCTTTAATTTCTATTGGATGCTCCAATTATATTTTGTATTATTTCAGTATATTCAATATTAAAGTGTTTTTCTTTATAGGAAAACTTACTTGTAGATAGGCAACATAATGGGCAATGGGTACGAGAGATGTGGAGCAATTTTTAGGAGGTTCGCCCTTTCTGCTAAGGCTTCTTTCACCATTCGGTACTAAAACACAGAAGTCATACATTATCATAGCCCCTTAATCTGAGATGTGTCACATAATTATAATGTTTCTATTCACAACCTAACCTGTTTACAATATTTGAGTGCCTGCTGGATATTAATTTTGAAAACACAACTGGTAACTTTAATTGTTACTTCAAAATATAAACTGACTTCCTTAGTGTTTCTACCGGTTTCACTTAAATATTCTTACCTGTTCCAAATCCAAATTAAAAACTGCCTTTTGTAGGTAACGCACTCCTCCATGAATTAACTTTGTACTGCGACTGCTTGTGCCAGAAGAAAAGTCAAACTTTTCCACGAGGGCAGTCTTCAAACCTAAAATAAATGTTTCTTTTTTTAAAAAAATCAAGTACAATTTTAGTTGAATTGACTGTTTTTAATGCTAAAATAGCCCTTTCATACACATGGATGCACTAAAAGTATCTGTTCTAACAGTCTTTAGAGGACAAATTTCCATTTTTGTCTAATTGACAAAAAACTTTTATCGTTCAAATCATTTTCTAATAACTTAAGTGAATAAATGTAAATGAATAAGCCCATAAAAGTTAAGTGCAGTTCTTGTTGTTCTTAAACATAGGAAAACCTTGACTGAGACAAGATGTTTTTTTCTAAAAAAAAAAAAAAAAAAAAAAAAAAAAATAGGCTATAGATATACCTCTGCTTGTAGTGTCTAAAGCAACTCCTGCCCCTGTGGCTCCTCCTCCTATCACCAAGACATCAAACTGGTCATTTTCCAAGGAGGCCAGCTGTTCCTCTCTTGTAGGCAGGGGCTGGTTCAACCTCTCAGCAGATACGTTTGGGTTATCCTAAAAATAACAAAAACATTTTATCAATTACAGATTTTCATGAATCAAGGCATATTTTGGTATTATACTATACTATACTATACTATACTATACTATACTATACTATACTATACTACACTACACTACACTACAATACCAATAAACTAAAATATTATATTTAAACAATGTTTTATCCTACTAAAGAAGGCCCTAATCTACATGGGTACTTTTTTAGTAACAGATTCATCATAAATAATTCTTGCGGTGTCAGTTTTGTTTGCTGCATTTCATACAAAGGTCAGTGAGGACAACTTGTGTTATGAGCCGCTACAGCTAATACCCGAGGACTATGGAATTATTATCATAAAAAACATATCATGGGAGGAATACTTAAGGTTACCAACTGTTTTTAATATTTCTACAATTTTTATTTTACCATTCAGCTTTCAACTCAAGATGAAATATTTCTGGCCTTTCTTCTTCATTTTTAAAGTTTAAATCTTCATTCAAATTAGATACGCATCTTTCTTTATTATAGCTTAAACATACATTTGTGAAGCTATAAGACCCAATTAATGTATTTTAAACAGAGTAATACAAAAGAAAATTACTTTTTATTAAACTTACCTGTGCAATATGCTTCCTCCTATTTGATATCATGTATACTGATGCTGTTCCAACGCCACCTGCAGCTAGGCCATATAAAACAAGGCGTTTTGCTGAATTCCACCTGGACATTTTATTGTGTTGCTATAATGTATTCCTTTAACTCAGTATTTGTTCACCTTTAATCCTGCAAAATGTCAAAGAAAAAAGACAACTAAAAAAGCAGACAATGTAACTGTGTATGCATCAGTGGCAGTACACCACCTCAAGTAACATTCAATATTTTTACTTGTATTTCAAGCTCTACTTAGCATGACCTAGAAGACAGATGGACTGCCCTTATGTATAACTAACATGGGAAAAATAATGGTGTTTCCCTTGCTGTCAAATCTGTGAGTAGAATCAAATTAAAAAAAAAAAGAATTCAGCAGCATACACCAGTTCTATGACCTTATTTCTTAAAAGCACTCTTGGTTAGCATCAATATTTATGACCTAGCTAATAAACTTCATATTTTCTTTTCCACATAAGGCCATGCTCAAATAAGGAAAATGACATTTAAAGCAGATACCTAGAGGGATGATACATATATGGTGATAATGGTATATGAACATCATAACATATATCAATGCAAACTGCACAGAGAATTTCAGCTGAATCTTATGTGTGCAGCTTTGAAATCATGGCAGAGAAAAAAGCTAATTTATTAAATTTTAAATTAAAAGCTAAAAAAGGGCTTTTTTAGGCCTGTTTAATGTGGCATCTTAACTCTTGAAAAATAATTGTTTATAAAACTCTGATATACCATAACATTTAATTTGATCAAAATGTAGGCATTTTAAAGCAGTGAAAATTCATGGCTGCTTTGCAGCAAAATACAATTTTCTTAAAGATAATGGAAAGGTCTTTGAACACATGAAATCAGGAGTTAGCCAGGATTTTGAAACCATACGTCTAAAATAATGGTGGTGGAGGTTGGGGGGAGGGGGAGGGGGGGTCACCCTTCACATCCCCTCATGATTCCTGAAGGTCTTTCTTAAATCTCCAATGTGCTTGTTTCATAGATCGTGTTTACACAATGAGGGTCAGTGTCATGACAGTAACACTTCTTCACAAACAGAAACAGACTACACTATCTGACACCAGATTAATCATTTTAACAAAATAATAATATGAATGTGGAATACAACTGCACATAAAATATAAAATGCTATAGGTATATACAATGGTAGACATAAATGGGATTTCCAACTGTTTGCCAATTGGGATAAAAAGGACAAAGAATACAGTCAAGCATACAAGCAAGTAAAATACAAGTGCAATTATTTTATTGTTTGAAGGGCAAGCCACTGAATGAGGTTCATGCTGACTTTCAGTTTCCCACACTGTTTATCTCTCCATTTAAAGATCCTAGACTGACTGACTGACACAGCTTTTAGTTAAATTATCATTTGATATTGTACAGTTGTGACAAAGGTAATATCTCAAAAGTCTGCTCTCTTTTTTTCCAGCTATAAATAATTTTATGGCAGTGGTTTGAGGCCCAATTTCATCTATTATTAAAAAAGGTGCAGACATCTATCAAACCAGGGAGCTGATGTGGCCCTAAAATTTGTGTGTTATCACTCTTACTTACATTTTTTGGATATGTTCTATATGTGCTATTGATTGAGAGGTATAAGTATAGGTGGCAAATTAGTTCCATTTTTGGAGCCATCAATACCTTTGCTCACCTCTTACCTAGTTCTTTGAATGTAAGAAGTAAGCCAGGGATCATTAATTTAAAGTTTTGTCTTTTCGGGTGGGAAATATAATTTAACCTAATTATGGGGTTAATGGCCATCTTCGATGGGTGAACAATTTCATGGCAGCATAACCGATAGACGAGCCTTACCCAATCTTTTTCTCATTCACAGTGATGTCAATGGCAAAATATAATTTATGACTTTTCAACACTTACCGATCCACTAGAGGACATGAAAGGTAAGAAAAAGATTTGAGAGACCCCCATATCAAGTTGCATAGCTGACTTGAATTCCATTTTAAACATGTAACATCCATGTGTAAGTTTATACAGTACATACAAGTA
Organism: Lingula anatina; assembly: GCF_051362555.1. Lineage (NCBI taxonomy): Eukaryota > Metazoa > Brachiopoda > Lingulata > Lingulida > Lingulidae > Lingula > Lingula anatina. Next base: position 37,518,381 of record NC_141768.1, on the reverse strand, counting down.
TAAAAAAATGTAAAGAGGAATACTAACGTATGAATTTTTGTGCTACTATGTAGGAGCTGGTTGAGTGTAAAGAAAGGGGTTTTCTGTAGATCAGTGACAGGTAACCACATTTTGAACAAGATGTCTTTAAGATAAAAAGGATCTTATTCTAAAGCTGGGTTTTTCTCATAGATTGGGGACAGTTGACTTTTTGAAGGTCAACTGGGTGAAGAATGAGGAACATGGTACTAGTAAGTAGATCACAAACAAGGAAATGATTAGATTATATCACCATTCCAAAATCAAAGGACACAAATGCTGTACTTAGATCCAAGAATAACAATTTTGTCCTGATAGTTCTTCAATGTCAACAACTACCAGTGGAAATTAGAATGAGTACATTTACATTTCTACTGTGACAGTTAGCTTAGGTTTTCCATAAAAAGCTGGACCTCTTGAGAATCTGCTCATTTCAGGAGTACTTATATAGAAACAGTAAGTTCTATTAAGAACTTTTTAAAAAATCGTTTTTCAAAAGAGTATATCACTGAAAATAAAAATCTTGCAAAAAAGTGACATGATATAATTCAGTTACTTGAATTAGCATAGACGTTGGCAGTCGACGGATATCTGCGTAATTCAAACGATTCACCAAGTTGATGCAAACCACTTTCAATCAATTACATACAACACAACATATATACACCTTACCTTTTCACATAAACATTCAAAATGTTTTCGTGAGATTCATCCCATTCCATGTGGTTGTATAGAGGACATTCCCATTTCCTAGCTTGTCCTGTCCTTGGCAGCGTTCGTCTTTTTCAATCTCCAGTTAGAAGAGTTTCAAGACGAACTTATGCTAGATTTACACTTATCAATGATTTCGTATTGATTTGATGCAATCAAAAGCTTGTAAAGTATATGCTCACTGCTAATTTGAACCTTAAAATATAGAATATATCTAAATTTATGCAACATTCTTTGAATAAGTGTAGATGCGATTGAGAAGTAAAGGGACACCCTAAAGTTTTCTCTAATGCATTGACAATGATGTCAACAGATGAATAGGCCCCTATCTCTTACCACAAATTAGTATTAACTTATGTTTGGATCTTAACGAGCATTTACAAACGCAAACACCCTATTTAAGTATTTTTTAGAATAAATCTAAAGATAAAACCACCCCCTTAATTAGAATTTAAAAAAAAAACATTAAATAACTGCGAAAAAAAATAGGGGCCTCGATTTATAAAGTGTTATACAACGAAATACTAATGTTGTTTTTTTAAAAAAAGCTATCGCACTCCATGACTAGCAGAATCATTTATAAAGGCATATTAACTAAACGGACTGGCGTTTCTTTCAATAACTTTTTATGATCTGCTTTTCGCAAATTATATATAGGCCTACATTGATTAAGTCTATCTTAACAATACACAGAGAGGCGGGTATTTTCTCTCTCTCTCCCTTTTTTTTTTTTTTTTTTTTTTTAGAATTGTCATATACACATATCGAAATACCGAGCATTATTTGAAAGGTGAAATACACGTTATAAAATGTTATTCCGCCCTATGCTTTCAAATGCGAGGAAATGTGAAGTTGAAATTGGTTTTTATGGAAAAAAAGTACTTAAAGCGCAAATAAGATCCGTTTGTTAGAAGTTTTCCCCGCCAGTTCATCTGCTTTCAAGCTAATATTATTGAATTTTCGAATGTAACACACAAGAAAAAAAACAGCCATCACCAGATAAAAAAGAGTACAAATAAATACAAATACCAAAATGGGTGTTAGATTTTAAAAAATACTGCATGACAGAAGGAAATGACATGGTAAAAATGAAAATGACTCGGTAAGGGGATAGACCTCCTTACACGCATTAATATATTAGATATGGTTTAGGCAATAACAAGCTATAATAGCATAATTTGTGGTCTGACACTGTGCACTTTCGAAATAGAGGTAAATAATGGAAAATCAACCCCGCTGCCAAGTTCGGGACCCTTGAGCTCTTTATAGTATAATTCATATAGAAATTGGCTCTTTGATCAAAGCTAAGGATTTGGGGGTTGTCGAGTGGAGTTTATTTGTTACAGTAATCCCGTTCTTATAGTTTAGTTCTTATAAAGATTCTTTTCTCGCCTGACAAACTTTGGCCACTGCCCCGGTAATGCGACATGAAAGTCTTTTCTATTTGCTCAAATTGTACTTGTGATTGTTTATCTACCTTAAACGCGTGTCTATTACAACTTCGAGTCATTTTGATTGGTTTATTGCCCGCAATTCTATTTGGTATAAATGGGAAAATTAAGTTTAAGGAAAGGGATTATAAAATTAACCTCAGGTAGTTTTCAACTCGTATCTAATTTACCAATGGTGTCTTAAATTGACGATCTTACGTAAACTCTGATTAAGAACGGGTGCTCAAAACTGGAATGAAAGGGGTTATCTAAAATATTTCAGGTGGTAGAAATATTTGCACAATTTAGTCGGGCAGCATTTTCTTCAGACAGTGTGATCACTATCCGATTTACGGACAGCTTCAATCTTCCCCCTTTTCTCTCTCTCTCTCTCTCTCTCTCTCTCTCTCTCTCTCTCTCTCCCCCCCCCCCCCCCCCCCCCCCTCTGTGTGTGTATGTGTGTGTGTTATTTCCAACGTCTTGTTGAAGTGTATGAATAGTTCACTAGTTGGTGTATGAATTAACCAACATATTTACATTCATCAATGATCATTCTTTTCATTCCAACTGCAAAATTCCCGTTTTCATCTCATACCGCAAGTATAGTAGTGCGTGAAACGGAGCAGAGTTTGTTTGGTTGAAGATTATTATAAAGATCTCATCAAAATGATGCATACATACAAATATAACTAGGTGCCAGGCATAAAAAGAAAACGCCGTGACATTTTGGCAGTAGCTAAGTTTCGCTTTTCTTTGATGTTTTTAGGTGCTATAAAGGTCTCAGCACTTTAATATTCATGATTGATATTCACTTTGTCCGTGGATATCGAGAAATTGATATAATGGGCAGTTAGGGGTTAAGTCTTTGAAAACCCCAATCTGTCTAGATTCATAAATGTTTACGGGGGCATAGGGAAGAAGCAGCAAAAGCTCTTTGCAGCCTATAGAATAGAGCTGACAAGGGTGCTATCGTTAAACCAAATCAGACATAAAATGAAAATAGAATTTAATTTGCACTTAGCGATCCGTTGCTGAGCGTGAGCGAGGGTCTTTGGCTAGAGGAATGCAGGTATCGGCTTCAAAGCAAAGACCTAAGGGGAAATACGGCTCTTGCTGAGCCAGCCGAGCATACTACGTCGGCATATCTTATTACCAATGATGATGCATACAATATCAAATGTATTGATAGCAAAAGCCTCGAGTTTCTATTGAGCTTCAATTGAAACCAAAGGCTCGAGTAAAATACTTAGTGATTGTGTTGTTGCAATCCTTTTGTTGGGGAGTTTGAGCGGCAAATATGTACCGACAAAGCATATCATAAAACACTGACCATGACCGGCAATTTAAGTTGCGTTCAGATAGTGTACATTAAACATAAATATGATAATACAAGGCATATCCTATCTGAGCCCGTTTTCTTTATCGTTGGAAGTGAGCCGATGAGGTTGGATTGAAAGTGATTACCGTTTTCTAAAGTGAGCGCACTTAAAAATTCTTCGTGTCGGTCACACGTCTGGTCTGTTTGATCAACCACGGGGGCCAATCTCGCCACAAACTCCACTCCACGCCTGCGTGCGCCTGTGGAAGGCCACAACTACATGTGGGTCCACCTGAGGTCATTGTCGCTGACAGCAGCCATAAAAACTAAGCTTTAAGGCACAGGCCCACCAACTGTCGGCACTTTCTTATAACATCAATAGCGAAGGAGAGCACCTTGTCTGATGTTTAAATTACGCGATGCGCATTTATTTATAAATGATGGTGTCACAAGTTCTTATGACGTAGAGATCGGCGGGGACGATGCGGCAATGCTTTGTAACCCAAGCTTTACTCCAACTTGTATCCTCTTCTTCTCTCCTTGATGCGATAGTGATAACACACAAGAGGCCAGCACATTTACCTATATATTATCATGTTGACACTGTCAGCTCTCCACATGGGGAGACCAAGACACCAATGTGCGACGCGTGAAACGGGTGTTTCTTACGTCTTACAATAGTCACAGCGGTGTTGACAACCGGGCAAAAGATCAACAAGCGAACTTCATGCGTGCAGTTTCAACATAAAAGGTTGGAGTTTCAATTTCTTAGTATTAATGTTCAGCCAGTCTGTACTTGGGGAGCTGAACACTGACACCGGCTTCTTTCTTATTCTGTATATCTAAGGAGGAAAAGTTCAACCAAGGGACAAGACAGAGACCGAGGAGTTACTCATGTAGCAGATGTGCATTTTTGGAAAATATGGCTTATATAAGCGCCGCGCTAACTTGAAACAGTCTGTGTTTCTTTTAACGAGATACGAACAAGGACACCAAAAGACAAGTGTGACGCGCCGCAACTTGCGACAGATGTTGAATGAAAAATAACAAAACTATGCAAGGATGTCAGGGTTTTGGCAGAAGGCATCTGAGCGTACCTTAGCGAAGTCGAAGTTTACACTGCTGTTCTCCAGCGAATGACAGATAGTCGGACGATGGTGCCCGTTGGTTTCATAGTTTTACTCTTACTCTGCGTGCTTCAGGCTGAGGGACAGAGCTTCCCCAAAGCATGTACAGGTAGGTTACAATAGACATGATTTGATATAAGATTTATCATTATATCATTGTAAGATTTAGAACATATATTTGGTGTCCTGACCACATTCATTAAGCGGGATATATAGTGCATCTCCTTAGGCTATGATACAGTGGGCATGTTAAAAATCTGACACCACTATCCCTCCTCGTCTTTATTACTGTGTCTGTTTTTCCAACTTTTCTATTGTGTGGAAATGCCCTCATATCTCTGCTAATATAACACTGTAAAACAGATATAAAGATAAAGAATGAATCATCTCTTCGTTTCCACCAAAATATTAATCAGGTGTTCGGTTTGTTAGTCTATTTTATGAGTTACCTATTTTTAAGATTCTGCGGCAATAAAAATCAGTCTTATCTTCGGTATAAAACCGAAGGAACTTCAAAGAAATGCCACTGAACTGAAATAGGTCAATAAATTCTAAAATCCACAACAAAAGGATGCCCCTTTCACATGGACAAATTTCTACTCAGCTGTATCAAAAGCTACCAAGAAAGAATATTAATTTGGAAAGAAAGTATTATTTATAGGCATTCTTAAGTTTCCGTTTTCCGGACGATATATCAAAGTAAATTGCTGAAACGGAGACAAACTAGAACTCGACAGCTGTGGAGAGATGAGGTTAAAACTTCAGACATCCATCAAAAAAGTTGGGTATTGCGGGATCTCTCGCTGCTGTCCGAGGAGGTCGACAATTAGCGCCCTTTGTTGATAATCTCTCGTTCTCAACAATATCTAGAGATTGCACGTCAAACAGCGATATAGTTAAAGAGCCCCATAAAAGTAATCTAAGCGACGTTTATATTGTTATCTCAAAGCACATAATTTTCTTGATGGTAGTTCACGCGCCTTGTGACATTTTGACGGGTTATTAGTACGGGTAAAAGTGCGCATTTCCTTTGAAAAATATTCGGAATTAATATTTGTGGAGAGGTGATTTGCGAAATAGACTAGGTATTAAAGAAGCGTTCTGAAGAAGAGGCCTCTCACATTCTTACTTTGCGTGACGCGGATAACTTTCGGTCATACTATACTTAAATACAAATACGACTTCAAACCTTTTAAAAAAATGAACATGTAACTTGACAGGACAGATTGAGGGAAGTTAGTTCTGGTTCTGGTGCATTTGAACATAGTAGCTTTAACTCCTTGGCAAATATTTCACGGTATCTGTAACACACCATGTAAATGAACATTGATATATCACACAAAAAATGCACCTCACCGACATTGTTCTATTCCGTTCTGTCGATTAGTCCAGATACATTCTTTCTTTTTTTGTCTGAAACCTGTTGTTTAGAACATTGTTATACATAGACACTCTTAATGGTGGTTCCCTATTTTACACCAACTTTTATAGAATGCTTTATAGTTCTTGAATTGATGAAGTGGAGAACCAAGGCGCTATAAATTATATTGAATTATTAAACCCGTGCGGGCATTAAATCACTATTATATTGAGCTCTTTAAACAATTTGAAATATTGAATTGCTTCAGGTAATCAAAAATACGTGATGGTACTTATTTTCCCGTTTCATTTAATTTCTTTTATTCTTTATCTCACAGACTACTTTGAAGTATTAAATTCCCTTAGAAATTGAAATGCTGACAATGTACAATTTATTAAGCGAGCCCAGTATAAAATCCCGTCTGCCTTATCCTCAAGACTGCACTTTAGCTTGTCACAGTGTCAACTTCATTGCTCTATCACAAGAAGAAGATAACCCCAAGAACTCTCTTCCGTTCTATCGAACCCGCAGGTGAATGCAACTCATTCATGGGATAAGTTCGAATGCTAGAGATTAAACTTCTGCTATCTGATAGAAGTAGAAAAAACACTTAAACAAATATTTTCGTACCGTTTGAGCTTTGTTCCTTGGGCACTGGAGTGAAAATTCAATAAGTAACTGAACTTAGGATGGCAATAAACAGATTTACCAATTGGCAAAAGAGCAATTGTCTGTTTTCAACCTTTGGGTTGAAAGTCATGAAAACTTGCCCCATCTTTGTTTGTCTACTTAGGTATTGCCTTGTATATTATTACAGCACCAATAAAATCCAATTTTATGGCTATTGATTTTGTAATTTCTGCGATGTACGAACGGTTTGTCTGGAGTTTAGAGGGATGTCGTAATTCGTGTGCGCAAATTCCATCGTGACGTAACACTTGCTCGAGCAGGTGAGAATTTTGCCATATCCGAAGGCGAATTTTGCTACTGCTTTCTTTTACAGTTTGCTTTTAGGAATTTCCAATTTAAGCCCACTTTGTCGTTTCCAACTTAACCCTGGAAGTGTATTTATTTCGGATATACAGTCTCTGGATGTTACGTGAGAGATCTTGAATTGATGTCTATTTAATACAACTCAATTATTTCTCTGCGTGAATTGAAAAGTCCAATATCGTCGAGTAGCATCAATTTGTCATTTAGTTGTCCGTCTCTGCTGATATGAACAGCAACCAGCTAGCAGGTCCCGGCAATGTTCATTTATGAATTTTAATGGCTGCGTAAATGTCTGAACGATAAGGACCCTTGGTTTTTAGATGCACGTCAATCAATCATCACTTCATAATTGTCCTAGATTAACACCGCTGACAAGAAACAGCCGCATCTTTAGCCTCCGCTCATTTCATGTTATCTAAATTTAATTACAGGACTGTATGAAAAAATTCGTGTTACCTGGGCGACCACCCATTATGATTGTGTCGGCGATAATTAGAGAATCACACCAGGTTGCATCCAGGAGACAAGATCTGGAATTATGTAAATTAATTTATGTTGCATCTACTTTAGGAGAGTTTACACTTATCATTTGAAACCACTCCTGGACGATCCAGGTCAGAATAAGTCGGTGTTGCATGAGACAGCAGAAAATTATTTTTCGTGCAGCTAAATTACCCTGAAACAGGTGAGCAACAGGTGCAGCAGAGAAGTGAACCAAAACCTGCCTGTCCATACTCAGATTATTATTCCATTTCAACCTGGGAAACCCCGAGTGTTATAGCCTACCATATTAACCTGGAGAACCCCGAGCTATTCTATGTGGCAAATTTCTGCTAGGGCGGCTTGTATTGGGAGCGCCTGATCACATTCAATTAATCGCGAACGGGCGGTTCGACTTGCTCATGTAAATGACTGACATGAACTGGAAACTTAAAGAAGGAAGTCTCGACCAAAGTCACTTTTTATTATAAACATGGTCCTAGTTATGGCGCAAAAAGAATTAGTGCTAAATGTAATATTTTCAAAGCGATTAGGCCTACCGGTACAGTTTTATACGAGAACATGAACATATATGAAATCCATATCTTGTTTAATTTCAACAATCGTGACATACCTTGAATGACTACTTCTTTACTTATTTCAATTTCCGACAGGGTGTAATTTGAAGAGACGACAGAAATAAAATTCCAAATATCAGTTTGAAGTCAAGCAGTGTCAGTTGTCGAATGTGTTTGTTCAGGGTCGGCTTACCCCCCGCAGCATCCTAAGACTGGGACACGCACATCCAACCAGCCAAAACGTCTAGTTAAACAACGTTTTTAGAAAGGTGGTTTGACTTGAGAAAATGTAATATCAAGTCTTTCGATTCATTCTCTAGCTGTCCATTAAAGAGACCAAGTATTGTAGAGGTTCATTTTTACGAGGAGAAGAAATGCGACACATATCATAGGCCATAGTATCCGTTTCTCGGTGGCCGGAGATTAACGGGCAATTTACCAGTCAAATTCAAATCTGCTAGACAAACTGAGATGTTTGTGAAAATGTCAAATTTATATACTAGCTGTATACCGTGCATTCTACCTGTCATACAACATAGGTGCTTGACTGATCGACATCTCTCTCTCTCCCTCTCTCTCTCTCTCTCTGTGTGTGTGTGTGTGTGTGTGTGTGTGTGTGTGTGTAGTGTAGGAAAGGCATGCTAGCCTTTCTATTCTCTCTCTCTCTCTCTCTCTGTGGTGTAGGAAAGGCATGCTAGCCTTTCTATACTAATAATAAAGACCTACTACTCGCCATAATCTACTTAAGACACTAAATATTGGCACGAGACGGTCGAGGGGTGGGGAGCTGAGTGATTATGACAGGTTAAACAGCTCAGTACACAGAATTAGAAAACAAACTAACTGAACTTCATTGTCCGGGTGGTTAAGAGCAGTTAGTCATTTCCAAATCTTCAATAAAGTGGGTGTGTCCTGGTAAGTGATTTACAAGATGCAATGTTTGCCAAAAATTAGATTTTCTTTGCATTAAAATTCAAATTGAGTTGAGCGAGAGAAGAGCTTACGCGAGATGAGAAATGTTACAGGAATGAATTTGACAGCATGCAAGTGGTACTGGTATCCTACTTAAATATTTGCTTATGATCATACCTATCGCCCTTAAACCTTCTATCTTGAAATTGTACCCTTTGATCTTATCAACCGTGCTGATTTAAATCGGCATTGGGTCTCTAGTGATCGTCATTAAATTCTGCATCATGCCAGCTTTCCTACCTGAAAATATGACAAACGTAATCAGATGCCCGTTACCATTTAATATTTGCAAAGTAAAGAAGTAACCGACAACGCTCAACTCTTGGGATATCATGATGTTAGTCAATGTTAAAAGTATTAGTTCATTCCATCATGTATCCTGTCGCATTCTCATTCTTCTAAACCTCATTTACACAACGTCTGTCGTTCGCTTGCAAAGCAAAATAAGGCAATTATTAAACTTTTTGAAGGATAGGTCTACTTATTAAAACTTGAGTTTACATTCAAGTTAACTGCATTCATGATATCTTGTAATATACATTACATATGTACAGAGGCCAAACTGAAAATTAATCAAATTAAGACAACATTCTGCATTATTTTCCATTCAAAGTAAAGAAAAATATATAAATAATCGCTGAAATCTTTTGATTTGTGCTTTACAACTCTGCTGTATATCCATCTATTCCATTTATTTAAATCAGTTTGAAAAATATTTCCGATTAATGTATTCGTTGGAAATATTCTGGGCTGAAAAAAATCTCATTTCAAAATACATTTGTCATTTTCTGCCATTCTGCTAAGAAAAATGATAAACGTTAACAAAATACTTTTGATTAATGTTCAAGCTATGCATTCTATCTTTCCTATTGAATGGACATCGGTTTGAAAATAAAGACGCAGACGAACCTCAACACATTCATCAAATTTGTCATTTCATACAGAAAAAATAACAATTGCTAACAAAATATTTTTGATTTATGTTCTTCAGCTCTGCGTCCAATATATCTCATCGGAAATGCCGTCCCAGATCGGTACCAGCTTCCACGGGGAGTCAATCTTATATATGACGATGAAGGCTACGTCCACGCTTTTTCCTTCTCCAAGCAGGCTCAAACACTTCGATTCCCAGCATCAAACATCCTCACACGCTGTTCGATATTTCCCGAAGAATTCTCCATACTCGTCACTCTCAAACTCCCCCCAAATTCAGTGGAATCCATTGACAACGAATACATTTTTGCACTTATGCCCGAGCAAAGTCTAGAGGTAAAGCTAGGGCTGAGGCTGTCGAAAGGGAGGATAATTTTTGATTATACGGATTATAAAACAACGCCGGGGACTAAAAGGACGTCAGTGTTCAAAGTGGCTGATATATTCGATGGCAAATGGCACACATTTGTTTTGACAGTGACAGCCAAGATAGTTGGCTTACGAGTTGATTGCAAAGAACAGAAATATCAGAAATTAAGGAGGAGTTTTCCGGCGTGGCTGAATACAACCAACAACAATGTGCATATCGCCAATGGAAAGACGTTGACGAATCAATTCAGTGTAATGAATTGCATCAAGTAGAAAAATCCAAATATTCATACTGCTGTTAATCGATAGAATATCCACTTTTCTCCCTTTCTTATCTTTTTTCTTTATTTATTGATATTAATTATTAACTGGTTAAATCCTAGTAATAAGTATATAGTAAGTAACGTCACTTGCCAATCAATTACGTTAGCACTATTAAAGTAAGTGTCATACATGTTAACAAGAACGTATTATCATACATTTATACATGCAATGCAATATATTTTTGATGTTAACTGATATTTTAGGGTCTTCTAAAACAACTAATCCTACTCCCCGGCTCGGACGCATCCCGTCTTGCTTGTCCGTCACTCACGCCATCTCTACCAACCATCAGTCGAGGCTGGGAGAACGATACGCCACACCCAGGAAAGCCTTCCGAAGTGGAACGTAAGTGTTAGGGAATTTGACAAAACTGCTTTAAAGAACTGACAGCAGTTTCGCCTGAGTCCAACATGGAAAATGAACGGTGTATAGTGTGACCCCCCCCCCAAAAAAAAAAAAAAAAAAGATAATATAAAAAGGAATTGAAATTAAGTAAATGGACGGAAAAAAGGCGCCTGTGCTAATGTCAGTTGGATTTTGTTCGGTATTATCAGGACCAAAACCGAACCGAACGCGAAAACTTCAATACATTTTTCAGATTTCATGAATATCCCAACATTCCCCCATATAATCGAAGAATTATTTAAAGTATGTTTGTGTAGTCTTCAGATGGAGTGCTCCTGACGTTTTTTTTTTCTTTAAATAAACTCAGAAAATGACTTTTTAACCAAAGCTGTGCATTTTACTACATGTAACATGTGTCTGCACAACACAAAACCTCACTGTAGATGATGACGTGCCCCTATGACAGAAAAAGCACTTTCAAAACCAATAAAGGCATATGGGGCTACATTTTGAAGTAAAAATGAAAAGAGATTTGTGATTTTCTTCGATTATATGACTTGCATATGCCTAGTTTACACAATCTAAGCTGAATTTATCGTAAAAGGATCGTGGCGTTACGTTGGAGCCATACGAGGTGGCAATCAATTTAGTAAGGGCAAAATTAATAATGTGATTAATATAATAAAATATTTTTAAAATAATACTAACAGCTCTTTCGGATAGCAAAAGTTTATTAAAAAAACCTCAAGGTAGAAAACAAATAACTATTTTTCAAAATGAGTTTACCACTGTGAATTATTACACATATACAAATATAACCAAAATGTGTTTTGATACAGCTTTTTTTGACTGCAGGGGAAAGTGTCGAAAAGAGATAAAATCTGTTTTAATTAAATATCAAGTTACACCATATGCCTTTCGTCTGCTGACAACACTGTGGTGGAAATATGGAACATATGTAAATATGTATTCGATATTGCTCCTCCAGTGTGTAAGATATGCGCAACATGAATTCATTTTATGACGGTTTGCAAATATTTTCATTTTTCGTAAAGATGTATTTTTGTATCACTCTGCTGTGTGTCTTTTTAAAATAACCCATGTACTAGTTCATTTTGGGATCTCCTCAATATGAACTGTAAATTTTAATATAAGAATAATGCCTGTGATATTTTAGGCGTATTGTTTTTGTTATTCAATACTAAAAATGCAAAATTGTTTTTTATTTGTCATACATTAAAATGTAGTTGAAATTGTGTTTCGTGTTTCGTGTACCTCCCTCTCAGTGCCTTATGCAAACTTCACCGTATTCACTCAATGGTAAAGTATAGCACGATATTGACGAATTTATTTTTTAGCGATTGTCATGCATCATGACAGTCCGTTTTTGATTATAGATTTTTATATTTGTTTTTACTAATGAAGTATAGTGTTTGACCCAGGAAAATATATTTTTCATTTTGATACCAAAACCCGTCATCCTTTTCTTGAAGTGTGTAATTAGGAAAGAAACTTACGCCGTTCTGTAAGAATTATTTCATCGTTTTTCAGCAAAATACAGTGACCTTACCTGCTCTTGGGCCAGTAGTGGTAAGGTTGTCTTTGACATTGCCACATCAAGTCTACGGACATGCGTCGGAGGGATATGGCAAAGTGTCACGGATTTACAAGGTGCGTAGACCTACATTTAATATATACACACTACTGCACCAGTTGTATGTCACAGAGTACGACGTAATAGAACGTCTGACTGTATACACACAACACCCAAAATTTGGACGTAACGTCAAAATGGTTGACTACACGCCATAAAACACGACGACACGTTGCAGAGCATCTAGTCGTAAAGAAAATAATTAATCAATCTGTTATATCTAAGTACTGTATGTTCTACTATTTATATTCACATTCTTGGTGTATAATGATACCACCCAGATTTGTAAATTGCACAGCACTACATTTTATATGCATGTGACACAGTGCAGTGTAACAGAATCAGTTGTATTGGCCTGTTAATATTATATCTAATAATGGAATTACTGAATTAAGCATGAATCGATGTTCTTGATCTAATTTTTTCTTTTCTAGTTAAAGGTTCAAGCTGTGTAACATTCAAACCGACGTAAATTGATGAATGAGTATATAAGTGTATATTATATCCATATTTTCAGTCATGGGGGCGTTTGTCGCATATAGTGCAGAATAATGTAAACGTTTTGTTGCATCTTTTTCAAAACTTTCGTGGCCTAATTGATACAATACAAAAGGTATTACAAGCATATGTTCTTTTAAAATCTGCTGCATACACCTGTGTTCTGTAATGGTAGAAGCAGAAATCAAATATATTTTCAGAAGCTTTTTGGCATAATTCCGATCCTTTTCGTCATATCCATCATACTCTGTGGTATGGGCGTAAATAGTTGATCTGAGTTGGCAAACGTATAAAAATGAAGATGACATCGAAACATTTCATTCACAAGTCGGCACGATGTAACGTAAATGCTTTGACCCCCCTGGCCTGTTGCAGCCGTACAATTCGATTTTATTGGACTGTTGAAGAATGAGGAGAAGAATAGATAAAACATCTAATACAATTTCCATTCGGAATAGTCGTAGCACGGAGTTATATGCATCACCCGTATTTTATTATCTTTGTTTTGATACAAAACAGCTTAGTGGGCTGCTGAATTGGTGTATGAATGTGTATGACATCTAAATTTCCATTCACAATATGGAGCGCGACAGCACGACATAAGACTGAAACACATTGGGATATCTTGAACATCCTATTGTATCCATACAAATGAGGAATTGTGTATTGCTGAATTGGCATATAAAAGAATATTCTATATTAGTTTTATCACATATGATTAGACTACAGATTATTTGTCATAACTAGCGAACCATTTCCAAACACTTAAGGAAAGATGTATTGCCATTTATTATTAGATAGCTATAATTTTCAGAAATCAGTGGTCCATAATATTGTCACTGCACCTGGGTTGGGTGTTTAATATGGTACACTGATAATAGCGGAATGGAACTTTAAAGCAGTCAGTAAGCTACATACACCCAATGACCTATTGTACTATATACATTACTTTCCTCCCTTTCTTTTTCCTTCAAGTGAAAACAGTTAACATTTCAAAATAACACGTGTCGTAATCGACATGCCGAATCACCGAAAACGCCATCAAAATATCGTCATTCGTTTTCTTCCAGGTGAAAAACGCCAAAAACGTCTTGATTACTTAGAACAGTACCAAAATATCATCACGACTACGCCGGCCATTGACGTGGAGGTATTTCGTATTCAGGAAGAAGGCTTGTTTATGGCTATGGCCAATTACGACAGCCAGGTGATGTCCAAACAACCGTCCACTATTTACAAGTGGACGGACGGAAAGTTCAGCCAATATCAGAATCTCACAACTTTGGGAGCACAAAATTGGGAGCATTTTGTTATAGATAGGAAGGTAAGGAGAATGGAAAATGCATCCCTCGTCAGTCATATTTTATTTTTGCTTCTTATGTACTGGACACGGATTTACCTTCCGGCAGTAGAGGATGTCTGTCACAAAAGAGGCCTCACATTTTGCTCCATCGTCTTCTCAGATGAGCAACTACACACCTTCATCGAAAATTCAGCTAAGACAGTGTTGGACTTTGCAAGATTTTCTATCTGAAAACTTAAATAAGACGACTATTAGAAAGAAACATGATAAATAGTGTGTTTTCCAGCCATTATTGAATCCCCATTTCACTTTCAGTTTTTCCTTGCAGTCGCCAACTACGGAATCTCGCGAGACAAGAGTTCAACTTCCGTCATCTACAAGTGGAGTAAAAGACGAAAGAAGTTTCGGGTGTACCAAGAAATCGTCACATACACAGCCAGAGACTTTGAGTATTTTAAAATTGAAGACGAACATTACCTTGCGGTGGCAAACCATGCAAAAGGTATATATATAGGCATATGTCACAGGCCCAGTCCTAATCTAGTCCCACTATATATACATAGTTTTAATGCTATTACAGTGATAATATTAATTGTACTACCTGTAGACAGCTAATGTTAGTTTCTCACATTTCAAACAGTTTCTCCATAACAAGCAAAAGCATTTCAATCACTAAAAATATAAACGATGAAAACAAAAGCATATAAAATGTTGATGTTCTTTTAGTAAAAGAGCCATCGGCAAAGGCGTAAATCCCCTTACTGTTTCAATATATATATTGAAAAGATTGGCAAACTTTTTTTCAGATATGTTATGATGTATTTCCCTTAGCATTCAGTTAGTTTCTTTTTGGAATTTACTTTAAACCTAATTTATATCTGAATAAAAAATAGGAATGATCAAAGGAGCATTCATTTTCGATTCAGGTACAAAGTTACGCATTGATTCTGTGATCTACAAGTATGACCGCAAGTCGCGGTATTTCGAACAAATTCAAACCATTCCCACCACAGCGGCCTATGACTGGACGCATTTTACTGTTGGCGCCTACCATTTCTTGGTCGTTGCTAACGCATTCGATGGGGTTTCCACAAGGATGGACTCAGCAGTGTATTTTTGGCAAAAGGGACAGTTCATATTTGCTCAATCAATTGAGGTACGTAAAAATGCTCTATGACAGACTAATATACAAGTGAATGTATATTCTGGTGTGGCTTAACACAAAGGTTATTGGAGGGGGGGGGGGGAGGAGTAGAAGCGGGCATCTACATATTATGGAAAGTATTAAATAATTTGGAAAAAGAAACGTACGTCTTGAAATATGCTTTATCCCTTTAAGATAATTACTTTGGCCACATGTATGCAAAAATGTCACCAGTTACGAAAATTATCTATATGCGCCCGTATATGATACGCGTTAATCAATGTACGCCCGTAAGTTTAACTTAAGATAGTGGTGTGAATGAAAGAGACCGCGGTAATCAAAAACCTGGATATGCAAGACCCTGAAGTCAAACTGACGGGCAAATCATCGTGGTTCAATGGTCACACGGGCCGTCGTGCCATTTTGAATAATAAGAGCACAACGAAAAACTGTTCCAAAAACTTAAATTTGAGATAATGATAATTAGATAAACAGTGGTTAGTCATTTTCTTTTCAACAATTCTTTATTTTAGTTTGATAACTTTGTCTTAATTTTTATTTCCTTTGGAAATTTTGCTAGAATTAATTTGTTTTCATTTACTTTATTTTTTTCTCTCTCTCAGACAACCGGTGCAACGGACTGGGAAGTTATACGTATAGGGAGCGACTTATTTTTAGCTGTGGCAAACGCGTATAACTACGGCCCGCAAAACCATCGGAAACTTAACGAATACACCGTGAACTCTACAATATACAAGCTTAATTTACAACTTAAACAGTTTGAAAAGTTTCAAAATATTGAGACAAACAGGTAAAAGAATACTGCCTAAGATTTATGCTTATCAAGAAAAAATTACGAAACGAGCAATGCCATTGACTGGTTTGTTCAAAATTTTTGTTGATCTTTAAGTCATGCATCTATCAGATTTTTACAATTTTACGATGTTTATTAACAAACTGTGTTGTGGAGGATCAAGATCTGTCTAAATGCATGTACTTGAGTTTCTGTATTCGCTTGTGACCTCGCTGTGTAAGAGAAGAAAACACAATCATTACTATTCTCTCAATGCTCATACGATTAATAGCCCAAGTAATTTCACACGGTGTTCTTTTTTTCATTTATCAATTTCAGTATAGTAGACTGGGAGACATTCACAGTAGGCAACGACACATTTCTCATAGCCTCTAACGCACAGCACGATAGTGATACCTCAGCCAGTGTTGTATACCGGTGGCAAGGAGTGGAGAAGTTTGTTCCTGTGCACCATCTCACAGACAGCGTGCCTTGTACAGACTGGGAGTCGTTCACGGAAAAGGACGTAACCTACCTTATCAATGCCAATGCTAAAAGTACTTTGTCACAGGTTCTCAAGGTGAAAACGTGGTAGACTCACGTGACGTCATGCTAAATTTGTTGGTCTATCTCTGAATGCTCTGAGATGTAATCGTATCGTGTAGATCTAAGCTTTAAACTGCAGATAAGGGCGCTTTTTGGCTTAGTAGTGTGACGTCACGGATACATGTAAGGTCTCACAGTCCAAGGTAGCTTAAGCCTAAATCCTAATCGGTGTGTGCATGCTTTTGTCATATATTTTGGCAAGCAATGTACAGGCCAGCCAATGATCGTATCAGTATTGATGAGTTCTGTTCATCGCATTCCTGTTTTTCCCTGCTGGAGAACTCGGCTTGGATGTTCACCCGCATAACATTTTAACATTCAGGAATTTCTTACAGTGATTTATATTATATAGCCACCGTATTTGTGTTCAAATAATGCAACTGGGGAGCTAACTGTCATTCACTTGTATTTTGGCGTGAGAACTCCTTTTTAATACATATAGGGCCTACCTCAGATAGATAACTTTTATAAGTGATAATCATCGTCATATTTCATCCATGTATTTGATGATGGAATTGATTATATGGTACCAATTTGGAGAAAGCGGGGGATTATTTGATGTTGCTTTCGCGTTTTTCATTCAGCGCCATTAAACTACTTTCATTAATAAATCACATTTGTTAACTCTGGAAATAATTATTTTACTTACGGTAAATACTAAGGGCGCACTATAAAGAGTATCAGTGCTCACAGCAGATGAACATTGTATTTCTTTCCTCTTGTTCTTTTTCTATGTTTTACCTTTATTTATGTAACTTACACAAAGCTGCAACTAACACTTATGATACGGAACTGTTACAGATACTGGGGTACGAGTGGGTTGGTTGTAATTGCACCGTGTAAATAATGCCTATATTCAAATGGTAATATGTTTATTATGATAATTTTAATTATTTGTAAAATATTTAATAGGTAATTTATTGGAATCTTTGTTCTTTTTACTGTATTAGTGAACAAATATATATTTAAACAAATACTGTTGATTCACGGATATTTTTCTTACTGATCATTCTGATTTCCTGCCTTGGTTAATATTCGTATTCAGTCAACATCGTTTATAAATATGTACGCAATGCTTTAAAATTTACCACTACTTCACATTAATCGAGGCTGTATTTATGTACTTATTTGGCATGAATTTTATTAAAAATGCAATTGATGATTGACAGTGTATTTCATCACATGATGTCACGAATCAAGCATGTGAGTAGCTTTCTAATGTTTAACTCACTACATCTTTTTTTTAAAATTTTTTTATATCTTATCACCACTTCGTCAACGTGTCGTGTAAAATATTGATTAATCATTAACCTTTTCATCGTCATTTAATTTAAAGATACATACAAAGTCAATTTTTTGTCATAAAAACCAACCAAATGCCAGCATATAGTTTCAAGTAGTATAACTAAGAGAATTACCAAAAGGCATTGTTTAATTTTACCCGAAAGTGATGTTTGAACAGATTTTTCTGCTTGCATTCTATGCTGTATGTCAATGGGGCAGAAAAGTAGGTCACGAAAGTAGGTTAAATTGACAACCAAAGATTTAAAGAAAGGAGCACTCTAAAGCTCTTTTATGGCTGATCGGGTGATTTATTTAGTTTATCCCTTGGCATGTCGAATTTATCGGGTTATCAGTAATTCTACATATCGTCATGGTGTCATTGCTGTGCTACAAGAACTGCATATGATGCACTGCGCTACAGGTAGGCATTGTAAGCATTTCACACCACAGCTCTTACTTCATGATTTTACTGCATTGCATATTGGTAAATGTTTCAAGAAACGAGTAATTACGCTACATTTGAGATTGTTTTTGTCCACCAAAATTGCAAGAGTATCTCAACTTCGTTTTATATGATGAATAAATTTAAGACATAATACAATTAAAATGTTTACGTGACAAGTAAGTTGGACCACTGAAAATTGAAAATGATCAGTAATAAAAAATTAATTTCCCTTCAGCGACCTATCATAATTCGATATGATAAAACTCAATACTGAATTCCATATTATCTCAGTATGCTGTTGATTACCGTGTCGCACCTGTGACTCGTCTATTTTGATATCGCACATGGAATCGTGCCTATGTGACATTTTACACAAGCGAGGACATCGCTGATAAAAGGAAAACCAAAGTCCACTCCGCACTGTGTCTTGCACTAAGCGCCTGGCCCAGCAAGGGGAAAAGAGGCCTTTAATGCAGCATGGGCAGCCCCGAGATTGTTTCAGAACTAGCTGAGGAACTCCAGCGTTATACAGACGCATGTGACATATCAGAGATGAAGAAGCTGTTACTGAAACATCGCAGCAAAGTGAAGGACATTTGTTCCCATTCTGTGAACGGGCTAAACGCCATGCAGAACGCTGCGTTATCTCTTCACCTCCACTCCGCCTTGGCCATACAAACACTGTGCGACTTTAACGCTGATGTCAACGCAACAACCTCACAGAACACGAGCACGCCACTCCACCTGGCCTCGCAGTGGATTGCATCTGAAAATGCTAGATGTTTGATTCTTAATGAGGCTAACGTAAACGCAAAAAATTCCGAGGGGGAAACTCCACTACATATTGCGTGTAACATTGCCTCGAATGTGACAGATGCTGTAAGTCTTTTAATACGGAATGGAGCAGAAGTTAATGAAGTTGACAACGACAAGCAAACACCTTTGCACATAGCTTGCCAAGTAGGAAAAACGGACACGATGAAACTTTTGCTGGACAATGACGCAAACGTGAATGCGACGAATGTGGCAGGTGAGACACCGCTTCACGAGCTCGTTCGCAACGAGAAGTTGGGAGTGCCGCTTCTTTTAAATAAGGGAGCCAATATCAACGCGCGTGACTGCTATGGGAACACACCTATCCACGTAGCCTGTTTTCACGGCCAAATTTCAACAGTACCAATATTAGTCGAAATGGGAGCAGATGTAAATGCTTTAAACCATCACGGACAAACCCCTTTGGATGTCAGCATTCAACAAGGCCACCTTAAATCAGCAGAGATACTACTGAAATACAGCTCAGATGTGAACATTCCAGATGAACATGGAAACACACTTTTGCACAAAATAAGCAGCCGTGCCTACATGAATTACCATGTTGATGAATCCACGTCTTCTCCTTATGTGAGCATAATGAAAAATATTATAAACGGAGGTGGCGATATTAATATCTGCAATAACGCAGGAGACACACCCCTGCATACTGCTTTGAAAAATTCACAGTATGAATTGGCAGAGTCTCTGATCGCCTCTGGAGCAAATATACGTAAACGGGACGCGGGCGGAAAATCGGGTGCCTACTTTTTGCAACAGTTGAAGCTAATGAAATACAGAAATCGCCGTCCTAACCGATCAACTAGAAGAGAGACGTCGATCTAGTACAGTCCTTTGTACAAATGTCTAACTTATGACATTTTTTGTTTACTTTACACGAGAAAAAATATGTACAGTCTAAGTTTGCTTATTTTAGCAAAAGGGGTTAATTCCCCAGATTGATAGACTAGGCTCTTTACCTTCGGACATCATTATCCACGAGATGGAACGGTCTTTGAATTAGAATACATTATGATATGAATGTTCGCCTATCACGAGACAAATACTGTAGTATCTGAGAATAGAAAAGCTTTACTGTTTTAAACCAAGACTCTTTCATAAGATTACTTCTCAGATCACCTGCATGTACATTGAATTCGCACATAAATTCTTCAGAAAGCCGGTTTATATTGGTTCTACGTAACTTTTATATGTTCGAGTTACTCACCTCCTGTCTGACAGACCAAATCATATTTCATTCGTTGCCATGATATCGTTATCGTCATAATTAATGATGACATAATTGAAAATGGCGCATTATTTATGATGTCAATAATTAAGCTGCGTCATAAAAGAGCTGTGACGTTGACGATGCAGGTTTCTCTAGGTAAATCATATCCAATTATGACATCATCAATTACGTTGGCAAGGTGTGACATAAAGAACTACGTTGTTGACAGTGCAGTAGTTGTCTCTATGCCATGACATATATTACGTCAGATGTCATAGTGACTTCAGTACCCGTCACGTATTAGTCATTGGTAACGTAAGCAGGCTACCTCATAAAGAACTGCGGCGTTGAAATCCCAAGTCACTATTATAGGCCTATAGTCTGCGCGGGAACATAAACAGTAACGACTGTATTTAAAAATAGTGCTATGCCACGCTTCTGCCTTTGTCCGTGTATCTGTTCAACTAGCACAGCCGAGAAAGTAGAAGCAACAATACACGAAGTAAAAGAAAGTAAAACTTGGAAAGTCGAACTCGAGTCTTCATTTTCTGTAAGTGATGTAGAGAAAGATGAAGTAAAATCTTAAAATATGGTAGTGCCTATGTTTAAATTCTATTGTAGGCCTGTCTTAAATTTCAATCAAATTTTAAACACAAGTAAGAGGCTTCAAGTAAATTGTTAAAAAACAAGATTACTTTTACTTCGCAGAAATTAGAAGAAAGAACCGACGATTCCAGCAACGAAACTGAGAAATGGCTTCAAAGTAATGAAAGAGAACACGGTAATGAGTGGGAAGACATAACTGGTAATATTAAAGATAAAACCACACTTTCATACTGTAGCACAGGCATGGCAGACAGTTACCCTAGAGAGGAAGATCAGTCGGATACACAAATAGTTGACAATACGAAATCAGAACATGTGCACCCACCAACAAAACTTCATTCGGCTACTGAAACAAGTGAAGTTTTAACAGATTTAGAGATAATAAGCCCACAAATCGACAAAGTTGTTTTCAAAGATGAAAATAAGGAAAATGGTAATTATGAATTTGAAGAAATCGGTAAACTAACGGAGATATCAGGCTATGGTGATAAAACGTACTGGGACCACGTCTCATGCGATGGAGATCACACGACTTCTTTCTCTGAACGCGATTTGTTAAGAGCAACGATATTTCAAGTAAAAATCATTGAGAAGCAAATTGCTCATGTCCCTTTTTTTAATGGAAGGGGTCTCTATAAAATGCTGTGGGACCAGTCACCCATTGGTAATTACGTGAATGAATGCCTGGGATCTGTACAGACTGAAAAAGCACAGCCAGTTTGCAGACAAAGGTTGCCTATTTTGTAAATGTACTTCAATAACGAATACAAAACAGTTATGACATTTCTATTTATCATTCGACAATTTTTATTAATTGTGTAATTGAACAGGAATTGACACTTCTGCATCTTCATTTTTTTTTTTTTTTTTTTTTTTTTTGCTTAATCAGCTTTGCCTTTCAAAAGAACTCTCTAATAAAATTATAAAATAAACACGATGGCTTATTCTCACATTGTTGTCAATTTTCGATGTCTTGTCAAGAAATTTAAAGAAAAACAATGTCAAATTTGGAAATCAAACACAACGTTCTACTCAATATTTTTATTTTGCAGGCCATAATCTCTACAGAACTGGATAATGATTTTACTGTAAATATGTCAGTGTCCAGGAACTTTCATTCCTGTATACATCAGCAGTCCAAATTTTCCAAGATACACGTATTTGACAACTATATGTTGTTCTCATCATTACATCTCATCAATTTTTTCACAACATCCTGACAGTTTTATGTTTTGTCCCACTACTGTGCACATTCACTACTTGAACATCTAAGTTGTCACCAAACTTGTGAGGTCAAGCTCCATGCCTATTCTTATGGCAATCTAGAGATAGCCCACCAAAATGTTCAATAATTTCTATCTCTTCTAACAAACTTCCCTTATTCACATAAGGGACTCCACTGCAGTTGCTGTCATACTTGTGATTTCAGTTTAAATGTCTGTTTTTGAGGCAAAGGAATAACATGCCAGAATTTTTTAGTTATTTTATTGCCTTCTTTAACATGTTCATACAAAGGGCTGTGTGGGTAAGGAGACAGTTGTTCACTGGATGTTATCACATGTCCACTGTCTAAAGCATACAAGGTTCCATCTCTTCCCATTCCAACCTAAATTTAAATAAATAAATAAACAATACACTGGGTTACTGCATTGCATTCCGACATTCCTACTATTTAAATTGGATTATAAATACTGTAATACATTTATTTCAACAGCCATTCCTTGGATATGTGGATTGGACGTCTTCATAATATGAAAAATCTGTACAACAGGCACTGGAGTCAGATATGCTGAATGCAGAATGGCCGGACATTCTGACCAGCAGTAATGAAAAATTTGCCAGACTGAATGGATTTTTGTCAGACCGAAAATTGTTTGAGACAAATACTACCAGTGCGATTAGGTAGCTTACTTTGTTTGTGAATGTGATAGGTTTGAAATGGAAGGGAAAAACGCTTTGGGTTTAAAATAATTTTAATAGCGAGGTATGTCGAATGATGACTGTAAATTCAAAATTGTGGTTCTTAAAACTCTTGTCGGTCATTTGGACCGATCAAGTCCAATTTTTTACAGGTCCAGACAAATTTTCCCGGTCATGAACAATCGGACCGACAATTTCAGCATGTCTGTGGAATTCTGATAAAAAAGTCTATAACACAGATAAAAACGCATTTATCAAAGAGCTGTTTTAAGAAACTTTAAAGAATTGTCGAACTAAAGATAATGTCAGGTGATACATGTTAAAACTAATTAATGTATTTGTCTTTACTTACATTCTGACCAGGCCAAAACCTCAAGCCAAGTTGTGCAACCAAAATTTCCCCTTTATTTACCCACTCTCCTTCCATTTTCTTTGGTCCTCGATTCTTTTTCACTGTCTTTTTCTGTTTATTCCTTGTTGCCCCTGCAGCTTTATGAGAAGCATTCCTTGTACTTGTAACTGACATTAAGGGCCCTGTAATAATCATTTACATGTATGTTAGTGTCATAGTTGTACATTCTAAACAACTTATTCAATTTCAGACATTGTACTAATAATTTCCCATTCTATGTCATCTGCAATGTAATGCAGTATACCGAGCTAGATGTTCTTAGTAATGAGACAAACGAGGCCTCTGATGCACATAAAAGTTAGACAAAAGGTGCGCCTTGTCATCATTGAACACCTCATCTGTTGAGGTTAACTGTAAAAATGTCAGGGCATTCTTGAACCATGTTCATAATCTTGTGACATCACCGAGTATTTTGTAACCAGTGAAGCAATTGTGCAGCTTACCCCTAAAGGCACATTAATTTTTTATCCTACTGAAATGAAGACATGATCTGAAGTTTGATTATTTTGGTTCAAACGAATAACAAAAACTACTATAATAGACATTTCTAAAGTTGGTTGACATGTTATAAAGTCACTGCAGGGTCACAGTAAATAAATCTCAGCTCCTTTGGACCATTGTGTGGGGAGGTGTATGAGAGGCGGAGAGACCATTACAGGATTAAGCGGTCTTCTTTTCATGTAGGGTCAGATATATTTCATCCTTGGATCAGTTGATACTATTCTGAATGGCCCCTAAGAGGTGATTAAAGTCCTCTCAAATAGCACTTTGGACAAATAAAACGAAAAAAACGTGAACCTTTATCTTTTCCATCAAATTTTGTTTCAAAAAAGGAAAAAAACAAGGAGCCTTATTTTTTTAATATCACCACTGCCCAAATATTTGGACTTGCTTGAGGTAATTACCCAGCATGTAAGGCCAAAAACTTCTATAATACTGATTTACAGTACTTATTAATTGGAGTTTTACACTACTACACGTATGCCGAATACAAAACACTACATGTAGTCTAGCCCTGCTGCTCTAGTAGAACACGATAATCAATGACACGTGTTAACCATATCTAGAGAGCTACTGAACTATAGTATCCATTTTTACAAAATAATGGTAAGTTTGCAAAAACGACATACCAGTAAACGTATTAAATTTGTTGAGAACTCCTCCAGCCCACCTTAGCATGGAGGCTGACATCTTGAAAGTAGTTATACATGTATATTCTTGCACCAAAAAAATAGTTGTGGGCAATTTAGTTCTCTTTATTTGTCAGAAATTTACACAATAGATGTATTATCAATCTAAAATTGAAATAATGAAAAAAAATTATATTTTAATAAAGATTTTGGTTTTTTCATGTGTACATCCACTTTATCTAAAAAGACCGGAAGGTGTAGTAGCACTTACACATGTGAGTTCCACGGCTAGGCGGGCACCACGAATCTCAATGTGTACAGATGGTGAAAGCGCAAATGTTTGAAATGGATTATATTTAGCGCTACGGTTTAGATAAAAATCCATATCTTACTAAGAAAAAGACCTAAGCGGTTAAAATTATCCTGAAATGGGAGAGTAAGTGCTCTCTCTCTCTCTCTCTCTCTCTCTCTCTCTCTCTCTCTCTCTCTCTCTCTCTCTCTCTCTCTCTCTCTCTCTCTCTCTCTCTCTCTCTCTCGATGATGTCATATAGTCACATACAATGGTAATCCCTCAATTTGAGGTTTATTTGAGCTGCTGGTGTTTATGACACGCCTTATGGCAAAATAGGCCAATTTTGGATTTGCTATGTCTCTGCCACTGGGAGTCTAGTATATTGGCACTAACAGACGTGTACATAATATTCCTCGCCAACACTCTTGCTACCCTTATTTTATCACACTTAGCATTTTTGAAAGACTTTTGTGCCTTTGTAGAATACCACCAATTTCCTTCTCTACCTGTAGTGAAAAGTTGAATGGGGGAAATGTTACACCACTGGAACCAAGATAAGTTCTACACCTATTTATTTATTGTTTATAAATATTATACATCATTGTCTTCAAATTCCAGCTTCAAAGCCAGTGACGATGAAAGTAATGACAGTTTGCCAGATCTTGGTGTTCATTTTAGGAAGGAACGTGAAAAGATACCTCCATTACCAAATATGAATAGTATAGGAAGTTCCTCAGACACCAGTTATTCAAAGGGCATTCACATTATATCTAATGAATCAGATGAAAGTGTAACATGCATTTCCAGTGATGAGGATGATTTGAACATGTTAGAAAATAAGCCTTTGTCTTGGTCCCTGGAGAAGAGACTGAAAAACGATGTTAATACTAGTACCATAGAAGATAACTGTGATATTGACAGACAGTCTGAGACCTATAGTAACAAATTGCCTGTGAAAATGGCTACAAATTCTATAGAGCATGGAAGATTGAGTAATACGAGTACTTCATCACTCAATAGAAATGAACCTATGAAACATTTCACTGCATTTAATACATATAACACCAGTAAAGACTCTGAAGAGCTTCCTAGTTTATCTGCAAGGTTGAACTACAAGTCAGACACAACACATGCCATGTCAACTTCTGAGGTATCTTCACTGAATAATTCGCAAAGTTCTACTTGCACCTCCGGATCTGTGCAATCTTTTGTTGGTGAGCACAGTGAAGATAGCTTACAGTCACTAGATTCTGCCAGCTTGGGAAAAACAGATAAAGGTGAAGTCAAAATGAGGGCAATGGTAAGTCCTTTTAAACTGAAAAAGAGCTGTTTTATTTGCCAAAAAAAAAAAAAAGAAAATATTATTAGTACATGTTCTAAAGAAACTTTTAAAAGAAATTTGTTTCTTATGTTTTCATATTTGTGTAGAATTTGAATGAGTTGGGGTTATATTTAAATTATTTTTAGATCAAAAAAGCTGAGAGAGAAAAACAAAGAGAAGCAAAACAAAAAGAAAAAGATGCAATTAGGACCCAGAAAGAACAAGAAAAAGCAGAGAAGCTGAGACAAAAACAAAGAATACAGCAGCAACAACAAGAAGAAAGAAATAGAAGGAAAAATGTGATTGATGCCAGGAGAAATGCTCAACCAGGAAATTGTATGAAGGTCAGAATTATGTACATAGTACAACAATTAATTGTTACCATTAGAGCAAATGTAGATGTTGTCCCATTCCAATAACAAACTATAGTAATAACAAGCAAAATATATCCTTAGTAATGTTTTTTTCAATTCCATTCTCAACATTATTTTAGTTTTCTATAACCATCAATCATTTCACATGCAATTTATGCCAATTTGTTTAGTTTATCGTGGTGGTACTAGATCGCCAGGTTGTGGAATCTGCCAGTGGTGCATCCATTCTGAGTAACCTACAAACTGCCGATCTCCAGTACAGAGTGACCGATCAGCTTGTTACACATGCCATCACTTGGAAAAGACAATTAGGGGATGAGGTAGAAAGTAGAAAATCGTAAAGAGAGTAAAAAAACAGAGTTTTAATGGGTTAAGATGTTTTATCATTTCAATAGCTGTATATTTTGTAGTGTATATATTTTCCATACTACGGTACTAATATGTGTTAATATGATTGTCCATTTTTATTATCTATTTTAGTGTCAGTCACTTATTTAATAACTCTTCAATGATGCACGGGACTTGTGTCTTTGTACAGTTTCTGTGGCATAGTGAGTCAAAAATCAATCTTTATACATCTCTACCTAGAGCACTTGAAAAGTAAAAATTATTTTCCTAATATGTTTCAAATTCTCTTGAAAACTTTCTTTTTTTCCTGCTTTCAAGGAATTAGAAGAAGACCAGCTGGTGGTGCTGGTCCCAGTCCAGGAATTCGTTACCATGGTTGATGAATACAAGCAGGTATAAGACCCACTAAGAAGTTCTAGAACATTTTTAGGTTGACAGAGTTAAATATGATACATATGTTACTTACTTAGTTGTGTTCATACATATACAGTTATATAAAATATTTTCACAAAGAATTATTTCTCACTTAGTACCCACAGTGTATCAAAGAAAAAATAAATTTTTGATAATACTAAAAAATCAATTTTTAATTTCAAAACCAGAAATCATGTGAAGTAAAGCAGGGATGGGGTCTGTTTTCCAAGCTGACAGTTTTCCACCCAGGTTGATTGTCTTCCCAAGCCAATTTTGAATTTAAATAACTCATTTTGTATTTAAAATTACTTAAGAAGAATGCTCTTATGACTCGGAAATCTCACATGAACCTTTTGTTAATAATAATATTATTGATGAATTCTTTACAGGTTAGATCAGGGTTGTCTCATGCAGACATTTTGGCTGCACCAACATTACGGTCATATGGTCAGTCTGTCCTGGACATCTGTCCACATCATGCTGTCACTTTTATTATACAAGGCATGGAGAAATACTTCAGGTAGTGTGTCCCTTACAGAATATAATAAATGTATATAGTTTAGTAGGTCTCTTGCCTTTATTCAGACCCTTTTGTATTTTATTTATTTATTTATTTTTTAAGCTTGACACACCAAAGTAGCAGCTCTGTATTATCAATGAAATTATCATAAAAATGTATGAAGTTTCAATGCCACACTGTGATTCACATATTTTTAAGTCCTCAAAGGCATGCCTGTATTATGTTAACTAGTTTGTATTGGTTTTCATGTTATGTAAGCAAGGCTTTTTCAAAAGAAATAACTTTTCTGTCATTATTGTCAGTTAAAAACTCATTTCACTCAGGCAGCATTTCCCAGTTTAGTTTATCATTATAAGAAGAGTTGTTTGGTGCTGTTTTAATCCCAGACACAGAAATCGTGTTTGTGAAGTGCCATGTTAGGTTATCATTGTAAACAGGGATCAGAAAACAATGAAGAACAGAGCTCATCGGCAAGCTATGCTGGCCACAGACCCAGGACATGAACCGACTGCTGCCAAAAGACAAAAGAAATTGAATCTTGGTGCCAACATTAGCAGGGTTGATGTGGAGGAGGTACAGGATGTGCTTTGTTTTTGTACTTTGGTTCATATGATTGATATTGAGATAACTATACATATGCTGAATCATTTCATTTTTTGTTTTAAGACTATGGCATTGTTAATCAGATCATAATGATATTTCATAAAGAATGTTTTTTTTTCAGTAAAATTTCTTATTTATTCAATGGCCATAATTGTATCCAATTCACATTGAGAAAATTTGTAGGTGAAGATGCATGACAAAAACAATTGAGAGTATTATGTTTTTTGCTAGTTCTAGTTTTTGTGTATTTTCAGGCTGTTGTGGATCTTCAGCTTCACACAGGGATATATGTTAAGCTGGCTGAGACTCCTGATGAAGTGGCAACACACTTGAAATGTATAACCAAGGCTGTGGCAGAAGCTCCTTTCAAGTAAGAAACTTATTTGAAGACAGCTGGTAACTTTTTTCTTTTTTTTTCTTTTTGTTTTTGTAAGTGATGCCCTTGTTTTTTTCCAAGTGTTTTCATTCAGTATTACATTTTGTAGCTTTCATCGTTATTGACCCTTAATTCTTTCAAATGCTTTGAGAAATATATTTTAGACTTGATTCTCTCAGAGGGTTTTAGGCAGTGCCATACTTTCAGAATTTCATATTGTTGTTGCATCACAATTAACAGAGATATATGCTGGAGTTTACTAGCAGATAATTAATATTACAATTTGTACTGGTTATTCTAAATTTTTTTCTTTCAAAGTTGATTAACGTTTCATTTGGAATGAGTACTTACAGTAACATATATAGCCTTCATTTTTATTGAACACTTATTTAAAAGAATGTATTTGTCTATTTATTGGTACTCAAATCTTACATAACTTTGATATGTGTTCATGTTATCCAGAAGAGAAAGGTTACAGAACATCTTTGCCTTCCACACAGACATAGGAGGCACAGTGAAGGCAGATAAGGAAGGCAAAGGCTTGCTGAAGGCATGGAGACAGCAAATACAGCAGCTGAAAAATGTGGGACCGGACATGGCGGCTGCCATTGTGAATGCATATCCCTCACCTTGCATACTCATACAGGTGTGTAAGAAAAAAAAAAAAGTTTGTGACTGAGACTGTGTGTATGTGTGTGTGTGTGTGTGTGTGTGTGTGTGTGTGTGTGTGTGTGAAAATTAGAATGGATTTTGGTTGCTTTACCTCTGAAAAGTAACACATCTCTTCCAATTCCAAACTTCCTATGCAAATGCATTAATCTTCTAGACCTGTTTTGATTCATTTGCCCTGACCAAAGTTCTTTGCCATCATTAGTCAAAGCCTCTTTTCCTGATTGCATTTTTCTAGGGTTTTCTTTTTACAGCAGATCCTATTTAAATATTTGAAACATATATTTAACCTATAGAAACTGATCAAGTCCTAATCAGTTTTGCCTACTTTATCTCAACATATTTATGTAAGAACTTGCCTCAGAATCTAAAATAAAGATTCATCATATAATAATTGATGTCAACACAATCAGATTGTTTGATAAATTATGGAATTTTAAAAATCTTAGGGGTCACATGAATTCACAAAAATACTCACTTCATCATGATGTAAACACCCTTAAAAATGTGGCATTGACATAAGATTGAAAAGACAATATTTTAAGTTAGTTGTGATGTGAACACTCAGAAATTTGGTGTAAATTAGTCATGATGTGAACACACTGAAATTTGGTCAAAATTAGTCATGATGTGAACACACTCAGAAATTTAGTGTATGTTAGTCGAAGTGTGAGCATACTGCTGATATGGTTGAAATGGTACAATTTCATATTCATATGAGATATGAAATAAGGTAAACAAACCATTTATTTTCACACCTAGAAAATGAAAAATTTTGCTGAAGCTTTCCAGATAAACCATTGAGCAAAACAGAAAACAGTAGATGTAGATTGGTAAAAGACAGATTGCTACTATTGAAAGCTCGTTGTTTAAAGTTATTACTTCTTATTTATCATTTAAATTTTTTAAATTTTAGTCAGTACTCTGCACTGGTTACCCTGAAATTATTCTGACTTTTTTTTCTATTTCAGTAGATAATTTAGCTTGACAATGAGTAATGATAAAGACAGATTTCTTTCACTTTGTAAAAGAAACGGGACTGGATTTGCACGTCCAGTTTCCTATACATGTATATAATGTGTTTAATGATTTCTATAGAATTCTAGAGAATTTGATGAGTGGATGAATATTGAAAAGTTTTGATTTCACTAACACAGATTTCCTGTTACAGTGAATACATTGAGTTCAGCATAAGATGGAGCTGCTTAACCCTGCATGAAATCCTCCCTCTGTGTAATGGGTAATAATATACACTAGCCTGAAGTATAGCCATGTGTGCTATTCTACTGAGTTTGTTCCTGAATATATTTTGGTGAAAATAAAGTACTTAGGACTATAGATATCAATTAATCAAGACACAATGTTATCTGAAGATTATTGCAAATACTTATAAAAAACTAAAGAGAAGGAATTTATGAATAATACATCAGACATACACGCACAAAAGGTTACTGATGACTATTGATTATTC
The DNA here is from genome assembly GCF_051362555.1 of Lingula anatina. Classification (NCBI taxonomy): domain Eukaryota; kingdom Metazoa; phylum Brachiopoda; class Lingulata; order Lingulida; family Lingulidae; genus Lingula; species Lingula anatina. The sequence goes on along the minus strand of NC_141768.1, from coordinate 37,487,199 downwards.
TGAGCTCGCTTTCAAGTGGTAGGACTATCATTTTGGGTTCCTTTTCCTGAGTGAGGTAGTCTTTTCATTGAGATGCTAACAAGAATTTATCATCTTGAGAAATGGCAACATTTGAGAAATTAATAGCACTTCCTTGTACAAGGATCTTGCTTGTTTTCTTGGAAAGTTTTTAAAAAGAAATGATGTAATACTGTCTGATTTCACTTGATTTTTTTTTGTTATGAAATAAAAATATATAAAGGGTTCTAAATCACTGCCCATCCTTTCTTTACACTAAAAAAAAAAAGGGATTCACCTCCTCTACTTGAGAGAAGAGCCAGTGTGCTATCCAGATGTAGAATGTGAGGTTTAGAGTAAAGTTAAATGGAAGATAATCTGTTTAAAGAAACCTGTTTAAAATGTTGTTTATACAATTTTGTCCATGAGAGCTTTATCTTTATGGTTTAAATTTTGCCCTCGTATATACCCGTACACCAAAAGGGTAATGGGTGGATGCCATGTTATTGTTTACACTAGTCACAAAATATTATGATAAAAATATTATACCTGGACAGGAAAATTTAATCATAAAAGACAGATTCTATCAATAACATGCTATATTGGGCACTGTATTCTGTATACTTGCTGTAAGGTGTGGGCAATATTTGATTTGATGGTTTGATTGTATAGACAGATTTCATTGGGAAAATAAACAGTTTCTGTTGATTCAACCCTATGTATTTCTCAACCTTTGGGATGAGGTGAGTTATGTTAGTATTAAACATGGGTAAAATTTGATTTCCTACTAAATTGAAAATATGTTATCTTGTGTTAAAGTATACTTAGCAGATGCCCCTTGCATCAAAAAGGTTAGGGAGATGATTTTTTTGTTTCTCCAACTGTTTTAGTTAATTGGCACACATCTTTTTCTGATACTGATGGGAGCTGAAAATTTGCTGCAGCAAATATCTGTTTTACCTTTTATGTATGGAATTAAGGTAGTTTTCAGATTTAAATGAAACTAAGCACTACATTGGGATTGTTGTATTCTTTTAGAACCTTTTTTTTCAAATATCACTAGATGAATATGTAGTGCCCTCCATTATTTATGGATCTATCTATGGTCTCTTGACAGAAGTAAAATAAAAATTAAGACATAGGCAATTCTATATAGATCAACCAAGCAAGCAAGTTTTACAGGGAATTTCATCAAATTTGTGTGACCCTCTCTTTGTGTCCCGTGAGTTAAGGTAAGGGAAATGCTTGCCTCCCATTAAGAATGGCTTCACTCCTCTTGGTCTCATCCTAAGGCAATTTTTTAAGATGTGAAAGAACATGAAGTGAACATTACCTCATCATTACCTTTATTTTGTGTTGTGAGATCTCATTTAGTGACTGAAGATTAATGTACCAAGAGTAAACTTTGTAATCTTTTCAATATTTTCACAAGCAAGGACAATAAAAAAAATATTTGAGAGACATTCATTTAGTAAATGTATTTTAAGGCAATTATGAAATAGCATAGCTCAGCTCCTTTTCTACTAACACATAAAAATTGACTAATTTTCACATATCTCATAATACAATGGGTCAGAGTTTAATATCAGTAGTGATAATGTGGTCCTGTGGGAGTACTTGAGATAAACCTATGGGAAATCAAGCACATAAAAATAGAAGTCTGTGTGCAGCTAGAGAAGGTGCTTGGTGACCTTGTGGTGACCTTGGTCATGCAAAAATTATTGCACCACACCTTGCCCTCTGGGGATGGAGGTAGCAAAGAAGAGGAAAAAAAGTCCTCTATCATTTTTTGCTTACACTAACGGAATATTGATGTAATGACATGATTGTTATGGCATTAGACGTGAATATCTGAGACTACAGGTTTAAATTGGTTCTTTGTTCTTTTGAGGGTTTGAAATATTTGGAATATAGTAATCACAAAATCATAAACAATGTCAGATTTAGTATTCCAAAATGCTCTTCATTTGGTTAACTAAATTTAATGGACATTTCCTATATGATCAGTAAAATGACAATCCTTCTGTCCTGTATTGTAACCTGAAAAATCGTTGACTTTTTTTGTCAGTAGAAAAGACACTCTCTGACCCAATCCATTTAGGAGAAAAATGCCACATGTTTTCCAGGGATGAGATTTTTTCTATATGCAGATTTTCGACTTTTTGAGTGGCTTTGTTGTTTACAACAGTAATGGGATTTTTCTATCGGCAAATTTCTGCCTTTTTTGGAACAAAAAAAGTCACTTCCCTGGCTTTCTTAATTAATAGTGTTAATTAATACATTGCTGGTAGACAAGTTAGATGCACGAGTTTATAATACTGAATTTCATAGAAATCCTTTGACAGACTACATTCTGTATAATTTTCTACTTATTAGATGTACGTATGGAGCCCTATTAGGTGACAGTTCCAAGAAATCGACAGACTTCAATATCGCTTTATTTTGGGTCACTTTCATACGTGTGCTTGAAAAGTCCCAGCTGAATTCACCTAACTGTACAGATATTAGATAGGCTGCTTGGGTCAGGATAATTACATATCTTAGTCTACTTCACACAGTTTCCATCCTTTTTAGCACAGCACTTCAAGTACAGTTATGTACCACAGAGTGAACTTACTTGTACAGGCAGTGTTTTTTTTTTTACTCGTGATCTTGTTCTTGTCATGTTAAATCTGTATTTTGTCCTTCCATGAATAGTGCATAGATTTTTGATTAAACACTGATTTGATGGTGATGTAATGCAGTAGGTGATGTTGACAAACTAATTAATTAGTGACTTTGTAATTGTGTCTGTTGGAAATTAGTGTGGAAGAAAAATCAGGTGTCCAATATTTCAGGAATTTAACAACCTGAACCTAACATATATGGTATTATTTTCTTATATAGTCCCATTAGAAATCTTCCAAGTTGATGGCAAGTAGCAGTTAGGGAGAATTACGTTATTACCTCCACCAAGGCAAAAGGTTATGTTGCCATTGGGGTTGGTTTGTCTGTGTTTCTTTTTTGTCTTTTCTTTTTGATAGTGGCCAAGTTATGTCAAAAACTTCTTCACAAAAGAAGTGATAACCATTGGGTCTCTTTATAGTGTGAAAGAATATTTATTGCTTCTTCTTTTCCTTCTTCACCTTTTTTTCCAGACATTTGTCCTTTTTCAGTACTCCATCTTAAGTTATTGTACAGCTCATCAATTGAAAAATTGATAATTTATAGTAATGGGTATTTTAGATAGTACCTTGAGCAAGTCAGTAGGAAGTAGAGGTATTTGTATTTTCAAAATTCCACTCAGAATTAATCTCATACTGGGATGAGGTGTTTATTCACTGTATTTGGAAATCAAGGGTTGGTAATAACGTTAGGGAATTATTGACTTGCTTTAATTCTGGGTAGTTTTTAAAAGTGCAGCAAAATAAGTGATTGCCAAATGGGAGTTGAATTGACAAGGCTTTACCATTAAGCAAGTATTTTTCAGTGAACCTAACCAAATCAACCGTCTGTTGATGATGTTCAAATTTCATTCAGGAAAAGGGAATTTTCATGATTTGCACAAATTGGATACTGACTTTCATTTTATGAACTTTAATCAGGATAAGTAGGGATACAAATCTTATCAGAAATTCAAGGCTAAAAAATGCACTTGTTTTGGGCCTTTTTTTAGAAGCATGGTTAAAGTTACTTTAGAGGTCCTTTGGAGGCAACCTTTGACAAATAGGATGATCAGATTAGATACATGAGAGGAAATGAGGAGATTCCAGTAATTCGTTTGTAGCTATGGGATTCCCAACACATTAAATTTTTCAGTGTAACAAGCCTGTTTTATCCAAAGTCTCATAATCATCAATGACGTTGCTATTGCCCTTAACCTCATCTTGTCTGTTTCTTTAAATATTCGGCCACCGAATTTGTTATATTGTGTGTGCTCAACTGTGTGTTCATGTTTGCCTCATATGATTGGAGTGGTCTTATATGTATGTGGGGGAGGGGGTGTCCAAAGGAAACTTCTATTAACTAAATTTTTTTAGTAATAGATTGTTACATCTGGCAGTGAAAAAATACATTTTGAATTTAAGGATTTATTCATAATGACTTCATGTTGAAAAAAGATCTCTTGGTGGGTTTTTTCTAATCCAGTAACAAGTTATCCATGTGCATGTACCGGTAGATGTAAATACTTTGAATGTAATAAACGAATGTGAAATGATAACTCACTGAGGCAGATGATAGGAATACACTCACTCTTTTTGATCTCCCCTGGCCCTCTCTCCCTCTCTCTGTCTCCCTCTCTGGACAGATTTATAGGATTGTTAAAAGCTTTCTTAACACCACTTTAATGTTTTATCTTGGGATTCCATTTGTTAAGTGTTTGCTTTTGTTTGGTATTTCACCACAAATGTGTTTAAATGAGAAAAAAAAACAACCTAATGATGAAAATCACTAAAACACCCAGCAACTCACCCATTTATAAGCATGGGCACAGGTACTCATGAAGGCACATGGATGCACTACATCCAGCCAGGAATTTTTTTTAAGCTAGTGGCTATAGAAGTCCATTTTGTTATTCAGAAGGTGTTGGTGAAGTTCTCCACTTCTCTTAATGGGACCAGTAAACAAGATTATTACCAGTGACAGATTGTAAGGCACTAAAAGCACCATGAGTTCACTGTTATTCCTACTGCCCCTTTCCTTTCAAAAAAAATTGGTTTTCACCAAGCTTTACTGTGATATCACTGTGCCTAGACTATAGAGAAGGCTTTGAAATTCTGCAATATTTGACAAGCAATTAAGAGGGCTGAGAGGTTAATTGTTTATGAAGGATGATCTGATTTCTATTGATTGTTTCATTAGGAAGTTTTTCTGGCATTAGTGAGCCCAGAAATTATCTGTTCTCAGAAGAGGGAGGAGGGGAGCCAATACTAAATGAATTGAGTCGTGCAGAATCTCTAAAATTGTGTTACTATGTGCAATGTTATGTTATGGAGGTTATTTTCAATGAATTGTGACATTGAACCTGTCTGCTGCAGTGTGGTACCATAATAAGCACAAGGTGCTGTGGTAACACTCAGACCTGTGTCTGCTGTGGTAACACTCACTTCTATGTCTGCTGTGGTAATACTCAAACCTGTGTCTGCTGTGGTAATACTCAAACCTGTGTCTGCTGTGGTAACACTCAAACCTGTGTCTGCTGTGGTAATACTCAAACCTGTGTCTGCTGTGGTAATACTCAAACCTGTGTCTGCTGTGGTAATACTCAAACCTGTGTCTGCTGTGGTAACACTCACTTCTATGTCTGCTGTGGTAATACTCAAACTTGTGTCTGCTGTGGTAACACTCACTTCTGTGTCTGCTGTGGTAATACTCAAACCTGTGTCTGCTGTGGTAACACTCACTTCTATGTCTGCTGTGGTAACACTCAAACCTGTGTCTGCTGTGGTAATACTCAAACCTGTGTCTGCTGTGGTAACACTCAAACCTGTGTCTGCTGTGGTAACACTCAGACCTGTGTCTGCTGTGGTAACACTCAAACCTGTGTCTGCTGTGGTAACACTCAGATCTGTATCTGCTGTGGTAATACTCAGTTCTGTATCTGCTGTGGTAACACTCAGTTCTGTATCTGCTGTGGTAACACTCAGTTCTGTATCTGCTGTGGTAATACTCAGGTCTGTGTCTGCTGTGGTAACACTCAGACCTGTGTCTGCTGTGGTAACACTCAGACCTGTGTCTGCTGTGGTAACACTCAGACCTGTGTCTGCTGTGGTAACACTCAGACCTGTGTCTGCTGTGGTAACACTCAGATCTGTGTCTGCAGTGGCACCACTCATCTGTGTGCTGCAGTGTCATACCATAATAAGTATGTGGTGCTGGGGAACCACTCATTTGTCTGCTTTGGTACCATTCATATTAGTGCCTGGTGTGGTACCACTCATGCACATTTGCTGTTATGGAGCAAGGGTTAAAGAAGCTTAATTTGTATGGATAGGCCTCTCAGGCCGCATTTAGACCAGTGGACTAACTAGTCCGCTGGTCAAATATGGCGACCCACTAAAAAACTTGCTGTCTAATCCACTAATAGACACTGAATAGATTCTCTGTGGGGAAGTATTCAAGTGGGTCAGCCATATTAGATCTTCGGGCTAATCAGTCCACTGTTCTGAATGTGGCCTTAGACAGTATTCACAACCAGTTGATCCCCAGACTAACTAGTCTGCAGATCAGATATGCTGGACTCACTTAAAAGTGTAGCCAAAATTTGATTGCTCTGCCCCTGCTGGGACGGTGCGAGGGAGGCGGGAATCCATTGTCAAGTACACGCCATATTTGATCCATGGACTAGTTAGGGCAATATTAATATTTGGTAAACCAATACGTATATACACAGTGGGTTCTTATCTTAGTGGACAACACATTATATTTACTTAATGACTGTTTAGTTGGGTAGTAGAATCTGTTGAAGGGTAAACCACCATCAATGCACATGGTGGTCATTTGGGGTTTCCTTGGTTTCTTGTACAAATTGATGGTATAGCAAACAGTTACTTTCATGACAGTTCATAATCCTTGTGTTTTATTTCATAATTGGTTATTAGTGGCTGCCAATAGAATGACAGTAGCATATAAACTTAAATCTACCATATTGATTCAGAGGAGTACTTTGCACCTGATGCACTATTTTTTTATTGCATCTGTCACAAAAAAAAAAAAAAAAAAAAAAAAAAAAAAAAAAACAGTCCAAACCCAGAATTGCTCTTTGGGCAATCAAGTAAAACAGTTGATCCAAAGGTTATGTTGCTTCCAACTGCACGTTAGGCAATATCTTGCTGGGCTTCTTAGAAAATGATCTTCGAAAGCTCGTCAATCTTAAACAAATTGCTCAAGTCTTTTAAAACAATGTTTTTGCTTCTACATCCCATAAAAGCACGACCTTGGGACTGCAGGACATATACTAGTACCTTGTAATGTTGCACCCCCACTGTGTCCATGTGGCAAGTTAACAATATTGTCACCCTTTGCCCCAAACTCCTTATTTACTGCCTTACATACATTCTTTTGGGTAATAGATAAATCTTCAATGTTCAATGACTAAATTAACGTTTACACACATGTCATCTTACAGTTGACATAATTGCGATTTGGGGGTAAAAACTGAAAAAAAAATCAGCTTCTCAAATTTCTCTTTAACTTGAGCACCTATGATCACTGTTTCAACACTGATTTAATGACACCATTTAGTACACCTTGCCAGCAATTTTCTTAAAAGTCTTAGTTCAGATTTTATTGTTGATGAAGCAAAATAATTCCTTTGTTTAATGTAATTAAGGGCTCATAACTCCATAACAAAAACATTTTTACCAAAATCATGGCACGGCCCATACACTCATGGTAAACTCTGCCAATTTTCTTGATAAAATCTTGTTCATGTATGAAGTTATGCCCCATACCAATTACTATCTCACCAAAGGTGTTAAATTGACGATTAAAGCTTCGAGTTGCCTGTGCTTATACATTGCAATGAGAAATATGAACGCCGATATTTTATAATTTTGAGGGTTTTTTTTATTCTTTTAAATCAGCAAAACATTCTCAAATGCATGTACTTCTTTTTGCAGGCATACAGATCATGCTCTTCTACTAAAGAAGCAGAACAGCTGTTGGAGAACATAACAGTAAGTAGCATCACATTTCATGTTTTATGCAATGCTCTTCCTGATGAATATATCACAAAATAACATTATTTTTATTGAAAGCAACAAAATATATTGGAGTATCAGACAAGTTACCATCATGGTAGGCTGTCTCAGTTCCAAAATCTGTTACAATATAAATCATGGATGTCCTGTACAGTAATGTTCTGTCAAATACATTAGTAAGAGGTTAAAGATTAGTGTTTTTTTTTTTTTTTTTGCTTTCCTCTCACATTCAGTTTTTTTAAACTTGTAATAATGTTTGTATGATTCTGAAAGTACTCCGTAATAGTCAAGTTTTTTTTTAAAGTTGCTCAGCTCTTTTGTATATTTGTACTTTTAACATGTTAAGTAGCAGTGTGTCTGTGAGAGAGAGAGTTAGTATGCGCCCTTTTTGTAATATTTTTTTTCTACTCAAATGATAAGCTTATATTATATGATAATCTGCTTATGCAATTATGATAAGCTTCCTATACTTATAAGCTTCTGTTTTATTAATGTATAAAGGCGTTAAGACAAATGTGTGGAGCGTGGTTTTAAAGAACCTTTTATTATTATGGTTAATCTCCTTTCTTTTATCGATTTGGTTTAAAAATTCTGTTCTGAAAACGGAATAAAAAAGATCATGTCTTCAAGGTGTCCTTTTATGTAATGCGTGTTTTGGCTGATTGTCAATTTACCCAAAAAAAGATTACCAATTTCATGAAATGGGGAATAAAGTGCATCTTGCATGTTTGACTGATACTAAAACTGTTGTCTGTAATTACCGACAAAGTGAATAGCTAAGTTAATGTACACGTGTACACAATCATTAAAAGTTAATTTGAAATAAATGTCCAGTTTTCATAAGACATCCTAACCGAGAATTCCTTGTTAAGTAAAGCATTACATGTTAGGTGGATCATAATGAGACAGTGTAATGAAACATTAAGTAACAGTTCAATGTGCAGTGGTCTGGTAGCTTTTCCATTATTTGGTGATCAGAATAGTGTGGTACATAACGTGACAATTTCCCAAATGGTACGTAACATCTTGGGGACCATTCAAATGTTGTGATAATGTTTTGCAGCAGTTGATGTTATTTGCATGTTGTGGAGGATATTGCTGCACTTGATCACAGTGGGGCCACAGTGTGTAATCAATCAATCAATTACATTTGACTGATTGCAATCAAGGTAGAGTTTACCAAAAAAAGGATCTGCACAGCAGTTATATTTAGGTCTTCTCAATGGGTTTTTCACCGTAGCTAGTGTAAATGAAAACGTTGATTACCCATTGTTTTGTGAAGATGATAGCATGAAACACATTGTGCGGCAGCTTTCCAAATGGATACTTTATACCTTTTACTGTAGAAGTCAACATCCCACGTCAAGGGAGTATGATTTCCCATGTGTGTCTTTGTTTGAAGGTTTTTTTATTTTTGCTTGGAAAGTGCACTTTGTCCATACCTTGCAACTATGAACTAACCTGTTTCTATCCTGAAGTTGGAAATTAAACTGAGAGAGTTTGCTAAGGGGCATTAATGAAAATATATTTAAGGCCTGAAAGGTAAACTGGTAAACTGTTTATTCCTATGTAAATATTTTTATGGAAAGTGAATAATTATATAATGATATTAAAGCTTGTATGATTAAATGTTTGTATGATTCTGAAAGTACTCCGTGCTGTAATACTGACAATGATTTATAGATAAGTATAAACTTTATATCTCAAAATGTAGTGATTCCCTTCTCTTCCTTTTTTTTTTTTTTTGAGAGATTAGATTAGATTAGATTCCTATATATGAATTTACTGTGATCCAATTATTGGTGTTAAATCCGTCAAAGACCACTAACCTGCCACTTTGCTGCAGACGTCATACAAAAATAAACACGGGAAAGGTTTTAGCAGTTTATGCTCAGTTTTGCTTATTATTTTGTTGTGGTATCTTTGCTCTCTAAATGTAATTAGAAGCAATGTTGTGAGCTGAAGGCCATCCATTGTCTGCATAATCTGTAAAGCAGTTCTTTGGATATTAGATTTTCATCACAGATTTTCAAGATCAGATTTTACAGCCAGTAACCAGCATTCCTGGTTCGTGTTACATGTAAGTTTGGTATTCATGGTGTGTCTTTCAGTAGGCGCTTGAAATTAACTACATTCTTCAATTTTTGAGGGTACACCCCTTACAGTGACACATTTTTTCACTGAAAGTACATTATTTAAAAAATTTAAGTCATATAATGTCTTGGTATTGTGGTGAGATATGGGGGAAAAAGAAACGAAAACATTTTGCCAGTGAGGATGGGTTGACAGTGACAAGCTAAAAGTTGTAGATGATAATGTACATTTTAGTTACAGAATCTCTTTTTGTAAACTTATTTCTTCTCCCTCATATTGTTTTCATACAAAAATGAACACTGATTAAAGAGACAACTGACATACCCCCCCCTCCCCCCCCCGTACTATCAAAGCTGAAAGTATAAATGATTAATAAGAAAAATAAAGCAAAGTTTTGAATATCGTAAAAATATTAATGAGTGATTTCTTGTGAAGAGGAAGTGTACAGGAACATTGGTGTGTCACATATTTGGGTGAAAATTGATACATTAAACAAATTAGATTACTATTAAAGGTTTTTGTTTTATGATATTATTTATTTTTATAGAATTATTGGCTAACCTATAAAGTCTTGCCTTACTAGAAGAATTTTTGATTCACAACAACGAGCATGACTTGAAATCTCAGACTTACTCTGAATTCTTTGTCTGTGAGATACTCTGATATGCTTTTTATTGAATATACAAAGATAGATTAATGAATAAATGGATAAGAATGTCCCACTACGGGTGTTTTATTAAAGACATCTGCAACTGTGATTTTTATGCCAGGACAATTCCTGTCATACTTAATCCCTTGATTTGCAATCCAATTGACACATTTGTTTCCTAATTAACCATATTCTGTCTCACCTTTGTGAAGACCTTGTGAGTTAAAGGAAGATTGATCATAATTTAACGATCATATTTTTTCATTTGTCACTTAGGTACGACGTGGGGCCGGCGTGTTGGAGACATCTAGACGAATAGGGAAGGAACTTTCTCGAAGGCTTTATCATATTGTCATGAACACAGACCCAGAATTTATCATCAAATGAAGCAGAATGATTTGTGAGGATTTCAAAGAAGGATTTCTTGTGGGACTTGAGAGATGAAACAAATGAGGTGCATGGTGAATCAGTTTCAGAATGGCAATTTCTCTTAGCATTGCTGTCAAGTGTTGCAGACACTATCAACAGTTTTTATACCTAGTGAAATTGTGTACCTGGTCAGTTCTACCAGATCAGTGATAATTTAGTTTTTGCAAATAATCATATCTAGATTTTGCATTTTTTCATATCTAGATTTTACATTTTGTCAGATTAATAAGATCAATAGTCTAAGCATGCAAGATTGCCATTTTTTTTTTTTTTTTCAACTGTTAAGATTATTGATTCGTGTTCAGCTGAAGGTGAAAAAATTCATAAAATGGAAAGTAATTCAGATTGTAATGGGTGTAACATATGGGTCAATATGCTGAGGTTTCAACCATGATGTACCTACTGTATACTTTTATATCTTGTCTTTGTGCCTGAGATTCCCTATTCTGACTAGGTTTGAATACATGCTGTAATTCATTCATTCATTCATCAGTGTTTTGTATATTAATGTTTGGCCCCTCAGGTTTATAATGCACTGTATTTTTTTATATACAAGCATATAATTATTGTCTAAATTATTGTATAAATTTTTTGTCGAAATTATTTGGCAGCTCACAGGGTGAAAATGGTATATACTATATGTATTTCTACAAATTAACATGATGCAAAAAAAGTTTCATTGGATTTCAGTGTGCTAGTTAAAAAGTTTTCATTTATGATAGATAGATATCAGTTGTGTCCAAGTCTGTCAGAGTGAACAGACAAAACATTCAACAGTTAAATCTTATATGTGGATTTATCATATATGAAAACTTATCAACTAAATTAAGATGATGTTGAAATAACTTTTAAAGTTAAACATCTGGGACTCTTTAATTTGTGCTGTTCACAAATTTATCTATTGATGATTAAATAAATAGATTTATATAATGTCATCCAAATCTCATCATTTGGCCTGACTTATTTTATTGTACAGAAAAGTGTTGTGTATCTATTGCATAGTATCTCGAAATGCCTGAGCATATTGCCCATTATTTTATTGAAGTGGGATGGGTGGGTGTGTGAGATTTGAAATGAGAAAAAGTGTTTGATGGCATCTTGGACCTGAGTGAACACTCACTATGGTTTGTAGAAAACACGGAATGATCAAGATGCTTTGAAATTCGATCTATGGTAATGAAAAGAAAAAGCAATTTTCATTTACTGAATAAAATCATGTTTCATGACATGGGCAGCTGTTCTGATGCAGTTGTACATTGTGCAAGTTTCATTACGTTATGTGGAATGATGCTAATAAACAAGATGTTTGCAGTCTGTGGTAATCATTTATGTCAAAAACGAACCCGGTACTCATTATTCCCGAAGATAATCTTTACATATATCTTGCACCCCATTTCCATAGATTTTTAGATCGATCTCACTAGAATACTGTCAGCTTGGCCGGCTTAAGCGTCTGTCCCGCCTACTAAAAGCTGTAAAGGGGTAATTAACTATGGTGCCCGCTCGGCTGACTGCAATTTAGCGTGAACCCCCAGGGAGTTAGGTCGATTTAAATCTTAATCTTTAGATCGATCTAACTCTCTGGGAAAGCACCCTTGGTCTACGGCCCTGGAGAAATTGATATAATTAGACTGAAGGTCGTATTACGTAAAATGCTGTTTTTTTTTACTCTTCTCTTGTTAACAAAAAACATGATCTTGATTTCCCTCTCACTCTCTCTCCCGCACACAGATTGTTTTATCCCTTTCCCCTACTTTTGTTATTAATCTAACCTGTTTTCATCGTAGATAACTTCTTTAATGGTTTCATGGTCATTTACTTGCAAAGACCTGTGAACGAAAGCGTCGTTTAAAATACATGGGCAATGAAATCTGCCAAGGAAACGACAAAAAGATGTCCACATTTCGTGCCAGAATGTTATAACTAACATTCGTCGTTGACTTATGCAACTGCAACAAGAGATATGGGAAATTGTTTCTTCTTGAAAATGTTTTCGATGAATTCAGAGAAGAATGAAGTGGTCTGTATTCTTGCCACCGGCATACTTGAGTGCTAACTCTTGCATTTTTTATTTGACTCGGGCCTGATTCAACAGTCAATTTATCCCAGGCGGCATAACTATTGCGTCATATTAAAAGAAGTGTGTGTGAGTGGGTGTCTCTCTCTCTCTAAATAAAAATTCGATCGCCTTCTTTTTATATAATTTTAATTAAAGATTATTAAAATCACCTAAGAATTGGCTGATAAAATGATTCATGTCTATTGTACAGCCACTTTGAATCATTCTGAGTTATTAAACCAGATGGGGACAAAAAACACAAATGAAATGGCCTTAACAGATACGCAAATAAACATTCTTCCAAATAAATGGAAAAAAATAAAATAACTGAAGAACTTCCCTGCCTTTCATTCTCTCACCTACAAGCACTCTCTCTCTCTCTCTCTCTCTCTCTCTCTCTCTCTCTCACACACACACACACACACACACACACACTCAGACAACTCGGTGGAGGGGTGCGATTACGACTTTGTCCCTCATGGCATGAAAAGGTTTAAAAAGCACTTGTGTGTGTGTGTGTGAGAGAGAGAGAGAGAGAGAGAGAGAGAGCTTTTGCCAGCGTTTTGCCCCACCAGAGGCTCATCTCATTCAATTCGTTCGTCAGTGTTCTGTGCCATCACACACACACACTAAAATACTTAAATATTTAACAAAATTGTCATCTGTACAATAAAATGATTTTTCTATCATGTGCTTGTATTGTCCACTCGTGGCGAGGACAGTGCACCACCCCAACAAAACCAAACTATTTTTGTGTAACCTCCCCCCTCTCTCTGAAACACAAACAGCGAACCCATGGCGTGGTACCGCTTTGATAAAAGCAAGAGATGAATTGATTGATCTGAAGTCGAATTTATGAAGCTGTTAATGCATTGAAGTAGGTAGTGAAAGGGCTGCTGTGTTATGATTAGGGACTCGAGTGGATTCACCGTACACATTACCGATTTAGCACCAGTGGTGGTTTCCGCAATTTGTGCTGACTTTGTGGACTCGCATGAAGCTTATCCCGGCTGTTCACGACGTATTTAAAGGAAAGGACGCACTATGCAGCGTTGGTGCGCTGTGAAAACGGAACAAAGCTGAAACCAGGAACAGCGCTTACACCATTGCTGAAAAACCACTATGTAGATCACTAGAAGACCACGCACCTTGAAATAAATTCTCGGAGCCAAAACGGTTAAAAAGGTGAGCGATAGGGGGCCACTTAACACACTGTGATATCAATTTTTATTTCAATTTTCAGCATCTTTCATTTGAAATAACATGCCAATGGAATTTTTTATGAAGAGGACTCCATCTTCAGATGTTGTACAAAAGGCAATTTGTGAGGGCGTTTCAAAGCCATATTTTGTATTGACCAAACCACAGAAAACTCACACTTTAATGGAAAAAAGACTTTTGTAAAAAAGTTGTTTTGCTAAGTTGGTAACAAAATATTTCAGACAAGTTGGCGTGCGAGAAAGAAAGGATGATTGTGTGTGTGTGCGCGCGCGCGTGTGCGTGTGCGTGTGTGTGAAAGGGGGCAGAGCAGTTGGTTTCTAATCAGGTAAGCAGCGGTGTTCCATGTTAGCAAGTGGAAGGTTTGTAAGCAGGTACACGTTGCACGACAGGTAGAAAGTTAGCTTAGTGGAGTAGTAATCGTGAGTAATAAGAAATGGAACAGAAAACATCTGACAAAGAAGTGGAATTGATCGTTAGGTAGATGGGTAACCTTTGCCAGCCAAAGGTTATTCAAGTCACAAGAACGAACGGAAAAGCAATTGCAAATAGAACACGTTTGAAAATCAATATATAGTTTATAAAAATAGCAATATATGGCTTATAAAACATGTAATACACCTATCCTGATAAAAATCAAATCTTATCAATTTACTGCCCAATCACTGATATCACGAAGCTTTTATGGTTTTTATAAAACATGTTCTTGATGTTCTCACGCAGCCTAACAACGGACTACCTCGCAAACCCTTGGCGCTTACGTCAAAAAGAGCCGTTTGTCTGAAGTTAATTGGTCGGTACACCTGTTATTTGTAGGTGTATTAAAACAAGACAGCGAGGTTTGATTTATTCCTTTTAACCCACAATGTAAGATGTCGTCTTTTCAATCATTTCACTTTTGTCCCATATTTTCAGTTTTTGTTACACCCATTGAGTGTCATCTCTTTCAGTATCTTAGTATAGGTAGGGGGCGACGGAGCGTTCTTGGATATGAAGAGCATTGTTCTTGAATGGACGTATTTGATTAAGATATTTGAAAATCGCGTACAATATAAGACCTTTGTTATTTCTTTGGCACGTGAGGCGACATCTGATCTTCAGTATGTTATAGATTTTATTATTTGATTTTTCCGTGTGGGGATTAGAATTATTCATTCAAGAAGACATTGTGTTTTTTGTTTGTGTTTGACATCGCCTGAGTTTTATCAGCATTTACCCCTATATATCCCTTTCCAATAACCATAATTGAACTTCATTTGCCGCAAATTGGCCCAGCAATTAGTTACCTAAGGACCGCGCGTACAAGACACGGCCATTGTTGATATTAATCAGCGTTTGCCCAACATCCCGAGGGGGAGGACCTGCATCTGACGTGTTAATTATACATAACGTCCACAGATTAATCTAAACAGTTTGTGTAAACACTGGAATTTTTTTTGACGACGATGATATATAAATTCCAGGTACTCGCACATGCAAGGCTTGTTGAAAAAGAAGCTGGCAAAAGGTAAGGTTGGTCACTATTCTTCTAGTAGTGTGTTGGATTCACATATAGATGTTTCGAGGAAAACATTTCCTGTTCATTGTGCCGTTTCGATCTTAGTCCTAGTAAGTGGAGTGTGCTTATAAATATGATCTTTGGAAGATGCCATTTTCCCGTGCTGTGCTGCTTGATATCCCGGAACCTTAAACATTATAATATTTATGTGATTAATAAAGAATGATTATAAACATTTCGATATTCGATTGTTTATTGATATCGAGCCGCTATAAAGAAACACCAGAACAGTCACGTGGGAAGATTTAAAACGCGACCTTTGCAAATGAATTGAGTCGGAGAGAGGGTAAGACAGGGAATTGGCTTTTTAACTTGAATAACTATTGATCTATTGTCGGCGCATAGAAAGCGGGCTTTTCTTCTCTCTCGACGCGAGACAAAGGGGGACACCGTCCGTTGTGCAGCCCTTTCACCGGACGCTGGTGAAGATCGAACCGAAAGACTCGAGTTGTTTACTCAAGCGTTCACTAGATCGATCGGTAGATCATTAGTCTGAGCGGTATTACTAAATATTAGTGGCGAAATTAGCCGTGCATTATTGCCCAATTGTAGGATAAGAAAATATTACAATGTGCCTAATTGAACATAATGATTGGTTAGCAGAGTAACATTAATTACTGCCCTTTCCAGCTCATTCACTTTCGTTGTGTGTGGTTGACGCCGTGATGTGTTGACTTAAAAAGTTGTTGCACGTTTTGGAAAAAAGTATGTGTTTTGTAGTCATGCATGTATGTGGCCAGCACAGAAATGAAATCATCTAGTCAATTTAGACGATCGTTTGATTTTGTTGACATGTGGACGAATGTATTATTGGCTTAACAAATGAAGAAGGCGATGCGCAGCAGTGAGGGAACGTATTTTGAATAGCATGGCCGAACGTACTGATCACGTAAGTTCATTAGCTACAAATTGAAGCTTGCTTTAGACGAAAGTCGTTCAGGGCTAGACACAAATATATCATTTGAAGTAAAACGCGGTAAATATAGCCCAATTTATGTAGCCATATGTTCACAAGCACAACGAAGCTCCGTTTTTGCTCCAAAGTAAAAAAGATAAGTCCATATGACTGAAAATTGTCATTTATTAGTAACGAAAACTAATACGACACAAAGTCACAAAACTGGGGGGGATCATATAACATCCCCTAAACTATATACTATATAACTGCCATAAAATAAAAATAATAAAGTAGTATAATGAGTGTAACCAAGATTAATTAACAAAAATATGAGAAATCACAACAGCTATAGGAGCAAAAAGTTGGCACAAATGAAAATTAAAGCATATTATCATAAAAGAACACTATTAAGTCACTGCGGGGGATGTGTTGTCACATTCTTTCAATTGTCGCACCTGGAATCACTTGGGTCCCCATTGCGCTTGTTAATGGTCAAAATGGATAGGGCGCATATTTTTATAAACAAATGAATAAAAGCAAAGAAAAAATACAAAATTACAGTGTTGAAAATTCTCTCTCTCTCTCTCTCTCTCTCTCTCTCTCTCTCTCTCTTTTACATACACACACACACACACACGAACAACATTGTAATAGTTCCGATATATCGTTTGCTTATCAGGGGTTATTTTTTGATGACACGATAGAAATCAATATGCTCAACATAAACACTTTCTCTCTCTCTCCCTTTCTCTCTGTTGTATCCTTTACGTTTTGCATGCCTATCGTTGACATTTATGAAAATGGAACTAATTTACCAGCCGTAGAAGTTGAAATCCGAGCCAATTTTCAGAAGACAACACTAATCTAAGTTGCGATGGAGATTTACCTCCTGGCACTTTTTTCTGACTTACATTTATGTCACACTTTAACTTTTTACCGGCGGCACACTTTATCCCAAGAGATCATCTATACGGAACAACTTGGAGGATAAAGCCATGCACTTTTCTCCTGGATTAAGTTATTGTTAGCTTAAGCGCCTGGTTAGCTTTTTTGGTTCCCCTTTCAGGAAAGGGATTTGAAAAAATAATGAAAATCTTCCCTGCGATGCGAGTTCAGCTCAAGTGATTTATAGGCAATCTCATTGCTTGCATAAAACAGCAAGCCCCACTCAAGTCCAATTTCAAACTGAGATTACGCAATTAAGTTTCTCATTTTAAGGACCTTTTTTTCTCAGAATGCTTCCTAAGCTTTATGAATCTCGTTCTTTCTTTGAGCTTGCTTTCAAATTCAGTCTAATGGTTTATATATGATAGAAAGGCTGTTATCACACATCAAAGTTGTATAGTCGTTTATGACATAGTCATTGTTTTCTATTTGTCTGTGTGTGAGTAATTCGGGTAGGGTGGCGAACCGACCACATAACTGTTTTGAGTAACTTTTGTTCACAGTTGGTATTTAGCATTTTCACCTTTCTTGTGGAGAGTTTTTTTTTAATAAGTGCCCTGCTCTAGGTTTCAGGGTTTGTCGGAAGTTCTTAAGCTCCCTTTACATTTGTCGGCGTTCTCTCTGCGTTCCGTAGTACGGACCCCGTTTGAGAGTAAAAAATTACTTTACGTGCCAACAACTGGCCGATCATAGAGCATTCATTCTGCAACCAAAGCGATGCTTGTGCCTCCTTTCTACGACCACATCCAGTTTCATGGTCGCAAAAAGGACGCAAAAAGGAGTCGAAATATGTCTTATGTAGTAATCTGCAATACAGAGGGCAATTCTGAATTATTTGGAAAGCACTTTTATTAGAGATCATCATGTCAAGAAAAAAAAAACGATAAATTTGCAGAAATAGCGGTGATGAATTTTAATACCTGAGATCACATAGATTGGTTATAGATATAGCCTACATCTACATTTAGTCGTTTCTCATTTTATTTTATGTCCTCTAAAATGCATTTAATTGATAGGTATGTTAATACCTTTGAGATATGCGTAACCATTATTTTACAAAGATCAAAATTGTAAATAGCATGGCATTCACATTGAAACCTATGAAATCTATCGGTACATTCTTAAGACAACGTATTATGCTTCTAGTCACACAGACCTGTGAAAACTTTTATAGAATTTTTAAGGCGAAACTTTCAATTTTATGCAAGCTACGCGTGTTTTGTGGCTGATTGTATCACAGCTCACGTATGCAACTAAGACCCATTCCTATAGAAACCATTGGTCTACGTATGGAAACGGGGGTCTTTGTTTGTTAGAACTACCATTTGGTATCCACTTGAGCTCCTGTGGTTTCTTTATATATTTACTTTAAAGACGCTCTCCTTTTAAGCCTTCTACTTTATACAAACAGTGCGTTCAGGTGGTGCCGTTGCAGAGCTCTTGCAAAAGGGCAAGAACAGGAAAGGGGAGAAATGTATTTATTTCAAATCTCTCTCTCTCTCTCTCTCTCTCTCTCTCTCTCTCTCTGATCCAAAAGAAGGACCCTCAGCATTTCTTTGTGATAATTAATATTCGTTTTCAAAGAAATGCAATATCCTCGACTTTTTCAGCTTCTCTTGAGCACTGCATACAAACGCTTCCTTTCAAGTGTCATTTTTACGGGCCAAAGGTAAATGATGTATGTCAAGGTCAATGTCAATGTGCATGTTAATGTTTACAACAGTGAGATTTGGGATTTCTTAAACCGGAGCAAAAAAAGTTGATGATGCATTTAAAGCGGTTTCGGTCGGCCCTTTTTGAATTTCTCTCTTTCTGGAAATGGCACCTTTTCACAAGTTTCTAAGTAACCTAGTTTCTATGGTATGTCTATTTAAAAACCTTAATTAACTTTTGCTTTGTCGGTCACTTTGAATTTTGGTCCAAAAAGATACTTTAATACAATTTTGCACAGTTGGAAGACCTCTGGGGTAGAGTATCCATTATGCCCAATGTGTAGTTTTTCTCAATTGTACATATTCACTGTTTGCAGACTTTCTTATCAATAAAGTATACACAAGTATAAATCAGAACACATGTTCATGTATCATTGCAGATATAGACAGACTAATCTGTTACTTAATCTACGGCTTTCTTAAAGTATTATCAGACCTAGGCAAAAGGTCAGTAGTTTTTTGGTTAAGTAGTAAGTCATGGTAAACTAGATGGATGTATTTACAGGTGGGTCGAGGTATGATTACTGTTTGAATTGAACTTTATGAATAAAAAAAGCCAGGTGTATAGATAGTAATGGAATCCAGTTTTTTATATAACACTAAAAGCATGCACGTTCTAGGTAATCAAAAAGGATAGGGATTTTTTTAATTAGATGATATAAGAAACATTACCTAACATCTTTACTTAGACATTGCGTATCTGAAGTTCAACAATTTGTGAACAAAATGTTTCGGCACATAAAAGCAGCTCAGAGTATGTCTGAAGCGAAGAGTTCCCTTGTACTCGTCTACTTATTGAAAAGGTGAAAATGTATGTTTTACATTAAGAAACTATAAGTATTATTCCAATTTCTTTTATCAAAGGCAAAATATATTCTGGTCTTTAGACTCGCGAATGTTTCAGAAGTAACAGAATAAGCGCATTTTTTCCTTGTACAAATGTAACTACATGTATCAACTTAGTGATTCAACTTCTGTTGTTCTACTTGGCAAAATTTTGTACGGAAATCTGAAATATGAAAAACGCATTTCGTTTAAATGCAGTGTAACCTTTGCACTGAGAGAAGTTATATATAACTGAATTATTGATATTATGCAATCATACATATGATAGCAAAGTAAAACTCATTATCTCCGAGTTCCTGAAATATTTAGAAGTTGGCATATGGCCTGAAGACCTAAATAAGCAGTGGGTGGTTGACAAAGAGAGTCGACCGATGAATTATTTAGGCATTTCTTAATGCTGGTAAGCATGGTTAAAGTAGACTTAAAAGATTTGGTACTTAGAACATCGCTCCGTAGAAGTAATCCGAGAGTCAGTGCCAATCGTGAACGTCTGTACACCGAAGTGAATTTTGCAAAACGTCAATACCTTGTTGCGTTCGCTTATTAAGTTGTTTATCAGATTCTCTCTCTCTCAAGATATCTGAAGTCAGTCATTATCACTGATATAAGGCATAAGGAAAGCGCTTCAAGGTTTATTGCGTATTGATCATATATGCTGATAATGTCGCTTTCAAAATTGTTCACAATGAAGTGGGGATCTAATTCGTAATAACGAACCAGTCTCGTATCTTTTTTAATAATCAATTCATAGGAGACAAAAGCAACGGATTCCCCTGGCTCCACACGTTGTTTTTTATTAAGGGGCCATCACCCTTGGAAATAACTAATATCCGTCCTTGCCCTGTAGTTCTGAGGATTGCTTCCTCGCGCCCAGTCGATAGAGATACAGAATTGGAAAATATTTCGATCCGTATACCGTTCTACGTAAACCCCCTGTAGCTTTCCTTTTCGCATTTGTCTTTCCAATTTGACAGAGAATAGGACGGATGTTTTTCGTGTCAACATTTGACAGAAGCCGAGATGCGTACGCTTAATGCACGGGGCATACAATATCCGATTAATATGTTTACCCGAATCTGTTACGTACCAGGGATGACTGTCATTTATTCGCAATTTAATGTATACACAAAGCCACACGCCCTTGAAATAACCAACGGAAACATAACTCACTTTCTGAAATAACAGAAGTTTAATACTAAAACTTTGTAGAAGTAAGTTTGATTTTCTTTCATCCTATCTATTCAAATAGGTGCTATATAGTGTGATAACTTCGAAGCCACTGGAATGTCGAAATAACAATAGATATAAAGCCCTTGGTCAATTGTAATATTTTAACATATTTTGCTATTCTTGTATACTTCAATACTTGCATTTTCTTCAAACGCAAATGGCAAACGAATTTGGAAATAGATCGAACTCGCAACAACACGAACCTTATTAAAAGACTTAAATTCAATAGAGCACCGAATCAAACGTATTACTGGTCATTCCCATATCGTTAAATACACTAAGAACCACCCCTGCAACTCTAAGCAATTTGAAATAATCCCCACTTAAAAACAGATTAATATGTCTTATTTCTTGCAAGTGCCAATTGAATATTGATAACCTTCAATGTTTTGTGATAAGCTGGCAACTCCTTTTGATCTAAATTAAGACGCATGCTGCTTGCTAACTTAATTAATACTTGTAACATATTGGGTATATTGGGTATATCACAGGTATTTTATGATAGTTAGAAATAAACCTCCATGAAACGCAAAAACACTCATCTTTTGACCTTGGATTAAAAAAGATCGACGTCTCTTAATTACAGAAACATTATTAATACCGCTGCTTTTTAATCTAAAAAAATTCCATGATTACTCTACTGAGTCACGCCAGTTTCTGATTATTATTTGGTCGAACAGCGGAAGCGGTTCGGCATTTCTTTACGTTTTAGGCTTCGTGACTTGGCTGTCAAGGCTAGATTGCCGCCGCGACAGCGTCCTCCTTTTAGAACGGTCAGCGTTATTTCAGTCAAGCAAATACGTCCCTAAAGACCGTACCTTTACCGATGCTGATGTCACTGCGTGGGGTTGGTGGTAGTGTATGTAGTCTCTTTTAACACAAGGTTTTAGGAAGATGAAATTTACGTGAGGTATAAAGTAGAAAAATTACCAGTGTAGACTAAAAGGTTCTTATTTCCTTGTGGAATTTGTATGTAGCAGGGAAAGACAGGCGTCAGGAGCCCATATACATTTGTTTAATGGGTATTTCAATGTATTCTTACCCCAAGAGGGCGATTGAGAACGATTCTTGTGGTAAGTTCGTACTTCACCTTTACATGCATGCTAGGCAATGGATATGGAATGAAATTCATCGAGAAAATATTACCAGTCGACATAAAATCGACTCTAATGCAAACGGGATCCTTGCCCTCAAACGTTATCATTTTCTTTAGTGACATATATGCTATGTTTCGTTAACGACAAATTGTATCTTGGTGACAGAACCTATATGGTATGTGGCGGTTTTGGAAAAACGCGGTCTTGCAGCCTTGGCGCACCTGTGCAGGCACCTAGATCGTATATATATTGCATTGTACAGCACAGCATCGAGGAGCGTATTCTGAAGGTTAATCGGTGGGCGTGAGAGGTATGTATAAAATAAACGATGCAGGTCGCCTTCAAGTCGATACAGGTCGACTGCAAGTCCGGTGTTATAGAAAAGGGGGCCCGTGCCATTTTAGACTTCTGTTCACAGGATGAAAGGTTGTCGAACCTGTTAAAGGTTGGAGTTTAAAGAACGGAGTAACGTTGCCAATAAGCTCGTTAAATAAGCAAAAATTATAAACTAATGTGTTACAGAAGCAAACTATTTGAAACCTAACGAGCGTGGGAAAGGTCTAATGAACTGAAACGTTACACGGTAGATTAGCTTAGCAGAATGGTACGTTTTTGGCTGAATTCTGAATTTGTAGATCTGATTTCCTACATTTTAAATTTACTGTTCCCTATTGTTTTTAGAGACAGGTTCACAGAATCATTTAACTTTGGAAACAAATCCTAAACCACTCAGGATCAGAGCCGTATACACTGAATAACAGAAAAGAATAAATGTAAAAATACAGTTACGAACGTCAATGCTCTGATTTGACTAATATTTTGATTTCTGTGTATTTTTACAAGTGCACATAACAAAAGCGCGTTAGCTAGTGGATTTATTTTTGTTTGAAGAGAAATATTTTCACGGTGTGGCGTATGCATTACGGCCAAAATAACATCTCCCTTTGCTTTGTAAGCGGTGTTTGCGATCAAGCTCTTGCAAATATTTTATGACATAATACCTCTTAATTTTATTTTGATTCCCATTGAGCACAGTTACATTCAACTGGCTTATCACTTATCAATGGTAATCTTATACATACTTTATAGTTCTTCAAAGTAAACGGGTGATACTTGACGAGCGTTAAAACGCGTTTTCTCTTTTCAGAACTGTGCAACGCATTCAGAAATAGAAATGTATTAATATGGCAAAATAAAACTAGCGATTGATTTATTAACCACTCTTGCTATATCCTCAGAATAAAGTCCCCATCCTTGTCACGTGGTGTGGTGCAGAATCCACGTGACAAAACATTCGTATAAATCACAAGTACATGCCACAAGCATATTCTAGATGTGGGAGGTGGTGCGGAGAATGTAGTCATCTGTGGAGAAAGAGAGAAAGAGAGGTGACTGAACTTCCCTAGAAAAACGCTAGTTTAAGTAATTGAAACACTTTTAGTTTAGACCATGATACATGTAATTCAGGGCAGATTTGTTAAATTGAATTATTTATATTCTAGGTGATCATCTTTGAAGATTTTCGGAGTATAAAACCGCGAAAAACGATAGAGCACTGAATATCGCGTTATTTAAAATGGTTGCAACGCAGTTCATGTATTAGTTTTAGGAAATTCAAAAACTGTGGCCTTTACATGATTGCTGGTGTGAGATTTAAGAGGCAGTTTTATACAATTCCTGGCCCTTTTTGTTGTTTTTTCGTTAAAGAAGAGAAGGGGAGGGGTTCTCACCCTTTACACAAATTTGCCTTAGGTAGCATGAGACGTGATTGCGGAATATGAGATAAATATTTTGATCTCGTTTGTCGATTTCAAGAAATTATCGGTGCGTAAAGAGCACCAGTCAATACACTTTATGTAAAATGATAATCTCTGCTGAACCGCTCGCCAATTTCGTTCAAGGATTATTACAGTGAGGCGGCATACAGAAGAGGCCGGACTGAATAGCATTGTATTTTCAGAGCGAAGAGATGAGTAAGACGCAGTTCGAAAGACCTGGCCAAATTTAATCAAAGATGAATGCTAAAAGGCGTGATTACTTGTATCTTTCAGGTCAAAAAAGGGCAGCGTCGGTCCCAGGAATCGAGAGCAGATCGAAACCACATCCAAACGTTTCACAGGTACCGGACAAAACTAGGCTGAGGACAGGACAGTATGAATAAATCAGAAAAAACTCTTCTTTTACTGAGGCAATGTATCCTCCTTTAAAGCAGGAACGTCACTAGTAGGATCGCGTGCCAATTGCAGGAATTTGATTCAGTTCAGCGGAGTTAAAGTGAACGCCAACGAGGCGGAAGAGTCGCTTAATTTTTGACGTCGGTGTTCTTATCATGTGAAAAGCGCGAATAGTTAATCGAGGTCGTCACCCTTTTATCGAAAACAATACCAAGAACTGGTTGGTGGAATACTGGCCAAAATCAGATAGGACCAGACTCTAGAGACACCGTATACGCGAGATAAAAGTACTTCTTGAACATTATTATGTATTGGGTCGTTTCCTGAAAATGAAAGTTATTTGGAAATCAGTCAGCCTCTTCAAAAAGTTACACCTCGTCGTTTTGCTGGATTTATTCTTGGGTAAGTACATCTAAAAATTTTAGATACCTGTAAAAATTGTTGAAAATTTAAAATGTGTTAAAACAGTTAAAGTGTACCTTAAAATAGAAAGGCGCATTGTCCATGCGGTCATAGCTTTCACCATCTTGTCAGTAGGAATGATGTTGAAAGATGGCATAGGTTTAATAGGTTAGATTTCGTATATTAAGTTCTTTATTAAATCCACGTCAGAAATGGCATGCTGATAGAGCCGTGTCTCCGGCTTATTTCAATAGGTCGCTCTGTCGTGACATTAAGCAAATTAATCCGATAGAAGGGAACGCATATTATGAGTTCCATATTAATTGGAATTGTAAGCCGCTTTCGATTGGTCAAAATCCCACCTGTCGCACTGGAGGGATGCCAGATTAGAAATTGGTTGTTTGTTTGCGAATGATGGTGAAGCCGACATTCAGTATCTGTATTATGAGAAACTTATTTCGTGGTGCTTACAGTCGAGATAGGTTGATCTAACTATGGTATGGTCTCTCCCAGCAGACGACCAGAATACGAAGGACTGACGATAGGAAAATAATGCATATGATGAGTTCAGTTACAAAGGTGGTGGCCGGGGCAAGAGGGGTCGGGTGTGTGTGCTAGGGGATGGGGGAGGGGGGGAGGGGTGGAACGTCTGCCTCATGACAACAATCTCTGTATTGACCAGTTGAGTGAACCCGAGATATGTGGGGCAGTGATGTTTTTTCTAGGCACTAGTTATTGGGTTGGCAAAATTTGACTGGCTTTGAATACCTTAGACTTTTACTGAAGAATCCATGTGTATAAAGAGTTTTGCATCAGTTAGTTTTTATTTAACGTCTAATACACCATTAGAACAACCCAAGTTAAAATAAACTGTAACATTTTGTAACATGTTCCGCTACTATAGGCAGCAGGCAGTATACATGTAGTTACTGCAAAAATATAGGATTCAGAAGTTAAGAGTATTTCATACTTTGATATTCAAACTGAGACTGCGAATGATATTGTGCGCCAAGAGGAAACATGAGAAAATGATGATCTGACACCATTTGATGCGAAAAAAAGGACATGGTTGGTGCGCACCCAGTTCCGATGATGTGACATGATCTTGTTTCACTACTGTATTTGGTGTAGAGTATGTTTTTAAGCATTCAAAATATTGTCCAATGATTAAGAATTTTTCAATTTGTGTAAATCAAACGAGTTATTCCATGGACTGACGTAAAAGGGATTCATGTTTGCTGTATATGGGCGAGATTTTTTTCTAGTATATACATGTACACTGTAGCAATCCTACCCATAATTAAGTCAATTGAAATATAATGAGTGTCACTTATTCCCAAGAAATCGATCAATTGGATTGATAGTGAATTGAAATGCGGAGACGCAGTCATCTTCATGGTCACACTTAAATTTACGGCAACAGGGATTTGGAAGGAATGCGATGATACACGCTTCAGTCATAGCCATTAAGCTTGTCACATAATCTGGGCCAGCTAACGTTAACGTTGAGATCTGTTTATACCGTAAGAATTCCTGATTCAAACTACAAGATGTTAAATTTAGTTAATCTAGCTTTTCAAAAATTATCCAATCATCATAAGTCACCTTATGGTCAATTAGTCAGATCATTAGTTTCATTAGTTTGATAAAATTCGGATAAGAATGCAATAGAAAGGATGTCCCAAGACCAGCGCCCAAGAACTGTTCCAGCGGCAATTGCGTTGGTGGCAAGTCTATGTTCTTTCCGTTATGGAAGTCAAGGTGAAATTCTAACTTGATTTGTTTCTGAAATCAACGCAGGAGGTAGACTGATGGCACAAGTCTCCCGGGACCGGTGACTCAGTTAATGCCGTACATGTATGTCCTACGGCCGTCTACATGTATACCGTCTACCGCTGGGCAAAGTAAATGCATAAAAAACAAGTTATGTGGATCATCTAGTGAACGTCAAATTATATCGCGTAAAGCAAAAAAGCTGATGATACAATTAAAACCGGTTGGAGAAAACTAACTACTCTTTTATATTTATTTACCAGTTTGATGATTTTATTTTGGAACTTCAGTAAGCTTCAGTAATAAGTTAACAAAGATATTTAAAAGTTTCATTAGTTTGGTAAATACAAGTGATCAAATGTTTTTTTATCACAAATTCAGAAATATTTCGATGTGTAGTTGAAGAGCATGACCGATGGCACACCGAAATATCATTTGTGAGCAAAATTTTTCTTAGTTTGTAACGAAAAAAATTTACAGGTCACTCTCATATCATTGCCCCCCTTGGAATCATTTCAATATCAGTTTCCATTCTTCACGCGCACTCCTCCAGAGATTCAGGCAAATTTAATGCGTATACTCCCTCAGTGCCTGTAACACCCCGAGTGTGGCATTGAATGCTATCCAGCTGGTGACCAGGAAGACGGTCAGGCCAGTGGAAATCAGTGTCGTGAATCACAGTGTAGGCCAGCAAAATTGAGTCCCTCTTAGTTTCACAAATTCCCAATGGTGAGGTGAAGTTCATAGTTTTGCATGGTTACCCCTATAAGGACAAATCGGTTTCATCGTGTAAATTGCAGCATTAGATGTAATCTTGGGCCTCATGTAATCCTCCCTTGAAACTCGTCGTTATGGGGTTATAAACTCCGTGTTGCCTTTGTGTACAGTATGTATGTATGTATTGCCATCCTATACACAGCAATGGACATTTTGTACTTCCATGCAAACATATGTAATTCACAAATTCTTAAAACATTATTTGATTTGATATGATTTACTTACATATATAGGGCATATTTCCCCCGTCTTTTGAATATTCAGTGACAAGCAAACTAAAGTCGCTCAAAAACAATTAACTGCTCTATACAGAAGGTTATCATAATTTTTTACAACGTTATACTTGTTGGAGATAAATCAAAAAACAAAACCAGTGACGATTAAATTTTCAAAGTGCGTAAAACAATTCCACAAAAGGACGTTTTGCATTATTGACAGTAACGTATGTTCCTTTTTGGGGTTAGACAATGAATTATTTTTTTTTATTCATGGTTCCAGGAGAGTGAAACTTTGATACAAACTTCTTCATGTGGGAACCTAAAATAATCAAACAAAGTTTGCAATCTGTGCACTAAATGTTTTTAAGAGCACTCCTGTGACCTTATTTGCACCTCTATATTGGGTTTGGGTCCTATGACATGACAAAATGATAATGTCCTCAAAATACGATTTACTGTTTTGCGTCAATGTATTGTCCGTGTAACTTCACCTGAACACATTCCGGAGAAAATATGTATTTCGAAAGAAAGGAGTTTGTTTTTCTTAGGTTTTGATTTCATTCACATAAGTGTCATTATTTAAAGAAAAATGAAAAACAAGCCCCGAACTCTTTGAATATAGAAGTCAATGAGAGAATATGATCTGTATATTATCAACTTAGCAGTTGAGCGCCTTTAAAAGACCCCGTGGAAATTAGTTTTTCTCTGCGACAAAACGATGAAAGACCATGTACACTCAATATTCTATTTTTGTTTAGTAAATGTTGATTTTCCATGAACGTTGCTCTTTGCTAGAATAGGACAATAAGAAAATGCTACATCGAATAAAAGATTTTATGCTGTTGTTGCGGTGGATTGAAAGCGGTGAAGGAAGCTCCTTACTTTTAAGAAAGGACGACGAAAAGGTTCCCATCAGCAGATTATTTTTACCATTGTGTCGAAATGTGTCTCTGCTCATGTTTACAATCCAAACGAGGTGTTTAAAAACAAGTCCATGTAATTTGTCAATTAAAAACGGTGCGCATTATCTAAGTGATCGCAAAGCAGGACAGTTTCAAGCGTCTACACCCTGGCCACAAAACGCCGGCGCTTTTGTTAAAAACCGCCCTGATAGCACCCGCTATGTGTCTTTCGTAACCAATACTTGCGTGGGTAACTATGTAACTCAAAGACTCTCTTTGTGTTACTTCCTGTAATGGGGACGAAATATGACACTTTCTACAGGAACCTCAACAAAGTCTCTTTTTTTGTTAGTTGGCGACGTTAACAAATGCCAATAGAAAGTGTTTTAGCTTTTTTGCTTTGGGCTTTTTGTGTTTGTGTGTTCGTGGATACGATCTGACGGTTCTTATTACAGTTTTTACTGTTTTGTTCGTCATTGGGTTCGTACTGGATTTCAGGAAGGATTAATAGGAAGACGACTGAAAAGGCTATCAATCCACCAACAAAATGTCTTAGTAGACCCTTAAATTTATTCAGATCTGAAGTTGACTCCAGAAATTGTTTGCTGAAAGCTAACTTCACCATCTACTTCAATCTGTAGGGGTCCTATCAATAAAGAACAAAATTAATCTGATATTCCGAAAATTGATTTTATATGTTATACATCTTTTTCGGTGTTTGTGAAATACACAAACGTATTGGGAACTTGGGAAATTAACCTGTTGGAGCATTTACAGTGTGTAAGCCCGCCATCGGAACATTCTTGTGGGCCTTATACTAGAAGGCCCATAGCTGTTACTTGACTGAGATCTTGGCGCAACGCCATCATTGAAACATTTCTCATTCTATTTACATATGGTGACGGCACATTTGCCCCCCCCCCCCTCTCCTGGTTTTATCTACCAGGAGAGTCAAATTGTTGGAGGATGGTGTCAGCCTGACCTTGTGAGACTGTTGTTTAATAAATGTTGGTCCGCAGGGATGGTGAAATGGTATTCACTTCACTGATTAAATTGTTTATCGCGTAATAATCTCTCTGTGGAAATTGATTAAACGATACAATATCAGTAATTCACTTGACGTAAGCTTAAGTAAGATACAATATCAGTTACTCATAGTTTCAGCATCCTTTCAAAGAGACGTACCAGCACTAGTAAGCTTCAGCTAACCTGATGGTATGGGAAATCAAAATCGATTGTCTATCGCTCTGATTTCTGTAGCCAAAACTAGTAAATGATTATATCGAAAATGATTATGGCCATTGACTCATGGTTGCATCTGACTTCTTATAAGTTATTACCCAGTAATTGCACCTCGTTGTGCCATCGAGTCTACCACGTTGCTACAGCTTTACAACGTGGTACGTAATGACTAGGCAGTACCTATGCGGTCGCGACAATGTGATACCTTGAATGTTGCCTCTTTTTAGCAAGCCAAAATTGGAATGGTTCGAAGTAACCTTTCCTGCTATAATACCTAGTGCACTTCTAAAAAAAAAAAAAAATTCACAAACCCCAGTGCAAGAATAACTGGTACAGGATGAACCGTTTCCGTTTTCTAATTTCTTTGAAATTATCCTATAGATGTATATACTAGTATACAATTACAACGATTTAACTTGCATTATTGCAATTTATTGTCGTAACAAGAACGGGTATGGTTTATCTTTTTGACGTGATAATAAAGGTGACTAGACTGCCATCACCATTTCCCAAAGGCGATTATAAAAGAATGAAAAAAGAAGAAGCGATTCCTTAATATGATATGTAGACGTTGTTTTTGCCAAAGGTTGATAAGTTTTCTGGGAAATGTACTGTTTTCGATGGCATTATGCAATTCCTGGTGGTCCTTGCCTTGATTGAATTTAATTGATTGACTTGATTAATTTCCGACAAGACATCACAAAGCTTAGTGAAAATGCCAATAGCGTCGTTCATAGTAATACCTCTTATCGTGTTACCCAGCTTGCAGTAAATGACAAACAATAATTCAAGCCATTGAAATCTGTCACAAAAAGAGCGTAATACAAGCATGGTAAAATAAGGAAGGACTTTGATCTACTATTGAAAAAAGCTGCTGGTTGCTGATTAGTTCCTGCGAAGACTGATATGGCGCACTGGGCTAGTTTGGAATTATATTACAATATCCGTGCTATAAATCTAATATCTACTTACACATTCCATTTAACTTGACGGGTGTATGCTTGGGTTTTTATTTCCATTTTCTCACAAAAGGTCCTTGTGAACTGTTAGGTTTATAGACAGTCAACTGGAAATTTTCTAAAGCTTTTTGATCGAACTAATTTTAGTTTTCCGCATTTCTAAAGATTACTAGCAGGAAAACATGCCACACAGGTCACTGAACAATCAAACAAACCTTCCATTTTTTGGCTAAAAGAACACTTATATTTATTTTAAAGGTTAAAATATCCAGTCACATATCTCATCTGAAAGGCCAATTACAAAAAATTGGAATACGTAGAAAAATTACACAAAGCAGATATGTATACTTATCAATTTTAACGTTTTATTTATATTGATGTGCATAATGATAGCCAGATGTGATGACAACCAGAACATCGTGTTCGAAAGATAACACACCTGGACAATGTTTTATGATCTGCGAACATTTTAATGGTCCTTTTTGACAATAAGTAGTACATGGGGGAACATCTTTCTGAGGACAATTCGCTATTTTTATTTCATTTGGTCCACGCCGTGTCTAGATTCAGAAAATGCACTATCCTGGCAGTTTTGTTGCCTGACTACCATTACTTACTAGTGGGTATAGATTTACAGGAATCTACAAAGATTAGTTATGTTAGTTTAAATTACACATGGCTTTGTGCCCTATTTGAGCCCAAATAGATTTTAAATATTTTTATTTCTTGGTATATTTATTAAGTAAATATTCACGGTTGAATCTCTTTTGGACTTCTTATTGATACACGAATTAGTGAAACTGGTTTTTACCTACTTAACTTTGTAAAACTTGGGAGGCCGTTGCTTTGAATATTTCCAAAATGTCAATTCTTACTGACGTCAAGTGTTGGGATTAAATATGACAGCATTCGATTTTACTGCGTTGTCATACTTTGTTTAAGCGGCATGTTAGCCAAATGAAAATTAATCCAAGTCATTTGACAATTCTCTTTTAGAAAATCCTTGTTAATTGTTCTGTTTTCATTACCCGATGCTATTCACATTTAGATATTGACGACTTAGAGGGTCTGAAAATTGGCTTACTTTATGATTTCTTTTAGGATAATTTTACATGATTTTATTTTCTCAGTCATTTGCCGGAACCTATTCACAAAACGACATATCTGTTACATGTATATATGTACGTGTTCCAGTTCCTTGTTGTTTTGAAATAAAAATAATAAATTCATATATTTCAACATCAAGCTTTAACGTCGTTTTGCCGTTGCGGTACCATTTGAGAGCTTTAAGAGCCCGTGTCCGTCATTTTACAACAGAATCAGTTGTCCAAAAATATTATCAGCTTACCGATATTGACTTATTTTGAAACCCAACTTTTCTTTTTCAAAATGTTATAAATATATAAAGCAACATAACTTTGATGTATATATCGGACACATTCCAAACTGATTTCGGTTTTAGACATTACTTAATTTCTGCATCTTATATAATTCCAGTGCGCATTACAAACCTAAAACTGCAGTTAAATTTCGTATTAAGGAATGTTAGATAAATTTATTAGTTCAATTTTACAACACTTTCATTTCCGAAGACCATTAGTACTTTATTAGTACTTTATTTCAAACAACAGTCAGGACAGTTTGCCTTTTTCATCATTCATTTAGCTCATCAGCGAAAAAAATAATGAATATGTTACATTTGCTGTAATTTGATTTACTGTTCTTATCAGCCAAATCAAAGAAATGCACACAGATTTGCTTAATACATTCATTTGTTGAAGATGCGACATCTAAATATCTTAGTGTGATTAGTTTAGCCAGTATTATACTATCATTTACCGATAAAAATTCATTTTGAGAATGGAGCGAATGTTTACACACAAAAATCGAGCATAAAGACAATACTAAGCAGGGAAGAACAGCGGCTCTCCGCCATTACAACTATATGTTAAGTGCTTTTGCGATCTTTTAACTCAACCTGTTTAATTTATCCGATTGTTAAACATAGCGCCCTTGAGACGTGTTGGCCGACAATGGCGTGCTCTTTAACCTAAGAATACATGTGGGAAAGTAGTCGATCGAAATAGCCCAAATTAGATATTGGCGCCTTTTCCAATCGCGCACACAATAATGCAATGAGGGCATCGGTTCAGACAACCCTATCTTACACGTTCTTGCGTGGCTGTGTGAGTACGTGTGAGAGAGTTTCAGAAAAAGAAAGAAGGCTAGCAAATATGACCTTGAATAGATAGACTTCTCTTATATTTCTCAAATTACGGACGTATATTGCTATCTAATAAGGGTATTATGTATAGAATATATTATGTATTAGAATGCTAGTGATTGAAACCGGATTTTTTCCCTATACACATGTTAAATTTAACCGAGTCTTTTAAGACTATGTATGTTTTTAATTGCAAAAACTTAGGGTTTAAAGTCGGCTTTCTTTGCTGTGAGCCAATAGTTGCAAGACTATGGTTAGTGTTTTGAACTGTTTCATAAACTTGAAAATGTACGAGGCGATCCACGCAGTATAATGGGGACTCCGAGAGAGAAGGGCAGGCAGACTACTACAAGTAATAGCGGATCACTTCGGCCGCCACATTGCAACCCTATGGCGATTACCCGCAACCAACGGCGAGAGTATGTCAAATTTGTTCTCCAAGCGGCTTCAAACCCGGTGTAAATGGATGTTAGTGAGAGATAGCTCAACCCACTCTGAATTTTCTTACTTCTCAGGGGCGGATCCAGGATTATTTGAAGGGGGTCCGGAACGACAGGCCTGGGATGCGGCCCCGACTTTTTTTGTGGTGTTTTGGAGAGCAAATAGTGCCCTTTGGTACAGTTTAGAACAATGATTTAGCCATCCAAAATTCTAATTTCAAGACAGGAATATTGGTGTGATATATTTTTTAGAAATTGAAGGTGGGGGGGAGGGGTCGAGACCCCCCCTGACCCCCCTCTAAATCCGCCACTGCTTCTACCACCGACCATCACTATCACTGCCGCTTGCCCTTGTTCATTTGTGGTTATTAACCTTACTCTGTGGTTTCAAGGTACCTTTGGCCCTTGCGTGCAGCTGTTACTATTAGTCAGTGTGGTTCGTCTCATAGAATGTAATTATAAATGATTTGCTTCAAGTTGATTCTATTTTTTGTTGAAAATATATCAAACATGAGTACGAAAAAGTTTCCAGGGCATTGATGATAAAGAGGGGTTGCGTGTAGGCGTTATTACACGTTAATAACCCACAATAACCGTGGCATTCTCTCCTGGTCCCTTGAAAGAAGGCAATACAGAAAAACATCGAGCATTAGAAGGTGTACCACGGGCGACACAAAAGCTTATACGCTCGACACATATATGAAGTCTCGAGTTTTTAGCACCCTGCTGGTAATGACCCTTCTTGCATCTCCATCCAGATTGATGGTACTCGCATAGGGCTATAGCTACAATGGAAGTCGATACATTGGTGTAAGTTTTCATTAAAATTTATTCAAATAATATGTAGGGTTACTCATCAAACACCTCTATTCTGTACTCTATCTTGGTTTTAATAACCCAGTCTGAGGCTTTATTTAGCTATAGGGCGTGACCCCTCTTTATCTTTGTCACAATACACAAAGGAACACATCGCAGTATTGGGTTTAAACGCAAAGCTATGCTGACTTCAGACCCAGCCATAGTTCTTGTTTCGTGACTCATAATCATAGTTATTAATCAAAATATGGCCGTGTTGTCAAAGCATTACACAAATCTGGGTAATAGCTTAGAAGGTTGCACTGAATGAGGTTAAATTCGATCCAAATGTTAACGTTTATGGTACCAATTGATTGCTTGCAAAAATAATAAAAATCTCTTTATGATAGAATTACCCAGTGGCCAATTATCCACCATTTGTGTTTTAAGTTAAAACATTTTGTCAATAATTGCCTACAAAAATAACAAAGTCGTTGAAGAGTTAAATCTCTTTTATTTCATTCTTATTCACAAATATTTTTATTCCATTGATCGGATTGAGTATTGTATTAAATACCTCGTTACATACAATAATTATCTCGCTACTTCACTCTTGGCTTCAGTCATTTGTCGATCTATGTGAATAGTATAGTGTTTCGTACGACTTTTGTGTAACATGATTGAAAACTTTATAAATGTGAAATTTTCATTCTTTTATGATACAATAAATGTCTGCCTTTTAACAAACTTGAACTTAGACACTTGCTTTGATCCAATCGCTAATGGTTGTGATTTTCTAATTGTTTAGGAAAGATTGAAAAAACTAAAACAAGTAATTTGACCTTCATTTGACCCACTAGTAACATCGTATTCCCAGGCTCCAAAAATCCAAACGAGTACGGTCGGTCGATATTAATCACCTATCGATCTCTATCTTACATCTTACGTTCATAATGCTATGTCGTGATCGAGGGAGTTATGAGCCATTAAGCAATCTTCCCAAGAAGAGAGGAAAAGCTTGAACGCATTCATGATAGCCCCAACAATTCATTCTCACTCTCTCACACACACTCTCTCTCTCTCTTATTCTAAATGCTCAACAATAACTCATGGGTCCATGCAATGTGTAAAAAACATACATGTTTCTTTTCGTCTGTTTATGGGAAATCTATACCTATAAAGACATAACACTGCGGAGAGTCGACAGAGCAGAGCAAACTTATATTAGCAACGTACTCTTAAAGACGCCAGTGTTCTGTCATCATGGTGGGATGCAGAACGATGTTTAATTGGTTAATTTTAACCAGATTATGATCATGCAAAGATACCAAACTGAAAAATTGTATTTTTCCTTTTTTGTTGGCCTCCATATATATATATGGTATAATCCTAAGCCTCAAACTACAGTGCTTCAAAATTGAAACACCTGTTTTGGGTATATGTATAGGGTTGTTTTAAAATTACTTTACTTGATGAAAATCGAATTCTTCATGTGCAGATGACTTTATATATTTAAGAAGACTAAACTGGTTTCAATCGGAACGCATCTTTTATTTACATGATGTGCATTATGCAGTAATAATCGTGCAATGATTACGACTAGCGGTGGCTAATGGAATTATGCTTCCATATCGTTAAGGGTCCATATTTGTGTGATACTTTAAGTGACCGCATAATTTCCGCTTTCTTCTGTAATTAATGGGTAACATTTCCTACAAGTTTTGCAGTCAATTACAACAGAGAAATGGGACATATTTGCAAATCTTACATCAAATGAGTGTATTAATGTTTATTAATGTGCTCAATTATCTGTCGGATCAGTCCCACTGGCATTATACACATCACATGATTGCTTTATTGCGTATTTTAGTTGCAGTTGAATTTATTTACATGCTGCAGATGGCTACAGTAAATGATCGTTTCGATATGCCAATATTTAAATGTGGGGCAATTTCTGCAAAACAGGTTTAGTTCAGGTGAGGCGTTATCATAGCAACGTGCGTTCAAGATACGATACTAGCGTGTGCACCTTGCCTTCGCAGTCCTTTGAGAGCACTACTTGACATGCAAATGGCTTTCTGAAGCTTGAACTCCAGAAATCAAGAAGTAAATAACACGCATAAAATATATTTCTTAACAAACACCGTTCTCCCCCCACGCCAAGAAAAAAACAGCAAAAGTTTTTAATTGAAGTGGTATCTTATTAAACTGTAAAAGATGTCTTTTTAGAACGCTTGTATGTATGGCAAGATAACGGCTTTTGTTTTGCTGTGAAAGATAAGTATTATTGTGCCAGTCAGTGAGGTTTGGCAAGGTACCGCGCTATTCCCTCTTCCTAAAATCATTTCTGATGGGAAATGTTATACAAGCATTAATGTAACGGCTTACTGCCCTTGGGAAGTGAAAAAGTGGCCTACAATCTACTAATGCATGGCGCCATAAGGTTGTTCCATTTATGTTGTAATTGCCTTTGGGAATTTTGTGTAAAAAGTGCTTATCGGTTCATATAATCTTATTCATTACAAGTCTTAAACATGTTAAAAGTTGTGTGTGTGTATGTGTGTGTGTGTGTGTGTGTTCAGGTTAAAACCAAATGCATATTGCAGGGAAGGTTTCTGTGAGGCACAGACAGTTGCCTTCTCCCTCCGTGCCTTTCAATCTGCTCATGGTTGGTCGCCTGTCTGTCTGATTGTCTGTTTGAAGCATTGTAACCGTATACAAAGGACATATTTGTTACCATAACAAATGAAACGGTTGTTTGTCTTTAACATGAACATACGAACTGCATTACTGGCGGGACCGAAAGGTGGTAACGTCACGAAATCATGCTCACGCCGCCGTCTGTCTGCCTTCCGGTCGCACGTGACATCCCAGTGGGGGAATTTTCATTTCAATAAAGCAAACTTACACATTTCCATATCTAGCTAGCTATGTAGACACATAGTTATGGGAATTTGATATGGACATTACACGTGCTTAAATTTCTTTACGCTGGATTTTAAAATTAGTTGTGTTCTTGAATATTGAAGTGATTGTTTGAAATATGAAGCCATGCTCAAACTGCATGATCCGGCCGCCGTCTACTGTTCACATGTGAATGACCCAACCGATAGTCGTCAATACCGGAGAGCGATAGATTGTTTTTGGTGATAAATGTTTTATAAATGGGAATTTTTATCTATCTGCTGTCTTTGAGCCCCATTATTGTGCCTTTAAACAGCATGGCATTTGGCTACACCTTTATTCTACAAACAGTTTATATTGAAACGAGACACCTGCTACCAACAGTTGATAATCTGACCTAGTCTTCTGGAAAAAGCTGTTTTCAGTTGAGGTGAAATCAATCCATGTAGTTATTCTTAACATTGATAGTATATAATCTTCCAAACGTTTATATTTTCCTGTCCCCCTCCCTTTCCTCTCTGGATTATATTTCAGACATATACCTCATATATGAGATGTTCTATTATATGTATATATTCAAATCAGGCGTTTAATCATACAAAAGTTAATCTTTTACTTCTAGTCGTTTGACAGCCAATGTTAGGCACTCGCAATCAGGCCTAACATTTCATGTCGGATAAATGCCTTATCACGGCACACACGACAATAATTTGGTAGGTTTGACTATCAATTCACATGACAGATGCATGACATTTCAGATATTTTTCTCTTGGTTGTTTAGCGTTGTATACTACCGTTTTCGGATGTAAAACCATGATAACGGCTTATATTACGTACCTGAAGTCAATAGGTATGTCTTTAAAATTACATTCAATTCGACATAGAAAGGGCTTTTAATTTACTTGATTTTCTTATTTCCCTTTCACAGTAAAGTCAATGGAATAAAGAAAGAGCTCTAACAATGCTTAAAACTCAACGGATATAGACTTCCTGTAAATGATTTTTTTCAAGGTGTTATTCGGATAAGCCAGACTGAAATCCATAACAACATGTAAACGTTACCACTTATTATTAGACAGATCATATGAACTGTGTTTTCCGCATATAGAGAACTGTTTACTATTCATTAAAATATCCATTCGCAACTGAAAATCAAAACTCACGACAACGGGTCAAGGTTATCGAGAGGTCAAATTGTGATGCGAGTAATCTCCTTACACCCACAGAAGTATACATGTAGTTGGTGGTGCACTTAAAAACCATAAAAAATCGTCATCAAAGAGAATAAAATTTGTATAACACCGTTTGACTTTCTATGTAACATTTAATGAATGTGCCATTTGAACTGCTTGCACTGTATTAAGTTTCAAGGGATTGTTGTTAGAAATCGAGGTCATCATGGTACTTACGAGTTCTGAGGCATTTTTCAGAAGTGAATGATGATTCCTTCTTCGGGTTGGTTTTGTCGGACGGGGATAAAGGGCTGATTCCGATTGAGTAGCACTGCACTAAATTTACTGGGTCACTAGAAAAGGTTAATTGATGTCTGTGCATTCGAATTGATTTTGTTTAAAAGCGTGTCTTGTGTTTTTGATTGATATGTTTGTCTTGAGGCGTATCCATTCTTTAGCAGTGATAGATAAGTCACTGAAGCCATATAATTTGATATAAATAAAGTGTGTTCTCGTAATCTTTTGAAAAACCCGAACACTATTCTGGCTAATTAAATCTTTAGGTCCCACTTGGCTTTAAAAGACAGATGAGCCAAAAACAATTTAACAAGAATTTTGGCAGTGCTTCAGCCACAAAGCAGTCTATCGGGTCCATTTTACCGTTGCTTCAATACGTTCACGAAGAATAATTGTTTTCAAAAAAATTGCTTCAGGGTCGAATGGCTCAAGATGCTCTATTTTGGCAAAACATTGATAATTAAGTTTGAGTGTGTACTCTTATTTTTGTCCACAATGGGACTCCGACTACCACTGTGTGTTACTATGGTATCACTTTAGTATTAACCCGTGGAAAACGTAAACTAAGGGCCCATTCAGATTCACACATCGTACTAGCTGGGTCGGTCCAATTCTGCAGGGATTCTCGCTTAAGTGCAATCAGTGGAATTAGCTTAATCAGCACACTATAGTTAATTACCCCTTACTGCTCGAGGAAGCGTGTTGCTCGAAGAAGTTGATTACCCTGATTGCACTTCAGCGAGAATCTCCGGCACAGTTGGACCGACCCAGCTAGTACGATGTGTGAATCTGAATGCGGTCTAAAATTGTTTTAATCGTTGGTATTATCTGTATGTAATCACCCTTTCACACGCGCACTACTATCTGGGCCTCGTAACTCGAACGTATCGCGCATTGCGACCGAGCGCAAGAGTCTCGATTCCATAACCCCCATATGGGGCGAGTATGCATGGCGAGTTATGGAATCGAGACGCTTGCGCTCGGTCGCAATGCGCGATGCCTTCGAGATACGGGGGCCCTGGAATCTTACATCCTGGTGAGAACGCATTACAGGGCCTAATGACCCCACCACTCTCCTGATCTGCGTTTCAATGAAGAAATGAGAAAAGGAACACGGTTTTAGCCCTTGGGTAGCGTACAAACATGTTTTGATCCGTCTAGGGAAATTAACCGTTTGTCTGTAAAAATTGTTGCTAACCGGCGGTATTTATATAAGTGATTTAAGTTGGTTGCAAACAAAAAAGTCTCTATCCGCTTTACCAACCAAAACCCTGACTAAAAAGCCACAAAATTCATTTCTTTATTGTAAGAGTACGAATAAGGAATTTAGCCCAAGGGGAGCTCCGCTTGGCAGTGCTCAACATGCAATGCATGTATTCAATTCACCAAGGAAAAAGCAATTAGGATCACTATGAATATTTCAAGAGAGGCGCAGATTACATACGTGCGTTGTCTGTCGGATGGAATCGGTCCGCTGTAGGTGAAGGTGATCACACGCTATCAAAATCATCATAATAAGAAAATTATATTTATCTGAATAAAAACTGTAAACACAAGAAGAGGTGCCCTACCCATGTATATTCCGAGCCGCGCTATGAGAAGGCAGGTCGCGCAACATCGATATAATTCTATGACGTAGCGTTCCGGTTCCCGATCGAAGTGTTTGAATTTGCTTTTAAGGCAAGGAGCAAGTGACTTTGACTTAGAAACACGCCATCATTTTCAAACAGAGAACCGCACACGATGCAGTTATTGCATACTATGGACAAGTGGACATAATTTGCCAGCGGACATTAGTATCCTGTCGTCGCGTTTACTCCTGCTATGAAAATGTGGCTTCAAACAAGCTTCATTCTCTCCTGGCTGGTATTACGTACAGGTAGGCTGCAAGTTGCAACTATATACGTCCATGTTACCTGCAATCAATTACTCAAACCTGCGTATGTGTTAACTAAAGCAAATACTTAAGCGTGGAGAGTGCATTGTCTTGTCTCTTGTCTACAATGGAAGATTGATGTTAAGTGTCAAGGTACACTCTGTGACAAGATAGTCTTCCTGGACTTGTGTTATCTTTACGCGTTAATCCATTCATGTGGAATATGCTCTTGGCGTGCTTACTTATGTTGAATTGAGTTGACAAAGCTTCTAAGCATACACATTTCTTCCATGTTGCGTTTACCGTAGAAAAACGAAACGTCATTTGTATTAAGGGGCTTGAAGATTTCATAGAAAAATTATTTTAACGGGCATACTTTAAAAAAAGGCCATGGGTTAAGTTTATCAAAATGGAGAAAAAAAAACGTTTATATGTACAAAAGTCGGGATTTAAACTCGTTCCTAAAGCCAGACAAGCATCATGTTAATTACTTCGACGAGGCATTTGGATTTAGTTTAATTACTAGCTTGTCGTGTCGGCCTCATATTTAATTAACCGTGGAGAGCGTTGCAAGTCAGTGTGGTGGAGTATCCGCGCACTAATCGCTTTTCAAAACCGCATCAGGTATAATTGATTACTATGATCTAGCTTTACATTTCTCGCATCTTGGTTCTAGCAGTCAATAATCTAAATTATAGCCTCATTATAACGGTTATCATGTTTCCCACGAGGACAAAGCAAAATGGTTCGAAGATTTTTTTTTTTGGCAATTGCGAGTTATGGAGGATGATCTTAACCGAGCGCTTTTATTGCCCATAAATTGATGAGTTATACAGTAATTATATATGAGGGCTAGTTTGTGTATTGATCACCAGACAAAAAACGTTGAAAATAACATGAACTACACTGTAATGGTTTTGATATATCGTTTGGTTATCAGATGCTGTTTGGTGAATACATAAAGGAAACCAAAATACCCGACTCAAGCATTTGCGTCTGTCTTGGTTCTCTGTTTCTCTCTGTTTCTCTCTCTCTCGCTCCTTCCTTTCAATCTCAGACCTGCAAATTGCCATTTCATTGTCTGTATTGCATTCTGAACACAATGTTCAGACTTATTACGTACATGTGTTTCCCACTCATTGTCTTTTTATGTTATTTTTTTGGCAATAGCTTGGTAAACAGTGTATAAATTTATCATCCCCCACCCACTGTTATGTTAACATTTTTAATATGCTCATTTTCGGAGTAGACGACTTATTGCCAAAAGGCCCACAAGGAGCCTAGAGAGAAAAACTGCAACATCAGAAAGAAAGATTATTGGAATTTTGATCTGACACGCTTTTAATGGGCCTCATTGTCCTGAAAGTTTGCATACTCTCTAATATTACCACACTGATGTAGTGAAAAAAACTCTGTGGGCTAGGTTCGATAAGATTTGGCGTTTTAGCTTATGGACATATGAGACTTCATAGGGAAACTTCCTTTCTCTCATCAGAAAACCATTTGTTATTTTTCACTCTCGTTTGACGCATCTCTAGGACAGAGAGAGAGATAATAACAGATAATAACAGAGACTGGGACCCTGTATTTCAGAAATTGGGGATCTGGAGGTCTTTTAGTTAAAGGTCCCAGCACGCTTCTATCTGTATTAACTACCAGTGCCAGGTGCGTCTTCATACAGTTTTAAAACGTGGTGTCCACCATGCCAGGAACATATGAGTCTGTGTTGCATGACAACGTTTAAAAAATACCAAATACGTGATTAAAATCTCTTTCTAGATATTTAGTTTTTATGTTTTTTAACATTGGCATTGGTGAAAACGGTTAGCGCCAGCAAATTGCATTGCACTGCGAACTTCTACCGGAATTCCTCTATCTTATTCAACTCATGGCATTCAACAAATAACAAAAACACTAAAGGGATTTCATCTTATCTCAGTCCGTAAGAGTAGTACTTCCAACAGCATAGCAGAATCATAGCACATTGGTGGTTCAACTTCAGGGTACACGAGTCATGCTTCTTAATTGATTTATGTTGAATCAAACGTAAGGACTAGTGTTCTGTCGGATCTGGGTTGTGATCTGCGTGTTTTTGTGGTGATCGACCATTACTTTCCAATTCATTTCCTCAATGAAGGGTTCAAGTTTGGCAAAATGAAGCTTTTGTGCTGGGTTATGTATGCTGGCTGGCATTGTTTACTCTGCACTACTCCCTCAAAGGAGATTTGCTGTGTAGATCAATTATGAAAATTGCAGGAAAGTAAGTAGTGACAAAAATACTGTAAACAAAATTTTCATGTTTGTGGTTCATTGATTAACTTTCTGCGTAGGTCCACGATTTAATATATGCTGGGTATAGATCAGGGTTTTCAAATTTGATCACAAGCATCCGGACAATTTCTTAATTAAATATACCATTCCCTAACGGATATGAAGCAACTGATGACATAAGACACACCGAAATTCTGAACTTTGAAAGAGATCGTTATTTTTGGGTCCTAGTTATCAATCAAAAAAGTTTCATACCCTATCATAATAGGCAGTGAGTGTTGATGTATTGATCTGAACAATCTCTTTGAAAATAAGATCGGCGTTTATTATTTATTAATGGCAGAATAGAATAAGCAATGAAACGCAACTTCTCCTCCTTTTTGGCTTATAGCATATGAATTAGAATTATATAGTACAAATATGTTGTTGAATTTGCCTGTGTGATATGTATAATATACGAAATAGCCTTAGATATAAAGCGTCAGTTGAGGATGAGCAATCTGTATTTACAGTACGTTAACGCATACCTTGAATGGACTCAGAAGCCGATATCATTATGGATCTTAATTAACTTGTGATTATTCTATATAATGAGTGCTTTATTAATCAAATTATGTTGCCTTAATCTAAAAATGGCAGTGTACGTAAGCAGCAAGCAGGGCTGGACCAGTCAGCCTTTACCTAG
This sequence comes from Lingula anatina, assembly GCF_051362555.1. Classification (NCBI taxonomy): domain Eukaryota; kingdom Metazoa; phylum Brachiopoda; class Lingulata; order Lingulida; family Lingulidae; genus Lingula; species Lingula anatina. Next base: position 37,443,674 of record NC_141768.1, on the reverse strand, counting down.
TTGTATAAATCATAACCTTTCAATCCTACTGTATCCCGCCAAATTGTAAATATTTCCCGCAGAGGGTTATTAAATTGTGAACAGACTTTTTATTTATTTATATATAATTTTTCATCATTAGCGTTTTGATATTACATATCTGGAAATGCCACTACTTAGTATTACTATTTTCCGTGTATTCTTAGATAATATATATATAGATTACCGTTGGATACACATTATCAGGCTGCCTTTTGGCTCAATATAATTTTCATTTTTATATGGTTACATGAATTTGCACAGCTGAAGTTTTGCAGCTTCTGAAATAATATATAAGCCCAAGGAATGAATAACATGTTCATGTAGCCCAAGGGTGGACTCGTAATCGGTAGCATTCAATTTTATGAACAAAATACTATGCAATGACCACTCGAAAATACATTTATTGGCTTAAGAACTGCACTATGTGTATATATATGTGATATCAAATCGTAACTTTAGGCATTCTTGGTTATATTTGCATGGCATGAGATTTTTACTGGACTCATCACTTCGTTCTGTCAACGACGCTCACTTTCTCGCCATTGAGAGGGGGGGGCTTTCGAAGTTGACGATCCATACATCGTGTATTCTAATCAACGTTCTGATGCCAAATGTTCATTTTGGTACCCATTGTTCTGTACTCTTCATATTTGAGCATTTATCACGACCAACATCAGATGATATATTGCTTATAGTGGGCATCAATCACTTCGTTTTCTATACAATTTAGAGGTGGGATATCTCGCTACCGAAGCACTCTTTATGTCCATCTATCATGCCTCTGTCCTCCAAAAAGTGACCGAGGAAGCATTAAACGTTACATTAAGACCCTTCGTCTTTGATGTATTGGGGTCTTTCAAGAAATTTAATCATGGGTTTGATCAGGTTTGATCTTTTTCAAAAGTCCAATCTGCACTAATGGCCATGGTTCTAGAATTCCTATATTTTATCTCGAGACCTTTAATACATTGTGATCATCAGTTTCACTTAACGTAACCTTTTCCACATAGGTTAATAACGAAGTTTTGGTGTTATCATGGACTCGACGCCGTAAGTCTTCGGTGCTGAGTATGGGAACCCAATGATGCATCTTTATCTGTATCACTAGGGCGAGAATAGTAAAGGTACATGCACAAAGGAAGATTCGTTGTCCGCCTTCTGAGTCACAGGGTAATTTAACTGCGGTGGTCGAATCTATTGGCATTCAGAACCGTTTTTGTGAAGTTACGAAAAAAAAAAAGACCTGCAAGAAAAAGAAACAGCCACCATCAGATAATAAACCATGTGTGTAGGCCTAACTTAATTTGTTTTCATCCAAGTTTACTGTTTTAAACAACTGTACGTGAATGCAAATAGGACACAAAGTCCGCTCAGTACTTTACAGTTAGACGTCCTACGTAGCAATTTTAAAAGATTTGCGAAGGTATTGGTGAAATATATGTTCACATGGGAACATATTAACATCGCTTGCGGTGAATGTAGAGAAGAAAAGTTCTTTTTGTGCAATTGTTTTGACATAGATCTATCATCAAGAAAATTAGAGGCAACTCTCTTGCGGGAAGCATATTTTTCTATAGCGATTACAGATCAAATTGCGAGACACTAGTCGGTCTTATTATAATTTGCTTGCGAAAAACATTTACAATTGTCGAAAGATATCAACTTAGGTATGTGAAAAATAATAATTGCTTCTTAACTTATGATATGACTGTGCAACTTGGTTGCCTATTAAATCTTCGCAGAGACAGGAAGAAAAGACAGTTCTAAATGAATTCCACCATGCAATGAATTATCACCGTGTTTATCTGCCGTTTCGGGCACATATTGATCCTGCATGGATATGTTCCAGTGAATGATTAATGCGGTCATAAATAACGAAATTCATCAAACGCCTGAAAAAAAAATGTCTATTTTGAGATTGGCAAACGTGAGTAATAGATCCAGCCATTTTGTCATCCTCGGGTAGCTTTGCCTCAGAATCGGGACAGATGCTCCGAAGTAGTTTAACTTAACGTCCAAGTAAAAGAGCGTCATGTCTGGCAAAGCGTATTTTATTATGTGGTGCCTGGGTGGAATGTGACGCGAATACATACTTTGTTTTTGAACAACTAAGTGAAGATTTGATTGCCAAAGGCAAACCAATGGTAACATTTTAATGATAGGCAAGCATTAAACTGATCTGCAGTTTGGATGTCTGCAACCTGTTCATGTGTTTTATCTTGGGAGCTCTTAGGGTTTGGTGGTAAGGTTGGTTTCTGGTAAAGAATATGCAACAGGTTTGACGTTTATGATAAGCAATCATATTTCATGAGCACCCGCCGTACAACTTGTCACGTCATCATACTAGTATGGTCACATGACATACTGTACAGACACAACGGAAAAAGTGTTAAGATACTCTGTGACACCAGGGGCCGCTAGTAGTCTTTTACAGATTATTTTATCTTCAGGCTGGTGTCTTTAATTTTGGTAACTTTTCTGGAGGCCATTGTGATACCAGAGGGTTGTGTGAAGATGCATTCGAAAGCATGCAGCTTTCCAGTTTTGCCACCGGTCACTCACAGCATTTTACTCACTTGGTATTCATTGAAGCGCAATGTTAATCCAGAGATACTAACCTTTCCATGGTTTTGCTTTTATTTGTACGTGCAATGTTTTATATATCACAACTTTAAGCCAAACCAAAATAATTAAGTTAGTTGACGACCGGCGAGCCTCTGTAAACAGGGTCGGTAGACGAACTTTATTTTAATCTTTAAACATATGATGTTTATTGGGCATAGCAGTAAAATTTAAGGATTGATCAAACTAATGCCCGATGCAAAGTATCCATTTGAAAAAAATAAGTGCTTAACAAACAGATTTCTTCAAAATAAGAGTCGGTCGCGCTCGTTGACCAACATAACCATATTGTCTGTCCTTATCTGCCTGTCCTTATGTGTCGTTTCCTAATAGTCGCTGACTGCTGAAGAAGCTGAGAAAAAAAGCATAGATTCTAATCAATCATTTGATCATGATGCTCTAGACCCCGATCAATTCTGTAGTAGTGGAGTACGGTTTTTGACAGGGGGAGGAAAACAAGATAAGAAACATCAATGATCTTAAGACAAGCAATACAAATAATGGTTGTAAAAAGATGATGACGTCATTTCTAACGTGAATCCCTTTCCTAGTTCTGTTCATCAAAACTTGTATATGCTTTATTACAGAGTAACGAGTAGTCTTAAAACAATATGCTTTGAAGAGCAGTGGTTCATACACAATATTCCTAAACAAATGTGTCCAATGATTTAGACAACAGTAAACATTAGCACAATTACTGCATCTTGTGTGAGTTTTTTAATCGTGAACAAAATGATAATTTGACGATTGCACGGCTTATTAAACTCCGAAGTAATCACCCATGTGCACCCAGAGGTAAATTTAGTTTGTCATATTTTTTTCGATATTACGAGTTGAATGTACCAAAACGGAATTGCATGATGATTTATGAGCTGTGATAAGAAGCAATTGTTGGTACAGTGGGTGTGTGACAAAAAATCACCCGAGAGCTCGAACTCTCGGTACTGTCACCTTTGTACTGGTTGCTAAGAAGACATTCCAGGCACACTGAGTTCCATCATTAGCGCCAAAAAGTTAACCCCACCTCACGCTGATTCTTACACGTTTTCTAGTCTTGTATGACGTCACGTAGTGTCGTAGGCCTCATTTTAGGAAGATTCCATTTTGCTTGAACGGCGAGTATGATTTTGCAGCAAACGTGTATCACTTAACGGCGTGGTTTCTTTGAAGAACTGTTTAACAAACGACAATTGGTTTCTCATTAACTTTCATTTTTAATTATTTTACTTTACCACATTGCTGTCACGATTTATTGCATTTGCGCCATTATACCAAAGGCATCCGATTGGCGGCCAATATAGTAGGGTCTATATGATTCTAATTCATACACATTTTGAGTTACGAGAACTTAAACATAGCGTGATACACAACATGTGGTATTTTGATTGCAAAGTCAATTACACTGCTAATATTCTTGGGTTTCTTTGTCTGGAAAACCTATTTGAATGACTTATACGTCTGATATGTGTACATTTTACTTTATGGTATTCTGCCATACTTATTTCAGGCTCGAAACAGAGATTCATAATTGGTTTCAAACCTTGCACAATACTACTACCACTAATAGAGACCAAGATTATTGGTTCAAAAGTGAATAATTTAAAACAATTCATTTCAAAACCATCAGCGATTTTTTTTAAATTTTAGACGGCTTGACTTAAATCTGTGACCATCTTTGAGTACCGAGGCGTCTATCTGTACGAGTTCGTAGACCGGTGTGTGTTAAATCTTACACCTTTTTTATGTTTTGAACAGTACATCTTCAAGTTAAAATGTGCTAAGCACTTGTAACTTTTTTTATCTTTAGACACAATAAATCGCTTACTTTATCTAAAAATCTCAGGGCATACTTACCTAGGATTAGGTTAAAACTTGGCAGACAGAGAAAAGGAGGATTAATTATTCAGATTTCTATCCCAAAGTCAATCCTAAGGAATGGGTGTGATGAATATTTCCATCTCTAGCCCTTGGTCGTTGTTATACATTTTAAATTTAAGTATTTTATTTGAATAGTTCGATATGATTCAATCCGGCCAACAATTCCTGCTCCGTTATCAATTGATAAACTTAAATGATTATTTTCATGTTAAACCCTGCGGGGCATCACTTGACGTATGCACTATTCCTAACAAAGTACCTTTAAGGCTCTTATGTTTTGCAGAAACCTCTCTTTATCCTACTTAACTACCAAGAGAATTGAATGCAAAAAAAAAAAAAAAAATGCAATGTGTGTTTTGCTATAAATAGCATAATTATTTACTCTTCTGTGTAAACGGAAAAAAATGCCTCCTCGGCCATGGCCATTCGTATTTTTTTCCTACTTAAACAAAAGTGGAATGCAATTAGGTACAAAAGACAGTGATCAGTTAAGTTTCGACTCAAGCAGATTACGCAACAAGAGCGTTTAAGGAACACAAACAAAATAAGAGCGGTTTTCAATATTTATGTTTTATACATGTATATGTATGCATAGATATTTAAAGGAAACTGGCTAAATCAGACGAACTCTTGTTTGAAAATATAACAAATAACGGATTGAGTATCTTTTCCAAATAATCATGTAACAAGATCCTAATTGCCTAATGACTTATAACCATATTTTGAAAACGTTGGTGATATATATTTTAGACAAGTAGTGTGTTTTGTCTCCAGTTCCCAACAAGTTATTGGAAGAAGACATATCAGGATATAAGGATATATATATATATATATACTTACTTATATCAGGATATAAATACTTATAAAATGTAAATTTGTGGCTGACATACAAGGCCGGCTCAAAACTCGAAGGTTTACAAAAACGGCGAAATTTAAACTTTCGCGTAGAATGTCAGTTCATATAGAATAAGTAAGAAACTAGCATCTAATGTGTATAGAAAATTAATGGGCTTTTTCCACTGTATTAATCGCGCGAAGTTCGTATACAAATTGCCCATTCGTCGGGAAATCTAGACTTTGTAACGACTAGTCTTAGACTTCAAGTCTTGTTCTTTAACATAATATGCTTTAATTGTCAAGCTCTTTTTTTTATTTTCCCTAAGCTTTCTACTTAGACAAAGCTTTGATCTCAACTCTATTTCCGGGCAATAGTCGCTTTATTGCAAACTCAATCATACTTGATTATAAGTTCGGTAGTGTCAGTGCATGCAAAATTATGATTAATACAAAATAGCAATATAATCTGCACATTGCCAGTGCCAAACGTGCTCGTGTCTGTTTGCAACAGAAATTACGACGGATTAATGACATCCATTTCAAAATATCGAAACAATCCTGGGTTATTTGATGATAAAACAGACTGAGGCCCTCCACATATTTATTCTAAATATAAACCATTCAGCCAATATTGTTAATGATTGTTTTAACCAGATTAAAATCGAGCGGGTGTTTTCCACCTGAAGAAGCACTGGCGGCTGTGACGTAGAAATCGCAGTATAGCCTCCGACTTAGCCTTTTTACGTCATGTGCACGATTCCAATCCCAGCGCATTAGGATTCACCGTTAACAGCTCGGAAGGGGCATAGTACGGCTTTACTCTACGGGGATGCAAAATTGACTCCGAAAGGGCGTTACTTGTGGCTCGGACATGGTTTCAGAGAGTAGGAGACTATTTCTCGCGGGAAAATGGTTCACTGGGGAAAGTCCATGCTTAAAATGATTTTACCATGGCTTTTAATTGGTAAGTATAGTAATACGCGTTTTTTCTACTAAGTTTTACGTTATTAGTAAACAATGACATCGATTTGGAACTTGTTATGAGCTATTCAGATATGGATACGGACAACTGCATAACGAAAGAAACTACAATTAAAATCTTCATTTCTATCGGTCATTACTTTCTATCGGTTTCGCATTTAATTTTTTTTTTACACGTGAAATCGGCATTTGTGTTGGGCAGGGTTTTCATAGAGGATTGATTGAAAATCGATACAGAATTGTCTACCTAACTCCTTATTTGCTGAAAGTGATGGGATATACAGAAAGGTAGCGTCCTCATCGACCCACGGCGTTGTGACATCCGAGAAACTTTCTGTCATTAGCATTTCATTGGTCGTACTTCATTCAACAAGAGATGCTGCAATTAGTCTATTATTATGTGGTAAAGGACGGTCGATATAGGTGATGAGTGTACATTTTCTAGTTTGATTGCTACAAGATGCCACACACGGCACTTCGCGTACCTCCTGTGTCACACTCTTAACATTTAAGACTTTGATTAAATATAGAGGTACACTTGTGGCTACATGTTAAGAAAAGAGAGAAACCGTTGTATCTGTTGAAATGAGACGCATGCAGCTATTACACAACATAAGCCTTGATAAAACCATTTCGTGACAAATACTTAGCCCAGAAGGTGTCTAAATATGACAGCTGCAGTCGCACTGCATACAAACAATGGTGAAAATCAAGATACGTATCGGGATATGCGAAATAAGAGATGAGGAAGTATTGCGTAAGAGCACATCAACCAAGACATACACAAAAATATAACAAGAAGATAAATGGATGAATGTATTAATTTGCAATAATAATTGTAAAGATGCAAAAAGATAACAGAGCCCATATAAATTCGGCACCCATAATCCGTTTTTCCTGCTAACCACACTTTTTCTACTTCTTACATGTAAACATTTTAACCAAACTTCATCACCATCTCATCTTACATTGTGATGAAATTTCCGAAATTCACTGCTACATGTGTGACCTCATATTTAGTCATTTTAAAGACCTGACAGCGTGCCAAAAGAAAAAAGAGCAAAACATTTTTATTACGTGTCGGAAGAAAACGAACATTTATGGAATAAATACTGCGTTGGCGGGATGAATTCCTGACACTGCCGCCCGCTTCTTTCCCCGGAAACGCATATTGCGTGTCTCAGCGTTGACGACACTTGTGTTAGCTGATTTAAAGGTTGATTACTATTATGTGCCTAGGGGTGCAGCGGAATTGTTCATCCCTAGAGAACGCCTCTTGCTTTAAAGCAATGAACTTTTCTGCGCTGACTGATGCGAAAAAACAAATCCACTGGGGGGTACAGATCATGCAAAATGCATCTTTGTATTAATTGAAGTGAGCGAAATTAGAAGAAAAAGTGCATCTAAGATTATTGAGGTGAACCCTCAACAACGAAGGTTCCAGGTTTTATTCTGTGTTATCGCACTGCATATAAAATGTGCAGATCAATTGACTTACAAATTATCGGTGATGCTAGGGGATTCAGCCATTGCTCAAGGAACAAATAAATTCCCATAGTGGTAAGAAGGTTACTGTTTATATTGGGCCTCTTTTCGACCTTTCGTTCACAGCGAGTTGTTTATTCACATAAACGGCGTTCAAACTTGTTTTGGGCGTCAGTTGGGATACGATCTGTAATAATAGATTAAAGTTTATTTTGTTTGATGTACACCTGTTATCTCCTGCATACCGGGCATCAACTCCTTTTCTTAGGTGTGTCGAACTTCGTTCACTGCATACGGTTACGCAACATTTGAAGATTCTGAAGCAACGTGCCACTCAGGCAACGAACACCTTTATTTGCAATCTTAATTAAATCCTATCGATTTTGATTGTTGAACCTGAGACTGCAGACTTTCAGCCATTTAATTGAACTACGTTCGCACAGATGTTAATTGCTACGTAGAGTGAATGCCTGTTGCTGCATAAGAACGTGGTTTTATTCTACAATGAGCTGGAAGAAATAGCAACATTCTGACAGAAATTCCAACTTGTAAAATTAAAGCAGAAAACGTGTTGCCTCTTAATTTCCTTTCGTGTCAATGCCAGGCATACAAATTTTGAGCCATCTTTGTTATACACCTTTTAACCTGGTGTGAACGTAAGTACAGAAATCAATCGCCTACGACGAGAATAGCCAGACAATGCTTTGACAGGAAGCATGCGCCTTTGTTGTGAAAAGAGGTCTATTAAGTCACCAATATTTATATGGTTAGCACATCAAGCTGGACATTCTACGCCCATTCTTCCAAGAGCACGTTGTCCAATCCAGCTCTCTTACACGTACACACAATAGGGAAAGTAATGTAATACAACAACCCCAACAATTTACTAAATCGAGTGATTGATGTGTGTCACTTCGAATCCCGCTAAAGATCGATTTTTGACGTCAAACAAACTGCTTCTCTTCCTACTAAAAATAAATAACGATATCTGTTACATTTTGATTTCTTTTTTTGCATCTGGGATCTGTTACCACAAAGTCTGGGATGGCTCAAAGCCGAGTAATGCACACCGGAAACGTTTTGTGTTGGAGTTTGTCAGCGATTTGCAGCTGCATGGTTGCCACTTTTTTGCCTTACATTTCTTTCAGGTAGGTCCTTGACTGGAAATATTACTACACATTCGTGAGTTCTTTTGATAAAACGACAGCCAAACATACGCGAACAACTGCCCTGGCTTTATATAAAAGTCATGCCCAGAATGATGTTTTACATAATTCATTGATTAACCGCGGACAGGTATGTTCTATGCTCTATTTATTAAAGATACTACCATGGGGGTTTTCCTTGGTCACTCACCATGACGGTTAATTAATCGGCATCTACAAATATGAAAATCCATATCGTAATGTGTATTTCCCACATGTGATCAATTAAATGTTGTAGTCTAGCTGTGCTCTAAAGCAGTATGAGGGAAACCCTAACTGTGACTGTTTGTGGTAGTTTAAGCAATACTATATGGTGTTCTTAGCATTCAAGCTACATGTACTTTGAAACTGGTAACCAATGTGAAAATAAATATATCTAGTAAATGCACTATAATACAGAGATCTAGCTTATGACATCTTTAACTGTGTTGAAACAGCTCAATACTAAAATCGAGTTAACATGACGTATTTAGTGGTAACCTTCTAAGTAAGTGGAACGCTGATGGAAATGCCGCTGTGGTACATTACTGTAATCGAGTTAGTGACTAGTTGTGTTGATATAATCAGTAACCTGTGTATTTTGTTTTTATGGGGAAGCTACAGCTGCTTGTATCTTTGATTACTGAAAGTACATGTATGTGAAGACAGGGGAAGAGAATGGTGTATACAAGTGTCAGACCCCCTCCCACACACACACACACAAACACACACACAATATATATATATATATATATATATATATATATATATATATATATATATATATATAAGTAACGGGAAGTGGATTTTGTTGAGAAATGACACAAACAGTATTGCATTTCTTAGCGTACACCGACTATCACTTAATAGAATTTTAAGAATTTTATAAAAAAAACTATATTTTGAAACCACAGTTTACTTCATTCGGTTTAAATAACAATCCATTATCATGCTGATGACATGCATTCTTTTCAAATGCGAATCTTGATCTGGGACGAAACCTTTTAAAATCTTAAAATAAAGTAGGAAGACCTAGGACCCAAAAAAAACCCCCACCGACTGACCTTTTAAGTAAATATATTTTAATTGATTATCCATCTTTTAATGTAAAAACAAGGTATTTTCAGGTGGTAAGTGTTTATTTTTTCACACCTGGAAATATTTATCCTCCAATTTTTACATTGGTGATCGGGAATGTTCACGCGTGCAGAAGCCCGGTACATGCAGTAAACCTATTCCAGGAATTGCGATTTATAACTCTTTACCAATTTCTCCACCATATTTTTCTCTGTTACGTACACAACAGCATGTAACCTTGGATGACCAGGTGGTCAGAAATTTTAGGCGTATTATAAATATATTGTGCATGCATTATACAGTCTTGTACATAGCCGAATTCACAGGTGCTTAGAGGCCCAAATATGCTCAGGTGTGCGAGCGGTCAGGTATATTCTTACAGGTGGCAGGCGACATCCACGTGTAATGATCACCATACATCTCTTCCATATGGCTTCTAAAGTCATCGGTACCTCGTATTATGTACATGCAAACATATATAAGTTAATTTTTGTTGTTTTTTTACAATGAAATGTACGTGATATATGGTTGGATGGTTGCTCACATTGCCTACACCTGCAGTGTGTATACGATTAAGATATATACAATGGACATACATCGCAACTGGTCGATAGTGTCTGAAACCAGGTGTAATGGTGGCGTTTTTTAAAATAACAAAATGTAAGTTAAAACTTACGTCTGACTCCACGGGGTCTGTTTTAATTTGTCTGCGACGCAAGTGACATATGCCAGACACCTTAAACATACCATTTCCAGTTATTAATGTATCTAAGGGATGCACATTTGGTTCAATGGTTTAATTGTTGGAAATTTGCTTTTGTTCCAATATTGGTGAATAGTTTGTAACATGCCATATTGACAGCTGTCTTTTTACGTTTTTATCCAAGCGAAAAACATTCAAATTAAATTCTACTTTGATAAATACTTACTTAGAAAAGTAGCGACATGTTTATGTATAATCTTATAACATTATTAATTAATTAATTAAATAAAATACAGCACTTCAAGATGGTAATTTTCTTTTAGAGGCGTTAGGTATGTAAAATTTCTTGGTTGCTCTAATGTTTTCGTTACCTAAACTCAAACTTTTTAAGTGTATGCCAGATAATGCATTAATGAAGAATATAATTAACGTTTACACGGCCATTTTGCTTTCAGGAAGTATAGCAGTTTCGGACGAAAAACGCCTTATCAGCCACCTACTAAAACAGTACAACGATGTTGGTGTGGTCGGTCGACCGGTCGAAAACTTTAACGACACCATTCGAGTCAGCTTTGGTATAGCCCTCATACAGATTTTAGATTTGGACGAAAAGAACCAAGTTCTGACGACCAATTGCTGGAGCAGATACGTAAGTCACTTTTCTTTCAGTTCGTAATCACAATTGTACCACTTGCCATGACTTTTGCATTGACCAACCTTAAACAGATTTGGGGAGTGGACGTAAAGAAGCAAGGTTTGATAACAATATGCTGGATCAAAAGGCAAAAATATTAATTTTCATACTGGACACTTAGATCTGCTAAATGTTAAGCAGAGACGCAGAGGGAACATTACAACTGGATGAATCATAATTCAAATTTTAAAATGTGCTGGGTCACTTACGTAGATCTAAGTTAATATTTCGATACAATCCCACCCCTCCAAAGAAAAAAAAATGAAAATCAAAGACGATTCAGACTCGAACAGGTCAGACGTATTAGCACGTCCATCTTTTAAAATAATTATATATTTTTCATTGAACTAAGAGCGATGTTAAGGGTGGCAGAGTCTTAATATAGAAATAGTTTCTCATTGAAAGTGATAGCTTGTCACATATCCATTAAGTAGATTCAGAAATTGGAACCTGGTGCTCATAGAAATATTCTGGGAAATGGGAATTCAAGTCAATTTTAGTAATAAATATCTTGTTTATCATAGATTTTGGTAAGGGACGTCATGGTAACGAGACCTGCGATTTGACAACCATTTGCTTTACGAGATACATTAGTCAATATTTGTTGTATCTGGTAATCATTGATCCCAAAGTGACAGTTGGGTGTGTGAAAGAAGAACCCATAGCGATTTGTCACATTTTATTATTTGTTAACGACATTTAGAACATGAAAAATGAGTTCCAGATAGCACCGAGCAAAATTAATCCTGCCTAAGGCATTTACACGCGCATCAATCTAAAAGCGTAGCTTTTCAAATCAAAGGCAAATGATACTCTATGCTGTAGAAGTGTAAATTATTCAAAGGGAAATGATTGAAGGATGTGGTCAAAACTATGTAGTCAAATGAATTTAGTTTTTAAATTATGTAATACTTACAGGATAAAAAAGGGGGCAAGTTCCAACATGGAGTCTCCTAGGGTTCTTTGAGGTCTATACTATACAATACAATACGTTTGCATACTCACAAAAGGCAAACACCAAAGAACGCGAGGGCTGTACAGATATATAGAGCGAACAGGAAGTAGGCAAGTTTAAGTGAGATGGTTCCCTGATAGCTGCTTTATATGGGTCTAGAAGTCAGTCCATTAGTCACAAACCCCATTGTAAGAATACTGGGTGTTTTCAAACAATCGACTTCTGGTTCCCAGGAGAAAGAGAACAGTCCCCTATTGATTAACTAGGGAACAAAGATTAATCAGCAAACACAACCTTGATTAGGTTCAGTGACTTTCAAGACAATCACAGAGTAATAAGGGCACGTTAAAAAAGACTCTTGAAAAAATTTCATCGGGATAAATAGAGTTTCCATCGCAGACAGACATTTCATTGGACAACAGACAATGTCAATAAAAAAAACAAACCAGTAAGCAAAGGACATAGATATATTCTTTCGTTTAGATATTCGTACATATACTTAAATAATAAATGTTTTAACATGGTACATCTAACACAATTCATGATAATCAATTAAAAATTGCTTAATTTCCATACAACAAAAAAGGGAAAAAATTGTCCTCTAAGCCTCTGAGACAGACCAACCACCAGAACTAGCATTTCAAATGTGATGGCTAAGTGTGGGAATCCCTTTCAGTGAATTAAAACCGCGTGGAATTCTACAGCTGAGCAGTCCCATATGGTTAGGATGGACCTACCATATAGCGTATTCCACTCGAGTGCACCGCCATTCATTCTCAACATAAAGAACACGTTTCTTTGCTCATCCACCACAAGGAAGCGTCCGACGACATTGATAGATAACGCTCAAGTAAAGTGCAGAATAAAGTAGGAAGGATGAATTATAAAGTAATCTTCAAACAAACAGTACGCACAAAGTGGATTAACGCTATGGTTACAATGGCAAACCCAAATCCGAAGTGCTCATCGACCAACTAGGCTTAAATTAAGCTTTCCGTAGAGAGACGAACTGATTGTTAATAGACTTAGCTTCATCGTTTTTATATGGCACAATAAATTAACAGCAAAGTTAAGTGAAAAAACCAATCGTTGGCAAACTGTGGACCACCACAGGACAGCCAATCGGTCGTTGACTTTCCTTGTGGTGTATGGAAACCACAGGTGCCGAAGAATTTTTACATGCGGTTTGAATGCGCATAATGCATTTAAAGATAACGCTATTAAGAAAACAACACCATGGGTTTTAAGTGTATGGCTTACGTCCTTTCTTATTGCAAATAAAATGTAAATAAAAGCGTAAGCCATTGACCTTACATCACGTGTAGTTGGGAATAGTAAAGGTTTCGTGGGCGACTTTTCGGTGTGTGAAATGCTAAATTGAAGTACCCTCTACCAGGGCCACAGATTGACTTTTCACAGGATATTCACAGATATGTCTTTAGATAAATAGACGGTCATTTTACTATCTGTGGAAGTTCCCATTTTTCCCTTTATAATCTGCCACCCTGGTAGAGGGTAAAATTGAAGTGGAATTTCACCAAAATTTCACTACGTTTCCATGACCCGTGCTGTGTCTGACCTCAAATTTGATTTATTAAAATCTAGTAATATATTTAAGCTTTTTAAAAAACATGGCTTATTCAAGTAGTATAATGCAAATCTTTGGTAGTACTGGTCTTCCTTTCAAATAAAAACATCATTTTGACATTTTGAAAAATACATGGAAAATAATTCAGCCAGTTAGATGCAGAAGACAGAATACCTAAAGAGCTCTAAGAGATTTAACGAGAAGACCAGCACAGAGTAAGGCAAACAATTAGGATGACTTCTGTTCTTGTCAAATTTTCGACGATGAACTTTATTGTCCTGATAGATTACTGTACAATGACAACGCAGTTATTGTAATTTCACCTATCAGAATACCAAAGCATACAAATAGAATACATTATAAGAGATGAATCATAATTAAGAGAAGTGGTTTACCAATTGAAATCTGTCAGGTGATGGATCAGTTCGCCCAACCTCGTGTTTTTCCGTATCAACACCTTAGCTTCGAGTTACAGAGTTGAGCTACAAATAACTTTCCCGAATGGAGATGGATTTATTCGTTGTCTAAATAACGCTCAGCTCATACGCCTTAACTGTAAATTGTTTTAATCTGTAATTTTACTAGTGCATGTTCTTCCATAAATTCACAGCACAATTAACACGTTTGATGTCTAATTTTGTGTACTTGCTTTGTCATAAGACTTCATACATCTCTTCCTTTATCTGGTGACAGTAGGTTACCGCAACCCTAGACGTAAATTCGCCCATATGTACGTAAAATATAGCTGTCATGGCACATATTTCTTTTTTATCTAACAAATATATCAAAGTTAACGACTCGTGCAGCAGAAGACAGCGGACAGAAATATGACAGGGCATAAAAACTGATATGTACCCTAATGAACTTGGTCTGATTCCTAGACTTGATTAAGGTGACCTCGAAGAAAAAATGGCCATCCTTCTTATAGATGGTGAATGATATGTTTTTAATGCACATTGAACTGTTTTATCCATCGAGTGTGGGTCTAGATAGGGACATAGTATGTAATGAATGTTTTTGTTTATGGTCAGACCCGGCAGTTTCTTGGTTCAAGTGCTATTTAGCCTCCCAGCACTGCCATTATTGTAATATATATTTTATATCAAAGGGTTCAATTTGGGAGAAATGCTTCGTAGTTGCAGAGGGCGGATCACGACAGCGGTCGAGGGAATACCTTCAGAAATGCGTCTCTTGACAGTTTTAAAATGCCTGTCTGTAGTTTTTTATTCGTTAATATAAGGAGCGAATGGAGAAGCATTCTACGTGAATTTCTACCCATACGTATGATTGATATTGGACCTTAACTGAAGTTCATGACCTGCATTGGTCAGCATTGAAATGAATTCATTAATTAATCAATGGTCGTTAAGTGGACTAATCATTACGATTGGTATGAGTTTGGTGCAGGGACACTTTTAAACGTTCACCACATTAACGCCGTGCTACTATATAATTGCTATCTTCTAGTATTTTACATTTATGATATGACTGCAGCAACTGTAATTTGTGCAACATAATGTGTATCATTCACATTGTATACTAGGTGTACAAGGTCATAAAATGCATGCATCAGTGGAGAAATACATTGAATTGAGATGTATTGATATGTTTCGATATTTATACATATTAATCTGTACATTATATAAGAAGCAGGCTTAGATATAAAAACCGGTGCCATATGTGCATGAGGGTCCCAAGCAATTCAGGGTACCGTCCCTATTGATTTCTACAGGTACGCCCCGTCCTAGATTTTGACCCACTTAGGTCGCACTGACCCGAACCGGTATGAATTTAATGGAGGACGGACTATCTATTAAACGACGCTCAGGTTTTAACACCGGTTCATGTAACTGTGGACATTTTTTTCAAAGCGGGTCATTTTACTATAGAAATGAAGATAAGGTGGAAAACATCCAAATATTCATTCCAAAAATCGACCCGGTATTGAAATGAGGGTCTAAGTCTGTGCTCGCTCTCCTTGTATCGATTGTAATCCATCAACCTTAATTTGAATGTTTGTCTAATAGTCTATTGATTTAGGGAGTATCTCTTGCTTCGCTGAAATATCTTTATCTCTAAAGATCATCGAAACTTTCTAATTTGATGATATGGAAATGGCAAATCCGTCTTGGGATATTGAAAAATTTGTCTCACCGTCAAATTAATTCTGAATTCCACTGATTGCAGTCGAACAGATCCGTTATACGGCGTGTGGTTTAGGGAGCTTAGATCTGATAGCCTCATGTGATGCCATCATGTTAAGATAGTTTCAAACATAGACAATCGCTGTATCCGTTTAGAAATAAAAATGCAGTTTGCAAAGTACTGGATTTTTATATCTTTACATTTATTTAAGCAGTAGTGATCATCATGTACTTTTCCATATTGTTTAATTTTATGTAAAAAATTGAAACGTTACCAAACAATATACATAAAATGTACATATAAAAAAAACACGTTTAAACTTTACTATTATGACAATGCAGTCAGAACAAAAATCTACTGGTATGAAAGCCAGCCTTCAGTTGGAGGTCATTGGATCCTCTTCTTGATTTACAACAGCTTTCTTGAAAATGATTTTTAGAGCCTGACTGGCCTCTTCATCTTCCTGGAATGTACAAACAGGATTATTTGAAGGGGGGCCGCGGATGGCGTGGGGTTCGCGGATGGCGCCGGTTGGCGTGGGGCTCGAGGCCCACTGAAGGGCCCCGAAAATTTTTGGTATTTTAGAGGGCGAACGGTGCCATTTGGTACGGTTTAGTACTATAAATCAGCTGGTCAAAATTCTAATTTCAGGAGGAGAACGTTAGTGTGATTTTTTTCTCAGACCCTCTCATCAGGATCAGGACAAGATCAGGACAAAGACCCTTCCTGACCCCCCCCCCCCCTTTAATCCACAACTGATAAACAAAATTTAAGATGCTTCTGCAACTGTCCGAACCTGAACAATTAGATTTAGCGCACAGACAGGAATGCGTCTTTTCGCAACTAACACAATCTCTACACTGCACTGTAAGGGACTGGTACAATCCGATGCAACTTAACAATAATAATCCCAGGCAGTGTACTTGCCCTCATAATCACGTTACATTTTGTATTTCATGTTCTGTAGGCGTGGAAAGACAAACTTTTAGCATGGAATCCAAAGAACTACAGTGATGTCAAAACGATCCGAGTGCCCACAGACCAAATATGGAAGCCGGATATTGTTCTTTACAACTAGTAAGTTGTCAAAAGTTTGTACGTTTTTCTGGTTAAAAAAGGTAACTTTTTCCACAACGGTAGCATGTTTGGACGTTACGACCAGTAAAACGTTTACAAACGTTATCATAATAATAATGCAATAATGAGTGGTAGTGTATTACTCTCTGCATTGTTAATTAATTTTTTGAAAAGCAAAGACTTTTTACTGATACGTACACGGATCCTTTTCATAACCGCAGTGCTTTTCAAAGCAATCATTATTACATCTGTCGTTTTCAGTGCCGACACTCGTCTGAAGGAGCGAAGAGAGGCCTTGGCTGTTGTATCGAATGACGGCCAAGTCATGTGGATTCCACAGGCGATCTTTAAGAGTTCCTGTAACATAGACATTACGTACTTCCCTTTCGATATCCAAGAGTGCAACATGAAGTTTGGATCATGGACATATGATGGCTTCCAGCTGGATGTGTTTTTCTATGATGGGGAGAAGGTCGACCTGAAGGATTACGTCGAGTCCAATGAGTGGGTGGTGATGGACAGCCCCGCTAAAAAGAACGTGAAAACGTACCCTTGCTGCCCAGAGCCGTTTCCCGATCTAACGTTTACGATAAGATTTCGAAGAAAAGTAGCATTTTATAATTACATTTTGGTGCTACCTTGTGTTTTGTTATCGACTTTGACTTTAGCGTTGTTCTGGATGCCACCTGAATCTCCAGCAAAAATGCAGTTAGGTAAGTAAACACATGCAAAGTTGTCCCTGTCTCCTTGTTTACCGTAAGATAAAGAAACATATAAGATAAAGCACTTTAAACAAACCGTATACAGTGATTTCTTATTTTAAAACATTGCAATAGATTGAATATAAAATCTGAATTTAATAGTATATGTTTAAGATACAAAGAACTGTTAATAATATACTTTTTTCGACTACATCCCAAAATATTTATAATGGCCTTGCAGCCACGTTTATTTCAAAAGAAATACCCATCCCTTTTGTTTAATTTTTGTTCGCATAATTCCATCGAAAGACCACCCATAAATGTTAAAGATGCAGTGTTCATGCACAACCACCATCCCGTGCCAAGGGGGTGGGCACTTTTCGAATGAAACGTCCTTTCGTCAATTATTCTCTAAATGAATGTTTATGCGCACTGCCTAATTGAAGCAGTGGACTGAGATTCACCACAATCCATGTATTCTTACACCGTGTACACATCCAAAAGGCAATGTGAAATTGTGTACCTGTTAATGCATGATCGGTTGTACTGATACGCATGTGTAAATCTATGGATGGATCGTTAACGTATAAGTTTGGCAACGTTCAGTATCTATTTAGTATTGGGCATTTTGTAGTTAGTCATGATGACTCGTGTTTTGTAGTATTTCGTACACTGCTTTTCAACGTAAATCACCGATAGATTTTGTACAAAAAAAGCAAAAAAGCCAAAAAAAAAAAAAAAATTGATGTGAGTGTTGACAACATGCCAAGAATTAAGCACTTTGCTATCTCGCCGAGACTGCACTTCACGGGAGTGTGTTTTCAATATTGAATGTATATTATGTAAAATACCTTGCTAATATCAACTTCTTGCCGCACCGACTTTGAAAAAAAAAACATTATTGAGAGAAACTTGTCGCCACTGCTTTCTATTAGTAAGTAGTATTATGTCTGTTCTCCAGATATGATAGTTGCTGCAATTGGTATTCCAGCTTTCGACCTTGATGAAAACAAAAACCAAGCGTATAGATGCTGTCTGCTGTATTTGATATCCTTTTGTTTTTCCTTATGTCCATTTCAGGCATGAATATCTTTGTGGCGTTCTTTCTGCTTTTACTACTTCTTAAGGACCTAACACCACCGTCCGCCAAAGTGCCATTGATAGGTAATATTGCTGGTGTTGGTAGGGCAGTTGACTGGCACGCTCAGATATTGCTTTTGGTGTACCTGTATTGAATGTGTTAACCTGTGTTCACGACAGCTCATCCATGGCAATCTCTACGCCAAAGCCTGACGCCTCCAACACGGTTAAGCAAATGTAGGTCTGCATAGCGTCAGGTAAGCGTGTCAACTAACATAGCGTTACAGACGCCATGGAAGAGCTTGTCACCCGATTCTTCTTGTCAACTGCATTCTTCGTCGGGGGAATTTTTTTATAAGAGTAAATTTTAAGCACTTAACCAAATTCACGCTTCAAATTTTTTGAACCCTTCATTTAAACCAAATCAACCACAAAATACAATCCGACGAGCATGCATTTGACTGCTTTTGTCCTTGTATCACCGCCCTCCAACGAGCATGTAACTGACTATGAACATGGTCAAAAATATTGACACATTGTCCTCTAGCATGATCGCCATACAAAGGTTAATGTGCAATTCCACACTATCCAAAATGGGAATCAATTATTTGAAATAGTTATTTGCATGCGCACTGCACAAATGATTGTACGTCTTTAACCTTCCTCAGAGCCACTGCTTTACATGGTACCGCCGGTTTTCTGCCCGGGTCCACTATTTTCATCACCTTATAATTATTGTTTTTATAACAATGCCAACCACTGCTCTTTTCCAGGAATGAATATTTTTGTGGCATTTTTCGTCTTGTTGCTACTACTAGCGGAGAGCACGCCCCCAGCCGCTTCCTCTATTCCACTTATAGGTACGAAATTTGGGCACATATGACGTCAGGACGCCTATTTAATTCGTATTACAATTTGAGCACCTGATGATCCTTTTGGAGAGTACCGAATAAGCCCATGCTAAGTATATAAACTCTAGCTTAAATTGTCCATTCGCTGAATTACATCTGGTTGTCTCTTTAATGTTGTTTAGACGTTTATTTTAACCTTACTTTGAATTGTTTGATGGTGAAACGCTTTCAAAATACAAAGGCCACTGAACAGAAAGAGATGTTGAAATTACTATAAGGTAAAACTTTTTCTCGTATTTACATATCATTGTATCGATTTATATTTACGCATGTTTTTTGCCTTTTTTGTGTTTTTGATATATAAGAAAATATGTCAATTTAAAACCCTTTTAGCACGAATCATCTTATAGATATAACGTAGATAAACTAAAATAAACTTCTGACCTAGGGGTCACTCACTTTACAACTCAGCAGTCCATTTCCTATAACCAACCTCTCTTTTTTCATCTCTCAAGTTGGATATTTTGGTGTCCGTGGCTGTATCCTCATGTCTTGTGTACGTAGTCCGTATAATATATTAACACAGTGTGTATTTGGTGAACACAAGTAGCCGTCCTGGCGTCCATAATTAAACAGAAAAGGCCACAGAATGCGTTTTGCGGATACATCAGGTGCAAAAAGGTGCCTTAGGACCCATTTTGTTTCTGTTTTCATTGCAAAATTGCGTAGTGATGAATATTATTAGTTTGTTTTGTAACTTTAGCTTTTTATGCGAGATAAATCAGAATTGTTTACTTTATATTTAATTTTGAGATGATTTAATGGTTTATTGGTATAGTTTTATGTTTAACGTGGTCGTTTTACTGGTACATTCGCTGACACGATTTAATTTGCGGACTTTCATAAAAAGTAGCACAAGCCTTTTAGTGGTACGTTGAATATCGATCATTGTGACCTCTAATGTTTCATACCAATATTTGGCAAAGGTCATTTTATAATTAAATTTAAAAACGGTAAATTTTGATGAACCTTCTTAATTTTATTTGTATTTTGTTAACCAAAATCAAAATATCACTAACGATAAACCTTTTGATGATATCGTTATTTCTGTTTCAGGTGCCTATTTTTGCTTGAATATGATTCTCATCACTTTATCCACATTTCTGTCCACAATTGTAATTAACCTCTACTTCAGAGGTGCAAAGAGGCGAAAAGCGCCCAACTGGCTGAAGCGGGTAAGGTCATATCGTCTGTGGGGGCACTGGAAAATGAAATGTTTCTGAATTTGATTTAAAACCAAATAGCACAAAATATTTCAGTTCCCACTTTTAAGAATTGGATTATGAGATAATTGTACAGGGGTACGTTTTGCCTGTGCATGTTGGTGCGTAAGTTACGATAATTATTCATGTGTGTATATATTGCATGTTTTGAATGCATTTCGAAGGTCTGTTTGAACTCACACTATGTATGTATGTATGTATGTATGTATGTGTATGTATGTATGTATGTGTGTGTATATATATATGTATGTTACTATTGTATGTATGTGTCATTAGATACAATCATTTTAAAACTGTTGTTCAGTTTCAAGGCCTCAAACAAATAAGACTCTTAAATCTGTTTCAGGTGATGCTGGACGGATTTGCGAAAATTATGTGCATGACAGACGAAACGTACCATGTCGACCAGAGAGGCGCTCCCAAAATGGAGGGCGTAAAACTGATCAATAACAAAGAGAAAAAGAAAAACAAAGTACCAGAACTAAAATACAACAAATATCAAATGTGCGAGTGCGGCGTAAGCATGCAAAATAATTCCAGCTCTAACAATACTGGAGACTGGAGCAATCCGCCGGATAAATCGCCAGTCAATATCACTGCGCTGGAAAGTGAGATCCGGGACATTCGAAGGTGTGCGCGATCTTTTATGAACAGAATAGCGGAAAAGGACGCAAATACAAAAAAGTGCGAGGAATGGCGAGTGATAGCGTTGGTGTTAGACCGATTGTTCTTCTATATGTATCTTATTGCCATTGTTGTGTCTATTTGCGCAATATTCCCCCGATCACATGAATAGTTGATTGATTTACTGGTGCAGCACCATGCTCATGCATCTTATATTTGTTTATACAAAAATGTTTATATACTTATATGCACTATTTTGCACACCGTAACTATAGCCTTTAATATTATTATAAATTGAATTATAAAGAGATATTCAGTGGTCTCTCGTGTGGATACACATTAACAGTGGCGCAGCTTGCATATTTCGTCACATGGATAAGTTTTGACATAAAAAAGAGAAAAGAAAAGAATCTGTAAAAAATTATTAGTTACATGATGCCAAACGTTTTGGTGTACAATGCACAGGGATTTTCTCGCTGTAAAATACGTAGCATTTACCATGATAGTCAAAACCAATACACACTTTTGCTTTTGGGTCCAGATAGAAGACGCATTTGTAATTGTTGCTTACGTTTTGTGTCCACACGTTCGTAACGCCTTAACAATTTGCACTTCTTTTGTTCCATCCCTTTTCCATTAACAACAATTTGGGTAGGATGTTTACTAAACAACTTTCAATATCAAATACAACATCAGCTGTGAACGTGATCCTTTTAACCAGTCTACAATATCCAAACCAATCTCGACCCTATCACTTCTTTCTTCGAAAGTTTAATAATTTATAATAATAATAATTGTTATTATTATTATTATTATTTTTATTATTATTTTAATTATATTTTCGCGTGCAGGTATACTGATCTTTGAACCTCCCTCTTGACCAAATTCCTGGATCAGTCTGTACATTATGATGTACATGTAGAGCCACTATATACCACTTGCACATTCACCTACGTTATTTACGGATCTATATCTGATGAAATTGGAAACGTTGAAGTTGACCTAAAAAATCAAACAAGTTGCTGTATTTAGGAGCCAGGGATGGTTTTTAGGAAAGTCTAGTACAGGGACCACAGAATCAATGTTCATTTCAGTAATTAGATTTTTTTTCTATAAACTCATGACTTTGTACTCAGAATACAGACTTCGACAGAGTGACTTGCACAAACACCGTTTATACCTCCATCAGTTGACTGCAAATTGGTGTGTTCTCTCAGATAGTTTTGTTAAAGCCTTCCGATGTCGAATTATACCATGTATGATGTCGAATTATACCATGTATCATAATAAGGAGAAGAGAAACAATGCAGCCCTGCGGGATATCAAGTAACTCAATTGGCATAGTAAGAACTACTGATAATGCAAAGAGAGGAGGAACACGATCTGTGCCTGCATCGGCGTCCTAAAAAGAAACGCCACGTCACAAGAAGGGCAGTTTTAATATGACAGACGTTAACACCTACAAATGGATAATAGTGCAGTACAAAATTAATATATACAGCCATTGTATACATAGTTCTAGAGCAGAAATGTTTGGACATTCACTTTTTCACATTCCCCGTTCAATTTTTAATATAAACATATATAGGTATATCACTGTTTCAAGTCGGTCACAAATTCACGTACTACATGGCCTATTTGCGATATCGTTAGCAATGATTTATTTGGTAAATTATCATAGGCGTACATAATAGGTGTGTCAAAAGCAACCCCACCAGCACTTTTATCAACAGAATGATAGAACCATTTCACGACTGCCAATTTTGCCGACTCTGCATACATTCAATGGAGATGTATATCTGTGTCACATAATCGCTTAAATCGGTGCAGAAGTACAAATACTGTTAAATTGTCTCAATATTCTATAATGTAAATATAGGTTGCATTGAGTTAAGAGCAGGTTTTTTTTTCATGCGGGCTGGTTGGTTTTCCTGGGGCGTGTGGATTATAATATTTACGAACCCTTCCAGCATTGTGGGTGCTTTTTGGCAACACTTAGAAGGATGTGACTGAACCTTGTAAAACTACTGTCTTCCACAAAGTAAACAAACCATGAAAATTGATCAGAAAAAAATATCATTATCGAGAAATTACAAGAATTAAGTATCTTAACCTACTGGAAAACCGTTACAGCTAGCAAGTTTTGCATAAAGAGTATGTCTTCGGTACATTTTCTTCCCGTTCCATAGATAATTTGTTTGATATCGTGGTCGATGACGGTTGAAACCATTGCTTGTTAAAATGTAGGATATGCACCTCTCTCCTATGGTATTAATAATGATAATGATAATTATAGGCATTATATTAATATTATAGTGATGATGGTGGTGATAAAAAAGTTTAATTCATGCTGTTAATTTCAGTTATATCTTTAGTTTTATCAGAAGTTAGATTTTTACATTTAGGTGATTTTAAAAAGCCATTATATGGAACCAATACACCAAATGTCCTGCCAATGTCGAATTAGTTGTAACACTTATAAAGTCTTCGTTTGAAAATATAGCATTTAACGGGTAGAAACATGTAAAGTAGTTATGAAATTTGTATTAACTTGGACATTCATTATCATAGTTAAAATATTATGTTGATTGCACGTACATTCAATGCAGTGTATAGCACGTGTAATTTTTGGGCATATGTGATCACATTATTCCGCTCCAAACATCATTTTAATTTCTTATGCGGAAGCCTTTCTAGCTGTTAGAAAAAAAATCCCATAAACAAACTAAGCTGCGTTGTGTTTAATCTTTTGTGCTATCGATAAGTTTGCATAGTTTATACATGACAAACTAAAAAATGTGATATTGTTTAAGTCT
Source organism: Lingula anatina (assembly GCF_051362555.1). Classification (NCBI taxonomy): domain Eukaryota; kingdom Metazoa; phylum Brachiopoda; class Lingulata; order Lingulida; family Lingulidae; genus Lingula; species Lingula anatina. The sequence continues at coordinate 37,419,072 of NC_141768.1, read as the reverse complement.
ATATATGAAATTAATATCAATCTATCTTTATGACTCGAATTATTTGTCCACGTTCTCAAGTTATTGTTCTTTTATGGACGTAAATAGATAAGACTGAAAACGTCTATTAGGACCAACTATGATTGGTGTGGTTAGCTCTTTTTTACCAATCATAGTTGATCTGAATAGATGCGTTTTAAATCTAATTTATTCATTTCTTATATAAGATCAACCCGGTGATTATGATAAATTTTATGAACGTTATAACGAAAATTTTCAAACATTTTCAACTTTCATCGCGCAGCACATCGGTAGTGCGAGTCAAAACCAGGTTAACACAGATAACATCAACACACCTTAAAGGGATAGTAACTCTCCGTGTCTATAGATCTATATTTCACAATAAAAACATTGTAAACAAATCATAGGAATATAATATATTCTGTTTTACCACAAAAACGACAGTTATATCTATTGTTCTGATATCTGAGCTTGTCATCGGACCACCTGACCTCCATAGATGGCTATACTCTGTAATAATGTCTTAAGAGATTATTACAAAAAAAAGCAAACTTTTTAGAAAAGAAAAAAAAAAACAGGGACTAACTTTGAATGTAGAAATGGATTCATTAACCATTGGTAAGTATGGGAAAATTGCTGTTTACTCCAGAAAAAATCATTTTTTGGCCAAATCGAACACAGTTATTGCCCCTTTAACTTAATTAACCTAGAGATACCAGTACAACTGCACAATCCTCTTGTTGAAATAAGAAAAAAAAAATGAACAGGGAACACAGAATCGTGCGTGGTCTGGCAAAATAAGAATGAGCGTTGCTGGTATTAGTACACGCACGACAGATTCAAAGGTGGTCTATCGGTGTAACGAAACTGAAGGTCCGTGTAAAAGAATGTCCGCCCTACATATATGATTAGGGTTAGTCTGACATATTAAGTGGGTAAAAATCTAGGGCAAGGCTCGCCTGTACAAATAAATGGGACGCGGACTCTCTGTTGTGGGGAACTCTCTATCACGTTACACCGGATAACTGTGGGAAAGAAAACTGGGGCGATGGATTCAACAGGGTCTGCCGGATCTTAGTGGGAAAGAACACTGCGGCCAGTTACACATAGTATAGGGTACTTTAAAGGTTTACATCGAAAGTTGGTCTTGGTTTAAAAACTGAAAAACCTACTTTGACCCAAGATAAATCAGTATTAGCCCATCACCTTGAAGATTAGTCCGTTTTATAAATAAGAGGCCACTCAGAACAGAAAATCCGAGGATCTACTGATCCACAGATAAAATATGGCCGACCCTACATGAAAGAAGAGCCGATTAATCCGCTGATGGTGTCCCCGCCTCCACACGCCCCGTCCTTGCAGGGGTCTAGCAATTAAACCTCAGAGCCGTGATTTAATCCGTTTAATGGTACGTGTTGAGGCGGGGAGACCATTAGTTTGTTCTTCTTTCATGTAGTGTCCATTATATTTGATCCGCGGATCACTAGATACGAGGATCATCTGTTGTGAATGCCCTCTAAGATAAATAAATTGAATAGCAAATGACCAATAGTGACTTTTATGTCAATATTTAAATTAAAATGCTACTGGTGTACTTATACAGGTTTAGTCTGACGTAAATAGGCCTACAACTAAAGCTTTCGGATTTAACGTTAGTTTTTTTATTCAAATCCTTTTTACTGGACAGATCTACTTTACTTCTCAATAAATAGTGCTTGATAAAAAGATTTGGCGGAGAGTATCCTCCTTTTCATTCCACTGCTTTACCACTAAATCACCGTCTGGATTGCTGTAACTTGCGTTAACATGTACTCAGCCACCGAGGGACTTCCCCTAGCTAGAATCAAGATTTTTCAAAAGATGCGTTGATTAATTCTATTCATCCCTCGTGGGCAATTAAGACCTCTGTTGGGCCGAGGCACTCGAATTTGTCGGTCAGTTACGCTCGAGGGCATGCATTAATTCCCCAGCTAACACATGGCGTTTCCCCAATGTTATATATTAGTTATGGCCATCTGTAGCATTCCAGGAACTTGGCTATATACTTTGTCTTCAGTTATTCACTCTGTCCGTTTGTGTCAACCCTGCTACCAACAGCTCATTTCTACAACGTTCTCGAATAAAGTACCTTTTTGAAGTACCAAGGCAGTTTCATGCCATCTGATTGTCTTGTGGAAGTCGCGAGAATTAAATTGAGTTGCGTTAGCTGCAAACGTTTTTTAAACGAACGTCTAAAATCTTTTAAAAATAATGTTTCTATGACGTGGAGGTAAAAATGTAATTGTGAAAACCGTCCAAGTTTTGGGTTTGATGCAGTGCGATATTGTTGGCAGGAACATCACTTCATAACAAGAAACTCGTATGGATGTTTTCGCGAAAACACAAGATATCAACACGGACATAATACACAATGCTTAAAAGAATTTGTATGGTTAGCTGTAAAAACGTCGCAATCCGCTATCAAACAAATAAGTACGAAGGTTCGTAAAGACAGAAGACGGCACTGACTTCCTTTCAGGATAAACGATATTTAAATAAATGTCCTGAAAACTCTAAGTAAAATGAAAGCCGATGGTGAAATAGGCGTTGAATACCTAGAGGTAGACATTAAAAAGGTAGTTAAAATCCGTTTAATGGATTATCTTATGCAAACAATTAGCCCCTCTGTGTCTTTAAGGCGCGGCTATGGAATATATTTTCTATATTTTAGTTTTTTGTTTTATGATTTAAGTTCTCAAAAAATCAACTCACTTTTGCGAACGATTTCAAAACGGTGCTCAAAATCGAACCAGTGATTAATAAACAAGGCAATTCATTCCTTCATGCTACCAATGTCCATGCTATAACTGTACTGTGTTGCATTACCGAGTAAAAAAACAAAAGAAGAAGCCTTTTATGAGATGTTCGAGTAACTTATACTCAGCAAAAAAGTTCAACCTTCCTGTTTGTCGGCACTTCTTTGTTTTCATTTGAGACGTAATCTCCATAGAAGTAGTCACTTAATAAATCATTTGAAGCTTAAAAAAATGTGGATGATTAAGTTATTGCTCACTGGAACAAATGGCTACTTGCTGTATTCCCTCTCAACCTTATTGCATCTAGGGATTACTGTCAAAATCTTGGGAATTTTTGGATGACGCGACCATGCTTATGGAGGAATCACAAAAACTACATGATAAAGCCATAATGCCCATTCACTGCCAAAAAAGAGAACCGTGAAGTCAAAGAGAAACACGCAATGGATACGACTTTTGCCGTTGGCTCCAATGCGACCACGTCCTTGCCAGTCAGTAATGGAAGTGATGTTATAGTAATTGACAGGTACTTATCACCAGCGATACACTATGCCTGCGGCATAGCAATGACACTCGGTACTATTTTGGGAATCTTCGGAAACACGTCAATTTTGCTGATGTTCTTAAAATTCAAAAATCTACGCTCTACTACAAATCTGTTTATTATGTCCTTAAACGTCTCTGATCTAATGCTAGCTGTCTTCGGTTGCCCCATGTCAGGAATCTCAAGTTTTGCGCTGAAGTGGGTGTTTGGAGATGTCGGCTGCGTACTTCATGGATTCATGATGTATTTCGCAGGATTAAGCGAGATGTACTGTCTCACTGCAATTGCGATTGACAGGTACATAGTCATTGCTAAACCACTACTGGCACCGGCCATTACGCAAACAAAGGCTTTGATAGCAATAGTCGCTTGCTATGTTGGTGGTCTTATGTTTGCAATGGCACCCTTATTTGGCTGGAGCAAATACACCTACGAAGGGGCAGGAACTACATGCGGAATCGACTGGATAACAAAAAGACCACAAGACGTATCTTTCGCTATAACCATATTAATCGCCTGCTACTTAACTCCAGTTGGGATAATGCTCTTCTGCTACCTTAACATTTACCTAACGGTAGGATTTAAAGTTATTTCGTCGCGGCAGCTAATTTAAAGTCGTTATCAAAAAGGCAATCATGTTCTTGGGGTAAAAACATTAATCAGGTCATGTAAACGTAACCACAGTCCTCTATATATCTTTTGCGTCTTTCAAGAGTGGTGCCGTTATTGCTGCATTGTTTATAGTTCTCGTTACATTAAGATGCCGATTTTTACCCGATTTCTAGAATTTGCACAAAAAATTCTTGTCTTTTCCTTGTTCTATATCAATTAAGCTTTCTAGGTATGTATAAAAGTCTATGTTTGACGAAGTCCGTCATTCTTCCATTTTGTATTGTTCATTCAGTTTGCACTTTTCAGTATCACGATTTTTGGCATATTGCAGGTTCTTTCATCAACAAGAAGCGGAACATGGGACAAACAGAGCAGCATAGCAAAACGCAACGCTAGACTTGAACGAAAGATGGCGCTCATGACAGTGGCTATGCTCGGTACGTGGGCTGTCTTTTTCAATTTTTTATTTTGTCTGAATATATTTTATTAAAATGGGTTGAAAGTGCGTTAAGACACTTCAAAAAAAAAAAAAAAAAAAAAAAATTTAACTCCATGTTTTCTAACAATAAAAACCATTTTATGCCAAATAAAATTTGAATTTTGGTTGTGCCGACCGAGCCTTCTCTTTTCATCTCTCTATTTTTTAATTTTTCGGTCTAGTTTCAGTGTGACGGACGACAAATCTAAGTGCATTAATGTTATTCATACACAAACTTGTGAGGTGTTTGTGCATTTATTCAAGTCTTTAACTTAATTTATAAAAAATATTGTTAAAAAATTACAAAGATCCGTACTTAATTTCTAACATGTTCAGGTTTTATAAAATCAATTTTGATATTGAAAAATTAAGGGCCTATACTAAAAGAACGTAATTACATAAATCGATAAACCCCAACGTTGCTATTTTATTTTAAACAAGAAAATGAATGAAAATGTTGATAGATCTTACGTATAATAAAACAATACCGAAAGTGTAAAATGTAGTGCACATCGAAAGTGTAAAATGGTGAAATTCCACTTTGTTTAGGTTATAAAAATTAGCAAAGAGTGGTGTGGACATGTAAATTACACTTTATTCTGAATTCAAGCCTATTAATGCTCCAGTTTCAAGAAATGTTTTCCTATTCAGGTAATTTTCTGTTATGCTGGACCCCTTATGCTTTGGTCTCCTGCATCGCAACTTTTGGGGACCCTTACTCAATGCCACTGCTCTTGGTTCACATTCCCTCTATGTTTGCTAAATGCGCCGCGGTGATGAATCCTATCATCTATGTTGGCCTGAACCAACAGTTTCGGGATGCATTCCTTGAGATGTGTCCTTGCTGCAGTGGGATTGTCGCCTGCTTCGCCAGCAAGTCCGATGATGATGATGATGATGATGACGCTGATGCAGGGGAAGGCGCCGGAGGATCGGGCTAGTTTACATGGAAAGCGAAGGAAGAGTGTTGTTTTCATGGCAGCAGGAACATGCAATGTGTTTGTTTGTTTTCGTTAAATAACTGACATTTTAATATCTTAAAAGAAAGGTTTGCTTGTGTGAAGAATTGGGTCAAACAACATCTAAAGTTGGCGGTAAACTACGCATTCAAAAATAATTAAAATCGGCTTTAGAAAAGAATAACTTACCATAACGATAATTGGAAAATTGCATTGTGGTATGCAAATATTTTGTTTTTTCAACGTTTTCAAGATTGAACAAAAATGAAAAGTCCTAAAAAAGCAGCAACGTTGTTCAATTCTGTGAACTTACAAATTAATGTGGGGATGAAAAAAATGCGGGGCATATGAAAAGCATGGCTGTGCAGCTGCATCTAGGCCTTAACTAAAAGTTATGCGTGTAGAATTGTATTTGATTATGTAGTATTTCGAAAGCTTGAATTGATGAAAATACCAACCGTTGTTCAACGATGAGTCTATAAGTATGCTCGGGCAGAAATGCTTTTTTGGTGTGATTGGCAAGTCTGGCTAACAGAATAGTGAGTGCCGCGTGATCGCATGTAGTGAGTATAGATTACGTAGTTTACATGTACATAGCTTACATAATAATTTGAAAAGATTTAACCAATATATATTGATATTTTCATCTTTAGTATAATACCAATTTTTTGTTACCTGACTTTATTTAGCATTAATTATAAGATTTAAGCTTTTCTGCTCGGGTTCATCGTGTTTCTGTTCATAAGATGTTATAATATGATCATTAATTAAAATTCCTATTTATAAAACAATTTTCTCAATTGCACCTGTATACCGATAGCACTAAGTAAAGGGTTTTGGTATCGGTAAATAATGCAATGGGTCTTTAAATGTTTTTAAAATTTTTTGTATTGCATGACATTGTATTTTGCACTGCTTACACATATTCAACTTAAAGAAAACTGTACTAGTATAACAACAGGATGTTCGGTTGTATGTATTAATTTTAAAAAATATATTTATTCATTTCAAAGTTAATAAAGAAGAGGTCAGAAGAAAAAGCCAAAATTTAATTTTTGTTAGCAAAAGAATTTTTGTTAATTTGATCCAGTCCCCGCTATCACAGAACGCTTTGTAACGTTACCGGGTTATATATTGGTTAGACCGTCAACAAACGCTAGGAAAACGTTATTCTAACGTTTTACACTGCCGCTGTTATTATCAACGTATTTATATTTACTTATTATACATTTAAAAAATAAACATGCAAAAAGGATTTCATATTTGTATCACTGTAATTTGCACAATTATCATGGTCACATCTAAACGTGTTAAAAATGTTCCCACAATGCTTTCGAAATATAATGATATCATTTTACGTGTAGCATATATTTACCTGCACATAATGGACAATAGAAGTGTCACCCCCTGAATCAGAGTAATCAAAGTAGGTAGATATTGAATAGTTATAATGCCTGGTCTACTTATAATGTGACTAATGAGTATAAAACCGCTGTACCATGGAACTGTATTGTTGGTCTTTTTGTGAAATTTGATGTTAATGAAATGATACCAGGAGCATATCATTTCACAGTCATTTATCTCCCCCAAAGTAGGGGTGACACTTGTTTTGTCCAGTGTGTGTAGATAGAAAGCAGTGGTCATTTATCTCCCCCAAAGTAGGGGTGACACTTGTTTTGTCCAGTGTGTGTAGATAGAAAGCAGTGGTCATTTATCTCCCCCAAAGTAGGGGTGACACTTGTTTTGTCCAGTGTGTGTAGATAGAAAGCAGTGGTCGCTGCCTACGCAAGCCTGTCTTTCGCTGTTTGAACTACACCTTAGCGGCTAATTACAAATTGGGGTTGGAGTTAGTCGGCAACTAGAGCGGTGAGAATTTTTAAACCTTTGGTATGGCGGTACGTACCTAAAATAACCATAGTTTAAAAAAAGTTAAAATAAACTGTTATACTCAATAAACCACCATGTTGTAGTGTTCATTACTTATATGGAAGGATTAAAAATCAAAATGATTGACAGGTGTTAAAAAGTAATCTTGAAAGCTTTTTTTTTTTTTTTTGTGATGTACTAGTGAATTTTTAAACTTGATTTTAAGAAATTCATTCTAATAAACTCGCTCGCAAGGTCAGCTAACGCCGGAATGAATAAAAACAGCAGTGGAATACCTTGATCTACGTTATTTAATACTTTTCTAACGGTCTTTTGTTTGTATCCTTATGAAAACCCATTAGCTTACCCCAGCTAACCGAGTTCTAAAGTTACTGGGTAACAACATTGGCGCCGATATTGTGACTGTGAGCACGCTTTCCACTTATAATATGCATTGTATTTTGTTTTGTATCATAAATTTTGGAAAGTGTAACACTTAACACATACAAAAATTATCAGGGAAGAGTACACTTAAATTCACAGAGTTGGGAAAGCACGCTGAGATCCTGAATCGGCGGTTAAACAGTGATGACATGAGATCATCTCTCGTGCACACGCTTTCCGCTTGGAATATGCATCGTATTTTGCTTGATATTCATAAATTTTGGCAAGTGTAACATTCAACACTTAAAAATTATCAGGGAAAAGTACACTTAACTTCACAGAGTTGGGAAAGTAAGCTGCGATCCTGAATCGGCGGTTAAACAGTGATGACATGAAATCGTTTTTCGTGAATTACACACCGTAAAAAGTGGGTACCGAATATAGCTAATTCTATTAATCTCATTTACTATTCATGTGACCGGGTCATTACGTCCTCAATTGCAATCTCCACTATTGACGCTTAGTCCCTGGGCCGAATCTGAATGGGGAAACGAAACTACACGCTAGCTGTGGTTTCGCCGTCGTGCGAGTATGAAAGAAAAGAAACAGGATTGGGTCATAACATCTGTGATTACACGCTCAGATTACCGGATTGTTGTTTTATGAAAAGCAGTGTGTGTTTCAGGTAATTAAATCCAGAAATTGAACGATTTGCATAGTTCACGTGTTATGTATGGAAGATAATACTTTGTACTGGGGGCCGAGTCCATTCTATCATGGGGGGTGGGGGGGGTGTGTCAGGTGGGCCGAGTCCACGCCATAGGAGGGGTGCCGGGTGGGGCATGTCCATTCCATTTAAAGGGTGTCAGGTGGGGCAAGTCCATACCAGTTGAGGGGTAACAGGTGGGTCGAGTCCATTCCACAGGAGGGGGGTGTCAGATGGGGTGAGTCCATTCCACTTTAGGAGTGATGGGTAGGGTGAGTCCATTACACTGGTTGGTCTCAAATTTCGGTATTCCACTATTTAATAAACATGAACATTACAAATTGTATATTAAAAATGGGAAATTTGAAATTTATCACATAATACATAGAAAGATGAATCAGATATTTGAAAAATTATTTCTTGATCTCAATTTAGTTAAGAGAAAAGGAACTGAAAACGAGTTCTCTGTTGTATCCTCAGAATAAAGATTTTGGACAAATTTCAACTGTTGCCAAAAAAATAAATAAATAAATAAATTAAAATAAATAAATAAATAAAATAAAACTTAAAAAAACTGGTTTAAAGTTACATCAGCATCTTTACACTTTTTGGTTTTCCTGTTCAAATTTCAAATTGAAGTATTCATATATAGAACAGACCACCAAATATAAATAAATCATTTTACAGAAACTAACCCTGTCAAAATTGGACCCGTCCTATATTAAGAAATACAGGTAAATTATGTCCAAGGGGACAAGCCAATCAGTTCTTTTTTGCTACAGAACAATATTATATTGTAAAAATTTGAAAAGCAGGATTGTAAATTTCTACAAATTGTGGGTTGGAACCTGATTTAGGCATTTTCTTTTAGAGTATTAAAACAACTTAAATTTCATTATTTACAAAATACTGGGTATATTTGTTATTACCTTTGCAACGATCACGCAATAAATTTAGTCATAATTTACAGTTCAGATCTAGTAGATTGAATTTGAATGTCCTCAAATACTCATTTCCCCTCATCATTCCAACTATCTTTATCATCATATGTACATAACAAATTGAAAAAAAGCAGAATGAGAAAAGTTTTTATTCATTTTTCATACAAAAGATGCATGAATGAGCTAGGGGTTCCTGGGTGTGTTGAGCTTCTGAAAAGAAAAAAATATGTTTACAGCTTTAGACTTCACAGACAGGCTTTTGACACACGCATAATGCAGGTAATATCACAGATCCGTTGAATCATCGTGTAATGAGCATTCAAAATATGCATGTACATGTGTTAATTGTATTATATAAAGACCTTTGAGAAATTGTCAGTTTTAGGCAAAACCAGATTACCCAAGTCTCATCTGACACAAAAATGAACTGTTTTAGCTGTGATAGTATACAACCTTTTGCCAGTACAATAATAACAACAGTGATAATAATTTACTTTTCAAAACAGCGCTACACAAAGGTTTCAGCACTGCTATTAACATTATATATAAAATCTTAAATGATAAAAATTTACAAATATTGATTTTTAAAAGAAAAAAATCAATAAAAGGAAATGGACCCTAAAAGAGACAGAATTAACCACAGGATCATTTAAATGAAAATGTCTTCAAATTCCTTTTAAAACTTATGCAATTGTTGTAAAAAGAGACGTTGGTATTGTTGATAAAATTTGACTATTGAAATTAATGAAGTGTCAAGGGGTGCACATGTTTAATTAGAGCTAAAAAAGTGCATCGCTAAACGATTTCAAACAAACTTAGGTTGCCACCAAAGAGTCGATATTGTGCATCGTAGTGTGATCTATCTTCCCGTGGCTTGTTTCAGGCGAGAGGTTGTTTCTGAAACTATTCACGCATGTTCAATAAATCCAGTGGTGATGCCTTTATATACATACGCTAAAAGTTGCGGAAGAATTGTTTGTCCAAGTGGAACTTTACTTACATCAGTCTAGCAACTGAAAATTTAAAAATTACATTTGTTCTCACTCAAAATAAATAAATAAATAAATAAATAAATAAATAAATAAATAAATGGATAAATAATAATAATAATAGTAATAAATGAACTTAATTTTAAACCTTCACTACTGTCCCTTGCAGCACCATATCACATTCTCTAGTTTATTTTTACTAAAATGAGTATGTCTAGAATGTTTATTTTAAAAAAACTCAATAAACAATTTTGCAGAGTCGCGGGGTTTTAAAAATTGCAAATAATAATAATAATAATAAAAAAGAATAAAAAAAAAATCTTCCTCACGTCTTTGGCGCAGGTCATCATTTTTACAGTAGTTGTTTGATGTTTTGTAATATTTAAGTCATTAATAAAATATTCATTTCAGTTACAGTCATGATAACAAGTACAATATGGTACATGTAACAGGGCACATTTAAATGTTCCATAGGAAACACAACAAAACTGCATGCTCTTAGAATGTAAATTTGCAAAACCATCATTACCAGGAATTGTGAAAAAATGTAATCGAGGACAAGTTGTATTAGTGAAATAAACGTGCATCTAATAATACGTATTCCTTAAGCACAGTCTTATTTGTGTATTTGTCTGTATTTATTAATAACTTGCAAACATTATACAAAAAGGTTGTTCTTTTATAAATTTTCATCACTAAAAGGGCTAAAACCTTCCCATGTACTAGGGCCTGGTTGCACCAACGGGGCGTCAATTTGCTCAGATACGACTGTTGCAAACCGCAACGCCTGGCGTCCGTGCGTGATGAGGATAATTCACATGCATCTGACTCAACTGTTGAAACAGAAACTGGTACAGGCACTCAGACAGAAGTACAGGCACTCAGACAGAAGAACAGTGTAAGTTTATTTCAAGTTTAAAGTATTAGACAAAAATGGTTTTGCAAAGTCTTCGAAAAATCTGGATAGTTTTTGAAGAAGTTCTGTCATGTTAGCTTGATCTGGCATAATCCTCTAAATGTGCATATCACATTGTGTAAATAAAAAAAATTTACAGAAGTCGCATCCTGTTATCATGAGCTGTCCTTGAATTTGGGCGTAATAGTCATGGATTGTATTTAATCTTATTTCCCCATTATTGTTTTCCAGACAAAAATTGGCAATGTCTTCACATGTTGTCAAAATTTTCATGTTTCCTGCTGCGAAAGGACATTTAATTTCTACAATTCCAGTTTGTCCATTGTCACACAACTTTCCATCTGGAATTGGCCCCAGGAATGCGTAGTCCTTGTTAATAACTAACCCACACTCATGAAAATGGGTATTTCTGTGTCAGGCAGTTAGTCAGGTCTTGCGTGCCTCAAACCAATCTTTTGACAAAGATTGTTCTTTGGTTGTAAGTTCCAGCTTAACAAAATCTGTGTTATTATATTCATTGTTCAAAATAACCTATTCCTGGGGTAAAATCACTGGCGATGGTTTGAAAACAGAGTTGTCAGCACAACCAATTCTGTGGACTGGATCCTCCTTCCTTTTCATGTTTCTTGTCTGAAATAAACCAGTCATAATTGAAAACTAACTGTATAATTTAATGAGAACTCATGTCAGCATATACATTTAGTATATTTGTAAATATATTTTTTTATATTGCAGGGGTTTCTCCAATGGACATGTTAGCTATATCCAGAGATTTACACATATTGCATGGTGAATTAGACTAAAAAAATAAAATCAAGCTGTTGGAGTCAATGATCATTAATTAATGAAAGATGAAAATAAACAGCTAAAGGAAAAAAATTGTTGATCAAATGAAATTTGGAATAGAAAGCGTTTTCGACAAAGAACAGAAGATAAAGGGACTCTTTAAGTACTACACAGGAATTACTCATGAGCTGTTTAAAAGTCTGTTCAAATTTTTGATACCAGACAACTATATACTACAGCATGGAAAAGGTCAGAATGATATTAAACTTTTGACACAAGAGGACTGCTTATTTTCAGTGTTGACACGGTTACGTCACAATTTTGGCTTACAGGATATTGCCATTAAGTTTGGTTTATCTGTTCAGTCTGCTGGAAGTGTTTTTAATACATGGATAGTCCACATATATCTTAAGTTTGGACAAATGTCAATATGGGCGCATAGAAATATCATTATTGAGAATATGCCAAAAGAGTTTAAAGCTGACTTTCAAAATACTTTGGTTATTATTGATGGAACCGAGTTCAAAACACAAACTCCATCTGCTCTTGGTTTACAAAGTCAGATGTATAGTGATTATAAGTCCAATACAACGCTGAAGGGTCTTATTGGCTGTGATCCCAGTGGATCGGTTATTTTCATTTCAGAACTATTTACTGGGTCTATATCTGATAAATGCATTACTGAACAGAGTGGATTTTATGAACTTCTAAATAAACTTAAGCAACAAGGTTATATTGCTGAAGGGCTTCTGTCATGACTGACAAAGGATTTACAATTAAAAAAAAGAATTAAAAACATTAGGGCTCAGACTGAACATTCCTCCATTTTCATCTAGTGGAGCCCAAATGACAGCAGCACAAACATACCAAACTCAAAAAATAGCTAAACACAGGGTTCATATTGAAAAACTAATTGCAAAAGTTAAAAGTTACCAAATTCTTTCAAATGTCATACATGTGTACCAACTAACTTATTTCAGAGTGTTAATAAGATATGGACAATATGTTGCTTTTTAACTTTATGTCAAGATACTTTTGTCACTGATAAAAGCTCAAATGAAGATGAGTGATGATTAAAAAATAAAGTATAATTGTAGAAATAACTTTTAATGGTACTTATTTAAATGAAAATGTGTATAAATAGAAGTGAAAATGCTTTTATTGTATACAGTGATTTTTACCCCAATTTTGCCACTTTTTGGCCAAAAGCTGATGAGAACTTGTTGTCGAAATGTAATGTGATATCACGCAGATTTTTACCTGATAAGATAGATATGAGCCAAGTTGCACTTCTCCTAATGGTGTATCTACTTTTGGAACATCCACTGAAGCAATATAGGCCAATGGGGTCCCTTTCAGATTTTTGAGGATGTTGATGTCTTCATGGGTTATCTTTGGTAATCTGAAATTCAACAATATTTTCACATAACTTAAACACCCAGATTATGAAATAATACTATTAAATCATCTAGTGTAATTTGAGTGTCACACAATGTAACACTACACTCGGGTCGAAAACAGAAACTACACGATGTCTGTACTGTACATAAAAATATAATCTCTGTAGAATTTTATAGCTGAAAAGTATATAATTAAAACCATTTAAGTTTGATCTTTAAGGCCCCTTCCCAAATGATATCTGTGTACAATATCCAATGCATACTTACACACACTCTGTCTCATTCATCCTTTGTTTCAGGAGGGACACAGGCGGACACTGACACAGGCGATGCAAGAGGTCAAGGTCAAAATGCATGACGAACCACTTACATTACGTATATCCCTTTATTTTAAAAATTGACAGGGAAATTTCATATAATTTATGGAGTTATTTTCTTGTCTGTCATTGTCATCATCTTTGAACACACCAAGATGTGTACGATGTTTCAAATTTTCTTTCCCATAACCACCGCAATTAATCCGTATGTCAAATACAAACTTCTAGAACGTGTCCCTCTTCATGGAAAAACAAGATGTCGGCCACGCTGAGAGCACGTTTCATAAGTCAAGCTCGTGGTTTTTTGTCAGTATGTGTTACTGTGCCACAGAGGCATGTGCCGCGTCTCTTACAACAAAATACAAGTAAGTTTTTTAAGTTTCCGAGCATCAAATACCTTATTATTCAGTCACCTCCGTAGTATAAATGTGCGTGCGCCCCGTTAGTAAATGAGCACGTGCGCCTATGAAGACCCACGTTTGTTTTAGTGAAAGGTCTCGCCAATGTAAGTGGTAAGTGGACCCAGTTTTGCTCGCCTGTCACCTTAACCAGTTGATTTTTCTATAAACCACATCAACTATATTTTGGACCCTAGTTAATTGTGGCGCAAAAGTATGAACAAAGGGGGGATTTTTATTGTCGCCATACACTTATGATCTATATTGGGCTTCGGAAGCAAGAACACTTACTCCACCAACGTCCAAATGACCCCTCACCAAATATCAGTATATCTTGCATGAGACAGTTTCACCCTTCAACCTTTTGTAGTCCCAGGTAGAATTCCATGCAGTTAAATATATGTATATAATGAAACAATGAAATCTCCATTCGTGAAGTCTGGTCTTACAAGCAGACATTGGCCCGTATCCAGAATCTCCCTTTAGCGTTAAGGGAGACTTAAAAGTCGACCTTATACGAAATTTGTATTCCAAGACCTTTCTTTACCTTACTTGAAAGGAATCACTTAACAATCATCCTTAACAAAGGGATCGGTCATTTCTAGAATCTGCCTTTGCTTAAAAATTTCCTTTATTTTTGGCTGAGGATTCATTACAATGTAAAGTTGGTCTTGAGTAACTTTTAGTCTTCCTTAAGCAGCCATCATGTATAGTTCGCTTGTGAAAATCAGCTCCATGGAGGACTATGTAAACCAACATGCCTATCTAAATTCAAAATCATTAGATTTAAGTAGAAAAGCACTCCACCAAGGCAGCAAAGTCTCCACCCAATTTTCATTCTATAATGATTAGTTTTTTGATTGATTATTGATCTGGATCACCACCAAAAACTTATAATCTGTTCCTTGGCCCACTTGTGACAGTTCCTGAAAATTTCATCACAATTGGCCCATAACTTTTTGAGTTATTTTTGATTATTGATTGATCATTGATCTTGCTCACCACCAAAAACTAACCACTTCTAAGGTAACCTGTTTCTTACCTACCCTGTAAATTTCATAAAAATCTGCCCATAACTTTTTGAGTTATGTTGATGATAAACAAACAGACAGACAGACAGACAAACAAACAGGGATGAAAACATAACCTCCTTGGTGGAGGTAACAAAAAGACAGACAAACAAACAGGGGTGAAAACAACCTCCTTGGCGGAAGTAATACATTTGATCAAGGATAGGCTTTTCTCTGTTGACTGATTGCATCAGTAGCTGCTTTTCGTTATCAGAAAAAGGTCTACGATTTTGGTTTTCTCATCTTCCAAACCATTCTTTTCTCTTCTTGGCATACTTGCTTTAGAGAGTTTCCAGTGCAGTTGGGATACGATGGCTAGATTGTTACGTATGTGCAAATGTATCCAGTAATGCGCTACTCTCTTCACGTTTCGGTAAAGTCCCGGAAAACTCTATTCACAAAATTTGGCTTGGATCAAAACATCCACATGCAGTGATAATGTCCATATGTGCTGTTGCATGACTGAAATTGATCAGTTGACCCCAATATTATACAACATTACTGAGGCATTTTTAACAAGGAGGGTGTCTTAAAGGCCTACTCTAACCACTGAGGAGCTCCTTTATGTCAGTGTCCCTTGCCTAAAGGCTGACTTTTGTCAAAGTAATTCCTTATCAAAGGAGAGGCTAAAGTGTGGTCTTAGAATACCATTTCGTTAGGCCTTCCTTTACCAAGGAACACCTCATCAAAGGAAGCCTAAAAGTTGACCTTAGGACTATCTAAAGGAACATCTTGGAATACGGGCCATTGATTTTATTTTTAAGGTGTCTAGCTAAAGAGGTTAGGTATGGGGGTGGGGGGCAGGTTTTGATAAAAAATTATAGGCCAGTTGTTGAAAGATTTTCATAATAATGGCTATGGGTTATGTTTTACAACAGATTTGTTTGTCTGCAAAGGAATGGGGTAAATCTTACAGAAGTAGAATATAACAAAATAGCAGTCCACCCTATGATGTTAAATTGCACCTTTGGCCTTTGATTCAGCAATTGTCAATTTTTTCCCGTAATTACTTTTATAAGGCCCACACTGTTGAAAAGCCCAGACATTTTGTCACAAAATAATGGCAGGCAGAAAGCCATTGAAAAAAGGAAATAGTTGTAAGACCCAGTGTAGAAGATTCAGCTTAAAATTGAGCACCACCTGATCGGCTATCCAACATTCTTGTACTCTCCCACTGATTATCTTGTCTCCCAAATAGTCTGCAGATATATTCAGATTAATCTTGCCAAAGAAATTTATCTTAAAACCTTTGTCAAAAATATACTATGCTGACATGAGCCTTGAAAAAAAATGTGATCTCTGATTTCCAGCATTTTGAGTATTTTGATAAAAAATAGAATATCTAAAAGATCATCCTGCAGCCTGTGCAAAATATTTTTGAAACTCCAATAATACAATATTTGTGTTTCAGAGCTTCTTGTCACATCCATACAGAGGCGTTTAATAAGCAGGTCAAGTGTACTGAGTGTCTATGGGCAGGGCAGGCCATATCTGGATGAAGATGGGGAAGAGTTTGCTGACATTGATGAAACTGAAGTTGATAAACTCAGGCGAGACCAGAGAGCATATAAGGAAGAAGACCAGTAAGATACTGCTAAATAGTCTTTGTCAGTTTAAGTCAAAATGTGCCCCCCCCCCCAAAAAAAAAAAAAAAAAAAAAAAAAAAAGATACATGATAATAATAATCACCGACATCATCATAATTGATAGGATTAATTAAAAATGCAATTTCCATGTTTCCTTTCAGACATGATAAATGGTCAAATTATGACATAGATGAAGAACTGATTGAAACTTTGGAAGACCTTGGCTATTCTGCACCATTTGAAATTCAGTCCAAGACTTTGAAACCCCTCTTAGAAGGAAAGTAAGTTGGGTGAAATTTCTTCCCATGTTTGTGAAATCATTCATAAAAAGAAAGATGAAATGCATGTTTGCCATGAAAATTACATTTGTTTTGTGAAAACAAAACTGTAAAAGAGAAAAACCACACATGATGAAACTGTAGATTGTCTATTAAGTTGAAAAAATTGAGCTTATTTAATATGAACTAAGCTTTCATCTAACCTAATAAAGCATAATAAGTACTATTTTCCATTTTTTGAGATCTTTTATCAAAGTTTTAATGGTTTTGATGTGACATTGAGATGGGGCTTCACTCATATGATGTGCCAAAGCCCTGGTTACACAACTTGATTGCAATTCCTGGAAGAAAATTTTTTTTGCAATCTCAACCCCTTCAAAGATGATGCTTTCACAAGATATGATAGTCAAAATCACATTCATATGATACTAAGTATGCACGTTTGTTCTTGAAGAAATGTAATTGGCAAAGCAGCCACAGGCAGTGGGAAAACCTTGGCATTTGGCATACCAATTATAGAGCTGATAATGAGAAGGTAATACAATTTGTAGCTGTTATTAGTTATTAGTTGTCATTTAAGGAAAAGATGGGAAAAGGTGCCCTTTGAAAGTAAATGAGATGTGTATGTGTATTTTTCCTGTAGTAATATATGCTGTAACTGGCTTTAAGTACTTCAGTTTAAGATAAGCTTTGTAGGTTTTTGTAATTTGATAATCATGGGGATTGGTAACAATGGTTCATTTTATTATTTTTGTTGAATTTAATACGTTTATCTGCTGTTTACATAGTGGAAGGCTGGAAAGAGGATTCAGGAGGAAACCATGTCACCCATTGGCAGTTGTGATTGCCCCAACAAGAGAATTGTGTCTACAAAACTACAGGTATGAAGAGGAACACCAATCAAATTTCTGGTTGTAGACTATTGGGTCATGTTTGAAAAGAATTTTTTTACTAGAACTTGATGAAATACATTTAACTCTCCAGATCTTATGATGCTGATTTTAAGTGCTCGCATATCTGATTGACATATTTTTATTTTTTTTGGGGGGGTATCACGTCAGTTTGGATATCTAAATAGTACTGAGGTTAAACTTGTTCATCCTTCAAAGTTCATTTCAGAGTAATGTGTATTGCATTAATTCTTGTTTCATAATTGTCTTTTCCAAGGTGTATCATGGAGTTAAATCCAAAGGTGCGCTGTGTGCCTGTGTATGGTGGAAATAGTATTTCTGTACAGATGGATAAACTCAGAGCAGGGGTAGATGTTGTCTTAGCAACCCCAGGTAGACTCATGGACCTCATAAATCGTAGTAATTGCGTAAGTCTCATCCTCTCTTTGTTTTAGCTTTTTCAGGGACCTGTACAGAGTTAAATATTGTTTATAGTTTCAGACTTCAAAATTGTCTGTTGTGTCTGACATAAGGATATTTAAGAGTTCATTATTATATAACGTAGGGGAAAATGTCCCCCAAGAGGCCTTATGTAACCTGCCAAGCATGATTTATAAAAAGCAAAATTGATTATTACATTCAGACAAGTGCAAGTATCTGTTAATTTTATGAAGCAAAGATCAAGTGCATCCTTGAAAACAATTAAAGAAAAATTTAAGAGAGAGAAAATTTTAGTACATTTATATCTGTTTATTTCAATCCACACCTGGTGTATGCTTTTGTACCAATGTCTTCTCAAAAGGCAGTGAATTTGGTTAAATATGAAGTATTCACCACTGTATCTTGCAAGGTTGAATTCAATTGATTATTCATTTAAATATAAAGGTTGCGGATATAGTAATTCATTTGAATGATGCCAATAAAGTTTGTCTGGTATTTGAAAAGTGTCAAACAATATGGTTCCTTATTTTCAGAATTTGTCAGAAATGAAGCTTTTATGTCTGGATGAAGGTGACCATTTGTTGAATCCACAATTTAGGGTAATGATATTTGTATGACTCCGTGTATTTCATGTAAATGGTACAAACAGTAGTTTATATTATATAATCAAATTATTCTGTTTGTATTGTATGTTTTTTTTTTACTTTATCACCACAGCAGTGCTATATTCTGAGAGTCGGTATATTTCTATATTTTTTTTTGCACATTACTGTTCAAATTGACGTTTACAGTGTTATTTATTTATTTATTCAAAAAGACAAGTGAGATTTTTTTAGATCAAAGTAAATGTTTATTGTCAATTTACAGAATAACCCTTACCCTTAGCTCATCTTTCAGAAGGGGGGGGGGTACTTTTTACCTTGCAAGACCAGGGAAGAGGAATTCTCTTTTCTGACATCCCTAATGATGTGCAGTTTTTTATGGCATTTCTATTTATCATATTTTCAGTTCCTTGCCACACACTATAGATATTTGAATGTAACATTTTTCTTTCATGTTGCAGGATGACATAGAGAGTGTCTTGCAACTTGCCAAGAAACAAAGTCAATCATTGGTCTTTAGTGCCACCATGCCACGGTCTGTGAGACAAGTAGCTAATGAGTGAGTAGTGAAAAAGTTCTCTATTTTTTGGGGGGAGATTTTTTTTCTCTTTTTATTCAGAAATATTCTAATTTATTTGTTGAGTATGTAATATATGTATGACCATTGTGATCGCTTAGAATATTTTCTCTTTTCTCCTGTCCTGTCTCGTTTGACACTCAGCCAGCTTTGCTGCATTTTGGTGGATAGTAGTCACTGTTACCACATCTCAGACTACTAGGATATGTGCCCTCATCCTGAGGAAATTATATCTACTTGAATCCCCAAGAATTTTGGCTCTGTCAGTCCATTTGCATAGCTGTGGCACTCATGGCAATGTGCCCTGTTAAAAAATTTGAATATGTAAAATATTTTCCAAACAAGAAAATATGGGGGAAATAACTGCATAAGCTTCAAAGAAAGTCATTTGTGGTTTCTTCAAAACTGACCTTATATTTGAGTTTTGACCTATATTTCAAGGTCAAATGGAGCAAAATTTTGTGAAAAACTAAATTTTTTGAAAAGAAAAATTAATTTTTGTTGATTTTCAGAAACTTCATTGATCTGTGCTTTTACATCGTGGTGAGAACTTAAACTTGGGGCTCTTTTCAGCTTTGTGATTTTGGGGTCAATCTGTGAATTTACACAGAAATAGCAATCATTAGATGCTAAAACTGAAAACTTATTCTTGCACCTTAAAAGCTGAGACCCCCTGTTTGTTGCATTGTGAAGAGTTCAGCAAGTGCAATCCTAGAGATGGTCTCCTTTTTTACTTGTTTTATATAAGATCAAGGAATTGCGTTATTTCAACAAGTACCATGTCAAAATGCATAATGATGAATAATTTTCAAAATCAAATGTGAAGTATCTCCAAATCTTGCAGAGATAGTTTATGTTAAACTTGAATTGGAAAATATCTATTGGGATTTTAATGTGACCTTAAATTGACCATCGGTCCACTCTCCATCATGAAATGTACTTTGCAAAATCTATAGCCCTTATGGCTCTGAAACAAGAAGAGATACATCCAGACTTTGAACAGGAAATCGTGCATAGCGAGACATGACCTTGAATTTGACCCTTTCACCAGGTGATACACTTTGCAGAACTTCCAGACCTTCAATAATTGTCTCTCTGAACCTCTAGTTGAAATGTGTAGTTTGTGTGATGGACAGGTGAATTTTTTATGTTCATTTTCTTTTATAGATATATAACAGATGTTGAGTATGTGGACATTGCAGATGCACAGGAGAAAAACATGAAGCATGTCCAGCATTGTGTAAGTATGTGAGTGATGCATCAATAGACCTTTGCTAAATTGAGGAATTCCTTTCTCCACTGTAAAAAATGGACTGTTGTTAAATATGAATAACACTTTCAGTTATTGTTGTTATGTACATATATGCAGTAGTTATAACATGTTTATAATGAATAATAAGTAAAATGTGTATTTTGTTTGTTATTTTAACTAAGCACATCCTTTGATCTATATATTTGACATCTTAAAAATTTAGGAATTACTCATGCCGAGAGAGAAAATGCTTGCAGCAGTGAGTGCTTGTATCAGAGAATATTGCCACAATAGGTGTATTGTCTTTTTAGCAACCAAAGGTATGTAGATATCCTCATCTGCAACACTTCTTAAATATTATGTGCCTTTGCTGGATGAGTAGAGTGTGTGTGTGTATGTGAAGACACTTTTGAAGAGATAAAGGTGCTTTATTAGTGTATCTGAATAGAAATATTCTGTACATAAAGCCATCACCTACATCTTTAGTAAAATGCTGCACTGCACATGCTTCATTTGCTTACATTTTGTCCTCTCAGTCAGAGTACATTTGTCAGTGTTCCAAGTTCATTTTGGAGTGTGTTCATTACTTGTTGAATAAATCCTTACTAGGAAATGACTTTGACTCTCTTGTTCTCTGGACTTGCTCTCATTTGGCACACTGTAGTGCTCACAATGCTTTGAGGAGCGATTATTATTATTATTTTTTTTTTTTTTGTGCAATTCACCTTACTGATAAAGCCCCAACACAATTCATTTTAGATAAATTATTGAAATGTTAAAGATGTATTTATTGTCAAAATTTTGCCACAAAACCTGGCCAAATGCCACCATCTAGTTTCAGATATTATAATTTAGAGAAATACCAATGGGCATAGTTTCATATTTCCAGAAAAGTGATATATGAATGGATGTTTTCTGCTTTCTTTCTGTGCTATAAATATCCCTAAGCTGTATCATTTTTGGCAGAACATGAGACTAATTTGGTATATGATTCGGTACGTGGACTTTATTTTAGCCATATAAGAAACCAGTACAAGTGGTTAATATATTTTTACTGGGAATCCACACTTGCTTTATATGTAACTTTAAGCTGTGAGTTTTTTAAATTTTTTATTATTAATAAATTTTATTGTTAACATCTGGAATTCACTATTACAGTGCAGACCAAAGAGGTTGCCATGGCTCTCTCCAGAGGTGGACATTCTGCCAAAGCCATAAACTCCAATCTGAGTCAAAATTCAAGAGAACAAATTTTAAAGGGTTTCAGGATGGGAAAAATAAAAAGCTTAGTGGTAGGTAGACAGGCTTGAAATTTTTTTCAAAGTTTCAAACTGCCAAAACTTGTTAAAGGCATATTTGGAGATATTTAATTTGTCATCAGGCTCCTTTTCACTTTAAATGATCTTTAATTTAGCATGACATTGTCCTCTTTATTGACTGCAGAAAAAAAGGGTTTAGCAAGCAAGCCATCTAGCGCCCCCTGGACCCCCCCCCCCCCCCCCCCCCCGCCATATTAAATTTTTAAATTGACTTCAAATTAGATTATTAGAGAATTATAAACATTCTTTTCTTGCAAAAGTGAAACTTTTGAACAGATATTAGAATTTGATAGCATGGGCTCTCTAAAAATGGCTTTTTAAAATCGGATTCTGTTTACTATAATGTATAAATTTGAGGTCTATCAGTTTGTTATTTTCATGGTAAAAGAATGTGGTAAAAGAAGTGGCTGCTACAAACTGAAACTTATATGCTTACCAATGACATGTTCACACTTGCCTTCAAATTCTTTCTCCAAAATTCCAGGCAACAGATGTTGCAGCTAGAGGCTTGGATGTTCCAGAGGTGGACTTGGTGATTCAGGGTAAGAGAAAATTAGATCTTTAAATACTGTCTTCAGATATGGTCCTAGATTTCTGATATTGCATCTTTGCATCTAGGCTTTGAAAATACAAGCCCACTGCTAGAGTATCTCTTCACTACTTCAGCATATTGGTTTTGAACTTTCAATTCTTGCTTCGCATGCATTTCATATCTGTGTATTTGTATGTTTTCAAGTGAAATTGTAGTAAGGCTCATCAAGTAACATCTTAAATGCATCTTTGTATAAAAAAGTAATTATATATTTGTATCATTATTGTTTAGTTGACCCCCCAACAAATGGATTGGACTACTACATTCATAGATCTGGTA
This sequence comes from Lingula anatina, assembly GCF_051362555.1. Classification (NCBI taxonomy): domain Eukaryota; kingdom Metazoa; phylum Brachiopoda; class Lingulata; order Lingulida; family Lingulidae; genus Lingula; species Lingula anatina. Next base: position 37,396,095 of record NC_141768.1, on the reverse strand, counting down.
GAACGGGACGCGCTGGGCGACAAGGCTACTCTATATTGATCCATCCTGGAGAAGGTCTTAGTAATAGTCTAAGTAATGTAATCAGAGAGGTGAGGAAAATCTTATTACTTACTTGCTCAATTCAGTAAAAATGTAATTTGTTCAAAAAGTAGTTTTTGAAATAGTTTTATTTTTCCCCCTTTGTTGTAGATTTGACAAAAATCTTTGATTGAAAGCATAAAGTTGTTATTGGCTCATATACCTGAAATTATTGAATTGTTTTTTTATTTTTTGACATGGGCTTTTCAAAAACATTTTGTATGAAACAGCCTATAGGTCATTGCCTACTTTTTTTTCTTTCTCCTTGATTCCAGATAAGGCAACAAGTTGATATTAGGCAAATAGAGTGTCCAGAAATCACTGACAGTGATTTGAAGCTAAGGTCGGAAGCTGTCCTCAGGTACTCATGCATACATATAATACTATATAGGAAACTGTACAACAAAAACTTGGGTTAAATTGAGAAATAGTAGTAGTTGAGTATGGTCAGTTTTATAGAAATCTAGATATTTAAGTGGATTTCTAGCATAAGTAGTAGAGGATGCAGCTATTACACATTGATAAAATATTTACTCCCAGGTCTTCTGTACAAAAAAAAAAAAAATAATGGTCATTAAGTAGGACAACCAATCTGAATGTCGTCCCCCCCCCCCCACCTTTTCCTCTTAAAATGATCAGAATAAAAGTATTCTGAGTTGCTCAATAAGTGAAGTAAAGTTTACTTGAAAGATACCTTGTTTTTCCAGAGGCCCACCAATCATCCCTGCAGGAGGCTCACGGAAAAGGAATAGGTTTGGAAGCTGGAGCTACAGAAGTGTGGGCCAAAGTCGTGGAGGCTTGGGGGATTCCTTCAGAGGAGAGAGCAGGGGTGGATATAACAGACCCTATGGCGGCAACAGAGAGGGAGGATTCAGAAGGTCTGGTGATGACTATTTTGATCAAGGCGGTTCTCGCAGTTTTGGCAGACAGAGAGGCGGGAGAAAGTATGATGATGATGATGATGTCGATTCTCGCAGTTTTGGCAGACAGAGAGGCGGGAGCAGGTATGATGATGATGTAGATTCTCGCAGTTATGGCAGACAGAGAGGCGGGAGAAGGCATGATGATAACTTTTTTGATGAAGTCGATTCTGACAGTTTTGACAGAAGAGGTGGATTTGGCAGTGATGATGACGAATATGTCAAATATTAATTGTTGATTCACTGGACATAAAGTTACTGGTGTGTTGGATCCCTCTTATTGTCCATAGATGCGAAATGTAAATTGGTGAAAGACGTCAAGTAAACAGTGGCTTTAAAGCTTTTGTTGTGCAAATTGTATTTATGTACAGACAAAAAAATAGGTTATTTAAAGTGATGACTCATGTAAATAAGTCATAAATATACAAATTAGTGAAAAACTAGTTGACTTTTTGTTTTCAAACTTGCAGAACTGATGAATATTGACAAAATAGAGGTTGAGTAAGGGTGCTTTCCCAGAGATTTAGATCGATCTAAAGATTAAAGTGATAATAACTCTTCGTTTCGGCCAAAAAATGAATTTTCCTGGAGTAAACAACAATTTTCCCATACTTACCAAGGGTTAATGAATCCATTTTTACATTCAAAGTTAGTCCCTGTTTTTTTTCTAAAAAGTTTGGTTTTTTGTTAAAATCTCTTAAGAGATTTTAACAAAGTATAGCCATCAATGGAGGTCACGTGGTCTAAAGACAAGCTCAGATATCAGAATAATAGCTATAACTGCCGTTTTTGTGGTAAAACAGAATATATTATATTTCTATGAGTTATTCACAATGTTTTTATTGTGAAAAATAGATCTCATACGAAGAGTTATTATCCCTTTAAGTTTTAGATCGACCTAATTCCCTGGGGGTTGACGCTAAATTGCAGTCAGCCCAACAGGCACCACAGTTAATTACCCCCTTACAGCTTTTAGTAGGCGGGACAGACGCTTAAGCTGGCCAAGCTGACAGTAATCTAGTGAGACTCCCCACAGGGATAGATCGATCTAAAAATCTATGGAAATGGGGTGTAAGTTATGCTGGTTTTTTTCCTGCACATTTTAAGAATTAAATGCTAAATATCTCCCAAACTAAGGGAATTATGGGAAATGTTACTCTAGGAGTTGGACTGAAAGTTCTATGTAGAGATTTTGAATATGACCTTGGATTTAACCTATATTTCAAGGTCAATGGACCAAAAATTTGTAAAAACTTAATTTCTTTGTGGAAAAATTTGTTTGTGCCCATAAGCTTTAATATTTTGGTGAGAAGTTACAGTTGGGGTTTCCTTTCATCATCCTGATTTTGGGGTCAATTGGTGCGTTCTCATGGAAAAGGAAGCCATTAGGTATCTAAATAAAAACTGAAAATTCTGGAACTGTAAAAGCTAGAGACCTCTTGTTTGTTTCTCAGTTTGTCAATTGCAACAGTTTTTTTTTCTCATACAGTATAAAAGTTGCATTATTTTTTGTTGCCAGGCTCCATTGTGAGAAATTTTCAAAATAAAAATTTTAATTTTCTTTGGAAGAATTTATTTGTGCCATTTTCCTATTTAAGTTTAATTATAGAAACTACGGTTGTATCTCTGCTAGTTTTTGGAATATTTCACTTTATTTATACATTGGACAACTAAATATCAGTTCTAGAATTTGACCTACTCTTTTCATGAAATGCAGTTTGCAAATTTTTCTAGCCCTTCTGTCTACAAAACAGAGTTACACCTATAGTTAATACTAAACTTGAATAGGACATCATACATTGGGCATTTTATGTGACCTTAAATTTGACTTTAAAAAAATGCACTTAACATTTTCTAGCCCCCATTTCCCCACAACTAAAACAGATACATTCATAGCTTCCATTTAACTTGAATGACCTTAAAGGGATAACAACTCTTCGTATGAAATCTATATTTCACAATAAATGGATTGTAAACAACTCGTAGCAATATAATATATTCTATTTTGCCACAAAAACAGCAGTAATAGCAATTATTCCAAAATCTGTGCCCGTCATCATACCACGTGACCTCCATAGATAGCTATACTCTGTAATAATTGTACCACCAGCGTAGGCGCTGGCGGTACACATGGTTTTAGTCCCGTCTGGATCATTCCGCCGGCTCTGCCAGCATGTTACGTTACCGCTTCTCTTCCTAGACGGTAAGGGCCTCCGTACCCATCTCTTGGATTTAGGTCACCTATAATCTCAACTCGTTCCACGTAAAATTTGGGCTTTGTCGGTTTTGGGGTCTAGGTGTGGCACTCATTGCAATGCACCCTTGTCCAAAAATGGCAAAATTAAATGCTAATTATCTACCCTATGGAAGGAATTATGGGAAAAATTTCTACAGACGGCTTTCCAAAAGTCATATGTGTAGATTTCAAATATGCCCTTGGATTTGACCTTTATTTCAAGGTCAAACGGGCCAAAATTTTCAAAAAAACGAAATTTTTTACGAAAAAAAAATTCTTTGCGCTGTTATTCAGACACCACACAGACTTAACCAATAATGTTATTGGAAAGTGTTACCCTTCATGTCATCTTTCATCTCCGTGAATTTTGGGTCAATCGGTGCATTTTCACGGGAGTAGCGACCATAAGATACCGAAACTGAAAACTGTCTCTAATTTGGGAACCATTAATGCTAGAGACCCATTCTTTTTTTGCATTTTGTAGAGCATGTAAAGCCCAACACTGGAGGTGGTCTCCGTTTTTTTGTATTCCATACGATTTTCGAGTTACGCTGTATCAAAAAGTACATATAGGTGGTGAAAGCAAAATGTGCAGTATGGTAATGGATAATAAATTTTGAACCCCGGAAAAATAAAACATAAGGCTTAGCAGGCAGACAACTTGTGGTCAAAAATGACATTATTTCATCAAATTTGAATATCTGGAACTTCAGAGCACCTCCCATTTCAAGAATTTTGACCAAAATGACCTTTTCTTTATTTTAATTAATTTTTTCTGTAGGAAATTTATGGCACATTATTGTAACTCCAAAATTATAACATTTAGTCCCTTTTATCTCCAAAACTGGCAGAGATAGGTCCATGGTTACTATTGAACTTGAATAGGAAGTCATATACTGGCAATCTAAATGTGACCTTAAAATTGACCTTCGACCTACTTTTAACCATGAACTGAACTTTGCAAATTTTGTTCCCTTTTATCTCCAAAACTAGCAGAGAAAGATCCATAGTTACTATTGAACTTGATTAGGAAGTCATATACTGGCAATCTAAATGTGACCTTGAAATTGACCTTTGACCTATTTTTTATCATGAATTGAACTTCGCAAATTTTGGTTCTCTTTTATCTGCAAGACTGGCAATGATATGTCCATAGTTATTATTGAATTTGAATATGAATTCATTAAAGTCAATTTACTGTGACCTTAAAATTGACCTTTGACCTACTTTTTACCATGAACTTAACTTTGCAAATTTTGGTTCCCTTTTATCTCCAAAACTAGCAGAGATAGGTCCATAGTTGCTATTGAATTTGAATAGGAAGTCACATACCGAAAATTTACTGTGACCTTGAAATTGACCTTTGACCTACCTTAATATGAACTAAACTTTGATTGTACCATTTTTAGTTATATATTTTTTTTTTGCATTTTTTGAGAATTCTTGTTGATTGCATTTTTTACAGCTTGTCAAGCACAAGACTGGTGGTGGTGTCCCTTTTTTGTGTGTGGGGGGGTCTATACGATCGCGCTTACTCCAGCTGGTGGTACAATATTCGGAGGCGGTAACGCCTCTCTGATCCTCTAGTTTATTATAATTATTACCAGAAAACAAGCTTTTTAGGGAAAAAAAAAAAAAAAAAAAAAAAAAAAAAAAAAAAAAAACACGGGGACTTACTTTGAATGTAGAAGTGGATTCATCAACCATTGGTATGGGAAAATTGGCATTTAACCTAAGAAAAATTCCTTTTTTAGCCAAAATGAAGTTATCCTTTTAGTCTTGTTATATATGGTAGTGGTCTTTTATACATTCAGTGTATAAAGAACAAGGTCATAAGATAGATTTCACAAAAATTCTGTATTGTGCCCATCTTTCGCAAATGGTGTAATTCTTCCCTTAATGTTCAGTACTAAAATTGCAGTCGTTTGTTTTGAACCAAGTCTTTTTCTAATTCGATGTTTTCTTTTGAAGAGGTCTCTGTATTGATGCACTTTGCCACACATGATTAAGAAGTCCTTCATTTTTGCGGCATAATGCCAATTTTAACTGTACCCCCCACCTTCCACCTATGGTGCATTGGTTACTTTTGACTGGTAGGAAAAAAGGACTGTAGAAATATCGCTGGTGAAAAATTAGCAAGTTGTTGAAAAATACCTGTATAATAATGCGTTTGTCTCGGACTTGGTGACCAGTCATTTCAACGGCCTCCTTTTGAATCAACTTGCTTGGAAAAAGTCATTCCAGATGTGAATAATATCCATTTATGTTAGAGATTTTTGTTTACCTCTTTATATGTACTAGTCTATAATATGCATTTGACAATAAATCTGTTCTCAAACACTTAGCATTTCTTTTTGTGAAACATTCCTTTTCTGTACAGTCACTCAAAATACAAGAAATCTAACAAATTTGGGAACAATTGTTCTGGGACTAAAGTGCATTACTAGAATCCATAAATGCTTCTAAATGGCAACTTGTTAACATCGTGTGTGTGTGTGTGTGTGTGCGTGCGTGTGTGTGTGGGGGGGGGGGGAGGAAGGAAGGGGCATGTATAGCTCTACTATTCCCCTCCCCCCCCCCCCCAAAAAAAAAGCAGTCTCACTCATATGGACTCGTAAAATAAAGCTCCATTACAACATTTTAAAAACATTTTTATTTGCAACCAGCCTTCTTGATAACTTGTGGAGATATTCTATGCCTTAAATGAGAACACAAAATATATACGTAGCACTATAACTGCTGCATCTCATAATATTGTCAGTTCATTTTTCCCCTTCATGTGTATATAATACCTTATTCCCCCAAAAGACTTCACATAGATGAATAAAGACCACTGATGAGTGCTTCTCAATAATACTGTGCGAGTACTACATCTATTACTTGCAACTACAAAATCAATGTCTTCTAAGATATAAAACTCAGAATCCTGAAATGTAGTACATACTAATTTAGAAGGTTATAACAATACAAAAATATATTCTATTCATAAAGAATCCTTCACCCTGATGAAAAAGCTTCTGCAAACTTTTTTTTTTTCAGAAACGTTCATGAGCATATTCCTCAGTTCAGTTGCAAGGAATTGCATCCACATCATGGTGAACTATGCTTGATTAAGTGGAGGGTTTTTCATTCATATTTGTGCAACTTGTACTTATTTATCCATGCAAATTGAGCACCACTGTAAAAGTTTCTGAAAAGATTTTGCTGGAGCAGGGCAAATAATTTTTTGAAATGTGTTACACACACATATTCTTTTCAATGAATAAAATACATTAACAGGTTTTTGTTGTATAATTATCTCATTTCGTTTTTACAACTGTTACAACAGAAAGAGAGCAGTAACTTAAAGATATTTAAAAAAGGTTTCATTTGTTTAGTAAATAATTAAGATCAAATATCTTTGACACAAAATTATATTCTTACAGTTTGTGACAAAAACAAAAACAACCATTTATATCATTCTCCTCTTGAGATAAGTTAGAATATTACATGCCCCCTTAGAATTATTTCAATATCACTTTCCACTCCTCCAGAGATTCATGCATTTTCCTTGATATACTCCCTCAGTGCCTGTAACACCCCGAGTGTGGCATTGAATGCTATCCAGCTGGTGACCAGGAAGAAGGTCAGGCCAATGGAAATCAGTGTCGTGAAACACACAGTGCAACCCAGCAATATTGCTCCAACTGCAAGAAGGGTACCTGCCAATATGCAAATAATAAAACTGAAAATATGTTCAAGTAAAACACCTCTTTTATATTGGATACAAGATGGAAGTGCTTACTAATTTTTTGTTTGAAATTATATAATAACCCTTATCATTAGTATGATGTCTGGTGCTTTCAACAAAACTGAATAGGAAATGATAAATATTGCTTTTGAAACAAACAAAAGTTTCTGAACATGTCTAATTTTAAAGAGGGTCCTGCAAGTTTGAAAGCAACAGGCCATTTTCAAGATGTCCTTCCAGCGACACTGCTGTGCTGATACAAAAGTATTTGCACAGTTTTATATCATGTTGTCTTTTACAAGTCTTTTTCACAAATTTGCTTATATCCATCCTGCAGTCATGCCCAGCCAGAACCCATTATATATTATAATTTTATCTATCTAAAATAATTGAAAATGAAAAAAAAAAATGACAGTGATATCTGTATATTTGTAACAGACATTGTGAGTGGATGAGAACTTCTGGCAGTTAAACCTAAACCATGCCTTCAAATTTCCAAAATGACTTTGAAGACAACTATTGAGAACTAAGAAAGAATTGGGTATTGTTCCTCTTTTTTTTTTCACAATGATAAGGTGAAGTTCACAAAAAAATAATTAAAATCGAGTCACTTTTGCATAGCTACCCCTATAAGAACAAATCAGTTCACATCATATAAATTGCAACATTTCAGATGTAATCTTGGGTCTCCTGTAATCCTCTCTTCAAACCCATTGTTATGGGGTTATTAACTCCATGTTGCCTTTACAATATACAACAAAAGGCTTTTTTTTTCAGGCCAAGATGTGTAATTCACATCTTCTTAAAACATTCATTTATTATTCAAAATAGCTTGGTTATACCAGAAATAAGTTTATGCAAGGAGTTATAACTCCTAGGTTTATGTAAGCTGCTATTGAATTCGAGGATAGGAGTCGTGAGCTGACCGTGCCTGAAAATAAACTGACATCTCTTTTGCACCTGATGCCTGCCAAGAAGTGCCCCTTGCCCCTATCACAGTTGTTCAAGCATAAATCCTGTTTATAATCTTTCTTTTTATATATTTGAAAAGATATGATGGATCATGCAATACTAAAACAAGTTATAATTTTTGCACGGGTACCCCTATGAAGACATCAGTTTGAGTTACACCCCAACATATACCATATCACATCAGCAGGTTCCAACACGCCAGGAGTTTGGTTTAATCAGTAGGACACATACTGTCGATGCGGAGTGATATAACGTCGTTTTCTCGCGCCAGGACGTAACGTCGGGCTCAAATTTTGTAAAAAATTAAACTTGGTCGAAAAATGGCTATATACTTTAAATAAATGCATACTTAGCAAGTCTAATACGATTTTATGATTGTGGGGTATGTAGACTTCATATTCACGTAGCCTTCTACTGAAATTTTGTCGTTTAGAGTGAGCTTGCGTTCGTCAAAGTCGCACTGAGCGGTAAAATTTGACATTGGCAACATCGTAACTTTGGCCACTATTCCTCAACTAGAGAGTGTGCGGGAAATTCCGGATAAGAGATAACGTATCTTTCAATCAATATTGTATGTAAAAAAAAATCATTAAAATCCATCTTTGGAAAAAATTGTTGCAGAATTTTTTGTACCAAAAATCGTGCAAAATCCAGGTTTTTGCGTCATCCATGACCCAAGACGGGCCCAACTCGGCGTTTGTTTACATTTGCAGATGTACATTATTTTGGCGATTATCACCGGTTATTTTGGATATTATTACAGTTTTCAATTGATAGTCAAACAATGCGTGTCAGTTTTATATCTAACTTGTAAATTTAATATTGTTGCACCTTCTTTTTCTAGGCCCTACTACCGGTACATGTACCTTGCATATGTCATTTCTGAGTCCAAAACTCAAGTTTAAAATAAAACAAAGCTGTTTTTCTTTATTTTGCACAGACAAATTCATCGTTTCTTAAATGAATATTTTAAAGGGTTAACAACTGTTTTTATGAGATTCACATTTAAGAATAAATAGTGTAAAGAACCCATAGGAATACAACATATATTCCATTTTACCACCAAAATGGTAGTTTTCACAATTATTTTGAAACTGTTCTGGGCATCCAATCACATGGTGGCTGTACTCTGTAATAATCTTTTGAAATATTAAAATAAATTTAAAAATTACAGTACAGACTAATTTTGAATGTCAAAACTGATTCAGTACCCCAGTAACTATTGGTAAGAAGGGGGAAATTGTCATTTACTCCAGAATCCATTTTGGGCTGATATGAACAGTTACCTCTTTTATATTCAATAAAAAATAGAGGGTAAAAAAACAACAGGATATAATTTTATTTTCAAAACAATGGTACAAGTATACATGCACAGGAAGTCCATATGCATGGGCGCTAGTAAGAATTCACAGAGTGTGTAAAAATGTAAAAAATACATAAATAAAAATTTCCAAAATTAATATAAAATTTCCACTTTCATTGCACTTAATGACTTTCCTATCTTTTTTTTTTTTTTTTTTTGCTTAATAAATTTTCATACATGTTCCATCTTCAAATGCATTATCTCAAAATACATTAGCTATCCTTTTAAGACTTAAAATAAGAGAAAAATATGCTGATCACCAAGGACAATTTGTCTTTTATTCAAAATAGTTTCATATGCTTGTACTTGATATCTGATATTAAAATATGGGAATACACTGTATGTAACTTGCTTCCTAAAAGGGCTTTACCTGTATTTGTGAACACCAGGCATTATATACTGGATATAAATGGATGTGGACTGTAAATATATTCAAAATACCTCTTTTACTATTCTGACATTTTTTTTCTTTTTAAATTCTTGTTTGAATGTGAAAAGCAGCCTGGCTCCTGGGAGTCCAATTAGAAAAAATGTGTCCATAATAACACTTGTTTGCAACAACTTCCATCCAATTATCTTAAAGAAATACCACCAAAGTCATATTTCTTTTTAAAAATTCAATTTTTTATGTTTCAAAAAATGTAAGTGCTGCCAAAGAATACTTTGATAACCAATTTTCACTAAGGGCTTGGTGACAGTTTTTTTAATATGACTAATAGGAATGCATGATAATGCTGCAACATATCATCGTGATCACTTTTCAGGGCACTTCAAAGCCTGGCAGAGATTCTGTAATATCTGAAAAAACTGTTCTTCTTTTATCTGGAAAAGAAAATCAGAATAAATTCAGAATTTATAATTCCATGCAACTAAAAGTAAAAACAATCTGTTTACACCCCTCTTCAATGTATATGTCAATTTAACATAAAAAAATTGACTAACAATGAGCGAGGATCGGAAGATATGTCCAAGTGGTACTTAACTAACACAAGTCTAGGAACTCACATAATAAAATAATAAATACTGGCTTTATCTTTTTTCATACAGAAAACAGAAAATGGATTATATTTTAAACCTTTATTACTGTTGACCTGAGAACCAAATGACATTCTCAAATAGATCTACTTCATTTTAACTTAAGTAAAAAATCTACAACTTCAACACTAAGCGAGTATGGTGTATAAATGTCTCAACTTTCATTTTCATACCTATACTAGCAAGTCATTGATTTTGAAATTTTCAATGATTTATAAAATAAACCCTACACTTTCAAATGGACCTTTATACTAAAAATGAGTGTTAACTGATCATGAAAAAAGCTCATAGTACATTAATACTTCTACCATTCTACATGTATATCCAAACATCTTTTTCCTTACATCAATGTTAGAAAGTTTTTAAATTTTTATCAGCCTGAAAAAAAGACAAGGGAAATGTTAAATCTTGCCAAATACTCCCCTGACCTATTGCTAATTATTACAAATAAAAGGTGATGTATTCATAATTCAATCAATATATACAACTCTCAAGCACATTATCTATGCTTCACATGACAGGTGCTCGCAATGCTACGTTATACAGCTACAGTACACGTACGTACTAATTAAGGCACATATGTCGTTATGTAATATTAGTATTCTAAATAACACTAGTCTAGATCAAAAGTTATTATTAAACTGAACTGTAGTTGGAGTTAGATTACTCTGAATGAGCCTGCGTCGGTCACACGGTGCACATTTTAACAAATCTACAAGATACAATGTATAACAAATGTGTTTGATTATGTACAGTATGTAGTGGAGCGAAACTAGCACATTTCTCGTAATAAAAAACATTTATATATATTTTAAAATGTAAATAATTTGCATACGTACCTGTAATGAGTCTCTGACATGCTATAAATATGTGGGTTCCATATTTCAGCAAGGATAAAAATCATAACTTGCCGCACAACCTACTTCACCTGTCCCTGCCTCGTAGTAAATTGCGGGGTTTCGTTGGAAAGCGCCTCAGTTCACCTCTCGTTTAGTGGGCGGGATTTCGGTAAATTTACTAAATTTGTATTAAGTTTTTAATCTTTGATAAAAGAAATGTTTATTCTGTTTCTTAAACTTATATTTGACTTAATATGGGTCTATAAAGGTGCATTTTAGCACCCAAATCTGCGCGTCACATGATTTGTATCACATGACTTTTTTGAACTTCCACAGTTCAAGGTCAAAAAAATACTGTCGTAGCAAGTTATGGAACATCATTGCTTTGCGTGAAAATTGAGGTTAGTCACTAACTTTTTTGGATGAATAAACGTAATTTTAAGTTCGGGAAATGAATGAGATGTGCACTCTTATCGGAGGTGCCTCAGGGGAGAAATTTTGCTCTGTTTTTTCACAACTTTTCGGATTTTCTGTCGAGACTTCTTAACCAGAGAGTGTGCGGGAAATTCCCTTCAAAATCGAAAACCTGGATATATATTCGACCATTTTATTAATTTTAAGCCAATTTCGTATTTGGAAACAATTTCCTCGCAATATAGTCCCTCGCTATACAAAAGCATTTTCGGACACGTAAAATTTTCAGTTTTCTTGATTCGGAGAGAAATAATTGTAACTCTGTACAGTGCATTGACAAAAGCTTACAGTTTATCAATAGACGGATAACTCCTCGTTTAGTCTTTAAAATATGGAAAGTCAATTCACTGTAGTTTTTTCGCAAAGTTTATTTATTTCAAGACGTACGCATTTTTCATCGCGCCGCTTTTTTGGCGCTATTTCGTGACGCGGATGTACCAAAAAATCCATGACGTTTCAAATCACACCTAAATCCTGACAGTATGTGTCCTACTGAATGTAACCCTGGTTTGTTCATTTTTCCTATTAAATTTGTACTGCCATTATGTACACCTTTTCATCTCTTGGTTCTTGTGCTCTAAAGGACATGCAACAATTTTTATAATTGGTTATAAAAAAAAAAAGTAATAAAAAAAATCTCAAGATCTCGTTAAGATGGTGTACAATAACTTCAAGAGGTTACCAAAGGAGCATAAAACAAGTTCTGGTAAATGTCACCTGGGAACCAAAGAAACATTTTACAGACTTCGAAATGGAACAACCAGAACCTTCAAATTGCATTCAGGTTATGTAAGTTAAAAACATCATGTCCCAATTCCAGCCCAAGCTCATTTGGGCATTTGAAAATTTCCCAAATGCTTTTTTCTGGCTTCTTATCCTGAAAAGCTACAAATCTTCTCCAGCTAATAGGCCCTAAAAACTAGGAAACCACTCAAATAAAAGCACCTGATGTCGATATAGTTTCCTTCTCAAATGTACAGGAATATATTTTGCTCTTAATGATTGGGCAGTCATTTACATTGTAGAACTTTGTCATTATATTAATAATGGAACAAAACATCAAATCCAAGTGAAGGGATACCCAGGTAGGTAGAACAATGATTCGTGAGTTGTAGAAAATTGCTTCCTCTACCCAAGTAAATATATTTTGGCAGGTAAATCATGTATAGAGAACCTAAATTTTGAGAAGTACAGAAGATATCTAAACCACTTTTCCTCCTCCTAAGCAAGTAACTGATCCTTCCTCTTGGGGGCCTCTTGATAGTCCGAAAGTTCATTGGTCTGAAGGTTCGTTGGTCCGAAAAATTGTAGCATTTTCATCAGTTTTTCAATCAAGAGATTGTTGGTCCGAAGGTGCTATAGTGAATTTTCGGCCCAATGGACCTTCGGACTATTGCTATGGCTCCTTCCTAAGACCTGCACCACATCAGTATATGCATCCTGAGAAATCCACTGTTTCCATTCCCACCCCACTTTTTCCCTTGCACTTGTAAAAATCTGGATAGATCAAATTATCAATCCATCTGAGATAATAAAATATTACATGTTATATCCTTCTATTTGAAAAAAAATTGAGTTTGTACAAAATCACTTGAAGTTAAACGTTCAGGTTTGTCTTAAGTCAAAAATATTACATTTGATCAAAGTCGACTTGTTTTACCTACATGTACAATGTATATCTAGCATGAAAATTCATGCGTTAGCACTCCTATTGACGATTCTGATATGTATTGGCTGTGCTTATGCATGAATTAAGCAATGGCCTCAAAAAGTGGGAAATGAGAACCAGTTGCCGAACCAGCCAGTACTTATCAGAATTGTCAATAGGAGTGCTAACGCATGAATTTTCGTGCTAACCTATATCACACTGTTATTTCATAGCATTGGTTTAACATTAAAAGAGCTAAATATTTTATAATAAATACAGTATGTACAAGTACGGTACTTTAACATGTTAAGTGTTTTTTTACCAAGCACACCGATAAAAGTCTCAAACTAAAGTGAACACTAGAAGTTGCGAAAACTACCTTCAAATATAACAAATCCAATTAAGGTAGCCAACACACTTCCAACAGCGAAGCACACAAAAACTGCTACGGGAACACTGCAAAACGCCAAGGTAAACGCAAGACACAGGGTAACCCAGGGATGGGCCGAAGCGAAAGACTTCAAAGACTCGAACTTCACCTCCAACTGGAATTGTTCATTTACACTCTGGACATGACTTTTCAGGTTCTCCCAGGCCGGGGAAATGACTTCTTCTTTGACTTCAGTTTTCGTTTCCTCAACAAAATCCATTTTGCCTCATGGAACAGTCTGTCAGCTAATTATCAAAGTTGTAGGCAGTCACATTCTACATAAAGCAACGTCTAAAGATTTAGTTCAAGGCAAAGACTTCGTCTTCAATCCAGTAGTGATAATAACATACTGACATGACATGAGTTTCAGTTTCAAGTTATATAACTCAAAGTACAGCCACACTTCCGAGTGTGAACTACGTCATCAAGTTGGAGAAAATGGCAGCTCCCATAAAAGCATGTTTGAGGTATCGTTATTTTTATTAATTTAATTTTTTGTTGTGACATAACATCTTGTAATGATACAGTAAATTGACTTGGATGAATGATGTACTTAATTAGGACATAAGTTCCACTTTCTGTTATTTGAAGATAGATAATTCATTATTTTTAAATCCAGCATAGCAATGCCGAAGGCTAAGGCCAGGGCAAAGGCAACGTCTGTACACTACAGTACATGTAATATCCATATACATGCAATTGCATATACGATAAGTCTACTCAGTGAGTAGAGAGTTACAAACTACCGTTAGATATGTTGTTTCGTGTCCCTAGCAGAGACTACAGTCAGTCTACTGAGACTGCAGGTGGAAATATTAGCAATCTTTTAATAAAATGCGTGGAAGATGTGTGGTTAACCCATTCCCTTGTTTCAGTTTTTGGGCTTACAAGTTTACATGCCACGTCAGTAATTATGCCTCATAACACCTGCTGGTACACATTGCACATCATACTCTCGACTCCAATTCTGTCTGTACTATTCACTGTACAGGAAAACCATTGTCACACGAAGCTACACGTAAATTCATTCTTTTTCTATTATTTGTCCCTGCTCTAAATATATGATACACATATTAAAGTGATTCTGGTCACGATGGATTGTTCAAAACACAGGGAAAGATGCATGTTATGTAAAAAGTATAATTATATTGGTATAGCAGGTAATATCATTAACAGTTTGTATTCTGCTGTCATTTCAATTGCAAAATCGGGGCCGTAGCGATAGTCCGAAGGTTCAATAGTCCGAAGGTTCATTGGTCCGAATGTTCACTATAGAACCTTCGGACCAATGAACCCTTGATTAAAAAATCGATGAAAGTGTTACCACTTTTCGGACCAATGAACCTTCGGACCAATGAACCTTCGGACTATCGAGACGCCCCCGCAAAATCAATTACAGGTCATTCATTCACCCAGAGAGAACCTTTTATGCATATGTCCTCTTTAGAAGAAAATTTTGTGACATTCTCAAGGGTAAAATTACAAGTTAAAATATTGATTGAGTGGACTGTGCATTGCATCCTCTGGTACTGAGTCTGACAGATGAAAGTCACTTGTGATGCACGTGTAACCCCCTTTTACGTAGTTGAATAGAACACTAAAAACATTATATAAATTGCTTTCTTTGCTTTGTGGATTGATTAGTTTGGATTTTGTGTCGTTTCAAGGAGGGCTGTATGTCTGAATGTCTGGAAAACAGAAAGGCAACCAAGGAGATGGGCCAGTAGAAATATACTTGGTCTTCATGAGAGAGGAGTTTTTCATAGCATATTTCCTGAAAAGAAGTAAGTTCAGCCCCACACTGCACTTTTCTGTCTACAAATTGTTAACATGCAACTGGATGATGTGTGCTCTCTGTCTCTCTTTCTCTCCTTCTCTCTCTCTCTCACTCACAAATACCATTTTTGCACGCATGGAAGCAAACGCACATATGAAATTAATTTATTCAGGGGTACCTGTTTACTTGTTTTTTCTCTTTCTTTTTTTTTTTTTTTTGAAAGTTTTTCATGTTCAGCAAGTTTATGTTTCTGCAAGCATAGAAAACGACCTTTAATTGTTCCTTTATTTTAAATATAGTGCCCCAGAGCTGCTAAAGCTTTTAAGTTCCACTCCACAGTGCATTTACTGTGGTTTTGATCCCACAGCAGACAGTCTCCACATAGGCAACTTACTTCCTCTTATTGCCTTGCTGCACTGCCAAAGGGGAGGACATGATGTTATAGCATTGGTAAGTTGATGCCAAGACAAGTTGTCCTGTATGGCTGAAATTTCAATTTTGTAAAATATTTGTAAACATTTTCATGTGTACTTGTAACAATATATATATATATATATATATGTGTGTGTAAACAAATATCACATTGTGCCAGAATATGGTCTTATGCTGGGTATGATAACACTTGAACTTATGGGATGCCAAAATGGATCCTTGTTGCTCTATATATGATATTAATGTTTATTTCTGCATCTAAAGTATAAGGAAATTTGGCCTCTGAGATTTTTGCTTAGTAATTATTATCCTCTGTTTTTCATTTTAAATCTCAGTGTAATGGTTTATTCTAAAAAAATATCTTATTGAGACAATGGCATAAATATCAAAGTCAGACACAGAAATTTATGCAGATGTGAAAATATACTGAAATATGTTTTTGTTCATGTGTAATGCTTTTTATGTGTTTTTCCACTTGATATATAGATAGGTGGGGCTACTAGCCAAATAGGAGATCCTAGTGGACGTACACGAGATCGTGATGCCATTTCATTAGACAATGTGGAGAAAAATGTGGCATCATTACATGGTATTATCAGCAATATATTTACAAACCACGAAAGATATATATGGAGGTCAACCTCCAGAAAACTAGGAAATGTAAGGTGATTTTCACTTGATTTTAGCTCCTTAGGACTGTCTTTTGTGAAACTGACTATTGTAGTTTTATAGTTTACTCAGTGAAGTCTGATTTTGAAGCCTTATTGTACCACCAGCGTTAGCGCTGGCGGTACACATGGTTTCGGTCTCGTCCGGATCGTTCCGCCGGCTCCGCCGGCTCCGCCGGACGGCTACCGTTACCGCTTCTCCTCCTAGACGGTAAGGCCCCCCATACCCATCTCATGGATTTAGGTCACCTATAATCTCAACTCGTTCCACGTAAAATTTGGGCTTTGTCGGTATTGGGGTCTGGGTGTGGCACTCATTGCAATGCACCCTTGTCCAAAAATGGCAAAATTAAATGCTAATTATCTACCCTACGGAAGGAGTTACGGGAAAATTTTCTACAGACGGCTTTCCAAAAGTCATATGTGTAGATTTCAAATATACCCTCGGATTTGACCTTTGACCTTTACTTCAAGGTCAAATGGGCCAAAATTTTCAAAAAAATGAAATTTTTTACGAAAAAAAAATTTTTTGCCCTGTTATTCAGACACCACACAGACTTAACCAATAATATTATTGGAAAGTGTTACCCTTCAGGTCATCTTTCATCTCCGTGAATTTGGGGTCAATCGGTGCATTTTCACAGGAGTAGCGGCCATAAGATACCGAAACTGAAAACTGTCTCTAATTCGGGAACCGTTAATGCTAGAGACCCATTCTTTTTTGCATTTTGTAGAGCATGTAAAGCCCAACACTGGAGGTGGTCTCGTTTTTTTTGTATTCCATACGGTTTTCGAGTTACGCTGTATCAAAAAGTACATATTGGTGGTGAAAGGAAAATGTACGGAAGCCCACTGGTGCCATATGTAGAAAAAAAAATTATCTCAAAATTTCGAGATACTATTTTGAAATTTGAACAAAAAAATTTACCACCAGCGTTAGCGCTGGCGGTACACATGGTTTCGGTCCCATCCGTTCCGTTCCGCCGGCTCCGCCGCCATGTTACCGTTACCGCTTCTCCTCCTAGACGGTAAGGGCCCCCGTACCCATCTCATGGATTTAGGTCACCTATAATCTCAACTCGTTCCACGTAAAATTTGGGCTTTGTCGGTATTGGGGTCTGGGTGTGGCACTCATTGCAATGCACCCTTGTCTAAAAATGGCAAAATTAAATGCTAATTATCTACCCTACAGAAGGAGTTACGGGAAAAATTTCTATAGACGGCTTTCCAAAAGTCATATGTGTAGATTTCAAATATACCCTCGGATTTGACCTTTGACCTTTACTTCAAGGTCAAATGGGTCAAAATTTTCAAAAAAATGAAATTTTTTACGAAAAAAAATTTTTTTGCCCTGTTATTCAGACGCCACACAGACTTAACCAATAATATTATTGGAAAGTGTTACCCTTCAGGTCATCTTTCATCTCCGTGAATTTGGGGTCAATCGGTGCATTTTCACAGGAGTAGCGGCCATAAGATACCGAAACTGAAAACTGTCTCTAATTCGGGAACCGTTAATGCTAGAGACCCATTCTTTTTTGCATTTTGTAGAGCATGTAAAGCCCAACACTGGAGGTGGTCTCGGTTTTTTTGTATTCCATACGGTTTTCGAGTTACGCTGTATCAGAAAGTACATATTGGTGGTGAAAGGAAAATGTACGGAAGCCGACTGGTGCCATATGTAGAAAAAAAAATTATCTCGAAATTTCGAGATACTATTTTGAAATTTGAACAAAAAAAATTTTAATCTCGAAATTTCGAGATAGCATTTTGAAATTTGAACAAAAAAAAAATTATCTCGAAATTTCGAGATAGCATTTTGATATTTGAGCAAAAAAATTTATCTCGAAATTTCGAGATAGTATTTTGAAATTTGAACAAAAAAAATGCTATCTCGAAATTTCGAGATAATTTTTTTTTTCAACATATGGCACCAGTCGGCTTCCGTAAAAATGTGCAGTACGGTAATGGATAATAAATTTTGAACTCCGGAAAAATAAAACATAATGCTTGGCAAAGCAGACAACTTGTGGTCAAAAATGACATTATTTTATCAAATTTAAACTTCTGCAACTTCAGAGAACCTCCCATTTCAAGAACTTTGACCAAAATGACCTTTTCTTTATTTTAATTAATTTTTTCTGTAGGAAATTTATGGCACATTATGGTAACTCCAAAATTATAACATTTAGTCCCTTATATCTCCAAAACTGGCAGAGATAGGTCCATAGTTACTATTGAAGTTGAATAGGAAGTCATATACTGGCAATCTTACTGTGACCTTGACATTGACCTTTGACCTACTTTTCACCATGAACTGAACTTTGCAAATTTTGCTTCCCTTTTATCTCCAAAACTGGCAGAGATAGGTCCATAGTTACTATTGAAGTTGAATAGGAAGTCATATACTGGCAATCTTACTGTGACCTTGAAATTGACCTTTGACCTACTTATCACCATGAACTGAACTTTGCAAATTTTGCTTCCCTTTTATCTCCAAAACTGGCAGAGATAGGTCCATAGTTACTATTGAACTTGAATAGGAAGTCATATACTGGCAATTTTACTGTGACCTTGAAATTGACCTTTGACCTACTTTTCACCTTGAACTGAACTTTGCAAAATTTGCTTCCCTTTTATCTCCAAAACTGGCAGAGATAGGTCCATAGTTACTATTGAACTTGCATAGGAAGTCATATACTGGCAATTTTACTGTGACCTTGAAATTGACCTTTGACCTTCTTTTCACCATGAACTGAACTTTGCAAATTTTGCTTCCCTTTTATCTCCAAAACTGGCAGAGATAGGTCCATAGTTACTATTGAAGTTGAATAGGAAGTCATATACTGGCAATCTAAATGTGACCTTGAAATTGACCTTTGACCTACTTTTCACCTTGAACTGAACTTTGCAAAATTTGCTTCCCTTTTATCTCCAAAACTGGCAGAGATAGGTCCATAGTTACTATTGAACTTGCATAGGAAGTCATATACTGGCAATTTTACTGTGACCTTGAAATTGACCTTTGACCTTCTTTTCACCATGAACTGAACTTTGCAAATTTTGCTTCCCTTTTATCTCCAAAACTGGCAGAGATAGGTCCATAGTTACTATTGAAGTTGAATAGGAAGTCATATACTGGCAATCTAAATGTGACCTTGAAATTGACCTTTGACCTACTTTTCACCATGAACTGAACTTTGCAAATTTTGCTTCCCTTTTATCTCCAAAACTGGCAGAGATAGGTCCATAGTTACTATTGAAGTTGAATAGGAAGTCATATACTGGCAATCTTACTGTGACCTTGAAATTGACCTTTGACCTACTTTTCACCATGAACTGAACTTTGCAAATTTTGCTTCCCTTTTATCTCCAAAACTGGCAGAGATAGGTCCATAGTTACTATTGAAGTTGGATAGGAAGTCATATACTGGCAATTTACTGTGACCTTGAAATTGACCTTTGACCTACCTTACAATGAACTTAACTTTGATTGCACCATTTTTAGTTATATATATTTTTTGCATATTTTGAAAATTCTTGTTGATTGCATTTTTACAGCTTGTCAAGCACAAGACTGGTGGCTGCACCCCTTATTTTGTGTATGTGGGGGTCTATACGAATGCGCTTGCTCCAGCTGGTGGTACAATATTCGGAGGCGGTATCGCCTCTCTGATCCTCTAGTTTCAGATTGTCTTGATGGTCAAGTTTTTGTATTTTCTGAAGATATCTTGGCATCAGATTTGATGCATGTGCAAAGAAAAGAAAAAGAGAGTTAATATACTATATTAATATATGTGAATTTTAAAAAGTTTTGGTTGTTGTCTTAAATATATGACTGTTTTTAAAAACAAATTCATGTATCATCTGTCACTTGAAAGTAATGAGTGAATGGAATGGATACATTCATAAGAGTTTCACTCTAGTTAGAAGAATTTTTTTCTGTCTTTCAGTATTTTAAACAACAGTGAGTGGTATGGTGATGAAAATGTTATTCAATTTCTTTCTACAATTGGAAAATGTTTTAGGATTGGAAAGATGCTACAAAAAGAAAGGTGATTATCAGTGTGTGATTACAATATTATTCTTGAGAAGTAAGAATAACATGTTGCTCTGTTCATTTTGCTTGTAAGTTGGAGTGTTGCTTTTATTTAATCTGAGATATATGTGTCTGACAAATTAGATAGTAGATCGAATTTTGACCTTATAAACAGATATAGAGAAGTATTTTTATGATGTCTTTGGTAAACACTTCCTGACTTAAATTACAATTCATACCTAAGGCTATGAAGAATAAGCATACACTCGCTAACTTTTTTTAATTCAGTGTACGTCAAAGATTACAAAGTCCTGAAGGGATGAATTTGTCGGAATTTACATATCAAGTTTTTCAAGCTTATGACTGGTTACATCTTTTAAGTAGCCACAACTGCAGAATACAGGTGAGGAAAGGGGAATATCAATATGTAGCACAAGGATTTGGTTTGCTTATGTATGGGTGAAAAGAGTGAAAGATTTCATAAAAATGTGTTTTTTGATGTTGTATCTAATGACCGTAAATGCAAAAGTTGTCATTAAAAAAAAAAGTGTACATTTGAAGGGACTCCCTGTTAAAACATACATTTTGGTGTTGAATGTTAGGAAAAAGTTGCACTTTGAGTAAACTTACTTAGTATTCTATATTCTGTTTTTATTTTTCAGCTAGGAGGGCAAGACCAAATGGGAAACATTGACTCTGGTTATGAACTCATAAACAGAATAAATGGAAAGCAGGTATTTGGTATGTATTTCATAGTTTTATTGATTGAGAGCAGGGTTGAAAATTTACCAGCTTACCATTTTCAAATGAACACAAAAGAATTGCAGAGATAAATCAAAGTCTGTGTTAAAAATTTTATATTCATAGCAGTGATGAAAATTCACCATTTTCAAACTGTCACAAAAGAATCAAAATTGAGATAAATCAAAGTCTGTGTTAACCAATCTTGAAATCTTGAATTAATTTTTAGGATTGACTGTTCCCCTCCTCACTAATAATGCTGGACAGAAGATGGGGAAGAGCACAGGGGGAGAGGTATTGTGGTTACACCCTGCCAAAACCTCCCCCTTTGAATTTTACCAGGTATTTTGATGTTGATAGACAAACGGATGTAGTAGTTGTATTTTTTCAACCAGGTTATAAAGCACTGATTTATAAAGACTGGGAATTCTTAGCTGTGCCTGCTGTGAAATTGTAGTATTTGCTGGAGATATTGATTGGGATGAATGGAATCTTGGACTTAGTTTCATGTTGAAATAAATATGTAAAATATTCCGAACCCTGCATGGTACTTACCATTCTGTTAAGTTATTTACTAATCATATTATTTACCTTATATTTTTATTGTTATGAATATTATTTCAGTATTTTTTGCGCCTACCTGATGCAGATGTCGAGA
This sequence comes from Lingula anatina, assembly GCF_051362555.1. Classification (NCBI taxonomy): domain Eukaryota; kingdom Metazoa; phylum Brachiopoda; class Lingulata; order Lingulida; family Lingulidae; genus Lingula; species Lingula anatina. Next base: position 37,374,055 of record NC_141768.1, on the reverse strand, counting down.
AGTTTGTGAAATTGTTTACTTTCCTCCCAGATGATAAAATAGAGAATTTATTGAGGAGTCATAGGGTGAGTATACTGAGTCTCTCAATTTGATTTGATGTATAAATTTAATGTAAATCTCAAATATGTTCAATGTGTGTGTGTGTGTGTGTGTGTGTGTGTAACTAAATTAAATATTTCTTGATAATAAAATTTCATCACTTTTACAGTTATTAATAATCCTTGAAAATGATAAGTGATATTTTGTAATTGATATAAAATGCCATGATTATGGTTTATAGTCAAATTGGCATTACCTATATTTATTATACCAGTTGATAACTTTGTTTGAAAGAGTGTGGTGAACTATATAATCATTGTGAATTACCATCAACTTTGATTTCATGTTCAAAATATTGCATTAATCAATACTGCTGTGATATTGGTATTTGATATGAACTTGAAAATAAATATATGTTTAAAATTTTTGTAATGTATTCAATGTTTTTTTTTAAATAGTAGTTTTATTTAATGTCCATTCAAAAGTAATATTCCTTCCATATTTTTAGTTAGATGCTGGTTTAAGAAGTGCCCAAAGGTTTCTTGCTGAACAAATCACTATTTTAGTACATGGAGGTAGGTTAAAAAAGTCATTCTCTTTATTTATTCTCTGTATTTTTTGGATCCTGTCTCATTGTAACACCCAGAAAAATTATGTTAATCAACATCATGTGATTGCCTCTTAGTAGTACAAGAATTTCCATGGAAATAAATATGTAAGGTTTCTAATAAATGTTTTTTTAACACATCATTATCATTTCTTCTTCTCACAGGCCTCATAAACAATAATTACCATTTGCTAACACAAGCCTTAGTTTTGTGAACAGGAATGCACAAATAAATGACCCAGCCACAGATTAACTACTAAGAGTCGTTAATTTGGGCATTTGTGCTCACCAATCTGAGGCTCGAGTTGGAAAACGTGTAATCTGTATATAAGGCCTATCACAAAATATGTTGTCTTTTCACACATTATTTTTTTTCAGAGGCTGGTCTTGAACTTGCCAAGAAGTGCACCAAGATCCTCTATGAAAATTCTGCAGAAACTCTGGCAGAACTGACCACAGAAGAATTATTAAATCTGTTCTCTAATGCCCCCACAATTGAGCTGACTCTTGAAGCAGGGAGCACCGTCATAGATGCCTGTATGAAAGCAAAGTGTTTTACAAGAGAAGGTTAATATTTGATTTTTTTTGCTTAATTGATTAAGGCTTCGTTCACATGCAATGTCTATTTTCTAATTTCTATTTTCTTTTTGCGCTATCTTATGATCACGGTCCGTGTCCTGAATATCCCGCCGCGTAATTACTGGCAGCGCGAGCCAGTTACTTATAGTAACTTATAGTAACTGGCTCGCGCTGCCAGTAATTACGCCGCGGGATATTCAGGCCACAGACTGTGATCATAAGACATACCGCAAATAGAAAATAGAATTTAGAAAATAGACATTGCATGTGAACGAAGCCTAATTCAAGAAAATGAGTATATGATTTTTTTTATTATTATTAAAATTTTGTTATAGCTGAGAAGTCACTATCACTATCAAGAAAACACATCCAATCCTTAATATGTTTGAAGTATTAAGTGTTATGCCTCTGTAAATAAAGAAATAAATAAAGAGTGGAACTCATGTAGAATGCTTTGTTTTATCATTAACTTTTTTACACATGGGTGAAACTGTAAACGTAGCATTTTATTACACTAACTATTTAGCCAGCTTTCAGGATTTACATTTTCAGGATTTAGTTTTCACAGCTTTCACCCATGCATACATTTGTATTTAAATTTGAAAAGCAGCAACCTACTTTAGGTAAGTTGAAACTGTTTCTTCATGAAGTGCACTTCATAATGAAACTTTCATTCTCTTTCAGTGGATGCAGAGCGAATTATCAAAGGGGGTGGTGTCTATATTAACACCCAGAAAGTAATAGAACCAGATTTTGTTCTAATTCCTGGGGAACACATTTTACCAAACCACATTACAGTAATTAGAATCGGTGAGTTCTCATACCACCCTTGGTGTGTGGTGTGTTTTGTGTCAGTCATATTTTTCAGGATAGGTTGAAATTATTTACATTACATCATCCTGGAATTGCTATTGATGTGTCTTTGTGGTGCATTTTTCAAATGAGCGATGTATACAAACATTTCTGTCTCAGGGATTTGTGGTATTAAATTAGAAGTTACTTGAACAGTAATTTTGTAAACACATCTCTTGACTTAACATAATTTTTTATTTATTTATTGTAATTGAATTAAAAAGGAATTTGAAGTAGTCTAGTTTGTTATTTCTCTGCATTTTAAAAATGTCTAACACTTTTCATTTCAGGTAAGAAGAACCACTACATTATAAAGTGGAGATGACATAAATGTGCCGATATAACCTGTGGCTCAGTGCTGAGATATTATGAACTCTTCATTTTTTATGATTGAAGTTAATGATAGAAAGATGCAAAAGGGTTTCTACATGACCAAACCACTTCATGTTTCTATTTCCAACTCCTTATATTTTTGTATGTCTTGGGCTTTCATTTTTGGAATATACAAAATTAATGAAATTTAAATTACAACTGACATGTGATAGAGACAAAGACTTATCGAAAAGCTGTGGATAATAACACTCATTTCAATAATCAGGCATTGCTTCTTTGAAAAATCATGAAAGTACAGGAATTATTTATGGTTATGGTAAAAGCAATTCTAAATCTATAAACAAAGTGTCATAACAGGATTAAGAAATTTACAAACTGTGCACTTAAAAAATGGAACTTTTGCAGAAGTGCATCAAAAAAGGAAATAAATTAAAAATAAACTCAGTTTGCAGCAAAATATACTTTTCTTTATTTCTGTATTTGAGACATGGGTAATGCTTTTGTCACCTTCACTCATCTCCCAACCTCTCAACTAAACAACTGCCTAAACGTGCTGCATTCTAGACAAAAGGAAACTGCTCGAGTTAAAAAACCAGTCCTTTGCTATTAAAGAACTTGGACTGGTTTTCACACCACATGTAATTTGTTATTGTTTCCTTCACATTTATCAATCAGTCTTAGCCACAAATCTTATTAGTTATGACTACATAATTTGAAAAAAAATCAGCGCAGTATGCATTTTTTTTGTGCAGTAGCTTTTCAAAAGCATCAGACATCTCCAAACTTACTTAACCTTTCAAGGGAATTATTTAACTGTATAAATTGTTCAAAATTTCACAAAAAAAATTCAATCAAGATAAAATCCTTAATCAAACTCTCACCTTGTAAACTTCCATCATTTCACTCCTGATTAGCTACTGCATTTTTCTTTCAAGTTACAATCTACATAAAACCAAAGCCTTTAAAACGTGAACTTCAAAAGAAGCACTATTAAATTAATAATTCAAAGAAATTCAGTAACTATAATGACAGATTATGATTTTAACAGAACATTTCCACCAAATGACAAAATGATTCCTCCAATAATTTCATTATAATATCAGGTATTCCGTTGAAGAGACTTCAATAAGTTGTTATATTCAACTAACAAAGGCAGTGCTAACGAATCGCTATAGAAATTATTCTAATGTGTTATATCAAAGCTTATGTCTAGGTCACACTACTGACTAGTACATATCCATTAGAATGGCAGCATAACAAATGTCCTTACCTGCAGAACATCAAGCTAACAAAAGCGAATACATACATGGTCCCAGGTATATACATGCACACTAACACACATTTATATAGAAATAAATATAGGTTGGACCCAAAGTACAATATTAATCAGTGACCAAATTTTGACACTATACACACATGCACTAGAAAAATAATGTTTACATGCAATATTTAGTAGTTGACAACAGTCATTCATCCAATAAACACTGATAACTTTTTTTTTAATGGCTTACATGTAATGGGCATTTCTGTACAATTTGTATTATAAGCACTAAAGACCGACATTTACTCACCTTCTGTATTGTACATATATATAGACTACTATTTACACATTGTTTTTTTCTTTTTTAATGTTACAAGCTACAAAGCACTTGAATATGTGACTAGCCTAATTTTAAAAACTTCATTTTTATCATATTTTTGGTATTTTGTACTTGTTTTTATTGACTTACGTCTGTTTTATGCTTTTTGTGTTTTTTTTTCAAACATTTTACACAGTGCTGGACTGAAATTTATTTTGTAAAAAAAAAATTAAGTCTTACTTCTCTTACTCCAACTTTTTTCCACACAGCAATTAATGTAAAACTAGACTAAATTCACTCTGATCAGTCTAAGATACATTCCTTCAAATGTCTATATGTCTAATTTTAAAGTCAAACATTTCACCTAAAATCACAGCAGCAGTCCTCCTTTAGGAAAAATAGTTGTACATGGCCTGTGTGGCAGGAGAAGCTCTGATATTCAGATTTTTCAGCAACTCCAAAGGATTGTTCTCGGGTTCTGCTGATGTCGGGGAAGTAACAGAAGGGAACCTCCATGACTCCTGGAAAGTCGCAGGGGTTGTTGGTGACACAGGACTTGGGAGAAGATTGTTAGGAGGATCCAGCAGGTTGTTTCTTGGCTCTACCCTGTGAGGGAGCGGTGATGAAGGAGAGCTAGTCTGGCGCCTTAACACGCTGGCGTAGGTCAGCTGGCCCAGCTGTGGTGTGGTGCTACCTGAAGTGGCCTCGGCTGACTCTGGCACAGCTGTAGGGGGTGGTGTAGAAGTAGAGCTAGCATCCAACTGAGGACTACCTCTCATGTACAGTGGCAACTGCCTGTCAATCTTAGGTGGTGCCACCGCTGCTGCAGCCCCTGAAGCTGCTGCTGCAAAAGTGTTCAACTTCAATCTGGGGACCGTGTGTCCAATGTGGATATTCCCCAATTCACTTTCTGTACTAGCATCATCTGTAATGAACTTCACCACATTGTCTATCTCAGACGTAGCAAGAATATCAGAGGACGCACTATCTTGTCTTGTAACCGGTGTTGCTACAGGGCTGGGTTGGGGACTGGCATCTCCATTCTCCTGCTGATCTCCACCTGGCGTCTTAACCAAAGAAGCATATTGCCTTCTCCTCAACCAGGGTGGCTTTTTCATTTCTTCTTCATATGACACTGGTTCAGAGGACTCTGTCTGTTCCATTTGTCTGTACAGAGCCCTCTGTTGACTGAACTGCTCTGCCATGTAACTTTTCTCTGGAGTTTGCTGCTGCAGTGTTGTCTGGTGTTGCCTTGCAGTATCAATATGGTGATTCACACCAGTGCCATTGAAGTAGGGCTCCATGTCAGGGGGCCTTGGGTATCTCATAACTGGAGGTTCTGGAAAATCATAATAAGTGTTTACAGCTTATGGTTAGCACAGAATTAACTTAATCTTTTGTAAGGTTTACAGTGTCCAAGAAGCAGAGTTAAATCATTCATACATTACTGAGGGCTAGTTGAAATTTCACAGGAACCTACAAATTTCATTCACGACAGAATTTTTTACCCTTTTTTGACAGTAAAAATAAACTTGACTATTATCATTTTAAAATAAAACAATTCCAGTGATTTACAATGAATCACACCTTTGATCATATCCTCTTGCTGTGTCTGCTCCAGAAGATGAGGGGGCACATGTTTTACATTTGGTAACAGAGTGAACTGGGGTGCACTTCTTGGAGAACCAGCCATGGGGCTGGCTCGTCCTGGAGACATATTGACACCAGGTGGCTGCGAAGCATCAGTTCTCTGTGCCAGCGGAGATGATGAAGGTGGTGACTGTGCAGCACCAGTTGTTGGTATCTGCATCATCCCTGGAGGTGATCCATGGGGCCTCAAATGGGGAGGCATGGCACCAAAGGGGTACGCCACCCTGGGAGGCACAACAGGAATTGTCTGTGGGTGAATAAACCCCTGTCCTGGTGACATGGGCCCCTGCATTCTGTACATATTCATTAAAGCTCTGTAGTCAACTTGGACCATTCCTGGGCGCATAAACTGAAGTGGAAATGACTGAGCTGGCAAGGCAGTATTGACACCAAGCCCCAGAGGGACAGGTGATGCACTCTTGGAGCTCTTGTCATCTGGTTTGGGTGTGGGCGTTCCAGACCTTGGAGACCCCATGCCTTTCTTGTCCTGAGACTCGGAACGCGGGGGCGACCTGACAGGGGAGGAGCCTGGAGAGGTTCCTCTACCTCCCTCAGCCACCAGATGATGAGTCCCCCTGGCTCTGTTGTGAGCAGTCATGTACGGGGGCACCATGTAGTATGGGTGTGACAGAAGTGTAGGAGGCATGGAGAACAAGTACTGTAAGTTGAAAAAAATGCAATGAAAATTTAAAAGCTCTATGTCAATATGTACATTTTCACTACTTCTTTTATTTTCTTATCTTAAACAATGACCACAATGTGGCTTCAAAGTGTAAAGTAAAATACACCAGTTTATCAACTGCCACCCATCATGCCAAACATAAACAATTTACCAGCAGCCATCTCAACCTTACTAAATACTCTGACAATGTCCTTACAATATCATGAGAAATTTCTTTAAATCAAATTGTCACCTTGCCAAAGTTGTCATTTAAAAACAGTTATTTACAACTTCAATACACTTACTGGTTGTGTCAGTGCAGCTGCCATCTGCTGTTGCTGTTGTTTATATTTGTACAGAGCATTCCCAGTAAAATGATGCCCGTATGGTCCTTTCACTCCCTCGGGTACAGACAATGGGTCCCCATGACGTAGTCTGTTTGGAACAAACTCTGGAGCCAGAGGATTCAAGACGTAGGTCTTCTTCAGTTCTACTCCATCCAGTTGCAATCGTAGCTGGGACCATGTCATTCCATACAGGCTGTTGTGTTGGTTGCACACTTCAATGAAGCGTTCCCAGATTTTTCTGAAAGTTACCAAAATTTTTTAATAATTAAAAAAATTGAACATTTTCATTACCTAAAGATTAATTTGATTTTTAGTTTAATTCAATGCAATGTAAATCTCTGAAGATTCAAAGTACCATCATGCTTATTATTCTTTTTTTCTCAATATTTTCATACAAATAAAAACAATGGTGACACCCTTGGTGATTAAAATTTTCATGACACTCAATAGTCATAATTAAGAAGGACCATAATCATGATAATATTTAATACACAATTACACATGCTTGATGAATTACACCCCCCCCCCCCCTTAACAAAAAAAAAAAAAAAAAATTAATAGATGGGGTTTTCTACTATCACTATATTAAGGTACCAGTAATCATACCTGCACTTCCCAATAGAACACAGTGACACAGGGTCTCCCACCACAGCTACCAGTGACTGGGCCCTAGTGATGGCAGTGGTGAGAAGTTTAGCATTAGACAAGAACCCAAAGTCCATAAAATCCTCCATTGTGGTATCAGTACTACAGGTGTTACGTGTACGGACAGTGCTCAAAAATATGGCACGGAACTGTTTTCCTGAAATATGAAATTGCGATTTTACATTATATGGTGTCACTAGATCAGGTGGCAAAATTTAGAAATCTGCTCTTAAATTGCTGGATAGTACTGTTAAAATTTTGCTATGAGCACATTTTGAAGTTACAAGCCTGCTGTTCACTGGCAATCTGTAACAACATTTTTTTTAAATAAGCAACATTTTGAGAAAAAAATTATTTAATTTCTAGGTGACATTAGACTGGTGATCAAAAACTACCACAAAACATACTGCTGGTGTTTATTTCATATCTGTAACACAGTTGCACAAAATAACTACTTGATACTTTTTCAACATTTTACCTTGAACATTGAAGACTCTCTCTACTGAAACTCCACCCATCTTCCTTTTGCGAAGTTCTGACCTTATTCTAACTACCTGAAAATTAAAATAGATAATGAAATATAAGATGTCCAAAATTCCCAGATGTTGCACAATCCCATGGTATGATATCAAAAAGAGACTGTCCTATTTAATCCACAACTACTTTACCCCCGTTTTCATTAAAATGAGTTGAAACTAGTATTCTTGGAGGTTATCAGAGGATAAAACAATTAAAGGAAGTATTTTTTCATTTAATCAGTGACTGACCTGGTCTGCATATGGAGACACTACTCCTATGGCACCATCATCTTGTGAACCCCAGGACTTGGGCCACATTTTCTTCAGTTCAGAGATTCTTTCCACTATCTCATACACCTGAAATGAGAGTGGAGCTGGTGGGTGAAATGGGTAGTCAAATAGGAATCCTAGATTTTAAATTATGATTCAAGTTAATGAAATAAGTTTTCAGTTCAAGACTGTCACAGCTGTATGCAAAGACATATCCAACTGATACATCATCTATTGTGCACAATGGTTTGAAACTTGTGATATTACAAAGAAATTCCAGCAACTGGCTATCAGTCATGAAGAGCGTTTACATTTAAGCTGAGATGATGTAAATAATTTTTTCATCTTACAAGAAATTTTATAACAAACTGCAAGCTTAGAGACACACACACACACACACACACACACACACACACACACACACACACACACAAAAAAAAAAAATCTTACCTCAGCATTATTATAAAATGCAGTGCTATTCTGGTGTTGGACATCTTCTCCTTTGGCAGTAAAGAAGGACAGGGGATAAAACACTTCATGCCTTGGCTGCTTACTTCCAGCTACAAGTTTGTTATCATAGAACAGTTCTGATGTGTAATCCAGTATGGCTTTGTGAGACCTGTAGTTTTCACAAAGAAGGATTTTGCAGGGCTGTTCTCCAGGGTATAAGTCATACAGCCTTTCTAACAGGGAAATGTGTAAATTCCTGCCCCTTGTGAAGTCAGAATGAACCTCTGGACTCATCTGCACACAGAAACATGGAGGTAGTTAAGGACTGGTATTTTATTTAAAGACAAGTACATTCTTTTATTTGCAAACTATGGATTTAACAAAAATAAGGGAAAAATAAGGGATTATACTGACTGTTAAAAAATAATATATATTCTTTCATTTTGCTCATTTTAAATCAATTATATACATCATTATGGCAGAAAATAACTTGTAGGAACAAAAAAGGTCATATGTAATAACATTCTTTATAGGAATTTACATTTTATCTAAAAAATGACTATTTTGGGGCAAGTTATCTTTTAAATGAATCCCTCAGCTGTTAAGACCCTATACCTGCATATGATCTCCAGCCAGCACAATTCTGGTCTTCTTGCTGGCCACAGCCAGTGGCATGATTGTTTCACACTCCAACGCCTGGGCTGCCTCATCCAGCAATATGTGGGTAAAACAATCTGGAAATTAATGGGAAAAAAAAACAATATTTGTCAAATATTGGTACCTCAATTTTTACTAAAAGTCAATTTTGTGCAACTGCACAGGATATCTTTCAATGATTGAAGAGTATATCTGTATTAATAATTTCTGAAAAGGGCAGCAAATTTTATGCCATTTAAGTCAAATCCCCATTCTACTTTTCCTTAGTTTTAGCCAATAAATAGTAGTCTTGTTAACTCATCAGAAACCCTGGTTATAAGTAGTAAAGACATTTACCAGGCTCTAATCCAATATCATACAGGTACTTTGATGTGCTGAGAGTTGCTACAATCACTCGGTGCCCCTCAATGTCCTCCTTGGTAGGCATGCGGAAATTAAAAGATGGATCTATCAAACAGTACTTCTGCACAGTCTCGTTCACTGTCTGTATCCAGCGGTTTCTGTAGTAGATTCTAAGTGGTTTGGCCTCTAAGTGATTGTCCTCTACATATGGATGGAAGTAGTCTTTTATGTACAGGTCTGCAGCACTGAAACAAGGAATAAAAAGAGATTTACAGATTAAATAATTAAGTAGAAACTCCTTCGTGCATTTCTTCATTATTTTGTAATATTAACAAGTATGGCAGCCATACCAGAGAGCCAATAACATATACTTTGACCAAGGTGAGATTTGTCTGATTGCAGCCTTTATATCAATTCAATAAGCAAAAAAAACTACAACATTATCTATGGAATAATAACCCAATGACATTATCCCATCATAGCTTCATGTGTAACTTGTTTGTTAACCAAAATATCTGCTATTTTCTTGGTTTCTTCCATACACTACCTATTTGAATGTGTACAAATAAGTATTCTGGTGCCTTCTTGCTGTAATATCTGTTTAGCAGCCTGAGCCAATGTGAAGGTCTTCCCTGTCCCATAAGGACCGACCAAAAGAATAGGGGGCAGCTCTATCTCCAGGGAGGTTGTCATTGCAACAATTGCCTCTTTTTGTTTGGTATTTAGTCTGGCATCTAGCTTATCACTCCACTGCCTGGAAATATATCAATGTCTGGAAGTTAACAATTTGATCGGAAATGTATATGTAGCACAAGAAAAGAAACAATACTTCTTAAATACAGTATGGAGGACCAGATGGAATTTTATTTAAATGATGCATACACAGAATGATAAAATATACTCTATTAGAATTAAATTATCAATCATGTCATACCAATATCTGATAAATAAAACATACTAAACATGTAATAATGCTTTGCATTATCAATTGCTGTTAACTTTACTGAAGCATATTAAAATCCAGGACCATTTAGTCCAAAAAAAGCTCAGTGCATAGTGGAACAGGCTAATTTCTCAGGTTCTACTAAAGAGGGAGGCACACAGTGAAAAAATTCTTTGCTTTATGTAATCATCATACTGTATTTATTAATTAATCAAATAAAAATATTTAACCTTATTAGCTGATTGAAACACTTATTCAAATACCTACTCACGTCGGTGAGTAAATTTGTCTTATCTGATTGGTCGTTAAGTGTTGAATATGGGACAATCCCCCCCCAACCATGTTAGTGCTATCTCAGTTACTGACTGTGCATGACATACATTGGTTAGGCACCTAATTACACCCATTTAGACCCAGGTTCACCACCTAAGCAACATTCTGCCTATCACTGCTTCACATACTGTCAGTTATTCAAATGAGGCTCACAGGGGGTACTGTATATGTAACTAAAGCTTGGTAAAATGTTCATAATACTTTCATCTTTAAGTTAAAAAGTCAGTGATGTAATAAATACATTATACAATCACTTACTGGGGAGATATTATCTATGCCCAATAAACCATTCCATTCAGATTATTACTAGTTGCTACATCAGACTTTTTTCTATTTTTATTTTCTTATTTCAATTTATAAATTAAATGAATAAACCTGCATAGAAAAGTACCATTAGTTCACCCTTTATGCTGATAATAAGTACTATTAGTTGACCACTAAATGACCACTAAATGCCTGGCGGCTATGATTGTAAAATAATGTCATTCAAAATAAAAGCATACCATAATCAACTAATGGTACTTAATTAAATTGTGTATATAAATATATATAGTACATGTGTATAGCTTTTGCCTTTGTGTCAGAGAAGTGCTGAGAAGACAAGAACACATGACAATATAACAACAAAAACAAACAAATAAACTGGGGATCCAATTTAGAGTTGTGGCTTTAAGTATTTTGAGACATGACAGATCATAGAAAATTTCAAGACAAGAATAAAATTAAAGAAAAAATCTTACACTAGTGAATCAGATATACTGCAAATAGTGAAGTGCACTGCAATATAGATATGGTAAAGCAAAGCTCACAAGACAAAACTACCAGTCAAGCTGTTTATTACTACTAGAAATAATTACCCATCCAAGTTCCTTCCCATGCTGCCAACAAATAGAAATGAATACTCAAAGTGAGCACATATCATACACATAACAATTTGTATGCTTAATTCTTTTTTTAGATGACATCCAAAACAATAAAAGCATGAAAACAATCAATGGTTAGCCTAACAGGAACACTGACTTGAATTTCACATAAAAGCAATATAATACCGAATGTTTTTCAGGTCTGACTTTGTATGTAAAGAATATTTTATAGTAATTTGCAAGAGCCACACACGCAATAACCTGTATGTACCATGAAGGAGTATATTAACAATATCTGTATATGTCAGATTTTTTTAATGCAGAATCTTTTTTTTTTTGTAAAAAGCACAAAATAATACCCACACCATATACATATAGTGAAAATAAAAGTAATGTATGTATATCTGCATACCTCCTCGGTGTCCAAGGAATGGAAATAGAATGATCTAAATCTGGAAACACTAGTCTAACGTCCTGTAGCTTGTCTATTGCATGGTGCATCTCACACACTGGGAGTCTGTTCAGCTGGAACTGGACCTGAAGATAAAATTAACATATATATATATATATCTTGTTACTAATTCTGTTCATAACTTAAATAATTGCTATCTTTTTAACTTTGTAAAGTTAACTTATACTTCTTACAAAATATTTCTAATATTTCACATCCTTTTTAAAGGAATTAAGTTTCTTTTTCAGAACATACTGATTTACAAAACCCATTTAGGAGATATAATAATAATAATAATAATAATAATAATAATAATAATAATAATAATGGACTCAATAAAATATGCACTAACAAATACCTCGGCATTTAGTTCTTTGTCTGGTTTGAGTCCTAACTCCTGCACACATTCCTTTGAAATTCTGACCATGATGAAATCCTTCCCCTTCTCCTCTACCATTGCTTCATATACCTGGTAAAACAATGAACATGAAGGCTACCAGTGGAACAAACAGTATTGAACTTTTTATGTTTAACATGCTCATGCAGCTTGAAATCCTACAAGTGAAGTTATGTGGTAATAGTTCATGTCTATCTATAATTGACATACTAATAAACAGGTACATTGACTTTTACTCTGACAAATTTTGACAAAAATTTATGCCATACCTGAAAAAGGTCAAATAATAATACAGTACATCACAGTTTTATTCAAACATAAAAACCATTTACTTTAGCAACAAATGCAATTGCATACATTTGGATGCCATGTTAAAATAATTGTAAAGGTAAAAATCAAACTGTTTATGAAGATGAAATACCGTGTCTGGTTCCTTGTTTTTCTTCTTCGGGTCAAAAGGAGCAAGAAGTACTGTGTTAACAGTCTGTAAAATCAACCGTCCATGCGAGGTGTCCTCAGAAATCTCTGTATTCAGCTTCATTCTAGCAAACAGCTCCCCATTCACAGCATACTTTGCTGTAGCATTGTTTGCTGGTAAAAGGATGAATTTGTCCACTATCTGAAGAGCTGTCTTCACATTATATCTGGAAGAAATTACAGTTGAAACATTTTAGACAATACATACATTTCAAAATTCTTCAACAAAGAGATAGCAAAAAAAAAAAAAAAAAAAAAAAAAAAAAAAAAGTGACTGATGCCCATAACTATTTTAACGTCAATATATACTTGTCATCCATTTAACTAGAATATTTCACAAAAACAAACCGATGAAAAAATTGCCTTATACCTATTCAAAATAAATAAGTGCCAGAGTTTGGGCATTTGCAATACTTTACAAAAATTAGTGTTATATAATTTTAATGGAACACCATTGTTGTAGCTTTTTATTTACCTTGCAATGCTTGCATACTGAGCCATTTCTTCAATATAAAGCAAGTCATGCATCCTTTGTCTGTAGTTCTCTGCAGAAAGATTAAGTTCAGCAATGGATGGAGACTTCCTGAGCTCTTCTGCCACTGGAGGCTGGTAATTTTCGAGAAGCTGTCGATCACCATCCAGTATAGGGAAGGGACTGTATAAGTAAAATTAATATTTAAATCCAATATACATGGCTTATAACAGATAACTGGAAAAATCACCATGGATATCCATCTACTCAAAAAGTGCAAGTTTCTGGGGTATTCAAATTGTTCCAACATAGCAATAGCTCTTACATAGACCACACTCTTTTACCTTAGTTCTGGAAAGCCATTCTAGATACCTTTTGACCTTTATTGTAGAATAAAAATTTAAAATTAAAAAAAAAAAATATGAAAAAAAAATCAAGTAAAACAAACATCTAGGCGATACAAATTGCACACCTAGGTTTGTATTGTATGATCTCAAGTTTTGCCAGATCCCACCGTCCTTTCTCAGAGATGATGAGATCTTGCTGCAGCTTCTCAATGTCGCTGACAGGAGTGGCATCCACACAGAGCTGCTGGTAGAGAACTGGCTCACTACCAAAGTCAAACACTACAGACTGGCGGAATGTTCCAAATATCTCAGCTTTAAATACAATCTGGAATGAAAATATTAACTTGTTAAATTGATGATACACATGATGATATTGCAAGAAATGATTTACTTTTCTGTAACCATTTCTCAGTTTACAGACTGAAGATGTTCATAAAACTATTGGATCATGCTCATTTTTAAGGGCACCTTAATTTTTATCAAAAAAAAATAAAAACAAAAAGTCTCACAGTAAGTCTAAAGTAAACCAAAAGACTGTTGGACAGTTATAAGATGAACAACAGATGCATCAGACAACAAAAGCAATACAGACAGCAATCAAAATATATACAGACACAAAATATCTGTTTCTAAAAATCTTCCAAACATTCTAATATATTTAGATGATAATATTACCTACCTTAATTCTGTACACATTCTCATTATTTCCCTTCAGTTTTATACTGGGATTTGTCCATTCCACACAATTGTCTTCTACTTTCTGTATCTTCTGACTTTTCTTTGGTCCTACAGTAACACTGCCTATACTATAGTGGGCCCTGGAGGCATCATCTAATAGAATAATCCTATGTAAGCAATCCTGAAATAAAAAGGGACCAAGTAAGACAGATACAGAAGACAAAGTGCTGGTGATTACAGTAAGCTAATTAAGTCTGTAAAACAGCACATCTATTCAATATCAATATACATAAAGATCTAACTTTTAGCAGTTTTTACACACCATAAAAATGTCAAAATATGATCAACAATGCAGAATCTGTTACCAACAGGGACCAGATGCATTTCGTGGTAGTTTCTACATTTTTACACGATAAATGGAACATTTATATTGAATACTAACTCTACTCGTAAGTGTAAATGTCCAGGCATTTGTACATCTCTTGGTTGACATGGTTACAGTCAGGTCAGAGTTCACATGGACCTTCACATTCTCAATTGCCTCCTTCATCTAAATAGATTGAATAAAAACATTTGATTATTAAGCCAAGATTATATTCTTCCTATCCTATATATACATTAATCATACAGAATAGTTTATATCTACAAACCTACCCATGAAAATTTGCTTTAAATTATTTATCAATAAAGAAAGCTTGATTAACATCTTAAACTCAATATTTAATACAAGAAGGGGTCTGCATCAAAGGAAGTGATTATAAAATATGTTAAAAGCTACTTAAACAAATAGATTTCACTTACTACGGCATCTTTATTCTCTGCCCTTATCCACTTCTCCATTAACAGCTCTGCATATGATCTCTTTACAGCTACTTGATCTCCAGAAGATGTACTGTTATGCCTTCTGTAGTCAAATCTTTGTTTCCACTCAACCAGCTCTGCATCAGAATGAGCATGTGTGCAACGAGTGCCATACTTGCATGTGCCCGATGTCTGTTGCCTTAAAATGTGAGAAAAATGCACTGTTCAGGCTAGGCTACAATATCACATTTATGAAAATAAATCTACCTTTATAATGATGTTGTATATCATTATACTTACAAAGAATACAGTAGGTCATATTTTTTACCTGTAAATATCTTCATAAATATCTGATGAAAACATCATGTTCCTATCTGTTTTCAATCAAATCATGACTGGTAATAATGCAGTTGCAAAATGAATATTCAAAATATTTCTGATATGAGGAAAATGCTTTTGCAGAATAATTCAGAACAATTACCTAGGGCAGATGGTGTATTCTTCACTGGTCAGACCTCTAGGAGGAGGTCGAAATTTCCAATTTTTATCTTCCTCCAGACTGACAGATTGCCTATGGACCTCACTGCTTAGGTGAACATCCAAGTCTTCATTGTTCTTAAACTCCATGCTGCATGGCACACAATGTAGCTGTTTGGCAGTATTGTCTGACTTGACTGAAGACTGTGATGAAGATGTTGAGTCTGAAGGTATACAATTGCAAAAAGGTTGTTTTGGGTGAAGAGATTTGATTCATACATTGTTGATAAATATATGTTTCTGAACCCATCTTTTTTTCTTCATCAAAGAAAGGCCATCATTGGTTCTGTAGTTTGTAAAACTGGATTTAAGACATTACATATCTTTCAAATATTGGCAATTTGACTTGGACAAAGCTAAGCAGATATTAGAAAAAAAAAGTTCCAAACCTGAGTCTGTGTTATCATTATTTCTGGATCCATTTTGTAGTGCCCCAGGCAATGATGTTTTTATTTGCAAGGGTATTTTACTGACATTTCCAGATGATGTGGTAACATTAAGTGATATATTATCTGGGTCAGCCTCTTTTCCTTCTGGTGGTGTTCTTTCCTCCCCATCACCCCTATCACCTCTATCAGACACAAGAACATCATCATCTTCTTCATCCTTCAAAGACAAAAAAGTTAACATTCACATAAAAAAAAAACTAAATTGGTGACAAATGACATTAAAATCCCAACTAAAATAAGATCTCATACAGTCTTCAATGAAAGTAAAAGATTCCAAATTTGTCCTTTCTCTGTAAAGGTGAATATTTTGATATTAATAATTTAGTTAAGAACATCAGAACCTGCTTACCTGTTCTTTCATAGCATTGAGGATTATTTCCAGTCTTTCCACTTCTTTCTTTGCTTGAGCATTCTACGTAAATATGAGGCAAGGAATATTCATTTAACACAAAAATCCCTCTATCACTCAATTCAACACACAAAATGAAAGAAATTATATTTAATAAATAAATAAATAATAAAATAAATAAATAAATAAATAAATAAATAAATAAATAATAATAATAATAATAATAATAATAATAATAATAATAATAATAATAATAATATGGGTGTAGGTAATAATATATAACAATGGATGCAAGAAGCAGGACACTGAAAGGGGGTGTTCTAGCCTCTTTACGTAAAAATTATCAAATGAAGAAAGTTGCCAATTTTATTTTTTTTTCCTTGGGGGGGGGGGGAACTTCATTTTTTCCACCTTCTTTTTCTACTTACTTCTATAAAATGGTATTTTTACATATCTACTTCACAACATACTTGTCTGACAAGCTTCTCATTAACATTTATGAACTGAATAGCTTTCTCACCTGAGAGTCAGCTGCATACCACCGTTTTGCTGTCTGATGTGCTTCTGAAAACCTTCCTAATCCATTGCACAATGCCTTAATTTTTCTGGCATAAGCCCTAGTATTCTTCGTGTCAAATTTTAGAACTGAAAAATAACCAGGACAATTGGTTTGTTTTTCAAAAAGTAAAACTATCCACATGGCCAGACATTCCCATGTGGTTTATAGTTTAAAATCTGCATCCCTTTTTGTTGGGCAACAAGTACATCATAAACACTTCAATCAACAGTTTTCTAAGCCATATTTCAAGAACTGCAATGCAGTCATGTATGCTATATTTTGATTGTAATATTGAATGCAGCAAACACTTGCTTCATTTATGAAATATTTACATTATTGATTCTCCCTTTAACTGTCAATTCCTGTCAACAATACAAGAAGATCTCTGTGGTCAATAACATGACTAAATATATTGATTGAGGCCCTAAATAAAAGCTTCTCCCATTGGCTTCTCTTCCAAGATGTATTAGTACTTTGATATAAAAATAGTGTTGTCAAGGTCATGGCAGGTAACGGGAGATTAATTTTTAGGACATGTTTTCCTCAGTTATATATGCACATATCTCATTTGAGGTAAAGTTGAAGATCATTTCTCAATATAAACAAGACCAGAGATGATAAAAACAAAAAATTATACTTTTAGTTCCTTTCCAAAATCTGGTGTTCTCAAGGCACAAAAGACCACTGCAAGTTGATTCTTTTCACAAAAATTCTTCAAATGTTCGACCAAACACTGACCAAATTTTGCCTAGATTGAATTTTGAAGTAAATTTTTCTTGCTATAGAACTTTGCCAAGATATAAACTACAGCACATAAAAAACTTTCTTCATTTTTAATGGATTTTCATTTTCACTTTTATTTGGGACTGATATATCCTTTTCTCCTCAAATAATATAATAAAAACAATGAATCTTGAAAAAATATTGAAGGCCTCTGATCTTTTTTTTGTTGTTGTTGTTGTTAATTCTAAGCACAAAGAGACAGGTTTTTTATCCTACAAAAATACCATGGCTTCTTAATCAAAAATCAATACTTGATAACAGACTAGTGGAGACTGAGTACATTACGCCTACTAGTCATACCAGTACACTTCAGAATTGTTTTATGGCTATTCCCTGAAACCACTTTACATTTCATCGATCACTGACTTACTTGTTGAACAATCTTCTACAACATTCTCAAAAAGTTTCTGAAAAAGATAAAGAATTACTAAAAAACAAACAGACTCAACAACAAACATATTTCAGTACTCACACAGATTTAACAATTACTAATGATTTGCATAATGCTTTATAAAAAAAAAAAAAACTTAATGTCTACAGCACATCTTGATTTTAAAGACTTAATATTAACTAGACAGCAAAGCTGGCAAATATACAAACACCTTACAGGAAACAAGACAGCTAAGCTGACAAATGTTTAGACATTATGCAGAAAAAAGTGTACAAAATAATATTTTGGCCAATTTTGATGCATTGTTAGATAAAGCTTTAAAACAGCAAAATCACTCTTATCCTCTTACATTATGAACTACAGGTAACATAGACATTGAAAAACTAGCAAGTGATTCAGTTACATGGGATATAAAAGCCACTGAAAATGCTGTGTGAAAAAAAAAAAAAAAAAAAAAAGGAAAGAAGAATTACTGTAAATGTAAACCGAACATGCCAATTTTCCACTCGGTAAATTTAAAGTAAAACAAAAATACTTTTTGCAGCGTTTGTATTTAAAAACAACTTGTTGATTACTAGTATTTTACTGTGCTGTGCAAGAAAATCATGTCAGCTCCACGCTGGATTAAGAAAATACACCATATTGACAAAATAAGATTCTGTTTGTCAAAATGATAGGCAGCAATTGTGAACCACATCATCACTTTCTGCTCACCATTACCAATCATTTAATTCAGTTTGTTATTCCAGCTTACAAATATTTTGAAAAATCATCCTTAAAAACATCAAGGACAAACAGACTTCATATCCATTAAACATTTTTGGGGCAACTGACAACATAGTTTTATGTGTCAACTGAGCACATTTTTTTCACCCATGCCACCAGTCACCGCTCATGCCATCTTTATGGACATATATAACACATGCAATGTCTGAGTTTTTTGTACTCAAACTTTGTAAGGTAAGCTAAACCCCACTTAAAAGTAAAAACAAGGCTTTTTGCACTTTGGCATATGCAAAACTTCCCTATTGTAAAAAATGAATCACCTATCCCTTACCTGTTTCAGATAACAAGATGATCTATTGAAAAGCAGCGTGGCTTTTGTATCTTTAGATGCAGTCTGGGATACACTAGATAAACACAAGGTATAGTGTTTAATGGCTTCATCATATTGGCCCTTTTGGAAGCACTCACTGGCCCTTGTTTCTAAACTTTTAGTAGCCATAAGCAGTGTTACATTCTGGGGATGAGAGGCAGCCTGTCATCCCACCTCAACTTCCAACAATCCAGTATCCTGAAATACAGTTTAAAACTGTATGTTATGTTTGCTCTCTGAGATCATGTTATCATTAGCTGACAAACATATATAGATAACACCTCAATTTTATTTGATTCATTAAGTAAAATATCACACTTATTTACTAGAAAACAAAAATAGCTATAACATATAGTTCCATTCACAAAGGAACACCTTAATATAACCAGAAATATTTCATATCACAGAATATTGTCAATGAGATATTTCTGGATGAATCATTCCTTAATTCAACTTGTTGTGCCTGACTGGACAACATTTTACATTTAACTCATAACCCTGTCATGTTCGAGGAAATTAAAACAAATGTCCTGACATGCCCTTTTAGATTGTAACCTAATTGCCAAGACAGTTACTGTGAAATGTGACATCTCACAGATCTTGATTTTCCACTTGAAAAAAAAAAAACAATATTACTCATTGAATGTCATGTGTTTATACATAGTTTTTTTCTTTTTGGTTTTGCTTATGCACATATGCCAATACTTCTTCTTTACCAAAGCAGGTTTTTTGTTGACTGTTCATATTTCACGAAATGAAAACATCTGTATCCACATTTATCGAGAAAAAAACTTTTTGTTCTTTTATAGTGAAAGTAATGTGGTAGCAATTACTAAAATGTAAACAAGTGAAATATTCTCGGCATACGAGTTTCATGTATTGGCATAAGATTAAATGGAGTGACGATATACATATGTTCTGACAAATATATGATAAAAAATAACCACTATGGAAAACAATATAAGGAATAAATCATCAAAACAGTTATACGTACCTTCTTGAACTCCATTCATCGCAGCGCCATAGTGAAAATGTGACGTCACTGCGAAAATTTGCGGGATTTTACGATACTTCCTTGTGAACATCCGGGAATCCCCACCTTTAAGGCGGCCATGTTAGCTGAGTTCTCAGGGCGTCTGCGTGTCCTGTATTATTAAAGATTCAGTAAGGCAAGAATTCATTTTTAGAGACTCAGAGAAGATTTTTTAAGAAGACGCAGTGTTCAAGAACATAGGAGTATTACCTGAGTTGCATCAAGGACCCATTTATTCAGAACTTTCTCAAACCATGTGTTTGAAATTTATGACAAAGCGTGAAGAAAAAGATGTTTGATACGTTCTAGACAAAGGAAAGGAGAATTTATTCGTAACAGAACTGAACTGATATAGTTGGATGGACTTATTTTATAGAAACATTACTGTCGTGATATGACACACAATTTTATGCAGATTTTTCATGTACCCGTATTCAAAAAAACAATGACTTGGCAGTTTTCAAGGTCTTAATGTTTGACTGAAGAAAGGAAAACACCTTACAAATAACAGTGACTACTTGTCAGATTGCAATGGTTTACGTTCCTGAATTGCATGCAACTTAACACAAATACATCATTTAATAATGGAATATATGGGTTTCAAATACATATTTGAAAATATTCCTGTGTTGTGATTGATACTGATAGTGATAGTGGTTTTCAAGGTCATTTGATTTTCAGACCAAAATTGATGAGTTATTTGGCAAAAGCCTATTAGAAAAGTTCAAAGGGCCTTTCCAGCTGAAGTTGTCAAGATGTCTCATGTGTATTTCAAGTTTAAGAGCAGCCGCAACCATGAAACAATCACATTTGATGGGCTGCATATATCCCTGGGGGATCTCAAAAAGGCCATCATCCAACAGAAGAAGCTTCAGAAAAGCATGGACAATTTCCGGTTCCAGATCATCAATGCACAGACCCAAGAAGGTGAATCTCGGTTTCATCTGTTCAAAATAAATTCTAATTTCACCATTTTGCACATCCTTATGGATTTTGTTTGCTTTTAATTTTTGGTGAAGAATAACTGTGCCTATGCATCATGATAATAACACTTCAAAGTGTACCCTGTCTGTTAATTTTGTCTAAAACTTAGCAAAAATGAGATATCTCTAAATATGTGTCAAAATTGGTCAACAAATGCTCATGATGAAAAAGTCTAAAAATACTTACCCAATCTTACAACAAAAGAGTTCTGTATACCTTACGAAAAACTATGCTATTGACCATTCTGCCCACAGTTGACATGCATTTATAACTGAAAATATATGGTCATGGCTTTTTGGCCAAAACCCTTTGGATAATGTAATTTGTTTGATGATATACTTAGAAGTTTTAAGTTCACCTTTGGGCATCACAATTCACCTTTCTAGGATCATACTGCTATGTTTTCTGTAGGATGTACCTTCAGTGTCTAAACTTCAGGAAAAATTAAGAAGTGAATTCCATTTTAATTCCTAACATCAATAAATACTATTGAATGCTGTTGGTAATTCGATGAGTTCTGGATGTTATTGTTAAACTAGTGGAAACCATTTTAAATTTTGTGCTGTGAGTCGTTCATTAAAGTTGGTACTTAAAGTTTTATTTTATCCTTCAGAGTATATGAACGATGAAGAACTCATTCCAAAGAATACATCGGTCTTGGTTGCGCGCATCCCTATAAGTAAACAACCAAAACCATGGTAAGTTTTGAAAAAAGTAATCAAAGTTTCACATTTAATTTTCACACTTTCTAAAATAAAAAGAGATATTCATTTCATCAATTATCAACTTGGCTAAAATTTTAACACTGATGTTGGAATTGGCACAGTAACTGGGCATAAATGGGCATAATTGAATATTAAGTATGGATACAGTGATGTTATTCATGTAATGATATTCATTCAAATTAATCTTTTAGGGAACAGCAACATCAAAATCTACCGCGTCCAGAGTCCAACGGTCCTAAGGCAGTATGTAACAACATATCAAATTTTGATCAATTTTTTCATCCTTGTATCGTAAGTAGAACTAGTGATAGCATAAGGAGCTCCGTCCGCCCGGGTTTGTTTGCACAGAGATGGGCGGTTTGGTGTGTATGACATGCGTACATCAACATCTTGTTTGCACTGTCTTTCCTCCTATGGTCTGAATTCATATTTCACAAATGATCTTGCTCATGAAATATCATTTAAGGAGTATAAGTGTTATATCATAGTTATATCATAGCTGTTGTATGTTAAGGTTTCAGGCTGTTTCAAAAAGTTAAGTTTCATATATGCCTTGAGTATCTTATGTAGACAAAAGACAAAAGTCCATGTTCAGTGAGATGCTAATACATATAGAAATAAATGCTACCCAAAGAAATGTATATTTGTGATGGCATTTTACACAACAGTTGCTTTCAGGTGTCTGTAAGAGAATTAGAATTTAACAGTGGTGTCAATGGATTTTCTTTGGTAAATTCAAAACTGATTGCTTTATTAATAGTAAGATAGTTTATATGTGCTCTACTAGAATATAATGTTGTAACATGATTGTAAAAAAGTTCAGTTTATGGATCACAAAACTAACCTTGAAAGCTCTTAGAGTTACAATGAGAAATGACTTTATTTTATTTTTAGAAGTGAAGATTTTAAGGTCAAAATGAGATGAATATGTTTATAATGTGAACAGTGCATGACTCTTTCTCATTTCGTGTACAGTAAATCATCCATGTTTTGCAAACATGTTAAGCGAGAATATCTGAGGTGTTCCGTTGATAATGGACATTTGATGCTCAAAACAAAAGTTTGACTTATATTGGTTTTAAGTTATACTGTTTATGATATGCGCATTTTGTTGTTTTATGGGAATTGGGTACTTTATTAAAGGAATGGTTGGTGGTCATTACCATTTGAAACAGATTGCAATCTTGGAAAGAAAGAACTGCATGTGTTACTTGCAGTTTTGAGCTCCAGGATGCTACAATAGTTAATGACCTGTTTGTACAGTGCTAATTTTAATTTTAAAAAATCAGAAATAATTGTCATTGTACAATTTGAATCAGTAAAACTCAGGGGATGGTTGGTGTTTATTTAGAAACAGTTCTATGACAAGTAATTAAAGACAATGCATATGGAGAATGTCATTTGAGAAGACTTTGTTGGGATATTTGGATATAGTATTGTTTGTAGTCATTAATTGTTTTGTTTTAAGATTTTTAATTGTTTTTTTTATATTGTCTTAAATTTCATATTTTTATATGTTATTTTGATACAGTCAACATTCTGTTGATGTTGTTAATGCCTTTACACTTTTTACAAAGTGAAAAAATACTATATTTTTAACAGACCTATTTTTCTTGTTGATATAAATGCCATTTTTGTGAGTTCATGATTTGAACAATCAATAAAGTTGTTACAGTATGGTTGACTGTTGTTCCTTTTGTCTTGTGTCAGACATGGGGATTGCATCAGCCCAGATTGAATGATTTTGTGTGTCCCATTTAACTTAACCTAGCTCATTATTAGCTGTAAACTGCTTAATAACTCATCATTTTGTGACTGGTGTTATAATCAGAAAGACCAAATGAAGTATACTTTATGTTGATAATCAATTTAACCAAGTGTTTTGTCAAAAGAAAAGAAAGGAAATTCAATCCAAATTTGAAAGCCAGATGAGTAGTTTATACAATAGTTATTTAATTTACTGTACAAACTGAAAAATCTACCAATTTCCATGAAAGTAAAGGGGAAGTTGATGTTTCTGGGATTAAATTTATTCTGCTTGTAATTTTGAAAATTGTCTATTTTGAGAAAAAGTTATACTGATTATATGAAATGGAAGAAAAGTCAATTATTGAGACAATAATAGATTTAGGCTTTGTTCACATGCAATGTCTATTTTCTAATTTCTATTTTCTATTTGCGCTATCTTATGATCACGGTCTGTGCCCTGAATATCCCGCCGCGTAATTACTGGCAGCGCGAGCCAGTTACTTATAGTAACTTATAGTAACTGGCTCGCGCTGCCAGTAATTACGCCGCGGGATATTCAGGCCACAGACCGTGATCAAAAGACATACCGCAAATAGAAAATAGAATTTAGAAAATAAAAATTGCATGTGAACGAAGCCTTAAATTACAAATAATGTGAGAGTGAGTGAAGTAGCATTTGGCTGTTGCAATCTTATTGTTTGACCCTGGCACCCACAGAAGATAACAGGGGAGAAATAATTTATTTGCAGGCATAATCTGAAGGTGGTTCACATATTGAAATGTAATGGTTGATAGCTAAAGGGAATCGAAGGAAACAGAAGATGTCACTGAGACAGCTACTGACATGATTTTAAATGTTAAATGCTTTGTTTTTTGTCTTTTTTAACAGAGTGATCTGCAACCAATGACCCTTGAGAAGTTGAAGCAGGTACATAATGCTTTTGTTTCACTTTTTAAAAAGTATCTTTTAGTCAAGTACTGTGACATAAATATTGCTAATGTTGAGATGAACGATAATAAAGTGGTCAATTATTCCAACTGACCGATTTGCTACAATTTTTCTTCATCCACTTTGACCTTCCTTGCTCAGAATTGTCAATTTTTAAATCGATTCTCTATTGTCTATTGATAAAATGTACACAAACATTATAGCATGATTTTCATAATATCATAATTATTATGCATGTGTGCTAACCCTTGTCACAACTTCTGTATCATTTGATTGTTTATCCCAGCTTTTTGTTATTAAAATTACCCTTACTATGATCCAGGTTGGATTTAAATGTCTTGTTTAGATAATAATAACCAGCCTTTTTTTTTTTTTTTTTTCAAAATTTGTACTGTTACTAATATTAACATAGTTCTGCAAGTTTGAAAATATTTCCTTCTTACAATTTTTTTGAACTTATGGATGGAAAATATCTGCCTCTTCATATTTGAATAACAGTAGGTCAATACTTTCCAAGTTTTTAATAATGGGTATATTGTAAATTTGAGCTGTATGAATTATATATTTGCTCCTCTTTATTCCTTTTATCCCCTTTTGTCAATTTGGCCTTAAAAATAATATCCAAGCTTCTTGAAAGTGAATATGGTGTCTCTACCATCAATTGTTAATAAATGTGTTGTTTATGCAGACCACCCAAGCCTCTCAAGGCAATTTTGAAAAATACTACAGGATTTAGGTTTTACGTTTGTCTTTCAATTTATTTTCCCAAAAGTATGGTTAATCTAATTTTTGCAGATATTCAGACTGGCAGTACTTCTAGATCCAAAATAAAGAACTTGTCTGCACAAGTTGGGACACTGGTTAAAAAAAGTTTTACCCTACTTAAAGATCAATTTGACAGAGCACTGTTTAAAATGTATCAACAGTATTTGACTCTGTTCTCCATTTACTGGTCGTCCTTTCTTTTCTTTTGGGGGATACAAGTGTCAGCTCAATTGGATTTCAAGGAGGCACTGGCTTTTATGTGAGATGCAACCTAACTGCTTTTCATACAACTATGACTTTTTTTTAATGAGGATGTGTTGTATGTCTTTGTCTGCCCTTGAAATCTTTTTCTGAATCATTTATTCCTACACAAATCATCTTTTAACTCTTCTATAATTGGATATGGATCAGTTTCACTGCTGTCTGATGATCCATTTCTCTTCCAGGAAGAATATGGACCCTCATCCCACTGTCCTTTTTATTCTTCATATGGATATGCTTTTCTACGCTTCTGATGGTTGTCTGTCAACAATCATAAATACCTTGTATGAACTTACTGTGTCTAAACAGTTGGTCTTTGTGTCGTTGTATTAAATTCTTGAGTAACTGAAATACTAAACCCCTTTTATGTTTCCATGGTATGTGTTCATAGATAAAACTTGTGTTTTCTAGGGTTTCTAATCAGAAAAGATTTGACCTTGAACTTACATTTTTGACCTATCTGTTATTTTAATCCTTAAGGTAACAAGTTAAAATGCAAAATGTCACACTGTGTCTCTGTCTTTCTTCTATTTTAAATCCAAGAGTGGGAGACAAACATACATGGTTATAATTGAATTAACTTTATTTTTTTCCTGTCAGGGTCAGGTTAATGGACTTTGATTTGAAAGTGTTAACATTATAACATAAACATGTCTATAATGTGAACTTATCTTAAAAGATGATAACCACAGCTTGGCTTGTATTAAATCTCAAATAATAATAAAGCCAAATAAATGTGTGGAAAATGTTTACTTACAAAACAAAAATTGTCTGTATGATTCTGATCAAAGGAAAACCTATGACATTATAAAAGGTGGGTGCCAAGTGACATGCCCCACCACCTCCTTCCCCCATAGAAAGGGAAGAATAAATACAGGGGTATAATACTGCTTGAAAGTAACACTGTAGTATGACAAAGAAATAATGCAGTAGAGAAAGTAATGCAATAAAATGAATTAATCTGGTGACAGTGAAGAAGAAACGACAGTTGTAGCATTGCAATTTCATACTTTATTTCTAGACTGCTGATTTACACACAGCCCATGCATCAGAAGAGGACAAGGTGAAGGCCATGATGTCACAGTCCACTATGGAATATGATTCTTCCAAGTATGACCCACTTGGGCTTAAAAGACGTTTATTTTAGAAATGGGGAATAATATTTCTCAAACAATTTTATAAGAAGTCATCCAGAAATATTCCAAAGCCAGGAAATTTGTTGAATTTTACTTTAAAGAAGTTTGATTTTGGGATTGAAAAAAATTATTTATATACATTTATTTATTTCAAAGATTATTGGAAATAAGGATGTTATAATTAATTGGTCCAATAAATTAATTTTTTTCCTTATTTGATAGGTATGTGAAGCCAAATTTACCAACAGGTCCCCCTCCAGCGTTTTATAGGTGTAGAAGATGTAATCAAGCTGGTCATTATATACATGAGTGCCCAAACAAAAATGTAAGTTTCATTATGCAATTCAGTCTGCAGGAAGAGGGGTTGTCGTTGTGATTCCATTTGCACACATGCAATAAGTGACACTTCTCCATAAGTTATTACAAACAACAAA
This sequence comes from Lingula anatina, assembly GCF_051362555.1. Taxonomy (NCBI): domain Eukaryota; kingdom Metazoa; phylum Brachiopoda; class Lingulata; order Lingulida; family Lingulidae; genus Lingula; species Lingula anatina. The sequence goes on along the minus strand of NC_141768.1, from coordinate 37,346,563 downwards.
AAATATATTCTATTTTTTAAATGTATTTTGCAAGTACACAAAGGGAAAATATTCTGTATTAGAAGAAATTAACTGAAAACGTATATTCAGGACCCAAATCTCCCTCCAGTAGAGGTTCGCTTGAAAAGACCAACAGGGATACCAATTAGCTTTCTTACCAGAGTAGAGGATGGAGACCAAACTGGAGCCTTGTTGACCCATACTGGACATTATGTAGTGCCGACAATTGACAAGTGAGGACAATTTCTTAGTATCTTTTATAAGAACTGTTTTTCAGTGTACTGAAAGGATGTAAACTCTGATTGTTCTATTAGTTGTCAGTGTCACAATCTTTTTGGATTGTGTACATGGGAGAAAATATAATAATGCTGGAATGAAAAATTAAGAGGAAAAAATTTATTATTATTTTTATTAATGCAAGATCTAAATGTGACATTCATTGTAAACTAGTTTACTATATAATAAAGGTAAGGGCATACATTTTGTTATTCTACAGAGAAGCATTTGCCATTGGAAAACGTGAAAAACCTCCATTTGCACCAGATTCTCCAGAGAGGAAGCGAGAGTCCCGTCACATTCCATCTGAACTCCTCTGTGAGCTGTGTAAAGATCTATTGACTGATGCAGTGGTGGCACCATGCTGTGGAAACAGCTTCTGTGATGAATGTGAGCACTGAGCAGTTAGGAGGCCAAACCACAGTTATCAGTTTCCCCCTCTCCACAGCCTCTTTACCCTTGTGTTTACTTATTGCATTTCTTCAAATTCTAAGTGAAAGAGAAAGGAAATAAGCAAACCTGCTTCATTTTGACTATCTTGACTAGCATGATTTGAAATTCCATGCAGTTTTGGTGGAGAATTAAAGATGTTACTTAAGTGGGGGAAATTACTGAACTGGCCTTAATGATTTATAAGATATTTTGAGAGCTAAGTAGTAGTCATAATATTTGTGCAGTATGCACTTAACAATAGCAGTATTTTCAAAATTTATCTTTATCCACATTATTCTTACAATGATCATTTAAACAAGTCTGTGCTTTGAATTTATGTAAACAGTTTTTGACACAAAGAGGTTTTTATACTTTCTATGGTTGTTCGTACTACAAATTAAAATTTTTGAAGGGTAAAGTAATTGCAATATGTATATATATCAAATATCAAATGAACAAATGAGCAACTCAAATCAAATCTTTCTTTAAATCAAATTGAATACATCCAAGAGTTGGAGACAAACTTGCAAAGGCTGTAATTGGTTGAAATTGAATTAACCTTCTTATTTGACCTTCTGTCAGGGTCAGATTAACAGGCTTTGATTTGAAAGCGTTTCATTATAACCTAGATGTATCTATTACTTGAATTAGTATCCCCTATAATTTAATTCACTCCCTTTTATGTGTTGAAATCGCAATGGTTTTGTTCTTGATATTATTTCATTAAGCCATATATAGAGCGTGAGACGTCCATCAGTTATAGCTTTTCTTGCTTCTAGGTGTACGTAATGCTCTCCTGGAGACAGAGGAACATGAATGTCCACACTGCCACGAGACAGATGTATCCCCAGATAAACTTATAGCCAACAAATTCCTGAGAACAGCTGTGCAAAACTTTTTGAATGAATCAGGTTATACAAAGTTTAAGAAAAATTCCCAAGTGACAGAGCCTCAGCATTCAGCCTCTCCCCAAGTACAGGCCCAGCAGACACCCCCTGTGGCTAAACCTGTGCAGGATGTTAAAAGCCCAGATATACACAGGTATTTATAATTTATGATGTATTGAGCGAGTTATGATTTGTCTTATTTGTAAATATGATAGTAAATTATAAAGAAAATGCTGTAGGGTAAATAATTATTGTTAGATTTTCAAGTGGTGTTTTGTATACAATGTGCTTTTGTCTGTAATGCAATATATTGTGTATTTCCCAGGTAGCTATAGTGAAATTGTTAGGACAGTTCATCTAGATGAGTTGGTATAAATCATAAGTCTTTTTTTTTCTCCACATGTATATCCTTTCAGGTCTACTCCACCTCCAGTATCTCATGAAAGTCAGCCACCAAGTCAGGTTAAAGAGGAGATCCATTCTAGTCAGCCTGCACCCACTACTAATTATCCCACGGCATATCAACAAAATCGTCCTCCACCACAGAAACAAAGGAGGGTAAGTTGATCAGTACTACATGTGAAAATGGTAAAAATGTCAGTGATTATTTTAATTTTATATTATATTACATTTGGTCATTATTTAGTATAGCTGAGTCTAAATACAGTTTCTATTTTTTTTATACTGTGAGTTAAACTTATTCATTTTACTCAGTCTGCCACAACAGTATATACTTGGTTTACACTTAACCAATATTTTCTTTGTTCACAGCCTCAAAATGCACCCCCTCAAGCAGGACCACAATCAGGTTATACAAGAGGCCCCAGACAAAAATACCCTTCGCAGCCCCCACAGCCCAGACCACAGGCACACCCACAGTATCCACCAGCAGGTAGGGGTTGTCTTTATCATGTCATGAAACAAGTTCTTGTATGGAGTATCAGGGTTACTTTTATGTAGTACTTTTATGTAGGTTTGTGAATATTCATGCACAGATGTCTTTTTGATGATGTCTGTGTTCATGTATGAGAGGTGGGGAAAGTTTTTTGAAAATTCTTCTTCATAAACCTTATTATGTTTTAGGTGGACCCCCAGGAGCTCCTCAAAGTGGACCAGTTGTAAGGGCCAGTAGACCACCACCCCCGGGGTATGTAAAGCATATTTTGTTTTAGTTATTAATACTGTAAAGAGTTATTTCTGATATTATATTAAATGGTTTACATTTCCCCCAGCTAGAGTAAACTTTCTGTATCATTTAACTACAAATGGCTGTTTGTGATCTCATATCTCTTTTGCTTTCAGGCCTACATATCCTCCCCAGCAGAGACCGCCACCCGTCCACTCCATGGAACACCCTCCTGCTCCTGTCCCACAGGGGGGCCCTCCCCCACCTTATATGCATGGACCCCCAGTGCCTCATGGGCCCCCAGTTGTAGGGCCACCCATCCCTCATCACATTCCTCCTGGACCACGGGGGCCACCACCTCCCATGTACAGGCAGCCTCCTCCACCAGGTAAGAAGTGTTTTTAACACAAAATACTTGCATATCTTTTGGGTTGCCCAGCTCATACCAATAAAGGTTATGGTATTTAGTTATTTTTCAGACTTTTTATAAGTGGTCAGTGGAAACTTTTAAGTGCCAGTGAAAGCCCACTCCAATATCTAAAATCGTTAACTTCCATTAAAAAATTTAGTTTACAAAGTTTACAAAGAAACAGGTGTATGCATCTAGAGTCTATGAATTCCCATACAAACACAAAGATCATCAAAAGTACCATAATGGTATTTCATTAAATGGGAATGAGACTCATTTGGATGATGTTTGCAAATCTTTATGGTTACAGAGCAGATTGTTATGGGCCCTCGGCCTCCAATGGATGTTAGAATTGGTAAGAGAGTAGAGAACACAGCAATTGCTTGTGACTACAGTTACTGTATTAATTCTTGCTTCCTTCCCTTTTGCACTATGCACAGCATACCCAATTATTTGAAGCCTGAGCTTGTGCAAATTATGTAGGAATTGCATTAATGTATTTGTAGTTTGCACTTATACACACATCTTACCTTGTATGAAATATTGTTAGATTTAGCAACTTGTTAACACAGCTTTGAATTCTGACTTTCATGTGTGATTTCTTCATTTTTACTTATGAGTGTTTACAAAAAATATTTTATATGTGAAAAAAATGGGGTCGGAAAATGCAAAATCAGAATTCTTGGATAACCATTTTTCTCATATCCTTTTTCTTGTGGTAACTTAGTTGTAGAAATCGTCAGTAAATTGATATATTTACTCTTAGTGGTTTCTTGTTTTGTTTTTATGATCTGAGTTTTCATATTAAAGAAATGTGTACAAATAAGCATGTATTTGATTGTGTTGTAATGTAAAGCAAAGATGTTTTTTTCGGCTTTTGTTTTTATACCCTAAAGTGAAATGAACTCTTGTACATTTGTCTCCTTAAACTGTCTTCAGTTACCTCATTCTGTTTTTGTTATTAAATCTGCTTTAAAAGATATCATACACTAGTGCATTATTTGAGTTCTTAGTCTTTCAACCATTATGTAATATCACTGAAGCTGGGTTTCTAATTATCAGTCGGTAAAATGGGATAAAAGTATAATTGTACTGTGTAGACCAATTGTAGTGAAGATAAGAATTTACAGCTTACCACTTTGCATAATCAAAGCTCTATCAGCTTAGCAATTTAACATTACTGATTTCGATTAGATAAAATACGCAAATGTTATTTTGAATACAAACACATGTTTGAGTAAACCTTTATCAAATTCAGCGACATTTTACTTTTATCAGTTTAAAGATTGTGACGCTTCATTTGTAGTTTCATTCGAAATAATGTTTTATCAGACTAGCAGCAGTCTTTATTTTCTAGTGGATTTATTAGATATTAAATCCAGTATGATAATCCTTCAGGTGTGATGCCTCCTAGTCTCCCTGGTGGACCCCCAGCCCCTGGACCCTTTCCAGGTCCTGTGCGCCCCCCAGGGATACCTTTAACTGAGGAGCAGTTCTATAAAACAAAGGCCAAAATACTGCAACAGGAATTGGAGGAAAAGTAAGTTGATTTACATTACTGCTACAATGCCATCTATTTTGTAATAGCTTCTGTTTGTGTAAATATTGATAAGGCTTTTTTTTTTCATGTTAAATTATGACTTGAGACTATTATAATTACATTTACATAAAAAGTTAACTGCTAGATTTAAAAGGTGTAAAGAAATTGGAATGAAAACCATTTAAATGTTTAATTATTTATAAATATACGGAAAGACTTATGAAATCCTTTTTTCTTCTTAGGTCAGTTTCACAAATGCAAGATGATTTCCTTAAAGAATTAGAGGAGTATGCCAAAGAGCAGAAAAAAAGACAAGAACAGAAAGAGTTAAAAAAGAGTCTAGGTTTGAGGTAAGGAAACAAAGTCTTGAGAAGTTTATTGTAAAATTTTTGATTTAGTCACATTAATTGTTTAGTAAGGCAAGTTTGATTTAGAAGGCTGCATAACTTAGGTGTAAGGTTAAGGTTTTTAAAAATGTCTATTTTATTGTGTATTAACAATATGGATATTATTTTTTGGGCAGCCCATCCAAGTCCCGGTCAAGGTCAAGATCAAGATCACGAACAAGATCTAAATCACCCAAAACTAGAAGAAAAAGTCTGTCCAGATCTCGAACTAAATCAAGAACCAGATCACGTACCAGATCACCTAGGCCACGATCAAGAACTCCATCACGCTACAGATCTAGGTCTCTTTCTAGCTCACCAGCACCTAAAAAAGCTAGATCGCCAAGAAAAAAGCGTTTCTCAAGAAGTCCTTTATCTAGATCTCCTTCACCAAGACGACCTCCTCCTGGAAAATATAGGTCACGTTCAAGATCACCGTATGGTAGAAGACCATTGTCACCTAGATCATATTATGATACTCATGGGAGGTCAGGTTCTCCTAGTTACCGCCATTTCTCTCCATCCTACCCATTTCCTCCAGGGTATTATGATTCTCCAGACAGATATGGTAGTAGATACTCACCAGATAGGTACAGAGGATACCCCCAATATCCACCATCACCGTCAAGATATTATGAAGATTTTTATCGGTAGGATTTGAAACAATATGTTGATTTTTCTCTTGCTTAACAACTTTAAGTATCAATACACACGTGCACATACATATATGTACTCCATCATTTTTATTATGTTCATATATGTTAATATGTAATTATATTTTTGTCTGTACTACATTTGTCCAGCTATGCTCTTTTATTCTAGATTGCAAGTATCTTTTTTTTTGCACAAATGCAAGTATTTCCTATGATTTAAAGATGTCTGATGTGCACATTGATTTATGGGTATTACATTCTTCAATTCTTCATCATACAAAGTTCTATATCTTAAATTACCTGAAGTATTTGGTACATTACAGCTACGACAGGCCAGTGGACGAGAGGTATGATAGGCCACCACCTCCTTTTGACCCCAGGTATCCAGATCCTCGTTATGAGGACTACATGAGGGAGATGTACAATGCAGGATATGCCAGCTCAAGATCTGACTCCAGAGGTCCTCCTCATCCAGAGTGGGACAGAGAAAGGGAGAGATCTCACAGAAGCAATAAACCCCCAGAGTCCAAAAAGAGAACCAGGTCCAGAACTCGAAGCAAGGAAAGGGAGAGGGAGAGGGTGAAGGATGGCCGAGAAAAAGAACTGAGAGCCAAAAAAGAAAAGGACTATGCAAAAGGGACTGAAAAAGCTAGGCTGTCCAAAGAAAGGAAGGAAGAAAAGACTGATGAAAAGTACAGAGATAGTAAAGAAAGGGAAAAGAACAAGATGAGAAAGAAAGAAAAGCGTTCAAAGACACCAGAAAAGAAAGAGAAGGAAAAACCAACTCCGTCAGATGCTGAGGCAAAGAAGGTGAAGAAAGTAAAGAAAGTTTCCAAAGTTGCTGAAGCTGAAGTCAAATCTGGCTCAGAGTCCCCAGTGAAGAAGGTAAAAAAAGAAACGGAGGAGGACGCCTCTGCACAAACTAAACCTAAAAAGCGAAAGCAGAAAACAGAACAGCCTGATGAACCACCAGTCAAACAAATTAAATCCGAGGCAGAAGAAACCAAGCCTGAGAAGAAAAAGAAAAAATCTAAAACCAAGACAACTGCAACAGTTGAATCTCAAAATGATAAAGGTGCTACTATCAACAAGACCTCTGGTGACAAAAAGATCAAGCCCGAAAAATCTGTATTTGAAAGACTAGGGGCTGTGTCATCAACTGAGGATGAATTCATTCAAGAAAAAGGGAACCACAGTGTTGACCCAACCGAAAAGAAAACAACTGCAAGAGAGGTGGAAAGTAAAGATGTCTCCCCTGTTCAGAGTGAGGAGCCCAAGGAGCCAGAGCTGATTGTTAATGCTCCAGAAATCTCCAAGTGGGAGAGGGATGACTACGACTCTCCTTCAGGGGATGGGCAGGATACTAGGAAGAAGCAAAATGAAAAGAAACCATTGCCCAAGTAAGTTGCTTTCAGTTTCATATCAGAGAGAGATTGCATGTTACATCTTAACACTGTTACATCTTAACATGGATTGTTTTAATCAAAATATCAGCACCACAATTAATTTCTATTTTTTTATTTTTAAATAGATCTGTAATTGAGAGTGCTGAGAAAGTGCTGGCCCAGAAGTCTATACCCAAGTCTGCCATTGTGGGATCTACCATCTCTTCAGCTCCCTCACAGCAGAAAGGGGGAAGGCGTGTGTATGTGGATTCTCAACCTTTGCAGAAGGCTTCAGGTAGCCAAAGTACAGAACGCCGGGTCACCAATACTTCAGGCAAGGAAGGGTTTAATGTGACAGTTCCTTCGAGTGAAAAGAATAAAAACAGTAATAAAGATGACAAATGGGAGGATAAGCCCCGGGACAAAAGAATAGAAAGTAGGAGAGACTCGGATAAGAATGGTAAAGATAAGGATGAAAATGATGAAGATAAGAAATTGATCGAAATGAAATCTGCAAAAATAGATGTCCGTAAAGAATCTGTGATAGACGAGGCCTCATTTGAACCAGATTATGAAGAATCTTCCCAAAGTGACCAGTCTTCAGAAGAGTTTTCTGAAGAAGAGAAACAACCTGCAAAGAAAGAGAAAGAAAGTAAAGTGGTAAAAAGAGCCAGAAGCTTATCCCCAAGTGAATCTACATCAAGTGCCAGTCCAAAACGTAAAGAGAAGAAATCTTCAAAACACAAAAAGAATAAGAAACACAAAAAACACAAGCACAAAAAGAAACATAAGAAGGAAAAGCATAAGGAAAATCGGATGAAATCCACAGTTTCAAAACACTAATGGCAAAGTAGGCAGTGGATGTTTTTGTGTGGACATTGTGGAATATGATTGTTCTGTATGCAAATGATCATGCATGATTGAGTATTTGAGGAGTGATCTCTCTTCAACAAAAGCTGCTTGGCAATTGAAAACATTCAAAGAGCATGTGGACAGCAACAAAGATACATTGAATGATGACAGCAAAATTGTTAATCAACATGTATTCTTTCAGAGATTAAAGAAAGACAAGGTAAGGCTTTGAAAGCACATGTGCATGTTAAGTTGAAAGTTTGGGAGAAAACAATCATGGCTACCTTACAAAGACCAGTCATTCAAATGAAGAAGCTTCTTTCAGTACAATAACCAGGCGATTCAAGTTCCACATCAACTTCAGAAATAAAATGTCAGCTGAACATTTTTTTCAAAATGTGATGAACCTTGTTGGATAATGTATTGAGGTACTTTTAAGGAAGTCTATTTTCGGGAGTATTTGAGTTTTTAATTCGGGTCTTTTGATTTATGAAGCATGTCAATCATATGCAAGTGTCCAGCACTAACTGGAATGAAGCCAGTTTTAAAAGCATGAAGCTGCTGAAGTTGTACATTCTTGAAGTAATTTTGTCTTGTAAAAGGATTGATGAAAAGATATTCATCTTAAAATAAAGAGATATGTAATTGATGGGATTATTTTATTGTGCAGTTAAAGCACTAGGTATATTTTATGTGTACACCTGTAATACAGAAGATTCTGAGAAAAAAAATAATAAGATAGTAAAAACTATCATTGTGCTAATTTATATCAGTGCTGGGCACCAGTTATGAACTAGGGGACAAGGTAATCAATTTATCAAATGTGAGAGATAATGTCTGTATAATTTAGTTGCATTCACTTTGAAAATGGTTTATTAGTATATTCACTGAAGCAGTTTGCTATGGATGAGTTTGACACAATAAAGGACAAAAGTTGAGCAAAGGAGACTTTCTTTCATTATTGCAACATACATTTAAAAAAAAACATACTAGTTCAAGCAGAGTAAGACTGACATAAAATTAAGGCAAAACCTCTGTAACTATCTACTGAACTTTCCCTTCAACCTATGAGACTAGATTCCTTTGAGATCTGGAAACCCTCTAAATTGTATATTTGAAAGATTTTGTTTTTGCGTTCACATTTTAAATGCATTTACGTGCCTCTTAATCAGTTTTGTTCACAAGGAATAAGTTTTCAATCAAGAAACAATTCTGTCCAATAAGGAATTAGTCTCTAAATGGAAAACATCCTTGAACCAGCCAGCGAATCATGTGCTTCTTTTCTTCAATGATCTTACTTCTGTCCAGCTCAACTGTTTGCAACATGTCACAAGGAACAGCAATAGGGTTTTCATAGATATCTGAAAACAAAAATGAAATAAGATAAAGCTTTTTACTGCCTAAAATTATTCTTATCTAAAAATTATCAGACAGAAAAAAGTATTAAAGACAGTTATCTGGTCCATTACAAAAAAAAAAAAAAGAAAACACAACAAACCTTTTTTGTCAGATAAGAAGAGAATTTGAATTCAAGACCATCAACTGAGACTTCTTAAAAGGGAAGTTTTAACTTAATGCATCACAAGCAGCATAGTATATAAACTTTGTTCTAGTTACCATTCTTTTATTGTTACATCATCATCATCATTGCTCTTCGTCCCGCGTGGGACATAAGGCCCTTTTATTGTTACATTCCATGCTAATTAAATTCTTGCAAATGAGCAATTTAATTATGAATCTGCTTAACCAAGCAGACATATCTACCAATACACCACTTGTTGCCATTTCATGAGCAATAAGGCGTTCTGAACTTCTGAATGAAAAAAAAAAAAAAAACATGCCTTGTGGGTACATTATCATGTAAAAAGCTGTCCATCTAGCTCCAGCAAATATTTCATGAGGGGGAGGGAATTCTTGATTCAAGTACAACATTTTGCCCAGGAAATTATAAGCATATCTGTAAAGAGCCTGAAAAAAATTGAAAAAATGATGAGAGCTAAATTCTTGCCATTTACCATGTAGATTCAACCTACGAACACATTCAACACACGAAGACTAATGTGAGTGAATATGTTACTTTCTAGAACAAATAAACAGTTTTCTTGGGAACATAAGGTAAAAAAAAAAAGAATAAAACATTTTATGATGCCAACATTTATTTTCATGCAATTTAACTTCATAAAGCTTATGGGAGGTGGTAGCCTAACTGTAATCCAATATTATTTAGTATTGCCAAAGCTACTTAAATGTAGGACTCCTACCTGGAACCAGTTCCCAATGGTGACACACCTGCTCGAAGGTCTGATGGCAATGTTCTGGTACCACTGGTCTTTGTGGTGCTCCCAACCAAAAGCTGTAGCCAGGACAGACAGAAACTCCACAGGTGTTATATATAGGTTCTGACCCCAATTCAGCACCAGGAAATAACGCAGTATACAGAAAATAAATCCGCTCTTGCGACCATAACGTTGAAAGAAGTTCAGCTCAAAGTCTGTAAAAGATTATACCAAAAACATGGAGTATATGCACTAACTGTTGATAACAATAAAAAATAATTTAATGTATTGCTCTGATCTCCTGTATAAAAACTTTTTTCATTAAATTAATTATTATAGCTTCAAAAGTGGTTTTAATTTTAAATTATAGGATTTCTTTGTACACATGCTTTAATAATAGAAAAAGGAAAATTTCATGATGACACGGAAAAAGTACAGTCAACATTTCAATATTACCTGGCTCTTGGTGCATCATTATTCTATGAAACAATTTCAAGCTTTCAAATGTTCTGTCTGGTTTGATATTGCTAACTGGTGGTAGGCTTGCATGGGCAGCGTGCACCTTAAAATTTTAGATAATTATATAATTCCCAAAAGTTTTAAGATAAATAATAATACTTTCATTCATTTATCTCCCGTGCATATTCTTTTTAATATATATTGGCATATTATTGAAATCAATACTTTAAAACATTTACAACATACTTTTTAGGTCATATCAAATACATTTATCACAAATATAAAATAATCTTGCCTATCTTTACTTTACACAGAATATGTGTAATTTAAATGTGTAATCAATGCTGCATTAATAAGTTCATCAATGCCTCAGATTACCTGAATGGTCTTCAGGTCTGAATCTGGTGTCCTTCCATATTCATACACATAATTTTCATATCTTGGGAGAACCATTCTGTAGATAAATGTTCTCAAACTCTGTAATGCCACCTCTGCACATGGAAGACCTGGAGTGGAGTCCTCAAGCAGAAAGCGATGCCAGTAGAAATTGCTATGCATGGCCATGATATTTGAGGGTAGAGTACCATGCTGTACAGCTTGTTCTAGATACTCTGAGAGGGGGCACTTCATGGTTGGTCTGTCTGGCGGAGCAGTCAAAGTGTAAAACTGCCTGGAAGTCATGACAGCCGTGGCAAATTGAGGGTTATATTGCTGTAATAAACAATTTTTATAACGAGTCTTTTAAAACTAAAATGCTTTTTGAGTTACATAATATGAAGCAAGTGAGAGCTAGAGCAAGCAAGAGTTTTTTATAGCACAGGAAGATAGCTGAAAATATCTGCTTAAATGTCATTTTTTGAGAAATATGAAACCGCTCGACTGGTGGTAATTAAGACAAAAAAAAAAAAAAGTTAAGCAAACAATTTCATATTTGATTTAAATTAGAAAAAAAATCATGTCCAATTTAACATAAAGAACCACTGAATATATATAATAACGTTTACCCCTTAATTCTCACCATAAAAACATCTACATCCATAATTAATAACAATCATAATTTTCTGAATATTTTTCTGAAAAATACAAAAAACAAGGCTTCAGTTTACCAATTCTCTTGCAAGTATAGGATGGTTTTCAATTCCTTTGTAATGCCTCATCCAGCCTGCAAAGTTCTCCACTTTCTTAGCACCCCGCACATCAAGTAGGTGATATAGGCTTTTCATATAATGGGCTGTGAAGTCATTTCCATTGACAATACTCAAGTCAACAAGTAGCCTATGACTTCTAAACTGAAGCAAACCAAAGAGACAGTAAGTGTTAGGTTTAAGAAATCTGCAGTCAATACAGAGATACATATAGTTTGAATTATCCAATATTTGCAATACAGATTTCCTTTAACTTTCTAAAGTTTCATCATTACCCTTTATAACAAGTATTGCTTTTAACCTTGCAATGCTTCTTAAGCACACATTTCCCCATTCCTCTGGTATAATTTAATGGATTTCGAGAGAAAAAAACATTATTGTTACACTTTTACTTGGGTTTAAACAAAGGAGGAATTAATCATTAACTTACACCAAACAACTGCAAAACTCTTTCTGTGGTTATCACCCCAACTTTTAGGCTCATTGGCTTTTGTGGGAGTAAACTGGCCTGTCCTAATTGTATAGCATTATCCAAATCAAAGAGCTCGTTTGGAATAAACCTTGAGTTCTGCATGATACAAAAGTCAGAATCATTACTCAGTACTGCAAAAGCTTTGGGCCTGTGAATCAAACCATCAGCAATCACAAAATCTGCTTCTCCACAGCTGTTCTGTATGATCTCACAGTTGCATTTTTTCAGTGTGCCTAATACTTGGACTTCTAGTAACACAGGACGGACATTCACATCGTCTGGTAAAGCCTGTATATCCATTACTCCTTTACACACATCGGTCAGCTGCTTCAGTGTCCTCAGCTCCTTGTAGTGTCTCGACTTCCAAGTTTCCAGTTTCTGCTGTGTGGAAAAATATGAACTCCCCTTGGCTCCATCTATGTAAAACACCATGTGGATGCCAAGGGACTGAAGGTCTTGCACCAGTTTTGACAAGTAGGCATCTAGTGTGCTGTATTCACCACCTTCTAATCTTAGATATGGGTTGTGTTTGACAGCTCTGAGGCTCTTCCAGAAATTGGCGAGTATCATCTGTTGAAAACTGTAATAATCGATCAAAATTTCTAGGCCCCCTTTCCTGTTTGCCTCTTCAATCAGATCATAGTATTCCACACATTGCTCTTGGTTGCAAAGGCAGTAACTTAGCAAGCCTCTGACTCCCATTTTTGATGTCTCCCTCCCTCTTTACTGCAACACTGCTCAGTACTGGTGGTTCGACTGAAATTAATGTATTGTCATAATTTATACATTATTTTAGGATGAATTAAAATACACAAGTCGACCAAGGTGACAGTCGAGCGTGCCTGAAGCCTAGATATAGTAGACAAGTTTGCGACATGTTAATGTGCAACACATAACAGTTAGATGCCGGTGTACAGTACATGTACATGTGACAGGAATGGCAGCTCTAATTAAGCCACCCGAACGGACTAAATGTACATGTACTGATCCTATCCGGTCTTGCCGGCTATCCCTAAGTCCAAGTACAGTTACCTCTAATGGCTTATTGCCTGTCCACTTTTTGTTGGCTGCATGCTCCTTATATCTTCTTACTGTCCTTGTAAAGGTACAGCATGCTTTTGGCTGACCATAAAATCTACCGGCCAGCGTGCAGAAATATTGTTGCCCCTCCTGACAGTAGCCTCGTTGTCAACTGCTTAGCCTCGTTATGACTCTGCAAGCTTGTTTTTTAAAAGGATTGTACAATAACAATTTTCTAGTAATTCAGGCAATTGGTTGATGTAAAAAAAAAAGTTAGTTTAAATCAAATAAGCCTCAACAGCAACCACACTGCATGGCCATTATTTAAATTTTGCACCTTTTCTTCCTGGAGAATATCCATACCTTCACCAATAAACAAAACTTTCAATGTATTTTAGTTGGTATGATGATGAAACTATCAGTTTGACAATGCTGGGATAAATATTTAAACTAAAAGGTTGATGAAATAACACTGATCTTCATTTCACATCCCTGTTCAAGTTAAGAAAACAGAACTCGATGTTACAATATGAATAAAATGTCTTTACTCAGTTTCCAATAACAATGCAAATGTAAAGAATTATGCAAAAAAGGTGACAAGAAATTTTCATTCAAATATGAATATAAACTTAGTACATTTGCAGTGGAAATATACTAGGAACTTAAATTTCTTCCAAATTTTAGAACATTTGCAGTAAAAAATATCAGGAACTTAAATTTGGAACAGTCAGCAGGCTTACGAGTTTGATGGATCACTTTGGTACAAAGATGGGAAGAAACCCCTCACAATACTTATCAAGTCTTCAAATTGTTTTTAAATGAGGGCACATACTATGATGTACTTTATTATGCATTAGAATATTGATAATTTGTGTGTGCTTCTTCAACTCTAATTCTTGAAAAAATCAATAGCCAGAGACATTATTAATGTTTTTTTTTTTAAGACTAGAAATATAAGTTTAATTACCCAAGGCTAACATTGCCTACAATTAACAGTCTACAATTTCTGATGAATAACTACACTGCTTGTATTATGAACTAAACATAATTATTTATTTTGTTGCCTTTTAAACAACCTGACTTTTTGATACTTGACACAAAATAAAAAATGCATGAGAATTTCTGACCAGACAAAAAGACATTTAAAAAACATTACTTTTGCATATTTTTCATGGCACAAATCATTCTTCTATAACAGTAAAATATTCAATGTTTACAATATCAATTGCTTAAAATATCACCTGTTTCTTAATTATTTCCATATTCTAAAATTTGAACAATGTTATTTCAGTTGTCATTTCAGTTGAAAGTCCAGAAGGTTATCCAAAGAGAAGTTTTTCCAAATTAGTGTCTGCATTGCCAAATGCTACAGTTTCTTGACTTGGCTGCTAATGTTTTCTGGCTTTCTTAGCGACTGGCTCATCTGGAACTCCAATGAGTTTGTCATCCTCAAATCCTAGAATTAAAAAAAAAAAAATAAATAAATAACTTACAATACATGTATACATGTGTGCCAATACATGTCCCTTTCATATCATTGCTACATTACTGGAGTTGAAATGCAAATGTCATTCATTTTTTTTTAATTTCATTTCTTACCCATTTTCTTCCTTTCTTCTTGAGCGAGTCTCCTGATCTCTTGGACTGCCCGCTCATCATCTTCCTATATAAATTAAGGGAGTTAAAAGTTATCATTTAAAAAAAAATGATATACAATGATATGTTATGTAATGGCAGACAGCTCAAGTTGTTAAGGCACTTTATCGTAGGAAACAACTGTATTGTGCTAGCTCTAAGCTAACTTCTACATATAACTTACTTCAGGATTGGTCCACAGTGAGCAATCAGAGCACTTAGTACATGCCTTCCCTGGGTCACGTGGATGACGGCAAAAATGGTTGTAATCAATCTGAAAAAATAAACAATAAATCATATAAATCATTTAATTTTGAAAACTAAACAAAAAGCAAAATTATTCTCCATTAATTTACTTAATAATTAAAAAAGATATTTTGGATATATAGCAAGTTCTATTCCTATCACTATACCACTAGTAATTTAGGACCTCCATCTGTAACAAGACATCTTCCTTCAAACATATAGGAATTCTATATTAAAATTTTTACTGAACAGTCCAAGACTGGGGATGATAAATCATGCCACAAATCAAACATTGGTACAGATGTACATAGTGGAAACTTAAATTGATTTAGATTGTCATGATTTTGTTTCAACAACTAATGGCATTATCCTTACATCTGGTTTTCTGCATATGTAACACATTTTGGCACCACAGCGACATGTCATCTTATTGCACCCATCTGACTTGGTGAAACCCGTCTTACATCTATGACACGAGCGAATCTTGGCTTCAGTCATTTTCTCTTCACTAAAATAAATACATTCATATTCACACAACCCTGTATATATCATTTTCAAATTCTTACTTAGAATATAGCAAATCCATGGCACTACCTTTACAAATCATCAACTTTGAAATAAGCTTGAAAAACTTGTAGAAGTTTCTTATTGAAATTTTGATTCTGCCATTTAACAAAAACAAATATGACAAAGTATATCATCTAGCTTTTAATAATTGTTCTTTCCTGCTCCAATAAATGTTATTTATTCTTGACAGATGGTTTCCCATACATTGCTCATGTTTTCCTTGCAGGCCCTTACATGACCAAAATTGTGATACTCACAATGACAGCCTGAGCTTTGTTTCATCCTTCTTTTCAAGTTCATTACATGGAATACCAAAATGTCCAGACCAGTCCTCTTTACAGTGCCTGCACGTTTCCTACAAAAACAAGCTTTCAGTTATAGTTTCCCAGAAAACTACCCATGATAACTAAAGAATAAAATAAAAAATAAAGCACACCAGCCTAAACTACCTATCTTTTTCATTTTATTTTTATATCTTTAGATGCAATGGATGTTATTACCTTCATGCACTTAGGATCTTGGCACTTGAAAACTTTGTCAGCAGGGTCTAACAGAGCAGCAAAGTTACAATGAGGACAACTGAAACCACAAATCAGACAAAGAGTAAAATTTATGACAGAATGTGCCATACAGCTTCAAATTTCCATCATCTCACTCAACAATAGTAATGAATACACAGACATTTATCACTTTACAATATAAATATTTTACCGAACAAGATCTTCCAAATTTGCCAAGTTAATAGTTTCTTCTTTCACTCTGTCTTCATATTTGGCAAGGACTGTAGAGGGCAGGGACTTCTGCAACTGGCCTGAAAATAAGAATGAACTCTCCCTGGTTTCTGTCTACTTTTAATAAAAAAAACTCAATAAATGATATTACCTGACTATTAATATTTTCTAACAATCACCTCAAACCACCTAATTGTCCCAAATTATCAAAACCTCATTAATGAAAACAGAAATATAATGAATACTATCATAAGTTTTTTCACAATGATCCTTGACAACAAAACAGCAAACACTTCTTTGCGCCCACTTGTTTAATTATAAATTTATTATAAGATAAGTGAAAATAAAATCCACAAGAAAGAAACAAATACAAGTTTGTAGGATTGGATATGCTTTGACATCATATACTGTCATTTGTAACTGTGTAATATAATTCTTAATAACTGAAACTCACTCATTGGATAGGTAGCATCACAGTCACTTGTCATGCAATTCAACTCTGCCTAAAACAATAAAACCAATAAATATTCATACAGACACATTTATTCATGAACTGACCTATAGAAAAAGAGATCTGGGTATAGAAAAAAGACCAGGAAAGCGGAGTTATTAAAAACACATCTTTCAGCAAAATTTTAGTTAAAATGCCCTCATTTATCTGCCACTTGATATGTGCTTTTTATTATCCATAGGTGCATATCATGGTACATGAGCAAAAGAATAGAGATCATCAAATTTAATTATTAATTCACCTTTCCAGAACCATACACAGCTTCTTGTGCATATCTTTGCAGACATTCCATACAAAACAAATGGCCCTCATAACACTGCACCATGGAATCAAACGGGAACTCTCCATAGCAGCAGCCACACTCAATAAGCTGACCTGTCTCTTCATACTGATGCTCATTTAGATTCATTGCAAATAGGTGATCCTGGGCCTGAAACAAAGAAAATTCAATCATCAGATTCAGCACTTGATAACAAATATTGAATTTCATTCCAGGTTTTGAATTAATAGATTTTGCTCACGTTTTCTCCAGCCGTAGTGCTATGCATACAGGATCATACACCCCATTGTCTGATATATAAAGTTAAAATGGACCCAAAAAAACAATTTAAAATTTCAAACAATCCAGATTAGTTAGCATACACTGTGCTTTTATTTTATGTTGATATCATTATTGTAAATGCATTAATCATACTGAAAATCTGAATTAAAATGAACCTAAATATTAGTGCTAGAAATATAAGAGATATCAACATTTCACCTCTTTTTCAATTTTGGCCTTTTTTACCACAAACTGAACTTCTTTCTCAAGGTTTTTTTCCATGCTACTTGGGAATTTCTGCAAGGGGCGAAGAGTTTTCAGCACTTTGGCATTGATTGTGCTCTCACGACCTAAGAAATATATAAATGTATACAATTAGGAAATTGTTATCATACCAAATAACACAAAACATCACACAGGTAAACATGCATTGTATTACAAAACACTGTAATCCTTTTTTTAGTGCATTAAAGATAGTTCTATTCAAAAACTAAGTCAACCTGATAGGCTTAAGGAAACCCCAAGCCATGATTCACTGCCTCCAGGTTTAAATAGTCATTGGCAAAATTGACAGAAAAATTAGACATTTTTTTTTAAATATCATCTATTGGTTTTCGTGAAATACACTTACCACCAGGAATTTGTATCTTTATAGGTATTGTAGGAATGGTAGATATGTTTACAGTTGCCATAGACAAATCTAACTTCTCTGCTTGGTCTTCACCTGGTAATTACAGAAAATTGGTTATAAAAATTCTCATGAACACAACTGCACATATTCCAAAAAGTTTAAAACATAATAAATGGTAATTTTAATTTTAATGATAATTTTAAATTACCAAATTATAAAATTTTATTTAAGTTTTTTAAGTACTATTAAAGTGACAAGATTAAGAAATATTCTACCACTTATATACACTATTTGGTGTCTCCTAATTGTGGAAAAAAAAACTTACCATTTCCTAAGACACTGGCCAGACCATCATAAATACACTTTCTGGCAGGGGCATAATGACATTTGAACCAGGCTAACACTGCTCGAATGTCGCGCACGGAGATCTGTAAATATAATGCTGCTGTCTTTTAATACCATATAAGTCTGTTAGCCCATACAAGCCCCAATAAACTGAAAATTTCATGTGAAAGAACAACATCTGACTTGGGTTAGATTAATCAACAAAATATATTTAAAGAACCTACCCTCCTAAATTCATTTTGCAACAGAATACACGACTGTCTGGTATATTCCTGATCTGGGATTTTACTGTACTCCTTGTAGTAGTCTATCTCACACTCGTCATCCTAGAGAAAAAAAGATGAATATAAATAATATATTTAACAGAAACGATATTTGTTAATCTCAGTTCATTCCTTATATGTATTTCATCATTTTACGCATTTATTATCTACTATTTAAAGCCTCAGTAAGAGATTGTGTCTTATGAAAACTATGATAAAGATAGCTAAATCTACTTTTTTACCAAATCAAACATGATTTTTTTTTCAATTTTTCATACAATATGCACATTTCATCTCTTTATGATTCAAAGTAGACAGTTACCATGTTTTGCTTTTATTTGACAACTTCTATTTAAAAACCTTTATTCCATTAGTGGACAAAATCACAAATGTTTTAACAAAAATAACTGGCATTCATCTGCTTAATTGACTCTAAAAGTTAATCAAGTTTGCTAAGATTTTTATCATACTAATGACTGTAATTCACTTAACTAAAGAAAAGGAAAAAATAATAATAATTAGATCCATGATATTATCTATCGAAAACAAGGCAGCAAAGCTGTCAAATGTACAGACAAAAAGCAGGAAATAACAAAACAGGCTACTGTCAATTCTGATGCAAAAGTACATTATGCTTAACTGCAAATTCAACATCAAATTTTAATTATGCTCAACAGGTATTACCAATGTAAGTGAAATGTGTAACAAGCGTAAGGCTTCAGGCCCATGGGAGTTTAAGTTCACACTTTGAAAATGCCAGAATGAGAAAAATGAAAATTTCACATAAAACTGCTTAAATTCAATAATAAATGATAACCCATTTGAGCTGGCTTCCTTATTTGAACTGCATGCCAATCCTACAAATCATATTTGTAAGTTGAAAATAATAATAAGTAACACAGTTTTCTTTTCATAATGTTTGTAGTAGCAGTGCAAAAAGATTTTTGTCAATTTTGATGTAACATTACATAATAAATTACAGAATAATTATCACCAATTTTTGATTATTGACTATAAATAGCATGGACATGTAGAAAATTTGATTACCATTTGGCTTCATGTCCATGGGAGCTTCGAGTCCCACAATGAATATGCCAACATGATAAAAATGAATATTTCACTAAAATGTATAACTTCCAGAAAAAGAAGCCAATTAGACTGCTTTTCTAACTCAGGCTGCATTTTAGTCCTGTTTCTTTTTTGAAAGATTGACAATCATAAGTATCATGGTTCTCCCATAATGGTCATCATGGCAGCAGCACCCAAAATTGTGTTTTCTTCTATTTTAATGCAATATTACATAATGCTTAACAGCATAATGACCATCAGTTTTTATTAATAAAAGATCCGTATCATGGATTTTCAGAAATGTGACTAGCATGGGTCTTCAAGCCGGTGGAGATTCTTAAGTCACACCTTGAAAATGCCAATATGTGAAAAATTAAATTTTCACAAAAAACTGATTAACTGCCAAAAAAATTTACCAAATAGACTGCATTGCCCACTGAAGCTTTATTTAAGTCCCATGTTTCTTCCTGTAAGTTTGAGAACAGTAAGTGACATGGTTTTCCTTAAATGGTCATCATGGGAGCAGTGTCCAAAATAGGGGTGTCTTCAAATTTTGATGCAATATTACATAATGTTTAACAGGATAATTACCATCAATTTTTAATAATAAAATATTAGTATCATGGATATTCAGAAAATGTACCTAGCAAAGGTCTTCAGGCCCAAGGAACTTCAAAGTCACACCTTGAAAATGCCAAAATGTAGACAAGACAGCACTGTCCTGAAATGTGTTTTTTTTTTCATTTTTAACAATTTTTTAACATATAACAAAATTAACAATTTACTGCCATTTAAATATGATCAACTAAGAAAATTGATGAGATGGGAAAAATATCAATAGAACAGTGTTTAATGTCCAATTTCCTCCATTCTGAGTTTCTGAACATAGTGAATGAATGAATCTGACAAACTGCAATGAGTTTATTTCCATTTTTGAAACTCTATTATACAATACATGATAACAAGTTTACCATAATTTTTACATAATCAACTAACAATGTTGTAAAGATGCAGGAAATGTCAAACAAACACTTTTACTAATCTTATTAGTTAAATAATGAGACTGTTAACATGCCGAAGAATTGAATCTGAGGAAATGTGAAAAAACAGCATAACTTATAAAATAATGGCCCGATTATGCTGATTTTCGAACTTGACCTGCATTTTAGTAAGATTGATTACTCCTGTGAATTTCATGACAACAGGTCTATCGGTTTTCCTTGAAATGTGTTAACAGTGTTGCACATATGCTGAAAAGTGAATAAAACAGCATAACTACTAAAATAGTGGCCCGATCATGCCGATTTTCGAACTTGATCTGCGTTTTAGTAAGATTGATAACTCCTGTGAGTTTCATGACAACAGGCCTATCGGTTTTCCTTGAAATGTGTTAACAGTGTTGCATATATGCTAAAAAGTGAAAAAACAGGATAAATTCTACAATAATGGCCTGATCATGCTGATTTTCGAACTTGACCTGCGTTTTATGAATATTAGTCAGCTCTGTAAATATAAAGCCAAAAATAAAAAATGTCTTTCACTTATGGTGTTAACGCTGAAAGTGCACGGCGACGGCGACGGCGACATGATCGGCGACGGCGACGGCGACGGCGACGACAGACGCAGGTGATGGCAATATGTACAGACACATCTGTGTCTGTACATAAAAAAAATTGCAGACAACAAATATGTTATCACACGTTAAAAAATATGCCTAATGTCTACCTTCTCTGTTGTCAAGACTGCAGTTTTACCACTAGTCTGGCAAACTTTTGGGTAGCTTCCAGCTTCCAGCAGGTTCAATACCACATCATTGACAGCAGTTGGAGAAGAGTACTGGAACTGCAATAGTGACTTCACATGGGCCGGGTCTACATCTGGGATCAATGTTACCTTTCAGATAAAGCAATTTCAATTTAAAACAGATGGATATTTAAAACATTTATATGATATCACCAGAATGAGTACATAAATTATTAATATAATACTGGTGCATGTCAAGAAACAATTCTTCTGCTAAACATTCATTACAGAATATTTATTCTTTGATAATCTCAAACACCATAAAAGAATTAAACCCTATGTCTTATTAATGTTGTTGTATAAACTTTCTAATACAAAAAGTTTGTCAGCATTTTATTTTGCTTATTAACATTAATGAATGAAACTTTTGAAGCACATACCACTTCTGTCACTTTTTCCATTAAGATCTCTTCTGGAGACTTTTGCCTAAAATAAAATATGTATCAGTATGGAAAAAAATTAAATCAAATTTATAAATTGGAAACAATCAAATTATATCAACATATAAGATTTAACACTGGGATGTGCATATTAACAAGCCTCATCTAGCTTAACACTCAAATCATCAATCAAAATACAGTCTGCTTAACAAATGCTGCCAACACTACAGTTCACATATTAAATGAAGGAGTAACAATAATGGGTTTCTTAATAAAAACAATTTTCAATCTATGTACCTTGAAGTGCTGGGCTGTGCAGTTGTGGTTGCTGCTAAAAAAGGGCCCGGTCCAATGGCTGATGAAGTTCCTTGACATGACACAGGTGTTATAGCTATTTGCTGAACTAGGCCCTGTGGCTTTGGTATAGAATAGAGCAATGGCAGTGCCTGGGATGATGTAGAGGGAAAAGACAGTAATACATTTGAGTAATCTTGTCCTTGGATTGGTGCAGCCTGAGGTGTCTTGGGTTGCCTTTTAGGTGACTGCAATTGATTAATTAGATGTGAATCTTGGAGTGTCGTTGCCCATCTTGGAGCTAGGATCTGCTGATCTGTGTTAGCTGTGTTTGGAGCAATTCTTTTTGCAGGATCCGGAACTATTTTACCTGAAGGAGTGTTACTATGCAAGAGACTGTTTGCTGGAACCTGCTTGTTTTGGTTAGCTGACTGTGGCAATATTTTTCTCAAAGGACTCTGAACTAGAGAGACTGCAGGGATTTGAGTCATATTTTGTGCATGATGCTGTATTGGAAGTTGCCTGTTCTGAAGAGTCAGATTTGGCGATAAATTTTTCATAGAAACCTCAGCTGGTTGGGCTGAGGGTGTATGAAACATATTTTGTGGATGACCTTGTGTTGAGAGTTTCTTTCTCTGGGCAGTGGGATTTGGTGACATTTTTTTCAGATGATACTTTGCTGGTTGGGCTGCAGGAGTATGAGTCACACTTTGTGATGCAAGCTGCTTACTTTGAGCATTCGGATTCAGAGACATTCTTTTCAGAGGGTATTTGACTGGTTGGGGTGTAGAAGTATGGGCCATGCCATGTGCTTGCCTATGTACCAAAGTTTGCTCATCTTGGATAGTTGACTTGGGTGAAGTTTTTCTTAGAGTATCCTGAACTGTCTGCACTGCAGGAGTAAGAATGTTATTAGGGGCTGAAGAAACTGTTTTAACAGTGATCTCACAAGTGCCACTTAAAGGCTTATCACTAACTTGAGCACCAATTGATGTGGAAGTAACTGTAGAGTTACAAGAAGTTGTAGTAGCATTGTGCGACTTTTCTGTGGTAGAATGACCAGCCTCTGCTGCGAAGTTTTGATTAGCAACTGTCTTTTCTACAACTACATTATACTTTCCATTTCTCACACTGGTCCCAACAGATCCATCAGTAACATCCACATTTCTCTCCACTGGTGAGTTTACTGGATCAGCTGCTGCTTTGCTTTGTGCATTAATAATTAGAACATCGTCATATGTGAGGTCATCATCCCATTCTATTTCCTGTGAGTCTATTAAAATAGGATGGTCATGGTCCGTTGGGGCTGGGGTTTTACTGTGACTTGCATTCCTCAATACTTCTATGTCATCTGAAAGGAAGCAGCCTTTAATATGCGCTAAAAGTTGAAACCAGAACAGCAAGAAGTTTATACCCAGGCTATCTTTAAAGGGGATAGAATAAGAGTTTTGTTGAACTCACAAAAGTGATACTGACCCAAGCCTTATCAGCTTTCTGAGGTCAGCAAAACAACATATTAACCAAAAGCCTAAGTCAATAATTGAAAAAATTACTGGTACATTCAAAGACACGGTCAGGAATTTATTACAATAACCACTTCTTTATACAAAATAAATCTACTAGAAACATACATACCATCAGAATCCACATCAATATAATCAGTATCAGTCTGTGTGGTTTCTTTAAATGTTCTCAATTCAATGAGGTCATCTATACAACGATTAAGCAGAATTCTTTCTTCACATGGCTCGTGTCTATTAGAAGGGTGCAGCACACTGGTCTCTATGGCTAATGCTGATAGTTGTGGAAACATCAGCTTCAAGTGACTCACAATATTTTGCTCTGCTGGAGTCATGGAGGGATTTTTTCTGCAATATAAAATCAACTTCATGCTGATTTACACATGTCAATATTCAGATTTTGTGTGCCATATTTTGTTGTTGTATTTTCATCTGTCTATTCAATAATCAAATGTCTGTACAGCCTCTCGTGTGTCCTTGGGCATTTTTGAGGAGATTAATTTTAAGCCGCAGCGTGATCTATACGAAGTTTAGGAAGTTTAGTACCACCTGGGTGTAATTAGAACCTTGGTGGATCTATATCTCATCATCCCTTAAAACCACATTTATTTTAACTTTCCACAACAACTGCACTCTAAATCAAAAGGACCACATGTTTACAAATAGTACAACTACAGCTCCATATTACTTCCTCACACAGTGCATGTATTTGTACATGTAGGCCAATCGAAACGACTAGATGCGAGACGCAAGTTCTACAGTACCTTGGGTGGATGAATGTTTATTTTTTACCTCATCACAATGAATTTACTTACTTTGCATTAAGCTCCTTATCTCTTGCGAACGACGAGGAAGCAGGTTTTACTACACTCATTTCTAGCGTCAGACAACACTTTCGACCTTCCCGCTTTTAAAGTGATCCTATAGGTGGCGCAGCTATCTTTGACCAAGATAGCCTGTTACCGAATTTGAATAGCAAACTGACTACGGGGGATTTCTGTGACAACACTCAGACTTGAGGCAGCAGATTTTGACATAGGCAAACTGACGTTTTTCTTTCTTTTTTCTGAAAATTGGTGCTTTTTTCTTTTTGTTTTACCTGAAGAGTAGGCCTAACTTGGGCCTATTTGAAACAACTAATTTGCCTCAGTGCTTAAAAACGATCCTTTATATTAAAGAGCTGAAATTGTCGACTGCTGCTTAGACCTTAGACGAATTAATAGTTTTATTCGCCCAAAACCTGTTCCAAACAAATGATTTCCAAAACAACAAAGTGATTCTCCAATAAAAAGGTAAAAGGCCCGGGGCTAAGTATTTGCACCAAACACTCAACAGATTTAGATTTTGGCGACGCGCTTTCGATTCGTTTCCCTGGAGAACAATCTCAACTTCACATTATTCCATCATTAAAACCTCGATCCATGGCCTGTAAGTTTTTATTCTTTATTTTTAATATTATTTTGTTTGTAATGCAGTTCTAATCCTGTGTTTACAATACTTTCCCTGAGTTTCCTTTACCGCGCGGTAGGCCCCTACGCCTACTAATGGCAGTAAAATTGTAGATAAAAACCAGAATTTTTTTCTAGATGGTACTGTAAGAGATAATTAAATTGCTTTTATTCATATATATATATTTTCATTTTCTTGTGTATTAAACCCAAACGTTCACAGTACATAAATTAGCTGTTTTATTGTTTATTTTTGTAAATGGATCATATACTCCGTATATAGGGCCTACTACATTTTGTCAATTTGGGTTAATTAAGCGATACCCTCATAAAGCTGCCTAATTGGTAAGTACGGTCTTATATTCTTTTGCAGCTGATTCTGAAATAAATGTAGGTACATGTAGGTAGGATAATACTTTTCTCATATAAGCCCCTTACTTCACATTGGAAAACAGAAAAACTTACTGATCTCACTTGCCAGATACAGAAGCAGTAATAAATGCAGCAAGATGTTCTACTATTGCTTGGCTCAAAAACACTGTTTGAGATATAAAACGCAAGATATACCCCATATAAGCTTATTCAAATAATTCATCAAACTGATGTCTCTTTGACGCCTCCTACAACATGTTTCTCTTTGGCGTCAGAATCTTTGGTAAAGCGGTCGCCCTGTCTCGATGCTATTATTTGCAATGTTACATAAGATTGAGCCAAAAGAAGGCCATCTCCAGTCATAACATACATCAACGCATTGGGGCCGATGGCATCGAAAAGGGCGCCTGTGATCCACTGGTATACAAATCCTCCACCAGAGGCCCCTAGTAGCACAATCGCAACAGCAATGCCAGACATGTCCAGGTAGCGGTTCGCCCATGAAACACCTGACGGGAAAACTGGCGCCAAGAAAAGTCCCAACAATGCATTGAAAATCCAAAATACTATTTCGTTTTTGTAACCGAGGGCAGACAGAACTGAACCGCTGATAATGTTCATTGATATTTCTCCTATTAACATATATCTTGGGGGTACGAATTTGGCAACAACGATGGCTAGCCCTCGACCTATGGTGTAGAAAATCCAGTGCAAAGATAATGCCAATGTGGCTTGGTCGTTATTAAAAAGCAACTCGCTGTCTTTGGCAAAAGAAAACAAAAATTTGGCAACAGCACGTTCACCCCCCGTAATGTGCATATAGAACCAAAGTAATAGTGGAAACATGATCAATCCAAACATTGTATTATCTTGAGCACAAGATGCCGGATGAAAAATAGCTTTAATGTCATTCTTTTTTGGAATAGTGGCCAATTGAAATCCACGCGGAGGTGGAAGAATATAAAACAACAAAAAGACAATAGACATTAATAATGCGAGAGTTGCTGATATAGCATATGCATACTCAATTCGGGACAAGTTTGTTGCATCCAAAGTAATATTTGCAGATAAAGATGAAGTAGTGGCCTGAAATATAACAGTTTCATTGCTTTTTACATCTTCTGGAAGGAAAACGTCAGGCGACAAAAATGGTCGAGCTATTTGTGTGGAAAACAGGCCGCCTATTCCCCATCCAAAATGTGTAGAGTGCATTGGTGCCGATACTGTTTCTCCCCATAAACTGAGGCAAGTTGTCATTCCGCCTAAAACAAATTAAGCACAAAACATAAAATAAATCACTTCTAGCAACCTTTTTTCTTCATTTTCTGAAAAAAAAGTGACACAACTGGGAACACATCTTTTTCGATGCGTTAGACTATTTTTACTTGGATTCTTGACATTGTTTTTTCTTTTGCATTCAGGTACAAAAATGTTTACAACTTGTTTCCACCAATATTCATAGTTCAATATTTAAGTTGAAATAATAGGTACTCAGGTTTCACATTATAAGAGCGAGTTGGTGTATATTTTTTCATAGCTCTAACACCGAACATGCTAAAGGAAAGAATTTATTTCTTCAATAATAACAGCTTGCCTGTATTCAAAACTCCTTCTGACAGCCCTTGAAAATGCATCAAAATGGCAAGAGGAATAAGTTCGTGGCACCAAGGAATGGAAACAGTAGTGACGGCATTTACGAACATTGCCACACTAAAAAGGAAGTGAATTCAATTAATATTTATGGTTCTATAATTTTATTTCAATATAAAGATTCCCTTGAATAGATTTGATAAGAGGAAGATCTTAAATTCGAATTTGTTTTCAATATATTTAGAACGTAAGCGTATGAAGGTAAAACTATGTTTGAATAACTGATATTTAGAACATAAGCGCATGAAGATAAAATATGTGTGAACAACGCTTCGAAATGAAAAATCATGCGAGATAGCCTAAATTGCGACTTTGCAGTAGACAGTAATATAAGACAGGATATAACCACAAAAATATGGATATATTTTGTTGGCTTTTATTCGTTGGCGCACCGTACTCGCTAGTCTGCTACTATTTCTGATCCGTGTCCGGCAAAATTTTGCTTCACTTTAGGCTGAATGGCGAGACTTTGGGCTATCTCGGGCGATTCCTATATCACAAACGATTAGTCTTTTCGAATAAGATTTAAGCTTTGGATGAACACGTGCAGATACATTTTACACCTGTACTGTTAATGGTGGTCATTCTGATCCAGTTTTGACAAACAGTTTACTGATACAGGCATATCAAAATGGGACAAACTTATACTGACCTTATAAATATGTCAACATGCTTTGGAAATCGATCACACAGAAATCCTCCCACAAAGGAGCTGATGAAAAAACCAACACTACGTGCTATCAAGGCACGTGAAATTTCTTCATAGCTACTATCGACTTTCTTCATCAAATCTTTCAAAGTTGGACCAGGTAGCTCCAAACAGGATGCCTTTATTGGATTCATGAGATTAATAGTCTATGAAATACTCAGTTTTCTACCACAGAACATGTCAAATGAATGTTCGAGATATTGTACATAAAAATTTGAATGAAGATTATGTAATAAAAAATGGACATTTGGGTTTAACAACTCCAAACCGCCCAGTTGCATACAAACAGTAAACCAAACCTACATCACGTTAATCATTTAAACGCACCCTATTTTTTAACGTTAAATATGAAAACTTAAGGTTTATGCTTACCATTGTAAACCATATCATTACTATGAAGACCTGCTTTGTAATGCGATAAGTATTAACTGCACAATCTTCTTCTGTCGATATTGCCTCTCTCTTGTCGGAATCGGGTTCAGGTACTATGGCGGTCTTTTTATCTATTGGCGAATCCTCCATCTTTGTTTAGTTGCATTCACTGCTCACACACTGTCGTACAAATGTATGCAGAAACCGTATTTGGATTTTTAAACATATACTATAATATTATAATGGTTAAAGTTTTTGGTTTTTCTATTGCAATGTTAATATAAGTATCATGGTCGATGTTTTAATAATTGAATGTTAATTCCTGCATATTAAATACACGATGATAAAATAATCTGAATTGGAGTCAATTTTAATTGCTAAAAAACATTCATGACTTGCCTTGAGAAACCGTCCGTGCTATTTCAGTGCATGTTATACACCGATTGGAATCAGGTTATCACACAAAATTGAACAGTTTCACCAACAGGTTTATCTGTTGACCTCAGTTTAGTTCAACATAGTGTCTCGGGTCATTCATCACGGTACAGAGCGGTGTACTGTTTCCGTACGTTAGACCTGTCTCTTTGCAATAACGGTGTATTGAAAACCCATCAATTTACCCCCGCCCCATCTTAGTTATTGGCGATTTTTAGCCAATCATTTTTCGAGAAATATTGCATAATATAGTATTACGATAAATTACAATGTACTTTGTCAGTCAAGAATTGTTTCGCACATGAAGTTGCAGGTCTGTAGGCATGACGAATCCTGGACTGTCGAAATTCTGCAAAATTCAAATCTGGGTCATACAGATGTATTTAAATCGTGAGCAACAGAGAGCTAAAATATACAGGATTTAAATAAGTTGCTATAAACATTATTTCGTGGTACATTTAATCAATAGGTAACGGACTAAAATACAATCTTGATTTTATATTCAAGGTATTTCTTCTAGCCTTGAAGAATGCATTTTTTCTGTAGCCAAAGAAGAGAAGACCTACAGTATCTAGCTCTTTGTGGTTTGCTAACAAACCACTTTTAGCAAAAGTTGTTAATTTGTCTTCTGGCAGATAAATACATATGGCATTTTTGTTTGCGATGCCGAAGGCGTTGGTTAAATCGTGCGTTTTGTAACAGATAACACTTTATCTAGTAGCAAAAGGTGAATTTGTACAGCAGCCTTTGGTATTAAAGAGAAGAGAAGTTTCATAGAGGTCTTACTTTTAGATATAAATACTACATTGGAATTTTTAAAACTTTCTCTGCACTATATATATATATATATATATATATATATATATATATATATATATATATATATATATATGAATCCAAACACGTTTGTGGCGTAACCAACAAGATAGTATACTGGACACTAACACTTTATCTCGCTATTTAACCTACCAGGCACAGTTACTCCTATTTCATGAGTGTGGAAAATTTCGATAAATTTCTTTTCGTTAGTCATTTATATATATATATATATATATTTCAACTGGCCTAATTTTATGACCGTTTTTCGGGTGCCTGGGTGCCTGGGATTCAGGCAGCTGTGTCATACATGTGGTGCTTTACACTACCATCCCAGATCAAAGGAAATGTGGTAAGCCTACAGATATCCAAGAAAACCGCAAACTGCGAAAGCGCCGCATCCTGGATTTTGGGATATCCACGGGTTACGGTCTACGTCTCCGGCGTACTATTAAAGGATAATATCTACCCAACAATCTACAATCGATATTTTTGTCAACGAGATAAAAATTGCGATATTTGCACATTTGTCAAACAGGTTTTAAAAGGTACCAGCCAATCTACAATCATTGCAAGTCAACATACGGAATAATCTAAATAATCACCATACCACCGGCCGGACATAAAATATCTATTCTTCCTGTACCAGCTTTAGCACTGTTAAATGCACCGTGCTGAATATGCAGGATTAAAGATTATACAGGGGTTGCCAACACCAGGGTGCAGTCACAGAGTTGATCCGGGTGGTGGAAAACTGACAGCTGGCATTTGACGGTGACCTTATTTACTTATTACTCTCGCAGAGCAGAGTCCGAGTTCCTGGATTCAAGGACTCTAGTACTTTAGAGTATTCAATTTACGTTTTAAATAATCTGTGTGATATTATTTTGATAAACACTCCTATTGACAATTAAGAAGAATGTTTACCGGACCCTCCCCACCCTTTTTCGTCCAGCTTTACTCTTATTGGACTCTTTCGTTTTAGAAAAAGCTACGTCACGTCTGAAGCGGTTACTGACGTTTCTGTAATGTGACACTGGACACGCGCTGTGGCGTAGGGGTCTATGTATATATAAACTGCAAACAGACACGAAGCTTTAAAACACCACCTGTGAGGAAAAAAGTTCGACAAAAAGGTACGTATATTTTACTTGCACCGTGATAATAACAATAGTTAGCATCATATATAACCTGCATAAACGAGCATAGCAAACGGTATTTAAAAAAAGTAAAGAATTAAAGATACCGGGAAATGATTTGTCCTTCTTTACATTTTCTAAACATGTGCCTGTGAAATCACAGTGTTGTAATTAAACCAAGGTCTTTTCTTTCCAGTATGAATCTGGTTCTTATCCTAACGCTGTGTATCGCTGGTCCAACCCTGGCCTCGGCTGCTTCGTGTGTTTGTGGTACTGGATATGTGAACATTCGCTCCAGTCCCGGGGTGACCTCAAAAAACAAGATTGGTCTTCTCACCCCAGACGCCTGTCTTCCTTTTACAGGAAAAACACAGCATGCTGGTAGCCATGTTTGGTTCAACGTGGATTACAATGGACAAGTAAGGCTTTTTAAACTTTTAGTCAAAATTTCGACCTTCTTGGAAAAGTTTGGTAGATTTTTCATTTTCATCAGATAATGTGAATCTATAAAATGAAATTTATTAAAAATTATTTCTTTTTCTTAATTTTTCATCAGAGTATGTTAATTTACAGATTGAAATTGATTAAAATTAATTTCTTTCACTTTATTTTTTCATCATTTGTAATTTATCTCTCTTCCTTTTTTCCGACTAATTTTTTTACCAAGATTTAACTTTTTGAAGGCAGATCCGTTGGGACCAAGGGGTCATATCCAATTTGCGTTAAGTCGCACTTAGCGTTGTTAGCGCACACACGACACCAACAATAACCATTT
Organism: Lingula anatina; assembly: GCF_051362555.1. Lineage (NCBI taxonomy): Eukaryota > Metazoa > Brachiopoda > Lingulata > Lingulida > Lingulidae > Lingula > Lingula anatina. Next base: position 37,314,994 of record NC_141768.1, on the reverse strand, counting down.
AGTGAAAAAAAAACAAGTGAATTTATACATTTGTAAGTGCATGGAAAAATTATTGTCATTATTTTGAGCAAACACTGAATTTTTCCACATGAGGATTTAGTCGGTTACTTCGGAGTCAAAAAAACTGTGACGTGCTAAAATAAATTAGATGGTTATTTCCTCCTATATTTCCACTTATCTGTATTGAGTAACAAGCCGCATGATAAAAGCGTTATTTGTGATTACAGCCAAAGAACAAGTTCTTCGTATAACCGTCCATTACTCATAGGTTGGCACGGAAGACGAAGTCATTCTCTAGATGATAAATCGCGATATTATCCAACAGCAACCACTTTTCCGCAACCTTCGAAAAAGATCCGTTACAACCTATAAAAACGAAAGTCTAATTATAATGGCTAAAAATGGCTTATCTGACGACGAGGCATTGATAGTGTAGTACCCATAAGTTGTGGTACATGTAATTAAGAAAAGGACATAAAATTTTCAGAAAGTAGTTTTGGGATATAAAGGTCTAACGCTTACTGTACCATTCTTTGAATTACTTCGGTGTCAAAAAACATTTCAGAGACATAAATTATCGTTGTCATTGATGTGTGTTAAGACACACATCTATGACAACGATAATTTATGCCTCTGAATGCACACTTGTTGCTACTCATATCGCGGTCTGTAATCAGAACACATAATATACGACAACATATAACTATACCCACTCGTTGCATGACAACTGACACCAAACTGATAATTAAGACTCATATGGAAGTGATATTATCTCCTAGCTATAGTGAAAAATCCGGCAGACCCATACTTCGACCCGGAAATTTTGTCAACTTCAAAACTATTTAGGACCCACTGAGTAAGCGTAGTATACCATTGTTGAACTGAATAACTGGCATAGTATACGGAACGGTGAGAGGGACTGCACTGTAGATAGTGTTATGGGGACAAACACGGAAGCAATGTCAGGTACGATTTTTTTCTCGTTAATTTTTTTCAAATAAAACTGATTTCAGGACGGTTGGATTGCCAGTAACTGGTTGCGTACATCTAGCACCGGCTGCTCGGCTGGAAGTTCAGCGGGAAGTTCTTCGGGAAGTTCTTCGGGAAGTTCAGTGGGTAGGTTTTGTGTATATTAGTACACCATTAGGCCTTCTCTAAAGCCTATCCTTATCCTAGGACCCGCCACCAAACGACTGAACAGCATTGTTTCGTAGGTCCTAGCATAAACGCAGGAGTGAAATTAGAGATGACAGACTATGTATGGTGCTGTCAAATTTTGTTCCTTCACAATTCAACAAGTAATTTTGTTCCAAATTTATAATCAAGCGGTCTATGGCAAGTCGTGATACTGATGGCCCTAGTACGAGCGTGAGTGTCCGCTGGCAGACAGTGGTGGAATAAGGTGAAAGGTGAGTTGAAAATAGAAACACACATTGCCATAGCGACACCGCGAATCGTACAACACTGTTGGTGATTTTTTCTACTCCAGCAATTTTTCATGCGTGAAGAGACTTTCGAATAGTCTTTAAGACTCTGGCTGCATTCAGTTGTGCATTGAACTATTGATTATTGAACTGTATACACGTAGCTCGGTGTCAGCGCACTTGTTATCATCATTCTTTGTGCTCTACATGTGTCTACCATCTTTTCCCGAGGCATGTATATATATGTATTAGTGGCCCGACTTTCGGGTTGAAAGAAAATATTGAAAAACCTTCTGAGAAATGAAGCGTAATTTGAGGCGAGAGATGGTATCTCCCCAATACATTGTAAATGCATGTGGGATAAGATAATATATAACCAACACAATGTATGCATTAGGGTCAGGTGCACTGATATAATAGAATAACAATATTGAGATGCCACTTGACTTCAAGCCGCATAGATAAAGTTTTTTCGGTAATGATAGGTTTTGCCAAAAAGAACTTTCATACTTAACAATAAAGAGAAAGAGTAAATAAGAAAGAAAACAATGTGATTAGCTGCGAGTTACACTTAAATGAAAAGGTAAAATAAAAAAGGCTCCGCTTTATCATTACAGGATCGGAATGTCCACGAATCATCAGCCGATCAGAGTGGGGAGCTAAACCCTCAAACAACCCATTGGTGCCACTTCCAGCCACGCCCAAATATATGTTCATTCACCACACCGCCGGCAGATTCTGTAGCACGACAGAGGCGTGCAAAGCTGAGATGAGATCCATACAGGATTTGCACATGACAGCGCCAAGACGTACGTCAGCAATGGGGCATTTATTATTATATGCTAGAATGATAAACCTCATTTCATAGCATAAACTAGAAAAGCACTCAGAGAGCGCAGGCCTCCGCCAAGGCAGCTCAGTTCCCCCTATCATACTATCTCGAACTTCTTTATTTGTTTGCGGAGACAATAATACTTCTCAGCAACAATACTCCTCTTTAAAGCATTTTATTTCGTTTCTTCAAATCATAATGAAATCAGATCACCACCAAAAACTAATCACTTCTAAGTTAACCCATTTCTGACCTACCCTGAAAATTCCACCGAAATTCATCCATAACTTTTTGAGTTATGTTAATGACAAACAAACAGGGGTGGAAACATAACCTCCTTGGCGGAGGTAAAAATAATAATAGATTTAATACTTTGCTAGATCAGAAGCATGCCATCGATAGAGGCTTTTCCTTGGTGAAACTTATGAAATTAATATGCTTAAATAACCAACATGCCTCATTTTTATGGCAAAAACAAAATGGCAATGGATTAGGCATTGTTTAGATTTTCTGACAGTTACATGTACCATTAGTAAAACCCACGATGGAATAATTTGATAATGTTACAGAGAAATTGATGAACAAAACATATATTTCTAGAATGGAGCGACATTGGTTACAGTTTCTTAGTTGGAGAAGACGGGAACGTGTACGAAGGACGGGGGTGGAATAAAGTGGGAGCGCACACTTACGGGTACAACAGCGTTGGACTTGGTAAGGCCACGTTTGTTTTCTTTTATCTTTCAGGAAAAGGGGCGTGAGATAGTTGTCTTCGGTGGCTATGGTGAATAGAAGAGACCATTTTAAAATGCAACAACGCAAAAAGTTGGTCAACAAAAGATCTCTCGTTTTGTTGATTTTATTATTTTTCAGTAACAAGAAAGTTTCAACATTATAATCCAAGATGACGTCGAATATTTTAAGATGCAAACCTAAATCCGTAAATTCAATTTTTTTTATGATATTCTCTCTCGTGTTTTTCTTTACTTCGATTTGACTAAAATGTTTTATATAACATAATTTCGATTGTTTTATTTATTTTTTTAAATTTTTATTCATTGATAATTATTATTATTTGTAAACAACAATATATATTTAGATTTACATCAAGCAAACACTTAATCTTACATGTGACGTGAGAGTGACCTGTGATAAGCTATGCCAATCGACTTAAAATATTTTCTTACAGCAATAAGCTTTATGGGAAACTTTATGGATAGACTTCCAAACGACAAAGCCCTGAACGCAGCCAAGCAGTTGATCAGTTGCAGCGTTGCTAAAGGCGAATTGGAGAGCAATTACATTCTAAAGGGCCACAGAGACATGAAAGCGACAGCTTGCCCGGGAGATACGTTGTATGAGCTTATCACCAAATGGCCCCACTACGTGCCTAACTAAAACTTAAGGGTTTTTATTTGCATCTTTGACATTTGCTGCAGTGTTTCCATAGTGGAAAAGATTTTGCTTCAATTGATATTACTCTGTAGACGTGAGATGAGGAAATAAAATACAATGTTTTACGTAGCGCGTTCTGTCTCAACCAACACAATCTTCTCAAGAAATGGGTGAAAATCTCAGCTTTCAAGCTCAACTAAAACATTTGTAAAATTCCACGCGATTAGCTGGCATCACACGATTTAACTTTTCATACCACTCGACACAAGGGACGATAAGCTGTTCAAAGACAAATTTGAAAAAAAATGCGCTCTCAATGTTATTTAATCGAATAATCCTAGTAAGGCATTTGAAAACAGTTGCATAGTGGCAGTCTCTCAAATGTCATCATAAACATTTGTGCAATAAAAATTGACCAGCCTCCTCACAACCAAGCGGTCATAAACTGAATAATTACATTCACGCTTCTTGGTATGAAAAATGTAATGTATCATTGTCAAAACGTGGTCAATTCAACAAAACTCTAGTTTTGAAATCTTTTATATGGGGAAAGTTGTACTTTACCGCCCAATAACAGTATCCCACAAAAAAATCAAATTAAAACGATCACGATAGTCAAATCGGTAAGTCAGGTAAAACTTGAAAAAAGTTTAACAGAAAAATTTTTTAATTTTCAATTTGACAATTTCTGCAGTCCAACAGACATTTTCCTTGCCATAAATATAGCCCAACAAGGCACGGGACATTTTTTCTTCAAAAAATATACCAAGAAAATAAAAAAAAAAAAAACATATCATCAATTCGTAAGTAAAGTGTGTTTTTATTGCATTACTGCAAACACATCTGTACACAAATAAGAGAAAAACAACATCCAGAAGTTCCATTTACTGACAACTTGGCCATCAAAGTGACACGATCTTAGTTTGCTAGTTCACTTGGTCCCAGTTCAGGAAATTTTCCATTTCGTTTGCAGCTTCTCAACTTGAAGCTTTTCAATATATACCCCTATGCAGTTTGCATATTTGGTACTATCTGCCTGAATAAGAATTCATGCACTGAGTCAGTTTAACTGCTGCTCATCTCAAAGGACCACAATCTGGATAGGATCCACTCTGTCCAATAACTTCTGGTTGTTATTCTTCAAAAGCAGAAAGGCCAATCTACTTAGATCTGCAAATGAAAAGTGCAGCATGATGAAATGATTGCTGTAAATACGTCAATTATGAAACACATCATTAGGTTTTAATGCAAGTAATTCATTAATTGTCCTTTTTGTATGCCTGCTTAAAATCTAAACTACAATCAACTAAAAATATCTTCAATACAAGTTTTCTCTTTAAATGAAAAATTTCCAGTCATAGGGAAAATGTACATCTGGATAGTCATGGCCGCTAGAAATCCCAGAGGACCTGCAGGAATTTTGACACCACAGGTCCTTTGGACTGGCAAGGTTAATGTACAAATACAATACATATTAAATCACATGTTAACATGGGCCGATGGATATAAAATACTTTGTTTGGACCAGCACAGAATTGGATCTGCAGATTTCTTGTAGTGCAGATCCTCCAAACCTTCAATACCTCCAAAGTTTTCCCCCCATGTCTGAGTTTCTCTCCCCTTGAAAGACAAACTAGTCAGCACATTAAGGTTATGTGCTGCTATATAATTAGTAATCAATAAGGTATAAATAATGCTCATACCTGGCTCTCATCTTCCTTCTCTTTCTTTTGAGCCTTCTCATGCGCTTTTTCCTCCACTGTAAACAGAAATAAATCACTCTTGAAGCTGAAGGTGTATAAACAGCAGTCCTTCTAATTACTGGAATCAAGTCTTAACTTATTGGAATCAACAATAAAATGTGCATGTTACTTCCATAAGCTTATTTCACAATTTTATGTCTTCTGGATTCATGTTATGCTTGCCATACTACAGAAAATATTTTGTACTACTTCAGTAGTTGGAATCAGTGGTCTCTCAAAGTAAGGCAGCAACCAATTTCTTGTAAGCATGCCCTGGTGGTTAACTTTTATCGCCCTTTTGGCAGTAGCAATTTTCAAAGAACTTTCCATATTCTGACAGAATTCAATGTATAATGTAAAAAAATTCAGTTAAACTTATTCTGTACTTGATTCTTGTTGATTCCCGTCAATCAATTGATTCCAGTAATTAGTAGGACCCCATGAATGGCGCATTGCTCTGCTTCTGATAGTGCCATATCTTTTATAAAGGGCAAGTGACAGAAAACATTATAACAGAAATACTGACCAAATGCTTTCAAATTCACGTCAGATAAAATCAAATGAATGAAAATAATCCAGTAATTACATTTCGCATCGTTACTAACTACAAATGTTCTACTTGACAAAAAGGGCGAATTCAATTAAATAAGTACAACATTCTTCAAACAACATTTGATCAGAAAGGTAATCATATAGGCTACAAGTTTAAGTCACTATTAAACCATATGTTTTACGACAAAACTAAACAATCTGGAGGTTGTCACTTAAAAGCACTTCTATTGCCTGACAAATCATTTTAAGAATACGGCCAATACCCACACACGTTTAACTCAGTAGACCGATTCAATTTTTACTTACCTTGGCCCTCATCTTGTATCAGACGGATCTGTAAATGACAAATAAAGAGTGAATTAAGTCATCGATGTAACTTCAAGAAGAGATGCGAACCAACATAGGTAGATTTTGACAGATTTTTATGCCCAGTCTCTGGTACGGACCTCACCTGGTAAAAGATGGCGGTTAAAGAGGCCGTCACCTTGACCTAATTCAACTGACCTCTGAACATTAGTTGTGCATTTTAGAGTTTTAAACATTTCAGAGATGTTTAAAAATATTACGTAGTCTATGGTTCTTTGTTTGTTTTTATATCACATTTGATTAATTTCATTTGGCACTGCATAAGTTTGAAGAGTAAAGAAATAATGAAATCGAGGCCAAACTTAGCTCAGCATGGAAGGCAACAGCACCGAAACTCAGCCCCAAGCGGCAAACGGTGCGTCGACAAATGGCAGTTCAACAGATAAGCAGACGCTATATGCAGTGCTGCAGTACCTTCGCAAGAACAATCTGAAGGTGATCTCTCTCTTACTCTCTCTTTCTCTCTCTCTCTCTCTCTCTCACACACACACACACACACACACACACTCACAGGACTACTATTTGACTAAGTTTCCCATGAGCTCTCTCCTACCCGTCTATTTTATACCAGTATTGGTCTCTTTAGACGTATATGGACAGATACAGATACAGAGAGTTGAGTTACTTGAACTTGTTTTCTGACTTAAAGGTTCATTAATCACTATACAATAAGCAATATAAAATTTAACTTGAGATTAAAAGACAACATATAAAAATTACAAAAACTTAAATGATTATTTTAACTGTATTAAAACGAATTTTATAGTTCATATTTGAAATGAAAAATGTATTAAAAGATACCCTCATACATTTTCCTAGGAAACTGAAACTCTGTTAAAGAAAGAGGCAAATATCCAAGATGATGATGTTCCCAAAGAACAGCAGTCACAAAATGCTTCAGAAGTTTCACAGGCCCTGGCTGCATACAAGAGGTAATTTGTTTTGCATATGTTGCATGCTATTAGTATGAGCAGTGCATGTTACATGTTATATAGCATTGTAGCATACAAGAAAAAAATTTATAGCACTTGAAAATATGATTGATTAAACTGTTTGATGTGTTGTATTTTGGTAAATTTTCAGTGAAGGAGACCCATCCCTCTATGAGGATTTCTATACAAATTTAAAGAACTTTGTAGAACAATCGTTGGATACATACAAGGTGAGGACCTTTCATTATATTACATGCAATTGTCACATAAAGAATGTCATTTTACTATAGTAATAGCTAAATAGCTGTATCATGGATTATTTTTAAAGTAAAATTGAAACCATCATAACTTAAACTACTTTTATACTTATAAGTATCACCAGACTAAAATATGACATGAATCAGATGTATGCCTTCTGACTTAAGATTTTTAATCTGATCATGTATAGCAATCGAGTTAGTGGCAACAAATAGGTCTGTTCAATTTCAGGTCAAAGAGAGTCCATTTGTGAACATGCTTTTAGTAATCAAAATACCCATTATGGAATTTGCCTCATGTTTTCCTATACAAGTATGGGCTTTAGATTTTTTCTTCTCTTTCCACAGGGTGAACTGGCTGCACTGCTATACCCAGTGTTTGTACAGATGTATCTGGAATTGATATATAATGGGCATGAAGTAGCAGGTAAGACAAGTAATAATGTCTTTTGGCGTTTTATACCATTTAAAACCTGCAACCTAAAGGCTGACCTGATTAAAGATTTTTTAACTGTGATTTAAAGGCTTGAGAATTGTATGTGTATAAGTCAGTGTCAATGTGATATTATTAAATTAAAGGATTCATAATAACCAAATCACAGAGATGTTTTGTTTGTTTCTTTCTAGGCCAAATATTTTTCATAAAATTCTCTCAAGAACAAGAAAGCTATTATGAAGATGATCTCATCAAGTTGTCAACAGTCTCTAAAAAAGAGCATATGCAGGGAAACCAGCTCATGGAAAGCTTCAGGTAAAAGTTTGACTTTTAGGCTAGATTTTACATCTTAGACATATTGCAAACATTAGGAGTTTTTGCCAACTGGAGGATCTCTGATTTTCAAAGTTCAAGAATGGGTGAATTGTTGCTTACACTATTGATATTTGTGAAATAGACACTTTTTTTTTAATTTGTTAAAGTGACAGTTGTTAGCATCTTTGCTTTTACAGTTTAAGCCAGTTTTCATAAAAGCAAAAAAGCACAGGACATTTAGTATAAAATTACAATATGATTTTTACAGAACTAGCAGATTTGTCATCAGAATGTCAAGGGAGTCCTACACACAACTAAAAAGGTACCTCCAAGAGAAGAAACAAGCGCTTTTATTAAATATCATACAAGAACGCCTATTTATTGATGGTAAGTTAGACGATGTACAATATTTTGCAACACATTACTTTCCTCATCTATATTTTGGTTCAGATTCTTTAAATTCCCAGGTTTCAGGGAGGTATTTTAGTTGTATAAGTTCTTACTCATCATTGACAATGTGACTGCCTTAAAAAAAGGGCAATGTAATTGCATATTATTTAATTGAGTGTTATAAAATACCAAAAGTCCTGTAGGCAGAAAATATGAAAAACAAACCATATATATATATGATTGGTGTGTATAGGTAATGATATCTTTAGGAACATATGGGTTTGTAGAACTTTACAGGTGCAAGTATAGACATATCTGACATATGCAGTTGTATATTTTGGGTCATATTGAATATGCTTCCTTGTATATGTTAGTGTATGATGGTTTACCAAGAACCAAGCAGCAGATAGATGTCACATCTGGAGGGATGTCTGGGGAAGCCAGGAGAGAAGGTGAGTCCATCACAGTATTTGCTTTCTAGGTTTAAATTATCTCATTTTGTATCCGATGGCTAAAAAAATATAAGAATTTTCTGTGCAGTGATATCTTTTGACGAGTAAATTTTGAATTTCAAATAGCAAAATGTTTGAAATATGGTATTTAATAACTTAATACTGTTATGTAGAATTTTTTTTCCCCACTACATTCTTAGATTTACACAAAATTTATGATAATTGGCATTGATGGTACAGGTGATTTACACGAAAACAGAAATTGTGTTTTAGTGAGTAGGTATATAATGGGCAGGAATGTTTTTTATTTATTATTTTCCCCTCTTGTGGAACTTAAATTTGTGATTAAAAATTGGTATTTATTGCCACAGCCAACAAGTCCAAGGTTCTGTATGGACTTCTGAAGGAACCTGATATAAACATATCCTTGGACGATGATGATGATGCAGATGGAGAGGATAAAGATAAACCTAAGGTGAGCATTTTTATTTAATTTAATTATTGTTTATTGTTTATTTATTTATTTATTTATTTTTATTTTTTTGCAAAACTCAGTTTGTCACCTTTTAAAGAAATATTTTAATATTTAAACAAATGTCTACCATCTGCTTAACTTTCATTTGTAGAAAAAGAAACAAAAGAAAGATCTGCTGTCCATGAAGAAATCAAAAAATGACCCAAATGCTCCCAGTAACACAAGGATACCCCTTCCTGAACTGTAAGAAAATGTTCAACATATAAATTGGTTTTGTTGGTAAAGCAATAAAACAAGTATCATGCACATTAACATATTGAAAGCTTTTTATTGTGATATAAACTCATCTGTAAAGTTTTTATTTGGTACATAGTGTCTTGCTGCCTTTGATACATTCAGTGAATGAAGATATTAGGATCACTACATATTGCAAAATTGGGTAGTAAGTTTAAGGGGGGACTTCACGTTATAAGAATTGAAATAGATTGTGTTTATTTTTGCAGCAAAGACATAGACAAAATCGCAAAAGCCAATGCAGACAAGAATTGAAATAGATTTTGTTTCTTCTTTTTGCAGCAAAGACACAGACAAAATAGAAAAAGCCAATGCATACAAGGAAGCCTTGAAGAGAGTTAAAATAACGCAAGAGAATAAGCCATCTATTTGTTTTTACACTTTGCTGAATTCTTATGAAAAGTAAGATTGTGTTCTGTTTATGTTAAAATACTTCGAATGTATGTTAAGACAAATGGGTACTTACTATATTGATGAAGTAGAAAAAAGTCTTTGATCATCTGATAAAGTAGAGTCAACAGCTGTGGTTTGCTGAAAAAGTAGAGTCACTGTAAATTCTTTGACATGGAAATTAATCCTATATTTTTTTACTTTATCAAGTAATATGGCGCTATGTCAGTGGTTGTTACTGTAGAACTGCACTATTATTTCAGCACAACATCAATAGAAATTAGTGAAGACTCCAGCATTCTCAGTGCAGGTTTCAGTGATGCTGTGATCAAAGTTTGGTCAACAACTCCCAATAAGTTGCGGTGTATGAAGACTGGTGTGGAGTTGGATATGATTGACAAAGATGTTGGTAAGTTAGAATTTCCAGTTGTGATTATGTGAATTGAATGACTTATGTGTAAACTATTTTTTTTACATAGTGTATTTAATTAAAATAAGATTATTTTTTCTTCTCTCTCTGATTGATAGTTCTTTAACAATTTTATTCATATTTCAGATGATGTATTAGAAAGAATGATGGATGATAGAACAGCCTCAGAATACAAGACTCTATGTGGCCACAGTGGGCCAGTTTATTCCACCAGTCTCAGCATGGATAAAAACTTTCTTGTCTCAAGTTCAGAGGATGGAACAGGTTTGAAGAATCTGTGTGTGTGTGTGTGTGTGTGTGTGTGTGTGTGTGTGTGTGTGTGTGTGTGTGTGTGTGTGCCTGCCTTTGTGATTTATTTTTCCTCTTGAGAGTGTTTTTATGTATGTATGCATATGTTGGAATCTTTATATCTGCTTGCACTGTTTAATATGAAATTAAAGACTACATTAAATATATATTTGTTCAGATTATCTCATCTTTTGTAATGTCCATTGTCTATATCTGCCATAGCTTTGCTGTTTATTTCATGTCTTTTATTGTATTTAGTAAGACTGTGGAGCCTATTGACATGGAGTAATTTAGTATGCTATAAAGGACACATTTCTCCAGTGTGGGATGTGACATTTAGGTAGGCAAAAGCACCAAATGAAAAAAAGGGTAATGTTAACTTAAGGTAAATCTTCTAAACCTTGATTTACAGCATTTACAATTTGGACAGTTCATTGTTTCAGTTGAGGAGCTGGTGATTCATGCTGTACAAAGTAAAAAAAAAAAATTCTTGAATAGAACCCCCCCCCCCCAAAAAAAAAAAAAAAGAAAAAAAAGAAAGAAAAAGAAAGAAAGAAAAAAAATTAAGAAAAAAAAATTATTTCATTTTACACATTTTGTATGTAACTTATTCATTTCCAGTCCACATGGTCACTACTTTGCCTCTGCCAGTCATGATAGAACAGCACGCCTGTGGGCCACAGATCATTATCAGCCTCTTAGGATCTTTGCTGGTCATTTGTCAGATGTAGATGTAAGTGAGGTGAAATTGTTTGCCATTACTAGTTGCTTGGCATTTTAAAAATGGCTGTTCTTTTTTTGGCTTGTTGTGTGTTAACTCTAAGGAGACTATGGTAACAAGTTATAGATAGTCTTCTTGGTCTTTCAAAAGAAAGTTACGATTTTCTTGAAATGTAATTCACATAAATCTTTGATTAAAAATTGACTTTGTCATCCAGGACAGCCGCTTCCATCCTTGTTAAAGCAGTATGTGCTTTTTAATCACATTTTATTGCAAAAAAAGTAACTGGCATCCACCTGAGTTGGCACCCTAATGCAGTCACTAATGACCACATGACATATTTCAGAGTATACAGTTTCATCCCAACAGTAATTACATTGCCACAGGATCCAGTGATCGCACTGTAAGACTGTGGGATGTTTTAGGGGGCAATTGTGTAAGAATACTCACGGGACACAAGGTGAGGCTTTATTTTCTATCAAAGTGAATTGAGGTGTGGGTTTTCTGGAGGAATTTATTGTTTAATTTCATATGAATGGTTTGCTGCAGTGATGAACCATCTTATAAGTCTTTGAAACTAATTACATAACCAGTTTATGCTTTAATAATTGAAAGAAGGATGTGTTTAAAATATCATTATTGTTGTATTTTATTTTCAGGGTGCTATTCACTGTTTGCGGTTTTCACCTGATGGAAGATATCTAGCTTCAGCAGGTATGATCATCAATCACAAATTAGATATTCTGAACAAAGACAGACCTTGCTTAAAAATAAATTCCTCATACAAATACAAACCATTTACCATCACAGTGAAAAACCACTTGATGAAAAAATAAAAAAGAATAATCTGAAATGAAGGCACAAATTAAAGAATGTTTCTTTTTTAGGTGTAGATAAAACAATTTTATTGTGGGATCTGGCTAATGGGACCTTAGTAGGCCAGTTGAAGGGTCATACTGGCACTATCTACTCATTGAGTTTCAGTAGAGATGGTTCAGTTTTAGCCTCAGGTAAGGTCGTGTTGGAATTCAAACCAGTTTTAACTAGTCTTTATACATTGAAAAAGGTTACCTTGTTATCTTCAACTACTCATTTTTGCTTTCATAACTCTGGGACATTTTGTGAGCAAACTTACCAATAGCTGCCTCCTTTTTACGAATCTTTTTGTCAAAAAATGTTCTTTTTTTCTGCTGGATAGGTGGCATGGATAACTGTGTGAAACTATGGCAAGTTGCGAAAGTCTTCAATAGTCAGGACAGTGAAGGGGATCTAAATGTTCCAGCAAATGTAGACTTGTGAGTTTGAAGTGTTTAAGCTATATTGTGTTATTGTACAAATTGATTTTGAATGTGTTGAAGGAGTTGCCTTCATATATACTGTAAGCAAATAACCTGCTGTGATATAAATACAATATAAGAGTAAAATCAAACTAGTAGATCATTATGCTTTAGATGTTGCATTTGCCTATACATTATTTATGTCATTATTTATGCAGAGTAATTTTAATATTTCAGAAATGAGAATTATGAATTTGGATCATATCAAACAAAGGCAACACCAGTGCTGTGTACGCATTTCACAAGAAGAAATTTGTTGTTAGCTAGTGGGCCATACACTCCCTCATGACAAAGGCCACTACTACTCTCAGATTGCACAGATTTTGGTGCATTTGAACAGACATCGGTCCCACTCCTGGCAGGAGTGACCCATATTATTAACATCTTATCTGTGTTGACCCACATTCTAGGAGCACTGGGTGCCTTGCACAGACTACTACAGTGGTTTAATAGGACAGATAAGGGGGGAGACACTATGATAAACAAAGACAAAATGAGTCCCATAATTCTGGGATTATTTTTCTTTAAAAAAATTATGTATTACAGCAGATTAATTTTTGTACCAGGAGTGCTTTCTTTTGTATGTTTTGTATATCAGGTACCATAAAATTGAGTAAAAAAATGTAATGGGGTTTACTTTGAATCTATGAAATTCTGTCAACAGAATCTAATTACATATTTTTATATGCAAAGGTAAGCTCAAGTACAGCAACAGTAAAAAAAATTCGAGGAAAACTGATTTTGTTTTCAATTAATGAAATCATCCAGAGTTAGCTGTGAAATTCATAGCACACACAAAAGCCTACAGAAAGTCCATCCTTGTAAACAAAAATTTAACATTTTAGATCACTAAAAGCATGCAAGCGACAGCAAGTGAGGCAAGATTTATTGATATATAAGATATGGAACAGCATTATTTGATACTTACATCCAACATCTTTCTATGTACATACAAGACCCATATTTATTTTACATTATTAATACTTCCAGCTTGATCGCTTCACTTTTGAACACTTTCTTTAGATGCAATATCTCTGCATCTTGCACTATGTGAAGTTGAAAATATATATACATACACCATTTCATAACTTACAGTCAATAAAAATCTCTTCAAATTATTCAACTGGGTTAGTTACACAAAAACTTGTGGAAAATGCCACAAAAGTGTAAATTTAAATATTTTCCAAACCCTTCCCAATTAAGTTCCATCTAAATCCTGTCAATTCATTTGATTTGCTGTTAAGGAGTTTGGTGAAATATGAAATCGAGATGAAATATATCTAGAATATAATGAGCTGAAAATAAAATAGTTAATGTTTTTACAGAAATATGCAGCGCAACTTCTTGATACAAACCAAACCAGCATTGGTTACAGCTTTTAACATTTCCCTCAACTTTTACTTAATAAGTATAATGCAAAGTCCAAAATGTCCATCCTTAATATGGCTTAAGAAAATGTGGATCATATTCTTTTCAATGGAATTGCCACACTGCAATAAAATGGCCCTTAGCAGTTTAACACAATTCTGTATCTGGAACCGGTTTATGAGCGAAATGGTTTATCATACAAGTTGAAGTAAATCTGTCATTGATGTCCACATACTAAAATTCGACAATCTTTTTAATTCTTTGTGTATCACTCCATAAATTTAAATGGGACTGCATACAGCACGCTTTGTAATCTGCTAAGTAAAACCAAGCCTCCAATGTGCAATGACTACAGACAAAAATACAACAAGCTTGCATGCCAATTTAGTTACTGTACAAACCTCCGACATGCAAACCTGCACTAGAGCTAAGTAGAAGTGAAGGATATTATTACATGCAATATTCTTTTCTTGTCGTTAATAATTAATCTGTATACATGGAAAAGAATATCATGTTTGGTCAATTTGAAATCTGAATCACTAAGAGCTCTCACCTCAAACTCTGGCAGAGACAGATTTCAAACTGGCTATGCCACACACAATTTAGTCCTTTTTTTATACAATATCCACAATACCATACATTAGATTTTACTCTTGTTGTCAAACAGACTAAAGTGATACAGTCCTCTTTAAGAGTAAAGTGAAGTAATGACATGATAATGATATGGTGGAAATCACTTCCCTCTGGTCCTTTAAAACTTTGTCCATCGTCATACCAGGTGGAATTGCACATTGTCCTGAAATCGTTACTGTGGACGATCTCACTTTGTTTTATATAAGCATGACTTTTTATAGAACCAGTTCCATTTATTCAACTGCATATGGCTATTTTCAATGTAGTCCATACTGCACAGTTTGTCTAAGACTTGCAGCACCCACCACTGGATTGCTGGTTTTCTTGTGTGATAGTCATTCCTTGGTTCCTTTGTGGCTGTTGACCACCTTGCTCTGTCTTGGGGAGTTTCTTGGCTAAAAATGAAATATTGAAACTGTCTCAACTCGAAAGGTGAAAGTGGATTAACTTTCCCAAAAAGAGGATGTAACAAACTATTTTTCCAAGAGAAACAATGATGCTTATGAACTTCTAGATAGATAGTTTAAATGAAAAAACATAGAGATATTAAGGGACAAAAAGGAAT